>NC_133620.1:192680767-194010767 GCF_048593235.1 Sminthopsis crassicaudata
GCTGCATACAACCGAGGAGGGAGTCCCCACACATCTCTGCTGCCTTATCACCCTCCTCTGTTTTAAATAGAACCTTACATATGCAGCTCCGTTATGTTAAGGCCCTGAAGCTATCTTTTGTCTGATAGTGCTTTCCTCTTGGCTCCTACAAGCTAGGGAATGATTCTGTCAGAGCTGTGCCAGGAGATCCTGAATTCCACTTACCCCAGCCCACTTTAGATACCAGCCAGTGAGCTACTGTCAATAACTCTGAGAACCAAAGGCACAGATCCTCCGTTGCCAAACTGTCTGCAGGGAGAAACCATCTCTGGTCATCAGAGGTGTCTCAAGTGATCACCCTTGGAGGAGGAAGAAGAAGAAAATACCTCTCAGCGTGGTTGTGAGCTAGCCCAGTGCCTGTCACATAGTAAGCACAAAATATTTATACATGGCAGCTATTCATTAATTAATAATAATATTATGTAATATTGTTGCTACTAAATATTACACTATTGTGTAATATAAATGTTATCGAACATAATTAATATTCATAATAGTCATAACCCCATCACAGCTCTCTGAGTTAGCCATTGTAGACACAGAATCTTAATAGGTGGTCCTTGAGGGGGAGGGATCGCTGTGTCTAAAAAACAAACAAAACATCATCTGGTGACCAGCTTTCTTTCTGCTGAGGAGCCTTTCTAGACTCAATTAGGCTGGTCCCCTGATGACAGGTATATAGGGCCCGGCACTTAGTAATGCTAAATAAATGTTTGTTGCCTGATTGACTGCTGACCCCCATACTCCTTTCCTCTCCATGCTCATACTGTAGGCCCTGCTGTGCCCCCTTAATTACTGAGAACTCAGGGTCATTACTGTACCACAATGAGGGTCCAAAGTAGGCCTTCAATGGAGGAAGGTCCACAAAGAACAAGGGTCAATCAGCTAATAAGTGTCTGAAGCCAGATTTGAAATCAGGAAGGTGAATGTTCTTGACTCCAGACCTGGCTCTCTGTCCACTGTGCCATCTAGCTGCTCATCCTGGCCATGGGCAGTAGTACATAAACACCTGGTTCAAATTCTGTGCCTTACACTTCTATTGTGTGACCTTGAGCAGACGCTTCAGATCATTGGGCCTTAGTTTATTCATCTTTCAAATAGAAGAGAGGGTTGGACCAATAAAGTTTCAAACACTTCCAAGTTAATGAGATGATTCAATGGCAGTAGCCCTGTAGCTCAGCATCAAGTCAGATTGCCCATCACTCTCTTGACTAAACTATTCTCTGGTCCCTGGGATTGTCTCCTGCCATGGACTGATTCTCAGGCCCTACGTCTCCATTTACTGAATTCTAACCTTATAACTCAGTCTCCAGTAACTAGTGAATGATTATCATTGTCCTTGTTGTTAGCATTATGATTCTGAACAATGAGATGATCACAAATCATATTAGTATGATTATTGGGATCACATTCTCCCCCCCCCCATTCAGTTCACTCCAGTGGTTCCCTATCAACTCCAGAATTAAATAGAAAATCTTCTATTTGGTGTTCAAAGTCCTTCATAACCTGGCTCCTAATTAACTTTCCATTCTTCTTAGACCTTGCTCTCAGTACTCTATAGACCAATGATGCTAGCTTCTTATAACTCTTCACACTCAGTTTTCTATTCTATGCCTTTTTAGTGTTTTTCTCTTCATCTCCTCCTCTTGATTTCTGTAGATTTCTTTTCTTTTTTCTTTTTTTTTTTCCCTGAGGCTGGGGTTAAGTAACTTGTCCAGGAGCACCCAGCTAGGAAGTGTTAAGTGTCTGAGACCAGATTTGAACTCAGGTCCTCCTGAATTCGAGGCTGGTGCTCTATCCACTGCGCCACCTAGCTGCCCCTGTAGATTTCTTCAAGTTCCCCCTAAAATCCTACATTTTACAAGAAAGCCTTTGCCCTAATTCTAGTACCTTTCCTTTATTTATAAGTTCCAATATTTCTCTATATAGTTTATTCAGTGTTGCTTGGTTATCGTTCCCCATTAGATTGTCTGTTGACTCTCTATGTATCCCCAGAACTTAGCATCAAGAAAGATGAGGATTGAGAAAAAGCCACAAAATCTGGTAAGAGATGCGTCTGTAACTTTGGAAAGAGCCGTCTCAGCTAAATGATGAAGGAAGAAGCTCTGCTATAGAGTTTTTAGAACAGAATGGGAGAAAGGGAATTAGAAGCTCTTAGAGTATGTGGCTTTTAAAGAATTTATCCAAGAATAGAAAGGATAATATTTAATGTTAAGTGAGAGTTTGTAAATGATGGAGGACATATAAGAGAAGGCAGAGAAGGAGTCTATTGGGAGAAGTGAAAGATTACAGGAAAAAAAATTGGTGATACTAAGGGGAGAAATCTGTTAGAGAAGACAAGAGAGAAGAACTAAGGTGCATTGACTTTGAAAGGAGATGAGCTACTTTTCATCTGACATAGTAGTAGTGGAGGAAATAATGGGGGGAAATAGATGTCCTATGTTAGCTAAAGAGGAAAAAGCTCTCAGCAAATGATTTACTATTTTTAAGCATCAGGTGAGTTCCTCATCTAAGATTGTGGAGTGTGGAGGTGTATGAGGGATTTGAAGAGATAGGAGAATCTGGAACAGCCTCTGTGGAGAATGTATCAGTTAGGGAAGAGTAGGAGGACTGCCTTGCTGTAGTGAGGGCCCGGTTTAGACAAGGCTTCATAATTGTTTCCAGCTCCGGTCAATAGCACATGAAGAGGAGCAAAGGAGGCAGATGGTGAGAGTTACCCAAATTTGGAGTTTAGCAAGGCAAAGCACAAAGGAATAATTAACTGCTTGCCTCTGGACATCATTCTTCTATTTATGCAGCCTAAGACACTAGCCTTATGGCTGCCATATCCTACTGTAGATTCATCTTGAGCTATTATTAAGGTGGGATTTCTATTCTCTGAAAGAAAAGTACAGTTTTCCATCAGATCTGTTCTTTGTCTTCTTCATCTTGCTTTATTTAGCTTCTTTATTTTATTTCGAAATATCTGCTTCTTTTCTTATTTTGGTGGGGAAGACAGGGATGGGTAAAAAAAAAAAAAAAAAAAAAAGTCAGATGGTAAACAGATGAGGGAATTTTCTAAAATGGTTCTTATAGAATCAGCCCTGCCACTAATCTTCACAGTTCTAAATAATAATGATGATTATCATAATCATAGCTATATTTATATAGCATTTTACAATATGCCAAGTGCTTGATGCACATTATCCTTTGAGTCTTATAGAAACCCCAAGAGGTAGGCACTACTTATCCCCATTTTACAGATAAGGAAACTAAAGCTAAGAGAATTTAAAGTGACTATGGTCACATAGATAAGTAAATGTCAGAGGCAGGATTCAAATCCAGGTCAGATTCAAATCTAAGTCTGGCCACTTTGCTGCAATAACAAAAGACTCCAGTTAGAGAACAATCAAATCCAGCACCATATGAGGCCTTTAAGGATTGCCTTTTCCTCTGCAAAGGTGGGTGAAAGAGAAGAAGCATTTATTGTCTACTATGTACCTGGATAGCCTGCTTTAGAAATATCATCTCATTTGAAATCTGTTCCTTTTCCCTTTTCTCTTTTTTTCCCCTAAAGTTCTTCAATACTTATAATTCACAGTTTGCCTGTAACATTTAGCTTCAGGTATGTTTTTTAGTCCCTAACTAGATAAAACTGAAGAGGAAGGATCAGGTTCATGTGTTATACTTGATATTACAGAGAGACCTAGGTTCTGAGTTATTGTGTAATTGGCAAATCACAATCAATAAATAAACACTTGCTTTGTCAAGTTATAAAAAGAATCAAAGGCCAATCCCTATCCTTAAGGACCTTACAGTCTAATTGGGAGGTTTTTAACCTAATGTACTGAATGCTCTACCAAGCTTATGGTAATTGGTAGTCATGGAATCTCAGATTCAAAGGATCATAAATTCTTTTTAATAAAGCTTTTTATTTTCAAAACATATGCATAGATAGTTTTCAACATTCAAAACCTTGCAAAACCTTGTGTTCTAATTTTTTTTCTCCCTTTCTCCCATTCCATCCCCTAGAAGGCAAGTAATCCAATATGTGTTAAACATGTGCCATTCTTCTATACATATTTCCATGTTTATCATGCTGCACAAGAAAAATCAGATCGAAAAGGAACAAAATGAGAAAGAAAATAAAATGCAAATAAACAACAGCAACAAAAAAGTGAAAATTCTATGTTATGACTGACACTCAGTCCCTACTGTTCTCTCTCTCTGGATGCAGATGACTCTCTCCATCACAAGACCACTGGAACTGGCCTGAATCACTTTGCTTTTGAAAAGAATCACAAATTTGCAAAGCAGCACTTTAGTGACTATTAACTCCAACCTTTGCTCTCCCAAATAATCCCCTATATATGCATGACCAACTGTCATTCAGCCTAAAGGTAAAGATCCCTAAAGAAGGGGAATCTATCACCTCAATGAAGCAATCTTTTCTACTTGGAGTAGCTCTCTAGTTATTAAGATTTTCTTCATACAAAAACCAACATTTCTCTCTTTGAAAATGAAAATCTTTTGCACAAAGTTCTATCTTGGGCCACCAAAAAATATATCTTCTCTTCCACATATCATCTCTTGAAATATTTGAACACAATTATCATTTTCCTTCCTAAGTCTTCACTTCCCTGGGCTAAACTTTTTCATTTCCCTCAACTGTGCCTCATTATGGCATGACCTTGAAAGCCCTTCACCATGCTGGCTTCTCTCTTTTATATATCTATTTCCAATGTTCATCTCAAAATGATATGTTCAGTATTTCCAATGTGATCCAAGTTCAGTATTCCTTGAAGCTATGTTTCCCAGTGCAGTGAAAGGTCAGATTAACTTTTTTGGTTGACCCATTTGGGGTTTGCAGTCCACTGAAACATCCCCCCCCTTTTTTTTTTTTAGACAAAGCACTGACTTTATATTTGTGAAGTTTAAAAAAAAAAACCCTCAAATGTGAGTCTTTACCTTTAAATCCCAATGAAATTGCATCCTGTATTCATCAATGTCCTAACCTGTAAAACAGTCCTGATTCTGGCATCCAGTGTGTCGGCTCTTGTTCCTACCTCTGTATCACTGGGAGATTTGATAATTTGTGCCTTTCCCTTCTGATATCTGATGCCTCATTGGGTCCTGGCCATGGAGGCCATGCCTTAGAGCACAGTCTCTGACAGCTTCTACCCTGCTTTGAGTACAAGCTTGGACACAGACTGCATGACCAGCTTAGGAAAGTATGGAGAGGCTCATTACCAGAGGCCTGGCCAGCATACAATAACATTTTGAGGTTTTTTTGGCCACAGCAGTTCATTATGTAATTTTAAAAGGTGTAGA
The DNA here is from genome assembly GCF_048593235.1 of Sminthopsis crassicaudata. Classification (NCBI taxonomy): domain Eukaryota; kingdom Metazoa; phylum Chordata; class Mammalia; order Dasyuromorphia; family Dasyuridae; genus Sminthopsis; species Sminthopsis crassicaudata. Next base: position 192,686,117 of record NC_133620.1, read on the forward strand.
GGTATAGAAACTCATTCTGCATGGGGTTTCCACAGTAATGAAGATCACATATCCTTGTATGAGGTTGGATAGTATAACTTAGCATGTTAGCTAATATAACAAAACATCTGTTTCGAGTTTAAAATTGCTTATGTTTTCTAAATATAATATTTTAAAGTTTCTAAACATAATATTTTTTAGATTATAAATTGCAGAGAAAATGCCAGCCTGTTTTAGTAGAGTTTCTTCCTCTGGAAGTTCCCCTTACAAGTGAAATCACAGATCTGTTCGCTAGCTTATTCTAGCTAAATCAAATACTTTGTTTTGTCTTTATCTTGTCGCTGATTCAGTTCCATTCAATAAGTATTCATAAAGTACCCACTAAAAGCAGGTAGGTGAAACAGTGGATAGAGAACTGGACCCAGATACTTAACTAGCTGTGTAATTGCAGGCAAGTCACTTCACCTGTTTACTTCAGTTTCCTTATCTGTAAAATGGAGATAATGATTGCATTTGCTCAAATAAGATAATAATTATAAAGTGCATAGTAAAGATAGTACCTAGGAAGTAAATGTTAAGCGTTAGCTATGATTATGGCGGTAGTATTGTGCTAAGTGCTTCAGTACTCCAATATATCTCTCAGTTCTGGGCATTTTCTCTGCCTGACCCCCTTGCCTGGAAGGAAAAAGCCTTTTCCTCTCTGACTATTGGCTTTTCTGGCTTCTTTTAAGTCCCAACTAAAATCCCACCTTCCAGAAAAAACCTTCTCCAACCCCTCATAATTCTAATCCCTTCCCTTTGTTAATTCCTTCTAGGTAGTTTGCTTTGTGTCTGTTTCCATATTGTCTCCCCCATTCAGTTGTAAGCTTCTTTAGTGCATGGGATGTCTTTTGCTTCTTTTTTAATCCTCAGAGCTTAGTACAGTACCCAACAAATCTTAGTTGCTTAATGTTTGTAGTTGATTGAACCTGTAATCTCATCAGTCTGCATATTCCTTCCAACAGTATAAACTACAAGTTACCCATGCTTACATCCATCTCATAAATTGACCCCAAGGGTCCACCCAATTTTCTTAGTCTCCCTTGCATTATTTTGAACACAAATGCTCATCAGTAAAACTATACAGTGTGTGTCCCCAAAATTTTAGTGCGATTTAAGTTTAAATATCTTAAACTTATTTTAAAACATACCAACCTGTTTCGATTTTGCACATCTATTTCCTTGGTGGCATCCTTTTGCCCACTTCTCTGTAGTACCTTGTGTATAATATAATGTAGCTTGCTCATCTCCCATATGGCTCTCCAATACCCTTCAACTGCAGTTCCTAGATAAAAAGTGAAAAATAATCCTCCCCATAAGGAGTGTGCCTTCTCCTGATTTTCCATTCTGATTTTCATATAAGCAAGAACATATATTAATAGAAAGTAAGAGAAGAATGTGTAAGAAGTCTTCATTTACACATTGGAAACTGTCTTCAGAAAAGCTCTAAGGCACCAAGCATTGTCTTATGCCATGAAGTACATGCAGTAACGAATTCAAGGAAGAATTATTAGTATTTGAAGTAGAAGTGAAGAGCAGATTGCCTATTTACTAGGGATGAAAGAATTCCATTAACTCTGATGTGACCTCAGGGTAAGGGTAGACCATTCTGACCTAATAAATTTAATTTATAATCCTGTTTTCACTTAAAACTGAGTGTGTGCAGTCAAGCTATGCTAGATTGTGGCAAAGGCAATTTATTCCTAGATTCTAAAGATGAAAACATTCTTAGTTTGTTAGGAATACAATCACATCAAAAATCATATATTTTGCTCAATATTAAATGCAAAACCTTTTTGCTTGATAAACTGAGAGTTCTGTGTCTGGGATAAAATCTATCAGCAATCAAGAAATTTGGTCACACTTGATTTGACATGTCAGTCAAAAATTCAGCATCTTCTTTATGTACAAGGTATTGTTTATCAAAATGTGTTTATGGAGCCACTCTTATGTACCCAGCACAGTGCTTACCAGTAGGAGAGAAAAGTATAAAATTGTGTATTCTCATTGTCCTTTCTTTAAAGGGCAGTTTTTGTACACTACATGATCACTGGGTCCAGAGTTGAATTCAGTTTAACCCCAGAGACATACTAGCTGGGTGATAGTGGGCAAATCGCTTTGGGGATAACAACAGCATCTACCTTTTGAGATATTCTGAATGAATACAAATCAAAGATTTGTAAAGTACTTAAACAAAGAGCCTGCCTGACACAGAGTAGGGCACTATATAAATAAAAGCTATTATTATCCTTAATAATAGTGCCTACCTTGCAGGATTGTTAGGAGGATCAGAAGAGAGAATATTTGTAGTAAGTGTTTAACACAGTGCTTGGCACATAGTAGGTGCTCTATAAATGTTTATTCTTTATTACCTCTGGTAACTTTTGTTCCATATGAAGAGGGGGGAACTAGTAAGGGGAAATTCTCTTTGGCTCTGATTGTCACTGGCAATGAAAGACTGGTTGCTGGAAGGAAAATAACTGAGAAGAATTGAGGGGTGAGAGACTACTCCATCTTAAAATTTGTGAAAGAAAAAGAGAGGAAATCCTGGCACAGTGGTCTGATGCATGTCCCAGATTTTGGAGTGCAGAAATGCTAGATAGGATCCATGGACTAAAACTACAAGGATAAGAAATTTTCAAGAATGATCATTCTGAAGTCATATTAAAGCTAGTTTTTTTGTTTTTTCTTGTTTTAAAAGCATGGGAGATGGAAGCAAGGGTCAGGTAACAGATGGTTACAAAAGCATGGCACAGGCCTGTAAGAATAGTTGTAGCAATATTTAAACTCTGAGCTGAACCTGGGAAGAAAGCTAAGGATAATAGAAAGGAGTGTTTTAGTTTTTCTTTGTTTTGGGAAAGAAGAAGCTCAAAAAGGGATTAGAATCAGCTGCTAGGCCAGTGATGTCCAACTGCAGAGCAGTTATTCAGCAATTGTGTTTTCTGGTTTTTGTATCAAGGAGAATGATCTTTGAATGGAAAAGAACAAAATATATAACTAGTAGGGAATGATTAGAGAGATAGGAGAGAATAGGTAAGTGTCTGTGGGAGAAAAGCATATTATTCTTCACTTCTAGGCTAAAAGATAATTTATTAATATTAGATGACATAAGCGGATAGAGTGCTGGATGCAAATTCAAGTCCTGTTCAGACAATAGTGGTATGACTTTGAGCAAATAGCTTTAACTTCTCTAAGAGAGAAAGAAGGGAGAGAGGGGGGGGATAGCATTTATTAAGAGCTTACTATATACCAAAAGATTTACTAAATAAGTGCGTATAAAACATTCCCTTCCCTCAAGAGGCTAACTTTCAAATGAAGAAGAATAATATATATGCTATGGGTGAGAAGGAGTAGGAAATCCAGGCATGAATGAGATGCAATATGGCGGAGGTAAAAACCTCAGCTATAAAGTGGTAGGTAGTCTAGGGAGGGAGACTTCAACTAGGAGGTCAGATGAAATTTTGGTAGGGGAAGGGGGAGACTGGGAGGGACTGAAAAGTCTCAATTTCCTTATCTGTAAAATGGGGTCATAAGGATAGCACAAGGTATTGAGATGATCAAAATTGAAACCTCTGTGTGTGTATGTAGACACACACAAATATTTTTATACAAATGCAGATGCTATAAATTGAGAAATCATATAAATTATGCACATAAATTTATATTACACATAGTGTAATGATCAAATGAAATTTTTACATGTTATATATTTTATAGTATTACACACATATTTGTATAAAATGTATTTTTACATATTATTTTATCTTTATACATTTTTATACCTTATATATAAAAGAGCCTTGAATACTTTAAAGAATTATATAATTAATAATGTACAAGTATCACTGCTGAGAGAGGAATTGAAACATTAGTTTCCTTCGCTAATTGAAATTCTCTCCTGGCAAAATCTTCTAACATTTTATAGTGTTCATAAACAAAGACAAAATTCTATAGATAGATTAAAACAAAGATAAATTTAATTTTAGGATTTCTTTGATATACTTAAACAAAACTATGGAAACAATAATAATGTTGTACCCTTTGAGAAGTAACTGTTTTCCCGGAATATTAAGGTCAGGCTGTGATTAAACAAAAAGCCTCACCTTCCTGACAAATTTTTTTTTTTTTAAAAAAAAGGGATATTTTCTCTTTTACTACTCCTTTCTCAGGATTCTTCTTTCAATAGGGTCAAAGGTAAATATTTTGTTATAGTTTCAATCTAACTCTCTTCCATTTGTTGTTTTCTTGGTAAAGATACTGGGGTGGTTTGCCATTTACCTTCTCCAGCTCATTTTATAGAGGAGGAAATTGAGATAAACTCAGAAATGTTGTAGGTCCCATGCAGCCCTCAGGCAGACTTGCCCAGGATCACATAGCTTGTAAATGACAGAGGGCCAGATTTGAACTCCTGAAGATGAATCTTCCTGACTCTAACTATTGAAATCTACTTCCTACACCCTCTGCCTGGTAGTCTTCCTTACTGACTTAAAAACTAAGAAGAGACCAGATTATAGGTATTAGGACAGTGATGATTTTATTTTTGATGGGGAGGTGAGGGGGAAGGAGAGAGTTTTCCTAGAGTATTAGACATGGGAATTAAAAGATTAATTAAATTATTAATTAGAGATCAAGCTGGCAAGAGTTGTCACCTTTATTGAACAGGAGTGCTAGGCTAGAAACCAGTGAAAGGAACGTGATCTTTATTTCATTAAATATGCTCCCTTTTGGGGGGAGCAGCTAGATGGTGTGGTGGACGGGACGGTACATTGGCCCTGGAGTCAGGAGGACCTTGAATTCAAATGTGGCCTCAGACGTTCACTAAGTGTATGACCCCGGACAAGTCCCTTAACCCTGATTGCTTTCTGCCCCACCTCCACCCCCCAAAGTGTGTGTATATGTCAGACACAGACAGAAATACTTTTTTTTTTTGCCAGTTTGAGAGTTAGTTGAAGAAATAAAACTTAAAAATCAGAATGAAAGCTGCCTGAAAACACATTTGCATAATATTGTTTATAGGACAAGTCAGTCATCTAACAAACATTTATTAAGTGCTTACTACAGGCATTGTGCTGGGAATAAGTAGAAAGGCAAAAGAAATCCTGCCTCTGTCCTCGAGAAGCTCGTGTTCAAATAGGGAAGACAATTTATAAATAATTAGGTACTGACAAGATATATGCTGAGTAAATGGAAGCTAGTCCCAGAAGGGAGTTTTCTGGGGGACTGGAGCAGAGTAAGGGAAAGGAATAGAAAGACTTGTACAGTGGGGTGGGATTTGGGCAGTCTTAAAGAAAGCCAGGCTAGCTAAAAGGCAGAAGTAAAGGAGAAAAGCATTCTGGGCACAAAATTGAGGGATGGAGTGTCCTGTATCCCCCCCAAAAAAAAAAGCTGCTGCAAATAGGAGGGAATAATTGAATCATTGAATTTTAAGGGAAATTAAATATAAGAAGACTAGAAAGGTAGTGAGGGATCGAGATGTAAAGGATTTTAAGTGCCAAATAAGGGACTTTATAGTTTGTCCTGAAAATAATTATGAACCTTTGCAGTTTGAGTGAGTGGAAGGTAGATATGATATAGTCAGATCAGTGCTTTAGGAAAATCACGTTGCCAACAGACTAGTAGATGGATTGCAATGGAAAGAGACTTGAGGCAGGTAAACTGACCAGAAGGCTACTGCAGGGATCTACTGGAAATATTATGGCTATCCTAGTAATTCAGGGAGAAACATTCTATGAATTTCTGACTCTATGCATGGAAAGGAGATATATTCAATAGATATTGTGAAGATAGAGAAGAAATTTGACAGCAGGTTGGATGTGACAAACAGACAGAGAGGGAGAAAGACAAATAGACACAAAGAGAGAGGGATGTAGGGAGGGAGAGACAGATTGAAAGAGACAGACAGAGAGAGGGGGGGGGGAAGAAAGGAAGGAGAGACAGAGAGAGACAGATTGAGAGAAATAAAAAGAGTCAGAGAGAGGCAAGCAGAACCAGGACAGAACCCTGAGGGCCACCTACACAAAGGCAGCAGGACATGGTTGGTCCAACAAAAGAAGCTGAAAAAGGACTGGTACAAAAAAAGTCAGGTGTGAAGAGAATCAGGAGAGAGTAGTGCTAGGAAAAACCAGGAAGAAAAAGTATATAACCCTGTGGGTCTGGTGTGGTGAGTCTGTATTACTGGTGCCAAACTCAAGTAGGAATGGGCCCTATTGATCCATAAATAATGATTCCTGTGGCCAGCACATTGACTTAGTTTTAAAACAATACTATCTGTGACTTATTGTTTTGTTTTTAATTTTGTTAAATATTTCCCAATTTCATTTTAATTTGATTCAGCCATACTCAGAAATGTTGTAGGTCCCATGCAGCCCTCAGGCAGAGCATTTAATTCCTCTGAAATACGTGGTCAAACTTGGTAGATGGGTCAAGATGACTGAGGACTGAGAAAAGGATTGTAAAAGTTGGAATCAGAATTAAATGCTGCAAAATTGTGGCAGCCAAGCCTAATCCCAAAGAAGAGATATATTTAAAAAGTGTCTTGTTTGCTTCTTTACAGAGCTGGCTTTCTTGGAGGATAAAACACCATTTCATGTCAGACTTTTTCAATATGTTGCTTTATTTTGCTGAACTTTCTTTTTTCCCCTTTTAAAAATTCTCTGTTGTAAGAATTGGCTTTCCGAGGGGGAAAGGAGAACAATATATAGAGGTGACATAAAACCCAAAAATAGCAACAAAAAAGATTAGAAATAGAAATTCACAGGAGAAGAGATTGTGATACTGTTTTCTGTCTCTGACCACCCAGGAAGGGTTTGGGTCTGGTTTGGAAGACAGCATTGGTTCCCTGATGTATCTTAGTCACAGAGAATTTCCTATAAAATAGATCAGTACCCTTGGGCAATTAGGTGTCGCCAGCTAATAGAGTGCTTGGCTTGAAGTCTTCCCGAGTTCAAATGTGATTTTGTACACTTACCAGATGTGTGACCATGGGCAAGTCATTTAACCTCTGTTTGCCTCAGTTTCCCCACATGTAAAATGAGCTGGAGAAGGAAATGGCAAACCAGTCTAGTATCTTTGTCCAAAAAAAACCCCAAATGGGATCACAGAGAGTCAGATATCTTCCCAGAAAAATATAGTAAATACAAAAGTACCACAAGAGTTCTTAACCTAAAATCACACAGGCTGTGTTAAAAACAAATCCCTAAGGAAGGAGGACAGATCTGCTAACAATGAATTACTGGATGGTTTATTTAAGAAGGTTTAGAGAATTCGGAAAGAACTGCTTCTGGCAAACTACTGAGATCATTCTTCCCACTTCAGTGAAAAGAGTGTGATTTCCAACTTATATTATTTATGACTTGTCCATACTGACTCAAAATTTTCCCTGAAGTGATAAGGATGAATTAATGATGAATGGAAAATAAGTGATCAGTGTCTTTTCAAATAAATCCTAAAGCCCAATGAACATAAATGATGTTCAAAGTTCATCAAAACATCAAGGATCAGTGACCAGCTGTTAATGACGTTTTTATTTGTATAATTTATTCCATTCTCCCTTTCACCCCCATTCATATTTTTATTATAAATCAAGAGTGTAGAGGAACAGTACTTGCATCTGGATCTTATATTTGCCAACCTTCATTAATCTTTAGTTTCTTTAGTTGCAAAGGTATTCACTGGCAAAGTTCATTGTAATCTAGATGGTTTAATCAGGCCTGGATTCAGAAAGATTCATTTCCATGAGTTCAAGTCTGGTCTCAGACACCTGAGTGATCCTGGGCAAGTCACTTAACCTCTTATTGCTGCAGTTTCTTCATCTAGAAAATGAGCTAGAGAAGGAAAAGGCAAACCCCTGCAATATCTTTGCTGAGAAAGCTGCAAATGAGCTTGCGAAGAGCTGCATATGACTAAAAAAAAAACACACAACAACCAAAATTTCTAATATTCCTCCCTTTCTTTAACAATTCCTTTCCCCCTAGAACAAGAAGATTGTTTTAAGTGAGCTATGGGGTATATTTGTGGAAAAAGATAGAGAAGACAGATTAAGATGGGGTAAGAAGGTAAAATTTTGCTAATTAAAACACATTTTTTCCTTTTTAAAAGAAAAGAAATCCCAAGTAAATTTGAGTTTTCTAGGACAAGAGTTCAAAGTAAAGGGACTACAGATCTGGGTTGTGTTTTGTTGTTGTTGTTACATATTTTGTATAATTGTTTTCCTTAATTTAAGAAAAAGAGAGAGAGGAAAAAAATTAGATGAAAGGCCATGTTTACATTCTGGAGAGGCTCCCTTATGGGCCCAGCTCACCAGGTCCCTCCTCTGTGTTGGATGCATGTTGGTGAGTGGGCCTTTACCCCGAGCCATTAGGTGGCATGAAAACCAACAGGGGAAAAAGGAGAGTGGGAGGTAAGTTGTTGAATGATTAGAAAAGTAAGAGTTGATAAGCTCTTTTCAATTGAAACCCCCTTAGTAATAAGTAATTTGCTGCTGCTCTCTAGAACCTTTTGTGGTCCTTGGTGAGGGCAAAGCCCCCAGGGAGAGCAGGGGAGGAAGAGGAGAGGATGCAATTAGTTGTACAGGGAAGGCAATCCCATGTAACTAACCCTCCCCTCAGGATTCTTCTACAAACAACAGAGTGCTGAGGGGAGATATTAATGGGCTTATTTTTTTTTTCAGCAAGAAAACCGATTCAAAGCAAATTTATTTCATGCTGAATCCAGTGAGCTTTTGCTGAAGCCAAGCACGGCTCTAAAAATGCTGTTATCATAAATCCCTGTGTCGTTGTAGCTCTTGTTGGAATATTTCTAAAGATATATAGTGGGAGGTTCTATATCCTGCTTACGGATCATTAAATGATAGGGTGTGGGAGATGCTGCTGCAAGAGAACCCAGAGACCGTCTAGTTCTTCCCCAGCCACATCCCCCACCCCCAGTTGTATAGAACCTGAGTTGTTTATGATCACAAAGGATTTGAACAATCGAGAGATGTTTAGCTTGGAACAGAGATTTGGGGCAGGGAATGAAGGAGAAGGTAGCTATTTTCAGTATTTGAAGGGCTGTCATATGGAAGAGGCAGAGGGTCTGTTCTGTTTCCTGAAAGTGGACCTAGTGGCAATGAGACAAACTTAGGCTTGGTACAAGGTAGAAACAATTAGAACCGTCCATAAGTGGAATAATGGAGCACTTTACAATTTGTAACCCTGGCAGGTAAATGCTATTATTATCCCCATTTTACAGATGAGGAAATTGAAGTCACTTATCCTCAGTTTCCTCAAGTGTATAATGAGGATAATACCAGCCTCTGATCTGGGGTCTTTTTTAACTGAGGCTCTTCTATAAGAATCACTGATTGATGTGACCCAGTAGTGTGGCACCTTGAGCCAACAAAAGGTCTGGCTGACACTGAATGCCTTCTCTGGAGACACAGAATGAAGTTATCCAGGTAATAAAAGCTGCACATGCTAAGCAGCACAAGCACACACACTCACGCACACCTTCAGAGCAATAGAACAGATCGAGGAGGAAGACAAAGAAGGAACTCTCTGCTTGTCATTTTGTTTAATTGGATTTGTCTGAGCAGCAGAAAATTGAGCTGCACTTACTTCTAAAATGGAAATCAATGTCCCCAGTCATTCAGTCCAGGCAGTGTTGGAGACAGAAACCTTTGCATGCGCCGTTTTTGGTTCTTTAACTGAGCAAGGCAAATTGAAGGGGAATAGAAAAGAAAATCTAGGACCTTCCTCTGTCAGACCTCCCATCATGGGGTGTAAGAAATCAATAAGCAAGTATTAAATACCTACTATTTACCCTACAAGCATAATGCTAACTGCTGGAGTTACACACACAAAAATGCCCTCATGACAATGACAATTTATGAAGAATGACAGCATGCACCCATGATTACATGCAAAATATAATGTACATGTAACTTTGTAATCATGTGTGTACTTTATACACATATATATGTGTACATAAGTATAGGTGAGAGAGAACACAAATTTAACATTTGACTTATGTAAACATGTGTGTTTACACATAAGTACATATAGAATATGTACCATTTATATAAACATGCATGTTTGTATTTGTGTATATATAACTACATGCAAATATATCACTGTACATATGTTGATGTGTACACTTGCATGTGAATATATTGAGTACATATAAGTAAATGCAAATATACTATATGTAACCATGTATGTATTGCATATAAATATATGCAAAAATGTAACCTTTGAGGCCTTGTATATTTGTACGTATATGTATATGCATCTATAAGTGTGTGTAAAATATGTTTGTTATTATTTGTAACCAGATTTGTGTATATACATGCAATGCACTTATATATTATATGCATATAATATACTATTTTTATATATGTACTCATACTAGTATGTACAAAATACTTTGTATTCTTATATACATATAAGCCTTTTATAATTATATATATGTATATATACATATATACACATATTTTACAAAGAGACATGTAAAATATATGTGACCTTTAATAAGTATATATATGCACATGTGTATATGGTTACAAAAGGTGTTTTATATATATTTGTAACAAAAGGTCACATGTATGTGTGTGTATATATATGTGTATGTGTGTATATACAACATATCATACATGTAACCTTTTGTATCCAGATGTATGTGTATATCTGTATCTACATATATATACACACATACATACATACACAAGTATGTATTTATATGTAAACATTTATGACCACATGCAAAATATATGTGTGACCTCTTAGAAGCAGATATTTGCATATGCATTATACACACACGTATATATGGATCAACTAAGTGGTTCATTTGGCAAAGCACAGGACCTGGAATCCAGTAGGCTTGAGTTCAAATACAAGGTCAGACATGCACTAACAAGTCCCTTAATCTCTGCTTGAGTTTTCCCTTCTGAAAAATAAGGATAATGTTGGCATTTACATAGTACAGTGGACAGAGATAGGCCCTGGAGTCAGGAGGATCTGAGTTCAAATTTGGACTCAGATACTTATTATCTGTGTGACCCTGGGCTAGTCACTTTACCCTGATTGTCTCCCCAAAAGACATTAAAAACAAAACAAAACTGGGGATAATCTTTCTCCTAGATCTGTTGTGAGGCTCAAATGAGACAAGTGCAAAGCACTTAGTGTAGGACCTGGTGTATAAGTGTCAGTTTTTATGGTGTGGTTGTTATTATTTCACATGTCTACATTATGTGGCACCGTGGGCAGAGTGCTGGATCAGGGCTCATTCAGATATATTCCATGCCTTCCCTTCCTGAAAGGAGGAACCCTGATAGAACAAAATGGCCATTTTCAGAGCCTGGTTACATGAAGCCATACAGCTTTTAAGGGAAAAAAAAGATATGAATAATTGTGCTTAAGAGAAATGACTAAAAATAACTCTGCACATAAAGCTGAAAGAATACCACAGGACGCCTTTTTTTTCTGCTAGAGTATTAATATAAGACCTTGCATGGTGAAATAATGGGATTATTATTTTTTATTTCATTTCACACTTAGAGATGCTGAGGAAAACTGCTCTAAGGTAAAAGCATCATGGATTTGCTAAGGATGCTATTGATCGTCAACAAAAATCAAATTTCTGTAATTTATCATAGCTCCAATTACTAATTACTATATTCCAGAAACTATGCTGGTGATTTTATAATTTCCATGTTGTATTATTGTGAGAAATAACAAAGAAATAGTCTTATTTTGGTACTTTTTGTTGTATACTTTTCTTCCAGTCCTATATTATATTATATTATATATTATAATTCTATAGAATTAACACACTTTAAACTCATATCTGTGTTCACCTTGAGAATAAATATGCCCTGTGTTTTTTAGGTGTTTGCTCACTGAAATGTGCCTAATCGTTTTTTCTAATTAATGTGTGTGAATGACAGAGAGAAGGAGAAAAAGAAAAAAGAGGGTTACAAAAAGTCCAGTATCAATATGGTGGGCCCCCGAAGCAAGGGAGTAAGGACTCTTGGGTTGTCTAAGGAGAGATTAATTGGCCCAAGCCAGACACGGAGCTGGTTAAAGTTGCTGTGATGATCAGGGTAGGCTGTAACTCCCCCAAGTAGCTGAGAGAGAAGGAAGGGGTGAGAGGAGCAGGGTGGGAGGAGGGGCAGAGGTATGATGTTGTTGGCTCAATTTTAATCTTGTGTAAATCCTTCTGGCAAATTACAGAGCAGTGTGGCCTCCACCCTTCCTCTTTGGGAGGAGGAAAGATTTTCTAAGACAGGGGTGGGAAATGAGTCAATAGTGTGATATTCTATATTGGACAGTGCCAGAAGGTTGCTTCATGGACTCTGAGAGACCATATAACCATAAGATAACCAGGACTACACGCCACCTTTCCTAGGAAAATCGTGATATACTTTATCCTTTTTTTGAAAAATCTCTGGTTCAGGATTTGAAAATGGATTTGGACTGGGGTTACAAGAAAGAAATTAGCAAAGACCACAGTATCAAAGAATATGAAGAATCAACCCAGAAAAATGGAGGGATTCTTCATTGCCCCTTTCAGGAGCATGGGCTAGAGGAAGGGAATCAATTAGATAATTTTCAAGCATTTACACTGTTCCTGTCTTCAAGGAACTTACATTCTATTATTATTTTTTTTATTTTTAAAACATATGCATGGATAATTTTTCAACATTAACCCTTGCAAAATCTTGTGTTCCAAATTTTTTTCTCCCTTCTCCCCATCCCCTCCCCTACATGGCAAGTAATCCAATACATATTAAGCATGTTAAAAATATAATTAAATTCAATATATGTATACATAGTTACACAATTATCATGATGCACAAGAAAAATCAAATCAAAAAGGGAAAAATAATAAGAAAACAAAATGCAAGCAAACAGAAGTGAAAATGCTATGTTGTGATCCATACTCAGTCCCTCTCAGGGTGTAGATGGCTCTCTTCATCATAAGATCAACTGGCCTCAATTATCTCACTGTTGAAAAGAGCCATGAAAGAACTTACATTCTAATGGAAGAAGGGAAGGGGGGGGGGGGGGGAAGCTCTTCTGTAGTTAATGAGGAAGACCCAAGGAACATATGGGCACATTTGGACACAAATCCTGTGTCAGCTTGTCTCATACCAGGAGAAGCCATTCATAGACATGCTGTGTATTTTGTAAGGCATTATATACTTTGTAAGTATATTTGTAAGGCAATATATACATTATATGTGAGGCCTTAATACTATGTGTTATAGATTAAAATAGAATCATAGTGCTCAAAGGGGCCTTAAAAATGATGTAGGTCAGCTTCCCCTTTCTTTACAGAGGAAGGAAGGAAGGAAGGAAGGAAGGAAGGAAGGAAGGAAGGAAAAATAGCAAAAGAAAGAATGAAAGGAGGGAGAAAGAAAAAATAAAAGATCACAAAAGAAAGGATGATTGAGGAGGCTATTGTCATTGGATCACAAAATACTTTGGGAGGTGTATAGGGTCTAAGCATGTTGCAAAAGCAGTCAGAAATCAGCTTATGTAAAGCATTATAAGCCAGAGAAATTTATATTTGATCCTGATAAAATTATGGAGCCACTGATATGATTAAAGAGGTAGTGACATACTAGGATTTGCACTTAGGAAGACCAATTTGACATCCAAGTGTTAGTTTGACTGAGGAGAGACTTGTGGCAGATCTAGTCTATGTTTCTTGGTTCTCCCTCTACCAACAGTCTTTTTTATAATTCTTTGCTTCTTCTACACTGCGACATGTACTTGTTCTCCTTTCCCTATCTTTGTGCCTCTTGTGTGATCTTGCTGCTGTTTCGATTATGAATAATAACTACCATGTCTTTGCTTTAGGTGCAAAGTTTCCTATCAAGTGGACAGCCCCAGAAGCAGCCCTGTATGGAAGGTTCACTATCAAGTCTGACGTGTGGTCCTTTGGAATTTTACTCACAGAGCTGGTAACCAAAGGAAGAGTTCCCTATCCAGGTAAGAAGAGAGGGGCAGGAAGGAGACTTTCTTGGGATTTGGATGCCCCAACCACTCCATTTGGAGATATATTCATTCATTTCCTCAATATAGTGACTAGCAAATAACCTGTGTTTTTTAAGTGTTTGTAGAATTAAATTGCACTTAAATGAATTCCACAAACATTTGTTTAAACTCCAACCAAAATTATAAAAATAATTCATGTTTTCACAGTGCATACTGAATTTGTCGGCCTGGTGATAAATTATGAAAATGAGGGATAGAGAATAGATACATGACTAGAGAGATCTCCAGGTTGAGGAAACTCCTATCATTATTACAATTGAGCCTTCTTTCTCAAAAAAGACTAATGACAACTGGCGATTCACCCCTCACCCTTTTATCAGTGCAGTTTGGCAATAGCTCTTCAACTTCTGAGATTTTGCTTAAAGTAGTAGTAACAAATTCAAGTAGAAACTGGTTCCCTTCTGCAGCATATTGACTTAGAAAGTGACAAATTGAAATTATCTATATTGCATTATATTTTTATGTTATATACCATTTATATTTTTAACTTGGTTTAGGCCCTCCTCTAGATTTCTGTAGGATTTGTGGCCATTCAGTTTTGATGCTAAAAGAAAACAAGGATTATGTGACTTGCCTGAAATCACAGAGTTAATGTGTATGGGACTTCAAGGCTGGCTTTCTAACCCCTGCTCCAGGCTGCCTTAATGGAATAATCCATGAAGCAATTGGAAAGACTTGGGTAATGTTTAATTTTAGGATGGTAGGGGTTCCTTGCTCCTAGCTTCTTATATATCTGCTTATTATATAAAATCATGTACAGTGTGGCTGAGGCAGTTACGTGGCTCAGTAGATGGAGTCGGGAAGATCCAACTTCAGATCCGATCTCAGGTACTCATTTACTGAGTAAACAAGTCACTTAGCCTTTTTTTCCTCAGTTTTCTCATCTGTAGAAGGAACTGGAGAAGGAAATGCCAAGTCACTCCAGTAGTTTTGCCAAGAAAACTCACAAAGAGTCAGACATGACTGAACAGCAATGTGACTCTTTTGGGGCAAGATTTTGAAGGAATGGGAAATCTGAATAAGTGTTTTTCCAGCTCTAAATTTTAAATGCTTTGATCCTCTAATGCCTAATTACTATCAGAGAAATAAAGTACTTTTCTCAAAGGTACACTGGTCTTTGCCCAAGCTGAGTATGTAAGAGAGATTATGGGTTATATAATTATCACAAAATACAAATGTAATAGAGTAAAGAGAGGCACACAGCTGGAGTGGAGGTCCTGAGAAACTTCAGAGATACAACCGCTGGCCCCTTGTAGCTTTATCCTGAGGCTTTCTTGGAAAATAAAAAGGGCATAAAAGGGTCTTCTGTCAAAGAAACTGGGAAGCTGGAGCTTCCGTTTTATGCCAACAAGAAGTCATTTTGAAATATATCTAAAAATTTGAAGCAATTAGCAACTGATCTGGGCACTTAGGCCCCACCCATTCAGAATTCATGAAATCCCTTTCTCCTCAGCAAGAAAGTCCCAAAGTTGCCATGTTGATTTCTTTTGCTAAGCCATTTTAATTTGCAATAGGGAAGATTCAACAAGAGCAAGGGTATATCTGGAAATGTCTCAGGTGTAAAATTTAAAAAGCATCAATTGGATGCTTCACAGCATCACAGGCAGTCACTTCCCAGATCAGGCTTGCAGGAGTCTGGAAAGAAGGGGTTAAAAGGTTCCATTTGCTTGCTTGATGATTAAACTCTATCCATCAGACCCACAGACTGAACCTCATCTCTGCAGGATATAGCTCCAGATGGCCAGAGCAAAGAGTAGAGACACTATTCATTAGCATGGTGAAAGAAAAGGTTCAGGCTTAGTATTGAATACTCTAAATATTCAGGCATAAGTATTTATTGACTGATGTAGGAAGAAATGAATGGGGAATTTTTTTTTCAAGTATTCCAGAGCCTGAGATTTTTTTCCCCCTAATTATCAGATTCATGACAAGGGCATCTTAAAGATTTTTTGGTGCTTTAATTTGTTCCTTCAGATCCCATCTCAGCCTCCCTGCAGCAGTTATTATCCTGCAGTGGCTGTTCTGTGTACGTTGTAGGGAAGACCTGCCTTCTGAAATGTTCAGGAAATGTCTTCCAGTTACTGATGATTGAAGACAGAAAGGCGGTCTCTTCCCCCTCCGCTCAGTGCATACACGCATGCCTAAGGAGTGAGCTAAAAAGCCAATGATACGAATGATAGCGAAGATTAATGAGTGACTGAGGCCTCCTGCAAATACTGAGGGGGGTTGCAGCCGGGGGAGCCAGCAAGGGCAGATTAATTTGTAATCCCTTTGTCCGGGTTTTTGTTTTTTTTGAAATGAACATTTTTTGTGATTTCCAGAGGACACAGGGAAGGAATTACTCATAAATAGCTCTCCTTTTCTCTGTGCTGTATGTCTTCTCGGCTGCTGGGAGTGCCAAGTAGCCATGGAGGCAGAATTGACAAATTCCCCATCTCTGAAGTGCTGGCAGAGGGCATCTGAGCAATCCGGATGTAAGTCAGCTTTATTGATGCTGCTGCAGCTCCCCACACGCACATATGTGTGTGCACATTCAAGCAATGGTCGAGCAGAACCGAAGAGAGTGTGCTGTGGTGGAGGCAAACAAAAAACACTGGGGAGGTTGAGAATTGCTTCTCGGGAAGAAAACAAGTCGGGGTCCGCTCTCTGTATTAGGAGAACTGGAAGCCGAGCCTTCTCCCCACCTTGTTTTTATTGCATGGATTTTAAACTAAGTCCTTCATGGAAACTCAGGCTTACAAATCATTGAAAATGCTGGAAAAAAAAAAAAACAAAAAACAAAAAACACACCATCATTTTGAATTTCTCTTGATCCTTAAATTTACGTGAGAAAGGAAAGTGAGAAAAAGAGAGGTGAGGTGTACATTTTTAAAAGTTGAGGCTCTTTAATCTAGTCCAGCTTTAAGATGAAGGAAATGGCCTTATTTTAGTAGGATTGGATTCCTGAAGAGAATTAATTTTGAAAAGGGCTTTAAATAAGAAAAAGATAGTTTATGAATGGATGTGATTATCAGGTGTTTGGGCCAGAGGGGAAGGCTAGCTGTGTGACCCTAGGCAAGTCACTTAATCCCAGTTGCCTCAGGGGAAAAAAAAAATAGAGGGAAGGGGAATCAGAGAAAGAAGGAGATATTCTGGGTGTGAAGTCTGGCCAAAATTGAAGGGTAAAGGAAGAAAGCATGATAAAAAGATACTAGGAAGAGGAATAAATATTCATGTTGCTTGAGTATTGAAATTAATGATGAGTAATTGAAATCTGATGTGACACAGGAAGAATTGTTTGAAATTATATAAAGGGAAGAGGGAAGAAATGGGAGAAGAGAATATACAATGACAATTAGATGATGGGGTGGCTAGAGCACAGGATCTGGAGAACCACCGAGTTCAGATCCTACCTTAGACATTGACTCCGTGTGATCTTGAGCCAAGTCACTTATTCTCTCCTTGTCTCAGTTTCTTCACTGGGAAAGAAGAAGAAGAAGAATAGCATTTCAGGGTTGTAGTGAGGCTCAAATGAAATATAATGTAAATCACTTTAAAGTGCTATGGTTTGCTAGCTCTAAACCCTAGCTGTTATTAGCTTACTAATTACTACAATAATATACATGAAAATAATACTAAAAGGTAGTTAAACTCAGATTAAAAGCAATGGCCGGTATTAGTTACAGAAGACAGACGAACAGACCTCAGTTTCCCAATTTGTCAAATAAGTGAGTGCCATTTCAACCCTAAGTTTGTTGATTCCCCTCTCCTCTCCTCCCAGTACAGAGGTAGGATACTATAGATGCCCCACCTAAAGCAAAAACATTCTTTATGCTGGCAGACCTGGCAGCCATGTTGAATTCTTTCTTTTTTCTTTTCTTTTGTTTTAAGCATTTTAATTTACCATAAGGAAGATTCTATGAGGGCAAGTGTATATATCTGGAAATATCTCCTGTGTAGAATTTTTAAAGCATCAATATGACTTTTTAAAAATATTTTTTAAAAAGATCAAGAGAAATAGGCAAAGAACAATGTTACAATAAAATATGAAACATTAAAATTCTTTATATTTATATTTTCAGCAACCTAGTTAATCTTTTGTCATAGATATCCTCAGTTTGCTGAAAGCTTGGATTCAAAATCCATTCCAAGGAAGAGTTTGCAAACTGAGGCTCAGGGACTAAATATGGTCCACCACCTGTTTTTGTACCGTATGAGACTTAAAAATGGTTTTTACATTTTTATTTAAAGCAAAAATTTTAAAACCATTCTTAGCTTAGTTTGCTGGCTCCCCATTCTAAAGAAAAATCATTTTATTCCTGCGGATTCTCATTTATAAGCAAAACAGACAAAAAACAATTTTTCTGGGGTTGAGGCATCCATAAGCTAGGAACATATGTAAATAGATGTACCTGTGAATTGGAGGTTATGTTTTTGAAAGGCGTTTCAAAATTAGGCCCACAACCTTAAACAATTCCATTTGCTTTTTCCATTATTCTATATTTATCTTAGCCCCAGGAGTGATAGGCATATATTGGCAGTGGATTTTTTCCAGAGGTTGGGAGTGGAATAGATGATGGGGTGTTGGGGGGAGGTTTTTCTAGTGCCAGTGATATCATTTACTTTCCTCAAAACTTTGGTATTAGAAATTAACCATTCAGTAAACTTAAGCATTGTTTCCTGGACAAAACACTCTGATTAGTACCCTGGGCTTGCTAGGGTTAGCCTCAGATTCTAAGATCAAGGATTGTGAATTTGAGGGGATCTGGCAGAAGGGGGCTGGTCTCTTTAATACCTAATACATCCATTTGTATACTGGGAATACCAAAAGCCTTAGGGCAGTTTTAAGCTGCTAAAGCCTAAGCATGGATTCGCTTACCATTTTAAGCTACTAAAGCTTAAAACTGTACTGTATGCAATCTCCTAAAAATTGGCAGCCTTCCCATGTTCCTGATTTTATCTAGAGGTCAATCCTTGTTTTTTAAGACAAGATTTGCTCCCAGAATGGTGGTGAGTATCAAGTAAGATCATATTTAGAGGTCTTGTCTATAAAAATATTTTTGTAAGCATTAAATACTTACATAATGTTGGGGGTTTTTTTGGGGGGGGGGAGTTGGTATTGGTTTTCTGACTTCATCGGTTAAAGTATATCTTTGCTTATAGTATACCCACTAAGAATACTCCTTCTACTAATATATTTCGCAGTTTCTAAGCTTAAAGCAGAGTTCTTAACCTGGGGTCCACAGACCCTGAAGAAGTAGCACAGGATTATGAACTTGGAAGATAGGAAAAAAAATTTTTTTCACTAATCCCCATTTGAAATTTAGCATTTCCTTTGAATATGAATGCAAGAAAAAAAATATTCTTTTCCTGAGAAGGGAATCTTTACAATTTACTAGACCACCAAAATGATTCATAGCACTTTTTTTCTTTTTTTTTTTTTTCATAGCACATTTTTAAAAATAGAATAGAAAGGGGATAGCCAGATGATGCAATGGATAGAGCACCAGCCCTGGATTCAGGAGGACCTGAGTTCAAATGCAGCCTCAGACACTTAATACTAGCTGTGAGATCCTAGACAAGTCACTTAACTCCAATTGCTTCAGTAAAAAATAAAAAATAAAATAGAATAGAATAGAAAGTCCTGAACTCAAGAGTTGTTGGGGCATGAGAAGTTAAATGAGTTACTCAGGATCACCCAACCATCGTGTATCAGAGGCAGGATTTGGACCCAGTCTAATGGCTTTGATGCCATTATCCCACCCTGCGTCCCCCGAGACACATACATGTCAGTTGGCGTAGATCTTGTCCCACCGCACATGGCACTTCCCACCCCAGGGATTCGTATGCCTTCTCGCCCCAGCATCCCGCTCATCCCTGTTCTTCTCTCCTAACTATGGCACCCATCTTCCAGCTAGTCCCGTAATCTCTGTGCCAGCAAGAGCAGATTGGTTTGTGGACATAAAGAGACCAGAGAACTCTAGCCAAGAGGAGAATAAGGAGCCAAGAAACGACCTGTAATCCTCCACAAGCCACAAATTCATCTTTCATCTTTGGCTTCTGGAGAGAAGGAATCAAGGGAGGCTTTCTAGCCCCTGCCCAGCACTCCGTAGTTGGACATCCTGTCCAAAATGCCCCAAGGGCGCCCCTTGCTTCCTTCTCCAAGGTATCCCTTGACAAGTGGCATCTGCTGTGAGATGCAGCTGAGTGGCAGAGAATGAACATTGGGAGACCGGAGGATGGACTGGAAGCTGGTCACCGCTTCTCATCTCGCCCCTCCTCCTCCCTGCCCACCTGTTACCTGGGCATTCATCCCTGTGTGCTCCTGGGGATTTCTATAATGTCCATCTTCTCCCTTGGCCCTTCCCTTGCTGTTCTCTGGTGGAAAGAAGCTCTTTGTAGCAATGTTCCTGTCACCTTCTTAAGAGTCTAGCTGTTTGACAACCATACCATGCATCTTTTCTGCATTAATCTGACATTTTTGTTTTGGGGTGGGGTTTTTTTGTTTGTTTTAAGCAGCTGCACTTGAGGTATTTGGTAAAAGAAGGAGAAGCCAAGCTAGCAATTAGCCTGCTTTGTTCAAATCACTTCTTTGTTTCCAGTTTGGCTCTCTCTTCAGAACCTCCCTGCCCTTAATTTTTGCTTTGATCCTGTACCAAAACCTAACACGAAGCCTCTTAGTGGCTGCCCTAATCTGACTCTGCATCTGATAGAATACAGGCTCCCTGGCTAGCTGAAGCAAGCACGCTCACTTATCTTGCCTTGCCTTTCCCCTGGTTAGAGAAACAAGCCCAACATGGCTTTTTGGCAGGTTTGGGACTGAGAGCTTCATTGAGCTCCAGTCATATAGACACACATCTTAGTGGAACACACATTGACCAGAAAAAGGGACAATTTGCAAAAGGTCCAAAGCTACTTTTTTTCTTTTCAAGAGCATGTTTGTAACCGAAACATCCTTCCTGTTACTCAAAGACTAGATTATTACAAAGGTTTGGTTTTTTGTTTGTTTTTGTTTTAGAATGGGGATCTTAGAGCCCACTATTAAAAGTGAGATGAAAATCATAATTAAGTAACAATTTATCTTTCCTTGTTCAGATAGAATATTTTAGAGATTCATACTGAAAGACAACATCTTTCTTAAAAAAACAAAACAAAAAAACTTCCACCATAATTTTCTCCAAATACCCCAAAGCACAATCCAGGGTTAAGAAGTATTGGGAATTTTGCAGGGGAGGAGGACAGGGAAAGGTGGAAAGATTTGAGGCATGGGAGAGGGAAAGGGACTAGGTTTGTGATTTTACAGGTTACAGGGAACTTCTGGGCATGGAAAAGTGCTTGTACCAATGTAGGTTGGCAGCTTTTCTGCAATTTGAGAATCCTAGAGTTGCTGAGAGGTTGGAACTTGCCCAGCATCACAATTATTCTTCATTCTCAATGAAACCAAGGACATTTCGAAGGGGGACTTCTTGACTTGAACCTGAACTGGATTTAAGTGAAGCAAAGCTATGTAGTCTTTCGGGTCAGGTGTCAGAGGTCTTCCTCCTTGGAGACGGGCTCTCTAGACTTAATGCTATACTGTCTTTTCCAGAAAGGTCCCAGAAATGGTAAAAGTGTGGGGAAAATGTCAAAAAAAAAAAACAAACCATCAAACCTGTCTCCTGTCCAATGTTTACTGTAACTTTTAGAAGGAATTTTCCTTCTCTTCCCCCACAAAAGTTCTCTAATCCATATCATAATGTGAAGGTGACCCTGGATCCTCAAAGACTACACCAGAGGGCCACCACCAACTCTGGTTACTGTAGCTGCAAAATCCAGCTTTAAAGTTTTATGAATGACCTTGCCTAGCTGAAAAGGCTTCCTTTGAAACTTTGAGCCTCACTAAGTTAGGAAAGCCCTTGTTTATCTTTTGGTTTGAAAGAGGACCAGTGACTTGTGCATAGAGTTAAGTGACAATGCACTGGAAACAGTGCAGTGTCTGGAGTCCATGGCTCAAATCCCAGCTGCCATTTATTACCCGATGACCTCCCAATGAGTCTCAGAACAAGGTCATTATTCTGTGAAACCCCTTTCACCATTAGAACTAGGTACTTCTGAATCTGTGAGCTTGTTTCCTTATTTGTAAAAATAAGGGGCTGATTTAGCTTATTTTTTAGAGATTTTAGAGATTTTCAATCTCTAAATCTGTGATTCTGCAATCTGCTGACAAACTTTTCACCAAAAGGTTGTTGGGTTGGTCATGAGGTGATGAATTCATGGCAACTTGTCATGGAGGGGTGGAATGGGTGATATAATCTGCATTACTGGAAAGAGAGTCTATGAAACCTATGAAACAGGCTGTTTTGGAGTGGATTAAATATAATTTTAGTGCCTAGATTGGAATACAAGGGAGTTAAGTGGTGATAGAACACCAGACTTGGAATCACAAGTTCAAAGCTGGCCTCCGACACAGACTTGCTGTATGACCCTGGAAAAATCACTTAACAATATTTACCTCAGTTTCCTCTTTTGTAAAAGATCTGGAGAAGGAAATGAAAAAACCCTCCAATATCTTAAAACCCCAAATGGCATCATGAAGAGTCGGACATAACTGAAAATGACTAAACAATCAGTGAGGGGAGAAATAAGATCAGAAAGACCACGTTGGAAACTTAAAAACCTGGGAACTGATATCGTCTATTTAGAGACTTGAGGGAAATTAAGATTTGATCTAGCCTACTCAACTTGATATGTGGTATTACTAAGGCTTACTCTTGAAAGGGGTCCTCTTAAATATTCTCACCTTAATTAAACAAAGACAATAATAGGACATTAGGCTGTTATTTTTTCGGGATTTGTATATGGAAAAAAAGAAAATATAATGAGTTGGAGGCCATTTTCAGTGGGAAGGTATCAGCTCTCCAGCTGATTTTCTCACCTGGAAACAAAAAAATCAAAGTAGCAGCTGACACATGTTTTGTAATCCTTGATTAGTGTGTTTTGCCTGTTATCCTTACCAATCACAAAGCCACTCCTACAAACTGCTGATGAAGTATTTCCCTAAAACGTGTGGATTTCTTCCCACAAAGTGTCATGATGCTCTAAAGCTCTCTATTCTCTATGAATTAACCCTGTCCTTGTTTCAATTTCTCCCTCAGTTTTTCTCAAGATTTTAGAAAAAGCCAAAGTGACAAATTTCCAGGTTTTTTGCCTAATTTAAGAGCACAATTTAAAAAAAAAAAAAAAAAAAACTTTACCCTTTGCCTTTCTTCACCTATCCTCCTTCTCCTCCCTCAGCTTCTCCTGGTCTCAAGCAAATGCAGATCCCTTTCCTAGCCCTTCATCACTCAGGTCACTCTCAATGCCCCCAAAGTCAGAATTGCTTAGAGATTAAAAGAAAAAAAGGTGCCATTTTCTTGAAAACAAGAATTTAGTTATCTGAAGAGAGAAAATGTTGTTTTGTTGCAGTGAATAAGGAAACCCATTCTGCACCAACAAATCTTTTCATGAAAATTTCCCAAATTTTGGCTTGAGTGGCACAGGGGAAAAAAAAAAAACAAAAACAAAACACCGCAGGGCTTTGAGTCACAAGATCTGGATTCAAATTCCAATTCTGCAATTTAGTGCTTATGTAATCTTAAGCAAGTCACTTAACTACCCTAGGTCTCAGTTTCCTCATCTGTTAAAATGAGGGGGTGAGGAGGGGTCTAAATCTGGTAACTTGCTAAGAAACACAATAAAAAAAAAAAAAAAACCCAGGACTTCAATAAAAATCCTGACAGCATCTATTTAATTTAAAGGCCCAGCATCTCTAAGTGATTGGACTCCATTCTGTCACCATTTTCAAAAATCAGAAGAAGTCCTTAGTGTAACGGGTCTCCCTTTGCAGGCTCTGGGAGAAGAGCTACTCTAGATAAGCTTCAGACTGTCAGTAATAACAAGGTGCATTGTTTTATATCCTGCTTTTCTGGCAGGAGCTGTCAGTGTGTTTCCACTTGGCCCCAGCGTATGGAATCTGTTACACATACTCCCCGAGCGTCGAGCAGACGAGAGGAGAAGGGCCATGTGCCAGGGCTGTGGGCTTTCTTCCCCTTTCACAGCGCCTCGCTTACTTCTTGCCTGCAACGCTTGCTTAACTACAAATCCTTCATTTGAGCGAGAACCCTAAACAAAGTGGGAGATCTCGAGAGAACCTCGGTATCAGCGGCCAGGCTGCTGTGTCAGCAGCTTCGACAGAGAATCATGCTTGGCCCCGGTGACCAATTACACTTTCTGTGAGAGCAGATTGGATTAAGAATGAAAATGTGGAATCTCCCCATCAGAGGAGCTTATTTTCTTTTTTAATGAAATGAAACATTTACTGACACTCGCTCTGTGTCACAGGAAGAAGATGATTAATTGAGCACTGTGGTACATTTGGGAATGGAAACTTCCTGTGCCAAAAGGCAGCAGCAAGTTCCCCTCTTGATCTGGAGAGAGGTCCCCGGGTGGTCTCAAGTACAGACTTTGTGAGGGACCTTTTTCCTGTATAGCCCAGCTCCCAAAGTAGGGTTTATCTAAGTTTCATCAGTGGGGTCTGGGAAGTCTTATCAGGTACCCCCGTGTGTCTTGGGTCACATTCGTTATTTACAGATAAAAGACTTGAGATGCCATATCGTGATAGACATTTGTCGATTGTTATTACATCTCCTTGGGCAGACAGGGCTGGCAGAAGATGGTAGCAGCCCTCAGACACACTTTTTTTAAAAGATGACAGAGAATAAGCTGTCTTCTATTCCATTTCCAGCAATATCAATAGTATTCCAAACAGCCACTCTCCTTTTCCAGGACCCCAGCCTCCTTTGTCCTCAGAATGCCCCCTCTTCTGAAGCAGACTTCAGATGTGTTTTATAATCCGTATCACTAATGCTTTTTAATCCTAACCCCCACATGGAAAAGGAATCTATAAAATCACTAATGACATGGATAAAGTGGACACAGACTTGTTCACCATATCCCAAAGTACTAAGATGAGGTAACAGCCTTTGAAACTTGAGTGAGGTAAGTTTAGGACAACGTTACTACTCCTTATACGGAGCTCTTGAAACTTATGGAACTCATTACCCCTAAAGGTGGTATTGGCAGGAAATTTAAATGGAGTCAAAAAGGGTTTGGATAAGTTGGAAAATGATGAAATGGTGAGTGGTTATCATGAGAAACTGGAATAGAACTACACTTTGTTGATATCAGAGAGGACCCTCATTCCCTCCCCCAACACATCTTTTGTGGACAATGTTATCGAATTGATAACATTGATAATAACGATAATAGGTAAACTGAGTTATTGATCCCATTCTCATGTTCCTAAGCATATGTATTGTAGCAGAGATGGTCCATGATACAATAGAGAGAGCACTGGGTCTGGAGTTAGAGGATCTGAGTTCAAATTCTAGCCCTACTCTTATCTATTTGTCACATCAATAAGCATTTAAGTGCCTACTATGTGCTAGGCATCTGTGTTAAGAGCTGAGAATACAAAGAAATGCCAAAAGATAATCCATGCTCTCTAGGAGCTCACAATCTAATGGGGAGGCAATAAGCAAACAACCATGTGCAGACAAGTTATATAAAGGATAAATTATAGTGGAAAGTGAGATCGGAAAGGCCTCTTGTAGAATGTGAGGCGTGAAGGCGGGAGGTGGAGATGAGAAGGGAAGAGAGTTCCAGGTGGAGGGTAACTGTGACCTGTGTGTCATTAAGCCAGTAATTTAACCTCTCAGCAATTAAGGTTTCTTGTCTCTAAAATTGGGGCATAAGTGATCTCAGAGCTTCCTTGTAACTCCAAATCTTTGATCTTATAATGAAACGTATGGATGCATCAGAATGCAATCATAACTTTGATGGAACTTTCATTTTATCAACCACCCGTAAAGTTCTTACTTAACTGGCAGGTAACCAACATCTTTCCAAAATAAAATGAACCAAATGCAGATGTTTCTTCCCTGTGGTAGTTATACCCCAAAAGGAAAGGCAGAGGAAGAAAATGAAGATCATATCTAAGATTAAAATCCTTTTCTCAATTTTAGAGATTAACTGAGCACCAGGCAAGAAAGGGAACTAGGCTCTTAATAGAAATCTGAGGACATAGGATAGCCAAAAAACACAAAGGATTGGCAGGAAAATAAGAAAACATGATATGGGGAAGAGAAAGGGGGAAAAATTGGAGAATAGGGGAGACTGGCTGTGGAAGCAGGAGGAGTGGTACATCTACTTCGAGGTAACTATGTTATTTGCTCTCAAGTTTCATTTTTTTTTTCCCCCTGGGAAAAAAAAGAAAAAGAGGACTAGAAAGAGATAGTTCAAAATATTCATTATAATTGCTGCAAAAACTTGTTGGTTAAGTAATGGGGCAGCTCCTTGCACCTCCCCTCCCCAGGTCACAAAGGTCACAGAATGATGGATGGCCTGACAAAGGTCACAGAGGCAAATGCTGGCCTTGGAGACACTCTGTCTGCTCCATCCAAGTTACTGAACCCAGGTCAAATCTGGGTCTCTGGGGTTCAGACCTTTGCTTGGCCAGGTAGCCACCTACAGCAACGGGAGAAATTTTCTTCCTTGCTCCCTCAGACTATAATTACTGCCTCAGGATATTCCCCAGAGCACCCGGACCTGGAGGGGGAGGAAGAGGCACCTTCCTTTGCCTTCCAGAGTCTGTCCCAGGTACAGGGGAAGCTAGGTTATAGGACACATAAATGTAGTTTATGGGCGTCATAAATAAGGAACAGTTTGGTTTTCAGGGTGAGAGAATTTAAAAACAGGGTGTGGGATTCTGAGAAGCACACGGCAAGCACTTCTGGGCTCAGGCCAAGGCAATACCAATTTTCAGTTCAATACAGCAAACACTTAAGTGACCACAGTGTGTGCACCTTACAAAGCTTTTTCTTTTTTCCTTTTTTTTTTTTCCCCCCTGAGGCTGGGGTTAAGTGACTTGCCCAGGGTCACACAGCTAGGAAGTGTTAAGTGTCTGAGACCAGATTTGAACTCTGGTCCTCCTGAATTCAGGGCTGGTGCTCCATCCACTGCGCCACCTAGCTGCCCCCCCCCCACCTAGGGTAAATCACCACCAAAGCTCAAAGACAGCACTTGGTCCTTATAATCTCATAGGAGAAGAGATTACCTCCAAATGCACAGATAGCATAAAATAGATAATTCAAAAAAAGACATGGTAAGTGCATTGAAGGTGATTTTTGAGTCAAAAGATTAGACGAGATAGTAAACGTGCCTCCAACACTGGTTGATCCTAATGCACTTGTGATATAAGGGCCTTCATCTCTCTCCCTTTTTTAGGCATGAATAACCGTGAAGTTTTGGAGCAAGTGGAACGTGGGTACAGGATGCCGTGTCCTCAGGACTGCCCTATCTCCTTGCATGAGCTTATGATTCACTGCTGGAAAAAAGATCCTGAGGAGCGCCCCACCTTTGAGTATTTGCAGGGTTTCCTGGAAGACTACTTTACTGCAACAGAACCCCAATACCAACCTGGTGAAAACCTGTAAGTCATATGGCCTGTCTGCAGAAAACATCCTCCAGGTGGTCATTTCCCCCCCTTTTAGCTTCCAGTTCAGTAGCTTGCTGCTCTTGGAGCAGTGTGGAATCTTCCAGGACCAGAGTGCATGTGAGTCTGAAGTCTGAACAACCACGCCCCTCATCGATGACCACTTGTCCCCAAATCTGAATGTCCTCTGTGAAGAATAAGAGACACAAACTTGTTAACTTCTCAAAAGACTTTTGAAAATGCATTGTATCGATGTTATGTAAACGGCAAAACCTCTATTCAGTGTAAATAGTTACTCAGTGCCAATAACTGACCCTAGTGCTTTCCTTTTTTAAATGCAAATCTTATGTGATTTTAACTCTGTCTTCACCTGATTCAACTAAAAAAACGAAAAGTATTATTTTCCAGAAGTGGCCTCTTTGTCTAAAACAATAAACTTTTTTTTCATGTTTTAACTAAAGAAAATCAGGACAGGTGTTCGTTTTTTGTTTTTTTTGGGTTTTTTTTAATAAATATAAATATATAAATAAATATATATATATATATAATATATACATACTTGTACATACAGTATGTGGGTACTACTGCAGAAAACTTGTTGCCAAACAACGGGCCGCATGGTTGCAGTACCCAGAGAGTGATAATTTTACTGCAAACATTAAAAAAAAAACAAAAAAAAAGGCAACACTGGTGCTATTCTAAAAACCAGTGGTCTAATTTTTGGCTTTTGCCAAGCATGAACTTTTTTAAATTGGATTGCACTTTTTGTTTGTTTGTTTCTGACTGTACCTGTAGATGGTTGTAACTTTTACTCCTTTCAGGAACCACGTGCTGGGTTTATGGTCATGTTCCCAATGTTTGACAGCCATGTTTTACAGGATTTGTTCATCAGACAAGAGTGAACCTCTTAAAGCAAGAAAACACACCATATGACCAGCCAAACTGGAAGATAGATGCTACAAGTACTCCTTGTTTAAAAAAAACAAAAACAAAAACAAAAAAAACTCTGTATACTGAAATAATTCAAAAGAAATTTTTTTTAATTTAATAAACATTGTAACCACATTTAATGGTCTAAAACCCATAGCATTTTAGTCATGTCAACCCACTAAACTGTTTATCATGCAAATAGGATTTTCTGGGGGAGATTTGTGCACCATTTCCCATTGTAAAATACATGTTTTAATGTCCTGTACTGCTAATGAAATTTCTTTCTCTCTGTCTGAGAGTTCTCCAGTGGAATTACTATGCACTTCTTTACGTTTCATGGGGATGCACAGAACAAAGTATTATGTTCTCTCATTGTCTATTTGTACCAGCCTCGAATTACTTATATTTAACCAAAAAAATGAAAATGAGCAAAAGGAGAAAAAAAACACAAAAACAAACAAAAAAAACCAACCTCCTATTTCTATTGAGTTTTTTAATACTGAGTTGCAAATTTTGGAGTCTTAATTACTTTTTTGTTATGATTTCTTTGCAAGTTTACATTTTTAAATTGTTTAACTTTCTTAATTTAGTAATTAAAAAGAGAGCATTTTACATTTGGATTTTTGTTCATTTGTTTAAATCACGGAGGGAATTCTTATGGTTTTGTGATGCTTCGTGTACCAGATGGCGTCGGGATGATCTGGTGAATGGCCAGGAAAAGAAGCCCACGCTGAAGAAACAGCACCACCAGCTGCCCCCCAGGTTGGCCCATAGGGTGGCATCTGGAGTCTCCCATGTCACTCTTGGACTTTCTGCGGTATTTCAGATCGTCACATCACCCTTGGCAAATGATGTATTGTCACATGGCAAGTTTTAGTGGAGGCCACATGCAAAAAGACCAGCTGAAAAAACTGGTGTTTTGCTTTTTGGACTGGCTAACTATATGAGGTAATTTCCAAATGATTAAAAGGATATGATATGAGGGAGCTTTTGTTTGGGAAGGTTCTGTTTTACTGTCTGGATGTTCTAAAGAACTGGGAAACATAGAATGTATGTGCTGTAAAACCATGATTCATCCGAGCCTTCATTGTTGTTCAGTTGTGTGCAATGCTTCCTATTTGTGGAAGGATTTGCCATTCCTTTCTCCAGGAAACTGAGGCAAATAGGGTTAAATGACTTATCCAACTAGTAAATCTCTGAGATAGGATTTGAACTCAGGTTTTTCTGATTCCAAACCTGGTACTTTATCCATTGCATCACTTAGCTGCCTTTTTCAAGCAATCTCCAAAGGTGTGATTTCTACCACATCCTGTTAAGAAAAAGAGTTAGGAAACTATGTGAGAACAGGAATTTATTTGGAAATCCAGATTCCAGGAATTGGACTTTACAAATTTAGTGAGGTCTCCTGAATTTTCTATATCTACAGTACTGATTGTGAGACAAGTTTTGGAGTGAAAAAAAGTCCTGAACCATACATCCAGCTATCTGGCTGCTGGCACCAGCTCTTCAACTTAACTCATTATGACCTTGGTCACTTAGTTTACTCACCATAAAACTGATGCTCTGAGTCTGAGTTTCTGCTTACTAAAGGTTTGGTCTCTTCTGGCTCCATGATGCTAGGATTCTGTAATTACCAACATTCTGAAAATCACCCTGATCACAGCAACTGGGAGACAGCGTGGTACTACATCTGGGGTCAGAGTACCTGGCTTCTGTTGCTTCCCACTTATGTGATCTCAATCCCATATCTCTGTTTTAGCTTCTTCAAAACAGACCGCATTTTCTCGATAAGACCCCTTCAGTTCTGAGCCCTAAGGTCTCTTCTCAGTAATCCTGAGTGGAAGATTGCATTGTGATTAGCATACTTAGCCCCAATAGATTAATATGTTGCAAAAATATTAAAAAACAACAACAAAGACCAAAACAAAATGGGGTTTTCTGGTTAATCAAGGTTTTCACGATATTGTTTCCAATACAAATATAATCACTTGGTTAAACCACAAGGCAAAACTGTATGAGTTTAAGTGTTTTCAGCTTCATAACAAAAGTTTTTGCATTCAGGTTGGTTGGTTTATTGACATGTTCAGAAAATTTTAAAATGTGTATTTACAGATCTTCTTACCAATTTCCTTATCTTTGGTTGTCATGCTCTCTCCACTCTCCTCCAAAAAAGAAAGACAGACAGACCTATGGATCATTCAGAGATGGTGAAGGCAGGCAGAGCAATTTATTTTGGTCTAATTTCTTCAAGGAAAGAGAATCTCTCCAGACCAAAGTATGCTCTTTAACCTATTATTTAAGTGTCTGGCAAGTACCTCTTACAGAAGGTAAATAAATTAAGAGCATTTCGAGGTGCTTCAAAATGTGTCTTCC
Organism: Sminthopsis crassicaudata; assembly: GCF_048593235.1. Classification (NCBI taxonomy): domain Eukaryota; kingdom Metazoa; phylum Chordata; class Mammalia; order Dasyuromorphia; family Dasyuridae; genus Sminthopsis; species Sminthopsis crassicaudata. Next base: position 192,716,963 of record NC_133620.1, read on the forward strand.
AACTTCAGTCTGTTGTAGCTATTCTGAGACACCAGGCAGCACCAAAACAGTCACTCTAAGAGGAAATAAGAAGAAAGACATCAGAAATACTTAAGGTATTTCTGTTAATTGTTTCCCTCCTTTTTTTGTTTGTTTGTTTTGTTTTGTTTTTAATGATGTTTTTTCTACTTGCTTCATTGAGTATAGTGGGGAAAACAGTATTACCTACCAGGAATTCTATCATCTCAATACCCTTTATTTTAAATTAATACTTTTTCTCAAGTACACGTAAAAACAATTTTTAACATTAATTTTTTAAATTTTTTGTTTCAAATTCTCAGCCTTTCCTTCTTCCCCCTACCCCTAAGTCCCTACCCTCACTTGCCAAGGACACCAAGTAATTTGAAATTATGTCTGTGTAAATTATGCAAAACATATTTCCTTAATACCTAAAACAAACAAACAAAAAGTTCAGAGCTACAGGAATTAAAAATTCCATAACATAAAAAAATGCCCCCATTAAGAAATATGATCTCATGCCTAAAAGTGGTGAAAGTAAAATTCATTTTTTATCTAAATGTTCTGGTAATGAATAATTTCTTTCTTTCTGTTGTTTGGTTGTAAGTATGCAAATAGCAAGCAAGCAATGTGGTTTGCAGGCATCCTTCTTAAGTATTTCTCATAATTTTTTGTGTGTGAGAATTTAATCAAACAGTGTTCAATGCCCGCTATATGTAAAACACTATACTAAACATAGGTATAACAAAAAATAAAAATACCAGGCTCTCAAGAAGCTTCCAATCTAGTTAAGGGGAACAGACATGTATATTTCCAAATATAAAACATTCCAAAACGAAATGGAGGATATGAACTGTGTGCTAGACATACAAAGGAGAGAGTCTCAACCAGGAGAGATGGGGAGAATGATGGTGTGGAGACATTCCAGGTACCAGGGGCAGGACAGCATGAGACTTGTTTGAGCAATGCTGAGAAGGTGATTTGGCTTCTAGGGCAGAAGATGTGAAAAGGAATATTGGGTAAAGGTAATGGAAGGTAGAGTGATACCAGCCTACGAAGGAGACTTATAGTGTCAGAAAAAGAGTTAGGACTTTATTCTACAGGAAAAGAGATTGCACAGAATGGTTTTTGAGCAATAAGTAGATATGAGGAGAAGTTTTAATCTTTCAATGATTTGGAAGGTAGACTGGGAAAATAGAGAAACTAAAGGAAACCCATTGGGGCTTATTGTCACAATGTAGTCCTGCACTAAAGTGATGATGAAAGGAAGAGAAAAATATAACATATGTAAGTCAACAGGACTTGGCAAATAGGCACTGAGCATGAAGGGGAAAAGAAGGGAATAAACATTTCTACAGCACCCAGTATGTGCAAGGTACTTTACCTATTATCTTATTTGATCCTCACAACTATCTCCATTTTGCAGTTGAAAAAATTGAGGAAAATATACATTAAGTGACTTGTCTGTGGTTGGATTTGAACTCATCCTCAGTCCAGGCACAGAGCCCGAGCACTGTGCTACTTAGCAGCCTCTACAAAGAAACCAAGAGGGACTCTTAAGTTTCTGAGCCTTGGAGTCAGAATGTCAGTGTACCGTCAATAGAAATAGGAATATCAGGAGGGAGAAGGAAATTCTAAGAGGCTAATACTAGATTTAGGTTGAAGCATATTGAGTTTTGAGGGTGAAAAAATTAGAGGCAGGAAAACCCATTAGGATTGCCTCAGGTCTATGTTAAAATCATTATGGTAGTAATGGGAAGAAGAGGACAAAAATTTTAAACACTCAACAAGAAAGGCAGATAGAGATGTTTGGAGAAAAACTGGAAATATCTGATTGAGAAATAAAGGTGAGACTATTTTAAATTGTAGAAAGAAGAGAGATTAAGGATTTAATGGCAAAGAACTATTTCTAGATCATAATCTGTAATGTGTTTGCTAGACCTAGCATCGATTTAAAAAAAAAAAAAAAAATGGTCCCACCCAGTCTTTACCACTCCTATCCACCACTCCACTAATGCATTGTTTGGCTCAATAAAAATGTATTCATTGCCTGGTACCAATTTTCAAGGTCCAGTCCCCAAACTTCATTCAAGTTAATTGGATATTGTAGAATAGCCAGCTTTTTGATATTAGGATACCTTATGTCCTAAAGAGGATAAGTTCCTGAGGACTCCTGAATCAGGGATGTAGGAGAAGGTTGTGGAGTTTAAAAGGGGAGATTTTTTTTTTCTATTTTTTCCTATAATAATGTCATCAGTACTTGTGACTTCCTGAGATGAACTGCCCCAAAATACAAATCTATTTTGTTCAAAGATGCCCAATTCTCTCTCTTCTCCACTAGAATTGGAAACAAATTCAGAAGAATTCTGAGAAGCAAACTGAGGTTGCTTGTGTATGTCATTCAAAGTAGCTGACTGAGCAAATTTGGTGCAGTGATGATACCCAACAAATGTTCTGCAAAGGACGTCTAGTTTCTCACTGGAGGGGATTCCAGTGCAGCTTGGCACATGGGTGGGCTTATTAGGGTGGGCTTCTCCCACCACGAGAAGATAAACAGCAGCACTGGAAGACTGGCCACACCTGCCTTGGGATGGAAGGAATGACATGTGGTTCACATCTAACCTCAGAAGGGCTTTCTCCCAGCACTGGAACCTCAAAAACAACTGCAATCCTTTGTGGAAACTACTCACTTTAGGAGCCTTCATCAGTCCACAGAAATGTCACTGGAAAGAGCCTTTTAGGATGGAAGAAGACAAATTTTGTTTGCTGGTTCTCTGATCTGGAGTGCTTGTTCCCAGACCAGCTGTAAAGTATTGACTGATATCTGTTGCCCAGGGATGCAGAGCTGCCTGTGGAGGTGAGCTTTGCTAGGTTCCTAAGAAGTTGCATGTAAAGCAAACATTAACTCATTTGGGTTTTCTCCTTTTTGCTGAAGAATAGTTTCTGAAGGATTTTTGGTGTAGTGAGAGTTGGGTTATTTTATTCTTACTATCTGATATAACCACTGAAACAATGCCTTGCATAATTGATGTGGAGTAAATATTCACCAGTCTGTATTGAACTTGAACCCCAGTTTATGATCTTCTGGGGACTGCCAGATAAAGTCATCTTCCTCATGCACATACTTGAGCATCCTCTAATCAGGGTTTCAAAGATGCCCTAAAGTTTAAACTCCTTAGCCTGATATCCAGGTTCTTCTACAATCATGGCTACCTTTTTAGCCTTAATGACTATTTTCCTCCATGAATCTTCATCCCCTGTCTCTCTCCTGGGATTCCTACTTTTCTACATGCTATCCTCTGTGACTATAATGACTTTCTTTTACCTACTGAAATCTTACTAAGCTCAGATGCCATCACTTCTGTATTTCTTTTTCTCCCTTTCCCCAATCAGTTAACAATGCTCTCGCTCCCCGAGTAATTTTATATCACGTGTTGTTTGTACTTCACTTATCGACTTGGATGCCATTTCATGTCATACATTATTTATGTGTCTTACATCCTCTCCTAAAGTATAATCTCTATTGGATTTTTTTATTTAACATTTGTATCTCCACCAGTACCTAGCTTGCTACTATGCACATAATAGGTGCTCACTGACTGTTCCAACACTGTAAATTACTACTCTTTCTGAGTCTAAATGAGGATATTGCATTAAGATCGTCCCTAAGGTCCCTGCAGGATATATTCTAATTTTGTAAACTTTTATTTTTAAAATGACCAGCTGTTTCCCAATACCTATGTGATTATTCTAATCAAAACAGGAAGGCAAAAAGACATTGATAAAAGTTTATTCTGAAGCTTGTAGAACTTTGTGAAAAGCAAGTTGTGTGTGCATGATTAAGGCCATCTACCTCCCACAAAATGCATTCATCTCAGGATTTCCTGTACTTCTCCTAATTATCCTATGTTTGCCTCAGTTTCTTCAACTGTAAAATAAGGTGCTTGATCTTGAAGACCCCCACCGTCACTTCAATTCAACAACCTTTTGTTTTCAGCTCAAAATCTATGATTCTATGTTCCAGTGAAGAGTAGATTGGAGGTGAGAAAGAAAAGGGCAGGGAGCGCAATCAAGGAGGCATGAAATACTTCATTTATAAAGTGCTACTCTTACAATAGGAATTTTTACCTGCAGATCCTAGCAGATGGACACCATCAGCATGCATTACTTTATATGTTTAACTTGTCTTATCTAGAAAATAACAGACCCTTCCTCCATTTCCTCTACTCTCCATTCCTTTTCATCCTTTTGGGATCCGTCTTTCAACATTATCAATCAATGGAAACCATTCTCTCCAAAGTTATCAATTATCCTTTCATTAAAGAATTTGATAGTCTTTTTCTCGGTCCTCATTCTTCTCAACCCAGCTGTTGCATTTTATCTAGTGACACTGGACAAAAGATATTTTGATGGCAAAAGGGAAAGATTTGGAGAAAATGGTATTACTTGCAGGGAAAGGCCCACGGGCCAGAGATTTGCTGTATCTCAGTCAATTATTAAATTTTCAATGTGGATTTTTATACCTTAGAAATAGGCAAACACTACAAATCAGGATTAAATTTATTATTTTGTTGACTTTCTAGAATTAAGAAAGTGATGGTAATAATGCAGATTAAACATAAAAGCATGTGATGTATACATTTTTAAGTCAATTTTCCAATAGCTACCAGTTTACCACTGTCCCAGACTGAAGAAATCAATATGGTGAAATATAAATAGTATTAGCAGTAGTGGAACTATTTTGTTAAACTTAATGTAGACTTTAAAAGAAACAAGCATATGTAATAGGGATTCAGTCTCACAAACAATGATCTTTTCTTGTTTTTCTTTGCATATGAAAATATTCATATTTGTGGGTGTTTTCATGTCCATAATATTAAAAAAAAGTATTTTTTAAGAACACAGAGTTGGAAGACCTAGATTGAATCCTGGTTTTGTTCATTTATATTTATGTGAGCTTGGACAAATCACTTCATCTCTTTCTTTGGGCTCAGTTTGCTCATCTATAAAATAAATGTTTTGGCTAGAAAGCCTCCGAGATCCTGCCCTGCTCTAGAGCTATCATCTTTGGTATCTCTTCCTTTCTCTGAAGCTTCCAACTCTTCAACAAGGCTAACCCCACTACATACAAATTTGATCCTCTCTTCTCTCTCTTCTCTCTAATCTTCATCCTTTCTCTATCACTTGGCTTCTTTCCTAATGCTTGAAACATTCTCAAGTATTCCCATGAATAAACAAATAAATGAATGAAAAACAAATGAACAACAACTTTTAGTAAAAGCTACCATCCTCTAGCAATCATCCTATTTCTGTCCCCTTTTTCTCAGAAAAACTCCTTTAAAAGGTTCCCTATATTCTCTGCCTCCATTTCCTCTTTTCATCTACTCTTCAACCCTTTTCTCTCTATAATTCAACCTCAGTACTCAACTGCAACTATTCTCTCCAAAATTACCAATGATCCCGTGTCAAAATATTAGAATTTTTTCCAAAGCTAAGGCCCAGCAAGCAATTTGTGCCCTAAGCTTGGCATAACAACAATCCTTTGTGCTCACCCTCTGGCAAAAATCACATAACAGCACCAGGTGTTCTCTGAGTTTAGACAAACACTGGATCGGCTCCAAAAATCACCCATATTCTGGTCATGAAGCCCTGCTATGAATCAAACTTGTCTCATTGTTATTACTCATCCTTGTCAGGGCTATAGCTTACTGTGGAGCCATTGGTATAAAAATGAAAATTTCGCCACGCTGGTTTGGGTCCCTGGACTAGGGGCAGAATCCTGGAACATGGGACTAATTCCCCTCCTTGCTTGCAAGCTGTTAGTCTCACTTTGAAATTAAACTTTTATGTTTGATTTCTGACCCTCCTGTCTCTAGCCTGCTCTCTGGCTCAGAGGCTTATTCAGTCCAGTTGACATAATTTGGTATCAGAAGTAGGATTGGACACAGGAAGGGATCATTGGACTCTGGTACTTGTGGGAATGGATCGGGTACCACCAGAAATTTATTTCTCAAGTCCAACACTGCCCCCCTCATCTAGTGAGCCCTCTGCCCTCATCCCTTCTCCAATCCCATGAGCTCCCATCTTGGCCAACCTCACCATTCTTTGTGAGGAAAACTCCAGGCCCCTGCAGTGACCCAATTCATCTTGGATCCCTCTGGTAAGAACATCCTCTCTTAACTGCACATTTTTGTTAATTGGCCTATTTGCTTGCCTCTGCTGTTTTAAACTGCATGTTTCTGTACAATTTTAACTGTGTGCCTCTGGTGTTTCTTAAAATGCACCCCTCAATAACTATGTGCCTCTATATGGGCTGCAACTGCACACGTTGTCAAAACTGTGTCTGTTTATATTTGTCTTGTCTTTGTAAAACGTAAAATGTCTGTGTCATGTTTGTGATGTTTGTAGATTCTTTTACTTTGAAAGATTTAAAATGCAGCTAGCCAGAAAAACTTCCAAGGGTTACAGCCAAAAAGTTCAGAACACTGGAGAAGATTAATGAACCTTTTATAAAGGAAGCAATTGTCCCAATAAGCAGGACTAATTGCCACTTTAGATTTTCCACAGAAGAATAGGTTCTAAGGGGAAAAAATCTGCAGGACACTTTTTTTCTATTGTTTCAGTTTTGGCTATGTTGGAATTAAAGAAATAAAGTCAAATAATCAAAGTTTATGGAATTACTAAAAACATCTCGGTAGATTAAGAAGTTTCTCTATTAATCATTTTAAGAATGCAGGGGAGAACACCTGAGGCTTTGGAGTAACTCCAGGAATTCATTCCCTTCTGAAATATCTTAGTAAATTTGGGGGTACCACTCTGTAGAATTTGTTTTAAAGGAAAATAAGGAGTAAATTTTATAAAAGTTGATGGCATTTTCCCTTGAAGATTGATAGGTTCATTCTACAGTAATGAAGAAAGTTAGTTTGGAAGTAGTCCAAAGTGAAGAAAAAAAAATAGGTTAAAGTTTTGTACCTTGTAGCCACCTCTTGTTAACCCTTTTCTGAACATCTCAGATCAGGTTCCTAAATAAAGATATTGAAGAAAAAATGCTGGAAAAATGTAGGGGATGTTCTGGTTGCAGAAATTTATTAGCTTAGACAAGTTGTCTTGATTTGCCCCAGTTTCCTGGTCTGTAAAAAGAAAAATAATAATGGTACTCAATTCCCAGGGCTATTGTTGAGGATCAAAATTATATAATGATTATAAAGTGATTAACACAGTGACTGCCATATTATTATTATTTCTTTAACTGAATGAAATTGTTCTGTTCCCAATAATTCTAGAGTGGATTTTATAATACCAAAGGTAATAAGATTAATGGTTTTATATGCAATAATTTGGAAATTCAATTGATGTCATCTGAAGTTTAGTTTCATGTTTTATATGCATGATGTTTGTATTATTGTGTTTTTAAAATTTTTTATGTTGTGAAACATGAGAGACCTTTGTAACAGAAATGCTGTTAGACTAAACAGTTTTTCAATCTGGATACTGTTACACATGAATTGGGATTTTAAAAGTATGTGACAAAAATAGATATTTAAAAACTGTTAAATATTCAATAAGGTATATTCTGGTATAAAACAGAAAATAATATATGATATCAAATTTTTATTTGGAATTCTTGGCTATTATGAAAATGTATAGGGTGATTTAAGTATGTAGCTACAATGTATTAGTGAGCCCACTATGAGAGATTTGTTGTATGTGTGGTTAGTTCTAATTTATAAATAAAAGGTAAATTAAATGTTGATTATTAGGAAAACATCAGAAAAATATTCAAGTCCTAAATTATAGTTAGTGAGATTTTGCTATTTTAGGTAAAAATGCTTGGGACTGTATTTTACTATTGTTTGAGCTTTGATTACAAGCATAGTTGTCTAAATTATCATGAAGTCAATGGTAGAAAATGGCACGTGCTGCAGTCTGGGAACTACTGGATGTCTGTGCCTAGGAAAAGTTTTGAAGATGACTATGGCATGGCCAAAATATTATTGACTGACTATTTCCCCATTGTGTGATTTCCTTTCTGAAAGGGAAATTTCCCCCATCTGGTTAATCCTGAGCTTTGCTTTTAACACATTGTCACTACATGATTGGCTGTTAGATATGAAATCAAATAGAGCTAAGGAGGGTTGCCTCCTTCACCGATGATGATAAATCACATTATTTTTCCTTTTGTAGCAAATGTAGGAAATTAGTATTCCTTTTTCCTTTTGTAGCAAACATGCATAATCAAGAAGTTTTATAAGTACAATAAGAGATCAGTTAAATAATAGATTGATACTAGAACATTTCTGAGTTATAACAGGATGCAAGTAGGAATATCTTACAATTTTAACTTGTATCTGTGATCAAATTAAAATATAGGGATAAAATCTTCCTAAGAAGGAAAAGATTATACAAAGTAATAAGACAAAGATAAAATGTTAAAGTTTTCTAAATAAATTGAATGACAAATTTTGAGGAAGCAACAGGCTAGACTTTTTTCTAAGAATTATATACAGATATATATGATTGGCTTCCAAATTTATCTATCATAGAAATTCAGGATGAGAGTATGTTTTAGTAATAAATTCTCAAAATTATATTAAAGGTTTTATACATTATGAATTGTGTTCATAATGGTAAAAAAATGAAATTATTTCCCCATTTTTAAGAAATTTGTCTGATAATCTTAAAAAGCAGAAGAGTTTATTTTGCAGTTGGACCCTTATAAATAGAGGTTCTTATATCACAATTTAGGTAAGGATAGAAATAGCAAATGGTATATAAATGGAACTTCTCTGATGTTTTAAAATTGGAAAACCAAACTTAGTAAATTGTACTTGTATTTGCAACTTGAGAAGCAGACTCCCTTTTAAAGCAGTCCTGAGAATAAGCATATTATCCAAGAAAAGATATCTCAGGACCAGATAATTACATAAGACATCTAGAACTCAAAATGTGCTGATTAAATGGACTTTGAGAATGGGTTACTAGAATACAAGACGCGACATTCGTTAATATGGGTGATAATTATTGTATTGCCTTGCATAGTTTATGTTAAAGTTGTCCATTGTGAGTTCTCTAAGTAGTTTGATCTTACATGACATCAGTGTGACATAACTTAATGTAATTATGCAATTATGAGAATTGTGAAAACATTATTGTGCTGTTTGAACCAAGACTGGGAAACTATCTGTTCAGAGATCCTTAACCAAGGGCCTATGAACAGAAAGTCAGATCCAAAGATTGATGCAAGGAATTATCTCACATTTGTCAACCCATATGTCTTCTAAGGGCCTCAGTAGGTCCTTCTCACCATTCTCATAGTTGTGAGTGAATGTGTTCTTCCGGATCACCTGAAGAAATCCCCTGCTCCTGAGTGGACAGCAGAACCCTTCGAGGACCTCAAGGTTCATCTAATATGGATCCAAAAGCGGCTAACGTCCAGGTGAGATAGCTGTCCAATATTGCAGATGAGGGCTGAGTATACTATCCTCTTCCCTTTTGTTATGTGCCCAGCCACCAAGCGCCTGATTTAAATGTGTGTTGGCATTTTTCCCCTTCTACATTCTTGCCTCCCTCTATTACTTGCAATAAACAATAGCAAGCAATGATATCAGGGACACACTTCCCCAACAGAAACCCTCAAATCTGACCTTCTGGAATAAAAATGCTCATCCCGGCCAGTGAGCCTCTCCTGGCATTTTGTGTTCCTCTCCTTTTTGGCCAAAAGGATAGAGGTTCTTTCAAACCCCTTCCCTTTGCCAAACGAGGGAAATGTCAAGCTTTTGGGAGATACTCTATTTTCCAGAGCTAAGGCCCAGCAAGCAAGCTGTGTCCTGAGCTTAGCATAACAACAATCCTTTGTGCTCACCCTCTGGATGATCTCACCCTCTGGCAAAATCACCTAATTATTGTATGGCTCTGACCAGCACCAGGTGTTCTCTGAGTTCAGGCAAGCACTGGACAAGCTCCAACAATACCCATGTTCTGGTCACGAAGCCCTGCTATGAATCAAACTTGTCTCATTCTTGTTGTTAGCCCTCATTGTCAGGGCTACACCTCACTGTGGTAGAGGTATTGAGATCTCCTCACGCTGCCTCGGGTCCCCCTACTAGGGGCAGGGTGCTGGCACATGTGTCTAGATTCCCTCCTTGCTTGCAAGCTATTTCCTTCAACTTGAAATTAAACTTCTGTTTGAGTCCTGATTTTCCTGCCTCTAACCTGCTCTATTTGCTCTGACTATCCACAGTTGGAGGCAAGTTCTGTCCATTTCACACCCTTAATTGGTAAATTTAATGATTTTTTTCTCAGTCTACATTCTCCTGCTGTATTTGACCCTGCTGACCATCCTCTTCTGATATATAATCTTTCCTTTTAGTTTTTTGAGACACAACTCTGTCCTGGTTCACCTCTTACCTGTCTGCTTTTCTCAGTGTTCTATATTGGGTCATCATACACATCACAGGTCCCAGTTTCTGTCCTGCATCCTCTTCTCCCTTTAGAGCAGAGTTCTTCACCAGGAGTCCATGGAACCCTAATTTGAGGGTGTTGTCAACTTGATTGGGGGAAGGTGGAAAATGACATCTTTATTTTCTTTTTTTTCTTTTTGTTGTTATTCAGTTTATTCGGTCATGTCTTTGTGACCCCATTGGGAGTTTTCTTTTTTTTTTTTTTCTCTTTTTTTTAATAGCTTTTTATATACAAAACATATGCATGAGTAAATTTTCAACACTGACCCTTGTTTATGAAACCTTCTGTTCCAACTTTTCCCTCCTTCCCTCCACCCCCTCCTCTAGATGGCAGGTAGTCCAATACATGTTAAATATGTTAAAGTATGACATCTTTATTTTCAATAATTTCTGAAATTTATGACTTATTTCAATACAAATTTAAAAAACAAAACAAAACAATGCTCAGAGAAGGTGACCACAGACTTCACCATAGGTTATAACGCTTAGGAAACCTGTCCTATATTCTTTCTCAGTAGCTTCATTAGCATCCATGCCTTTAATTATCATCTCTATGCAGATGACTCCCAGATATGAACAGTGAGTCTGTCTGCCAAGCAACAGGTCTTCTCACTAATCTTCATGGAAAACATTCTACCTTGTATTTCTGATCCATTGTAATGCTTGTTCCTTCAAATACAGATACTTTGAAAGCACTCTTTCCTTACCTCTCCCTCATAGGCACTTTCTCTTTTTTCAAGATGGAGCTCAGGTACCAGCTTCTGCATGAAGCTTTTCCTTATTTCCCCTAACTACTTGCTAATTTCCAAACTACTTTATACAATAACAATAATTATAGCAGTTAACCTTATATAGAACTTTAAGGCTTTGCAAAGTACTTTGCATATATATCTCATTTGAGCCTCATAACCTTGAAAGGGTTATAGCATAATATTTTTTTTATTTTAAAGCTCTTTTATTTTCAAAACATATGTATAGATAGTTTTCAACATTAACTCTTTTTAAAATTAATTTTATAATTATATTTTTTGACAGTACATGTGCATGGGTAATTTTTTACAACATTTATCCCTTGCACCCACTTCTGTTCCGAATTTTCCCCTCCTTCCCTCCACCCCCTCCCCTAGATGGCAGACAGTCCCATACACGACATTAACCCTTGCAAAACCTTGTGTTCCAAATTTTTTTTCTGTCTCCCCTTTCCTAGATGGCAAGGAATCTAATATATGTTAATCATGTGCAATTCTTCTATACATATTTCCACATTTATCATGTTGCACAAGAAAAATCTGATCAAAAAGAAAACAAAATGCAAGCAAACAACAATAATAAAAAGGTGAAAATACTATGTTGTGATCCACACTCCATCACAAGACCATTGGAACTGGCCTGAATCACCTCGATGTTAAAAAGAGCCATGTCCATCAGAGTTGATCATTATATAATCTTGTTGCTGTGAACAATGTTCTCTTAGTACACTTCACTTAGTATCAGTTCATGGAAATCTCTCCAGGCCTTTCTGAAATCATCCTGGCTGATCATTTCTTTATCATCATAATTATTATGTGATATATAATACTGCTATTATAAGCCCCATTTTACAGATGAAAAAAAATGAAACTAAGAAATTTTAAGTGAGCTGACAGGGTCACATAGCTAGAAAGCTTCTGAGGCAAGATTTGACCTGAAATTTGATTTGACTTTCAAGTCCTTCAATATCTAGCTGCCTCCTCCTTTATTTGAGTTTATTTATTGAATTTCCCCCAGCAGAATTGGGAGTAAGATGGTTCATTGGGTAGATCACTGAGTCTGAAGTCAGGAGCACCTGAGTTCAAATCCAGCCTCAGACACTGACTAGTTGTGTGATCCTAGGCAAGTCACTTACCCTATTTGCCTCAGTTTCCTCATTTGTAAAATGAACTGGAGAAGGAAATTGCAAACTACTCCAATATCTTTTCCAAGAAAACCCCAAAATGGGATCACAAATGACTGAATAACATCAACAAAAGAGAAGCAACAAGCTTTTCCTTTATACTTTTCTTCCTGTTCAACTTCACAAGTTTAGGTTTAGAAAGGAAGCTAAGAAAGAAGAAAACTGGGGCCTGAAAGAAAAGGACCAAATAATAGCAACAACTATCAGAATTTCAACTCCTTATGAGTAGGAATTGCTTCATTCTTTGTACTCACAACCTCAGTTCCTAGCCCAGTGCCTGGCAGTCAGTGGTTACAGTCAGCATTTATAGAGAATTTTAAGGATTGTAAAATGCTCTACAAACACCGTTTAGGATAGAGGTTAAGTGATTTGTTTAGGATCAAAGAGCTATTAAGTGTCCAACACTATATTTGAACTCAGGACTTCCTGATTACAGGTCCATCACTCTAATATATGACTTAGTTGTTTTTTGGGGGTTTTTTCTAAGTGCCTAATAAATACTTTGTAGGTTCTTAATGAATACTTGCTGTTTGATCACTTTATCATCACTCCAGTTCACTAATTTGATAATTTATAGACAAAATTTTGGACACTGCCATGTTTCCTTGGCCAATCCAATATTTATGTAACACTACTGCAATTGCTTGGATTTTTCCCATCACCTAATTTAATGCCTAAGATTGACTGACTAAGCATTTTTCACTTTAAGTGAGATGGGGCTGAGTAAACCAGCCAACCTTTTTTTTCCCCATAAACATTACCCTTTTGATGTTGTCTGGTACAGATAGATATAAGTTCATATTGGAGCAAAAGAGGTTTTGACAGTGGATAGGGACGTCCAGGAAAAACAAGACTAGAAAGAGAAAAACTATTTCTCTGGGTGTCTGAAAAATCAAAGGATTATATATATTTAGAGTTGGAAAGGATGGTAGAGGTCACTTAGTCCAACCCCCTCCTTTATATTATAGAATAGAACTGAAACCCAGAGAGGAAATAAAGTAACTTGTCTAAAGTATAACTCCCTGAGATGGAATTTGAATAGTCTTCTGATTCTAAAGTGACTATTTTTTCCATTATAAGAAATGGAGATGTGCTAGAAAGGACAATGGTATATTAAGGGGGATAGGAGAAAGAAGGAAACAAACATTTATCGGGCACTTACTATGTGCCAGGCACTGTGTTAGGTACTTGATAAATATCTCATCTTATCCTTACCATAGCTCTAGGAGGTAGATTATACTTCATTTTACAGTTGAAAAAAATAAGGCAGCAGTTATATGACTGTCCCAGAGTCAAACAGTCTGCATTTGAAAGGAAGTTTTCCTCACTCTATACCAAGTGCTCTATCTATTCACTGTCCTCCAAATCTAGCACAGTCCCTGGCACTTAGTAGATTCTTAATAAATACTTGTTTGTTGACAAGTCTTCTGGTTGGTATAAGTTGATGTTAAGAACATTTTAAACAGATTGGAAAACTATTGGAAACTAGATTGGAAAATGTTTACAACTTATACCTAAACACACATAAACATGTAGATGTATACTTTGTAAGTACAAAAAAACTAATAGAGAAGATTTATATGAATGCTCCCTTATCCTCTTAATTAGAATTCCTCAGTTTTCCTGGTAGAAACATAGATCTGATTTCTTTCTTTCTTTGTCCCCCATTTGCAATCCAAGGTATTATTTAATGTGTAACATTCTAAAGGAAGCTCCACACTTGAGCTTGCAGGAAGTACTGGGATTTTGGATTTTGTTTTGTTTCGTTTAATTATCCAGTGTCTGCTGTGTATTGATCAATGTGTAGCTAATTGGAAGCAAGAGAGAACAAAATGGATATCATTTTAGATAGTGTTTTTAATTAAAAGAGTATATACAATCCTATGGGGAAGTTTAATAAATAGCAAGAGAGTTTATTTTCATTTTTTTTTGTATGTGTGTTTACAAAAGGATTTGTTTAAATAGACTTATAAAGTAAAATACAGGTATGTGAATTCTTTGATTTTTAGACATCTCCCTAAGGGACATGAGCTGGCAGACACCAGCTAAAGGAAGGAGCTAATGCCACAGCATGGCTTGGAAACCCAACCCACCAGAAATGGAGCTGAAAGGTCTATAAATTCCCAGGGAGTGAGGAAATGGTAAGCAAATGGCAGGCGGTTGCCTAGAGAATTAGGAAATGAATAACAATGCTTTCTGGTAAATTAACCATGTTACATTCAGCTCAGGAAAGTAATGGGAAAATTCTGCTAAAATTGAATAGTGATTGGCTGAGATCATTTAGGTAAAATGCATAATTTTCTTCCTCCAGTGGACTTTAGTTGTATTTAAAATATGAATAGTTTCTATGCTAGTCATTGAAGTGTGAATCTAGAGATAGTCGGGAAAGAAAGAAAAACACTCTGCTTGCTGGAATCCTATGTAAGATACTGATCCTCAGCTCCTTCACTTGTAAATGACATAAAATGTTTGCATTTACAAAATCCTACATGTTTAAAAATGGAAATGTATGGAGCATTAATCATTGCTATTGCTATTGGTAAACCATGATCTTAATATGTTCAAGAAAAAAAAAATAATTCTATCTAGTGCCTTGTCTATCTTAATTCAAATGAATCCTGGCTTCTGGATGCTTTCAGTAAAAAAAAAAAAAAAAAAAAAAAAAAAAAACTGGAAGTAATACAAAGCTAAGCTTGCAACGCAGCTAACTGAGAACAAAAACATGCATGCATTCAAATTGGACTTTGGAAGGAATACAAATAATGAGAAAGAAGGAAGGAAGGAAGGAAGGAAGGAAGGAAGGAAGGAAGGAAGGAAGGAAGGAAGGAAGGAAGGAAGGAAGGAAGGAAGGAAGGAAGGAAGGAAGGGGAGGGAGAGAAGGAAGAAGGAAGGAGGGAGAGGGAGAAAAATAAAAGAATAAAAAAGCAAAGCAAAGAAAAAAAGCTATAGGCCCATTTTCTCCCTAATCAAATACAGATTGAAGATTATTTTAATTGTAAAGGTGTAAGTTACTGCCTAAATTTACCTGAAATAGAAAGGCATCCTATTACTTCCCCTGACAGTCAGAAGCTAGCCACGTTTCGTTCTTATACAGTGAATAAAATGTATCCATTCATATCTAATTACATTTTTGGCAACTCCTAAATTTCCAACATTGAAGGGAATTTCTTGAATACCAGTATTTCAAATACCCAAAATAACTAGACATTTTTTCTACTTTCTGTTCTCAAAAAATATTTTTTGAGGATGTCTTTTCTTTTCTTCCTTCATGCCCATCTCATCCTCTTTCTTCCTCCTCTCAATTTTGCTGGTTCCATTTCTTTTCCTTCCTTCTTTTCTCTTCTCCTTTCTCTCAGCTTACAAAAATGTTAGAGCCTGAGATCATCTAGTCCATCCCTCTCATTTTCTTCCCTTTTCACTCCATCTGATTTATATTAACTTACTACATTACCCTCCAAACATTTCCACTTTGCAGCAAAAATGTGTGGCTTTCCTTGTCTACTTTTTTTTTTGACTGTCCCTGCCTTCTCTGACCACCTATCCCCTCATTGACTCTAGTCACCTATATCAGGTTAAAAATTCTTATGCTTCTGAGCTGAAGAGTGGAATTTCCCACCTCAATTCCATCATTTATCACAGGCTCACACATATGAATTGTCTAGTCCAAGTTTGTCCTTCATTAGAGTATCTGCAACTCTAGTTTCCTTCAAAATATCTTAGCTCCTAAAAATGACAGGTAAAAATCACAGCCACAGTAATCCAACCAACCCAATCCAGTAAGTATTTGTTTTTGTATTTTTTTATTATAGCTTTTTATTTACAAGATACAAGGGTAATTTTTCAGCACTGATAATTGCAAAATATTTTGTTACAATTTTTCTCCTCCTTCCCCCCCACCCCCTCCCCCAGATGGCAGTTGACCAATACATGTTAAATAGGTTAAAGTATAAATTAAATACAATATATGTATACATGTCCAAACAGTTATTTTACTGTACAAAAAGAATCGGACTTGAAATAGTGTACAATTAGCCTGTGAAGGAAATCCAAAATGCAGGCGGACAAAAATAGAGGGATTGGGAATTCTATGTAGTGGTTCTTTCGCTGGGTGTAGCTGGTTCAGTTCATTACTGCTCTATCGGAACTGATTTGGTTCATCTCATTGTTGGAGAGGGCCACGTCCATCAGAATTGATCATCATATAGTATTGTTGTTGAAGTAGATAATGATCTCCTGGTCCTGCTCATTTCCATCCAGTATTTGTTAACCACCTAGGTGTACAGGATTGTGCTTGATCCAGAAACAAAAACACAAACAAGAAACTGCTTGTGTTAAGGAGTTTTCACTGATAAGCACACATTCAAAAGACACTTTTATTTGAGACACTTTGGAAACAGGAAAGGGCAGGGATAGTCGCAGAATTATAGAATCTTAGAGTTGGAAGAGACTTGCCTCCAAATATCCCTGCTCTTCATCCCCAGCTGATGGAGTTACTTCTGTTCTGCGATAATTCTAATGTAATGAGTAGGAAATGTGTCCTTTCATCAGGCCTAAATCTGGCTCTCAGTTCCTCCTAGCTCCTACTTCTGCCCCTTGGGACCACTAAGAATAAATTTAATCCCTCAGTACCTGAACAGGAATATAGTACCATGCCTCCCTCTAGTCTTCTCTTCTCCAAGTTAAATGACCCCAGTCCCTTCAATAGATCATCTTATTGCATGGACTCACAGCCTTTCACCATTCTGGTTAGCTTCCTTGGATAACTCTTCAATCATCTTCATAAAATTAGGTAAACTAAACGGAACAGAATATTCCACATATGAACTGAGCAGGAGTGACTTTTATATGACTAATGGATTGCTACAGTATGGGACCCAAATTTTGACTGACTGAATTGGAACCGGACGATCAATTTGTCCTTTCAGGATTTAAAAAGCAGTCTCTAAAGCACTTGGTTGACTCGAGAAAAGCATCATTGAAAAGACAGCAGGAATGTCAGGATACCAAATGTTGGATTTATTCTGTCCACTAAGTTACTCCTTGACCTTAGATCAGCAACTTCCTCTCTCCAGTTTCCATTGTTTGCTTTCTCAACGAAGGATCACTCCATCTGTTCCCTTATGTCCATCACAGGGAGATGCAGAACTGCCTGGTGGTTGGATAGGGCTGCTCTGACCCAGAATTCTGTGTAACTATAAATTCAAGGCCTCATTAATTAAAAGTTAAAAGCATTTTAGAGCATGCTTCAAATTAGTGGGCTGAAGATCAAAGGGCACATTTTTGGCCAGGAGTTCAGAATCTAAAAGGCACAAACAAATTGAAGACTTTTGATTTCCTGAACCCACTGAAACCGTGACACTGGATTTCATGGTGTAATAGAAAAGTTCCTGAAAACTTCTCATCTCAGCTAAGAGAAAAGGTTTGCTCTTTCCTGTTAGTATATTATTTTAGACTCGAGTGATAAAATTAAAGGGCCAAAGATCTTTGTGGAACTTAAGAACATAAATCCAGAAAATCTGTTTCAGAGAACTTCCATGGCTGTGTATGCAGTCCTGCCCTTGGTGGGTAAAACAGCCGGCACTTGGTTTTAATGTTTTGGGGAGTGGAGAGGTTCTGTAGTACATGTGTATAAATGCCTATTCAGAGGTTAAAGATCTGTCGTGACCCACATCAGTAACAGAAAGCTGCTGCTCATGCAGAACGTGCTTGGAACCTTAATTGCATTTTGCAGAAATGTGAGTAATGCCTGCAGATGTGTGCCTGTCAGCTCCTCCCTGACCCACAGCCTGGCAAAACTTCTCTGGGGGAAGGCTTTCTCCACATGTTCTCTGCTTGGCCAGCATTCAGGAGCTAATTCTGCACAGGTTTCACCTGGGAAAAGGAGGGTTGCTTTTTCTGTTTGTTTGTGTTGAAGACCAGGGGCCCCTGCCCCTGAAAATCAGGTGAGGGACCAGGTCTGGGAGAGATCTGACAGAACCTGGATTTTCTGGCCATACCCCAGGACACATGAAGTTGTGCAAAAGGATCATTATTCCAACAATCATGTTCTATCCTCTGACACATGGCTCCTGTTAGTGGCCTTGGTGTTTAAATGATACCTTTGTCAAAGTCTCCATAATAGAAGTGGTTCTGTGCAGACACAGGGATGCCTGGGGCATTGCATCCTATGGCAGGCGCAGAAGCTCAAAGTCCGGTGTATTTGTTAGCTATAAAAGGGGGGAACCGTCGCTTCAGTTTACCTCACTTTGTTGTTTGACAGTCCTCCTGGAGAAACTCTGAACTTTGTAACATTTGCTGCCCATCCAGGAAAGCATTTTATAAACCTGAAAGCCTTATGTAAATGTTAGCCACCGTGAGAAGGATGATTCCCTCTCATGAGCCACCCACTATGGTATCCTCCTGCCAACACCCCTCACAGATAGGACTACACAGTCCTGGGTTCCTATGAGAGACCCTGGTTTGGACCCCAACCTGGAAACCCCCCTCCCCCCCGGGGAAGCCCTCCATCAGCTGCCTGCTCCCAAACTGGAGGATGTGCTTGTTGTGTGGCTGGAGGCTGTTGTGAAGAGGCCTGCAGGGTAGGAGGGAGAGGAAGGAGATTGGAATTCCTTGCAGGAGGTTCAAGCCGGGGGTGGACAGGCTGCACTTGGATCCACCAGCTGCTGCTGGCTGAGCCTTCCAGGCTGAGTACCAGAGGCAAGATGACTAGGATCTGTCAGCCTGAGGAAGAAGCAATAACCTGATTAACCCTGGCCGGCTCAGACAAAAGCTGGAAGCTTTTCTCTTGGAATGATATGAGGGGAGTGGGGGCCCCGAGACTGGAGGTGGAGGATTGTCTGTACCCAGAGCTCATTCAAGTGAAGTACCCCAAGTCAAGTATAATTTTGCCCTTAGGGAAGATCCCCAAGGACACCAGGGAGTTCTTACTGAATTCTAACTAGTCTCCTGTGAGCAGCTATGAAACTTGATCTGAGACTGTGGCCTATGGTTAAATATTCTTTTTTTTTGTTCCTGAAAAACGATAGAACCCCATGGGAATCAAACTCCCCTACTGCACCACAGAGTATGCTCTGTAGTGAGGGGAAAAGCACCATTTTTGGAATCGTAAGACCTAGCTACAAATCCTGGCTCTGCCATTTCTTAGCTCTGTGACCTTAAGCAAGTCATTTCACTCTGAGCTGAGACTCAGTTCTCCTATCTGCCCAAATGAAGACATTGAAATACATGACGCCCTAAGGTCACTTCTAGCTCTCAGTCTTTGAACCCAGGACCAATTTGAGCACGCTACTAAAGCCAGATCATTTCTCTAGAAACAAAATAGCAGCATTAAAAGGGTCTTGATTAAAAGGCTGTCTCTCGACACAGCCTTATAAAGGACTTTCTCTGTCCTGAATATCTGCTGAGATCCTACAATTTTTTGAGGTAGAAGAGCCCTTAGAAAATCTTTAATTCTGGGATTCTTTAAAAGATTTTGATTATTATAAGTTAATATAATGGGATTACTTGTAATGTTATATACTTTATTTTATACATTTAAAAACATTATTTTGAGAATGGACCATCACAGACTTCATCATATTACCCAAGTTTTTTGTGTTGAGTCAGTACCAAAAAAGGCAAAGGACCTCTGCTAATCCAACCCTCTCATTTTACATATGAAGAAAATGAGATCCCAAGGGTGTCATTGGCTGGTCAGGGTATTCACAAGTAGCAATAGCAGAGTCAGGATTCAAACTCAGGTCACAGACTCATAGAAACTGGAGCTAGAAAACACCCTAAAAATGATCTAATCTAACCTTTTCATTTTCCAAGTAGGAAAACTGAACCCCAAAGAGGCTAAATGACTTATGAGAGGTCACACAGATAGTAAAATGTCAGAGACAGGATACAAAACCATATCCTCTGATTTGAAATCTTCCCCCATATCAAAATCCCCCGTTGATTTTCTTGTCCTCATGCTGCCTCCATAAAGGGTAATTTTGATTTTGCATTTTGTTTTTCATCCCATTTGATTAGGCTCTCCCCATACCACCCCACCCCCATTAGCTCCAGAATGTCTGTGTTCAAAAAGAAATCTTAATCAGTTGGGGGACCGGGAGCAGTTCTTACCCTGCAAGAGTTAATTTAGGCTAATTTTACCAATCAAGTCTCTAATATTTCTTAGTCATAAATCATTCCCTTCCATTCCCTTAATCACTTTGCTTACTTCATTACTTGTTTTGTTTCTTTCAGGATAAAGATCCCCAGTGCAGCTGACAGTATTCTAGGTGTCTCACTGGGGTTTTGCCCAGTGTCTGTGAGGTAAGCTGCCCCCAAAATCACTTAGCTTTTTTTTTTCTTTCCTCTCTGTGTTATCATGTTTCAGATCTGTCTTTAATTTGCTGGTCCTTGGGTTTCTCCAGCTTGCATTGATTCCCAGCGTGTTTCTACCAGGTTTCAGGTTAGTGTAAGCCAGATGAGCCAATTTACATTTTTTCCAAGATGGATTGATCCCCTTCCCTTATCCTGCTCCCTCCCCTCCTACATGTATAATTTTTTAGAGTTTACATATTATCTTGGGTCTAAAAAAAATTACTGTCATGACTTGGTCATGACAAGGTATCTCCAAACAAATATTTTGCCAGCTCAGATTCAAATGTGTGGGTGTGTTCAGGGGAGCTACCAGCGTAGCCCTTATTCCCTCCAGGCTCCAAAGTCCTTGTTTTCCCAACTGCCAAAACTGTATGATTATAGTTCACAAAAGAAAAAACAAAAAACTTGAAAGCTTAGCTTAGCATCAGAGTTGGAACTGGGACATTTTTGCACTTGAGGCCGGTTCTATAAACTACATGCATGAATTGCACTCTCAATTGAAGAGGTTAAGGCTGAACTTAGCTCCAGGCTGGTGTAAGAGAGGCTGGTAGGGGGAGGGGGAGAATTTCCCCCAAGCCTATTTGGGAGCTTCCTATTTTAATTAATTATTTTTGCTAATTAAGTGCCGCTGCACTCTGTTATTTCTAAGACTGTAAATTCTATCTCACCCTATAAATTCCACACCTGGGGGCAAAACACTGATTGTCCTGCCCTAGTAAAACCTGTTAATCCTAGACTCCAGAGTGTAAAGGTATCTCAGGGATCATCTAGTTCAGTCTCCTAATTTTACAAATAAACCCTAATAAATGAAGTCACTGCCCAAAGCGAAACAAAGAACTACTACTGCTATGTGGCATTGGACAAATCGCCCAACCTCTCCCTATTTCAGTTCTTCACTTAAAACATAAGATGGACTAAAAGATCTCAAAGAGGCCTTCCAGCTATAAATGCTATGAACTCTTAAGAGTTAAGCTCCTCCAAAGATTTCTTATTTGAAATCAGAACTTTGAACTTTAAGTAAACAGAAGTAGGAAAAAAAAATGCTCCACTTTTTTTTTTTTTTTTAACTTCATAAATGTCTATCACAAGTTTCTCTGGGCACCAGCTTAGGCTCTGCAAAGCTCTCTGGGCTTGGGGAGTGCTGGCTTCAGTCTAATGAGCAAATCTGGTTGTTAGGAGCCTCTGCCACACTGGAGTCTGAATTCTGACACTGGACAAGGATGAGAGCAGCCCATCTGGCATGGATGCTCTGTTGGGCAGCTAGCTACATCCCAGACAGACATCATTTTTAATCCAATAAAAGGGAAATACTGTTAAAAAGAAAATTAAAACCTGCTTCCCACCTATTCTTAATGGGGACATTGCACGGGTTCAAGATCATCATGCTGCTACTAAAAGCAACTTAACCAACAGGTGTGGAACCATGGGACCCAGGGCTGCAGGAGATTTTTGCATTAGCCTCTCCTAAACCACCTACTCAAGGTGGAAAGCAATTCACCAGGATATTTGAGAGGCCCAGGGGGACAGCCAAGATCATTTGTTGCCTGGTTAGATGGAAAGCCAGACCTCCTATGAGGAAACAACCCTCCTCTTGCCATTGGTGGAAATTGTTTTTATGACCAGACTTGTCAAGTGTTTTGTTTTTCTGTTGTAAACTTGTAGTGTCAGAGTCCTGTACAGTCACTCCCCATGGGGTAAAGGGCAGCTGAGTGAATCATTAAAGAGAATCTGGGCAAGTAGGTAGAACCAGGATCCCGAGCCAGGTTCAGGGCGTGTCAGTCGCTTTAGCTCTTTAGTAATTGAACTAAGAAGCATTTTTCAAATAAGAAACAGGAATTTAGCGGCAAAGACCAACTGGCCTTAGAGTCTGTCGGTCTCTTCAAATTCCACTTTGGACACTGCCTGTGTGACTCAAGGCAAGCTAGTTAATCTCTCTGGATCTAAATTTCCTCATCTGAAAAAAGAGTTGGGTTAGATGTGCTCAAAATCTGTGATTCTGTGAAGGACAATGGGGACTTTTATTTATTTATTTATTTTATAATTATAAAATTTTTTGACAGTACATATGCATGAGTAAATTTTTTTAAACATTATCCCTTGTTTTCATTTTTCCAAATTATCCCCCCCTCCCTCCCTCTACTCTCTCCCCTAGATGACAGGCAATCCCATACATTTTACATGTGTTACAATATAGCCTAGATACAATATATGTGTGTAAATCCAATTTTCTTGTTGCACGTTAAGTATTAGATTCCGAAGGTACAAGTAACCTGGGTAGATAGACAGTAGTGCTAACAATTTACATTCACTTCCCAGTGTTGCTTCTCTGGGTGTAGTTGTTTCTGTCCATCACAATGGGGACTTTTAAAGAGAAAAAGATTCAGGGCTGGCCCAGGTGGTCGGACGGAGCCAACAAATACAGACAAGCTGCAGAAATTAAGGTTGCTGCTGTTGAGGTCACCTAGCCAGTTTGGGGGCTATTCTCAAATACTAGCTTACAACAATTAGAAATACACTCTTGACATCGAAAATCAGATACCAAGGAAAATTTATTCAAGAAGAATCTTAAGGAATCATCTTCACATTTCTGGCCAGAAGCTGGCTCTGCTCCTCTTGGAGAAGAGGGAGCCCTGAGCATACAAGGGGAGAAGCTTTATAGTTGGTAGCTCAGCACAGCCCTGCCCTTCAGAGAACAGATTGGTCCATTCCCTTCTGGTTATGGTCTTTCTGATACAATACATGTCTCCCTCTAAATTTCTGTAAACATATTTCCCCTGCCTCATCATACATCCCATGTTCAAAAATGGCAGTAAACTCCTCCCAGGGGGTGTATTGTTTAATATTCAATTAGCCTGTTAAGCTGGCACAATAGTAATTTGGTCAAGTCGGGTCTTAACCTTCCTTAAGTTCTCAATTCTAAAAACCTCTCCGTCAGTGGCACCCACTATCCTACTCTACCTTAAAGCTTGCAACACTCTGTGGAAATCTAACATTTCAGTATTTCTCACACAAACAATAGGGGAAGATACCAAGCTTTCCCTATGGAAAGAACCAGTCTGATCAATCAGATAGAGAATCCACTTCAGACAAATCTAACAGGACAGAGAGAAATAAGTCAAAGGAGAAGCCATCGGAAAGGCCCAGCCCTGGGATTTAGCTGCTATTAGCTAGGTGATCCTGGACAAGTCACACCCTTCCCATACTAATGTCCCCTTATGTACCCGTCATTTTATCACTAAGCCGCCTCATCGGCACATGTCTTACCTTTTTCAGCAGCCACTGGTTTACAGCTTGAATAGGCTTAGAAGTGAACACACTAGCAATCATTCCCATAATAACCTTTCCAAATAACCCTTTTTAACCCTGTTTACTTCAGTTTCCTCATCTGTAAAATGCATTGAAAAAGAAATGCAAAGCATTCCCGTCTCTTTACCAAGGAAACCCCAAATAGGATCAAAAAGAATCAGACACATTGAAAAAATGACTGAACAGGAACATAAGAGATCAATTTCCTGGACATGAGCCTCCTCTTAATACCTGTCTATCTTTTTTTCCTTTGATATCAGTGCTTCTACTTTATACTATCTCCCTTTTTCCCTGAAGATTACAACCTCAAGTATTCCCTTCTTTTCTAATCTTCAACTTCTCCCTATGTACTGTTTTATTTCCTAACGCCTTTGACCATATTTATCCTTCTGTCCTTAAAAAAAAAGCGTCTTAACTAGATTTTAGCAGTTCTACAGGAAACCTTTCCTGACCCCCTTTATTACTAATTCCTTCCTTCTGGGGATAATTTCATACTTAATATATATATTATCCTTTTCACATTACAACTTTCTCCATTGCTATTTCAATATATTGTAAGTCAACATAAGGAATTAAACGGGAATGGGGGGGGGAGTTTTGTGGAAGCCACAGATGGCATGCGAAGGCCAACAGCTGACTCCGAGCCTATGGCCAAATATTTAACTCAAATTTTATAATAAGGTACTTTAAACATCCTAAAGAAGGAAAAAACAAAACAAAACAAACAAACAAAAAAAAAAAAAAAAAACAGCTACTTTCTCTGGTACGAAGAGAGGGCCAAAAAGCTTTATGTGGATTTTCCAGATTGGGAGGGACATTGTGCCCCTGACCCTAGGAAGTAGGTAGAATAGTTAATTGTAGTTTGTTTGCATGTTGTCCCTCCCCTCACACTGGAGTGTGTGTTCTTTGCATCCACAGCACACTGTACAGTGCTTAGGACATTATAAGCACTTAATAAATATTTGTTAATTGTTCATCCCCTCATGATTCTATATACCTTCCCTTTCTCATCCAAACGCCTTGAAATAATTTCCACAGCTGATGGAACTGCTCCTCAACCCTTTGCAATCATTCAATTTAGATTCCCCTCTCCAAAGTGACCAGCCATCTCTTCATTACCAAATCTGATAATTTCTTCCCTTCAGTTCTCATCCTCCTCCACCTGCACCCTGCACTTAATGCTCTCCTACTGGATACCCCCCATGCTTTTAGGGCTTTCGTGACATCCTCTCTCTTGCTTTTACTACCAGTCTGACTGCTCCTTCCCAGCCCACTTTGATGACTCATCATCCGTATCATTCCTTCTAATTGAGGTATTCCTTGAAGCTCTCTCCTTGCTCCCTAGTCTTGCTAGGCACTCTCTAGGTGATCTCATCAGCTCTCCCGAGTTTAATTATTTTTATGTAAAAGATTTCCAGACCCGCGTAGCCAACTCTTCTCCCCTGAGCTTCAGTCCTTCACTCCCCAATGACTATTGGACTTTTCAAATTGGGTGTCCCAGAGACACCCGAAACTCAACATGTTGAAAAATGAGCTCATTATTGTTCCTCCCAAATCTACTCTTCTTTCCACTTCCTCATTTCTGTCAAAGACCTTACTACCATTCTTCCACTCTCCCTCGATCATAATCTTTTCATTATTATTCCACTCTCAATCACCCCAAAAATCCAATCAGTAGCCATACCTCACTGTTTCTGCTTCCATAACATCTCTTTGACCCTTTCTTTCCATTCCCATAACTATCACCTTAATTCCTGAACTCATCACCTCTCATCTAGATTTTTTTCAACAGTTTTCTAATTGATTTCTCTACTACGAGGCTCTTTTCAGTCCTTTCTATCCCTCACTAAATACCAAAGTGATTTTCCTTAAGGGCAGTTCGGACTAGGTCACTCTCCTGCTCAATAAACTCCAGTGACTTTACATTGCCCCTACAATCACCCAGTCTACTCTCCATCTGCAGCTCTGCTTTGTCTCAACTCCACAGGACAAAATATAGTTTAGTATCCCTTCCTGACCCTTCGCAGCTTCCTTTTGAGAGTTATCTTCCCCTGTTGAAGTGTAAGCTCTTTAAGGGCAGGATTGTCATTTTTTTAAACTATTTCCCTAGTACTTAGCACAGTGCTTGGCCCATAGTAGGCATTTAATAACTGTTTATTTAATTGAATCAAATAAAATTTTCTTAGTTTACTTTTAAAGCCCTTCACAATCTAGCCCCAAGATATCTTTTTTATTTTTAAAGCTTTTTTATTTTCAAAACATATGCATGGATAATTTTTCAACATTGACCCTTGCATAGCCTTGTGTTTCAGATTTTCCCCTTTTCCCCCCTCCCCTAGATGGCAAACAATCCAGTATATATTATACATGGTAAAATATATGTAAAATCCAATGTGTGCAAACATATTTATACAATTCTCTTGCTGCCCAAGAAAAATCAGATCAAAAAGGAAAGAAAATGAGTAAGAAAACAAAATGCAAATGAACAACAACAAAAGGAATGAGAATGTTATATGGTTATCCACATTCAGTTCCTTCAGTTTTCTCTCTGGATGTAGATGATTCTGTTCATCACAAGATCATTGGAACTGGCCTCAGTTATCTTAATCACATCCATCAGAATTGATCATCATATAGTATTGTTGTTGCCGTGTATAATGATCTCCTGGTCCTGCTCATTTCACTCAGCATCAGTTCATGTAAGTCTCTCCAGGCCTTTCTGATATCATCCCTCTGATTGTTTCTTACAGAATAATAATATGCCATAACATTCATGTATCACAACTTATTCAGCCATTCTGCAATTGATGGGCATCCATTCAGTTTCCAGTTTCTGGCCACTATGAAAAGGGCTGCCACAAACATTTTTTGCACATGGCCCCAAGCTATCTTTACAGCCTCATTGTATATTACACCACCTTCTGTATTCTGTGGTCCAGTCAAACTGGACTTCTCTCTGTTCCTTGCATACAACACTTCATCTCCAATTTCCATGCCTTCACACTTGTCATTCCCCATACTTGGAATGCATTCCATCCTTATTTCCACCATATAGAATTCTTTTCTTCTTTTAAAATGCAGCTAAAGTATCACCTCCTAACATGAAGTTCCATCCCCTGAGCTTGTAATGTGCTTCCTTCCTAAATACTATATTCTTAATGTATTTGTATTCATTCTCTTTACATTTATTTTTTATATACTTATACAATACTTGTCTCCCCCATTGGAGTGTTAGTTAGAAGAAGGGGTTATTTCATTTCCCTTGTACCTAGAACAGTATTTGGCACTTCAGTAGGCACTTAATAAATACTTGATTGTTTCATTTCTAAATTTTCCTGCTTGAGTCTCTGAACCAGCTTGAATACTTGAGTCCAGAGTTCTGTAGCACTTGATCCATAAGCATCTTTTACTTCTTTTTTTTTTCCCCTGAGGCTGGGGTTAAGTGACTTGCCCAGGGTCACACAGCTAGGAAGTGTTAAGTGTCTGAGACCATATTTGAACTCCGGGCCTCCTGACTTCAGGGCTGGTGCTCTATCCACTGCGCCACCTAGCTGCCCCCTCTCCTTTTACTTCTGCCATTGTTTCTCAATACCTGGTTCCAGACCCCATTCCCTTTTTCTCTCCAATCTAAGCCACTACATACCTCACAAGAGTGATTTTCTAAGAATTTTAAGTGGTAAAAGTAAATTCATAAATAATACACTAGGGTAAATTGTGCATAACTGAAAGCATCCTCCAGATGCTTTTGTTTGTAGGTAAAATTGTGCTGGTTGCAGCAAACTCTCCCTAAATTAAGAGTAATAATTACCCAAACAAACTGTACTAATTATCCATACAGGAAAAAAGTGGATGATGAATGTCCATTATCCAGATTATGACATGTAAGTAGGTAGATAACCTTTCCAAAGTATATTCATTGATACATACACATATAACCCTAAGACATAAGTTTGTATGTATATATGTATCTTGGATAGACAATAAAAAGGACACTGAGGTAGGCCCAAAATTAAACAGAAGGAAAATAGGATGGATTGTCCTTGAAAAATTGTAAAGTCCCTTTAATGGCTTCAAACTTCTTCCTAAAACAAAGTCCCCTCTTCTTCAATACTTATATTCTACTATACAAGCAAACTTGCATGGTTACAAGTCACAGAACACTACAGTCTTCAAGAAATTCAAAATGAGCATCAGTCAGAAGGCAGTGAAGAAATGCATGATAGGCATGAACAATGGAGAAAAGGATATCAAAGAAAATGTAAGAGAGAAAAAGATGGGCTGATTGGCTGAGAATGTTCTACTGATATCTTTTTTTTTAATAGTTTTTTATTTGCCAGTTATATGTATGGGTAATTTTTCAGCATAGACATTTGCAAAACTTTTTGTTCCAATTTTTCCCCTCCTTCCCCCCACCTCCTCCCCCAGATGGCAGGTAAACCAATACATGTTAAATATGTTGAAGTATAAATTAAATACAATATATGTATACATGTCCATACAGTTATTTTGCTGCACAAGAAGAATCGTTCTTTGAAATAGTTCTACTGGTATCTTCATGATGTCAAGCGAAATCAAGAAAGTGAAATCAAGAAAGTGAAATCAAGAAAGTGAAATCAAGGAAGTTCACACTGAGTGAATTTCCAGCGGTAAACTTATGAAAGGACATAGACAAGAATTGCACAGGAGGGACAGGGATGGATGAGCTACTATCTGTATCACTGGAGGGAGCATCTCCTTTGATCAAATCCTAGATCTATTTGAGCACTTGGGTGGTAGGTGCCTTGAATTCCTAAATTATTCCATCAAACTGCAATTCTCCAGGCCTAGCTGGGCCCGATAGGGGATTTTCCTTTTCCCTGTGACCTTCAGATAGGAATGATATCTTCTACCAAAGAACACTCCAAGCCATTTGCCCTCCTATTCTTGTTAGGCTAAGCTCACTTGTCCATTCTACAATTCCCTGATCTTCCTTACCTAATTATAAAGCTTGATGATTAAATGGTGAAGCTTGGGGGACTCTATTCATATTTCTATCTAATTATTTAGTTAACCTATTCTATTATACCCCACATCCAACCTTCTTCATCAGAGAAAAACAAGGAAATACATCTGGTGGAGATAAGTTCTTATTGCCTCAAAAAGTGAAAAGATTCAAACTGATTCCCAGGCCAACCCCAAAAGTTTACAAAAGATAATCCTTTTCCTTACAGGGCAGGTCTTCCGCGGACTAAGAGCTACAGAGGCCTCCAGAAAGGCAAAAGGAAATGACTAAGTTCAGATAAATATAACATTAAAGACTGGAAGGGGATCTTTTAAAAATAAATAAGAAAATACTCTTCTTACTCAAGGGGATAAGGGTCTAAGGGTCACGTACTGCAGAGCCATGGGCTACCAGTCCACATCTAGAGATGAAAAGGGGAAAATTTGAGGGAAATTTTAGAATCTTGCCAGACTTAGCAGCATACCAACCTCAATTCATCTAAGACTCCCAAAGCTAAGTCTGGCATTCAACTGAGATAGGTCAGGGAAGGGTTGGAACGGGTAGAGGTGGTTAAATCAGGAGAATGGCTATATATAGACTGATAATGAATGAAAAATCATTTATTCAGTGCTTACTGTGTATCAAATGCTATGCCAGCTGTTAGGGATATAGATTTAAAAGTTAGGTAGTTCCTGCCCTCAAGGAAATTGGTTCCTGATAGGGGAATACAAAACAAATAGGAAAACATGGCTAATGTGAGTTATTTTGGTTGGGAAGTCAGAGGAATGGTGAGTAAAGTCATAGAAAAATTGATCATCACATCCCTTCTAGTAGCAATGGCAGTACTGATTATATTACAGTTCTAGAGTTGGAAATCTTGGGGGAAGGAGGGAGGAGAATGGATGTTCATGATTTCAGGGTCCAGGGAGTAGAGTAGCAGATAGGGTAGATGGTTATAAAATAATCAGAGTAGAATGGCTAGAGCAAGGCAAGGAAGAACTGAGGTGAGGTGAGTTAAACCTTCAGATCTTGGGTACAGAGCAGGAAAATGAGGACCCTATTTATTAAGCTTAGATTTAGGGAGAGAAGAATGGGGCTGATTTAATCCCAATGTATCAGAGAATAGGGTCAGAACCAGACCAGAACAGAAAAGATGACTTGATAGTTGGTGAGTCACCTGTGTCCTAGGCCTAATTAATCCATTTTCCCCATTATAGCCAGCTCATCCTTTTGTTAACTGGTCATTTGAACAAGCTCCTCTGTAGCTATAACATTTGTTCAGTGGCTGTTGTTTTGAGGATCTCTCTTAACTCACTATTGTGTGTATGATTGTGTTCACAGAGTGTGTATGAAAGTGAATTAGAAATAAAATATAAAACATCAGTCCCATCTTGTTTTAAAAAATGATACTTCTCATTTAATTATTTTTATTATATTATATAGAGACTATTCAGTAGTGATGACTCTAGTTGTTCTGTATAGATAAGGAAGAAATAGCTGACATAGTATTACTTTGCAAGATTTGCCAAGCCCTTTGCCCCCAAATATCTCTCCCAACAGCCTGTGATGGGCTGTTAGCGAGACATTCCAATAGACTGAACATCATTTTACTTACTTCTCTCTTTATTAGATTCTTTCTTGGCAGCATGTGGAAACTGTCCCAATCCAGACTGAGGATCTGGATTCAGATCCTTGCCTGTCACCTGTGTGACATTGAATAAAATAAGTTCACTTCCCTGGGTCTCAGATTTCTCATTTGTAAATGAAGGGAAATGGTGAGGAAGTTGGACTATATGACTTGATATCTCTTCTAGCTCTAAATCTATTGTGCTATGACCTTGATGCAGGAAGAGAAAGGAGGCACTAAAAAGGCAGATATGGAAGATGGCAGACACTGATAACAAGCTGTTGGGTCAGATTCTTAAACAAACATCACATGCCTAAAACACAAGAATTTAATTTGAAAAGGCAGTTATACCTATTTTTTCATGCTGCAACCTTTTCAGGTGAAGGACTTGTTCACTCAAAAATGACAACATGACAAATGGTCCTCAGAAAGGAAACAGGTCCTACGGACTACCTCCCCAGCCCATGTAGCATAGAGAAATGGACTTGGAGCCTTGGTCATTTCCTTGGTCATTTTCTATTCTAGTTGCAGGGAATGGAGTCTTGGACCTAGTTGTTTGAGGCACGGGGACCCTTGGAGCTTGGGATTTTAGGTGAGTTGCCACCACCAGTCCAGCAGGAAAACCCTAAGAAGCCAAAATTCCAAGAATTTGGGGAAGTAATGGGAGAGACACGGGAAGGAAACTCTTTGGAACGGGACCTTTGTGGGACAGATGCCATGTAGTAACAGAGGTAGGCTGTAAACCTGACTTTCTTCTCCTCTTCACAGACTAAAGTGGTATAAAGGGGGATTATGGTCCACAGGGATTGGTGAGCAGAGAGGAAAAAATGGGATACTAATCTAGAGGGAGAACAAAAAGGCCCAGAATGGAACAGAACTATTAGTATATCTTTAGTGATCCATCCATGTCAATGTTGATCTTGAAATTACTGCATCCATTCCTCCTGTCTATGTTTTTTTATAAGTTTTTTATTTTATTAGGTTTATTAAATGTGATGGAGGCCTTCCTTCCTTTCTCTTGACATCATGAGGTTACCAATAGAATAAATTTATAAATAAATACTTAGCATATGACCAGTCAGCCCATTGTTTTCACTCTTACATTTTCTTTGGTACTCTTTCTTTGATATTTTTTTACTCCAGTTTCAAAGTTCTAGATTTCAAACAATATTATAAAGCAATAATCATCAAAACAATCTAGTAATGTCTAAGAAATAGAGTAGTAGATCAATAGGAAGAGATTAGGTATATAATACACAGTAGGTAATGACCACCATAACCTAGTTTTGATAAATGCAAAGATCTAAACTTTTGGAGCAAGTTATGCTTTTAATCATTTAATAAAAATTATTGGGAAAACTGGAAAAAAAGCTAGGTATAAACCAATTTCTCACACCATATGCCAAAATAAAGTCAAAATGGATAAATGATTTAAACATAAAAGGTAAAAATCACAAGTAAATTAGAGAAGCATGGAAAATTTTCAGATTTATGGAGAAAATTGTTTATGACTAAACAAGAAACAAGATCACAAGAAGCAAAATCAATGATTTTCATTATGTAAAATTTAAAAGTTTTTGCACAAAACCAATGCAGCCAAAATTAGAAGAAAAACAGAAAACTGGGGGAAGGGGGAATATTATAGCATCTTTCTCTATTAAGGCCTTTTATATATGTATGTATGTATGTATGTATATATACATACATACATATATACAGAGAGAGAGAGAAAAAATTGAGACAATTTCATAAAAATGAGAGCTATTCCCCAATATCAGAAGAAGAAATCAACTATCAATAGTCACATAAAGAAATGCTTTAAATTCCTAATAACTAGAGAAATGCAAATTAAAATAACTCTAGAGATCCTATCTCATACATTAGTTTGGCCAACATGACAGAAGAAGAAAACGACAAATGCTCAGACATGGAAAAATCAAGACACTAATACACTATTGTGTGAATGTGAATTAGTCCAACCATTCTGGAGAACAATTTAGAACTCCACCCAAAGGGCTGTAAAACTGCATATACCCTTTGATCCAGCAATGTCACTCCCAAAGAGATCAAAGAAAAAGGAAAAGGTCTTATTTGTACAAAAATATTTATAGCAGCTCTTTTTTGTGGTAGCAAAGAGTTGGAAATTGAAGGAATGTCCACCAATTGGAGAATGGCTAAACAAGTTTTGATATATGATTGTGATGGAGCACTGGTGAGCTATAAGAAATGAAGAGCATGATGGTTTCAGAAAAAAACCTAAGAAGACTTACATGAATTTATACAGAATAAAGTGAGCAGAATCAGCAGATCACTGCACACAGTAACAGCAATAGTGTAACAATGATCAATTATGAAAGACAGCTATTTTTATCAAGATAGTAATACAAGGTAATTCCAAAGGACACATGATGAAAAATATTAGCCATATCTAGCAAAAGCACTGTGTGCACTGTGTACTCTGAGTGCAGACATACTTTAAGTTTTTTTTCTTTTTCTTTTTTCTTTTTTTTTTTTTGTAGTATGGACAATATGAAAATGTTTTGCATTATTTTGTGTGTATAATTATAGATTGCTTCCCCTCTCAGTGGATTAGGAAGCAGCAGGAGGCAGAGAAAGAATTTGAAAATCACATTTTAAAGAAATGAATATTAAAAATAAATAAAGAAAAAATAAAATAAAAACAAAGATAGGCCTTTCAGAGAGAAAGTTAGGGCATTAAGAGCATTATGCAATATTCCAAATGCAAACCAATCCATTTTGCTATTGAATTCTTAATTCCTTCATAATAATTTTGCAAAGAAATATATGCTTTAAGCTGATTTTGCCTTTGGCTATCAAGTCTTCTCATTTGGTAGAGAGATCATATGTCTGTGAGCTAAGGTGGTTTCTGCTCTCATTTGGTCTTGCCATGGCAACTGCTTTATATCAAACTTCTCTTAGAAATGATGGTAATCAGATTCCAATGAATCCACCTCTCATTTATCAAAGTCAACAGCTTTTTTACAATTAGGTCAAGTTGAATCTTAGTTCTGGAGAACAGTCAGTCAATAAATATGTATTAAGCACCTACAATTTTCCAGGCACCATTCTAAAAACTGATAATATAAAGAAAGGCAAAATACAGTTCCTGCTCTCAAGGATCTCACAATCTAATGGAGGAGACAGCATACAAACAACTATGTGCAAGCAGGCTAGATGGGATATACTGGAGATAATCCACAGAGCCAAGGCAGTGACATTAAAGGGATTAGGAAAAGACTTCTTATAGAAAAGGGGATTTTAGTGGGGGTTTGAAGGAAGCCAGAAAGTAAAGAAGAACATTCCAAGTATGAGGTTCATCCAGCAAAAAATGCTGAGTGCTGGGAGTTTAAGGAACAACAAGGTAGCCACAATATATTCCTGTCCTTTAAACAGAGAGGGCAAAGATTACAGAAATGAAATGCTGTAAGAAACTATTGTTTCAAAGGAAGGTTCAGAAGAGATGGAATATCAAGAAATTAATGTGGAATAATAAACACAAAGTCTCAATAATTTTTTTTAAAACACTCCATTTCATATTTGAGAATCCTAAATTTTACTCTTTTTTATCTATTTAAATTATTTTATCTACATAGTAGTTTTATCTATTAAACTTCACTTTCAGAGGTCAAAGGCATCATATCTTTATTAGGAAAACAGGCTTGCATATTTCTCATTTAATAGTCACTAGCTGTAACTAACAACAATGCTGAACTACTTTTTTGTTTTAAAAAATACTGAAAGTGCAAAATATAATTGTAAATAAGTAGGTCACATTGGAGCAGTTCTAATTGCATACAGGATCTATTGCTGATCTGTATCCTTTTGTTCTAATTTGATATTGATTTTGACCTTTGTTTTAAACAGTAGACGATCTGACTGCACACAGAGATGATTCTAAAATGACTCCCACATTACTAACCAGTTATTTCCTGTTTATTAAGATATGATCGATTTCATTTTTTGGATGTGATGTCATTAGATGCTTACCACATCCAGAGCCTTCTAATTTGCTTCTTGAAGAAAATATTCATGACATTGAAGCCTGAAATCCATAATAATAAGTAATCCATAGTCTTTCAATTTTTACTTTTAAACCACAGTTTTCAAGATGCCTTTTGCTATCCTCCCGTTTTCATTTTTGCACTGATGGCATAGAGGTATAGATGAACATTTTTTTTAAAATAGTTAAATTTTTCACAGAATTGTTCAACTTTGTCTTCTGCACCAGATGGTGCATTAATTGTAATTATTTTCATGGTTTTCTTTATACTTAAGTTCATTAGGAATGCTGCATGATAACATGATCAATTATAAATGAAATTATATTCCTTGGTTATCTCTGGATTCCTGA
The DNA here is from genome assembly GCF_048593235.1 of Sminthopsis crassicaudata. Classification (NCBI taxonomy): domain Eukaryota; kingdom Metazoa; phylum Chordata; class Mammalia; order Dasyuromorphia; family Dasyuridae; genus Sminthopsis; species Sminthopsis crassicaudata. Next base: position 192,751,991 of record NC_133620.1, read on the forward strand.
TGAAATCAGCTCTTCTGACCCCTTATTTGTGCCTCTGAGGAAAAATCTGTGAGCCAGCTTTCCATCCAGCTGCAATTTCTTTGTCTTCTAACTTCATTCAGTCAGATCAAGAATGTCAGTACAGATGGGGTCCAATTACTATAGTAATGCATCACCTCATTGATGTTGGACAGAGATCACATGTTGAGTATTAATAATTAAATCCTTGTTCATAACTGTTCTAAAAACTTTGATTCCTTAAACCCTTGCTCCTCTTTTCTACTACTCTACTATTATTAACTTCAAACATAGAAGAGAACCATTTTACATTTTCATCTCTTTCACCGGTTGACATTGCCAAAGAATCCATAGCATCATCTTCAAGAATCCAAGGTCATCTCCATACTATGATCAGATAACTCAATAAAATTTTTGCAAGAGAAATTATTTATAGGTGTTATAAAATACTGAATGTTAACAAATTCATTAATTGTACCTTTGTGTGTTCTTCTGTTCCCAAGGTTAATTATTTATATAATTAAGACCTTCTGTTTTGAGCAAAGATAGCATGAAAATATTTGATGAGCTTAATTCCCTCATGTGAAGTATAAAAATGATGGAACCCAAATAGCATTCAAAACAGAACAAACATATAACGAGCTTAGGAAATAAATGTAAGGAGAAACACAATTTCTGACTTTAAGTCACCATTCTTCCAGGCATAAATATTAGAATTCTTTAGCCAGGACATGGTTAAGGACTTGTCAGTCCAAAGGATGCTGAAATTGGAGGCTTACAACCAAGTCTTGGTTTTGCCACTTACTACATTTTTGACCTTGGTCAAGTCACTGTAACTTGGAGTTGATCTCTGAGTCTCACTTTCCTAATTTGCAAAATTAGAGGGGGGGACTAGATCCCCAAATTTCTTTCTATCACCATAGCTATGATCCTGTATATACATAAAGGGAGGAACCTGAGAGTTCTATAATAATGCCTGGAGCCTTCAGAGGCCACCCTGTAGTGTTCTGGTTGGTTTTCTGGAGGTCTCTGGACCAGCCTTCTTTTTAGCTGAGTAATCACCATGAGAATAGCCAGGGATAAAGTCCAAATTCTTTATTATCTCCTTCAAAGTCTAGTTTCCTTGCCTGGGGCTCAGCTAACTTTCTTGAGGTCCTCCGGAATGTGTCTTGGTTTTTGTGGGGGAGGCAGGCAGGAGGACCACACTATGGTCACTATTGTGAAGTCTGTCTCAGTCTGGGAGCTTCTGCTCCATGCTCCAGCCACTGTCTTCCCCTGGTCTGTTCCAGTCCCCTTCTGAGTCTGCCTTCCCCAACACTGACCCTGGCTGAGTTTGTCCCAGTTTATATGCTCTATTACAATTTTTCATTTCAGAATATTGAGTATAAACCAATCATTATATCACTAGGGAACCATTATTTGTTGTAAGATGTACTGAATTAGAGAACTCACATGCTAAACTAGATAACTCATCAATTCCACTGAGTTAGCACCTTGTAAGAATCCTTGTTTCAAGTAGAGTTCTGGCCCATCACACCACCCCATGAAGTATAGATGGGAATGGGTTTTCTCCTGAATTACTTAAGTGACACATGTATTCTGGCCTTTTGGGATAGATATGACCCATAGATTCCTGGAAATAGGGGTACAGTGCCAAAGATGACTGACAATTAGGTAAGGAAGATCTGCTCATTCAGTAGCCCTAAAAAGGAAAAGAAATAGCTTTTGCTTTTCTTCTCTCTTTCTTTCTCATCCCTTCTTTCAACTGTGTCAAAATTTTGTCAACTCTTCTTCATATTTCCAGTAGAGGAAGGATCTCTCTCTCCTTCCTAGTACCAATTAAAGCTGACAGCAAAGGTATGTATTTTCCTAAAACTGGATCTCAAGGCCCTTGCTGATTCTCCTGTTTTGTAGTTCTTTCCTAAGTATATGTGGCCAAACAGTGGTTCCAAGATGGATGTTCCTAGCCATAGCAATAAGCTTGAGAGGTAGAAAGTCATTGAGAGGCCTGGGTACTGGACTCAAGGTATTTCTTGCTGTTGCATCTTTTGTTAGATAAGATGATCAGTAATAAAAAGACATAACATAGCTAGTATTTACACAGAATTTAAAGTTTTCAAAATGATGAAAGTGAATTGTCTACTCAATATTACCATAAATTTCCCAAGAGCCTTTACCTCCTCAGGGCAGTATGATAGAGGTGATGGCTTCTTTGACCTTCTAAGTGCTTCATATGCTTTCAATATTTGTTTCTGGGCTCCTGTGAGAATTTCCATATTCCCACATTTCCATTCATCTCTAACATATATTTTCCCATGTCCCTCCTTCTTTTTATAGCCAAACTCTTTGAAAGCCCATCTACAACAAGTGCCTTCACTTCCTTTCCTCACTTCTTAACTTTCTATAGTTGGACTTCTAATCTTATCAATCAACTGAAATTGCTTTCTCCAAAGTTGTTTATGTCTTACTTGCCAAATTTAATAGTTTTTCCTAATCCTCATTCTTCCTCACCTCTCTGCAGCCTTGGACACTATGTCAAAGCCTCTTCTCCTTGATATTCTCTTCTCTCTACATTTTTTTGTGACACTCCTCTTTCCTCACTCTCATACTCTTGGTGTCCCACAGGGCTCTGTCCTGTCTCTACTTCTGCACTTAGTGATCTCATCTGCTCTGATAGATTCAATTATCATCTCCATGATGATTCTCAAATCTACATATCTACCTAACCTCTCTGCTGACTCTAACTACCATCTCAAACTGGATATCCTGGAGATATCTTAAACTCGACGTGTCCCAAACTGCAGCCCATAATCTTCTCTCTCCACATGTTCCCCTAAATATTCCTATTACGATTCAGAATATTACTGTCTTCCCAATCACCCAGGCCTATAATTTACGTGTCATCCTCAACTTTTCACTGTCCCTCTCACAACCACCACTTACCCACCTTTTGCTAAGTCAGACCTGACAATTTATCTTCACAGCATCTCTTCCATAGGCCCCTTTCTCTCCTCTGACTTTGCCTTACAACACCACATCACACTAAAACCTTCAAGATTGTATATCTGTCACAAGTCTGTCTCCACTTTAGTCTTTCACTCCTAAACCATTAAATGATCTTCTTAAAGAGCAGGTCTAATGATGTCTCTCTCTAATTAGTAAACTCCTGTGGTTTTACTTCCAGGATCAAATAGGAAAACTCTCTGTTTAGCATTTAAATACCTTAAAAACCTATGTCAATACAGTCCCCCAGTATTTGTATGCTTTACTCACCCCCACATATTCTGCAATCTAGGAACATTGATCTCCTTGCTATTTCTCAAACAAGCTCCTCCATCTCCCACCTCCAGATATTTTTACTGGCTGTTCCCCAAGCCTGGAATTTTCTCCCTCCTTATATTTGTCTTCCCTCAAGTCCCAATTAAAATCTCATCTTCAAGAAGTCTTTCCTCATTCCCACTGCAATGCTTTCCCTCTGTTGATTATTTGGTCTTTTGTGTGCAGTAAAAAATGTTTGTAGTGAGATTCTACATGCAGCATGTACACTGTCCTTGTATGGCTTGAATGGAGGCAGAATAGACAACTCTAGCCTCTTCTCCCATCAATTTTCTCCAAGGTATATTTTTTTTCCTCCCTGCCAGGAGGGGAAGCAGGAGGTTGGGTCAAGTGCCATATCAACTGCCCTCAGAAGGAGAGGGAAACAGAAACAGTCTGCTGTTCCCCTATTTGTCTAGGGGATATTATTAAGTTCGTCTAACTTCTGGTCACTTTGTGTAAGAGGGGACCCAAGTTCTATTTTCAAAGCTAAATCCCTTCCCACCAAAGACCAATTCTACAGTGAACACATGTGGATAAATAACAAAGAAGCCCATTTATCCAAATCATAGCAAAATAGAAATCAGAGAAGGGATATTTATAAGAATATACACCAGACAACACAGAATGAAAGAGCTCTCCCATGGGAACCAGATAACTCAGCTCAACTAAGGAAAAAGGTCTTGGATTTCACCCACAGGGAAATTCCCCCAAATCTCTGCAGAGTAGCAGATTGGACAAAGGGCCATGATGAAGATGGCCAGTTCCTCTCATGTTTCAACAGAATCTTTGCCTTAAGCAATGTGAATTGAGATTGGTCTCATTTTCTCTCTTGAATATAGAAGCCAGAATAGTAGAAGACTTGAAGCTTGACCCAGCTAAGAAACAACTGATCCTGAACTTGGCTCTTCCCAGCAATGGGGTGATTCAAGACAATTCCAATAGACTTGGGATGGAATCTGCATCCAGAGAGAAAACTAGAGACGGAATGTAGATTGAAACAGAATTTTCATCTTTTTTTGTTTGTTTGCTTACTTGCTTTTTCTTTCTTATGGTTTTTCCCTTTTGGGTCTGATTTTTCTTGTACAACATGACAAATGTGGAAATATCTTTAAAAGGATGGCACATGTATATCAGATTGCTTATTGTCTTGGGGAGCAGGGAGGTATGGGAGAAAGGGAGAAAAATTTGGAACACAAAGTCTTACAAAAATGAATATTGAAAATTATCTTTACATGTATTTGGAAAAATAAAATACTATTGAGGAAAAAAAAAAACTGGCCTTGGAAAGTACCCGAGTGGCACTGGAGTATTGAAAGAAATTTTTTACTTCCAGTGTCCCAATAGAGAGTGTGGTAAAGGGTGGAGATCTCTCACTTTTCACTAACTCTACCCACCCCTCATGTAGGGCAGAGCCTTCATCTCTACCCATAATGAGAAAGTTGTATACTAAGGGGCTTTGGGACAGGAGTTATGTATTTCAAGCATTCCTTGTGCTATGTTCCCAGTACCTGATTTATTTTGCACATTGAATATCTTTCTAGAAGGAAGCCCCGTAATCCCTCTTAGGGAAATACTTCACAGGAGCAAAGCCTAAACTTCATTTAAGGAAGTTTTCCTGGAATAACTCCAGTTTTGGGGTACAATGAACCAGAGAAAAAAAAGCCTGATCCCTTGGCTTTGAGAGGAAGATACCTTTTGACTTCAGGTAACAAATACGATCCTGAAACACGTTTAGCTTACTGATCTTAAAATGTATTTTTATAACTTGTAGTACCACTTTAAATTAGACATCAATTCCTATAACTTCATGACTATTATCTTGTCTATCATTTTTGATTTCTTATTTAAAGATCGGGAAAATCTAGGTAAACAATTTTGGCTTCCCACAGAAGAAGTTTGAATTTTTTCTTTTCTTTTATGGGTATTTACAATACCATACATATTGGTATAGATCCCTGAGTTTCTAAATTATTTCTGTGTCATTTGCTGGCCTTTAAGTGTCATTTACAGTTTCTGCAAAACTCCCAAAAAATTCTCATCTAACTTCTTATGCCAACTTGAGATATATCAAAATCACGATGAGGAAGTTTAGAATATGGAAGGGATAACAGTAAAACGCTTGCTCCACGCTAAGCACTATACTAAGTTCTGGGGATAACAGGCTTTGGCTAAAATAATGAAAATGAAAATTGTCTTTATCTTTCAGGAATCTACATTGTTTTGGAGGTTGGAGGAAGAAAATCAATGTTCTTAGTGCCTGTGTGATGTTAGACAAGCCATAAAGCCTAACTGGGCCTCAGTTTCTTCATCTCTAAAATGGAAGGGTTGGAGCATTTGACCTCCAAGGTTCCATCTTTGAAGTTGTGACCCATTTTCTCTCCCTTTTCACATGGATAAGTCGATACAAAATATATAAATATTAAAATAAATATAAATATCAAGTAATTGGGAGTATTAAGGGAAGGAGTAGAAATGGAGGTAGGGGAGTAGGAAAATATTGGCAATTAGTAGAATTAGAAAAGGTATAATATCCTATAGGACGTGGCCCTTGAGTTGTATCTGGGAAGCAGAGGTAAAAAAAAGAAAACATTCCAGTTTACTAGCCCTTGAAATATTAAAATAAGGAAATCTATTGAAGTCGGTGTCTTTCTGTTTATTCATTTTTTGTGGGAATAAAAGGGGAAAAAGGAGTCTAGAAATATATCTTTATCTGCCACGGTGATGTTGGGAGGGGGTAAGCCAAGCCATCTAATCCTTTTATAAAGGAGAAAAAAAGAATCTACTCAAATTTCCCAGCACATAATAGACATCAGCACCTAAAAGCAAAATCTGGAGGAGTAATGCAGGAAGAATGGGGGAGAACGCTCTTCTAATATCCACATTTTAAATGCTTATTTCCTGCCAATCTCCTCTCCATTCCCAGAGAAGCGAAAGTGGCCCACCATGCCTGAGCCTGTGTCAGCTGCCAGCTGTTACTTCCCTGGAAACAGGGTCAGGAGGCTGCTGGTAGCTAATAGCCAGTCAGAAGCTGCGAATGGGATCTCTCCCTTGTGGCTTTCAGCTGTTGGCTGATTGTCAGCAAAAAGCTACAAATTCTGATTTGATAAAAGCTAGCTATGGATTTATGAACCCTCCCTCTCTTATTTTTGTTCCTAATTTTTTTTTCTTTTTCTACAAATGGGAGCTTCCCTGAGAGCCTTTGTCTTTGTTCTGAAAATTTCAATACCATCAAAGGACAGTTCCATTTAGCCAAGGACTCGAGCATCTTGGTGCAGGGAGGCAAAATAGGGAGGAGAGGGGCTATCAGGAGCTTATGGTATCTATTTCTTTTTAGATGTGCAATCTACTGTGAGATTATGGCTCGGTCAAGGCCCCGAATGGAGGGTTAATACATATTCTTTGGCCCCCTCTGGGTTTGGGGAGGGGTTGCCCAACAGGATTGTCGCAACTCTCTCCCAAAGCACCTGGGCTGAAATGAGTCACCCACAAGATCTGCCAGGCAGGAAATCCCAAACCTTAAACCTTCTCAGGCTCCATGCTTAGCATCTGCTCCAACAGGCCAGTCACCAAGAATCACCTTCTCAGCAGCAGCATTTGTCAAAGCCGGCTGCCGTAGAAAGAAAGCCCAGAGCTCTGGGGGTTCGGGTGCTAAGGTGGGGTGGGTAGAGAGGAACCTGGGATGCTCAGGAGCTGTCATGTGGTCATGTGTCAGCGGTGAAAAATAAACCCCCAGCAGATCCTAGCTAAGGAGGGTGAACAATAAATTTCAACCGGTTAAATTAATGGCTTGCTGCTTGTTGTGAATATTAATCCCTGGAAGGGAGCAGGCAGGCTTTGGTCCCTCCAGGAAATAGGTGGGTGCTAAGAGAAGCATAAATGGGAGGGAGGAGAATCCTCCTTACCTATGAACCAGAAGCCCTCACTGGGAAGTCCCAAGAGAAGATGTAAAACATGGTAAACGCATCTCTAGGTGCCAGGTGTACCAGATGAGAGATCCAGGGTCTGCCCTTTTCCGCAACCAGATCCCTCCCTAGGAAATCCAGCTTTCTTAGATAAAAATCAACTAACCAAATAGGGCTAGCCTCAGAACAAGGAGATGCACACAGGGTATATTTTCAGAGGTGCTGGTTGCCCTCCCAAAACATTTGATCTCAAGTTAGAGTACTCTGTCCAAACCTTGGCTTTGCCATTTGCTACTCTCATGACTTTGGGGGGGGGAAGATGCTTGGCCTTTCTGAGCCTCAGTTCCCTCAAATATAAAATTAGGGAATTCTATGACTCATCCAGTCATATTTATCTATTACTTTGAGATCTTCCTGACTGTCCTGCCTACATCTGCCCTTTTCATATTTCCTCTTTAACCTAGAACTACCACTATTAGAGTCACTGTTGTGCTCTGGATTAAAGGGCAAGGGAAGGCCTGTTATTTCCATATCATGTCCCCATGAGTAACCTGGTGGAGGAGAGACTTGGAGAATTCCTCTAGCCCAAAAGTGTCAAACACACATTGAGCTGCTCTGCAAAACTACCTCCTGAGTGCAGCAGCCTGAATTTTATTAAAATGTAATTGGGAAATATTTAACAAAATAATTTTTTTAAAAGATAGGACAAGGATAAATTTTTATACGTGGTTTTCTAAGTCAATATGCAGCCTAAAGGGATTGTTATGGTTAAGTGCTCCCCCTTTTTATTTGAATTTGACACCCCAGTCTATCTAGCCTTCTCTGGCATGGATTAGGGAGCATTTGATCTTAAGGAGATATATAATAATAATAATAGCTAGCATTTATATAGAACTTTAAAATTCACAAAGAACTTTATATGTATACACACATATTGTTATATATTATATATGTATAGTGTATCCATGTATGTATATTTGAGTACACATATAAATATGCATATATGTGTATATACACACAAATAGATATGTGTGTATATGTTTGATCCTCACAATAATTCTGTGCAATAGGAGTTCCTATAATTCCCATTTTACAGGTGGGGAAACAAATGACTTTTCCTGAACTCACACACCTAGAAAGTTGCCTGAGGTCAAATTTGAACTCAGGACTTCCTCACTTCAGGCCCAAGAAGCAACTAGGAATGTCTTCAGATGACACAAGGGTTAAAAATAAACTTCACCTAATTATCTAGGCTAAGCACTGTCTCCAAAGAAGAAATTGTGACAGAGACAGACAGAGACAAAGACAGAGATGGGCGGGAAGAGGATAAGTAGGAAGGGAAGGAGAGGAAGAGAGAGAAACAAACAGAGACAGACAGAGAGACAGAGAGAGAAAAAGAGAGACAAAGAGAAAGAGAGAGACAAAGAGACACAGAGAGAGACAGAGAGAGAAAGAGACAGAGAGACAGAGGAGGGAGAGAGGGAGGAAGGGAGAGAGAAAAAGAGAAAGAGAGACAAAAACAGAGACAGAGAGGCAGAGAACAGACAGAGAGAAAGACAAAGAAAGAGAGACACAGAGAGAGACAGAGACAGAGAGGGGGGAGAGAGGGAGGAAGGGAGGGAGAAAAAGAAGAAAAGAGACTGAGACAGAAACAGAGAGAGACAGAGAGAGACAAAGAGAGACCCACAGAGATAGACACACACAGAGAGGGGGGAGAGAGGGAGGAAGGGAGAGAGAAAAAGAAGAAGAGAGACTGAGACAGAAACAGAGAGAGAGAGAGAGAGACAGAGACATGGAGAGAGAGACACACACAGAGAAACAAAGAGAGAGACAGAGAATCAGAGACACAGAGAGAGACAGAGAGAGAAAGAGACAGAGAGACAGAGGAGGGAGAGAGGGAGGAAGGGAGAGAGAAAAAGAGAAAGACAAAAACAGACAGAGACAGAGAGGCAGAGAACAGACAGAGAGAAAGACAAAGAGAGAGAGACACAGAGAGAGACAGAGACAGAGAGGAGGGAGAGAGGGAGGAAGGGAGGGAGAAAAAGAAGAAGAGAGACTGAGACAGAAACAGAGAGAGACAGAGAGAGACAAAGAGAGACCCACAGAGAGAGACACACACAGAGAAACAAAGAGACAGAGAGACAGAGAATCAGAGACACAGAAACAGAGAGAAACAGAGACAGAGATGAAAAAAAGATCTATAACACAATTATTCTTAGGTCTCAGAGAGTTCTTATGATAAAAATCAGTTTTACTTACAATGTGTACATGTTATATTCCTCCCTCATAAAACAATGGAGAAGTCCCAAGGCAGAGAAGCATCTGTTTTTGTTTGTGTCCCCAATGTCAAGCTTAGTGCCTTGCACATAGTAGGCAATAAACATTTACTGATTTAACTGAATCCCAAGGAAGAAGTGAGTCAGATGTAAACCAGCCCGGGGAAACACTATTTATCTTTCCCCCACACAGAGAGCCACATCTCCCTGCCATATGCCCTTCCTATTCCAGAATATCCTCTACTTAGCTGTGAAAGTTTGACCATGTCACCAACTCCCACACAACAAATTCTAGTGGTTCCCTATTGCCTCCAAGATCAAATACAATATGTTCTGTTTGGCATTCAAAGCCTTCCCTATTCTGCCCCTTCCCTCCCAGTCTCACACCTCTCCCCTCATGTACTGCTCATTGTGGTGACACTGGTCTCAGGGTGTCCAGGCATTTTCACCAGGTGTCTTCCCTGCCTGAAATGTTCTCCCTCCTCTTTTCTGGCTTCCTTCAGATCCCCACTGAAGCTTGTGTGCTACAGGGTGCCTTTCCTGAACCCTCTTAATTTTCATGCCTTTCCTCTGCCGAATATTTTCAGTTCATCCTTTGTAGATTATTTGCAGGTTGTCTCCCCCATTAAACTGCATCCCCAGCATTTAACTCAGGGCCTGGCCCTTAGCAGATACTTAATAAATGTTTACTGATTGACTGACACTGAATAAGCAGAAAGTGACATAAAAAGTTTAAGATTCAGTTGCTAAATTGGCTTTTTATAATGCATATTCATTATCTGAATTAAAGTGAACTTTTAGAATAACAAGCATACTCATATTCAAATAAACATAAAATAGTATATAGTTCAATAGGTTATTTTTAGATTTTTTTCTCACTATTTTATGCCTGTCATCCCTCATATTATAGTAAGGGAACCAAGAACTGATTATTCAGTTTATCTGTATACTTGTCTAATATTTATCCAGTTCCCCTCATATATTTTAAATATGGGAGTGGTTTATCTTGATTATCTCACGGAGAGCATCCTAACTCTCCTTTGGTGGTACCTGCAAATATACCAATAAATTCAAAGAAGCAAGTCCACACATACCTTATCTAGATATTAGCCAAAATTAGAGACCCTAAGGCACAGTACAGAGTGTGGATTATATTTTGATACTTCAATAGACTGGTGAACTTACCAATGTGGATACCACCTCCAGTGGTACAGACTGCAGCCCATCCATTTCTTCTCATCCTATAAAACTCATGTTCATATCCTCTTATAAAACTAGGGTCTTCCTCTAAATTATGATTCATAACTTTTTGTGTATCATAGATCCTTCTGATGATCTAGAAAAACCAATGAACTTCTCAAAATCATGTTTTAAATGCATAAAATATTTAAGATTACACAAGAAACCAATTATATTAAGATAAAAATGTAACCTTTTCCCTCAAATCAACTTCACAAACTCCCTGAAAATTACTCACAGATCCCAGGTTAAGAACTCCTGCTCTGAATCTCTTATTCTCTGGATACAAGTAAAGCACATGAGTTACTGTCCCTCAGTTATCCCTCTCTCTCCTTACATAACTGATTCATGTTCTTTTTCAGTTATAAATCTCTCTGGTGATACTTTTATTCCACTTCTGCTCAGTTCTTCATTAGTTATATATTACAGATTATTTAGGCTCACCGCACACTTTTCCATTTGATCATAAGGTAACTTCTTTGAGAACTGAGGCATTCCCTGAATGACAGTCATCCAGTATAAATGGAAATATAGTCAATCAACTACTCAATCAACAATCATTTAGTAAGTTCCTATTATATACCAGGAACTGTGCCATTTATCAATATTAAAACAATGAATAAAAGAATGAAGTCCTTAAAAATACTAAAGGGTTTCCCAAAGATAATCCAGTCTATTATCCTATTATTCTATTTTGGCTGCAATTTATAATAACAACAATATTAATATTTTGCAGTATATCTTTTTTTTTTTTTCAAGATGCTAGGGATACAGGGCAAGTAGGTGACACTGTGAATAGACCCTAGAGAGTCAAGAGGATCCGAATTCAAATCCAGCCTTACTAGCTTACTTACTAGCTTATGACCCTGGGCAAGCCACTTAACCCTAATTGTCTCCAACAAACAAACAAACAAATAAATAAAGATGTCAAGGATACAAAAATATCTTTTTGTTGTTGTTGTTGTTATTTTACATAATAGCCCTCACCTTTAAAAGACTTGCATTGTACTAACTGGCTAAGACTAATATGGAAGCAAAGCAGAGATTTAGAAAAAGAACTCAGAAGATCTGAGCAGGGCAAGCTCACTTTCACTTGAGAATTTCAGAGAAAGCATCATGGAGAAGGTGGGACCTAGCATGCATCTCCAAAGAAGAGAAAGGAAACTAGAAATGAGCTGATCAATATTTGTCCCCTATTCCAGGCATAGGGGATTAGCTATTGCTAATTCATAAAACAAAAATACAAAATGCTGAGTTGGAGGAATAACTTTCAGAAAAGAAGTGACATAAAAAGGTAGGTGGGAACCAGATTTTAGGATGCCTAAAATGCCAGACTAAGAGTTTGTATTTTAATCTAGAGGTAGCCACTGAAAAATATTGACTGAATGACATGGTCCACTCTGGGCTTTAAAATGACTATTTTAGCACACATACAAGTGATTCATACAAATCAAGAACTGATCAAGGCACTTTCTCCTCAATAAGCTACTGTAGTTCCCATTGCTCTTAAGATCAAATGTAAGTTTAGCTTTTGAATTCCTTTGCACATGCTCCCAAACTATTTTTCCAAACTTATCCTTCACTCCCTTTCCTGCATTCTATGATCCAGCCCACTAGGCCACTGTGTTTCTTTATATTGGCTGTCTTTCATATCTATATTACACTCCTCCCTTGTTTCCTTTAATACTCAAGTCAAGCAACACCTACTGGAAGCTATTTCTAAGTCCCCAGCTACTGGTGCCCTCACCACCAAAAATTTTATATATGCATGGAGTCTTCCCCAATAGAATGCAAGCTCCTTAAATTCAGGAACTTTTCCATTTGTCTTTGTATCCTCATTATTGATCATAGCACTTAGCACATAGTAGGTGCTTCATCAATAAATGCTTGTTGGTTGATTGGAGGAGAAATAATTGCAGGCAGTGACTGTGTGTTAGTGAAGAGGAGGGAACAGATACAAGAAATGTAGCCCACAAACAGGATACATTATAGACTTTATACATTATCATACATTACATACATACATATTATACATTATCAGAGAAAGATAATGAATTCATGTAGGATTTGCTGCCAAGTCAGCTGGGTAGAAATGTGCAGGAGACAGTTAACAATGTAAGATTGGAGTTCAGAAATAAAGATTAAATGTTTTTAGAGATAAATTAAATGGTTACCCAATTCCTCTTGACAGATTTTTTTCAGGGAATCACAATTAGCTCCCACTTAGCTAATGGTACATTAAACTCACAAGATTAAGGGGAAAAACAGGGCAGGTGGGGCAGTAGATATAACACCAGCTCTGGAGTCAGGAGGACTGAGTTCAAGTGTGACCTCAGATACTTCCTAGTTGTGTCCCTGGGCAAATCACTTATGTTCAATTGCCTCAAAAAGAAAAAAAAAAAAAAGATTAGGGAAAAATAAGCTTTCAGATCTGTCAGAAGTGATGCTCATTCTCTAAGAAATCAATCAAATTAAATCTTCTTAAAATGCTTAGAGTTCCATTGACAACCAGACATTTGGGAAAATTGGCAAAAGCAAACAAGGCACAGAGCTTCCCCCAAGGGAGGTGGCTAGTCTATCAATCTGCTTTGCTTATACCTAATAACTCTAAAGTTGAATTTGAAATATGTGCTTAATACACTAAGTGCTTAATAAATGTTTATAGACTTAACTGACTGTTGGAAAATATCTCCCATACCTACTGAACAGCATCTGAAAGTCTCATCTTTAGAATGATTCCTTTGAGTCAAGGTATTGTCTATAAAAAGCTTCTATTAAATGCAAACATTCCTCCAGAAAAGATATTATGCTTAAATAGGGTAGGGGGCTGTGTAGCGGAGAGAGGGGATGGATTTTAAAGAGGTCCTTTAAGTCCCTTCCAGTTCTAATCTTTGATCCTATGAAGTATATTCACTATCTGGCTGTGTAACAAAACTCAATCACCTAATTAGTGTGGGTAATTCATTATAAAGTCTTTAAAATACCATAGGAGCTTCAAATGGTACTCTTGTCAGCTCAAGCAATCATAAAAATTAGAGGCAAAAAGTTGAAGGTTATTCAGAGGCTGACAGATGCTTCCACTGCTTCTGAAGATAGCCTGTTTCAGGGGATCCTGAGGCAGGCAGAGTTTCCTAGCACTTGGTCTAAATCTATGAAGGGTTTTCCCCGGCTGACTTTCGCACGAACACTGAGTAATGCTAGGGTTGGGCAAACACAAAAACTCCCAAAAGTTGAACTCCAGTTCTCGATCAGAGTCAAGGACCGACTCTCCTTAGAGTACACAGGATGAATTGGTGTGTTTGTATGGTACCTATCACCTTGGAAACTGTGCCTATGTTAACACGTGGAGAACAGCTGCCTTGTTTCCTTGCATCCTTTTCCAATGGAGTGTTGCTAGGAGTTTTTCTCAGAGATGATTGTACAACCTTGCCAAGAGCCTCACTAAATGTGTAATAAAGACATAGATAACACAGTGATCACATAAGGATAAGGAAGAGATAAGGACTGGACTGATTTCATTTATGGTAAAGATAGAGAATAAACTTGTGATTTCTCCTACTATCAATGTAAGCTGGTACTCCGTTTACAAATTATCTTTTTAGAGAGTTGTTTGGAACAGTAAGAGTTTAAGTGACTAGACTGGGGTTGAAACAGTCAATGAGTCAATATTATATTATATTATGTAAATATCATATTAAAGTAGTGAAGGAAAACTCAGTTTTAAATATCCATTTGATATTTTTAGCACAATATACTTTATACTATCAGGCCTTCATATATGTTCAGAGATGTTCCCCATGTCTTTGAGAGTTGGGACCATATGTTATTTATCTCTTTCTCTTCCCAGTGCCAACAGAGTTCATTGCACATAGTAATTTGTAGAATGAATGCCTGGCTAAAGCACTCTTCTCCAAACAGTTCAATCCTGCAATGCCACATTGACTTGGTTGGATTCAACAAATATTTATGGAGTGTTTGTTGGATGTGGAGCATTATGACAGGGATTGGCAGAGATGCAAACATCCCTGTCCTCTGAAACTTATAATCTTGGGGAATCATTAATATATGCAAAATAATTGTAATATAAAATATGGCCTATGTTGCATTACTAAATGTTAAAGTTGGAAGGGACCTTACAGGCCATATAGTCCAGACTGTATTTGATTAAGAGCCCTTCTTTCACACTCCTAGCTAATGGTCAGCTTGCCTGAAGATCTCTGGTGAAAAAGAATGCTATTTCTGGAAGTAACTCCCTTCCTTCTAGGATGGCTGTAACTGTTAGGAAAGCTTTCTATACAACTGAAATCCACCTTTTCTCCACCTACCTATTACCCTGCTGCCTTGTTAAGCAAGATAAGCTAAATCCCTCTATCAAATGAGAGCTCATCCCTTGTATCCCCCTCTCTGTAAAATGGAGATAAAAATAGCATTTACCTCTCAGTATTATTGTGATGATCAAATGTGATAATACATGTAAAGTTCTTTGCAAATATTAAAATGGTAAATAAACATTATTATAATCTTGTATATATCTAAATGTGTACATGGCATTTCTTCCATTAGAATGTAAGCTCCTTGAGGGTAGGAATTTTTCATTATTGCCCTTTACCACAGTGACTAGAATAAGTATTTTTAAAATGATTGCTAACTGATTGAGATTGAATCATTAATGACTACTCTTTACACCCACTTATTCAACCAGTTCTCAACTCCATTTGTCTTATTATCTCACCCCCATCTTTAACATCTTGTCTGTGTGTCCTATTCTGGGGACTTGGAAACAAACAACTGTAGTGAGGCAGACTGGCACAATAGTGAATCCCAAAGTCTCTGCGTAGTAAAGAAAGCACTTGGAGCAACATAAGTGAACACAGAGTCAGGTCTGGGAGTGAGGGAGAAGAGTGTGGCAAAGACAACACAGATACTCTAGTACACATGAAAGCAAAGTACCCCATGCTATGTGCGTTATGAGAAGGAAAAGATCATTTCTTCTTCAGGGACGAAATGACATTTAGGCTCGCTCTTGAAGGCTGAGTAAAATCTCAATATGTGACATAGGAATTTGGGCAAAGTTATTTTAAACCAAGGGAAATATTGACAGCAAACAAAAGGACACGGGATATATAACTGGAGTGTAAAAAATGTTATTTGACTGGCACCCTGAGTATATGGTAGGGAGTATATAAGATAAGGCCAGAAAGGTAGGGTTGTGTGTGATTGGGGAGGGCCTCATATGCCAGGCCAAGGAATTAAGGCTTTATTCAGTATGAAACAGGGAGTCACTGAGGTACTCTCAACGCCCAGCTGGCAAGTGTTCTTGTGTGGACCATGAGTGTTCCAGGCTATTTTCTCACAGCAAAAGTTTATCCTAGGAGCTTAAAAAAATCCTTACTGCTGTGGAACAGCTTAAGCATGAGGACGATATTGCTGATGCTTATAAAAATTCCTTAAGGGCAGAGATCCTATCTTCTCACCTTCGTATCCCCATAGATGTCCACAGAGACAGCCTCACTTAGTGGTTAAAGAATGAGGCTCAGAATTTGGAACTATGCCCAAAAAGTAATCAAACTGTGCGTACCCTTTTACTCAGCAGTGTTTCTATTGGGCTTATATCCCAAAGAGATCTTAAAGAAGGGAAAGGGACCCACATGTGCAAAAATGTTTGTGGCAGCCCTCTTTATGGTGGCCAGAAACTGGAAACTGAGTGGATGCCCATCAACTGGAGAATGGCTGAATAAATTATGGTATATGAATGTTATGAAATATTACTTTTTGTAAGAAACCATCAGCAGGACAATTTCAGAGAGGCCTAGAGAGCTCTGATACTGAGTAAAATGAGCAGAACCAGGAGATCATTATTCATGGCAACAAGACTATACAATGATCAATTCTGATGGCCATGGCTCTCTTCAACAATGAGAGGATTCAAACCAGCTCCACTTGTTCAGTGATGAAGAGAGCCATCTACACCCAGAGAGAAGACTGTGGGAACTGAGTGTGGATCACTATATAGCATTTTCACTCTTTCTGTTATTGTTTGCTTGCATTTTGTTTTCTTTTTCATTTTTTTCCTTCTTGATCCTATTTTTCTTGAGTAGCAAGATAACTGTAAAAATATGTATATATATATATATATATATATTGGATTTTACATATATTTTAACATATTTAACATGTATTGGATTACCTGCCATCTAGGAGAAAGGGAGAAGGGAGGGGAAAATTTGGAACACAAGGTTTTGCAAGGGTCAGTATTGAAAAACTACCCATTCATATGTTTTATAAATAAAAAGCTTAAAAAAAATAGAATGGGGTTCAGAGACAGAAAGACCAGGGATCAAGTCCTTCTGAGATTCAAGGTTCTGATATGACCCTGGGCAAGTTACATAATTTCTCAGTACCTCTATGAAACTCTTTACATCTTCAATTCAACAAACATTTATTAAGGACCTACTATGTGCCAGGTAATGTGCTAAGATCTAAAGATACAAATATAAGTTTTGGGTTTTTCTTAAGTCCCTGCCATCAAGGAGCTTAAAATCTAATGGGGGAAGACAACACACAAAAAGAAGCTGAAAAGGGTCAGGGGGAACAGTGCTTGTGCAATAGAGAAGTCCAAAGAAGTCCAAAAGCAATGTAGGTGGTGGGAAATGGGAGAAGGATGTGCTGAGTCCCTTCGTTAAATGGAGACGCTGGAATCCATGACCCTGCTCTCAATCAGAGAGTCCAGTCAGAGGGGTAAGAAGGTATTGATGAGATGTGAATACCCCGGGCAGATTCAATCTTGCAGGATAATGAGATTTCCCAATGATAAGCTCAGAGATCAAGGGGCTTCTTATTTTAAAACAAAGAAAAACCTAGCTTAGACTTTCAGCAGGATATAACACAATCTCAAGAATTTGAACCAGGTTTGATCTATATAAATACAAATCTGGATAATATAAAAAAGATAAAAGGTTTATACAGAAATATAGAGGCTCCAAATCTCCGCTGTTCAGGAAAAGGGCTAAAGAGGTAAAAAAAACCAGAGACATCTTGCAATATAAGATTCCTGCTTGAGACTACTATCAATGGCACAAGGGAGCAAACCTTCCAGGGTGTGAAAAGGTTCCCATTATTGGGCAAGCTAAATAGCACAAGTGAAGTCAGGGTAAATCAGAGAGGGTCAGAGGTGATTGGCTGTCTGAAATGATATCTCCTTAAGGCCAGAGCCAGGATTACTTACTTCCACATTTAAGCCCAAGATCCCAACTTACATTTTCCCCCCATCTCTGACCTACATTGGTGGAAGGAACTTCCTTGAGCAAGAATTCCTTTTATCAGTGATAGCACAGGTCTAGTCTTTATCCCAGAGACTTCACAAAACTGTTAACCTTTGAAGGAAAAAGAATCATATATCCTTTATATAAATAAAATAGCTTTTTTATTTTTCAAAATTCATGCAAAGATAATTTTCAACATTCACTCTTGCAAAACTTTGTGTTACAAAATTTTCTCCTCCCTCTCCACCTCCCCCCTTCCCTAGACAGCAAATAATCCAGTATAGGCTAAACATGTGCAATTCTTCTATCCATATTTCCACATTTATGATGCTGCACAAGAAACATCAGATTAGAAAGGAGGGGAAATGAGGAAAAAACAAGCAAACAACAACAACAAAAAAAGATGAAAATATTATGTTGTGCTCCACACTCAGTCTCCAAAGTCCTCTCTATGAGTACAGATGGCTCTCTCCTTCATATATCTATTAGAATTGGCCTGAATCACCTCATTGTTGAAAAGAGCTGCATCCATCAGAGCTGATCATCACATAATCTTGTTACTGTATACAATGTTCTCTTCACTCACTTCACTCAGCATCAGTTCATGTAAATCTCTCCAGGCTTTTCTGAAATCATCCTCCTGATCATTTCTTATAGAACAATAATATTCCATAACATTCACATACCATAACTTATTCAGCCATTCCTCAACTAATGGGCATCCACTCAGTTTCCAGTTCCTTGGCATTACTAAAAAGGCTGCTACAAACATTGTTGCACATGTGAACCATATATTCTTTATTTTGTTAAGTCCTCCTTCTTTCCTGTAAGCCACACATGACACAGACTAAAATTTAAATTTGGAAGGGACTTGCTGTTCGTCCTTCATTCTAGAAAAAGACCAATGACATCAAGAGGGTGATGAATTGACTTGGAAGGACCTTAGCTAAAAGATCATCTAATCAATCCAATCCCTTAGATATATAGTTGGGGAAACTGAAGCCCAGAGAGGTAACATAATTTATCAGAGGTCACACACAAGTAAGAAGCAGCAGAGCCCTCATTTGGACCAATACCTTTTCACCCTAAATCCAGCTGAGCTTTCCACTGCACCAAGTTGTTGACTGACTAAAAGAAGGAAAATTAACTGGATTTTATGAACTCAAACTAGAATGAGACCCCAGCTGAGCAGCATAGCCTGGAAAGTAGCTACAGATCTATCGACTTTTTCCATTCCTCAAATAAGGAGCACTTCATAATGAATCCTTCTTCTGGAACTCAAGAAGTAAAGATGTTTTGTTTTGTTTTGACTAAAATTAGCTTCTACAATATGAACCTCATCATTCCATATTTAAAGTTAGAAAGAATCCTCATGATCCTCTGGTCCAATTATCTTTATTTTATAACACTGAGGCTCAGAGAGCTAAGGATATTTGCCCAAAGTCACACAGCCAGAAAGGTTCTTCCAGGGATCCAAACTCAGGTCCTCTCCTCTTATTCCATTGTTCCTTTTCCCCAAGATGCACAGCTTCCTACCCTCTCCCAGTAAAACACCCTTCCTCTTCTCTTTGCGAGCCCTGAAATCATCGATAACAATAATTAATAGACAAGAACAACGATTAACCTGTAGGGCTTTCTCCTGGGAGCTGTGATCCGGAGGGAGTTGCCATGGCCGCTAAAGTCCCACTGGCATTCCTCCACTCAGTTTCTTTAGTCCTGGACACCCAGAGGAAGAGGAAACCTAATTGGTCACTGGACTTTTCTAGTCCATGAAGGAGGTTTCGGTTTTAAGAAATAAAGTGACTTAGCTGTAGGTTCACTCCCCCACAGGAAAATATTGAGACAGCTTTCTAGTTCTCAGTTGTGATTTGCATACAACTTCCACTTCCTGATTCAAAGCCTGTTCTGCAACTTACCTGAGACTAGACTGGACAGGGAGAGAAAGAGAGAGAAAGAGAGACATCCAGAGCAACCCAAATCCCGAGGACGCTTTAAGGAGTGACAAGAGAGAGGAGGGAGAGAGAGGGACCCTCCTTTCTTTGCCTCCTTCCATCCCCCCGGCTGTCAGGCTTCTTCCATTCTGATTATGAGGTGAGTTATTTCGAGATTGCTGCTGCCCTGCCTGATCTTGTTTCCAGCCACTGACCCATTTTTTAAAATTGTGTTTTTCTTCCTCATCTCTTGAAATGGCCTGTCGCCTTTGCCCATCCCCTTTCTCTCCCCACCCTTTATTTCTCCCGCTTTGGAGGAGCATAGTGAAATCTTGCCCTCTCCTGCTTGAGTGTTGCTTAGTGGTTTAGAATTTCAATCAACAAGGCAAAAATTAACTCTTTGGGGGAAACAGGACTCTGTTCTCAAATTTCAGGTCTTGCCTGGGAAAACATTTGTTAGGGAACCTGGTGTTCCCACAATAAGATGACAGATCCCCATTTGTCCTGAGAAGAGAGCTAAAACTGGCAAGTTAAGTTGCTGGCCCTGGGCCACGCTACATGTCAATGGCAGTTCCTAACTTTTCTTGCATCCCTGTTTCAAAGCTGAGAAAAAAATCAACACTTGCTTAGGCCAGGCAGTTTCTCCCAATTTTCAATTAGTTGTGGGCTGGTATGTTTTCCCTCAATAAGCCATTTATTTCCTGGCTTTAAAAAAGAAGCTTTAGGGAAAACTAGTTCTAAAGTACTATCCTGGATCTGAGAAGCTAAATCCAGACTAATATGCTTGAGTGTTCTGTACTTTGTGGGAGGTCTCTAGGACTGGCATAGGAAGGACCACCCCCCACCCCAAGAAGCACAACTTCCAGAAAGAAATTAAGTTGTATTAGATCAGGAATAGCTATGATGGATGGCCTTAGCAGTGGCCTATTTAATGTGTCTTTTAATGATGTCTCCCTGTAAGCTACTCCAGTCCCATTATTTTTGTAAAGCCCCACAGTGTCTGGTACCACTAGCATTACACAAAATAAAGGGATCCTCTTACTGTGTTACATCAAATAAGTTCCAACTTCCTTGAGAGCAGGGACTGTTTTCTTTATTTATGTTGTATTTGTAGCACCTAGCACAATGACTTGCACATAGTAAGCACTAAATAAATGCTTGTTGAATTAGAGAGTACTTCATAAATGCTTGAACCGCAGATTGTGAAATCCCATCTAGAAGTTGGAGACAAATAGGAGGGATGAATATTGGAGTGGGAAGAGTAGCCATAAGGAATGGGGGCTTACATGGGAAGGAAAAAAACACTCATCTTTATTTTTTTTTCTCTTTCCTCTTCCACTGAGGTTTCTCTCTGCTATTTCACCATCAATTTACCCACTTTTACTAAAAGCTTTTGTAACAGGAGTTGGGGGGCATCAAGATGGAGAGCTCAGCTGTGTTCCCTGGAAGGCTGCTTGTGGTTCAAGCCTGACTTGTGGGATACGGCCTAGAATAGAAAAGAGAAAAGTGAACTTTGTTTAGGAAAAAAATCATTTTATAGCTCCCACTGTCTAAAGAGAGTCGAGTGCTGTCCAGAGGACTCATGGCAAACCTAGCAGCTGAGAAGTGCAGAATTACCGAGCAGCTGAAATTACTCTTTTCTAGGGGTAATAAATGTTTGTGACACCTTTAATATCCTCAGAAAGGAAACTACAACACATCCTGTACACTCTCTAGGTTGACAAAATATGATTAGAAACCCTGTTTGATGACATAAAGAATACTTAATGCTATCCAGGCAACAATTTCCTTCTTTTCTTTTTTCCCCTCCCCCAATTCTCTTGTGTTTCTTGCAACTGCCAGCAGGCATCATAAATGAAATTCAGAATACGCTTATGCTGAATGAGATATGCCAGCCCTTCATGAGGCCTTTTATGATTTTTCCAGTTCCTAGATCCTTCCTCTCCCAACCACTGTGTAGTTATTTAGCCTATATTTATTATAATTGCCTATAATATATAATAGCCTAAATTTTTTATCAGTTCTTATAATCTATTTTCCCATTAAAATGTAAGCTCTTTGAGATCAGGGACTGTGTTAGGGCCCTCTTAGTACCTTCAAATCCTTCTGTCTGAATCTTCAAAGCCAAACCCAGTACCCAGCACATAGCTTAATAAAAAATGGCTTATTGCTTGAATGACTGATTAAAATTAGTAAACTGTGGGAGGCTGACATCAGTTCCCTTTCTAATCCATGCTATGTTTATTGCTCTAAAGGGTACCGGTTTCTTTTGGGGAGAAATAGTGTCAGGATTCTCAAGTTTTCAAGGATGCATCACTTTAGGTGGGTTATAGGCAAGTACTACGGCATCATTATCAAACATTGGGTTAAATAGTGCTCAGCTGCTAAGATAGGTGTGATTCCCAAATGTCACACCACAATCCTATTTTATGGTTCTGCAGTTCCAAATCAATCAGCTGAGAAAGCATTGTTGGGTTCTTAGTAATAAGGCTAAGATATTACTTATCTTAGTAATAAGTATAATATTACTGTCCCTTTGGGGGCCACTAGTTCAGCTAACAAGGAAGATAATCTCAGAAATTTTAAGAAAATTTGGGAGGGGAAATGTTCTTAGGACAAGATACTCACTGCTAGTGGTTTATTTCACTAGCAGTTTCTGTTAGAATACATGAGTTAGTATTTCTCCTCTTTCTCTTCTTCCTCTTTCTCCAATTACTTCTACTACTACTACTATTTATTACAACTCTTACTACTGAAAATAATAATAATTATATTCAAGTCCTCCTATAACACACTCTGACTTTGTGATCATGGAAAAGTTACTTAATCTCTCAATGTCCCAGGCAAATAAGACTCCATATGGATCTTCAATGATAAAAGTTTTCCTTAACTGAGAATATGCTATACAGATGAAATCAAAAGTTCTGACCTCCTTCCCCCAATCAGTAATAATAATAACAATAACTTTAGCACTTAATATTAAAAAAAAAACACCTTTCTTCAGAACAACCCTGTCAGATAGACAGGTTCAGAAAAGTAAGATGGCTTGCCTTGGGGTCACATAGCTTATAATTCCCTCTTTCTACTGTTCTCCTTCAAACTCTGGGCTTATTAGTAGTAACACAGGCATGTTTATACAATTGGCAACCAGGAAGAAAAGCCAATCTAGGAAGATAATGGAAGGATAGTTGAAAGGGACAGAGAAAGTGTTTGTCAAGATCTTTGAAAATAAAAAGAAAGAGAAGAGAATTCATACTATTTGGAGGATTCTCTTTTAATAGAAGAAACAAGAATAGAGAGAGAAATAGAAGGAGGAAATGTGGCATTTCATTTTTACATATTGTTGAATGTGATACAGAAGAATTTTTTGAATTTGCATCAGTTTTCCGCTGTAGGAAATCTTGCATTCCCATTTTAAAGCATATATAAACTGCAAGCATCAACAGCAAACATAAGGGGAGCAAAAACAAGACACATTAAATGATGTGTTCCTTCCTAACAGAAACACCTGGCAAATAGTAAATACCTTATACATGTTTGCTATTATTATTATTAATGGATCAATCAAGCATTGATTGAGCTCCTTTGTTGTTCAGTATTTCAGTCATGTCCAACTTTTCAAGACATTGTGGTTTATAGTAACTATGGGATTTTCTTGGCAGAAATACTGGAGTAGTTTACCATTTCTTTCTCCAGTTGATTTAGGTAAACAGAGATAAAGTGACTTGCCTAGGATCCAAAATAGCATTTGAATTCAGGACTCTAAAAGTATCTACCTGATCCTAATGTGTGCTTAAAAGGCTCTAGGGATGCAAAGACAAAAGTGGAACAATTTCTGTCTTCAAGGAGCTTACATTCTAACAGAGAGACCACCCCAAGTCAAATATCTGGCTATTTTAAAAAAAAATCAACACAACCTCTTTGTATTAGGAAACTTTTTCTTCAGGATCTGTCTCATGAACTCCACACTCATTGGCCCTAAGTTAGTTTCAGCTTCCCAGCTGTTCCTTTAACTTCTGATGTATCTCAAGGCCACTATTTCTTCCATAATTGCCCAGATTCACCTTTCTCCGATTGCTTGTGTAAGTGTGTATTTGTGTCTGCATACATGCTAGGGTGTATGAACACAGGTCTTGAAGAAAAGCCTTGGAGAAAGGGAAATTGAAAGGTGACTAGAGAGTGGGAGCTTTCATTGTCTTCATCCCAGTCTGTGGCTAGGTCCTGCAGTTGTGTCCTTGGGGCTTCATTTTCTGAGTGGAGAACTGATGCTAAGATGCTATAAGGCGATGGACTAATGCCTCAATCTTTGCCTTCTCCAACAAAAGCTCCACTGTGCTCCCTCCCTTTCCCAACAACTGTGTGTTTGGCGATTGGCAGGTACTTGTTCATGTGCATGTGGGTGCACATTTGGATTCAGCCATGGAAGTTATTTGTCCTAGGAGTTTGGCTGTATTCTGCCAAATTATTTCCTAACTCCAGGAATTTCCAGTATTCCCCCTCTTGATTTCAATTTCAAGCTAAATGGCCCTCTCCTAACCTGAGATTTGCTTTTCTTCTCTCCTTCACTCTCCCCTACTCACCTTGTGTTTCTTTATCTGGAATATTTGTTGTTTCCAGAACTTGTTTTTCCATCTCCTTCATTTATACTTTTTTCTTTTTACATGCCAGAAGGATAATTCCTACCTGTCTTGGTCTCTTATAGTCCTTAGCTTCCTTGAAGGCTCACGTGCTGCCTTCCCAGATCTCCTCAGGGATTTTCAGCTACAATATTTTAATGTGCTTTTTCTAACACCTAATACTGTGCTTTGTACACAGTCAGGGCTTAATCAATGCTCTGTTGCATTGAACTGAACATATATAATGGTTTCAGCTATTTTTCTAAAAGTTTATAGTCAATTAGAAAAAAAAAAGTGTTGTCAGATCGTTCCCTGTAAACTGTAGTTGCCACACTAAGTTTCAAAAATATTCTCAAAGTCAACTGAATTAGAGCAAATCGTCACATTGGGAGAATTACTGAGCATGATTTTTTTTTTCAAAAGGGCAGTTAGGGCTCCCTTGGCTCCAACACTTGCCACTATTTCAAATCTTCTGGCAAATGAAACGGAAGAACTTCTATGTCTGGGAAATTTTGCAAGTTAAGGTTGGAAGTATTTGTTCACTAGACTGATTCTTGGCCAAGCAGTTCACTCAAAACCAGGCCTCTACAATTATTTACCAAGAAAACCAATGCTATGAAGTTTGCATACATTTTGAGGAGGGAATGAAAGGCACTGAGTATTAGCAATTTTATTTTATTTTTTGTTAGCAGAGTTTTAAATGATTTTTTAAAAAAATCCCTGGTTCTTAGAAATCTTCTTATAAAATATCTCTCATTAGTAGACAAATGAAACATTAAGAAACTGTGGATGAAATTTTGACAAAAGTCAGACGGATTTTTGGATCTTCCTAACAGCAATCTTGAAACATATGTAAATCTATGTAAAATTGACTTAGATATGTTGCCTATGCTAACACAACCACTTATCCATACAGAAACTATATAGATTCTGAAGGACTCTTACATTCTATTGCTTACCAAAAAGAAGAAAAGAAAAGAAAAGAAAAATCAGATACCTCAAGCAGCTGTTAAAATCTAGCTTTTTTTTTTCTTTTTTCTTTTGATTGCTTAGGAATCCAGCTTATTAATTATCCAGGAGTCTCACTCCTGCTCTTACTCCATTTAATTACTATACTATTTATCTTCTTCCAGATACTTCACACTTTCATTAAATTCAGCCCATTTTTGCTTCACAAACCCTTGGAAATCTTCCCCTGACTAAGCCCCCAAACCATTTATCAGCACCCTTTGTTTGTATTCTGTCAACCAGTTTTCAATTTATTTTGAATTCAGTTTATGATTAAATTTTAATGAGCCCTAATCAAATCCCTTTTTTTCAAATCAAGATTCTGCAGTCTCATCCTCTACCTTGACTATAATACTACCAAAGAACACACAAATGGTATAATCAGTTTCTTATAGATCGTGGGGCATGTGCATTATAGCTTCCAAAGCCTTGAGTTCAATGATTTCCACAATTTTTTATTCCATAGCTCCTCAAGAGCAGCATGCTAGTTTAGAAAGCTAGTTTTGAAGTCCAGAAGACCTGTTTTCAAATTTCACCCTAAAGGAAAAACACGCTATAGGCTATATAGACTAATGCTAGTTTATAAGCAAGTCATTTAATTTTATAGTGTTCCAGGAAACCATCTAAGGGAGAGAATGGACTAATCATTTACAGAGCACCTATTAGACACACTATGTAACATACTGTTACAAAAATTGTCTCATTTCATCCTTATAACAATCTTGCAAGGTAGGTGCTACTATTATTCTTATTTTACAATTGAGGAAACTAAGGTAAAGAGAGATTAAGTAACTTGTCCAGGGTTACATAGTTAGTAAATATTTAAGGCTGGATTTGAACTCAAGTCTTCTTGAATCCAGTCCCAGAGTTCTATCCCTGAGCAAACTCACTGCCTCCAAGAGCAGTAAGTTTTAGGGACTGCTGATCTGCATTGGTACATGGAATTTGTTCATTGGGAGATGCCCAAACTAATGAAATTCATAGGTCCAGATTTCCCCCCAACTCTGTAGAACTTATTTAATTCTTCAGAGATCTTATAAAATCATCCTATCCTGACCCATATCCTTAGTTCTGTGAGTTAGGTATCATCATTGTGAGGTATACTTCTTTCCCACAGATATATATATATATATATATATATATATATATATATATATATATATATATATATATATATATATATATATGTGTGTGTGTGTGTGTGTGTGTGTGTGTATAAAATCATCTAGAATGCCTTCTAATGCTGGGCAAATTTTGTCCATACCCTCATATAAATCCTTTGGGGTCTACCCCAGTGTGCTGGGGTCCTCTAGATCTCTAGATACAATTAGTTCAGTAGTCAGTGGACTGTATTTGGATTCAAGAAACACTTTTTCAGTTCCAGCCTCAAATACTTAGTAGCCGTGTAACTCTGGGCAAGTCACTTCACCTGTTTGGCTCAGTTTCTTTAAATATAAAATCAGGATGATAATAGTACTTATCCTCAAGGACTTTTGTAAGAATCAAATGAAATATTTGGTTGTTTTTGGGTTTTTTTAAGTACTTAGAATAGTGTTGGGCACACTGTAGAAATAATATTTGCTCTCTTTCCTACTTAATCTCTTTCTGCTTCAGTTTCTTAATTATGAGATCCAAATAAAATATTGGTAGTGCACTTTGCAAAACTTTGTGGTGTTTAAAAAGTTAGAAAGACATAATTTCTGAGTAACACTCATCTTATTAATAATTTATTAATATATATAATCATATAATATATTGAAATATATAATTATATATGCACATAATATATTGAAATACATATAATTATATAATATAATAATAAGTAAAGTAATTAACAATTTATTAATAAAAGGATACTAATTTGACCCTCTTTTTAGACCAAAGACAATCATGGTGGGCTCATGTGTGTCTGATTGGTTAACAATTAAAGAGAGAATGAATATTAGAGTGAAGGGGCTGACAGTAGTATCATGTCAAAGAAAAACTATCCCTATACCCAGATCATCCCTAGCTTTGGGCATTCTAGTCAAAGAATTTATGAATAGAGCACAATGGCATCCCTATCTGGGTGGGTCTGAACAAGACTGTTAAGAAAGTTAGTCCAATCTCATTTTCATTAATGTCCTTCAAGCCATTGAAAGGAAAGGGAGAAACTGGATCTTCTCAAAAACATTGGTTATTAATACTTACTCCTCTTACCTTAAAGGACTTTATAAATGCTATTTTATTGTGACATTATATAAATACCTGTGAAGCATAGGAACTATCCAGTCATTGCCCCTCACTCTTTCACTACATGGCTAGCCTATCCTACCCCTAATAAAAAACAATTAGTATAGGATTTCAGTATTGTTGAAGGTTTGATTATTTAAAAAAGTAAGTAGGTTCTTATGCATGGCATATATTTTTCTACATTATCTAAACTCTCTATTTTACCAGTGATCTCTTAATTGCCAAATTTAATGTTTGTTTTTTTTCCCCTCAAAACTCTTCCTTCTTGACTTCTCTGACATTATTGTTCACCCTCTTCCTCTGTATACTTACTTCTTTCTAGGTTTTGTGACACTTGTCTCTCCTGGTTCTTCTCTTATCTGTTTGGCTGCTGTTTCTCAATCTTTTTCCTCTAGGTTATATCCATTACCACAGTTGTCCCTCAAAGCTCATGTCGGGCCCTTTTGTTTTTGTTTTCTATAAGCTAACTTGCTTGTTATTCTCATCAATTCCCCAGACTGGAGATGGTTCTCAGACCCATTTGTCTAGCCCTAACCTCTCTTCTGAGTTCTGGTCTCCACTCCCCAACTGCCTCTTGGATAACTCAAATTAAACATGGGTATCTCAAATTTAACATGTTCAACATGTTAACTCATTATTTTCCCAAAAAAAATCTTTTTCTAATTCCCAACTTTCCTATTACCATCAAAAACACCAAAATCCTCTTGTTCATCCAAGCTCATCTGTAATTCATCTTCAACTTCTTACTCATGCTCAACCCACCTGTTTAATGTTGCCAAATTTTGTTATTTCTATTTTCTGAAGTATGCACCTAATGTATACATCCCCTTCTCTCCAACCACATAGCCAATACCATACTTACTTACAATACCACACCTTACTCCTGCACTATTGCAGTAGTTTTGTTTGATCTCCCTAAGTCTTTTTTTTTAATCACCCATATAAAAACCTAGAATCAGTGCTTATCAAATTAGCAAAAGATCAATCAATCAACAAGAATTTATTGAGTACCCACTAGGAGCAGCTAGATAGCCCAGAGTATCATGTGCTAGATCTGGAATCAGGAATACATATTTTTCTAAGTTCAAATCTGGCCTCAGACAGCTGTTACTAGCTATTGACCCCGGGAAAGTTACTTTAGCACTATTTGCCTCAGTTTCCTCATCTATAAAATGAGCTAGAAAAGGAAATGGCAAACCATTCCAGTATCTTTGCCAAGAAATCCCCAAATGGATTTACAAAGAGTTTTACACAACTGAAAATGATTGAACTGAACTGAACTATGGTTCAAGAACTAGGCTAAGCATTAGAGTTAAAGACACAAGAATAAATGCAGCCCTACCTTCAAGAAGCTTATATTCAAATTCTACTGATACAAGTCTGGAGAGGATGGCTAAAATAGTCGGTGGCAGAAGCAAGATTTCAAAAGGTCTCAACAGGCTAGAAACTTAATATAATAACATTTAACAGGGATAAATATGATTTTATATTTGGGGAGGAAAAATGACAAGTTTGCGATTGGGGAGTCATGGCTACACAGCATTTTAAAAGATCAAGAGGGTTTAGTGGACTACTAGCTCAGTGTGAGTCAGCTTGGTGATGTGGCATCCAAGGAAGTTAATGCAATCTTAGAGTCATTAAGAGAAACAGCTATTTTAAGGAAGAAGTTATAGTCCATGATACTCTACCCAGGTTGGACCATCTCTACAGTAATATAGTAAATTCTGTGTTTTACAAATTAGGATGAACAATGATAAATTAGAAGTTTTCTAAAGAAAGAAAATTAAGAAGATAAGATCTTGGAGATCATATAATAAATGAGTTGTCTCAAGGAATATGTACACATGGGGAGGGAGACATAACAGTTGTCTATAAGAATTTTGAAGGGCTGTCCTGTGGAAGAGGATGTAGACTTGAGCTTGCCTATTCATAGGATCTTTAACTTCAGTGAGGTATTTGGGTGAATTGCCCATTTGGGAATGGACAGTTTCTCATACAATAACTTACATTTTTATCTGTCCCTAAACAATGTCTGTGTCTCCAGTAATTCACATTCCTGTATATGGTTCTGCCCTTTCTAATTTTCTCCACCCCCATCCTACTCCCTGCTCTCATCACCTTGTTCCCAGATTTTTGCAACAGCCCTATCAATAACTGGTTCCCTTGCTTCTATTCTTTCTTACTTCAAACCCATCATTTCTCCTGTAAATCACTAACAGAATAATTTTCCTAAAATAATGCTTTCCTTGTGTCACTACCTCTGCTCAAATATCTACAATGGATTCCTCTTGGCTGCTGCAACCCAAATCCTCTGCCTGGCTTTCCAGACACTCTGTAATCAGGTCCCACCCTACATATTTAGCCCGGTGAGAAACACTGGGATTGTATGCTTAAGAAGACCGAGGTTCAAATCCAATCCCAGTTTCTTATTAGGTATGTCATCCTGGGAAAGAAAAACTCTCTGTGCTTTGTTCTGCATCTGTACTAGGAGGGGTTGGATTTGATGGTCTCTGAGGCCTCTTTTCTCTCTAAATCTGTGACTTTCTGAACTTTATTTCCCACTCTCCCTGTGACACACCCTCTGAGTCAATAATGCTGGATAACTCACTGGTGTTCAATCATTTCAATCATATCTGACTTTTTGTGATCCCATTTGGTGTTTTCCTGGCAAAGACTGGAGTGGTATGACATTTTCTTCTCCAGTTCATGTGGAAACTGAGGCCCAGGGTCATATAGATATTAAGTGGCTGGTCAGAGGTCACACTTGAATTCAGGTCTTCCTGATTTCAGGTCAGTGCTCTATCTACTATTCCTGTCAAGGCACCTTCTCTTGTATATTTTCCAAAACTGCATTCTTAGCTACTCACAATCCAACTAGACTGTCCAACTCTGTTTATTCTCACTTTCAGTCATGTTTTTCTGTTTGTCTTAGAATGCCTTCTCTTTTCCTTTGTGTTTATTAATTTCATTGTAGGATCTACATTATCACACACGTAGCTACTCCCTCTCTCATGATAATCCTTCAGTGATGGTCTTTGGGAATTGTAGCCAAAGACTGGCTATTCCTCTTGGTAGGTCTCTTTGTTGTCCTGTGTTCATTTGCATTTATTATACAAATGCCTATTTCTATGCTCCTTGTCTCCCTCCATTAGAACGTAAGCTCCTTGAGAGGAGGGGATGTTTCCATTTTTCTTCATTCCTGCTTGATTCAGCTCAGTTTCTGGACTTTGCCTTCTCTTCAGCAATTTTTGCACCCTGAGATACTTCTGTTGTACAGCTTGATCTCCCAATTAGTCAGTGACCAGCCCCCAGTGCCATTTCAAGAACAGCCCTTACCATGCCCATTTTACTCCAATGTGAGCTTACCCTTCTTCACTGCCTTCTCAGCATTTATCAAAGAACCCGGTACATTGTAAGTACTTCATAAATGCTCTATCATCTATATGAATGTAGCCATACATATGTGTATTTGTGTATCTATCTAGTATGGGTCAGAGGATAAAAATATTCTATCACCCATGTATGTATGTATCTAATTACCTATCTCTCTATCTCTCTGGTGTGGGTCAGGAGATACAATGGTATTTATGTTGTTCAAAGGCTAGCTTAGCTAAATCCAGAGTTGTTATTGTTGTACTTCAGTCATTTGGTCGTATCTGACTCTTTGTGATCCTATGGACACAGTATGTCAGACCCTTCTATCTTCCCCTATCTCCCAGTCTGTCCAAGCTCATGCTCATTGCTTCCATCTCATTCTCTGCCATTTCCTTCTTCTATTTTAAACCTTTTCCATCATCAAGGTCTTTTCCAGGAATCCTGTCATCTATTATGTGACCAAAGTATTTATGCTTCAGATTCCAAGGAACAGTCTGAATTGATTTCTTTAACTATTGTTGTCCAAAGGACTCTCAAAAACCTTCTCCATTACCCCAATTTGAAAGCATTAATGTCCAACTCTTACAGATATGTATTGTTACTGAAAAAAAAAAAAAACATAGCTTGCATTATACAGACTTTTCTTAACAGGTGATCTCTGCTTTTTAGAATGCTATCCAGATTTGACATGGCTTTCCTTCCAAAGAGCAAGAATCTTTTAATTTCATGGGTGCAGAGACTATTTGCATTGATCTTTGATCCAGAGAGGGTTATTCCTAAAAAGTTGGCCATCACAATTTTTTTCTTCCATAAAAATTAACAAGGATGATTTACTGAGTAGAGGGAAGTATTCTCTCTGATGAAATCAGTATTCTTGAAATGTTGAAGCAGAAATCCTGCTAAGGAGCATAGGTCTAAAGCTGCTATATGGTTTCTATTTTTACAGATGAGGAAACAATCTCAGAGAGGTTAAGTGAATTGCCCATGATTAAACAATTAGTAAATATCCGAGGTTGTATTCAGACCCAGTTATTCTGAATTCAATGCCCCATATGGCACTGAGGTTCAGGATTACACAGTCTAGCATTTATCTTTGAAAGGGTTCAAGTGTGTTACTTCTGTTTCTCCAGTTGAGGGCAGGGACCATGTTTTATAATTTCATCGAGTCCCCTTTCTATAAGGAGCAACTGTTCTGAATAGAAAGAGGGATCTATAAATACCAGTTATTTGAGATAAGGAGAATGCATTTCCTTCTCTAGTCTGAAACGGTAGAGAGCTATAGGTGTGGTATACCACTTACTAGGAGATAGCTAGGCAGCTCAATGGATAGAGCTCTGGGCTTAGAATCAGCATGACCTAAGTCCAAACATGGCTTTAGACAGTTACTAGCTGTATGACACTGGCCAAGTCTCTTTACTTTTGTTTGCTTTAATCTGTTGAAGAAGGAAATGACAAACAACTCCAGTACTTTGTCAAGAAAATCCCATGGACAGCAACAGGGTCACAAAAAGATAGACTCTGAACAACAACTGAACAATACAATTGTATTGCATATAGGAAGGCTCTTTGGTTGGTGTGTTAACTAATTTTTCCCTCTTTTAAAATTCTTTTTCCCCTCTTTTTTATTCTTATTTTAAGAGATACCTCTTCTCAAGAAGGCGGGAGATGTATGTAAATGAACAAAAGATAGCAATAACACTTTTTTAAAGAAATTAATATATTCAAGATGGTATGCTTTATTATTAAGTTTCATCTCCACACAGCTCACATAATCAATTCCTTTCCATGGTAGAATTAACAAGCGGATCTGGCATCGTCAGTGGACTTGATTGTTCACTTTGAGAACACCTTCAGCATCTGTAGAACTCCAGCAGGTGCCTTTAGCTGAGTTTGAACTGGATGCGGCTCCTCTTAGTGGCTCCTTCCAGAGCTGAAGCCCTGTGATTCTCTTATGTGAAAGAAACCTCTCTCTTTCTCTCTCTCTCTCTCCCTTCACCTCTGAGAGGGCCTGCCAGCAGAACATAGAATTTGCAGACCTCCTTTCTGTTTGAGAAAGCAGCTTACAAACCAGCTATACTTTAGAACTAAATAAGAGCTTAAGTGTTGGCAGTTATATTTGAAGAACAGACGATGAAAAGTAATTGTGTGGCAAGGAGTGTTTGACAGCATATTGTCCTTATTCTTCCAACCTGGTTTGATATATCTTTGCCCTCCCACTTAACTATGGGCTCGAAGATGCACACAGTACATTTCAAGACACTTACCCACTCTTCACAAAATGGATTTACTCCATGTTCAATCTGGGGGAGCTGAAGGGCATTTTCTATTGTGTATCAAATCTCGCAGCTAGGGAAGGAAAACATCGAAACCAAGACCATCGTTTTAAAATGGTCTAGTGGGACTTTAACTTACTTAGTGTTCTCAGTAGACTTAACTAAACCTTGCAGAAGTGAACTCTTTTAAGTAGCAGGGTTACTTTTGTGCTGATGTGCCAGGAGGGGGAAGGGAGAAGACACACACACCCTCAGTACACAGCCCAGAAATAAAACTATGCAAAGGTGGCAATGGTGATAGACTGGGGGAGGAAGAGAAAGGCAAGATTTCAGGGCTTGGGTTGGAGGAGCTGGGGAGGCCGGAGTTAAGGCTCTGTCTCTGTAAAGCTATTTGGCTTCAGATGTAAACATTACCAATTACACATCTGCCATGGTGGCTGTATTTCACAATAACTTCGGTGGGAATAAAATATGAAATGGATTGTGTAACATTCCCATTGGACCTGGAATAAGGGTTTAAGTGGACTCTAGGTCAAACAGAAAATCCTGCCCTTAACTGATTACCTTCTGTGCACCAAACACTTTTTTTTTTCCCCCTGAGCTCTATCTCCTGTGCATAAGGATTTAGCATTACAGGAAAAATTACAGGTCAGCAGATTATCAATCACCTTT
The DNA here is from genome assembly GCF_048593235.1 of Sminthopsis crassicaudata. Taxonomy (NCBI): domain Eukaryota; kingdom Metazoa; phylum Chordata; class Mammalia; order Dasyuromorphia; family Dasyuridae; genus Sminthopsis; species Sminthopsis crassicaudata. Next base: position 192,786,092 of record NC_133620.1, read on the forward strand.
CTGTAGAAGAGCGATTAGTCTTATCATGTTTGGCTCCATAAAGCAAAATTAAGAGCAGTAGGTAAATATTGCAAAAAGGCTGATTTAGTCTTGATGTCAGAGAAAACTCTTTAACTGTTAGTGTTATCCAAATATGGAATTCCCTCACTAGAGGTTTTAAACAAGGCAAGATGGACATGCTGAATTCTTATTCAGGCTTGGTTTGGACTAGGTAACTTCCGAGGTTCTTTCCAATTCTGTGAATCTGTAATTATTTACTATTTCAATAAACTCTTTATGTGATAGGACTGCATAGTTGCGGTCTACTGAGGGACAATACATAGAAAACTAAGATACCATTGGATAACCCAGGGAGGTGTGTAATCAACCAATCAGAGAGGGGAAAGATCTATAACATTCCATCTTTCTTGGGAGAGGCAATCACTGGGCTAATCTCCAACACAAACTGTATTACTCCTTTCACTTATTATCATTCAGTATTCTCCCACACTGATCCCTTATGCCCTTCCCACTGCAGATCTCCAGCTAATGTTCTAGATCCTGACTTTTCCCCTTCTGTCCAGGCATACACCTCCTCAGGTTATTATTACCTAACTATGACCCAATCTAGCATTACTATACAGGTACCATTGGGGAAAATCCCCCTTCTCCTCCAGCAAATTAGTACTTGAACCCTTAGATCACCTCTTAATTACATAGGCAATGGCCCTTTCGAAGGCTCTAGTCTCTAAGTTAGGGGCAAGGAAGGAAGAGAGACTTTCCTTTTCAGTGGGACAAAGTTGTACAAGATAACAGATGGGTTTTTATTTGCATAGTAACTCTGAGTACCTTTCCCCCCTAAACCTTCCTGTTTTTCCATTTTCCTATTTCTACCACAGCCTTCTTCCAAGTATTTAAGTTGATTGCCCTTGGTTTTAACCATGATTTCTCCCTTTCATTCATTCCTATGTACTCAATTAGTTGCCAAATCTGATTGCTTTTACATCCACAATATCTCTCACATCTATCCAATTCTCTACTCAATCACCCTGCTAATTCACGCCCACATCACCTTTCATCTAAACTACTGCAATAACTTTCTAATTGCTACCCCTGAATCAAGCCTCTCTGATCCATTCTTTACACAGCTGCCAGTGATTTTCCAAAGTGCCCACCATTGGTTCCCTAATCAGTAAAACCCAGCAGTTTCCCGGTGCCTCTAGAATCAAATATGAACCCTCCTATTTGGCATTTAAAGACTTTCACAACCTGGGCCCAACCCTTCTTTTGAGCCTTATTAAAACTTGCTCCCCTTCTAGCACTTTTCTCTCCAGCCAGAATGATCTTTTTGCTGTTCTATATATCTCCTATCTTAAATGCTTTTCACATTAGCTAGTTTCCATATCTGGAATGCGTTGCCTCCTCTTTTCTGCCTTAAAAACTCCTTCAAGAGTCCATTCAAGTAGTACCTTTTACTTTAAATCTTTCCTGATCCTCTAATAGAATAATGCTGTCCCTCCTCAAATTACTTTTATTAACAATATATTTTTGTTTGTTTTACTCTTTGTATATCCATTACCTAGTATGCTACCTAGAATATGGTGGATATATAATGAATGCTTAATGATTAGCGAATAAGTGGATGGGCAATTCCAAATGGATGGAGTCACAAATCAAATCCAGTATTTGAGAAATTCACCTGCTTGATTTTAATATCTATGAACTCTGGTATCTCAAAGACATGAAACTAGTCATACAAAGAATAAAATGAATATTTGATAAAAGCTATGATGAGAAGAGATATACAATAAATACCCTGTAAATTTTTTTGTAGGGTTCTAAACTTAAGTATTAGAAAAATATAAATATTTCAAGATGAAATATTTATCTGAAAAGTGCTATGGAAACAAACAAAAAGTAATCTCCAAAAGGCTTTCCCACAAAATAGCATGCAAGGTTCATTAATTATATCCTAGTTTAAAAGCTGACAAACTTGAAATGCCTTGTTTCTTTTTCTATAAAAAAAAAAAAAAAGTCTCAAATTTTCTGACCTGTATTATGATGATAAGGAGATCGGAGTAGTATGCTACCTAGCAGATCTGTCCTTTTGAGGTAGATAACATTTAATTGTTTAATTGGTATTTCTTGTTTTTACATTAGTTTCATTTCCCAATAGGTCTTTTCCCCTTCCCCATCTAGAAAATCATCCCTTATAACAAAGGATTAAAAAGAAAAGAAAAGAACCAGTTCCAAGAAATTAGTCAAATTATCAGTCAAATCCAATAGTTTATGTAGTGTTCAACATCCATAGTCATGAACTTCTGCAGAGAAGCAGAGATACATGATATCTTTTCTTCAGGGCCAAGATTGCTTATTTAGTTTTGACACATTTTTGTTCTTTTTTCCTCTTACATTGTTGTAGTTGTATATATTCTCTTCTTGTTTCTATCTACTACTTCACTTGCATCAGTTTATATGTCTTCCTATCCCTTCCTATATTCTCCATGCTCATCTCATACATGATTCCAATATTCAGTTAGCCATTCCCCCACTGAAAGACTTGGCTAGGTGGTGCAGTGGAAAGAGTTCCAGCCTTGAAGTCAGGAGAATTCATCTTCCTGAGTTCAAGTATGGTCTCGGACATTTAATGCTATATTAAATTAGTTAATCTTTTTTGCCTCAGTTTCCTCATCTGGAAAATGAGCTGAAGAAGGAAATGGCAAACCATCAGGTATCTTTGCCAAGAAAATCTCTCAAATGAGGGCATGAAGAATCAGATGTGAGTGAAATGACTGCACGATAACTGATGGACATTTACTTTGTTTGAAATTCTCTGTGCTGCTACAAGAATGAGACTCTGTAATGTATACTGGTTGTTTCATTCCACCTGACCCTGATGGAGTTGGGTGTCTACCAGCTGCATGTCTGGAACAAAGGCTATAGACACTACAACTGTTCCCTTCTTTTGTCATCTTTGCTAATTTGCTGGGTATAAGTTGAAACCTAAGAATTGTTTTGATTTTCTCGTTATTAGTGATTTGAAGGAGCCTCTCATATGGTTGTCACTAGTTTGTATTTCTTCTTTTGAGAGCTATTTACTCATATCCTCTTAGCACTTATTCATTGGAAAATGGCTTTTGATGTTATATTTTTGAGTTAGTTTCCTATATCAGACAAAAGTGACTTTTAACAATGAAGGAGAAAGTAACTGTCTTTTAAAAAGAAACATGCTTAAGAATAGAGCATTTTGAAAACAGATGTTTCCATCATTATGTGATATATTTTTTGTTGCCAAAACTGATGTGTGCCACTTATAAAATAGCTCATATCCTGCCACTTTAAAAACTTAGAAATACTATTTTCTAACCTTTAAAAAATCTTTCAAATAATGATTTCAGTAGGTTTTGAAACCATTTTAAAAAGATTTTCAAATACAACACTTCTAGATAAATTTTCTTAGAATAGTTGTGATAAGGGAGTGTGCAAATTTACTAGCCATATTTCAACAAAATCCTTTGCATAACTGATGAACAGGATATTAGAATGAGCTTCATGATTTTATAAGTGCAGCCAACAATAGACTACTGCCATTTGGAGCTACATATCTTTATCAAGGTATCTTTTTTCAACTGTTACAGACATCAAAATCAATACTGAAATAAGCTGCATTTAAAAACACAAACATGGCTATAATTTATAAATAAATAAATACACACATATTGGGAGCATATACTCAAAATATCTTTATGGGGTGGTGATTTTTTAAAAAGCTTGCAGAATACTGCCCTACAGAATAATATGCTGAACATAATCTTTGTTGTGAAAAATATAGTGTTTCAGGGAAAGATGCAAAATGAATAAACAAAGACAAAAGATGTAACTAGGCTTTCTGGTATTTGGGTCAAGATGTGGGGAAAGAACAATACAAGGTTCTATGGGGGCAGAAATCCCCACCCACCATATTTACCCATGAAACCCTGAGGCACCACTGCTTGGAAAGCTGATAGAAGATGCAACAAAACAGAGTTGGAGGAGGGAAAAGTTCTCTGGATTGAGGATCCCACCCCAGCTGATGCATTACAGCACCCTTTCTAATACTTGGCAGGACTCTTGGCTTTGGCAATTTGACAGAAGGTGCAGAAAGTAGTATGCCCTGGTCAGGTACAATTACACTGGGAGAAGGGTAAGCTTGTCCCGTGGAAGTCTGGTTCATGTCCCAACAGCCCAGTCAATTAACTTATCTCCATCCAAACCCCCGAAGGAAAGTATGTGATAGTAGGAAAATACAGGTCCCAAGAGGAGGTCCCTAAGAGTAGTAACTCAGGACCAAGTGATGGATGGAGTGATTTCATGATGCAGGCTCGATATGGTGACATTGGGAATACTGCCAGGAAGAAGCCCTCATCACTGCACTTTAATTGTGATTCTGAATATAAATTCTATTTACTATTTTAGCCCTTTATGGTAGGATAGATACCTTGGATACTTAGCAAATATTAAAATCTTTAAACTCCAAACCATGTTTTAAATATAAAACACAGCATATTCTTATATTTACCTTATGAATAGGTTCATTCCCTCATTATACACTACTTCTCATCATTTTTTTCTCCTTTTGCCAATCATCTTTCTATTCATTCCCTCTTTTCAAATCTGATTTAAAATACTTCAGCCACTTATTTTTCAACCTCTCTTTTTGTTTTAGACTTCATATTCTTTGTCATGCAGCTAGATGGTATAGTGGTTATAATACCAGATTTAGAATCAAGAAGATCTGAGTTCAAATTCTGACTCAGATACTACTAGCTGTGTAATCCTGGGCAAGTCACTTGACTTCTTTGTCTCAGTTTACTCTTCTGTAAAACAGGGATAATGATAGCCCCTACCTCACAAGGATTTTGTGAGGATCAAACAAGATAATGTACAGATAGTACTTTGCAAACTTTAAAGTGCTACATACTGCCAGCTGCTATTATTATTCCTCTCCATCTTCCTTGTTTAAGCTGCTATTTATCTCCTCCTTTCTCCTCTCCTACTATTGCTAGATTCTATTGGAGATCATATGAAATGTGATTAGTTACGTAGATATGCTAAAGCCACAATATTCAATTTGATTCAACAAAAATTCATTAAGTACCTCCTGTGTGCAAGGCACTGTGAAAGGTGGGGGATTCAGTTCGGTTGTTATCCTTGATTCTCAAAAAGGACCAAAATGAAATCTCTGTTAGAGTCAGGTTGGACACAACTAACTAGTGTATCCAAGTGGGGTTCATCAGTTTAATATGAACTCAGAATGCTCTGCCACAGGTCAGACACAAATAGTTCCTGTGAATATTTGGGGTAGATTCTCTAATTTGGTGCATTTCTCATTTCTTTTGAGCTAATTCACTTTCTCTGATGAAGGCAGGCCGTGCTGGACTATGTTAGTGTCTCCCATCCTACAATCTGTTCTAAAGTTCTTAAGAGAGTCTTTGTGAATGTCCACTTTTTCTGACCATCTTGTGAGCACTTGCCCTGTGTGAGTTCTCCATAGAATAGTCTTTGGGGAAGTGTATGTTTGGCATTTGAACAATGTGGCCAGCCCCACGGAGTTTGCTCTCTGCAGTAGAGTTGGAACGCTTGATAGTGTAGTTGGAGAAAGGACCTCATTGTCTGGTACCTTATCCTACCGGGTGACCTTCAGAATCTTCCTAAGACAATTCAAATGGAAGCAACTTAGTTTCCTGACATGGCGCTTGTAAGCTGTCCAGGTTTCACAGGCACACAACAATGAGGTCAGCACAACAGCTCTGAAGACCTTCAGTTCAATAGTCAGTCTAATATCTCTTCTTTCCTACTCTTTTCTTCAGAGTCTCCCAAACACTGAGCTAGCTCTAGCAATGCACGTGTTAACCTCATTACCAATGTATGCATCCCTGGAAAGTATACTGCCAAGGTAAGTGAATTTATCCCCAGCATCCAAAACTTCTCCATTTGCTATAACCGATGGTCCCACATATAGCACAAGCAGCAGAGAATCTATCCATATTTTGTTGCATCTCAGCTTTGGAGAGTGCATTGAGTGCACAATCATCTGCAAAGAAAAAAAAATGCATTAACATTCCCTCCACTTTAGTTTTCACTTATAATCTTTTCAAGTTGAAAAATTTACCATCAATGCAGCAGCTGATTTGGATTCTATGTTTGTCCTCATTGAAGGCATTTGAAATCATGGCTGAAAACATCATGCATGGAAGCAAGCACAGAGCCTTGTTTTTTGGGTGGGAAACCTCGAGAGTATTGTCCATTGTGCAGAAGCCAGGCAAACATGACAGGTGGGGGAGATAAAAAGATGAGCCGACTAAGGATAAGCAGTCCTCAGTGACCGTGAGGAAACCATCACATAACTTCATCTGTTCCAAAGATGGGCAAATGACAGACTGTGATCCACATGGGACTCTTAATTAAAGCCAACAAATGACTTTGTACTTGTAAGCTGACTCATCTCAGTGCACAAGTATTTTACAGATGATGATATACCAACTCACCAGCTTTAGAAGAGAAGTAGAGCTCAGGTCTACAGCTCTCATGCTTTTTCTCCTTTCTCTATCCTGGCCACTATTTTCCAAAGCACAGAACCCCATTTTGTCATCTTCTTAGATCTATTACATTAGATATTCCTGACTATCATGGTTTCCTCTGCCATCCTTTCCTTCTTCAGCCTTTATTGTTTTCTATTTCATCCCTCATTCCTCATTTTTTAAGGTCCAGGCTCTACTGATAATTATACTATTTATTCTTTTTCTTTTGAGAGACAATTGGGGTTAAGGGACTAGTCCAGAATCACACAGCTAGTAAGTGCTACGTGTTTAAGGCTGGATTTGAATTCAAGTCCTCCTGACTCCAGGACTGGTGCTCTATCCACTGCACTGTCTATCTAGCTGCCCCTATACTATTTATTCTTATCTATATCCTAATTGGATAGGTCTACAGCAACTCTTCAAGATCCTTTTTCCAGTTTCCAAACCACATAGATACATTAGAAAAAGAACCTTCTGAGGACAAAAAATTACTAGTTGGTCTCTCTATTTTGTAGCAGGGTTTAGATGACTACAATTCACAAATCAAACTTATGTGGGTCAGAAGAGCTGTGTGGTACATTATGCTTATTAATAATCAGACTAACCCTTGATCTTTCAATCTCATACCTTACTAATTCTCATCCCAGGTACAAAGATAATCAAGAAATATGTTCTGATATTGTCTCATAAATTAATAGAAATGCTCCCTCTGTCTGATGAATTAATTTGCTCTGATTCCCCCTCCCTAAGTAATTAAACCAGAGAAACCATTTTCTAATAAGTACTCTCTCTCTCTCTCTATTTCTCCCCCCCCCCCAGTCTCATAGGCTTAAATATACACCAATATTTGTGGCTCTATAATGTACTACAATACAAAGACATTTTAAAATTTTAACAATATAGCAAAATGAAAAAGATCACAACCTAATCATCTCTAATCATCACTAGCAACTGCATACTTCTTAATTCTGGAAACACTGTCCTGCCATTCAGCTCTCAGGATAGTAGTCAATTTCTCAAGAATTCTCTTTGGAATACTTATTCTACAGCATAAGTGTTAAAATTCAATTCTCTCAGGAAAGAAAGGTCTCTTCAGTTTTTCTCCTTGATAATTAACTTGCTCAGTATTTCAGCAAAGAAGTTCTTTTGATTCATTTTCCTAAGTACCTACAAAGTCTCTTTCCAGTTATGAAAATGAACAACTGATGTATAGTGCAATGAACATCATCAGGAGAATGTTGTACACAGTAACAGCAATATTGTTCGATGAAGAATTGTGAATGACTTAGCTATTCTCAGCAATACAAAGATCCAAGGCAATCCCAAAGGACTAACGATAAAGCATACTATCTGCCTCCAAAGAAAGAGCAGATATTGTTTGAATATAGACTGAAGAAATCTGTTTTTCACTTTGTCTCTTTTTTCTTTTATTCGAGTCTTTTTGTACAAAATAACTAATATGAAAATATTTTACATAATAGCACATGTATGACCTATATCTGATTGTTTACTATCTCAAAGAGAAACAGTATGGAGGGAAGAAGGAAGTGACAGAATTTGACACTAAAAACTTTGAATAAAAATGTTTTGTTTTTTAATTAAAAAATTGTTACCATCAAAGAAAGCGTAGGAACTTTGGAACTTGAGAGTAAAGGGACATGGACAAGAGATAAGGTGCTAGCTAAAATAATTTAAGTACTCAGTTTAACAAAAGGCTTTTAGTTCCTTGCATTAGCAAGTGGCAGACCAAGACAAACATTTTCACTAAGCCCAATACTCACTAAAGTCCCAAACCTTAAAAAATTCATGCTATGAGTACTAACTCAATGTTTTTGTGCTCTGGTAACAGAGTCAGGTCGTGGAAAGTAAAATCAGACTTAGATTAAGCTGTGGCTATATTTTACTAAGGAATTGTTAGTTATTGTACCTCATTCCATGCTGGGTTTCCTTTTTTGGGGGGGTGTTTTTTTGAGGGAATAGGGGGAGGTGAGTTGGGAGGGAGTTGATGTTAGTTTATTTTCTCATTTTGTTTGGATCTGTGGTTTAATCAAAGTAAGGAATTCCCTCTACCAATGCGCAAGGGAAACTATTTTTTCAGTTTATAACCTTAGTGTTGCATAATGGGTTATGTGACTTGTCAATTTATCAGTCAGTGTGTGATAGAAAAGAGGCTTGTCTTCTTGACTTTAATGTCAGCTCATTAGTTGTGGCGCTACACTACCTTTCCATGTTGATAATATGCTAACATCTAACATTTAGAGTTGTATTTTTGTAGAAAAAGTAATATTGAATAGATTGTGTGCTAAATTCTGTGTTTTAGTTTAGTTACCTATTCTAATATCCTCTAGTGCACCTGGTGACAGCTGTCTCAATTTAAGTAATTAAGGAGTGATTAAGCACCTTATATAGGACATGTCCTATAGAAAATTATCAAGATTGCAAATGTCACAATGATCTTTTCTCTCTGTCCCTCTCTCTCTCTCTCTCTATCTCTTTGTCTCTGTCTCTCTATGTTTCCCTCCCTCTCCTCCTTCCCTCCCTCCCTTTCCCCCTTCCATCTTCTCCCCTCCCCCACCTCTCTCTCTGTCTCTCTGTCTCCCTGTCTCCCCACCCCCCTTTTCTCTCATTCCCTCTTTCCCCTAGGCTGTTCTTTCTTTATGGATTCCAAGCACACATGAAACACTCCAAACACTGATTGTGCTGTGAGATTTGATCTGCTCACCACTCAAATTGGAAATATGACTTCAATTGCAGGTGAGTCCAACCCAATTAGTTCATTCCCTTTCTGTGTTGAAAATCAGTCCAAGTATATCTGCTCAGGATACACATGTTAGTTAAGATTTGGCTCCTTTGAGCACACTGCTTTCACACCCGTCTTTTTAGAAACAGTGTCTTTCAGAATAGTCTTTATTAAATGGGTACTCTCATCCCTTGTTGGGGTGTAAAAGTGATCCCAAATTCAGACTATGCCAACAATCACTAGCTGTGACTCTGGGCTTAACCTCCTTGAGACCCCTTAATAAAACGGAAATATTAATAACATGTATCTCAGGGAGTTGTTGTGAGGATCAAATGAGATGATTTATATAATGTGCTTTGTAAATCTTTAAGCCTATATAAATTGATATTATAATTATACTTGCTGCTTTTCTCATTCTTTTATATTAAATGTTCTGTGGAGTACCAATACAAATGTTTAAAAAGAACTGTTTTTCTTTTTTTTAAGTAACTGAATAAAAGTGTTGGAAGATAAAGCTCATTTCTATAGACTTACTGAAAATATTTTCAGGACAATTTTAGAAGGAGACAAGGTGACAGGGTGATAGGTATCACCTTGTTTAATTTCTTGAATGAATGGGTGAATAAAGCATTTATTAAATGCTTGCTTCGTGCTAGGCACTTTGGTAACTCTGGAGAATAAAAACAGAAAAACAAGATAGTCCTTATTCTCAGAGAGCTTACACTTACAGGGGCATATAATACATATGGAAATTTTCATTTGCCAGTCAGATTTCTTTTGTTAGGTCTCTATATTTTCAAAGCTTTCCATTCCATAATGCCTAGAGAACTATGAGTAGTTGGTATTTGTGCTTGAGTCACTTGTATCCTATTCTTCATGACTCCATTTGGGGTTTTCTTGGAAAAGATATGAATTGGTTTGCCATTCCTTCTCCAGATCCTTTTACAGGAGATATTATTGAAGCAAACTTAGTTAAGTGATTAGCCCAGGGTCACCCTGTTGTTAAGTGTCTGAGGCCATATTTGAACTCCAGAAGATATGTCTTACTGACTCTAAGCCTGCATTCTATCCACTGTGCCACTTAGCAGCCCAATAATTAGTAGGGTAATATTTAATATTAATAATGTCTTGTCACTTTGTCAATTGTTATTCAGTCATGTCTGACTTTTTCTGGCCCCACCTCAGGTTTTCTTGGCAGAGATACTGAGTAGTTTATCATTTCCTTCTCCAGTTCTCTTTACAGATAAGAAAACTGAGGCAAACTGGGTTGAGTGATTTAAGCAGGATCACACAGCTAGTAAGTGTCTGAAGATAGATTTGAACTCAAAAAGATGAATCTTTCTGACTCCAGACCCAGCAATGTATCCATTGTTCCATCTAGCTACCACCTAAAATAAATATTTTGTAGCACTTATTATATGCCAAGCAGTGTTCTAAATGCTTTACAATTATTATTCACATTTGCTCCTCACTGAAAAATCTGAAAGCTATTGTTAGCCCCATTTTACAGATGAGTAAACTGGGGCCAAAAAAAGAGAAGGTTAAATGACTTGTTCAGGGTCATACATTTTATAAGTATCTGTGACCACATTTGAATTCAGGTCTTCACAACTCCAGTCCCAATGTTCTATCCACTGAACCCCCAAAATGGATATTTTTAAAATTTTAAGTTTCACTGTTACATCTAAACCACTGTAAACAACAGTTTTTGCCAATGATGGTGCTCTATTTCCAGGACAATTTATTTGTTGAATTTCCAAGCGATTTGTTGTCTGTTAGTTTGTGAATGATTGTGAGTTTTTCTATCCACCAAGTTATGCCTTGCTAGGTATTCAGTAGTTGCTGAATTTTTATTTTCTGTAATAATATAATCTCCTTATATAATCTGCATTGATCACTAAGTCTAGGCTATTAGGTATAATTCTACTATAATTTCTAGTGTCCGTGACTTAGACTTAATTGCCATCCTAAACATTTTTATTTTCACAATTCACATTTGTTCAGTGTTTAGTATTGCGTTGGCTAAATTTATACAGATTTCACCCATCAGTGTTTTTTTTTTTATTCCACCCTTCAATTATACCTATTTCACAGATTCCGTCTGAAAGTAAAGCATTTTTTATTATATTAGCCCAATCCAATGGCACATATCTGTTATCAGTCTTTATTATTGCTCACTGAAATGATGTCTGCTTTTTCCAAAAGTATTTCATAGATTTAGAAAGACTTCAAGTATGAGTCCAACAGTCTTTTATTCAAGAACTAACTTAAGTAGAGGCTATTAGGTGACATGGTGGATATGTTAGACTTGAACAGGAAGTCCTGAATTAGAATCCTCTTTCAAATACTTAAAAGCTGTGTAACCCAGGGGATAAAATGGATAAAGTGCTGGCCCTAGAGTTATGAAGACTCATGGACCTGAGTTTAAGCCTGTGTGACCCTGGGCAAGTCATTTAACTCTGTTTCCTCAGTTTCTTCATCTGAAAAATGAGCTGGAGAAGAAAATGGCAAACTACTCCAGGATATTTGCTAAGAAAATTCCAAATGAGGTCTAAAAGAATTGGACATGAGTAACCTTAATCATTCTGTATTCAGAAGCTTAACCAAAGCATCAGTCACCAGGTAACACTTTTTTTTTCCTTTTGGACAAAGTGAAGCTTTGTTGACATAAGTATAAACTCCTTTCCTAATTCAACAGTAGACTATATTTTGTATGACTCTATGTAAGTTATTTGAGGGAGGGATGGTTTGTATTCCTAGAAGGAATATAAAGAAATTCTTAATTGATACAAAGTATAGAGACTGGTTTTTGCATGGTACTAGTATGGAAGTTTAAGCAGATCAGAACAGATGAATCTTGAAGCTGCATCAAATGGTAATATTGAAGAAACACTCTATATTCTGAAAACTTTCTGGGTTTTTTTGTTTGTTTGTTTGTTTCAGAAACTAGAATGAGCCGGAGCATTCCTGTTGAGGTGGATGAATCTGAGCCATACCCAGTTCAGCTGATGAAACCATTCCCAGAATATTCAATGGAAGGGGAATTTGAACTCCCTAGTCCAAATGATGGCAACATGGTAACCAGTGGCTCATACCCACCCAGATCTTCCTGCACTTCTCCAGGAGACCCTTCTCCATCCCATGAGACCCAAGCACTCACAAACCACTACTGGCTTGCAGAGCATCGGGACAGACATCTGCGTAATAAGATACTAGAAGAGTGTGAATATAGCTTCTGGAGGAGACACGCAGACCCTGGGAAAGATTTCCCCTCTAGTTCCTCAGCTGCCTGTGAGTCAGCGGTTGGAGCACTCTCCCCTAAGCATCCGTTTTCACTTATGGAAAAACGAAATCAGCCGCTGGGATCTCAGCTTTCAGCTGCTTCTCCTGACACTGGCCACGACTCAGGCAAATCAGACCAAAGTTTACCTAATGTGTCAGCAGACTCCCTTGGCAGGAGCCAGGAGAATGTGCATCGACTCCAGGCCCCTGGGAACCGAGGGCCACTGAACTTGCCCACAGTAGACACTGGGTATGACTCCCAGCCTCAGGATGTTCTAGGTATCAGACAGTTAGAAAGGCCGCTCCCCTTGACATCAGTGTGCTACCCCCAAGACTTCCCCAGGCCTCTTAGGTCCAGAGATTTTGTACAGGTTGGACCTCAGAGATACCCAGGATGTGTACAGATGCTGCCTCCTGATCCTTCTCCACATGCTCAGTGGAACTATCAGTACCATGGTCCAGGAGAGCCAGATCACCGTGTTCCATGTAAGTCCTACTTTAATTATATCAAACCCTTCACACTTGTGCTACTGAATGATGGCATCCCACTGTCACTTCCTTTCATGCTGATTAACCTGGATAATGCAAAATGCAAAGAAAGCATTTGACTTCCCTATGTGTTCTCTACAGGCTGGTGGATTTGGTCATTGTTGATGTTGTTAGTTTTAAGTTTTTCCAAGGCTGGTCTCACTTGCAACCTTCTTGGGTCAGTCACTCAATAAGTATTTATTAAGTTTCTACCATGCTAGCCATTGTGCTAGGTGCTAAAGATACAAATACAGCAACGATGGTACATTACATTCTAAAGAGGGAGATAATACCTCCCATTCTAAAGAGGGAGGAAATGGTAGCCAAGGAAAGGATATTTTGATCTCAGAAGTCCCATAAATGGTGAGTGGAGCCATAGGGCAGGAGATTGTTTTTCAAGTAGAAATAGCACTCTTGGAATTAAATACTGTTCAATATTTCAGAGCAAGTTCAGTATTTCAGAGCAAATATTGTTCAGAGCAAGAGCCAAGGCTGGAAGGATGGGAGGAGGACAGATGACTTTCAATGGAAAGATAGCCTAGTAGATGGTGGAATGGGATGTAAAATGTGGTCTAAGACCAGCTAGATGTGGTAAACGGAAACAAGCATTATTGTACTTAGCACAAGGAAGGGTCGAAAACCAGCTCCTGCCTCAAAATGTTTACATTTAATGGGGAACTTAACATTTTTATAAAGAGATTTACCAGATACATACAGAGCAGACTAACAGCTAAAGAGACTAGGAGTACTGAAGGAGGCCTGTGATTGTAAGAGGCAGAGGACAAAGAACGTTTCAGGACAGTTCAGGCCCAGAGCAGAGACCCACAGATAAGAAGTCTGAGAAGAGAAGGGATACTCCTCTTCCCTAGAAGTTAAACTCAGCAAACATTTACTGACCGCCTGTTCTGTGCTGAGCCCTATGCTAAGCCTTGGGGAAACAAAGACAAGACCCTCAAGAAGCTTGCACTGGCCTAGAGACTCAGTTTTACTGAAACTTGCCTGAAGCCAGAAGAGGATAAATACTACATGAACTTCTCCAGCCTCTTTCCCAAGATTCCAGGGTCCTGTCTTTTCAGCATTTATATGTGACTTCACACTTCTATATTGCTTCCCCCAGCTTAGAATGATGTTGGTGAGTGGGAAGAACAGGACCTGCCTGCTGAATAAGCCTGTCCTGGGGCACCTTTGATTTTTCTGAAGCATTCCTAAGAAAAATAGAAAGCAATTTCATGTGAGAGATAAGTAATTTTTCCAGTAAGTCCTGCCCTGCATGGCCTTTCATATTTTATAAGTAGCCTTCCCTTTTTGTCTGGTCATTGGGGAAGTTTGATCTTGCCCTTGGGCTGCAATTTTCACCCCCTATTCTCAGAACTGTACATTACTTTACCTTCCTGTTGAGATCCCAAACTAGCTTGTCTAGTTTTCTATCTCCTCAAATTCTCATCACAGCCATTCATCATGGGAAGTTTCCAGACAACTACTGTGCCTTCTTTCTTTTCTGAAGAGTGCTTTATTGGATTCCTAGCACTGCCAACCCTCTGGGTGGGGGCGATATTTCCAGAGAGAAGGACCCAATGTCGCTCTTAGCTTTTAAAAGGGTTTTGCTGAGACCATTGGGATTTGAAAGGCTCTCCAGAGTTCACATAATGGACATCAAAGAGCAGAGGTGATGAAGTTCATCAGAAGGAACCCGGGTGGCCTTCAAACTCCCAGCAGGTTACATTGAAGGAGAAGGTGCTGTGAGCTGAAATAACTTTAAAAAGAACCAATGACTGACGCCTTGTTTCCTGTAATTAGAATGTTTCCTCTCCCAAGTTTACCTTTTGAATTTCTCATCATGCTTTCAAACCTAATTCAGAGAGACATCGTGAAGCAGCTCAGTCTAGTGAGTGGAAAGAGGCCTGTCTCTGAGTCAGAGGACTCGGTTTGGCTCTCCTCTCTGACGTTTAGTGCCAGCATGATTGAACATGTCATTTGAGCCTCACTGGGTTTCACTTTCCTCATGTGTAAAATCAGGGTTGGATAAGATAGTTTCTAAGAACACTTTGGACTCTAGAGCTAAACCTTCATTGATCCTATCTCAGCATATGGTAGACACTTAACAAAAGACTTGCTTGATTGCTTGTCTGTCTGTCTATCTATCTATCTATCTATCTATCTATCTATCTATCTATCTGTCTGTCTGTCTATCTGTCTGTCTATCTGTCTGTCTATTTTGCTAAAACAATTGGGTTAAGTGACTTGCCCAGGGTCCCACAGCTGGGAAGTGTTAAGTGTCTGAGACCAGATTTGAACTTAGGTCCTCCTGACTTCAGGGCTGGGGCTCTATACACTGTACCTCTAGTTGCCCCCCAAATGCATAAGCAGTTTGACTACCCCACTCCCAGTTCATACCCATGTACTCTCACAGCCTTTTGCTTTGTCCCTTTGCATTTACCCACTTAGTTTGTAGAGAATGAGGTCAATGTGGATATCTTATTACACTACTAACCTGGAAATTCCCAGGGGGCAGGAATCATGTCTTTTCTAAACTTTGTATCTATCTAAAGGCCAAGTACACCCTCAAGAATACAGCATGCATCTCTGTTGGGCTGGCTACATTGTTTGAATGCCAAATGTATGCTCACTAAAAACTATTTTATGGAAAACTCACACAGGGCAAACACTCACAAGGTAGTCAGAAAAAGCAATACAAGGACATTCTCAAGGTCTAGACAGAGTTAAAACTGGAAAAGAAGTAAAAGGCAGCCCACCCAACCACTCTAAAACAAAATAAAACAAAGAACGTGATGATGGTCCAAAGCCTGACTTAAATGAGAATATTTAAAACCTCCATTGATATAAGACTGAGCTAAGATAGTGGGTATAAAGTCAGAGTTTCTCAGAAAATAAACAAGAGATCTATATAATAATAGCTAGCCTTTATATAATATTTTAAGGTTTCCACAGTGCTTCACAAATATCATCTAATTTATTCCCATGATAACTCGGGGAAATAGTAATATTGTTGTCCCCATTTTACAGATGAGGAAACTGAGGCAGATAATGATTAGGTGACTTTCCCAAGGTCACACAGCTAAGATGTGTCTGAGGTTAGATTTGAACTCAGGTTTTCTTGACTTCAAATCCAACATTCAAATAGTGCTCCAATTATCTATACAATATTTTTTATTATAGGACTCTGGAATGACTTTGAAAAGGAGAATGAATAAACCGAAATGATTATTACATAGAAGGGTATGTGAGGTTCAAATGAGATAATGGATGCAAAGCACTTAACAAATCTTAAAGCTCTATATAACTGCCTGTTACCATAATCATCATCTTTATCATCATTAGCCTCCAGTCACTAGGCCTCCATTTTTGTGATGACTGTTTTTCTTGAGCTTTCTAATGCACTCCTGCTAAACTCATTATGTCAATAGTGCCGGTACAATGACATATACACCCATACTTTTAATTTTAAACTGCATTATTAATGCTTTATTAAGTCTAGACAATTAATAAAACAATAAATCATGTTACGATTTGTGGTGATGGTGGACTTCTGAGGTCCAAATGCTTCCACTAAACATTTAACTTTGGGCTCTGCCTGGAGGTTTGATCTGGGTCCAGTATATGCTTGCCATACCTAAAAAAAGTCATTACATGATGGAACACAAACATGATCCGAAAAAATAAACAGGCTAGAATAAACAAGATGGAAAAGAGTTATCTAGAGCTGTGTACAGCTGCTCACAGCTGTGGGAGTTCCTGCAATAGTTTATACTATTTTTTCCTATCTTTTCTAAACTAAGTGCTTTATGTCTTGGAAGAAAAGATAAAAATAATTTTCTGACACAGAATTTGAGATTAGATTTTTCTTACTCAAGGCCAATGATCTGTTGTTACCTACCTAGTAGTGATTTTGTCTGGTGCTGGCCTTTGCCTTATCTTCTCCATAGCTTTAAGCAATTAAAAATGTTATTACTTCCATGTGTGTCTCCTACGTCTCTAACCTGTCCCCTCTTCTCTTAGAGGGAGAGAGACATAGAGACAAACAGCCCCCCGCCCCCCCCACACACAGAAAGACAAACAGATAGACAGAGGCAGCCAGAATGTGACCAGCTAGATTTGGTCCAGGTTGTAAAGGGTTTTATATACCAAAAAGAGGAATTTGTATTTTACTCTAGGATCAACCACTGACAATTTATTGATGAGGAGAATGCTATGATCTGATGCGCCTTTTAAGAAAATACCTTTCTCTTAGTTACTTAATCAGTTTCCATAGGTTGAATGACTACAGCTGTGCAGATAGCCCAGATCTGTCTGTCTAGTCCTCGTCTGTCTCCTGACCTCCAATCACATGCACATCCCCAACTGCCTATTGAACAGTTACAGCTGGATGATCCATGGTTGCCTAAAACTCAACATGTTCAAAACAGAACATTTTCTTTCTCTTAGATCAAGAGTTCACAACCTTTTTGTGGGTGATAGATCTCTCTGGCAATACTGTGTTTCAATGCATAAACTAAACATATACGATTACAAAGGAAACCAATTATATTGAAATGAAAATTATTTTTCCCCAGACAAGATGATAAAGTCCCATTAAGAACCTTTCCTTAAATCCACTCTTCTTCCTAACTCCTTTATTTCTTTCAAAAGCACCACTGTCCTAGGCTTCCAGGTTATAGCCTCAGTCATCCTCAGATACTCATTCTTCCTTCCACCCTACATATCATTTGTCAGCAATTGTTGAATTAACTCCACATCTTTCACATCTATTCTTCTCTCTCTAAAATGACTACCACTCTCATCTGAGCCCCTCTTACCTTTCACCTTTCACTCCTACAGTAATCAAGTTGTTTTTCTTGCTTCAAGTTTCTCTCCACCCCAAGTCCACCATCTTCACTGCTGCCAAAGGTATTTTCTTAAAGGACATGCCAGATCATAGCTTTCTCTTAGTTAATAAATGCCAGTGGCTGGCTTCATGTTGATTCTAGAATAAAATACAAATTCCTCTTTTTGGCATGTAAAGCCCTTCACAACCTGGACCAAGTCTAGCTGGTCACAGCTCGGGCTGCCTCTGCCTTTGTCTCTTTCTGTGTGTGTGTGTGTGTGTATGCATGTGTCTCTGTGTGTGTCTCTCTCTTCTCTTTTCTCTCCTCTTTCTCCTCTCTCTTCTCTTCCTCTTTCTTGTCTTTCCTCCCCCCAACACCCATCTCTCTCTTCCCTTGTGTTCACTGCCTTCTTTTTTCGTATAATATTTCATTCACAGGGGTGGGGAAAGAGAATACAAACAATTCTTACATTTACAGTCACAAAATTGGGTGTTTTCACTCAATTTAAGTGATAATTAAGTTGTAAGAAGCTTCCCTCATTAACCATTTCCATCTAGTCCAACCCACTGAGAAACTGAATAAAATCTCGAACAGTACAGTTTTTCCATGTAGCTGAAAAGAATCTTAAAAATTATCTAATCCAACTCCTTCATTTTACAGCTGAGAAAGCTGACTCTAAGAGAAATGAATTGTAAAGATCATATAACTAGAAGTGATTGAATTGAGGCTTGAACCTACAATAACATACTATGTCCTCTATAAATACACTCTGCCTTCTTATTGATGTGTACATACTTTTACATTTTTGTTGTTGGTGTGATATAGAGTCAGTAGGAAACTAAAGCAGGGCTCTAGGTACTATTCTTTGGATGAAGGCAGCTAGATAGTACAGTGGAATCAAGACTCCCCTTCATGAATTCAAATCTACCCTCATTTACTTACTAGCTGTGTGATTCTGGACACGTCACTTACTCCTCCCTGTTTGCCTCAGTTCCTCATCTGTAAAATGAGCTGGAGAAGGGAATAGCAAACCATTCTAATACCTCTGCCAAGAAAACCCCAAAGCTGGATCATGACGAGTCAGACATGAGATGATATCTTTGAACTGGAAGTCTGAATAGCCTCCTTATAGTCAGGCTAGTGTCCTTGACTATCAGAAGTGAGGATCATTAGACCCTGGAATACACCTTCGGACAAGAAAACAGCCTTCAAATACTTTTAGATAAATATAAAATTGCAATCATGGGATTCAAACTTAGAAGAGAACTTAGAGGGCATTTACTCATTTTCTAGATGAGGAGAAGTAAGGCCCAAATTAGGAGAAGTAACCTAAGATAATTTAAGTGGTGAGGAGGAGAGCCAGGATTCAAATACATTTTCTTTCAGTGACACATTCCAGGGCTAAGCCTAAGAGAAAGAGAGAGAAGAGGGGAAAAGGAGCAGCCAGTGCTACAGAGTGCTTTGGGGCATCTTGGAAGCGTGTAGAAGTATAAAAACTAAGCCATCTTTAACCTGAATAATGTTTCTTAAGTCTAAGGAGAAGGGGGCAAGGGCTAATGTTTTTCCTTCATTGTCTATTCATATTAAAATTCAATCATTGATGTTACTGTGGAGACTTGAAACTTTAATTGAGATGCATTATGAAGCAGGACCTAGTGCTGGGCCTAGGGTGGGGGAATGTTGTTCATTTTCAGCCAGAAGACCTGCTGTTGAATTCCAGCTCTGACACCATCTAGCTAGGTGTGACCCTGAACAATTAAACCTCTATGGATCTCATTTTCCTTATCTTTTAAAAAACGGATCAAAAATTCCCACACTAGGTCCCCAACAGCTAAGTAAAACAATAAATAGAGTGTAAGACCTGGAATCAGGAAGTTTCATCTTCCTGAGTCCAAATCTGGTCTCAGACACTTACTACATGTGTGATCCTGGGCAAGTCACTTAGCCCTGTGTACCTCAGTTAAATGTACATAAAATGAGCTGGAAAAGGAAATGGCAAAACAACTTTACTATCTTTACCAAGAAAACCACAAATAAGTTGGTTGAAATGACTAAGCAACAAAAAAAAAAAAAAAAAAAAAAGGTACCAAGATCCTTTTGATGAAAGTACTTAAGTACTATAATTTTATTTGAAGTAAAATCATAGAATACCACATAGCTGTGGCTTTCCCTATCCCTAAGTTAGCTATCTCTTATTTATTTATCCCTTATCTATTCCCTTTACCATATACTACAGGTGAGATCACAGTAGCTCTTGGTCAAAGACCTGGGTTCAAATCTTGCCTCTGACACTGACTAATCATGTAACCTTGCAGAAGTTATTTAATTTTCCTTGAGTCCATTTTTCTCATCTGTAAAATGAGCATATTGGATGAGATGCTATCTAGATTCCTTTCCAGATCTAGACTGATAATCTTAGAGCACTTTTTTTAACCTAAAAAAAAAATCTGTCAAAATTCTATATTTAAAATGACTAATATAGAAATATTTTACATGATTATAATGTATAACTTGTGTCATAATTATTGTCTCAAAAGAATGGAAAAGAGGAGAAAGGATGAGATGTTATTTGGAACTCAAAACTTAAAAACCAATATTAAAAATTATTTTACATGTAATTGGGGGTATCTTTAAAAAATTCTATATGATTATGGTTGTACTATTAAATTTTGTTGATTGAGAAAATGCATAGTGATAAAAATAAGTGAATTCATCGATTAGTTTAAGTGAAATTAAATTATATTAAAATCATATTCATCTGAAAAATATATGTGTAACATATGTATCTGAGACATTATTCAGTTTGCAGAAGATATGTTTGCTTATTATATTAGGCTGAGTTATTAATGGGATGGCTGGAACTGTTTTGAAAACTTTCAGAGCCTGGAAATCTGGATGAAGTGATGAAAGTTTCAACTTTAGATCTTGTTCCACTGCTAGCTTGTTTTCTTATTTAGATTTTGTTGCTGCAAGTTCAGAAATTCCACTTTCCCAAACATATGCTGTGGTGGAAGGCATTAGATATTCCACAGCTTTAGCTGATAAAGTTGGGTCCTCAGGATGAAGTAGCCACAAGTCAGCTAGGTTCTTGTTTCCTACTAGGCAAGAATGAGTTACTGATAATAATATTAAAACCCCCTATCATTCATAGCACATATTTTTCTTGATGCTTAAACACAAAGATCAAAGTGATAAAGTTTAATGTGTACATGTGAGCCCCCAATAAGGATACAGCTCCCAATATTCTGTGACCTGTAGGACAGGAAATGGCTACCTTTTCTATTGCCACCAAACTCCTTGCTTTTCTTGTATGCAACTATTCTTTCTTGTATGCTTCAGTTCTTTGTCCCTGCGTCCCTACCCTTCTGCCTGATGAAACTCCTCTGAACCTTCAAAGTTTAGTTCATACATCACTTTTCTAAACAGAAGTAATCTATCTGGCTTCTAAATTCCCATTAGTTCTTCTTTGGGTTTCTATTGTAGCATTCACCTGGTGCTATCTCAATTGTGGTTAAGTATATTCCAGGAAAATGTAAGGGTCTTGAGGGCAGGGACTATTTTAGGGAGATTGGGAGAAATATTGGATATTTTTTTATCCCCTGTGCATAGCCAAATGCATGGAACATGAGACATTTTAATGCTTGTGGAATTGATTTGAGTTGAAATGTAAACTTGTCCTTTTTTTTTTTTCTTCATTTAGTCTCTCTTTCTTCAAACTCTACCTAGAAGCAAAGAATCTCAAAATTTAATCACTCTTTGCTTAATTTACATATTTTGTTAAGGTCTGAGCACAGCTGGCAAGAAATGATACTGATTTCTTAGGAAACAAGAGAATTAATCTCCCTGATTAATGTGGTACAATAGATAAGAAAGCTAGTTTGGGGGTTTCTGGAATCTGTGTTCTAATTCCTACTCTATTCTTCCTCCTCATCTTCCTCCTCCTTCTCTTTCTCCTACTATGTAGTGGCCTTGGCCTAGTCCCCTAGCCTATGGACCCTAGTCCCCCATCTACAAAATGAGGGGGGACTCTGTGACCTCTGATGCTCTTTCAGCTCTATACTTATGATTCTATGATCCAAGGGCAGCCATAAGTACTGTACTTCTTTTCTCTTTCATAGGCAAGAGAAAGAGGAGAATGTTTTTCATTGTTTCTTTGTTTTGTCTTAACTTCTCAGATGGCCAAGAGTACCCCAGGGCAGCCTACCAGCAATTGGTACAGCCAGCCCAGCTGGTGCCAGGCCTTCCCGGACCCGGTGGAAGAGACCTCCATCCTCCTGTTCAAAAAGTCATCCTGAATTATCCCAGTCCTCAGGGACAAAGAGACTATTCTTCTCCAGTGCCCCCAAGATACCAGTAAGTGGTACAGAGCCAGCATTCAGGCATTTTTGAAATGGAATCAATACTTCAGAGAGCTAAGTGATGCAGTGGATAGAGCACTGTGCCTGGAATTAGAAAACCCCGAGTTTTGTGACCTCAGAGCCTTGCTGGTTTATGCAACCTTGGGCAAGTCAGTTAACTTATATGTGCCTCAATTTCCTCACCTACCTCATACAATTGTGAAGACCAAATGACACAATATTTGTCAAGTGCTTACATAATATAGTGTCTGGCAAGTAGCAGATGCATAAAATGCTTGTTTCTTTCTTCCCTCTTAGGGATACATTCCAGTTGGATCTTTCCTCTGGCTCTTCCCTTTTTGATCTAGATTTCTCAAGCATCAACCAAGTAGTAAGAAAGCAAGATTTATTCAAACTCTTATAATATAGACTTGTAGGGTTAAGGAGAAAGGGAAGTATCTTTATAGATATTTCTTTATAATATTAATAACAAAGACAACAACATAAAACTAAAATTTATGCAACACCTAGAGGTTTGAAAAGCATTTGCTATCTCATTTGCTACTGTTACCAACTTTGTACAACAAATACTACACATATTATTAGCCCCATCAGGCAAATGAGGAAACTGAGATGGAAAAAGGTTAATGACTTGTCATGAGCCTAGGAAGTGTCTGGGGAACATTTGAATGCAGTTCTTCCTGACTCAATGCATCTTATAATTCCAAGTCTAGAATCATTTTAGTGAAAATGATGAAAAACAATCTTGTTCATGCTTTACCTCTCTCCTAAGTTAGAACCAAAGTGTGTGCTGTTTTTGAAACTACCTCATAAAAGATGTTCATTCTTTATAACCTCCAGGATATAGCAATCCTCAACCACTGAGATGTTATTTCCCTCTTGTTTGCTGAAGCTTAAGCCTCCTCCCTATACCTATATTCACACTGCCCACACACATGTATACATATTCATATATAAGTATCCCCAGTGCTTAGCACAGTCCTGACACATAGTAAAAGTTTAATAAATGCTTATTGACAGTCTGATATTATACAATCTACCTCAGAGATGATTTAAGATGGCAGTTAATGACACAATGGATAGAGTTCTATCAAGAAGATTGGAACTCAACACTTAAATGCTGTTTGTCTCACTTAAAATGGGATAATAATATTTTTTAGGATTGTCATGAGGATCGAATTGCATAATATTTGCAAAAAGTGCTTACTATAGTGTCTGACACATAGTAGGTGCTATTTAAATTGCTTATTTCCTTCCCTCCCCTATGTTTCTCAGCAAAGTAATCTGAGGTGTTTTGTTTTTTTTAACTTTTATTTATCATTCTTATTCTTGAACCATTTAAATATCAGTCCTAGTCGTTGGCCTCCTTTGAATCCTTTTAAAAGTTTCCTGCCTCTAAAGAAAGCTATATGTCCAAAATTAGATTGGACCTGGACAGTCCTGAATATTTATCTGAATTTCATTCATTTAAGCCAAACTAACTTATAATAGTTTGGAGAGGAGTTAGGATGAAATGTTCCTTTACTTAAGCAAATCCTTTCTTCACACAAATTAATACATTAAATTTCTGCTTTTATAGAATTGATTGAAACTATTAAAATGAGTTTTCTCCCCAGAATTGCCAATTAACCACCAAGTATTCATTGTGGGGGAAAAATCCTTTTGAATGATCAGATAGAAAACATACCTGTATTCCTTATTTTTTCCCCTTATTAATGAGTTAGAAGATATAGAAGCTTTACTTAAAAAAAACACCATAAGAGGATCATTAGCATCATTTAAACTCTCATTACTAATTACTTTAATTGAATACAGTTGATATTTCCCTTTAAACAAAATTATATAAGGGATTTCAAAGCAATATAAATAACATTGACAGAAGAATAACTAAAATACTAAAGAAACACAATTATTTCCATGCATCTTCATAAGAAAAATTAGGTTTTGAATAGTTGCAGGAGATTTTGAATCATTGGTTGTACTTGCTAAAAGCTGGTTGGACTGGTTTCATTGTGGTAGATATTATGTGTAGAATAAACCCAAATAACTAGAAAAATTCTACTATTATTTCTGAATTATATGAAAAATTCTGGACACACCATCCAGCCAACTTACTAAATGTAAAAAGGAGGTTTTATGTATGTGTGTATATATGTGTGTGTGTGTCTTTGGTATTATCAGAATGTCAGTCAACTAGTACCTATCAAGTACCAATTATGTGCCAGGCACTACACTTAGTGCTGGAGAATGTCTTGCCTTTTGTTTCACACACTAGGCAACGATTCTTTATCGGCAAAATTACTTCAGTAAAAAGTTTTGTTGGGGAAAAAAAATGCCACTAGATTTTCTTTTGATCAAGGAACATTTCTCAGTATTACAGCCTTCCATCTACCAAAAGAGGAAGCATCAGGTTTTGTTTTTTTTTTTCCTTAAAAGGTACCAACTAAAACTGAAATCCTGTGAAATCTTCTTATAAGTTCAATGAGGAACATAAAACTTCACTATGCATCTCATTGTGCTGTAGAGGTAACCTTTAATTATCAAATGTTATACCAATGAAATAAGCATTCTGGTAGATTCTACCAACTGGAAAGGCTTTGAGTATGAGGCCAGTGGTATACTCCATATCTGTCACCTGAAGTTCAGTCTGGAGGGCTCACTGGCTATAAATGTTGTCTACAAAATGATTTTATTTTAGCCACAACATATGAAACTGTTTACTAAAGTGTGGAGGGGATGCAATCTGCAACAGTGGAGGAAGGAGTACACATACAGAAGAAATCACAGTGGGTTTTATTTTCTTTTGTTTTTACAATATTGAAGATAACATAAAACCCTTCTGACTACAGTTAAGTGAGACAAGAATTCAGAGACATGTTTCCTCTATTTCCTTTTTTTTTTTAAATTGTGGGAAGACAACATAGGCTTTCACAATATGGAAAT
Source organism: Sminthopsis crassicaudata (assembly GCF_048593235.1). NCBI lineage: Eukaryota > Metazoa > Chordata > Mammalia > Dasyuromorphia > Dasyuridae > Sminthopsis > Sminthopsis crassicaudata. The sequence goes on from NC_133620.1 coordinate 192,811,305, forward strand.
TGAATTCAAATATAAAAGGTTATTGTCCTAATCAGATAAAAGTCAATAAATACTTATTATATTCCAGGAATTGTTCTAAGAACTGGGGATACAAGCACAAGCAAAAAGGATAGTTCCTTGCTTCAAAAAGTTTATCTTCTAAAAGGCAAAGACAACTTATACAAAAAGAATTGAAAAGGTCAAAGGGTGAGGTACTCATGAGAAGGCATGGTGGTGATGTCTGGAGAATGAAGGATAGCTGGTTTAGGCCCTTTCTCAAAATAGAAGTTCCAAGAAGAATTTACTAGAGGGACAAGGGATGGAAGAAGAAGGTAGCTGAAAAGTTGATCCAACATATATTTAAGGATATAGATATGTGTGTATATACACATGCAACAAGTATACATATTATATATAGTATTCATTTACATAGATATTTATATATATGCTTAGTACATAATTTAAAATCTAATAGAATATATATTCTTAAATATATATTAGATTAATTTTTTGTAAGCTATTATGATTCACATGCCTTCTCCTTCCATCCATCATCCTCTAGACACATATTTGTTATATATGATACATATCCTTAAATGTGTATTGTACTCACATATATGTGAGTATTTTGTTAGTTATCCAGTATTTATGTCGTTGTTACTGTTAATCCTGTGCCTTAAATTTTTTTGGAGGGAAAAGGGGGAAGCAGTTTAGACTTACGATTTTATTAGTATCAGTAACTATTGGTATGAAAACTTATTCCAATGATCGTATCAGCAGCTTGTTTTTAATTTATAGTTTTGATGAGTTGTCTGTAACACTGAGAGATTAAATAATTTGCCCATAGTCATACAGATAATTTGTGTCAGAGGTGATATTTTAACTCAGATCTTTTTTAATTTTTAAAAATGTTTTAATTATAGCTTTTTATTTACAAGATATATGCATAGGTAATTTTACAACACTGACAATTGCTAAGCCTTTTGTTCCAACTTCTCCCCTCCTTCCCCCCACCACCTCCCCCAGATGGCAGGTTGACCAATATATGTTAAATATGTTAAAGTATAAATTAAATACAATATATGTATACATGTCCAAACAGTTATTTTGCTGTACAAAAAGAATCGGACATTGAAATAGTGTTCAATTAGCCTGTGAAAGAAATCCAAAATGCAGGCGGACAAAAATAGAGGGATTGAGGATTCTATGTAGTGGTTCATGGTCATCTCCCAGTTAACTCAGATCTTCTTGATCATCCACTATTCCATAAAGGCCCCTCTTCCCCCGATAAAAGGGAAAAGTATCATTGTAGCCAAATGAATGAATGAAAAAAAATATTTATTAAGCACTTACTATGGGCTTATTATTGAGAGCACAATGGGAGAGGTATATTCAGATATAGGAAAGAAACTCACTAAATATCACACAAGTTAAAAAACAAAATATAATTAAAATTCTCTGATATCTCCTCTGCAATAACTAGAGTTCTCTTTCCCCAACCTAAAAAACTTTAGCACAGAACTTTGGATAGAGTAGGATACCTGTAAATATTTAAATAAAATCACACCAAATCTCTATTCATTTTCAGATTTGAAAAAAAGGATAGAAGTACACATGACAATTATTGCTTTGTATTTCTCAAAGACATTGTATGGCCCATAATTTTTCTTTGGCATAATATGTATTTTCCTTTATCTGTTTCCTTTCCAGGGGTCAGATATATAACCAGCCACCTCCCCAAGCTGCTGCTCAGGATGAATCATATGAGTATCCTGCTGACTACAGACCCCAGATTAACCAGATTCCTTCCCCAGTTGCCGTCCCAAGACCCTCCAGTACACCTGCCATCAGAGGGACTTTGAAAACAAGCAATTTGCCAGAAGAACTGCGTAAGCTGTGTGCATTTTGGTTTCTCATCTTTGTTGTAAAATTTTGTTAGTCTGATCACTTTTGCTGCTTGATAATCCCTAGTTTGGGATATTTCACACAATACCAGTAAAAGAGAGTGTTTTGCTTTAAAAGTTACTGGGGATTTAGCAAGTGCATGTCGGGTAACCCTGTAAGGATTATCAATCATGCTCAGGAATTGATCACTACTGGGTTTTTGTTTTATACACATTTTTCCCTCCCTTCTCCTAAATGGTGTCCAAAGCTGCTTAGCTCCTTAACAAAATCAACCAGTTGTCTGTGTGTGTGTGTGTGTGTGTGTGTGTGTGTGTGTGTGTGTGTGTGTGTGTGTGTGTGTGTGTAATTGGCCAAGAACCTCAAATTTCACCATAAATTAGTAGCAACCATTAAGAAAAGAGGTTTTTTTTTTGTTGTTGTTGTTTTGTTTTTGTTTTTTTTTCTGGAAGGATGAGACATCAGGTTTGGAAAAATGGTTAACATCCTCCATAAGGTTTCACAATCTTTATTCAAAAAGACATTCAGCCCAGTGTCAGAGGGTGATTCCTTTTCCACTTTTTTTTTTTTTTTTTTTTCTGGCCAGAACCAGAAATGTTGAAATATCACCAAAATGTTCTCATATTAAGGTCAGTCAAGACTGTAAGTTCCAGAAACCTTATAAAAACAAGCTCATGGGATTGTTGCATTATGCTGTGCTTACTGGAGAAACTCAGATAATTCCAATAAGCATTTTCCAAGTCTGGGTGCTTCTCAGAACTAGGCCTGAAATAAAAACCATGTAGGGTTTGCTGATCACTAGGGAAATGGAAATGTGTGGTCCATGACTGTCTTATTTAGTCCTTTACTGCCTTGGAAGATTTCTTTGCCACAGATATATTTTCTTTTCCATTCAAAATGTGTTTTGGTTTTTGTTTTGCCTTTTTTCAAAATTAAAAAGGAGGGTAGTTTAGTTTCTACACATCTAGGTTTGTAATTAGAGCATGCTAAAAGAATCAAAATGGGGTCATGAAAAGTCGGACACAAATGAAAAACAAAAGAATGAAAACAAGAGAATTAATTACTACCACTTCCCCATCTTCCTCTTCCTCCCAACCCCTGACATATCATATGGCCCTAAAAATTAGTATCCAGATTTTATGTAATAATCTTTCCAATGTATGTCAATAATGGTTTCAAAGCAATTTTCTCACAACCACCCTGTGATGTAAGTAATATAAATATTGTAATTATAATTTGATAGATGAGGATCCTGAGGTCTAGAGAGTTTAACACAGCCATTTGATAGATTTGGAGCTTGAGTCCAAGTCTCTTACTGCCTAGTATTGTGTATTTTCCACTACATCATGACTCCTATACAGGCAATTGCTGAATTATTCCTCCCCATACTTCTCCTCTCAGAACCCCGGTAAACCTCATTTTAAAAGGTCAAAAACCACCCAAGGATAAGCTCCCATGAAGGTTAACCACCCCAACCCCCAACAGAACTTGGACCTAATTAATAATATGAACCAAGAGGATTTAATTTCTAACCTACTTAACAATTATCTTCCCCAAAGCCAGTCCTCCTATTCTGTGATACCCTCCAATCTTTGTCAAGTTTTACAACACTAGATGTGAATTACAAACCTATACTATCACTTAACCCAACTCTAATCCCTTATCAGGGATTAGCAATTTTACTCTTCCCCTGACCAACTCTTGCCCTCTGTCCCCTTCCACAATCTATTCTACTTCTGCTTTTTGCAACTGCTTCTCTAGTCTCAACAAACTTGTTTATAGGGTCAACATTTTCCCTGAATGTACCCTCACTTTAACAGAAAGCTGGCTTTTCTAGAGCATGTGATGTCTCTTTAAATATTCTCTAATGAAGTCTTCTTCTCTTTCTAATTCTGACTCTAGAGAAAAGGTTGGCATTTTTTTCTCGTTGTTCTTCAATCTCACTTCCAGACCATTCATTTGACACCATCTCTCAATACCCTTTCCTACTTCGAAGTTCGTGCAATCTGTTTATAAAACTCTAATTTCCTTTTTGTTACTGTTATTTAACAGATTACTCTCCTAGCTTTGTCAGTGGCATCAGCATTTGGTTCCCTGCCTTTCTTTCCATACTATTCCCTGTCAGTATCATCTTTCGTAATGATGTCAGTATTTATTTTGATGTCATTTCTAAAATGCTGACTTTCTATCATTCTTGCCCTGCTAATTCTTCACACCTACCATCTGATTTCTTCAATGCTGTTCTTGTCATGATGAAAGTGGTCAAAGAAAGTCACAAAGTTATGGTGGTTTTGCCAGCTACATATTTACAGTGACCCTTTCTGCTACTCAACAATGCTTGTGTTCCATTCTCAATGATTCTCCAAATCATCATTTATAGCAACTATTTTATTAACTCTTCATATGCCCAATCTCTTATGTTCACAGCATATGACTCATATGTCTCTTATGAGAAGACACATCATCCAGTGTGAGCTCCTTCAATTACTCTCCATTGTGCCTCAAAACTCAGTGGTATTTTTAACCCAATCTCTACTTTTTCTCTCCTGTCTTAAAGGACAATATGTTCTTGACTCTTTGCCATTCCTCTACTTCTTGATTTTTTTTTTCTGACACTCTCCAAGATATAACATCATCTGCTTTCTCCTATGCATCCTCAAGCTCCCTCCCCCACTAGCTCCTTCCTACATGTTCACAGAAATGTTCAGATTTCTTCAGATTCGTAAACAAAAATCATTTATTAATCCTTTTGCTCTATCCGGTTACCAAACCGTGTATCTTGTTATGCTAAGCTTCTTGAAAAAAAGTCATCAGTACCCAACTTCCTTCCACCCCTTTTTAACCCACCAATTTTTCAATCCCTTAATGTCCAGTTTCCACTGTTTTTCTAAAGGTTACTAATAGTTTACTTAATTTCTAGGTCTAGTGGTTTATTCCTCAGTTGGCCTTCCTAACTCTTGGCAGTATTTGACACTATTGATTATCCATACTTTTTAGATAAACTCTTTTGGTTTCTGAGACACCATATCTTCAAAATGATTTACAAACATCTCATTTTATTCTCATCATAACTCTGTGAGATTGGTGTTATTATCACATCCATTTTATATAGGAGAAAACTGAGGCTCCCCAAGGTTAAACAGTTCATTCAGGATCACATAGCTAATAGGTTACTGCTGAGGCAGGGGCAGAATTTGAATTAGGGTCTTTCTGATTCCAACTCTAGAAATCATTTCACCATTCCATCACATTGCTTCCTTAATATTCCTATCCCCCAAAGTTTTATCCTTAGGCTTTCTCCCTTCTCTGTATCATATCTCTTAGCAATCTCATGCCTTAGCAATCTTCAGCCACAATCTTTGAATAGATGGTTCTTAAATCTACACAGAAACACAAATCATTTTCCTACCTCCATGATTTTGCTCATGATGTTTCCTCTGTCTGGAATGTTCTTCCTTCCCAACCCTACCTCCATTTCTATGTCTTGAAATCCTGTCCATAAAGCCTAGTTCTATTGCCATTCCTTCACAAATCCTTCATTCCTAATTCCCCCAGTTAAAGAAAATCCTTTCCTTCCCAAAAAACCTTGATATATCACTTAGTTTAGATTTCTCTTGTGCCCTTACCATAAATCATTTTATTTATTCAGACTCTGGATGCCGATCAAAGCAGACTATTTTGACTTTACATATATAGTATATATATATATATATATATATATATATATATATATATATATATATTTTTTTTTTTTTTTTGTGTGTGTTTTTTTTTCCTTTGGTCTGTTCCTTCTTTTATAACATGACTAATATGGAAATATGATTGTACATATATAACTATATCAAATTGCTTAGTGTCTTAGAGAAGAGGAGGTGAGGAATGAAAAGATAAAATTTGGAACTCAAAATTTTAAATTGAATATTAAAATCTGTCTTTTCATGTAATTAATTTTTTTTTTCAAAAAAGAAGTTTTGTTTTGTTTTTTCTGGAACCACACTTAAATGTGTCCTTTGCAACTTCTCCTTGCTCTTGGTTTTGCCCTATAAGACCAAATAATACAAATCTAATCATTCTTTCAAATGACAGTCTTTCAAATATTTGAAGCCAAGTCCTCCCAGAGTCTTCTCTTTTCCAAGCTAAGTATTTGCAGTTGGTTCAAATGATATTTACAAGCCAAGGATGAGAGGTTTTGTCTTCCTTTAGTCAGCAAGTAATAACCCTATCAGTCACTTTTCTCTTGAATTCACCTTTTCCTTTTCTTTTTTTTTTTGACTGAGTTAATGTGCACAAATAACCTCAACCAAAGACTCTGAAGATACTAGCACAATCCAGCTGCCACAACTTGGCTGGAGGGATATTCCTCTCAATGGCCTAGACAGGTTTCCTTTCCATTATAGAAGAACAATTGAGACTTTGAATGGAGTATCTTGGCTAGTTTCTAATTTATGTGAAAAAAAAAAATCTCTCTTAGGAAAAGTCTTCATAACCTACTCTGTGGACACAGCTGTGGAAGTCGTGAAATTTGTGAATTTTTTGTCAGCAAATGGATTTCAAACTGCTGTAAGTATATTGCCCAAAGAGAAGGTGGAACAAAGAAGGAGATAAGATAACAAATCAAAAAAGGGAAGAGAGATAAATAAAGCAGCTAGCTGTTGACATTTTAAACTATTTTATTTACGTTTCATCTGAATACAAATTTAATGATTGTGATTTTAGGTAAATTTGAAATTATTCAAATTCTATCCCAATGTTTCCTCTGTGCTTTTTTGAAAGGATTTTAATACTGCTGAAAACATATACAAGCCATCTCTACAGCATAATAAGAACAGAAAACTTTTAGTGCATATTTTATCAAGGGGAAGCATGGTAGATTAAACAGAGAACTCAACTTTGAATCATCAAGGCCAGGGTTCAAAACCCACCTCTAACACTTACTAGCTGTGTAATTTCCATGGACTGGTAGATTAAACAGAGAACTCAACTTTGAATCATCAAGGCCAGGGTTCAAAACCCACCTCTAACACTTACTAGCTGTGTAATTTCCATGGACCTAAAAAGGCTTCAGATGGAGAACGTCTGTAAAATACTCCATCAGTGCTCTAGTCATCAGCTACTATCCTCTATTTACTAATTCTGGCAGCTGTGGTTCTGCTCCTTATGATATGGGATAACGTGAACTTCCCCTTTTATTTCGTAAGCCATTCTTGCCACTGAGAAATAAAGTGGCACAATAGATAGAAAGCCAATCTCAAACTCAGGAGGACCTGGGTTCAAGTCTTGCCTTTGCAAATACAGGCTTTTGTGACCTCCAACAAATCACTGAACCTCTCAGTGTCACCAGACAATTATCATCTAAGACTGCAAATTTCATAAAAGATACCATTTGGTAGAGGGACTTCCTCTCTGAGAGCCCTCTGCACCAATGAATTCTCAATTTCAGTTCTATTCCTACTACTATGTTAGTATTTGGTACATATATACTATCACTTTAGTATATGTACTTTAATGCCTTTAGACTACTCCCTTCCAGTTAGAAGTGATGTTATATTTTAAAAAATTGCCTAAAAGGGGAAATTACTTTAAAACTAAGCCTTGTAGATTTATTTACTTATTCATTGATCCTAGATGACCAAGCCTTAGGTGAGAATGAGATTTGGTCAGAGGTAATGAGGGAAGAGGAAAGGAAGGGTACCCTTACTCCATTTAATTTTAGGCCACATTAAATAGCACCACCATAGTCTAGGCTCATCTCTACCCACACAGTGTCTCTTTTCTCTTTCCTAACCCCCTAATCCCTATCTGGATAGGGAATAATTGGCCAGTTCTATCTAGTGCTCTAATTCCTCCTTCACTAGACCAAGCAATCTGGAAACAAAGATTTTAGCCCTAGTCCTGCAGCTAACATTATGTGATCTTGTGCCAATTCAATGAGATCAGAAAATTCTGACCCTACTTGCCCCATCACAGTTCCTTGATTCAATGAAGCTTAAGGTAAGGCTAAGACAGTGACTCTGGAGAAATGAAATCATACCACAAGGAGCTATTGTGAGACACTGCAGATTTTTATAAGAAAAGAGGCCTCTCTTTTCCTTCATATGAAGTCCTCTGTGTACTCAGTGGGAATGCAATAAATATTAATTGCTGATGATTACATTCTGCTAGATGGTGCAAAATTGAAGGAATGCATAAAAAATAGGCAGTTTGTACAATGAAGAGAAAGGGCAAAGAGGGGACGCTTGTCACTTAAATTTTCTTTTTCAAAATTACTTAGCATCACTTAACAGAGGTATCTACTTAAATTCATCATTTTCTTTTAATAAAATCTGACTGGTCTTAGAATCTCTCAAAGTTTTAAAAAAATGCATTAGTGCATATATTAAAATAAAATCACAACGCCTTTGTGACTAAGTAACTAGCCTATAACTCTCTAGTTGAAATTTTAAAAAGAAAGAAAAAATCTTGGTCTAGTATGCACTGAAGTCAAATTCCAGAGCCCCAAGCAAAAAGGTTCAAAAGGCAGTGTCCAACTCCCACCACTCCCTTACTCTTGGTTAACTGCAAAATAAACAATCACCACTGGAGCAGACCTGAGTCCCTTTGTGGTCTCCTTGCCAATCTGGGATCACCTGGGCTATTTATGTCTATAGTGACCTTCCACTGTGAAGTCCTTAGCCCTGGCTCACAGACTGAGTCCAAATACTTAGGTCAGCAGTGATCCCAGTGTAATTTAACAAAGATGGCACGCTCAGGCCCTCGGAGGTCGCCTACTGTTTCTCCCTGAGTTATCACATTAGTCACATTGCTCAGAGGACTTCAGAAGGTTATCATTGCCAGAGGTCTTCATAAAGTTATCCTTTCCCCAGTTCACATGAAAGCCATAGCTCATCCCCATAATAACTCACATCTCAGTAGTATGCTAAAATTAACAAAGGCTGCTAGGTGGCGCAGTGGATAGAGCACCAGCCCTGAATTCAGGAGGACCTGAGTTCAAATCTGGTTCAGACACTTAACACTTCCTAGCTGTGTGACCCTGGGCAAGGCACTTAACCCCGGCCTCAGAAAAAAATAAAAATTAAAAATTAAATTAAATTAACAAAGAGTTTCCCTCACAGCAATTCTATTTTGGATAGCAACTATAGGAATTATTGCCACCAATTTACGGATGAGTAACTGAGGCTCAGAAAGGTCAAGTGAATTGTTCTACCGCTATTAATGGGTTGTTAGAAGGGTATTTCAAACCCAGGTATTTCATTACTCCAAATCCAGCATTCTTTACCAGCTATGCTTCCCCCAAGACACATGATAGCTTTGCTATTTGGGAGACTCAACCAACCAGCATTTATCGAGTGTCCACTATATATCTAGCAAGGCATTATGTGGCAGATGACTATACTATGTGAAACACAGTATCTTTCTTGAGGATATTACAGCCTAATTTGCAGAGTAAAACATGCTCATACAAAACAATGAATTAAAAAGAGCCAAGCTACATGACAAAACTAATAAGGCAAAACATACAGGAAGTCGCCTAATTATCAGGGAAGATAATGATTTTAAAAAGAAATTAAGAGATAAGAGAATTTAATAAGGACTACAATCATCTGAAGAAAAAATTCATGGAGAAAGCAGGATGTGATATGGTTCTTGAAAAGAACCAGAGAAGATCTTTGTCAGGGAATGGAGTGGAAAGTGAATGTCAGATGGGACAGTAATCCATGGGATGAGCCTGACTAGAGTGAAAGATACATGTTGGGGAAGCAATAGGAAACAAAATTAAATGGTTAGGGTGGGACCAGGTGATGAAGAGACTTAAATATCAAGTGGAAGATTTTAATGATTTGACTAGATCCAGTAGGTAACAAAAAGCCATCAGAGGATCTTGATAAAGGATATGTTTTAGGGATATTGACTTGGCTTCTCTACGCAGTGTGGTTTAGAAAGCATATTCACAGAAAAAGAGATTTCAGAGTCTCTCTTGGGTAGCCAGTCCCAGGATGTAATCAGCCTAGGTCAGCCATTCCCCTGTATTACCATACTGCCAAGTGAGGATGTTCCATATAGTCCTCTGTGGAATGAGAGGATGATATGCACCTTCTAAATAATAACCCCTAAACTGGAAGCCATCAGCGCCATTAAACTGCACAAACCCCACTCTCAGGCTAAATAATCCCAACTCTTCATCTTTCATAACAAAGATAATTTTCATTCCAGGGCTCATATTAATTACTATTCCTTGGGCTTCCTCCTAGTTTAATTTTAACATTTCATTTCTTTTTAAAAATTGGGTTAGAAAAAGTCTTAAAGCCCATAGAGTTCAATGCCCTCATTTTACATATGAGGAAACTGAAGTTCAGGAAAATGAAACCTGAAACAGATAGTAAGTGACAAAGATAGGATTTGAATCATATCTTCTAGCTCTATATCCAAGGCTCTTTCCATTGTGCCAACTTTTAAACACCATCAACCCCCTATCTCCACCCCCAACTCTATGTGCAAAGGACTATGCTTTTCCATAATCCTTTTTGAAGTTGGACATGATATTTAATTAGTCTTCTGATCAATGTAGAATATAGAATTTTTATTCCTGACTCTGCCATTTTTACATTCCTTGGATCATGTTTATTTTTATTTATCTGTTTGTTAAATATAATTCACCCATCAAGCTTTTGGTCAACTATGACTTTCAGCTTTTAAAAAATACATATGGTAACTGGGGGTGACTTTAGTGTGTAAGAGCCATTAAAATTGTATAAACAGAAATAAACAACTATGTTAATAATAAATATTAGCTATTCAAACTCTGAACAATATTTAGATATGAAATACTTAAGGAAATTTTCTTTTATTAAACATGGGTTTTCTCTTTAACCACACCATCCACCCAAAATAATTAGTAATTACCTGGGACATTTTTAAAGTCTCTTACTATATATATCTTTTCACGCCCTGAATCTGATGTCATCTTCATTATCACTCTCTCCCCTAAATCTTTTTCTTACAGATAGACATATTTGAGGATAGAGTCCGAGGCATTGACATCATCAAGTGGATGGAGCGTTACCTTCGTGATGTAAGCAAAAATCATTCTTTCCTAGGATAGATTCATTCATTTACTCATTTTATAAAGACTTTTATTAAGTACCTAATAGATGTCAGGCATTGTGCTAGGTGCTGAGGATATAAAGCTGAAAACAACATAGTTTCTGCCCTCAAGAAACTTATACGCTACTGAGAGGTGGAGGGAAGTGGGGAATAAGACATGTACACAGGTAAATATATATAAAGTATATATGAAGTAAATACAAAGTAATAAGGGGGCATGCTAACTACTAAATAAACTCCAATGGCTCCCTATCGTTTCCAAAATAAAATGTAAAATCTTCCTTTTGGCTTTAAAAACCCTTCATAATCTGGTTCTTCCTGCTTTTCCTTATTACACTCTATTCCCTTCCATGTATCACATATACTGACCCCCCCTTATTGTTTTTCACATATGATGATGCTCCATCTCCTGACTGTGTCTTTTGGCAGGTCTTTCCCTGTTGTCATTCTGAGATTTCTTTCTAATTATATTCCTCTTTATTAAAAGATGAAGGGATCATAATTTTGGTTTTCCCAGTATAGGAAGCACAGTGGCTAGCACCAAGTAGGTGCTTAATAAATGCTTGCTGATGGATAACTAGGAGGATTAGGAAAAGTCTCATATAGGAGGGGCTGCTTGAGCTAAGCCTTAAAAGAAGCTCAGAATTCTAAGAGATAAACAATCTTAATTGTTTGGTTCAGACACTCTTGTCTGTTGCCGTGTTAAAAACTAGACGGACCCTAAAAAACCTACATTTCATGTAAACATGCAGGCTTGGCAAGGTCAGAAGTAGGAGGATGAGAAGGTAAGTGACATCCTGTGGAGGAGGAAAGACCGGCAAATTGGAAATAATGAAGAGACCAGGCACACATAATTGATAAATATCAGAGGAAACTTTTTTTTAAAAAACAATAGATAAAGATGGGAATCCAGTATAACGGGAGGTCAGCATTTTCCTATCCTTCTTTCTCTTCCCTCCCCCTTCCCCTGTCCTTCAGCATTCTGTTTAGTCTTGGGGCTTTCCTGAACAGGCTCTCTTACTGGGTACTCTGTCATCTCTGAAGTCCTTTAAATCATCCACAGCAGTTCTCTGCTCACTGAGCTGTGATTTGTTTTCCCCAGGGCTGGCTGGCCAGGCTCTGTGTGGAGGACATTCCGCAGTTTAACAGGAAAGAAATTGATGGTTGTGGCTGCATCCTGGTTGGTGCTGACCAGTGTTGCAGCTGCAATCTGGTTGGTGCTGACCTAACCTTTCTGCAGGGGCCTGGAACCTCCCTATAATGCAGACCTTTTGTCTGAAGTGTGGAGGGTTTGCTTTGTGTAGGAAAACCCCTTTCTTCAGATTCTGAGGCTGCATATAAAGGGAAAGGCAGCCATTAGCTGCAGAGTTGCAATTTACCATTGATGCAAAGCTTTTCTGCATGGATACTGAATCCTGCCGAATGCTTTTCTCTTACATAATATAACCTTTCCTGAGATGGTTATTAAAGATAACTATAGAAAATGGCAGGCAATAAATGTCTCTTTGGAGATTGCCTTCTCCAGCTATTTGCATAAGGTATTTGATTGAAGAGGGGAGTGGGGAAAAGAAGTGGATGGATAGAATAGGGATTGTGATGTATTTTACTTTCCCGAGTGAATGAAACTTGCTCTCCTTCCTCAGCACATCAGAGAATACTTAAGATCCTGGCTGGCTGGTTTCCAGCCTGCTTTTACCAAACAGACTGCACTTTACACGTCCATAAAAGTGCTTCTCTCTCTCATTAACAGAAGACAGTGATGATAATCATTGCAATCAGCCCCAAATACAAACAGGATGTGGAAGGAGCAGAGTCCCAGCTGGACGAAGATGAGCACGGCTTACATACCAAGTACATCCACAGGATGGTAAGTCCCCGGCAGACCAGGTTGCTGAGAGAAGCTGCAATAGTTCACCTTCCCAGAGCCATGAGCACTCTCTCTAACAAATTACATCTCCTTCCCTGGGGGTTCAGCTTTGTGTTTGCCTAGAAGCTTGCTAGGAGGGATCAGAGTGTAGGAAGGCATCATGGGGTAGAGGAAAGGAAGAGGATCTGCCTTGGAGTCCTAGAGCTCACATACCCATCTTGACCACTCCCTGACTCCATGACCTTCATGAGGCAAGTCACTCCCCCATTGCTATGACTGTTTCTTGGGGCCTGTAAAATGAGGCAGCTTAGAACAGGTGATCTCTAAAATCCCTTCTAGCTCCATGATGCCATGAACAAAATATAGTATGAAGAGTGTTGAACTTGTAATCAAGAGACCTGAGTTCAAGTTTTGAGTTGTGTGATATAAGTGCCTTTTATCACTTAACCTCAGCTCCCCCATCTGTAACGGGGGACAATAACATTCATACATCACGCGATTGTTGATTTGTTTGTTTTGTTTTTGAAGAAAGTGCTATAGAGTGTGAGTTATAATGTTATTAGTTTAGATCTGCTTCTCCTGCCCTCTCCAATGACAAGTGCAGAAGGCTCTGACTTCATAGCTGGCCTGCAGAGAATACTCAGACTAGGACTGATTGAAGAAACTTTGGAGAAAACAGGTTTTGGCACAGCTTAAAACTAACAATCAGAGCTGTCTAACAGTGCAACAGATTTGTTCTAGTAAGTAGTGATTTCACTGATACTAAAGAGATTCAGAAAGAGACTGAACGCTCCTCCCCAGGGATCTGGTAGGGGGGTGGTTGGACTGGCTCCAGGCTTCCCACCCACCTGCCTGAGAACAGCACCGGCAGCCGTTTGCTAGTGGGTGAGCTCTGCAACAGACAAGCAATTACGGAGTGATGAGCGCTTCAGTTTTATGAAAGGGGTGAAGAAGCCAGAATTTTTACTATCAAAGCCTTTACTATTTAAAACGGACTCTTTCCTTTCTTCCGTCTCTCCTGCTCCTCTCAAATGCTTCCTTTTTCTCCCCATCTCTCTCATTACTGAGCAGCTGCCAAGGTGGTGCGGGGGTGGGGAATGAATCCTAGTACATTTGCGTTAGGCAACACTACATTGGATCACTTCTGAAGTTCCTCAAATTCTGAGCTTAATGAGTGCTGGGCTGAGGCTCTCCCTTGTGCTGTATCAGGTAACATCTGTCACCAATCCGGTGTTCCATTACTCAAGGGTCCTCCTATTCACCAAGAACAGGGCAAAGAATCTGAAAGGAGCATTGAAGCACACCTGGGATCTCTGTCTAAGATAAGGCAAGGGGACAGGGCCAGGATTCAGAACTAGAAGGCCAGGCAAGATTAAGTTAAGGAACACAATTCAGGAAGGTGCAGAGAAGCAAGACTAAAACAATGGCTATACTAAATAAAGGCAAGCTTTGGGGCATGTGGGCTGGCATTTAACTCACTAAGTCATCACTGACTCAGCCTCTTTCGTGAAAGACAACACTTGTCAGGGCTCAGATTTATAGTTGGAAGGGTTACTGGAGATTTGCCCTCTTTGAGCTTCAGTTTCCTCATGTATAAAATGAAAGATGATCTCATCATCAGGTGATTTCTAATTCAAATTTCTAATGAAATAATGTAGTCCAATTCTATCATTTTACATATAAGGAAACTGAGATCCAGAGAAGGTTAAATGAACTTGCCCCTCCTCATACAGCTTGTGCTGAGGTTTGAACCTTCTGACTCCAAATCCAGTTCTTTCCACTATACATAGGGGAAACTCTGGATGAAAGGCAGGAATGAGTTATTCTAGGGTTTATATCTGGTCTTGAAAGTAGGAGACAAAATCAAGGAACAAAATTAGGAGGTGAGAGAACTTAAAATAGACACAGTGGTTTTCATGTTGGAGCCCCAAACTAGTGCCAATTCATGCAGTAAAATGAGGTTTTTTATATTCTTTGGCCATTTGTTGACAGAATGAAACCTCAGTGGACCAGAAACATACTCCCGACTTTTTTGACCACACATTAATAGAATGGTAGAAAGTGTACCTGTGTGAATTTGGGTAAATCCTTTAATCTCCCTGAGCCTCAGTTTTCTCACTTGTAAAATGAAGGGATTAGACAAAAGATCTCCTAAGTCTGTTTATAGCTCTAAAAATATCATCCTTTCATAGTATGGCTCCAAGTCCAACATTCTTTCTTATATATTCTGTTAATGATCCTTGAAAATTCAGTTTGTATATCATTTATCGGTTTCTGACTTTTGCAGGGAGTAGTTACATAAAAATGATATTTGTAAAAGAAAAAAAAATTCCAGGGAGAAGGAGGAAGAAATAGTTTAGGGTTGCTGTTATTGTTGTTCAGTTGTTTTCAGTCATGTCTAATTCCTCACGACCCCATTGGGGTTTTCTTGGCAAAGATACTGGAGTGGTTCACCATTTCCTTCTCCAGCTTCATTTTACAGATGAAGAAATTGAGGTAAACAAGATTAAGTGAATTTCCCAGGGTCACACAGCTAGTAAATGTCTAAGTCTGAATTTGAACACAGGTCTTACTGCCCCTAGGCCCTGTGATCTAACCACTGGGGAACCTAGCTATCCTGAAAAATAATCTGGACCTTTTATTGCTTTCATTGTGCTTTTATTGCTGTGAGGAATTCCTGATGAGGAAATTCCCTTCACTGATGCATATTGGCAACTTGTCTGTACTTTGTAGTCCTAAGAGGACTGTTACCAGGAGGTTAAAGGATGAGCCCAGGGTCTTACAGCTGTTATATTTGTCAAAGGCAGAACTTGAACCCATGGCTTCTGACTCCAGGTCCAGGCCTTATTCCACTATATACTTCTTGGAAACTCAGTTCTTATATAATTTGGAAATATTTTTAGAGCAGCTTATAAATTTTTTAAAAAAAGAAAAATGGTTATGGAAAACATTTATGCAGTTTGAAAATTATGTTTTAAAAAAACTGGAACTGATGTTTCATGCTGAGGAAAAAGAGTTAAAATTATTAGCTCTTGGTGTTCCAATAAGCAAATTAGAATCATAATACTGCCTGTGCCTGTGTGTGCAGGTAGCATTAATTAACCTCTCAAACTAATTCCTGCAATTAAACCCACAAATCTATCTGGTTCCAGATGCAGATTGAGTTCATAAAACAAGGAAGCATGAACTTTCGGTTCATCCCTGTGCTCTTCCCCAACGCTAAAAAGGTAAAAACCAAAAAGTTTATAATTAATACAATTTACGTCATCCGGTTCTATCATATGGGAACTGAAGTGGGAACCTGCCAACTTTTTATCAGTGCTTACAGAAAGTGAGATTGGCCAAAAGATCAAGAGGTTTGGCCACTCCATTCATTGGTTGGGTTTTAGGGCTTTATTTGGCAGGATCACTCCTGTCTGAATTACCCCCCCCCCACAACCTCTTGAAGTGGCTTGTGTTTTAACCAAAGAGAGTAAATAGGGAAGCATGTATTTTATCTGGTACTTCTTATCTTTACACATAAAAGGCCAACTATTTGGATGTGCCTGTTTTTGTGGGCTGTTCAACAGATGTGTTTTGTTACATTTCAGCTAAAAGCCCATCTAGTATAACACTCATTAGCTGGAAGGATAAGTGAATTCCACTGAGGTCTCTTCTTAAATTGTGTTCTGCCACAGTTCATGTGAGGACTTTTTGCTCTAAAAGATACATTAGCTCAGGATGGAGGGACGCGTGAACTAGGGAAGGGTGAATTTATTAAGAAGTTATCATGTGCCAAACCCTGGAGATACTTAAGACAAAAATGAAAAGTTTCTGTTCTCAAGGAGCTTATATTCTATTGTGGAGGAAAGGGGAAGGATAAAATATGTGCAAATAAGTAAATTAAACATATATTCGGAGTAATATGGAGAGGAGGAAGCACTAATAGACTCTCGGAGGGGATGGCGCTTGAACCCGGTTTTGAAGGAAGCCAGGGATTACAAGATGCAGGCAGGTGACAGGAAGGCAATTCCAGATCTGGGGGACGGGGTATACAAAGACTGGAAGGCAGGAAGTAATATATTGTGATTGGGAAATAGCAAGTATAAGGTGTTCTGTCTTCTATGGATGGAACACAGTGTGTGAGGAAAAATAATGTGAAATCAGTCTAGCAAAATAGGTTAGAGACAGACTGTGAAAGTTTTTAAATGCCAAACAAGAATTTGTGTTGTATCCAAGAGCAATAGGAACCACTGAAGTTTTTTGAGTAGGGAAATGACAAGACCTATGCTTTCGAAATGTCACTTTGTGTAAAAATTGAATGTTGAAAACTATCTTTACATGTAATTGGAAAAATATACTATTTACAAAAAGTAAATTTGTATTCTAGCAATAGAGGCCCTCTGACCCTCTCATATAACTTAACATGGGAAAGGGCCAGGGTCCAGCTCAGAGCAGAAGAAATCTGGAAGATCTTTCCATATGATGGCAGCACTGGCCATTTTTATCTGCTTTAGGGTAGATACCCATGACTATAGAATGGACTTATTCAGAAGATAGGAATGTCTTTTTTGCTATTATTCAGCCATTTTTCAGTCATGTCCAATTCTTTGTGATTCCATTTGGGGTTTTCTTGGCAAAGATACTAGAGTGAGTTGTCATTTCCTTCTCCAGCTCTTTTTATAGATGAGGAACTAAAGTAAACAGAAGAAAGTGACTTTCACATGGTCACACAGCTAGAAGTGTCTGAGTTAACACTCTATCCACTGTGCCATCTAGCTGCCCGTATTCTTCCTAGAAGCATGCTCCAATGGCATCTTCCATTGTAGTGTTTTCAACTGAGTGGAATTTAGCAGATGAGTTTGTTCCAGAATCTATATACCTAGAGCTCCGGAGGCAGTCTCATCCCTAAAAGGTCTATTCAGACCTAGACCCAAGTTAATCATGAACTAGTTCTCAGGGCAGGATTAGCTTTAGCTTCATGTTCACCTCTGCAAGAATTGGGAATAGCATTCCTAACCTGGACTTAACCAAGCTATAGAGTCATCCTTAATGGATTGTAAAGTCTGTGAGGCAGGAAAATATGAAATCAATGACTGAGCTAGAGTGTTGTGTGTATGTGTTTGTGTTTATAAAAAGTAGGTATGAGAAAAGTCAGGATAAAGTAGAAAGGCAGGGATCTAGAACTTAGTATCTAGGTCTCTGGGGGAGCTATTTATTATGTCTATTCAGTTCTGTGACCATAATGCACAAACAGGAACTGTGAGAGTAAAAGGATAGTAAGTCAGGGGAAGCAAACAGTCCCAGCAAACTTTCCTTCCCCCTCTCCTGTCTGACCATGGGAAAAACTGGCACAATCTCTTTCATGTGAAGGTGATGAAAAGTACATTACAACCTAAAGGAAGGCTGCTTCTTTCCTGATGAAATATTCCCAGCACATGTGGTTTCCATGATTTAGATATGATGCTTGCCTACCGAGCTGCATGTGTAAGCTCTCCTACCACTTTTAGAAAAGGAAACAAAACCACCACAAAGTTTGTGGGAGAACAAGCCTGAACAAGCTCTGAGACTGGAGGGCAGTGGTCCCAGAAAGTCAGCATGAGAGAACGTAGTGGTGGGGTATCCAGAAATTTTTCTGACAACCTGAACCTGTGCCATCTAACCTCACATCTCCTTACAGGAGCACGTGCCCACATGGCTGCAGAACACTCACATTTACAACTGGCCCCGGAATAAGAAGAATATTCTGCTTCGGCTACTGAGAGAGGAGGAGTACGTGCCTCCTCCACGAGGTCCTCTCCCCACACTACAAGTGGTGCCCCTTTGAAGCTGTCCAAGAGTAAAAGATCCTGTTGCCTTCATTTAGACTGGATGCCACGGCACTCCTGGACTGGGACCTGAGTGGTGGAAGCAAGCTCACGCTGATAGCTGTTTCCCACTTGTTCTCTGGGCAAGGCAATTTCTCTTGAGCACTTGTGCCCACTCAGCATCCAAATGGCCTCTGTCACTAATGCTGAAGCAGAAGCAACATGTACCTCCTTGGGTTCTTCTACCTACTACTACATGGAATATAAAGATTTTTTTCCCCTCTTAAAATCATCTAGGGCATTTCCCTTAGCACCTTCACAAATAAATACTGTAAGTGATATTGCAATAACTGTAGACTTTGAACAGACATCCCTTATTTGCTTAAGAACTTTTTCCTGTTTAGCCATATGTATTTTTATTATCCTTAAAACAAAAGAATTTCATGTACAACACAATAAAATGTTTACTTTTGTAAAGCTGGGGCTCATATATATCTAGGGAAACATGGAAGAGGGCACCTATTCAATGGTGAGCCAAGCAGATGTCTCCTGAAAACAAACATAAAATAAATAAGACATGATATCAGATACAATTGATCAGACTTTCCTGAATGATAGGATCACAGTAAATTAGACAGACATTCTTCTAACCCTCATTGGCACACTCTAGCAGTTCATATTTTAACAATACCATGTGGTCTTCTGCACAGTTATCATTTTGTATGGGATTTCTCTATATCTAGGATCTATATTTAAAGTTGTGTGGGTAAAAGTAAGCAGTTAGGCGGTACACTGTACTGGGCTCGGAATTAGAAAGACTCATTTTTGTGAGTTCAAATCTTGCCTCAGACTCTAGCTGTGTAAGCAAGTCACTTAGCCCTGTTTGCCTCAGTTTACTCATCTGTAAAAGAAACTTGGAAAAAGTATGATGAGCCATCCCAGTACTTTTGTCAAAAACAAACAAAAAATCCAAATGGGATCATGAAGAATTAAACCAACTGTAACAACTGCACCAAAGCAAAATGTGCAGTAATATGTAAATACACTGGTATATGAATGGTTTGCAGCATACCTTACCCAATACAATTAAAACCTTTTTCTATTATCTTGAGGCAGAAATGACATAGAATATAACCTGGAATATATTGGGCTGGCACCAATAGTTTTAGTTAAATTGTCAGTGTAAGCATTTATACCTCAAAAATCAGTAAACTATTAACAGGTGTTCAGTTGATTGTTTTGTTTATTTTCTAGACTTAAGAAAGTATTGGAGTAATTGTGATGCATGTTAAATTTAAGTGTGTCCTGCATACATTTTTTTTCTTTCCAGAGAGTAGGCTGTAAAATAGTTACCAACACACACACACACACACACACACATACACACACACACACACACACACACACGTGTGTGTGTGCCCCATAGCACCTTGAATATAGCCTTCCATATGGAAAAAGAATAAAACATTAGATATAGAAGGGGTCTTCTAAAAAAGGGATAGTTGCTACCCTTATTCAGGTTAGATGGAACAATGAAAACTGACAGGGAGAGAAGACAAATCTGTTCAATTCTAATTTAGCTCTTTTTTTTTTTTTTGCCAAGGTGAATTATTTTTCCATTTCAAACAATAGCAATAACAGGTTAATGGGAAGTTGAAAGTAAGGTAAGTAAAGAGGTTGGGCAGCTAGGTAATGCAATGAATAGCTTGCTGTGCCTAGAGCCAAGATGATTCCTCTTCATGAGTTCAAATCTAGTCTCAGACACTTTACTAGCTGTGTGACGCTGAACAAGTCACTTAACCCTGTTTGCTTCAGTTTCCTCATCTGTAAAATGAGAAGGAAATGGCAAATCACGCCATTATCTTTGCCAGGAAAACTTAAATGGTTCTGAGTGAAACATGAACTAGTAGGGAGTTGATAAGAGAGATGGCCTTGATTAACTCTAGTCATTCAGCCCAGATGAAAATCATCCCAACATACTGAAAGAACTGGCACTTGTGATTTCCAGGACACAGTTAGTGATCTGTAGACAGATTGGGAAGAAGTAGAGACTTACATTTTGATTGGTGATGAAGAAGTGTAGTTGGTGAGAGACAAGGACTGAGCTAGATTTCAAGTGACCATGGCTGGAAATTTAATAGGGATAAATGTAAAGAAAACTTAGGTTTCAAAAATCAGCTTCACAAGTCCAAGATCAAAAAGGCATGTACAGAAAAAAAAAAAAATCAGTGATTAAGTGAAAAGATATTGGGCTCCGAAATCAGAGGACTTGGATTTAGATCCTAGTCCTACTACTACTTATAACCTTAGGCAATCACTAAACTTGTATTAAGTACCTACTAAATGGCAGGCACTGTGATTAGGGAAGTGAAGAGCAGGGAAAAATAAAAATATAAGGAATGAAATAATCCCCTCTCTCAAGAAACTTACAAGAACTTATAATTACAAAAATATCCATAAAGAATAAATACAAAGTGGTTAAATTAGGTAATTTGGGAGAAATGGCAGTGTCAAGTAGAAGAATTAAAAAAGACTGCAATGTGAAAAGTAATCTTTGAGCACTGTCTTGAAGGAAGAAAGCCATTCTATGAAGCAGAGATGAGGTTCAGGATGAGGGAAAAAAAGAGTTTCATTTTCCTATGTCCTAATCAGATTACATCAGATACTATGTTCAATTTTAGGAAGGACACCAATAAGCTAGAAAAGGACAAACAGAATAATCTTGAGTTCATGACATATGAGGATACCTTTAAGCAAGGAGGAACAGAGTATGTGTGAAACAAGCAGGGGATGGGAATGGTGAGACATAATAGATGTTCTGTAGTTGAAGTTTGCTTCATTTTCCTTATCTGTTAAATGAGCTGGAGAAGGAAATGACAAACCACTCTAGTATCTTGGCCAAGAAAATCTTAAAAGCGGTCAAGAAGAATCAGTCATGACTGAAACAACTGAACAACAGCAGCAACATGTGGCACATGTGGAAAAGGGAAAATCTCCTGGGCTTGATCCCAGAGGGCAGAACTTGAAACAATGGGCAGAAATTGCAAACAAAAATTGAGATTTTATTTAAGAAATAATTTCCTAACAATTGGAGCTATCCAAAAGTAGGTGTTATCTTGGGAGAAAGTTGGTATCCTCTCACTAGATGTCTAAGCAAAAGCAAGATGACTACTTGTGAAGTTATGTTGAAGAAGGTTACTAAAGTCTCTTACAATTCATGCACTCATTCATTCTATGAGCATTTCACAACTACCTGCTCTATCCTGGGCACTACAATAGATCTTAGGATGAAAACAAAAAGTGAAATAATCTGGGATTCTACTTATTGAACAAAAGAAGCAAGGTGCTGAGCTAGGTGCTATGTGGAGGTACAAAGAATAAGATAATAGTCCTTGTCCTTTCATGACTTATATTCACTTAACTAAGTCCACAACTTAAAACTCATTCTTCACTCTTTTAAAATATTTCTTTTCATTACCAAATTATGCATACCCTTTGATCCAGCAGTGTTACTACTGGGCTTATATCCCAAAGAAATACTAAAGAAGGGAAGGGGACCTGTATGTGCCAAAATGTTTGTGGCAGCCCTCTTTGTAGTGGCCAGAAACTGGAAACTGAGTGGATGCCCATCAATTGGAGAACGGCTGAATAAATTGTGGTATATGAATATTGTGGAATATTATTGTTCTGTAAGAAATGACCAACAGGAAGATTTCAGAAAGGCCTGGAGAGACTTACATGAACTGTTGCTGAGTGAAATGAGCAAGACAAAGAGATCATTGTATACTTCAACAACAATACTATATGATGATCAATTCTGATGGATGTGGCCATCTTCAACAATGAGATGAACCCAAATCAGTTCCAATAGAGCAGTAATGAACTGAACCAGCTACACCCAGCAAAAGAACTCTGGGAGATGACTATGAACCTCTACATAGAATTCCCAATACCTCTATTTTTGTCCGCCTGCATTTTTTATTTCCTTCACAGGTTAATTGTACACTATTTCAAAGTCCGATTCTTTTTGTACAGCAAAATAACTGTTTGGACATGTATACATATATTGTATTTAATTTATACTTTAACATATTTAACATGTATTGGTCAACCAGCCATCTGAGGGAGGGGGAAGGAGGGAAAAATTGGAACAAAAGGTTTTGCAACTGTCAATGCATATCCCATGCATATACCTTGTAAATAAAAAGCTATAATAATAATAAAAAATAAAATAAAATATTTCTTTTCAAATCTTAAATTCTGAACTTAATAAATAAAATGAGCTTTTCCAAATACATTGTAGAAGGAAAATTTTATACATAAAATTATGGATCTCTATTACATAGAATTCATTTTTATTTTCAAGTATCTAATAACTTCAACATGCAACTTTCAGAGATATCTTGGTTGATTCTTTCTGAGCTTTCTTTTGTTCTCTCTTTTATGGAGGGAGAAAGGGAACTTCATTTCTACCTTCTATCTCTCTGCTCTCTGTCTCACCTAACATGGATAAAAATTAAAAATATAAACAAATATTTGTATCAAATAGATGTCTTCATTTATAACAAATGTGCAAAGTCAAACAACTCAGTAGCATAGTGTTTGCTCCATTAATCTGAAGAACCTAGTTTTTCATATAAAGACTTACTATTTGACAAAAACACTCTGCCAGAAATTGGGTATAAATAGACCGACATCAAACACCATATTACAAGATTAACTCCAAATGGATATATGGCTTGACTTTGAACTTACACTGGCCATTTCTCCCAAGATTCTTGACTTTGCTCCTCCAAATGAAATTTGTTATTATTTTTATAGCATTATAAATTTATCATTTGGTTCTTTGGGATGGGACTAAATAAGTAAACTAATTTTGGTAGCATTTTAAAATTTCTTGTATTGACTCAGCAATAGATTTTTCTCCAATTATTTGCCTGTATCATTCTTGGTTCTTTACTCTCACTTATTTTTCATTTTCCAATTAGTTGCCAAGTCCTACAAATAACATTTTGTCAACACATCTCTCCTTTTCTCGCCATTTACAACCATCACAACTATTCCAGCTCTGGCCTTTATCACCTCTTGTCTGGACTATCCACATTTTTTACTTAGGGATGTTTCTTTGCATCTCATTTCTTTCCTTTTCAATCTCTGCTCCACAAGATGATAATTCTGAAGTAGAGATTTGGCCTTTTCACTCCTATGCTCAAGAACTTAGAATTACTTCTCCATTGCTTTTATTATTAAAAACACAAAGAAAAACAACCCCAAATCTCTCTCTCTTTATAACATGACCCCAGATTACCTTTTTAGGCTGATTACACATCCCCTCACTCACCTATAATACTCTTCATTTTAGCCTTATTTACTTACTTGCTATTTCTAATATAGAACATTCCCTCTTTAATCCATAATGCCTTTGCACAGGCTGTCCCCTAGCCTGTAACTTTCTCCTTCCTCTCCTGCATCCTTTGGAACCATACACTTCTTTCAAAACTCTGTTTACATGGCACTCATTTCTGATTTCCCTAGTTGTTCATACCCACATTATGCATTCATTTTCCATGCATATTATATTTATTCGTGAACAGTAACTTTCCAGTATGATTTAAGTTCTTTGATGACAGAGACTTGCATATACCATATACTTAGTAAAATGACTAAAATATAGTAAGCATCCAATAAATTCTTGAGTTCTTGTAGTTCACTGCAGTAGCTCTAAAAGTTTTTGGTCTCAGGATCGCTTTACACTCTTAAAAACCATCAAAGACCCTAAAGAGCTTCTATTTGTATCGGTTATGTTACCATGTTAGACATTAAAATTGACTAATAATTTCAGAATGTTACAAAACAAACAAAAAAAAATCAGTGACAAGAGTGACATTGTTCTACTTTTTTCTGCAAATTTCTTTCATGTCTGGTTTAATAGAAGACAGCTGGATTCTCATATCTGCTTCTGAATTCAGTCTTTTATAATATGTTGTTTTAGTTGAAGTGTATGAAGAAAACCCAGGCTCACACAGATATATGGTGGGAGAAGGGAGGAATATTTTAATGGATAAATAAAAAGATAACAAATAGTTCTAGCTATTTGTTGCTAGAACAACAACAAATTAAAGGAACCATTAATTTTGGTCTCAAGGTCTCCTAGAGATTTGAGGACCATACTTTGAAAACCAGTGGACTAACAGAAGGGATAATATGTGAAAGGGCATTGCAAAGAATACTGGAATCACTGAAGAGTTATGAGGTAAAAATGATTATCCATTTGGAGGTCATCAGGGAAACCTCTGAAGAGAAAATGGCCTGTGAGCTCAGCCTTGAATGGTAGATAGTAACTGATGGGTTGGGGATAACCATCATTAGTTAGTGGGCTAGTGAAAATTCAGTGTAAATTAAAAACTTTCTAGTCAATTCCATGACTGTACTTTTACTAGTTTATACAGGAAATAAATTGTGTCCTTCATATTTACTATAAAACTATGCTAGGCACAGGGGGTACAAGTACAATGAATGCACCATTACTTATTAATAAATGCAGTTACATTCTAATAAGGGAGATGAATATACACTTACATACACACATGTATACATAAACATATATGTATCTATATATGCATATATTTGTATTACTATATTTAAGGGAATAAATACAAATACATAGAAAGTTGTTAAATATATTTTGAGAGGGAGAGCATTAATAGGAGGATCAGGGAAGGTTTCATGTAGAAGATGGTACTTGAGGTGTATCTTTAGGAAGAAAGAGACCAGAGGAGAAGAAGGAGTGCATTCCAGACAAATGAGACAGCTAGTACAAAAGAATGGAGGTGGGCAATGGTGCAAGTCTTTCCAGGCTTTTCTGAACTCAGCCTGCTTACCATTTTTTAATAGAACAATAGTATTTCATTGCATTCATATATCATAACTTATTCAGCCATTCTTAACAATTGATGGTCAGTCACTCAATTTCCAATTCTTTGCCACCACAAAAAAAACAAAGAGCTCCTACACATTATCCCTAAAGTCTTAATGAAGTTTTAAGCTTTAATAGATTAAAACTGCACAAAGAATTTTGGGACACCCTGTATGTGAGTTGTACTGTCATTGCTAAAGAATCTAAAATTTACTAGCTGACCTGGTGATGAGCCTCTTGATAGTTGGCTAATTTGGTTCTTTCAACAATGCATGCCCAGTATATCACTGGGGAAGTGGTCAAAACTTTCTTAGCTTAGTTGGACCAACCAGAGTTTGTCCTCTGGTGGAATATTACTTGAGAATTTAAAAGTTCGACTATACCTTTATAACCACTAAATGAGGAGACATGGAAGAGGTGGCAATTAGTACTGATAGATGCTAGACTCAAAGCAGCGTGGCTCTACAAAAATATCAACATAAATATAAATTCAAATCAAGTTAACAAGTGATCTGGTGACTACCATGTGGAAGACCACACACTTGGGATATGTGTGAGATATGAATATTCATCAAGGAGCTTACAATGTCTTCATCTCTTGCACATTCTTCTGTAGCACCTAGTTTCTGTCAAAGAAGTGGCCCTTCTCTATTTCAAAACAATCCTTCTCCATGTATACTTATTCCATCCCTTCTCTACTGTCTCCATCAGATTGCCACCCTTTCCTTCTGAATACTTCATTCTCTCTGTGTTTTCATGACATTTCTCTTTCTTGTTTTTCCTCCTACATGTCTAATGGTTCCTTTTAAGTCTTCTTTCTTGGCCTATATCTATAATGCACAACCACATATGTATGTTTTTAATATACTCATATATTAGAAATGTATACACACATTCATGTATATGTATATACCACACATATGTATATGGAATATAGATATACACCTGTGTATATATTTATACTCTTGTACACATAAACAAATAAACACAAACTATGTGTACCTGTGGGTATGAATTTGATGGTACCATCAAAGTCCAAGTATAAATAGACCACCAAGCAGATCAGATTTTCTAGGATTGATATCTCCTAGTTTTCCTTTGTCTATATCCCCAATTGTTTAGTCAAGGCCCAAATGCTCTGTCGAATAATTCAAACCTTATATGCAGTGTAGAAAAGAATAGCTTTCATTCATTCAGCAATTATTTATCAAATGACAATTATGAGCAAGGACATTGTGCTAAATGCTTTAGAAGATCCATAGTGCAAGCATGCAATTGATGAATAGCAAAGAATACTGATGCAATTATTTTGGAAATCTTTTAGAAAAAGAAAGCATTCTTGTAAAGATGTTATAAGATGCTGAATTTCTGTTTGCTCCCCTCTCATCTTCCTCTTTCTCTCTGTCTCTTTCTGTATATCTATCTCAGTTTCCTCTCATATCTCCCACTATTTTGAAATGGTCCCATATTGTGACAATTTCTTGATGTCACATTAATAGCCCATCTTTTTTCTGTATTTTGCCTTGAATTCTTACTCAATCAACTCCAGTTGGCTCCTGAAGAATTCAATATGTAAGGTGAATTGAAGGTCCCAGATGGTCTACCAAATAGTATCTAACATGCTACTGCTGGTGCTAGTGGCAAAAAACACCTGCTAGGGTGATGAAAATGTGATCCTTCAAGTTCTTATGAAATATAAAGACCAAAACAACAATAGCAATAACAAATTTAACAGCTGTTTTTAAGCTTCATCACTGGAATTATTTATTTATTTAAAGGCTTTCTTCATCTATTTTTTTTAATAATATGGCAGAAGTAAGAACTCAAAGGTATTTCTACATGGAGCATTTTTTCATATGACAATAGATGGCTTTAATTTCTTCAAATGAAAATTATTTGTTCATATCCTTTGGCCATTTATCAATTGGGGAATCAATTGGGGTATTCTTGTAAATTTGACTCAGCTCTTCATATATTTTAGAAATTAGTGTTCTATCAGAAACACTGGCTGTAAATTTTTTCCCTAGCTTTCTGCTTCTCTTCTAATCTTGGTTGTATCGGTTTTATTTATACAAAACCTTTCAAATTTAATGTAATGTAACCAAAGTTGTCCATTTTGCATTTCATAATGTTCTCTAATTCTTCTTTGGCCACAAATTCCTTCCTTCTCCAAAAATCTGATAGGTAAACTACCCCCTTGCTCTCCTAATTTGCTTATAATACCACTATTTCCACCTAATTCATGTACCCATTTTTACCACTTTTGGTATGGGGTGTGAGATGTAGATCTAACATGTTATTTTTCAGTTTTCCCAGCAATTTTTGTGAAATAGTGAGTTTTTATCCCAGAAACTGGAGTTTGGAGGTATATCAAGCATTAGGTTACTACCGTCATTAATTATTGTATTGTATGTATCTAATCTATTCTACTAATCCACCATGCTATTTTTTAGTACCATATGGTTTCTATGCTTTATGATAGAGTTTTTAGGTCTGGTACTGCTAAGCTACCATCCTTCAAATATTTTTCCTTAATTCCCTTGACCTTTTTTCCCAGATAAATTTTATTATTCCTTTTTTTTCTAGCTCTATAAAATAATTTTTGGGGAGTTTGATTGGTAGAACACTGAACAAACAGACTAATTTAGGTACAATTATCATTTTTATTATATCAGCTTGACCTACCCATGAGCAACTTATATTTTTCTAATTGTTTAGAGCTAACTTTATTTGTGTGAAAAGTGTTTTGTAATTGTGTTCATATAGTTCCTGGGTGTTAATGTCTTTTTAGTCTATTCAAGCATTGACTTAAAGCTTTATTTCCTCTCAGAAACCACCTTAGAATGTTTCGTGATGACATGTGTTTCATATTGATACTCTTGCCCAATAGTTTTCCTCTTTTTTTTTTTTTTTGCCTTTTACCAGACACCCAGTTTGTCACTTCTTATGCCAATGTCAAGTGATCCAAGAAACATTTCTAAAACCAAAAGCTCTTTTTGCTTTTTTTGTGTTCCTGAACCAAGAAGAACCAATGGAGCCTATTCTCTGGAAGCAAATAAAACCAGAATGAAAGACATATTGTGGGAAACTACTTTTTAGAGGAAAAAATTCCTTTATAATGAAATTAAAACATTCTTTAGCACGTCAAAGTCATGATCCTCATAAAGAATCATGAGCTTTAGAGCTTGTTCAATCTCCTTATTATGCAGGTTAAGAAACTAAGGCCAAAGTGATTTGTTCAAAGCCATACAACTAGTAAGAGGCAAAGCTGAGACATAAATCCAGGATGAGGATTTGCCTTGGAACAGGGACAAAATTAGCTTCATTACTACAAGAAGCCTGCCAAGGTGGATGCTTCTCTATTCTGTTGAGGCTTGTCCTAGGGAAACTTGTTCTAGGGAAAATTATATGGGGTCATAGAATCTTGTATCCTTCAAGTTTGCAAAGTACAACTCCCTCATTTCACAAATGGGGAAGTTCTTCAAAGAAGAAATGTATTACTATTTTTCTTAAATATTAAGGAGAATGTAAGCCCCTTGATGATAGGGACTATTTTGGTTTTATTCATGTTTTGTAGCACCTAGAACAATACTTGGCATATAATAAACATTTCATAAATGCTCACTGAATTAAGTTGAATTTTTAAAAGGAATTTTAGCAGAAGCTATGCCCTGTAGCTTTATTCTCCTTCCTAGAACATCATTTTAGGGAAATTCAAGCCATGCTTCACTTTATCTTCATCTCAACCATCCCACCCCCTGCCTTCCTTAACATTATATAACATAATATATATAAAAAACATATAATATATATAATATAACATAATAATGATATGATATATAATAATAAAATAATTATTATTATATATCATAGCATTATTATTATAGGCATTCTACCCACTGTGCCACCTCATTGCCCAGTCTCAGTTCTTAAGACTCACTCCTCTAGTTATGGAAGTGTAAATCATGAGCGAATCAAATGACATTATTCCTGGATGGGATATGGCAATTTATACTCTTATGGAGATTCTACTCACTCATCAACTCTGTAACTTTCCAAACTAAATGGAAAGTTTAGCTACCTCCTTGGCTACATTTTCCTATATTTCTTGTTTTTCCCTATCAGAATGTAAGTTCCTCAAAGGCAGATAGTCTCTTTGCTTTATATTATTATTTCCCAGTGCTTAGCACAATCTTTGATATATATTAAATGCTTAATAAATAATTTTCATTCATATCTTAAAAACCCATTTTGATTTTAAATGAAGAGGTGATTTAAAATTTTCTTATCACCATCAAGATGAGTTCTAGGGTAGCCACCCGCTCAGATCCATTATTAATTAGCCTGATCAAACTCTCCAATATTGACTTTATGATGTAGAAAGATGCTGTTTTCCCATGAATATCTAACTCTACAAGGCCAACACTTGTGACAATAATATAATGTTATGGCTGTAGGAAATATCTATGTCACACCTTTAAGGAGAGGAGAGAGGGAGGGAGGGAGAGAGGAAGGGAGGAAGAGAGAGAGAGAAAGAGAGAGAGAGAGAAAGAGAGAGAGAGAGAAAGAGAGAGAGAGAGAAAGAGAGAGAGAGAGAAAGAGAGAGAGAGAGAAAGAGAGAGAGAGAGAGAGAAAGAGAGAGAGAGAGAGAGAATGAGAGAAAGAGAGAGAGAATGAGAGAGAGAGAGAGAATGAGAGAGAGAGAGATGGAGGGGGGCTCTCCCTTGTCTGGGGGTACATTTATTACTGTAGCAGAAGGATGAATTTTATTCTTTAACTGAGGCTACTCAAACAATAAACATTAATTCCCCCCCCCCCTGAGGCTGGGGTTAAGTGACTTGCCCAGGGTCACACAGCTAGGAAGTGTTAAGTGTCTGAGACTAGATTTGAACTCAGGTCCTCCTGAATTCAGGGCTGGTGCTCTATCCACTGCGCCACCTAGCTGCCCCTCAAACCATAAATATTCAATAAGGTTAGATAAACTCCTCAAAACCAGAAGGATCAGTCACTTGTCTAACTTTCTAAAGGTAACAGCTTCTCCCTAGTCTATCTCCTATGGCCAATTCAACTTAACAATCATTTATTAGTGCCTACCATATGCTAATAATATGCAAGGCACTAAAGATCCAAAGATAAAACAGTCTCTGTCCTCAAGAAACTTGCATTTTACTGGGAGAAACAAGAGATAAGTATGACTCTTCATAACCCCATATATAATATATATATATATATATATATATACCCATAATCACATAAAAATGCCTCGGATGAATGGAAATTGGAATGGAAAAAGTTGAAAAAGCCCTACTCTAAGGGCTCAGTTTTCTCATTTGTAAAATGAGACAATAATTGTAAATTGCAACGATATTAGAGTGGTTTGCTTCCTCCAGCTGATTAAGGAAAAGAGCAATCAAATCACTTGTCCAGAGTTACTCAGCTACTAAGTGTCTGAGATTTCAACTATGCTCTTTTTAAACTCCAGGCCTGGAGTAGTATCCACTGAGCTATCTATCCACTTCCAAGTACAAAATATTCTAGGAACTAAACATTCCAAGAGAAGAGAATGAAGAACAAGGCCACTACAGCCATGAGGGCAAGTCTGGGCAATGGCATACGGGACAGGAGATGGGATGTTGGGACAGGCTAGATCTGATTAACTGGGATGAAGAGTATCAATGTGAAGTCCTTCTGGAGAGATAAGTTAGAGCAGATTGTGAAAGCCGTTAAATTACAGGAGTCTGTATTGATACTCATACAAAATCCCATCCATGGGAAGTCAAGCCTCTTCCCCGCCTCCAGCCCCAATTCAGTGGATTTCCGAAGACCAAAGGCAAGCCTCCTTACCTTGACTTGCTGACCAGACACATTTACAAATGAAGATGAGGGGGCCTGTCAGAGAAGCTAAATGTCTCTGTTCTTTGTTGAATTTCCTTACTGTGAGAATAAAATAACACTTTTTTTGCCAACTGTTCAGTAACTGGCAAACATCGTTTTATCCAAAGATCAAACCAGAACTGAGAATGCTAATATTGGGTCCATCTCTACTAGCAACTGTGTGGAGGACTGATTAGAGATGGGAGAGACTCAAAGTAAGGAGATCAGTTAAGAGGCTATTACAATAACCCAGATGAAAGGTGATAAGAGCCTGAAAATAGCAGAATGGGAACCCTCACTACAAAATATCTAATGTAGGGATCCTTGTGACCCCCTCAGAACCATCTGGCCTGATGTCAGATTTCCTTCCTTACTCAGATATCACAGAGTGACATTTGAATCTGTGCTAGGCAGCCTGAATAGCTGGATTTAAGAATGAAGAAATAAAGGAAGAAATTTGTGTAAGGAAGCTGCTGCCCGCTCATTTCTAGACACTCCAGTCATGTTGCAGGCCGAGAGTCGGAGGGAAGTTTCTGACGCTGAGAAAACTCTGAAACATCAGATCTCTCCTGGCCCCTTTCCTGACCTCCCTGGCCTCTGTCTCCTGTGAGGATGCTAACCAGAAGGCCGACAGAGAGAGGAGAGAAGGAAAGGAGGGAGCAGAGAAGAGAAGATGGGAACGGAAACATAGAGGGCTGGCACATGGAGACTAGCAGATTCGTGGGGAAGGCAAGCTGAGGTGAGGGAGCTACTCTGGCCCCCTTCCAAAACCACCACTCCATCTTTATTCATTCTCATGTGCTTCTTCACTCCACAATGTACTACCCAGGCACCTGGATTAGCAGCAAAACATGGAAGCAAGCCACTCATTTGCAAAACTGGATGGGAGAAGGCCATTGGTGCAGAACTTGTTTACGGCTGGCGAGGAAGGAAGGGAAAGCTGCAATGTTAACAATGATGGCTATACAAGGCAGCATGGGGCGCTCATTACCGGTGGTGCAAAGGAAAAGCCAGGTGGGGTCCTTTGCCTGGCAAACGTGACATGTTAATGGAGAAAAGGAGGAATCGGTAATGCTCTCGCCAGCTCCCATGTCATGTGCTAGAAAAGGTAGGCCAAGGACCAGGTTTCGGGAAAGGAAACAAAGCCACATGGCCTTGAAGTGTAACGAGTTTGCCATGGCAACAGATGAAAATGAGCCTCCTAAGCCCAGAGCAGGTGTGAGTTATCTTACAGAATAAATATACTCCTCTCACCCCATGGTTTTATAATGAAACCCATGTTTGGATTTTTTTTCCCCACCCTCTTTTGTTACATGAAGAAGTTGGCTGTTGCTCAAAAGCTCCAGCAGAGGAGAAAGCATAATCAGCTTTATCAAAAGGTCTGCTTATTAAAAGGCAGCCTCTCAGCCGGGCTAGGAGCTTCCTGGGTACTGAGCTGCAGCTGGACTTTGGCTACGGGCTGGCCTTCGAGGGGCTGACCATGACTGGGAGCTTCTCGCTGGGCGTTTTCTATGGCACAGAAATTAAACTGGGTCATCTTCTGGTCCTCACGGCGTTTTTCAGAGAACTGCATGAGCATGTTCTCAAGAGGCTGAGGCCTGACCAAGTTGTGGCTTCTGCATTAATCTGGGATACAGGCCAAATGTTTCTTGTGTTTGGGGATTAACTGTCTTCATTTTCCAATCTGCTGTTATCTGTGAAGTTCAGTTACCAAGAAACGTCAAGACAGTTGAAAGTTCTCTTAAGTGGAGAAACGGGTTCAAGATGGTACTTTTCTAAATCCAAATTGTTCATTAAATAGAGGGATTAAAAAAAATGCCAGAGATATTTCATATATGCAAAAAAGAATAGGGGAAAGTGAAACATGACTTTTATTTTTCTTATCTGATTGTTGCTGGAAAAACTCCACTTCATTTTAAAATTAGGAGAGTTTACAAAGCCCTTTCTGTGTTCTTGGATGTTCATCTATGACAGACTTCTAGAACCCAGCTGGTAACCATCCCAGAAATGCTGCTCACTGAAACACAACCACGGATAGGTGTGAACAGGGATTGCCCCAAGGCAAAATTGTTAAGAAGTTTGTCTGGCCATTTTTCATCTGGTTTTCTTCATCTTCTTCTCCTCTCCTTCATCCTTCCTCCCTGAATATGCTCCCTTTCTCCTCTGGATATTTCCTCTTCCAAGCACCTGCTGTGCTCAGGTCAGTCCCCAGAAGTCTTAATTCCCTTCCAGAAGTGCTCCACGCAGGTTCCAAATAGCTCCTGAAGCTATAAGCCTTTCCTGGAACTCTCCCCTCCTATCATTTACCTATTCTGTTTCACATAGTACACATTATTAAGAAGTGACCAGTTTCTGTAACATAATAGTGGCCAAGCCAGTCAAATCAGATTCTCTTACTCTATCAGGCTAACCACTTGTGTCCCATCTCCTTATGGAACTAGATGGTTAACAAATCTGATTAATTTAGTATCTAATTTAGTATCTTGGTATATGAAACTCAGTATGTAATGCTGGATGGAGGATTGGTCTTGAGTTAGGAAGTCCAATACTCAAGAAGACCAGGAGTCAAGTTGTACCTATGATACATGCTAATTATATGACCATAGGGAAACAGCTTAACCTCTCAGTGCCTCAGGAAACTCTCTAGACCTGTGGAGGTACAAAAGAATTACTGATTTACATCAGTGGAGGGCATTTTCACCCTTGAAGTTCTCTTCAGCTATGAAATCATAGTCAATCAAATATATATATATATATATATATATATATATATATATATATATATATATATATATATAATCAGACATACATAATATAGCTAAAATATAGCTATATATTTTACATATATATGTATATATATATATATATCCACATATATACATATAAAATATATACCTTAAAGGGGTTTTATATCAAATATATATTTCTTTATATATTGAACACATATGTTGCTTACATATAAAACATATAACTTCATGAACTTAGATTGAACTCATATATCTATATCTATCTATCAGTTATAACCTATATAAAATGTCCATAAGTGTATATATGAATGCTATTAGTGTGTTATTCCTCCTGGGCAATATATCAGACTTATCTAGAATTTATTTATCCAACATTCTCAAAAATTTGGAACATAGCTAAGAATAGAAAATTTTAAATGCCCCAAGTAGTCCAAATAGAACTCATATAATTTATGTACTAAGATTCACATATTTTAGTACGGCAAATTCAACAAATCTATGTTTCCATCCTATAAAATGAGGTTAGACTAGATGACCTCTTGTTATTCTCCAACTTTTTTTTAACAATTTTTTTATTCCATAAAATCCTATGATATCATTCAGATTTATTTTACTTTTAAAATCATTCCAACAACTTTAATTATCTGGTTTCTTAGTTGGTAGTAGATTAAAAGCAGCAAATTAGAAAGTTGGGATAATTAGAAGCAACCCCATTGACAGTAGCAAGATGTGACAGTTAACCGCTAAGGAGGAGACAAAAGAGATCACAAACTCAAACCAGTCACTTACAAAGCTGGGGCCATTTAGTTAAACATGCATCCCAAAAAACCTTGAGGTCATCACAGTTATTATAGTACTACACAGTAACTGATGTGTATGATAATGCTAAGCTATCAGGAACAGGAACTTTAAATTATGTTCTGTCTAGGAAGCATTTTTTTTTTTTAAATGACAGCATTTAAATTGTTATGCTTCAATTATCTGGAAAATTTATTTAAACAAGGAGTTCATTCTCAGATGATACTTAAGTGTACAAAGTGTTGCTTCACTTATGACACAAATATAATGGGAGAGAATGAAGAAAGTTCAGAAAACAAGAACAAGTCCAAATCATAAACATTAGAAAGAACAATCAATGGCTTTGGAGTCTGAAAATTAGGTTCAAATGCCATTTTTGATATTTACTACTTATAACATCTGGAGCAAGTCACAGCCTTTTTAGACTTCATTCTTTTTTCCCTGAGGCAATTGGGATTAAGTGACTTGCCCAGGGTCACACAGTTAGGAGGTGTTAAGTATCTGAGGCTAGATTTGAACTCAGGTCCTCCTGATTTCAGGGCTGGTGCTCTATCCACTGCACTCTATCTAGCTGTCCCAGATTTCATTTTTTTCAAAAATAAAACTAAAATATTGAGTGGCTTCTGAGGTCTCTTCTAGCTGTAAAACTAGGATCCTAGGAATCTACTGCTAACCTTATGGCAGAAAATCACAACTCAAAAAAGCTAAGACTTTTGTTTAAGATCACAGGCTAATATACAAAGATCCCCCAAGAGTATATAAAAACACTCAAATATTCAAATTTTTTTTCAGTGGGAGTAGGATAGAGGAAGAAGAGAAAATACATACTTGTTCATTGAAAAGTAAAAAGAAATTTTGAAACAAGCAAATACTGTTGTAGATATTCTCTCCAATTACAACCTGTTTCTGCTGGTCCATGTCCATGTCCTCTAATAAGATCACCACAAAGGGTTCACCTAATATGTTGAGTGCCATCATTTTCTTCTGACATTCAAGATCACTAATGAAGCACTGGGACTGTCTTTATTCTTACAATATGACTAATATATTTTCTTTTTTTAAAATTTGCTTGTTTCAAAATTTCTTTTTACTTTTCAATGAACAAGTATGTATTTTCTCTTCTTCCTCTATCCTACTCCCACTGAAAAAAAACAAGAAAAGAAAAAAAAAACTCATAAAAAATATACAGTCTAGCAAAACAAATATCCAAATTGGCCATGTAAAAACGTATGTTTTATTCTGCATCTTGAGACTATCAAGTCTGTGTCAGGAGAAGAATGGTATTTTTCATTACTCGTCCTCTGGAATCATGGTTAATCATTGATCAGGATTCTTAAGTCTTTCAAAGTTTTTTATCTTCATAATGTTATGATTTCTTAGTTCCTTTCATTTCACTCTGAATCAGTTCATACAAGTCTTCCCAAATTTCTCTGAAACCTTTCAGTTAACCATTTCTTATGACGCAATGATGTTCCATTACATACATGTAACAGTGATTACTGCAGTTAATGAATACTTTCTTTATAGTTAAAAATATAGTTTAAAACTTCTATGCATATTTTTGTACTTATGGATCCTTTCCCTTTTTATTTGATCTCTTTGGGGGAATAGGCTCAATAGTAGAATCATTATGTCAAAAAATACACACAGTTGGAAACTTTTGGGGCATAATTCCAAATTATTCTCTAGAAAGGTTGGACCAATTCACAGTTCTACCAATAGTACAGCTCTAGTTCTACCTATTTTCCCCCCGCACCTCTAATAATTGTCATTCTTTTTGTGAGGGGGGGGATCAATTTTGTCAACCTGAGGGGTGTAATGTATAACTTCAAATTTGCTTTATTTTGTATTTCTCCAATTATTAGTGATTTAGAGCATTTTTCATGTCTATTATTAGCTTTAATTTCTTCCTTTGAAAACTTTTTCATATCCTTTGACCATTTAGGAGTTGAAAGATAGCTTATTATTATAAATTTGAATTAATTCCTTATATATCTTGGAAATGAGACCTCTATAAGGAAATTTGTTATAAAGAATTTTTCCCCAATGATTTCTCTTCCAAATTTAGTTTCATTCAACCTATAGCCTCTTTTTAAAAAAACAACAATGTTTTGAAACTTGTTATTTTTTCAAATAATGACCACCTCACTATAACTAATTTTTTTCCTTTTCCCTCTTATTCCTTTTCCCTACTATTATTAGTACCATCATCCTCTCTGTCATTTACGCTTGAAACCTAGGTGTCATTCTCAATCTCTCATTCTCAAGTCCTATGTGTTTCTTTGTAACATCTCTCCTTGATTTCTTCCTTTCTCTCTGAAATTTTCACCAGTCTGGTACATCCCACCCATGCTGGGATTATTGTAATAGCTTACTGGTCTTCTTTCCATAAGTTTCTTTCATTACTCCCTTTCCCCACAACTTCCCACTTACTAAACTCCAATGGTTTCCTATCACCTCCAGATAAAACATAAAATCCTGTTTGGTATTCAAAATCCTTCATAACCTAGACTCCCAACCTTTCCAATCTTACCATTTATGCCTTTTCCTCACACTCACCCCTGACATGTATTCTGCAATCAATTGACCCTGACTAACTTACTATTCCTCAAACAAGATATTGTGTCCTGACAGGGCATTGTCACTGACTCTCTCCTATCTTTAGGATGCTCTCCCTCTTCATTTTTTCCTCCTGACTTCCCTGTTTTCAAGTCTTAGATGAATTCCCATTTCCTATAGGAAGCCTTTCTCAATTCCATTTAATCTTAGTGCCTTTCCACTATTGAATATTTTCCATTTGTTTTCCACGTAGCTTATTTGCTTAGAGTTGTTTTCATGTCGTCTTTCCCATTAGATTGTCCTTGAGAATGGGAACTTTTACTTTCTTTGTATCCCCAAGCACAGTATGTGCTTCATAATAGATGCTGAATACATGATAGATTTCTTCATGTACATTTGATCTAATTCAGTTACTTTTTTATTCTCTTTATTGCAATTTCTATTCTTCCATAATCATATATCCTATAGTATCAGAGGACAAATGTGATGGTTCCACTGCCTTTATAATGAAAAGCATTTTCTACAAAACTCTTGCTAGATCTTTGTCTTTTGTTTGTCCTTCTTCCATTCTTATCTTTAAATACTTACAGGATGACTTCCCTTACTCTGAGAAAGTTTCCTTTAAACTGATTTTGTCCTTTGTTGCTTTTTTCATGAGATGATAATATTTATGATCTACCATTCTGATAATTCACAAAAATTTGTAAATAAGGTTATATTGCAAATTGGTGTTGTCCTTGATTTCCAAAGTTCCCCACATGGTAAGTAAGTGAAATGTCTTTTGACCAAGACTATTAGACAACTTTGATCTAAAGTCTATCTGGACATAACTGATTTAGCTACATTAAACTTTTTAATGAAATTATTATGATCTTTCACTGTCTTTTCTCCTACCTTTTTTCCATTTTGTTACCAAAAACTGTTATGGGCCAGAACTCTGAACTTGAAACAAGGATTCTTACAAGTTGCTAACTCAGTGGAATTGATGGAGACATAGTATCTAGTTTAGCATGATGTTCTCTAAGTTCAGTATGATTGATTTAATCCTACAATAATGGTTTCCTAGTGATATAATGATTGGTTTATACTCAGTGTACAGCATATAAGCTAGAAGCCTCAGCCAGATTGATTCAGAGATTCACAGAGCCAGAGAAGACAAGCAGATAGAAGGCTGGAAGGCTGTAGCACAAGCCCTTGGACTCATCCTGGTGGCAGGCTCTCCTTCTGCACTTCCCCCATGGAGACCAAGGCCAGTCTGAAAGGCTCTCCAGAAAGCTGCCCAGCCCCAGGAAGGAGATAATAAAGAATCTGGAATGTAAGAAAGCTAACTGGGCCGCAGGAAAGGAGACAAGACCTTGAAAGAGATAACAAAGGATTTGGACTTTAACCCCTGGCTACTTTTGTGGTGATTACTGAACTGAAACCAAGGCTGTTCCCAGAGACCCTAAGAAAACCGAACCAGAGAATATTACATATAACTTGTTTAAATAAGTCGACTAAATTCTTTTAACTGCACATCACATTTTTTACTTGTTTTTATCCTTCCAGCTTTGTACTAATTTTGATCTTTGCTCTAATACATTGGTAGTTTGACTGTACAGAACTAGCTGATTTAGAAATGACTCCCAAATCAGTAATGAGTAATTTCCTGTCTGTTAAATTGTAATCAATTTTGGGTTTTTTTTAGTGATATAATTTCCTGCTTACCATATCCAGCACTTTCCAATTCATTTTTCTAAAAAGTTCTTGTGCTGCATAGCTATGAGGCCTTTGTACAATCTATAAATCTTTGGACTTCTTCAGTCCTGATCCACATTTTCTAATTCATCTTTCATTACCTTTACATCTACATTGAAGTTACTGAGTATCAAAGTATATGCTGATTTAGTCTGAATGGTTTTGAGTTATTTATAGCATTTTTCTCCTCTTGATCCTTTGTAGCAAATGTTGGCACAGAAGCTACATTTATTTTAATGGTGGTATTTTGGTAAATATTTGATTTGACCTGACACAATCATGCTTCACCCCTGTCATATTCTTGCCATCCTCCTTGTTGCTTCTGCAGACTCCAAACTGGACTTCCAGGGACCATGTCCAGGAACCATCCCCTTAGTTCTGGATTTTTTATCCTGAGGCTATATCATACTGACAGATGATGGCATGGCCATTATATCCAGTCAGACCCACACCCAATTACACCTTACTTTAGCCATCTTGTCATTTTCCCTGTCATTGAAGGTCTTCCTTTCTCACAGATCAAGTATACTGTCTCTTTTATTATGGCAATAACTGCATTTACATTTACTTTTCTGTGATGTTCCGTTGTCTCTAGATTTGCGATCGCTCTCTAGGAGGAGATCTCTTGGGGAACTTCTGGGGAGGCAGCCTTGGCTTTAGTTCTGTCTTGTGTCCTTCAAAGTCCTGAATCTTTTCCTGTCAGAATCTCTCCAGCCAGCTTCAGTCTCTAGCTCCCTCTGAATCCAAAGCCTCCAGTCAGCAGGAAGGTAGAATCTTGAATCCCCTTCTTCCTTAATCCTGGCTCCTTTTATCCTCCCAAAGAATGGGCTTGTGGGAGCTTCTTACAGACCAATGAGAAAGCTCCTTTTAAAGGTGTAAACTCTTTTAAAGGTTTGAACTAAAGGTGTGAACTCTGAGCTAGAGAACTGTTAAGTACCGACTTAGCACCTAGTAAGGAACCTAATACTTCTCACTTTTTTCTCACTTGATTCAGTCTCATTTTAAAGTTCTCAAGAATCTTCAGAATCTCAATCCCTAGAAACAATGAGAAGGCACTATTGCAATAGCAGTAGTGGAAATATTTTAGGACTCTTTCAAATATCTCTACCCATGAGTGAGCCTGACCTTAATAAGAGAATGAGGAATCCATCACTCAATAAGCACTTATTAAACACCTGTTATGTGCCAGGCACTAGGCTATGTGCTAAAGAGACCAAGATGAAAATGGAACTGTTCCTGGCCTCAAGGAACTTACAATCACCAGGTAAAACAACATGTACATATACTGATATACATTATAAAGATATATCTTGATATAGTACAGGAGTAAATACTGGACTAGAGATTTCATTGATACGGGAATTCACAGATGGGAAAATTCTAACTGCATTCTACAACTTATGGTTTTACAGAGTTGCCTAGACTGCTCAAAGGCTAAGTGATTCTTGTCTGGTGTCACAAAGCAAAAATGTGTCAGAAGATGGCTCTTCCTGGCTCTGAGGCCACTTGTCCATTATAATATACTGAAGGCAAGATGCTAATAGCATTTTAGAGAATCAGGAAATGTTTCATGTAGGAGGGGAAGCTTGAACTAATCTTTGATAGAAAAGAAATAGGATTCTGAGAGGCAGGGAAGAGCAAGGAGCACATTCTAGACTCTGAGAAAAGCCAGAATAAAAGTACAGAGATGAGAAGAAATGTCATATGTGAGGTGCAAAAAAGATCGATTTGAAAGGAGGTAATGTATATTAAGGCTGGAAAAGTAGATCAGAGACAAGACAAGATCAGAGACAAGATGCAAAGGGCCTTAAATACCAGTTCTATGTCATCCAAGGGATAATAGAGAGTCATTGGAGCTAATTGAGCAGGAAAGTGATTTGGTTATACTTGAACTTTAGGAGAAATAAATACCTTGGCAGCTGTGTGGCTATAAGAGAGGAGACACTTGAGAAGGAAACTAATTAGAAAACTATTGCAATAAATAATCCATGCAAGAGGCAAGAGAAATCCAGGAACCCCAAACTAGGGTTGTAATATGTGAGGTAAGGAAGAGTGAAAAATTAAGCATAATTCTAAAATTCAGAACCTGGATGAGGAAGAAGAAATAAGAAAGAAGATCAGAAGAAAAATAGATTTGGGGGAGCAAAGGGAGTGCAGGAGAAGAAGAATAATTAGTTCTATTTGACTATTCAGTTTGAGTATATGATAATTTTTGGATGATTGTTGGATGATGTGAAACTGATATTTAACTAGAAGGCCTAGGAATGAACATAAGGATCTGAAAATTGTCTGTATAGAGATACTAAAGCAACCAAATAATACAGCATGAGAAACATAAGCAGGATGAGCAGATGCATTATGTTGGCAAGTTTCTAAACATGATTCCAAGCTAAGTTTTTGTAGGTCATTAAATGAGTAGTTTTCTATAGAGAACTAAAACATAATGGGCTTTTAGGGGCTCAAAATCTGGTGCTTGAAGTTCAGGTTCCACACTTTCATTTCTAGTGAAACCACTACCTATGTCACTCAAATTGGGGTAACCCGCGCAAGAAAAATAGCAGGGTGGGAGGTAATTTGAGGAGGAAGCAGCTTACAGATTTCTTGGTAAAATAATCAATCAATAGAAAAGCAAACATTAACTGTGCTCCACCAAAGCAATGTCTTATGTATAGTAAAATCAGGAGAATGAATGTGGGTGGGCTCTACAGAAAAATTAATTAATCCTCCACCAAGGAAATAAAAGAAGAGAAGAAAGGGGAGAAAAGCAAAAGGGAAAAGATCTTAGAGAAGGAGAAGTATATGATAACTACTAAAGCAATCCTAGGTATAGAAGAGACCATAGAGATAATGATAAAAAACTGGCATTTACAGAGTTAAAGTTGCTCTACATACATTAGAGCCTTACAACTACCTTAAGGAGATAGGACATTGTTCCTATTTTACATATCAGGAATCTGAGACTCAGAAACTTAGTGGACTTGCCCATGGTCCTACAGCTAGCAATTAACGGAAGAAGGATTTGAATGGAGCTATTCTTGACTCCAAATTTTGCATTCCATCCATTATATAATGTTTCTTTTATAATTAAAAAATTTCTTTCAGTTCACTTTGATAAGAGGAACCAATGGCCAGAGGGATATTGTATATTTTGTGCACACTTTCAATATTAGGACCTAGTGATCTCATTTTCAAAGTAGAATAGAGATTTATTAAAATTCAGTGAAGTCCCCTCATTTCCCTCCTACTAATACATCCTTGAAGATGATAGTATTCAAAAATCCTATAAATCATGACAGAAAGCATGAACTATGAGGTAGAAAATAAAAAATGGGAAAAATCTGCTAAAAGGCACCACAAAATGAGCATATTAAACCAATAAATTATAGTCTTGCCCATCAGGCATAAATCACCTCCTCCCACAGAGCAATCAAAATCCCTGAGTGAGAAAAGTGCTGGTACTGCCATGAAATAGAAGGCAAAGATGTGCCTTTTCTTTATTGCAAGCATTCACATTTTAGAGAAAATACATACCCACATACACAGACTTGATACTGCTGGAGATGATGGGAGAGATCAAATGCATTTCTCCACTCAGCTCCGTAGGGTGGGAGTAATGTTTGAAGTTGAGCCAGTCAGCTAAATATATGAATGATCTAGCTAGAAAGCAGCAGAGAGTGATTTGCTGGAACTAGAGGCCAAAATTGTCTATAGATATGGCTATGTGGGGTTTCCTAAGTTCCCTGTTCAAAATGTGGGACTGCCAAATCCTATCATGGCCTTTAATGGTTACCAGCCTCAGCCAACAACCCATTATGCTTTGGAGAGCTCTGAATGTAGTTTTCTAATTTAATATATGCTATCTTGTAGTTTGGTGTTTCATTTATAGGACTTGGGGCATCATCAATTTTTTTTGAAAAGACAACTAGAAAAGTTTTTTGTTTTTTTTTCCTACACCGGCAACATGATATGAAATAAAGGCAAGTCACCCCATTCTGTAATTGTATTAATGATACTGTTTGTGTTTTCAGAACATTAATAAAAAACGAAGACAAGGCTTAAAAGCATTGTTTGGTCATCTGGCTAGCATTAGGGGAGGCCAGTATATGAGACTTCCTACTTAGAAACTTTCATCTACTTGTTTTCTGTCAAGCTAATCAGTGGGATTTGTTTTGGTGCAGAGGGCTAGGAAAAGTCATGGGAGCTTTTCTAGTTCTATCTATCAGGAGTGTCAGCAACCAGCCTTCTTTCTCTTTATTTTAGTCCCTTTGCTCCTGGAGGGGACATTCCTTTAGATAGTAGGATTAAATAGAAAATGCTTAACATATGCTGAATTTAAAAATTTGGCCAGTTAAAAAAAATTAATTGAAGCCTACAGACTAGGATAGACTATGAGCTCTGTAAGAGTAGGGACCATACCGTTTCTAAAATTTGTTTCCCTTATTATCTACTAGAATCCTACATATATAGTAGGTGCTTACTAAAGATTTTGATTACATTATCTCTTTT
This sequence comes from Sminthopsis crassicaudata, assembly GCF_048593235.1. Taxonomy (NCBI): domain Eukaryota; kingdom Metazoa; phylum Chordata; class Mammalia; order Dasyuromorphia; family Dasyuridae; genus Sminthopsis; species Sminthopsis crassicaudata. Next base: position 192,855,078 of record NC_133620.1, read on the forward strand.
GATCCTTGGAACAACTTTGTGAGGAAATGTTCTGACTCAGATTTGAAGAAACAGACAAAATAAAGTGTTATATATAGGATGCAACTTCAGGTATTCCTATTCCCTATAGAGTACGTTTTTACCATGGTACTTCAATAATTCAATTCACTTCAATTTTAATTTGATTCAATAAATATATATATATATCAAAGACCTACTATGTTTAGCATAATGTGCTAAGTCCCAGATTGAATGAATCTTAAGGAAGAAGGGTTACTGGCTAATTGTGGTGAACAAAAGCCAGGAAATGGCAATAGGGCAAGGAGTAATACAATTGCCTTACCATGGCCAGTGAGTAGTAGTGGACGTATGAGGGAAAGTGTAATCAGCTTTGGAAAAAGTGGCCAAGAAGACTATTGGATCAGGAGAGTGTCAGGTCTTAGTAAGAACAAGAAGGTAGGTACAAGCAAGAAAGGAAAAGATTTAAGATGAAATCCAGTTTGTTATCTACGAAGCAGGCATTCCAAAGATCACAGTGAAAATACCAGGCACCTTTAGAATAGGAGGTTGGAAGGGATTTGGTTCAAGGTGGGCAGAAACAACAGTATTAAGGGATGGAAAACAGGGTTTGAAAAATGGTAATGGGGCTTTAGAAAGGTTGGGTATGATGGAGTGGATTGTTGAGGAATAAGTTCAGCTAAATTATCATTGTTAACAAGGTTCAGCTTTTAGTGGAGTGGTCCCAGGATGTCAGGGAACCGTATATACATTGAAAGTTGGGGGTGGGGAGTGTGTGGAGGGATATGGAAAATTCCTTAATGGGACCAAGGCAAACCTTATAGAACTATACATGGCTGAAGAACATGCTTGGAGTATAAAGTAGGCCTTGAAACAGTAAGTGGACAAAGTGGAAAAAAAGAGAGGCCTTTCAACTAGTTGCTGAGCCAGAACTTAGAATTTATTCAAAAGTGAAGTTATCAACAATACTATATGATGATCAATTCTGATGGATGTGGCCATCGTCAACAATGAGATGAACCAAATCAGTTCCAATAGAGCAGTAATGAACTAAACCAGCTTTTGTTTTGTATGCTTTTCTGTTTTTCTTTTTGCTTATTCTGTTTCTTCAAATAAAATAAGTTTTGGGGGAAAAAAGGCCCCTGGGAAGATTTATATGAACAAATGCACAGTGAAATAAAAATCAAGAAATCAATATATGTAGAATTGGAAGTGGAAGTAGAAGACTATACAGATATGGAATGTTGTTAGATTCTATATATATATATATATATATATATATATATATATTTTTTTTTTTTTTTTTTTTTTTTTTTTTTAAAGAGTCCTGGCTTTGGAGTTAAAGAACCTGGATTAGAATTCATATGCTACAGCTTACTACTTTTGTGGCCTTGAGCGAGGTACCTCTCCTCATTGGGCCTCTATTTTCTCTTCTGTGAAAGGAATGAGGATTAGATTAAATAACATCTAATAAAGTCCCTTCCTGCCCCAACATTATGAAATTACTGGTAAGAAATTTGTTTTAAAGGAGTCTCCAAGAGTAGTAACAAGAACTCCAGTGGACGTTAAACTCACTGCCAGTGAGAGTCAGAGGTAGCCATAAACAAACAGCATTAATAACCTTTGGGACTAGGTTCCCACTGATTTGCACTCTTTCTTTCCCTCTCCCACTCTCCTTTTATGGACATTTAGCATTAAATAATGAACTGATCTCTAATTGCAGCCAGCCCTTGCTCATAAATCCTGAGTGATTCCTCCTAAAAGCTTCTGCAAATGCTCTTCATTTTGTAGAGGGATTTCTCTCTTTCAGTGGTGGCTATCTCTCCCAAGACCTATCTTGGGATGGGGATAATGCATTTCCTGTATCAGGGCACAGGACAAGGAAACTCATTGTATGCCCATGGAGGAAGAGGACATCTGCAAGTTGTTGTGAAGAGCACACTAAAGGATCTTGTGAAGGGGACTTATTCTCCCAGTTCTATTTGGTTGATGAAGTAGATCACGTGAGCAGTGGAGCATAATGAGCTTCTTTAACTGCTGCCAGTGGGAAGTTCACCCTATAAAATACTAAGGCTCCTGGAATCATTGTGGGCCCAGAATAAGCTGATTGCGTAAAAGAGGAGTTTTCTTGATTTGGAGATGTCATTTCTGAATGCTGAACACAATGCCTCAGTGTTAGGAGGCACCCTTTTTGTGACTTGGCCTCCAAGGAAGCTTTTTTTAACCTCACAATTTAAAATGATTTGTTTCCCCATAGGATTCTCCCAATGGCAAACAGTGGTAAGATAGGGAACTCAATTCATATAAAAGTCTTTTTGCTAGAATGTTTTACAGTTTTTATCCCTAAAAAAAAAGGGAAATAATTGATACTACAAAATAAGACCCCTAGTTTTCTGCCCTTTCTTATGTTTTCTTCATTCTAAATTCCTGTTTCTATCTGTTTTTTCACTTAAGTAGCTTATTATTTGCCCCAAACCTTTGTTGAGAATTGTTAAGTAAATTAAATGACAAATGTAATAATGTATTTCTTCAGTGCTCCCATAGCTTTAACCAAACAGCCAAAACTAAGTTAAATTTTGGGATTCTTCTATTAACTCTTTCTCGTTGACTTCAGGCCCCTGAAGAGCAGACAAGTAAAAAGCTTGATTTTGTAACCTCCAAAGTATCTTAATAATTATCCATTGGATTAGGGGAAAAAAGAAAAACTTAGAAATTATCTAGTCTTACTCCCTCATTTTATAAATGATACTGAGGCCTTGGGGGGTTAAGTGATGTACCTACAACTATGAAGACAGCAAATTGTGGAAATGATATTTGAACCTAGATCCCCTAAATCTGGCACTCTATATGGGACCAAGGCAAACCTTATAGAACTGTATGGCTGAAGAACATGCTTGGAGTATAAAGGAAAGGTATAAGTAAAGTAAGCCTTGGTGGACAAAGAGGAAAAAAAGAGAGGCCTTTCAACTAGTTGCAGAGCCAGAACTTAGAATTTATTCAAAAGTGAAGTTATCAACAACAATACTATATGATGATCAATTCTGATGGATGTGGCCATTGTCAACAATGAGATGAACTATATATTCCACTATAAATTGTTATTTATTTATTTATTTTTACTAAAGTTTTTTATTTACAAAACATATGCATGGGTAATTTTTCAACTTAACCCTTGCAAAACTTTCTGTTCCAAATTTTTCCCTCCTTCCCCCCACTCCCTCCCCTAGATGGAAGGTAGTCTGATATATATTAAATATATTAAAATATGTGTTAAATCCAATATATGTATACATATTTATATAATTACCTTGCTGCACAAGAAAAATTGGATCTAGAAAGAAAAAAAAAAACCTGAGAAGGAAAACAAAAATGCAAGCAAACAATAACAGAAAGAGTGAAACTGCTATGTTGTGGTCCACACTCAATTCCCACAGGCCTCTCTTTGAGCGTACATGGCTTTTTTCATCACTAAACAACTGTAATGGTTTGAATCATCTCATTGTTGAAGAGAGCCATGTCCATCAGAACTGATCATTATATCATCTTCTTGTTGCCATTTATAATGATCTCCTGATTCTGCTCATTTCACTCAGCATCAATTCATGTAAGTCTCTCCAGGCCTCTCTGAAATCCTCCTGTTAGTCGTTTCTTAAAAAACAATAATATTCCATAACATTCATATATAGTCGTTTCTTAAAAAACAATAATATTCCATAACATTCATATACCATAATTTATTCAGCCATTCTCCAATTAATGGGCATCCATTCGGTTTCCATTTCTTGCCACTACAAAAAGGGCTGCCATAAACATTTTTGCACATGTGGGTCCCTTTCTCTCCATTAAGATCTCTTTGGGATATAAGCCCGGTAGAAACACTGCTGGATCAAAGGGTATGCAGTTTAATAACTTTTTGAGCATAGTTCCAAATTGCTCTCCAGAATGGTTGGATTAGTTCACAACTCCACCAATAATGTATCAGTGTCCCTGTTTTCCCACATCCCCTCCAACATTTGTCATTATCTTTTCCTGTCATTTTAGCCAATCTGGCAGATGTGTAGTGTTATCTCAGAGTTGTCTTAATTTGCATTTCTCTGATCAATAGTGAGTTAGAGCACCTTTTCATATGACTAGAAATAGTTTCAATTTCTCCATCTGAAAATTGTCTCTTCATATCCTTTGATCATTTATCAATTGGAGAATGGCTTGAATTCTTATAAATTTGAGTTAATTCTCTTTATATTTTAGAAATGAGGCCTTTATCAGAATCTTTGATTGTAAAAATGTTTTCCCAGTTTATTGCTTCTCTCCTAATCTTGTCTGCATTAGTTTCATTTGTACAAAAACTTTTTAACTTAATATAATCAAAATTATCTATTTTAGATCAATAATGATCTCTAGGTTTTCTTTGGTCACAAATTCTTTCCTCTTCCACATTTCTGAGAGGTAAACTATTCTATGTTCTTCTAATTTGTTTATAATATTCTTTATGTCTAGATCATAAACCCATTTCAACCTTATCTTGGTATACAGTGTTAGGTGTGGGTCAATGGCTAGTTTCTGCCATACTAGTTTCCAATTTTCCCGGCAGTTTTTGTCAGAGGGAGTTCTTATCCCAAAAGCGGGGGTCTTCATATTTGTCCAGCACTAGATTACTATAGTCATTGATTATATAAGTTGTTATTTAAAAAATGAAATAAAATCTAGCCAAAAATAGGTAAGAATCAGAAAGAAATGATTTAATTTAATTCTATTGGGAAACATAGGAGAGTTGGGAGGGGAGATCCTATATCTAGAGTCAGAGGATCTGTGTTTTAATCCTAAGTATAATAAGTATTATACTGTGAGAGACTATGAAATCATTTCATCTCTCTGGGATTTAGTTCTCTTAAATGTAAAATGAGACAGGATTCCGTTGTAACTCTGTATTTATAAACTTATCAAAGTGTTTACTGAGCATCTACTATGTATGACGTTGATGTTCCTAGGTATTGTATGTATGTGCAATGAGGGAGGTATAAAAAAAGCATAAAATATGGTCTCTGTTCTTAAAAAGCTGGTGGTTCATTCAGAGAGGTGAAATATATACATATGAAATACAGTTCAATAAAAATACAATATAATTAAACAGAAAATGAGTAGCACAGACAAATACTATAGGAGTTCAGAGAAGAAGGTGTTGATGTGGGCTGTGGTTGTCAGGATAATCTTCACAAAGAGGCTGAGAAGTAGAGCTGGACATGAAGAGAAAGTAAGATTTGTACTATGTCAAAAATAACAGGAGAAAACTGAGAACAATCATCTTTAAATCAGGAATCAAGAGTTCATAAAATGGAAAGATCTGTGTGAATTAATGCAGAACACGGAGAATAAAATCAGAAAAGTGATACATGTAATAACTACAGCAATATAAATGAAAATAACACTAAAAATCAGTTGAATTTAGATTTTAAAAATGACCAATTTTCTTCTCAGACATGAGAAAGCTACACGATTCAGGATGTTGCATAGACTGTCAGATTAGTTCAAGGAATGGGTCAGCATTACTTCTTTTTGTCGTTGTTACAAAGAAGGCAAGTAATTTTAGTTTCCCAACTGTATAATGTTATTAACTATGGGAGCAGTAAACTATAGACCAGGAACCAAATTTGGACCAAAACCTGTTTTCAAAACAATTTTTACATATCTAAATGCAATAAAACTTAATTTAAAAATGTCAAAACCATTCTCAGCTCTATATGAAAACAGATGGTGGGGCTATAGACTTTGGACCCTCCCCCCCCAAAAAAAAAAAGAAAAAAAAAGAAAGGAGAAGAAAAAGGATGAAAAGATAAGGGAGGAGAAAGAGAAGGAGGAGGAAGAAGAAGAAGAAGAAAAAGAAGGAGGAGGAGGAGGAGGAGGAGGAGGAGGAGGAGGAGGAGGAGGAGGAGGAGGAGGAGGAGGAGGAGGAGGACTCTAATCATGATAAGTTAGTCAATGAATTTCTGCTGCTTCTGTATTGGCTCTTATCAACAACTCCTTTTTCTTTTCTATACTATATTCTAAAATAGAATGTTCACTTCTTTTCAAAGAAGATTTCCTTAAAGGTTTCCTCCATTTCCATGTCAGTAACCAGTTCCTATTGTGGTGACAATTAGATCCAGAACAGAAATTCCAGTTCACCTTTTGAAATATGAAGTTTTCATTAAGGTAAGTCAAGAAATTATTATTTGCTCTGCTTATGACAAAAAGGCAGAGCTCTTCAGAGAATGTCTAGATATTTGAAATTCCCTCCATTAACAACCTTTTGAGATAGGGTTGTTATCTGGTTCTGAAAGAAAGAGGTGTGAAGGGAAGGTAATAAGCATTTATATAGCATCCACTATGTGTCAAGCATTGTGTTTAATACTTAAAAAAATGTTATTCTCATTTGATCCTCATGACAACTCTATGAGGTAGATACTGTTATTAGAACCCCCATTTTTACAATCGAGAAAATTAAAGCAAAGAATCTAAAACCAATTCGAACTCAGGTTTTCCTGACTCCAGGTCCAGTGCTCCATCCACTTTGCATCCACTGAAGTTGCCCATGCTTCCTCACCGGCTCTGCTTGTTATCATGCTATTATATCTTCCTAATTGTAAAGCCTAAGAACCATGCTGCCTTGATAACTAAAAGCCTGCTATTTCCATCCAGCCCTCGCCTGACTGTTTCTTCATACAAGAACATCTATCTTCTGCCCTGCTGCCATATCACTACTGCTACTGTTGTTGCAGCTGCTGCTCTACCCTCCAAACCAGTATTACCATCTCGCAGCTAGCTGGCTCCAGACCCTACCCAACTTCTTTGCCCCAGTTATCAGTCCTGCTTATGCATACACACACAACTGCAAATGGAATCAAATCAACAATGTTTTCTGGCAAGGATGTATAAATCAACTCCCCTATTATTCCATTCATTATCCCTGACAATTCCAAGACCAAAATATCTTTCATGGCCACCACTTCCTTTATTCCCTCTATTAGAATATAAACTCCTTAAGGGAAAGTGCTATCTGTATCTCCAGGACTTAAAAGGTATCCAGAACATCAGCCCTTTATAATAAGTTTTTTCCATTCATCCTTTCTTTCACTCAAAGGCCTGACCATGCCTCTCCTGAGCTTCGGAAGTTTCATTGACTTCCTGTTGTCTGTACAATAAAAAACAAACTTCTGTTTGACATTTAAAGGAAGGCTTTTAAAATCTGGCTTTAAAATATCTTTTTAGACTGATTCTGCATTATGCCCCCTCACACACTCTACATTACAACTAAACTAATATACTTGCTATTCCAAGCCCTGTGCCCATACCTTTGCCAGCCGTGTCTCTCTGCCTAGAATTCTCTTTTTTCATTCTTTCTTCTCGGAACTCCTACTTCTCAAGACTCAGCTCAATTGTCACCTGTTAAAAGTCTTTTCTGTTACGGCCCCAGCTCTTAGTGTTCCACTCTCCAAGTTATTTGATATTTGGTTGGTCTTCTAATTACTTAGCACTGTGCCTTTTCCCTCCCTCTTTTACACAGCCTGAACGGGTTCAGTCGTAGGAAAGGCTGATCCAAAAGAAAGGACATTCTACTTTTCTTTTATTCTTTGAATGTTATACGCCCAAATCCAGCACCTAGGAAGATTTACTTATTGATTAGATTTTGCTTCATGCCTACAGTCTCTTCAAAGGGAGGAGCAGGAAGGTACCAAGCATATGATATAAATCACTGGTATTTATTTCTTATACACAAAAGAAATGCTTAATACTAAAGACTCCTAAAAGCCCAAGCTGACAGAACTTAAACAAGTGGCAGTAATAGCTACTGAAGGTTTACCTGGAGACAGAAATTCAAGATCAACACACATAAAGCATGTTAGGACAGCTGAATAGAGATTATACATTTCCCATTGAATGTGTTCTGTCCATCTCACAATAGATAGGTCAGGCAAAGCCAGACCAGAGCTTTGAGCTCATCATCTGCTCAGCATTCATTTTTTCTAAGTACTTTCCAGGGACTCCTGAATTACATACAGCCAGCACCACTCACCAGGGCCTCCAGGACTATACAACTCATAAAAATCACCTTCAAGCTTGGGTACAATCATCTCAAGCTTGATGTTCATTCACCCAGAGTCAGACATAGAAGCCCACAGAAGAAGAAGGCTCCAGAAGCCCAAGTTCAAGCTAGCTGCTGTGTAGGAGTGGATGACAGGGATGGAGAAGGTCCGGTCTCCCGATACCCCCAAAATGCACAATTCTGAGACTAGTATGATGGCTCTAAGAGGGCTGAAGGAAGAAGGGAGACAAGAGAGGAGTTTCTCCTTTTTAAAAATACTCTTAAATCACTGGCTCTTCTTGTTCAAAGGGCAAGAAGGGGATTCCTTCCTCATTCCCAAGGCCCAAAGCTCTTCAGCACTAAATCACATGGATCAAAAGCTGCCAGGGAATTCAGTATCCCCAAAGAGACAGAAAGCGGAATTGGCACTCATCACTGTCCCCATCATCATCAAAGTATTAATAGATAGCACTTGTACAGTGCTTTAAAGTTTGCAAAACACTTTATGAATATCATCTCAGTTTATTCTTGCAACTCTAAAAGTATGTGCTATTATTCACCTCATTTTAATAGGTGATCAGAGAGGCAGACTGAGGTTAAATGACTAGCTAGCAACATATGCTGAATATCTAAGGCTGGATTTGAACTCAAGTCTTCAGACTCCAGGTCACTCCCACTATTTTTGTGCACATAGTCAACTTGAACCAGAGTGACCCAGACATGTCAGTTCTTCTCATACCCTGTTACATTTTTATACATTTTGACATTCTGTACCCTCCCCAAGCTCACTGATGAAAGTAACTGTCTCGTTTTTGTCTCAGTATCCCAAACACCTTAGCACATTGTAGATGCTTAGGAAATAAATACCCATTGAACTCAGTTGAACTGAATTTAATTTCTCACATTATTTGGTGTCCTCTTTCTGTGTAGGTAGTCAGTCTGTGGCTCTGAAAACAATACTATGTCTATTTCCAACTCTCCAGTGATCTTTATTCAAATATTCTCCACCATCCTTTTCTCTGTTGGTTCCTCTATTTCCTTACATACGTACATATTTCTTTTTTTTTAATTAAAAAAAATTTTTATAGCTTTTTATTTACAAGATATATGTATGGGTAATTTTACAGCATTGACAATTGCCAAACCTTTTGTTCTAATTTTTCCTCTCCTTCCCCCCCCTCTCGAGATGGCAGGTTGACTAATACATGTTAAATATGTTAAAGTATAAATTAAATACAATATATGTATACATGTCCAAACAGTTGTTTTGCTGTACAAAAAGAATTGGACTTTGATATAGTCATAAGTCCATATTTCTAATATTACCCACCTCCCTTTTTGTCTATCATACTCTTTTTGAATAATTATGAAACCTTTGAAGAGCCATATTCTATTTATCAATCTTATCCTACCAAATTTCAACAGTTAGATTTGCCACCTTGAATAAAAAATCTCTACTTTATCTACTCATACTTTGTATCATGCTCTCAGCAGGTTTTAATATGGGGTTATTTAATTACCTAGATTCCATAACAAGAATTGCTAAATAATAATAACCTCACTTTTATATTATGCGTTAATGTTTATAAAGTCCCTTTTTCACAATAATACGATGTGAGATAGGTAGAGCAAGTGTTCGTATCCCCATGTTACAGATAAAGACCAATACGATTATTCTTATAGAATATTGTGAATATCTTTAATAAGTTAAGCACTCTGATAAATTTATGAAAATACCCAGTGTTTGTACTAGAAAATGAAAGCCTAATCCTTATTTATCAAAAAGTAGTTAGGAGAGTTTTCTTGTAAGCTAAATATTTAGGAGAAGAATATTTGGCTTCAATTTATTATGTTTACCTTCCAAATGAGGATAAGTGTTATATGATATTAGAGGGCAAAAGGTCATCATGGGTCTTGTTGATTTCCCATTCAGGTTCTGGAGCTGGGTTACAGCTCTTGGTGAAGAATCCTGGCTGTACCTTATTGAAAAGATGAGACCTGGCCACAATTGAATGAAGAACCCTGGGGTGTCAAAACTTACTTATTCTCATAATTGCCCAATTTTCTAACTTATTCCTAATTGAAATCCTTTTTTGATGGATGTTCTGACCCATGAGAACTATAAGTTTAACCATTTCATTTCAAAAAAGGTCATTTTCAAGTTATATGTATCTAATAGAGGGGCAAAAATAGTAAATATACTCTAATTCTCTTTATCAATGATGTTTTTTCATAAAGCCCTTTGTAAACCTTAAAATAAGATACAAATATCAGCTATTATTATTATTAATTTTGCAATCTTTATCTCTTTTCCTCCTTTTAAAAATTTTTTTATTTTATAATTACACATAGTTTTATTACATAGTTTTCAACATTCATTTTTGTAAGATTCTAAGTTTCAATTTTTTCCATTTCCTCTTTTATCATCCTCCTCCCCAAGACAACAAGAAATCTGATATAGATTATACATGTACAATCATTTTAAACACATTTCCATATTTGTCATGTTGGAAAAGAAAAATCAGACTTTCCTCTTGTCTTGGATACTAGGGCAACTGGTTATATAAGTAAACAAAGAAATTAAATGGAGTAGGGGGAAAAACTTGGCAACTTTTATTTGCCATATTTTTTGCTCCACTGTCATCAAGTCCTTGTGTATAGTGTATATTACATTAAATGCATGTGTTCATACATGTGGGCATACCCAACATGCAGGCACATGTATAAGACATATATGTATATGTACACACAGACGTGTTTGCACATAAAATAGCATTTTTATCTATATTGTCACATGATTGCTTATAATATAAATCCACATATATACATGCACGTGTACTTATATAAAGATACATTTATGAACATACATGGGAATATGCATATGGGAACATGCACAATTATTACCTTTTTTTTTTTTTTTTTTTTTTTTTTAACTGAAAAACCTAACGAAATTCTCTTCTGGTATCAAGCTGACCTAGGTTCCCAGCATCATTTTCTCAAGATAACAATCCTTCTATCCAGGAAGTGAGAAACACTATAGGCCATATGTTACAGGAGACTGAATGAATTAATTGATCTGCCTATAATTCAATCTGAAACCTACAATTAGGTCAATTTGTAATTTTTCTTTCTCACCCTCAAATGCAGCTGAACATTTTCTCCACCACCTTTGGGGACCTGAATCACAATAGGTACAATTAAAAGTAGAAGATGGGCAGGGCAAAATCCACCAAAATACACTTGAGAGAATCTCTCTGGGAAATTAGTATGCAAAAGATAATTCACTCCCAAGAAGCCAAAGACTCAGACTACAGAAAGAAAATGCAAAGCCACATTCCCAGATAAGAAAAATTGCAGTTGGCATCTTAAAAAATGTATATATTGTCCAAAGGAAAGCTTCAGTCAGTTCTAGAACTAAGACCTAAATAACTTCAATTTTGAATGCTGCTTTTTATAGACCTTCTTCTCTGGTGTCTGTCAAGAGGTGAATCTTAGGTGGCAGCTTCTGAAAGTAGCTTGGAAAAATTAAATTTGTAAAACTGGGTAGCCCTGATGTTGTATGCTATACCAGATCAACTTTCATTATTTTTTAATGAATCTTTATAATTCTTGTTCCAGATCTCCACACGGTTGACTTGTGTTCACCTTGCTGTGCAATGATTTAAAGGACGTTTCATCTAATAGCAGAGGAAAATGATGAATTATAAATGCCAAATCATCCAGCAGTGAGTCAGGTTGCACTGGGGTAAGATTGTAAGCAATAAAGAATTTCTTTGTTCAGCTTCTAAGTTTGGGGCAAATAGACAACAGCTGCTGAGATAATTAAAAAGAGACATGCCAACCTGTCTAGTAATATGCTAATCTGATTGTTTTTACATGGAAGCATAAAACAAAATATGAGGAATATTTACCAGCTTAAATGAAGAAGCCTTGTCCATATGGGTGAATACAAAATGATTTTATTCAGATCATGTTCTGGACAACTATAGAGAGATCAAGAAAAGAAGAGTATACAGTCAAACTTTTAATAGATTGGAGAGTTTATTCTAAATAGATGAAACTGGTGATAGATGGGGAACCAAGAGGGCAAGATTAGTTATTTATTAACTATATAAACCTGGGTAAATAAGTCACTTAGTTTCAGTTTTTTAAACTATGAAACAGCTACTCTATCTAGCTCTTGAGCTTTTATAAATGCAAAGAAAGCAATGATCAGATTTTGTTGCAGAAGAAATAAAAGACAAAGGTTGTCAGCTCCAGCTTGCTTTTTGCAGACTTGCTAAGAGAAAATCCAAAGTAAATGTCCAAAGACTCTCTTTGTGCTAATATCCAGAGAAAAGATAGAAATTAAAAAGGATTTTCTCACTGTAATCCAAAAACTATGCAGATGCAAATAAGATGTAGTTGGGAAGAAAGAAAGCAATTCAAAAGACAGATGACCCTATATCTTGCTCACTGGTGAGTTCTAGCTATGGATCTGACTCACAAAAGAGCTGAAATTGCCCTGAGACTATGGGCTAGATTCATAAAACAAACTATAACAATTACCCTTTGGGGCTAGACAACAGCTATGCTATCAATTAAATATATTTTTATTTAAATTAATGTGTTTTCTGATTTGGTCTGGCAAAAGAAAAAGACTGGTGGGATCTGTGAGCTGTGATTTTGGGTGGATACTGGTCAAACTCTTCTTGAACATGGATGTAGCTTTCAAAGAAGCCTTTTGAGGCCTCAAGATATGTAAGGATCAAATTAATTAATGTATTTAAGTGATGTTTTTCCCCAGGGCTATGGGTAGAAGAGGCATTCTTAACCAAACAAAGAATAAAGGCAATTTATTATGTTGTTGTTTCATTGTTTTTTAGTCATGTCTGATTCTTTGTGATCCCTTTTGGGGTTTTCTTGGTAAAGATAGTGGAATTGTTTGCCATTTCCTTCTTTTTATAGAGAAAGAGAGACAAATAGGGTTAAGTGATTTTTCCAAGGTCACATAGCCAATAAGTATTTGAGGTGAAATTGTAACTCAGGTCTTCCTGACTCCAGGCTCAGATCTCTAAACATACTGGTCCACATAGCAGCCCCAAAAGGCAATTTCAAAAGACAAATCAGATAGCTTTCATTACATGAAATGGAAAAGTTTCTGAACAAACTAATTTAATGTACCTAGGATAAGCATATATGTTAAACATATATTAAGTGTCTAGAATGTGTAAGTACTATTCTTGCTGCTAGGAATAAAGACAAAAAGTCTCTATTCTCAAGGAACTCAAAATCTAATAGGAGATAATATGCAAACAATGACGTATAAGCAAGATAGATATTGGATGAATTGGAGATAATCTCAAGGGGCAGGCACTAGCATTAAAGTGGACCAGAAAATACTCTTATAATAGATAGGATTTTAGAAGCCAAAGAAGTTAGGAGGCAATGCTGAGGAAGAAGAATACTTGGTGAGGTGAAGTGAAGATGGAGGGAAGCCAGTGAAAATTCATAGTCTCAAGGAGATCAGTGTCGTTAATCATAAAGTATGTGGAGAAGTTTAAGGTATAAAAAGAATTGACAGGTACAGAAGAAGCCAAGTTATAGAGTCAAACAAAGGATTTGATATTTGATACTGCATATAATAGGAAGCAATTAAAGTTTATTGAATATGAGAATGACATTCAGACTTCCAATTCAAAAAAAAAAAAAGATCAATTTGGCAGGTGAATGGAGGCTATATCAGAGTGAAAAAAAAAAATTTGAGGTGAGGAGACCAGTAAGAAGGCTCTTCAAATGTCCAAGTTTGAGGTGGTAAGAGCCTCTACCTGGCTGATAGTCATTCTAAAAAAAGAAGGGAGTGTATACAAGAAATACCATGAAGGCAGAATAAATAGGACCTGACAACACTTTAAGGTTTACAACACACTTTTTTTTTCAAAAGAGTCACATGAGATAGGCAGTATAATCATTCTCATTCCCACTTTAGAGATTAGAACCCCAAATCTCATAAAGTTAAGTGTCCAAAGCTTATGGTTAGTATGTACCAGAACCAAGATTTGAATCCACATCCCCTGACTTCAAACCCACCTAACCATAGTGTTTCTCTTCCTCATAGTGTAGATGGGGAACGAAGATCGGGATTTGACCTGTGATTTCATTCATATAGCTGGAAATGTCAGTATAGAAGTAAAGAGTACAGCTTTGAAATAAGCAAGGGGCATAGAAAAGAAAAAATTTAAATGAATAGGATGAAAGAAAAAAACAATTAACTACCATAAAATACTATCACCATATCATAACATAAAAGTGAAGAGTATGGACTCACTCGTAAAATGGATGAAGTTAGTAGTGCACATTAGAAAGCAAAATTCAATAATATTTTATATATGAGAAACTTACTTGAAACAAAGATTCAGACTTAAAATAAAGGATTTGGGGCAAAAATCTGTTATGCTTCAAGTGAACACAAAAAACCAAGAGTGAATAATATAATATCAGACAAGGCAAAAGCAAAAACAGCTTTAATTTAAACAAGATAAAGAAGGAAATTAATTTTTCTGAAAAGTAACATAAATAATAATTTGATTTCAATACTTAACATATATGCATCCAATGGTATAACTTCTAAATACTTAAAAGTAAAACTAAATTAATTATAAGGAGAAATAAATAGCAAAATTGTAATGGGGGCTAACCTCAATTTACTCCCATACACCCTAGATAAATCTAAGAACAAAAAAAATTTCACTAGTACAGGGAACTCCTAGGTGAGAAAGGTTTTTTTTTTTTGTTTTGTTTTGTTTTTTGTTTTTTCCCTCCCAAAGTATTTCAGCACTTTCTATTCAATTTATAATCTTAGTGCATCTAGAAATTAAATGACTTATTTAGCATCAAGCTTATTTAGCATTATATGTTTAAAAAAAAAAAAGGGGGGGACTAGAACCCAGCTCTTCCTGGCTTTGAGGTCAATTTGAAGAGGGGATCCTGAAACTCTAAAAATTCTTTTAGGAGAAAAATCTCCTTCAACTCTGAAACACAGCTTAGAGCTGAGCTGATTGGGCTATCCCAATCCCCACCAAAACACTCATCATAATAGCTTCCAGATGGACCTTGGCAGCTCCCTTTGCTGACAGGACTTTCTGTCCACTGAGAACGGCATTCTCAGTGCAAAACTCCATTTTCCATAGATCTGCCCGCTGGAATAATATTCTTTTCCAATAATATTCTCTTTATCCTCACCTATTTCCTAACAAGACTTTATGCTTCTCTGTCAGGATTTCTAACTTTACTTCCCAATCCCTATAATTAAACCTCTTTTATCAATCTAGGTTTTGGGGTCTGTAAATTCTTTTACAGAGAGTTTCCTAAAACTCCCTACCCTTGTACCAAATATCAAGGGAGTACAGGGGAGTCAAACCTCTCCATTGGGTTCCCTGAACCTGAACCTGCCACTAGATCTTATCATTTAACTCCCTGACCACCAGAAATCCTAATTTCATTTTGGTTCCCTAAATCTAGACCTTATCAAGTTCTCTATCCACCATATAACTACTTATTAGAAAGAAGATCTAAACAAGGTATTTATATATTCTTACCAATGATGAGAAGATGTGGTAATTTCATGGAAACATCTAACTGACTGATTCCATCAACAGGATATGTTGAGTGTTTCTAGGAATTCACTTATAAGAAATAGTACATTCTCCACATACAGATTGACATTTAGCTTCTTAAAAGAGAAAAAAAACTAAGCATTGTTGCTGACTCACTGTCAGATTTTTCTGTTCTTGTCTGCTTCTTTATGGATTGAATTGTTTATTCTATTGTTTCATTTACAACAGAGTGTTACATATGCAAATTTCAGCAATGAATGTATTGTTTTTTCCAATTTTAATTTACAAAAAAAAATAACTTCTTCTTATGTTATGTGCTATTCTATCTCTCCCACCCTTCCATTTCAATACACATATCAATTTTTTGGAGAAAAAATAGTTCAAATAATCATATTTAAGTATTTTATAAGAGTATTTTTTCTCTATCATTACTAGGCTTTAACACAAAAAGTGAGCAGTAAGAAAACTACTCTGAAAGCTTGATAATCATTTAAGAACAAGATTTGACCACTGTTTACAAGATTCCAAAGTTTAGTAAAAAAAGGATGCTTATTTTGCTGGATATCTTGAATTTCCCTCTATCTGAGTCAACTGGGGCATATACTCTGATTATATCTTCTTTCCATATAGCTTTCTGTATGTGTATCTGATGGGGAGGGGTATTATGCAAATAAGTATAATGACATGCAAATGAAAGAGTGGATAGCTGTGGAGTCAGGATAACCTAGGTTTACGGTTCACTTTTGATACATACTAGTTGCTACTCTGACCAATTACTTAAACCTTTTAATGGCCTAGGCAACTCTTTAAGACTATAAAGTGTGGGCTAGGTGCCATCCTGCATTGATAGACCAAGTTACCTCAGCACAATTGAAAGCACACAGTTTATCCAAATAATAGTAATAATAATAACAAAATAAACAAGTTGAAATATTAATAAGTAGGCAGTATAAGGGAGTGCAGCAGAGTTAACAATTTGAAAAACTGAAGTGATATGCAAAGGTTATAGAGTTATTAAAATGAGGATTTGCAAAAATAATAAGTATTTAATAAGAAGCTGCCTACCACTCACTTTGTTACTTTTAGAATGTCCTGCAGTATTAGCTCAATTTAAATGCCTTAAAATTTTTTGGGGGGGCAGCTAGGTGGCATAGTGGATAGAGCAGGACCTGAGTTCAAATCTGGTCTCAGACACTTAACACTTCCTAGCTGTGTGACCTTGGGCAAGTCAGCCTGGGGGGGGGGCGGAATTTTGGGTCATAGATCTTTTTGACAAATTGGTAAAGCCTATTTACCCTTTCTCACAATGATATTAATACACAGAATTACAAAGGGAACCAATTATATATTGAAACATGGCTATCAAGAGGAACTATTTTAGCCTGCTCCACCCCTCACACAGGAACAAAGATCTAGGGACAGTGGTATCAAATTCATATAGAAACGTAAGCCTATATTGACTTTAACTAAAAATTAACATTATCCATGCTCTACAGTGTTTCTATTTATTTTGTTAAACATATTCCAAATATTTTTTAACCTGTTTTTGCCCACATTAGGGAGTTTTGCAGGCTCTGAATTGGACATCTCTGAAGGGAAGGCACTAAAATAAAGTCTGATCAAGAAAGCCAAGAAGTCACAGAACATCATTTTTTTCCAGCCCAAAGTGGCTTAGGGAGATATACAGAGAGCCTAATGGAAACAGGATCTGCCAAAAAGTGCCCATGCAGGAGTCTGGGAAGAAGTATTTTGATGCTTGGAGTGGAAAGAAGATCAAGAGAATGCACCAAGGCAAAAAGAGATCCCAGAAGATTTCTTTGTAAACACTGGGTATAAAAATGTTTACTATCTGATAAGTCTATTACCCACTATCTAATTCTGGGTAGGTGACAGTATATCTAGGGTGGACAGGAGCAGTTGTGAACATTGACCATTGCTATGGACTAAGCATGGAGCTGAGAATCAAATGGAACCTATGTGCTTCTAATTCCAGAAGCAGAGGACAGTATCCCAAACCAAAGAGAAACCAGCAGTATGGTTGTTCTGAACCTTCAAGGTCTCCTAATAGTCAATAATAATTGAGGAAAGCAGCCTATTAAAACTCTCAACATAAACTAATTAATAGACTCGATCATGAATCAGACATTTGCAGAACTCAGACTTGGATGGCAGTGAACATATCTCTCTGTGAATTGTGTCACTTTGGCAGCAATGAAAGCAAAAGACCCTCAACTGGAACTGTTAAAGCAGCAGACATCTTCCCCCAGAAGTAAACAGAGCACAATACTAATATAAAGTCTAAAGTCAAGAAGTAGACTGAAAGAATGGACAGTCATAAAGAGTCATAAAAAGCCCAAGACACAGAAAAAAAAATAAACTTAAAAAGTCTATGGGCAAAGTCTTAAAGAAAAATTCATTTATGGAATATTATTGTTCTATAAGAAATGACCATCAGGATGAATACAGAGAGGCTTGGAGAGACTTACATGAACTGATACTGAGTGAAATGAGCAGAACTAGGAGATCATTATAAACTTCAGCAATGATACTGTATGAGGATGTATTCTGATGGAAGTGGATATCTTCAACATAGAGAAAAGCTAATCCAATTCCAATTGATCAATGATGGACAGAATCAGCTACACCCAGAGAAGGAACACTGGGAAATGAGTGTAAACTGTTTGCATTTTTGTTTTTCTTCCCAGGTTATTTTTACCTTCTGAATCCAATTCTTCCTATACTACAAGAAATTCAGTTCTGCACACATATATTGTATCTAGGATATACTATAACATATTTAACATGTATGGGATTGCCTGCCATCTAGGGGAGAGGGTGGAGGGAAGGAGAGGAGAATTCAGAGCAGAAGTGAGTGCAAGGGATAATGTTGTAAAAAAATTGCCCATGAATATGTATTGTCAAAAAAAAGTTATAATTATACAATTAATAAAAAAAAATTTTTTACAAAGAAAGATTCAGCTTGGACACAAATTTAACAAGAATTTCCAGAAGAATTATAGCAAGAGTTGTTAAAAGAGCTAAAAATATATTTTATAACCAAATGAGTGAAATAGGAAAAATGGGAAAAGAGATAAGAACTAAGGAAGAAAAATATGAAAAGAGAATTAACAACTTGGAAAAACAGGTACAAAATCTTACTGAAGAAAATAATACTTTGGAAAACAAACTTGAAAATTTAAAATCGAAGCTAAGAGACATCAAGAAATAATGAAACAGTCAAAAGACTGGAAAATTGAAAAAGAAATGCAAAAACTGATGTGAAAATTAATCAAGGAGAAATAATTGAAGAATCATTGTATTACTGAAAGCCATGAACAAACAAACAAACAAAAAAAAAAAAAAAAGAGGCAAGACATTATAGTTCAAGAAGTTATATGAGAAAACTGTCCAAATATCTTAGAACTAAAGGGCAAAATAGAAATTGGAAAAAATCATCAGTCATTCCCTAAAAGAAACCCCAAAATGAAAATTTTGGGGAATATTTTAGCCAAAATGCACAGCAAAAAGGTCAAGGAAAGAATGTGGCAAGCAGCCAAATAGAAAGAATCCAAGTACTGAAAAGTCATAGCATCATATAGGATTTAGTAGTTAGCATCTTAAAGAAACAGAGAATTTGGAATATGATATTGAAGAAAGCAAAGGATCTAGGTTTACAAACAAGAATAATCTATCCAGCTAATCCGGTGGGAATTGGGGTGGGAAGGAAGGGAAGAATGTATTTTTAATGCAATGGAAGATTTTCAAGCATTCCTCATGAAAAAAATCAGAAGTAGATATCTAATATACAAACACAGAAGCATAAAAAAGTAAACAAGTGAGAAACCATAAGGTACTAAAAAAAAGAGCAAACTGTTTTCATTCATATATGAGGAAATGATACATGTAATCCCTCAGAACTTTATTACAACCAGAGGTCTTAGAGATAATCTATTTAGGGGGCCTCAATTTAACTCTATTATGTTCAAATTATTTCAAAAGAAAAATGGAAGAATAAGGAAGAAGAATACCTTGGGAGAGGAAAGAAGAGGAAGAATGAAGGAAATTATCTTATATAAATGAAAATCATGAAGAAGAGTTTACATAATAAGGAGAGAACAGAGTGTGTATGGGAGGGAGACAGTGACATCTGAATTTCACTATCATCTGAACTGGTTTGTATATGACTAATGAGTCATATAATGATTCATGTAATGAGTTTTATTTTTCTTGCCTTCTCAATACGTGAGGCGTAAGAGGTGGGATTGAGGAATTGACTAGAGCAAATGGTAAAAAGAAGTACAAAAATCTAATGAGAAGAATGATTTAAAAAGCAGAATTGGCTAAAAAGAAAAAGAGGTACAAAACATCACTGAAGAGAATAACTACTTAAAAATTAGAATTGAGCAAATAGAAGCTAATGACTTTATGAGAACTCAAGATACAATAAAACAAATCCAAAAGAATAAAAAAAAAGGGGGGGAAATGTAAAATATCTTATTGAAAAAAAATTGACCTGGAAAATAGATCTAGAAGAGATAATTTTAAAATTATTGGACTATCTGAAAGTCATAATAAAAAAAAAGCCTAGACATCATCTTTCAAGAAAATGTCAAGGAAAACTGCCCTAACATTTTAGAACCAGAAGAAAAAATAGAAATTTTAAAAATCCATCAATCACTTCCTGAAAGAGGTCCCAAAATGAAAACTCCCAAAAATATTACACTCAGATTCCAGAGCTCCCAGATCAAGGAGAAAATATTCCCAAGAGCCAGAAAGAAATAATTAACGTATTGTGGAGCCACAGTCAGCATAATGCAACATTTAACAGCTTCTACCTTAAAGGATCAGAGGACTTAGAATATGATATCCCAGAGGGCAAATGAGCTAGGATTACAACCAAGAATCACCTACCTAGCAAAACTGAGCATAATCCTTCAGGGGGAAAACTGGATATTCAATGAAATAAAGGACTTCCAAACATTTTTGGTGAAAAGCCCAGAGCTGAATAGAAAATATGGTTTTCAAATATTAGATTCTAGAGAAGTATAAAAAAAGTGAACAGGAAAGGGAAAATCACAGATTGAAGTATTTGCATTCTTACATGGGAAGATGATACTTATAATTCATAAGAACTTTCTTGTTATTAGGGACAATTAGAAGGGATAGATAGATAGATAGATAGATAGATAGATAGATAGATAGAGGGCACAGGTGTTAGCTGAATGTGAAACAAAGATATCTAAAAAAGATGAAATTTAAAAAAAGAGAGAAGAATGTACTAAGCGAGAAGGAAAAGGAAAGGTAGAATGGGATATTACAATCACAAGAAAGAGTTTTTACAGTAGAGGGGAAGAGAGGGGAAATAAGGGGGAGTGAGAAAAACCTTATTCTCATCAGAATTGGCTCAAAGAAAGAATAAAATACACACTCAATTGGGAATAGAAATCTATCTTATCCTACGAGAAAGTAGGAGGGGAAAGAGGTAAAAAAAAGGGTTGGGAGAAGAAATGGTGATGATAGAAACTGTGGGAAGGGTAGTCAGAAGCAAAACACTTTTGAGGAAAAACAGGGTGAAAGGAAAAAGGGAGAGAGAATAGAATAAATGGGAGTGAGAAAGAGAAATACAATTACCAAGAATAATTGTGAAAAAGATAATTAAGCAAGTTTTTCTGATAAAGGCCTCATTTCTCAAACATCTACAGAACTGAGTTAAATTTATAAATCTAAGAACCATTCCCCAATTGACAAATGATCAAAGATATGAACCACTTTCAAGAGAAGGAATCGTAGCTATTTAAAGCCATATGAAAAAATGCTCTTATAACTCATCATTGATTGGAGAAATGCAAATTCAGAGAGTTCTGAAGCACTGCCACATATCTATAAACTTGTCTAATAGGACAGAAAAGGAAAATGACAAATGGTAGAGGGAATATGAGAAAAATGAGACATTCATGCACTGTTGTTGGAGTTGTAAACTTGATTCAACCATTATGTAGAGCAATTTGGAAGTACATCCAAAAAGCCATAAAATCATGCATACCCTTTGACCTAGCAATACTACTTCTAGGTCTGTACCCCAAAAGTGATAAAAAGCAAAAAGTAAAAATGTACAAAAAATATTTACAATAGATTTTTTTCTGGGGGCCAAGAACTACAAATTGAAGGCATTCCCATTAATAGAGGAATGGCTGAATAAGTTGTGGTATGTGATTGTAATGAAATACTATTGTGCTATAAGAAATGATGAGCAGAATGCTCTCAAAGAACGTGGAAATACTTCCATGAGCTAATTCAAAGTGAAATGAACTGTGAACAAAGTAACAGCAATATTGTAAGATGATCAGCTATGAATAATATAACTTATTCTCAGCAATACAATGATCCAAGACATATGTGAAGACTTATGATGAAAAATGTTTTCCATATCCAGAGAAAGTACTGATGTTATCTGAATAAAGATTGGAGCAAACTTTTTAAATTTCATTTTTCTGGAGGGTTTTTTTTTTGGTCTATGTTTTTTCTTTCACAACATGATTATTATGGAAATGCTTTGCATGACTACACAAGTATAATCTATATCAAATTACTTAAATTCTCAATAAGGGGATGAGGAGTGGGGAGAAAAGAAGGGAGAGAATCTGGAAGTCAAAAGTTTTAAAAATTGAATGCTAAAAGTTGTTTTTATATATACCTAGGGAAAAATAAAATACTAAATTAAAAAAACTTAAGCTAACAGAGTTATACATTTATAGCTAAAAGGTACTTAATAACAGCAGCTAACCTTTATATAGAGGTTATTATGTGCCAGGCACTGTACTAAGGACTTTACAATTATTAGCTCATTTGATCTTTGCAACAAATCTTGAAAGGGAAAATTGAGGCAAACAACTGAACTGACAGGTCCAAGGTCACATAGTTCATAAGTATCTGACGTCAGATTTGAACTCAATCTTCCTGATTCCAGACCCCACACTCTATCCATTGCATCACTTGGCTGCCCTATTTTAGGGGAAATCTAATCCTCAGCTTCTTAAACTATGGACTGTGACTCCATATGGGGTCTCATAACTGAATATGGGGGTTGTGAAATTATAATTATCAATAAATGTTTTATTTGCTGTCCTTACTTTATATACCTATATAAATAGGGTCATGTAAAAATTTCTCAGGTGAAAAGGGATTGCGAGTGGGAAAAGTTTAAAAAGCCCTAATCTGGTCTAGTTCCCTCATTTATAACAGAGAAAACAGAAACTCAGAGAAGTAAAACTTTCCTGTCCCAGTGCATACAGGTAGAACATTTTAGAATAAGGTTCAAATGTAGTTTATTTCACTCCAGGTTTTTGATATATTTATGAAGTCACACAAGTCCAGCTCATTTTGGATACTGATCTCTCTGCTTGCTTTCATCAGCCCTCTTGGATCCTGAAAATTTCAAGTAATCACGTTAGCCTCTCTAGTTTGTTGTAAACAGACCGTTACAAACAGACTACAATCCCAGGTTTAGTTTTCTGAACTTTCCAGTGATAGAACTATATGGCTGTCATGGAACTCCATTTCCTTATAAATCATTCTTATTCTATTATTCTGTTATTCACTTTTTCTCTTTCATCTCCCCTCTTTATGAACCCTTACTATATAGCTAATTTACTCCATAGTTTATTATATAGCTAGACTCTGGAACTAGTGTAATTACCTTTTTTGCTTAAATATTATTTATTATTAATTCATCAAATATTAATAATTAATTCTACTGAATTAGCACATACAACCAGTCATTTTACATTTTGGGAGCTGGTAGACCCTGGGGCCCCTAATATAGGAGGCAATGTGACAATAAGTTTGGATCTCCATTTTTTTCTTTCCTCCCTTTTTTGTCCAAGCATTAGTATCCTCATCTGTAAAGTAAGGATTATAACAACTGTACTCCATATTTATAGATATGCTGTCAGAAAAGCACTTGTGGGGCGGAGCCAAGATGGCTGAGAAGCCACACGGGACTGTTTAAGCTCTCTCATTCCTTCATTACCAACTATTTAAGTCAGCCTCAAAAACAGCGCTTCTTGACTGGAAAAACCCATGAAGATTGGAAGTACAACAACTCACCAGAGGAAGAGAATATGGAATATCGCCAGAAAAGGTTTGACCTGAGGTGGCGGGAGCAGACCAGTGCAGGGCAGGGATAGAATCGGGAGTGGGGTGGCCTCTGCAGTTGGAAGATTTACACAGAGCTCTCCGCTGTAGCCTGACTGTTTTGCTTCAGTGGAGGAGTAGTGGACCAGCAGAGAAGTTGGAACCTAGGGTAGAGGGTACTCTGAGGGATGCCAAAGCCCCAGAGGATCTGGCTGCACTCACCCAGGACCGGAAGTGACTTAGTGCAGACCATAACACAGCTTTTTGTGGCATTGCAGCAAGGGGCTTGTGGTGGGGGGCAGTCACACACAGCAGGGGCACTGCCCAGGACAGCCTCTCACTGTACAGTGAGGGGCTTGGCTGGGGGTAGTGGAATTTCCCCAACTTGACTGCGCTCCCCAGGCAGAGACACTTCTAGTGCGGAGAGGGATAGGACAACTGCAAATACTCAAAGCGGGCATTTGTGGGGGGGCAGTAATACCTTTGCTCCTTAACTTCTAGCCCCAAGACGGTCACTAATCCTCATAGTGGGGCTCCGCGCAGGGCACTTACACAGCCCAGCAGTGATACCCAGGCCTAGTCACTTCCGAGTGGAGCTCTTCCCAGAGCCCTCCTTGCAGCCCATTGAGAGGACAGATACTATTCATAAACACATCCTTGCTCTGCAGAGGAAGCTGGTAACCTCCTTGCACTGAAGGCAGACCCTGAAGGCTTTAAAAAAAAATGAGTAAAAAAATGAAGAAAATGATTGACAGCTTCTATGCAGAAAAAGAGCTGGTTTCCAACCCTGAGGAGACCAATAGCAGACAGCCTCCAGACAATACCCCAAATAATGCTCTCCTAGAAGAAACTATTAAAAATCTGAAGAGAGAATTAGAAGAAAAATGGGGAAAGGAAAGAGAAGCTATGCAAGAGAATAACAATGTCCTGAAATGTGAATTAGAAAAGGTAAACAAGTTCCTGAAATGTGAATTGGAAAAGGTAAAGAATTCACAGGAAGTGCAGGGAAACAGAATTAGGGAATTGGAAAAGGTAAAGAAATCACAGGAAAGTAGGATCTGTGAATTGGAAAAGATAAAGAATTTGTGAATTGGAAAAAGAAAATAACTCACTAAAAAACAAATTTAGTGAAATGGAAAAAAATTCCATAGAGCAAAAAAACTCATTTAAAAACTCACTTGGACACATATAAAAAGAAGTAAAAAAAAAAAAAGCTAATGAAGAAAATAACTCATTAAAAATCAGTACTGAATGAATGGAAATGAATGATTAATTGAAACACCAAGAATCAGTCAAGCAAAACCAAAAAAATAAAAATCTGGAGAAAAATGTCAACTATGTACTTGCCAAAACGACAGACCTGGAAAATAGATCTAGGAGAGACAATCTGAGGATTATTGGACTTCGCGAAAATTATGAGGAAAAAAAGAGCCTAGATACTATTTTACAGGAAATCATCAAAGAGAACTGCCCAGAGGTAATAGAACCAGAAGGTAAAATAGACATTGAAAGAATTCATTGAACACCTTTTGAAAAAGACCCTTAAAAAAAACTCTATGGAACATTGTGGCCAAATTTCATAACTATCAGACTAAGGAAAAAATATTACAAGCAGCCAGGAAAAAAGAATTCAAATACCAAGATGCCACAATAAGGGTCACTCAAGATCTGGCTGCCTCTACATTAAAAGATCGAAGGGCCTGGAATCTGATATTCCAAAAGGCAAAAGAACTTGGAATGCAGCCAAGAATAAACTACCCAGCTAAGCTTAGCATTTTCTTCCATGGAAGAAGATGGACATTTAATGAAACAGACGAATTCCATATGTTTCTAAGGAAAAAACCAGATCTAAACAAAAAAATTGATCTCAATCGTAGGACTCAACAGAAGCAGAAAAAGGTAAAAGGAACTCTTGAGAACATACATGTATTTCTGCTGTGGATATACATTAAAACTACATGGATAATTTGATTTTAATGATATAACAAAAAAAAAGGGGGGGAAGTAGAAATGGAAAGAGGATAGTGTCAGAAAAAGGGGACAGGGGAGATAAAAAGAGGGAAACTACCTCCCACAAAGAGGCAAAGAGAACATATCATATCTAAGGGAAGTTAGAGAGGGGGAGGAACATTGTGTGAACCTTACTCTAATCAGAATTGGCTCAAAGAGAAAATAACTGACATATTGGTTTTACAGAAAATTCTTTCTCACCTCATTAAGAAGAGGGAGAGGAAAAGTGAAAAGGAAAGGAGCAATAAGGGAAGGGAACAAGAAAGGGAAAGGGATTTAAAGGGAGGAGGAAGGGATACTAAAGAGGGAGGGCTGCCTAGTGCAAATGGGGATCATAAATTTAATACTGGGGAAGGAGTTCAAGGGAGGCAAGGGAAAAAAGCATAATCTGGGGATAATATGATGGCAGGAAATACAGAATTAGTAATTTTAACTGAAATGTGAATGGGATAAACTCTCCCATTAAGTGGAGACGGATAGGAGACTGGATCAAAAGTCAGAACCCTACAATATGTTGTTTACAGGAAACACATTTAAAGCAGGGAGATACAGAGTAAAGGTAAAAGGCTGGAGCAGAATCTACTATGCTTCAAGTGAAGTAAAAAAAGCAGGAGTAGCCATCTTTATCTCAGATCAAGCAAAAGCAAAAATTGATCTAATCAAAGAGATTAGGAAGGAAACTATATTTTGCTAAAGGGTAGTATAGCCAATGAAGCAATTTCAATACTAAATATATATTCACCAAGTGGTATAGCATTTAACTTCCTAAAGGAGAAGTTAAGAGAGTTGCAAGAAGAAAAAGACAACAAAACTATAACAGTGGGAGATCTCAACCTTGCACACTCAGAATTAGATAAATCAAACCACAAAACAAATAAGAAAGAAATTAAAGAGGTAAATTGAATATTAAGAAAATTAGGTATGATAGATCTTTGGAGAAAACTGAATGGTGACAGAAAGGAATATACTTTCTTCTCATCAATTCATGGAACCTATACAAAAATTGACCATGCATTAGGACATAAAGATCTCAAAATTAAATGCAGGAAAGCAGAAATAGTAAAGGCTTTCTTTTCAGATCATGATGCAATAAAAACTAAATTCAACAAAAAGTTAGGGGTAAATAGATCAAAAAGTAATTGGAAACTAAATAATCTCATCTTAAAGAATGATTGGGTAAAACAGCAAATTATAGACACAATTAATAATTTCACTCAAGATAATGACAATGATGAGACATCATACCAAAATTTGTGGGATGCAGCTAAAGTGGTAATAAGGGGAAATTTTATATCTTTAGAGGTTTACTTGAAGAAAATAGAGAAAGGAATATCAATGAATTGGGCTTGTAACTTAAGAAGCTAGAAAAAGACCAAATTAAAAACCCCCGATCAAATACTAAACTTGAAATTCTAAAACTAAAAGGAGAAATTAATAATATTGAAAGTAAAAATACTATTGAACTAATAAATAAAACTAAGAGTTGGTTTATGAAAAAAAAACCCAATAAAATAGATAAATCTTTGGTTAATCTGATTAGAAAAAGGAGAGAGGAAAATCAAATTGTTAGTCTTAAAAATGAAAAGGAGGAACTATCCACCAGTGAGGAGGAAATTAGAGAAATAATGAGTTACTTTGCTCAACTTTATGCCAATAAATTTGATAACCTAAGTAAAATGGAGGACTACCTCCAAAAATATAGGCTTTCCAGATTAACAGAGGAGGAAGTAAATTGCTTAAATAGTCCCATTTCAGAAAAAGAAATAGAATAAGCTATTAATCAACTCCCTAAGAAAAAATCACCAGGACAGATGGATTCACGGGTGAATTCTACCAAACATTCAAAGAACAATTAGCTCCAATGTTATATAAATTATTTGAAAAAATAGGGAATGAAGGAGTCCTACCAAATTCCTTTTATGACACGATATGGTACTGATACCCAAACCAGGTAGGTTGAAAACAGAGAAAGTAAACTATAGACCAATCTCCCTAATGAATATTGATGGGCACTAGGACAGAGGATTCAATTGAGATTATATGAATTGGTATATGGTTTTGGCAGCATCCCCATAAAACTAAGGCAATATTCTTCTTTAAATATAATTTCTTTTTAAAATTCTGCAGTGTTCAATTAACCATTTTTAAAGAGTTTATATACTAACAACTTTTGACCACATTATTGAAATGTGAGGCTATCATTTCTTCCTTTCAATACTTTTTTGGACTGAATTTTACTTAGCCATCATAATTCCAGATTTTCTTAAATTTTGTTCACATTTCAATTCATAGTTTGTATATTTTATTGTGGCAATTCAAATCTTATTTTAAAATTCTTATCACAAACTTATGAAAAGAACATTAAATAAAATTTTTATATTGTGTGCAACTATTTTTAAAACTCTGTACCTCTCCACTAAGTCAGTGATAGAAGTTTCATCCTCTGATAGCCTCATTTTATCCAATGTTCTATTTGTCTACCTTTTGTTTTTAACCAGTAGTTTACAATTTAGCTTCAGAATTGATTTTCTTTTTGTCTTTTAATTCACTTTTTAAGCTACAACACTAATTTAATTGACACAATATTGTTGCTTTTTCCCCTCCTATCACTATAGCTGCATGTTTGCCAGATAGTGAAGTTACAAACTTATGTGTAACAGAGAACACATGACAGGTAACAATGGGAGATAATATTAAACAGGTAAGATGTCTCAGAAGGACTTTGCCATCTGCAGCAGAGAATGTATCTTCAACTTGAACTCTATACTGGTTCTCTTTCATCATAGTGGCAAATAATCTTTGGCAACTACATACAAAAAGGCTTACTTAATGATAATCATCAGATCATTAAACAAGATTATTTCAGTTGTTTTATCTTTCAAGAAATTTTGAATGATTTTGATTTATGGATGAAAGACATCTTGTTAGAAGAGGGCTCTTGAGGCATTGTTACTATACTAAATAAAATGCTTTTTCATAACCAAAAAAAGAAAAGAAATATACAATGGGATTTTTATCTTCTCCACATCTTTCAGTCAGCTGTAAAACTTTGATCCATTGTTGAACAAAACCTGCTTGTTCTCTACTAATAACTTTATCAAGAATGCCCTCAAATTGTGCACATGTGACACATAAAGCTTTTATTCAGATGGCAAAGTAAAAATATAAGTAGGTAAGATGTTGACATACTGGTTGGCTCTTTTTTAATATTAGTAAAATTTGAGATTCTTTTTCTACACCATTGGTTACATCCTTTTCTTTCAGATAAGATCCTTCAGGGCTCTTAAAACAGTGTCTTTTATAGTATAAATCTTTCTACATATGGATTCAACCCAGCTGCTTTTACTGTCTTTGCTCTCTGTAGTGATATATTAACTTCTTTTATAAGCACTTAAATATTAGTGGGATCACTGTAGTGATCCCACTGTGCTTGTGATAAAAAAGTGAACTAGAGTAATCTCTACAATTTCTTTTTACATTTTCTTCTACTTATAATCTGTCTTCCATTTTCATCCTTAATTGTCTTTGGAATGATCTCTTGCTAATCTTGCTAACTGCTGGATCTCTTGCTAATCTTTCTTCAAATTGGTTTTACCCTCCCCTGTCACTCTAATTTATGAAATGATACTGATCATAAATGTCCTTCTTTGTAAAATTTTACAAATGAGTAAACATTGTAAATACAGTCATATCAATCAACCAACCAATCAACATTTATTAAGTATTTACTTTGTGCCAAATCAGTCTAACTTTCTTTGAATGGTCCATAATGACCAAAAACTGAGGGCCTTCCCCTCCTAAATTAATATTTTGTGATGGTAAATTAGGCCATATTTTTTCTCAATTTCTCAATTCTTACTTCACCTTTAGTCACTGAATGGGCATTGCCTCAGATAAACTGAAAAGTGGGAAAGACCTTAATTTAGAAAGGCCAACATCACATACAGACTTCAAATAAGATTATCGCCATTGGTCTTGATTGTTGTCTTGACACTGGATTTCAATCATTCCAGAGGAGAAAGTAAAGCTGATGACTTTTCATGGCTTTGTCTCATTTAAATTCCATTCACTTGAAAGTGAAGACATGACCACATGTTCTTCAAGAAAGAAGAACAAACAATAATATGATGTGCTAAGGGATAGGAATAAAAAAAGACAGTCTCTACCCTCAAAAAGTTCACAATGTAATCTATCGCATATCTGTCCATTTGGTAACTGCTGGAGCCCCTTGCCCCACACCCCAAATACCAAAGAACTGATAAGCAATACAGTGAAGCATGAGAGCATCCTGCCATAAAACATCACAAGGTCACACATATCTACCACCAGATGTTCTTTAATCATCAAAAGTTCCCCTAATTAGTCACAGAACTATTTTTTCAAACCTATACTCTGGAAACATATATAAACCTTGTATTTCCCTTTAATAAATGAGCTATTCTGCCTTACACAGAGTTGTCTCCGCCTCTTGCTTTCTTCACCCATTCCCAGGTTGTCACCTTACGAGCTTTGCTTACAGGTTGGCACGGGGCTTCAGACCCCCCTAGTTCGAGACCCGCAGGTCGGGTCAGGTAACTAAGTCAAAGTTTGCTAAGATACTTTTTTTGGATTCTTTTTGTTTTCTCATTGCAGCAGTAGACCTCCAGAAATTAAATAACTGTATAAAATTAGTATCACTATTATTTCTATATTCTATTCCCATTTCTCATTGCAGATTACTTGTTTATACACATTGGGATAAATTTCTTTTAACTGTACATCATTCTTCCTCCTCCTCTTTTCTTTTTCACTAATTCTGATTATTACCCTGACCAGTCAGTTATATGTATAGAGAAAATGTAATTAGCATTTATTAAGTCCTTACTATATGCCAGATATATTTTATCTATATTATCTCATTTGATCCTCACAACAGGTTTTATCCCTATTTTACAACTGAGAAATCTGAGGAAGACAGGACTTAAGTGACTCGTCCATAGTTACATGGCTAGTAAGAATCAGATGCTGGATTGAACTCAGGTCTTCCTGATGCCCAACATTCTCTATTCCTTGCACATCTATCTGCCATAAGCAGTTGATGCAGGGATGACTAACTTACAATACCTTTTTTGGGTCATATTTTGAAGTTTGACTATAACATGCCTAGATAACTTGAATGTTTACATTTCTATTCTTGGGGTTCTGTGAACTCTTTGAAC
This sequence comes from Sminthopsis crassicaudata, assembly GCF_048593235.1. Taxonomy (NCBI): domain Eukaryota; kingdom Metazoa; phylum Chordata; class Mammalia; order Dasyuromorphia; family Dasyuridae; genus Sminthopsis; species Sminthopsis crassicaudata. Next base: position 192,886,070 of record NC_133620.1, read on the forward strand.
AATATCACTTATTTTGATAAGTTCTGGGAAACTTGCTTCAGTGATGTCTTTAAATATAATGATCATATACATATATAATCTATTCCAAATTGTTTAACATCTTGGAGATAAGGAGAGGAGAAAATCTGGAACTCAACATTTTATAAAAGTGAAAGTTGGAAATTGGTTTTACATGTAATTAGAAAATTTAATAAGAAAAAAAGATAAGCATTAGATTATTTTCTTCAGTTTTTTTAGTCTTCCATAATTCTGACATTTTCTTTTTTTGTCCTCCTTGTCCTCTAAATCTGTCATTTGCAGCTCTAATATTCTGTGATTCAATGAGCTATCTTCAAACCCCACCTCTGCCACTCACTATTTATGTAATTTTCAGTAAGACATAACCTCCTTGGGTACAAGAAAATCTTTTGGATTTTAACCAATTAAGTTCATCCTTTATAAAGAATCCTTTCACATATGAAAAAAAGGAGACAAATCAAATAAATTTTTAGAAAGGAATAAGTGGAACTTAGTGATTGTTTCTCAATATTAGCTTTTGGCAGTTGTGTGATTTATATTCTCACACTCCTGTGTCCTGATTTCAACTAACAGCCTATTCTCTGTAGTTTCTTCACAATTCTGACTTCTTGTGCTATTGTTGGACTAGTTGCAACTTCTAATTTTAGTACAGGACTTTCTCCTTCAGGATTTAGTTCCAGTTAAATAACAAGCATGCTTCCAATTACTTAAATGATGCATTTCTATGTAACTGTTCCATAGAAAAAGTCAGGAAAGGATAGTACTTACTTAGGTGTCATTTCAAGATATATAGAACAGGTTAAAGTTCACTAGTCTACTGAATTCCTAGTAGAATGTTTTTCTTCTTTTCCAACAAAAATTATTTGATAAATCATGAGATCTTTATTAGTTTTTCTGCCTAGAAAACCTTTTGTTCCCTTGGATTGCCAGCAAATAAATATGATTTCCATAGATTGTTTTTGTTAAGGAAGAGGGGGAAAAAAAGAAAATGTGGTTTTGAATCTCTTGGTGAGAATGACCACACACATTTTTAGCATGTCAATTAAAAACATAAGACCAGAACTCTCTCTGTGTGTGTATGTGTCCATGTGCACACATGCATACTCCAGGGAAGTTCTGGTGGTTAGTTTAAACTACTTTTCTCTATGAAACATTTTGGCTAATGTGCCAGCTTTGTACTGATGACAAATATGCTGTTCGCACGATATTTGTGTTTGAACTTCAAATTTGTAAGTTGAAAAATACTTGTACTCTTTGAGCTCAAGGTAAGATTTTAAATATTTAATGGGAATTACAATACAAGTCTATAAAACAATAAAGCAAATTGCTGATGTGCACTGTGTACAAGACAAATAACATTTTACAAATTTGGTAAAAGCTCAGAATTCCAAAGGTCATGGGATTTTTAAGGAAAGCTAAAGAGAAACTAGGTAGTGCAGTGATAAAGTACTAGCCTAGAATCAGGAAAACTCATCTTTCAGAATTTATATCTGGCCTCACTTATTAGTTGTGTGACCCTGGACAAGTCAGTCATTCCTGTTTGCCTCAGTTTCCTCATCTGTAAAACGAGCTAGAGAAAGAATAGCAAATCACACAGTATCCTTGCTAAGAAAACTCCAAACAAGGCATGAAAAGTTAGCCACAACTTATGTGATTGAAGAACTCAAAGAGCAACTAAAAAGGTTTTTCCTCTTTACTTCCTTCCTATTTTTACTTCATAAGTTTAAGATTATAAGGAAAGTTGGAGAGAAGAAACTGGGGTCATGAAAGATAACTTCGCCAAGTTCACATGGATGAGAAATGACAAAGCTGAGACTTGAACTATACAAGGTCTGAAAGAAAGAAAAATTCCAAATAGACGATAATCCTATTTACAAATTATAATATGCTGACTGCATCAAGTTCCACAACATTATAAAAATCCTTCAATACAATCCAAAGATGAGTCTTCAGTACACTCCAAAGAGATGAGTCTAATACATACAAGAAAAACTAAATAGACACAAATACACATTTTTCAGGCCATCGTATTTCACTAATTCTATTGACTTGGTACATCAGTATTTATACATATTCATATATAAATACACACATACCTAGCAGGCACTGAAGACAGACAGTAAACAGACCTAGAATTGAAAAGGAAGAAGAAGCACAACAGAGTGCACTTATGAAATTATTCAGTGCTTTTAACAATCCCATATTTTTTTCCTATTTCTGTCACCAAAATTAACACCCAGCCCCATCTCCATCTTTTTAACTCACATGTTCTCCTGACAAAGCTGTCAGGTTATAATTCTTGGAGCACCCCCGTCTCTGAAGAATAAAAGTTGTGGATGATTCTAAGGCTAATAGTCTATATCTACATGGCCAAACATAGGGTATAATATATCTCAAATGATGACCTAACCATAAGATCAGTGTAAGCAATTTTATTTTAAAACAGACAATCAGAAAAGATGAAGTTTATACACAACCACAAGACTATATGACGATCAATTCTGATGGACATGGCTCTTTTCAACAAGATGATTCAAACCAGTTCCACTTGTTCAGTGATGAAGAGAGCCATCTACACCCAGAGAGAAGACTGTGGGAACTGAGTGTGGGCCACAACATAGCAATCTCACTCTCTCTGTTGTTGTTTACTTGCATTTTGTTTTTTTTCTCAGTTTTTCTTTTTCTTCCTCCTTGATCTGATTTTTCTTGTGCAGCAAGATAACTGTGTAAATATATATTGGGTTTAACATGCATTTTAACATATTTAACAGGTTTTGGAATACCTGCCAACTAGGGGAGGGAGTGGGGGGAAAGAGGGAAATTTGGAACAAAAAGTTTTGCAAGTGTCAATGTTGAAAAAAATTACCCATGCATATGTTTTGTAAATAAAAAGCTTTATTAAAAAAATTTTTTTTTTTAAATAAACAAAAGAAAAAAGAAAAGAAAAGATGAACTGATCAGGTGGCAAAAATAAGACAGATTGTCCAGGAGTTGAACCAGTACCAATGAAATAAAAAAATAGAAGGTTGGTTGGAAGTTCTATGGATGACCTTTAGGTGAACATAAAGATTGTATATGATGAGAAGACATGCATGGATTACAATTCGTTGATGGAAGACCCATATCAATGAGGTTACAGATATACTGAAATAATTTTTGGATTATTATTATTATTATGGAAAATAAGGAGTTATTTCATATTTAGCACAGTAAATTGCCTTGAGATCTTCAGAGGAAGCCATATCTAAATTACTAAACTAAGTTTATGATTATACCATACCATACCCAAGCTATGGGAATCTAATTAGACATTCTGTATATGATTGTATTTGCATTGGGTATTTTTAAAGAGAAACTGATCTATATGAATAATGTTCACTTATGAAAGATCTACTTGTATATAAACTCATTGGGACAAATTCCTTATTGTTATCAATATAAGGTTATGATAAATATTTGTTTAGAACTTATATATGGTTCTTCTAGGATAGTAAATGGGAAAAAGAGAAATGGGTTTGCTAGAACTTCTACTGTTACCAAGGGCAGTCTACCTGCCCATTGGTCCGCTCAAACTTGTGCTTTAAATCAAGGGTTGAAATTATTTCCGGACCAGGATGGGAATATATATATATATATATATATATATACACACTGATTTGAGATATGCCTGGGGTGTGGTGCATGGATTTGGAAGGATTTGGGAGAAAAGAGGTAATAGAAAACATTCTGGAATGTAGCAGTAATACATGTAAAGGGACATGAGATGGGAAATTCTTTTGAGGCAAGGGGAAATAGATTAGCAGATGAGGAGGCCAAGGGAGCTGGAGACCAGGATATTTCTCATATAATGGCCTTGATACCTGTACTTGCCCCTAGTCTAGCTCTCCCAGTTTTACCCAGAAGGAAGAGAGAAGGCCTCAACTCTCAGAGCAGTTGAGAACTCGGAAAGACAATGGCTCTTACCTGATGGCAGAGAGGTATAGACCAAAGCAAGTATGGGGCAGATCCTTCAGCAACCGCACCAGGGCAGTCATTGGGATGTCCAAAACCTGTGTGATGCTGTGCTGACGAGGTATGTTTCCCCCGGGCCCATATACTATGGCCCAACACCTGGTAGATAGCTGTCTCCTTTGTGGAAGGACTGACAAGGCTGCTCAATGCCAGCTTCCAAAAGGGGGACGACCCCCAGGAATCAGACCATTCCAAAGCATCCAGGTGGACTTTACTGAGCTGTCACCAGGGTCACTCAAATACTTGCTGGTCATAGTGGACCATCTGATCTCATGGGTGGAGGCATTTCCCCTCAGGCCGAGCAACTGCCTCAACAGTAAGTAAGGTCTTATTAGAACAAATTATTCCCAGATATGGAATGGTGGAGAGGATAGACTCGGATCAGGAAACACATTTTTCTGCTCAGGTATTGCAGAATCTGATTGGGGCCTTAGAAATCACTTGGGATCTCCATAGCCCTTGGCATCCTCCCTCTTCTGGGAAAGTAGAAAGGATGAACCAAGAAATAAAACGGCAGCTGACTAAATTATCTTTAGAGACCCAACTACGTGGGACTAAACGCCTTCCTCTCGCTCTGGTAAGAATCTGAACCAAGCCACGTAGAGATATTGGGCTTTCACCTTATGAATTATTGTATGGTCATCCTTTCCAGGCTTATCATGAGGGAGACTGGGAGCCTATTTTAGAGACAAAGGATTTATTGTTATGAGATATGTTAAATAATTGCTGAAACATTTGCAAGAACTTCAACAAAAAGGGTTAATAGCTCAGACTCCTCCTTCATAGAAGTCAGGTTGGAGATTGGGTGTTGATCCGTTCGTGGAAGGACGAGAAGCTGACTTTATGCTGGGACCGACCGTACCAGGTGACCCTGACCTCAGACACTGCGATTCGCACCCAGGAACGAGGCTGGACACACCACACCGCACCACAACAAAAGGACCTGGGGCGCCACCTTTATTGGAGTGGACAGTTAATAGGGGAGACCTCAAATTACATAAGAAGAGGGGACCTCCACTGAATGGGAACATGATTCTGAATCCAGTGCATTGTAACTGTAGGACTTTTCTTTTACTTTGGGTCTCTTTGCCTGTTTGGAAGCTGATATATTTTCACTTGGGAATTTCACCTTAACTTCACAGTGTTATAATAGTTGAACCTCATGGGGCTTTCCCTGAGCTTTGGGTTTACCTATTTTCTCATGATAGCCATAGAAACCAGACCTTTACTTTCCAGAGATGAGAACTAGTTCCTCCTGCTCATGCAGAATATAGGGAGAACTTTTAACTTATCAAGTTGTTGGATTTGTGGTGCATCCCAACAATCAAACCAATGGCCATGGGTACCTGTCCCCTTAAGTCCAGCCTGGGTCCTTAGTAACCCATCCCAAAGGGAACATATACATTGGGTACAGTTATCAATGGGGTTGGTACAACGTCACCCCAGGGACACCTGGGAAACATGGGACTCTGTTTCCCACATTTTTGGAATACCTTTAACCTAATAGATCAGTGGCCAGCTGCCAATTGTAGTTGGAGGAAGGAGCAAGGTTTATGGAACATGTCATTATGTCATCTTTGTGGGGGAGGAGGCCCCCTAGGGATGAGAGACCGTTTTACATATTTCCAAGGGAACAAACTGCTCTAAAGGGTCATTAGTAGATCTGTGGTTTAACTGCCTATACTCACCTACCTCTTAATTGGACAGGGATTTGTTATATTGGACCAAGGCCAAATGACATGGAAATCTAGTAAGAGAAATTGCTAGGAATATTAGGAAACTCGCTCATGTTCCTGTACAGACGGGACCTAACTGTTCAATACTTCTTGGCGGTCCTGGTTTGGGAAGCTGGTGGAAGCAGCTCCTTTGGTTTGGCCTTATAGCCCTTAGTGGTGTTATATTATTCCCCATCTGCATCCTTTGTTTGATCAGATTAATAACCAGAATTGTCCAAAACTCATTATCTGAAATGATCAGGTGGGAAGAGAAAGCTGAAGGGTCTGTTAGATGGATGTTGTTAAAAGGGCCAGCTTGGAGCCAGTGGCCCAAGGCCAACAGCAACCAGAAGGAAGTGAGGAATTCATATGGAATGTGAAATTATGTTACAAAAATTTAAGAGATCTCAGTGTACAAAATAAGAGGAGGGACTGAATGAGATGAGGTGAGATCTTTCAAGACAGTCGTGAAAATTGAGTAAGGCTTCATCTACTTCAGAGTTTGAGTAGGCCTGAAGGACTCTGAACATCAAGTCAAGGGCATAATTGCGTTCCCCTCCCATGATATCATCTCCTCTCTATTTCAGCCAAATATGGGCAACTATGTACTTATTGATCAAGTTCAATTTCGTGGGTAGATCTCGAGGTTAGAATGTAAGACTCAGCTAATGAGGATGAGAGTCAGTGGTGGGAGGGGGTGTTTTGCGTTAGGGATTAAAGGTGCTGTCCTGCCCACAGGAGGCTCTTCCTCTTTTTGATTGTCTACTGGAAGGGTGGGACGCCCTTCTCACTAGAATGTAAAATAAACTTTGATTTTCTCTAGAGCTCTTTCCAGCTTTTTTTTTATTAAATGGTGACCCCTCACCATTTCCGTACCACACACACACACACACACACACACACACACACACACACACACACACACATATATATACATATATATATATATATATATATATATATATATATATATATATATATATATATATATATATATGTGTGTGTGTGTGTATATTAATATATATATATTAATATATATATATTAATATCAGTAGTGCTTTATCCATTGAGCCATCTAGCTGCTCCCAGCTTTTATGTTTTGTTTTGTTTTTTAATTCTTTTGTATTGTAATCTATTTTTATCATCCTTTCTGCTCACACTCAGATCAATTTTCTTTTGCTCTCTATATTCTAGCTTTTGTGTTTTTTGTATTTTGTGTGAGGCAATCCCACCCTATTTTCTGACTTGTATACCTCTTATCTACCCTTCCCTATCATAGTCAAATTCCCTCTTTTACTAATAATTTAGATATAATACTTTAATCTTTTATACTTCCCTTTCCTGGCCAGGTAAAGTTCCTACTATCCATTGTCTTCTCCTCCCCCATCACTCAAGTCTGTTTAATAACTTTTGCTTACTGCACCTAAATTACATGAGATATCACAGTTTGGCCTAGTCCTTCCCTCTCCTTCTTTAGAATATCAAGACCAGAATTTGTCTTTTTTTATTTCTTCAGTGACCTTTAGGTAAGGTGGTGCTCTAAAGGAACAAACACTTTTTTTTGCAAACAAAAAGTAAATACTAAATCACTTAACCCTATTGAATTATTCAAATTTGTGGTGACTTTTCTTTTGTTCACTGAATTAACATTGCCAAGATTTGGACCGACTTTTATTTTCTTATAAGGAATATCTGAAATTTATCAGTTTTCATTTAAAAATCACTTTTTTTTTTCCTCTATAAAATTACACTAGATTTTTCAGGGTATTATGCTCAAGTGTAAGCCATTTTCTTTATTTTTTTGGTTTAACATACTCCAATTTTTCCTCATCATTCTTTTTTTTATTGTGAGAATTACTACAAAATTCTGAATGGATTATGTGACCTATCTCTTTCTGGGCCCTTGTAATATGTTTGACATGGGAATTCTGAAACTTGGAAATCACATTTTTGATGCATTAAAAATAGTTTTCCTACCTGTTGCTGTTGTGTTCCAATTAACCTGAAGTTTTCCAAGTAGGCCTAATACTTCTAAGCAATTTATTTTTATGAGTTCCTGAACTATAGAATTTCTCTTCATCATCCTGTGGGAGGTCCAATAGATTTTTAGATTAACTAATTAATAGGTCAATTGCTTTTGAGTACACCTTTTTCAAATATTCTTTTACTTTCCTATCTTTTAACTTCTCACAAATATTTCTTCCTGTGTTATTAAATTTTTTGAGTTTCATTTACACCATTTCAACCTCTATCCCAGGATATCCACTCCTTTGCTAAGATTCTCCATCTTCTGTTCTAAGAATCCTCCTTTCAAGTTTTTCTTTAAGATTCATTCTTTTTCCCTTTTCATTTATTTCATAAGGCTTCTCAAAATTTTTGTGGTCATTTCATTCTCTTTTCTAGGTTTCTAATTTTAGTTAATACAAAATTTTCCCCCTGAGGCAATTAGGGTTAAGTGACTTGCCCAGGGTCACACAACTAACTAGGACTAGTTAAGTGTCTGAGGTTAGATTTGAACTCAGGTCCTCCTGACTTCAGGGCTGATGCTCTATCCACTACACCAATTAGCTGTCCCCAAGATTATCTTTTTGGGGGAGTTTTATATTAGGTTTTCTTATTCAACACCATTTCTTTTTTTTATTTTTTTTTTTTTTTTATAGTTTTTATTTACCAGATATATGTATGGGTAATTTTATAACATTGACAATTGACAAATCTTTTGTTCTAATTTTTCCCCTCCTTTCCCCCCCACCCCCCAGATGGCAGGCTGACCAATACATGTTAAATATGTTAGAGTATAAATTTAATACAATATATGTATACATGTCCAACCAGTTGTTTTGCTGTACAAAAAGAATCAGGCTTTAAAATAGTGTACAATTAGCCTGTGAAGGAAATCCAAAATGCAGGCAGACAAAATTAGAGGGATTGTGAATTCTGTGTAGGGGTTCATAGTCATCTCCCAGAGTTCTTTCGCTGGGTGTAGCTGGTTTAGTTCATTATTGCTCTATCGGAACTGATTTGGTTCATCTCATTGTTGAAAATGGCCACATCCATCAGAATTGATCATCATATGGTATTGTTTCAACACCATTTCTTTATTTTAAGCAGCTACATAGTACTATGCATGGAATGCCAGATTTGGAATCAGGAAGACCGAAATTTGAATCTTGCTTATCTACTTACTAGCTGTGGGGCTCTGGTCAAGTCATTTAACTTCCTTTTGTCTCAGTTTTCTCTTTTGTAAAATAGGGATAATAATAGTATCTATCTCCCAGAATGCTTATGAAAACCAAATGAGATAATATAAGTAAAGAGCTTTATAAATCCTAAAGGATTATGTAATTCCTGTGATTATGGTAATGATAATGATCTGTTGTTGTTATCTTTTTTTTTCAATCTTTTTGCTAACTGTTTTTAAAAATTTCCTTTCAGGAGCTTCCTCATAAGATACCTTTCCTTTCCCCTTTCTTAGTATTTTAGGGGAAGCTAGATTTATATATAACAGCTTTCTCAGTCATTCCAGAAAGCCCTACCCTATGCCATTTGTCTTTTTTTGCATTATGGGAATGAATTCAATTTAGTACATTTAAATTAAAATATACTTATTTGTTATTATTATATTGCCTGTCTACACCAAGATTGCAGCTAAAGTAGAAAACTTCAATGACCCAAATTAATTTCAAATAGAATAAAAATTACTTTTTCAAGGCACTGAAATATTAGAAATATTTTTGATAAATCACTGAAGCTTACCTAATAAGTACCTGACATGGGTAGAGTTGTTAAGAAGATAGATAGGTTGCACTTTATTCACTGCATACAGGTAATATACAATAAAATTATCTCAGATAAAGATGCTAAATTATGTCATAAATGTGCTGAAGACCAAAATTATAAATCTAAAGAATTTTTGATGATATTAAAAGCACACAAATTGTGCTTTTATGATTTTTCTACTAGCAGTGCTAATGAAAAGCCAGAGAAGTAATTCCTAGCTGTGTGACCCTGGGCAAGTCACTTAACCCCAGCCTCAGAAGGAAAAAAAAAATTGTAATAGTATCTACAACAAAAGTTATTGTTGTACAGAGGAATTGAAATAATAAAACTATATTGTCATATTCTTTCACATTTTTACATTGTTATTTATAATAAAGATATGTCTTTCAAACACTGGAGATTGACATTACAAAAGAATTCTATTCTGTGAACCTGAACTGAATGTAAGAAGTTTTTTTTTTACTGGTAAATTTGACTCAAAAATCAAAAGGTTTTTATGTCACAGATGAGATTGATCATTTGACTTTAAATTATGTTTTAGTTTAATTCAATTTTAATTATTTGTTTAAACTAGAATTTAGAACTTAGAATAGAAAATAAGTAGACCATATATCCTGATAAATTGAAAAATCCAACCTTTTATCATTGATAAACAAGACTTAAAATGTCCACTTTTAAATTGATGGTTAAAAAAGTCATTCTCTCTGAAAAGCCACTATAAATAACAAAAAGAGAAGAATTAAAGTATCTAACAGAATAACTACCCATCTCCCAAAAGTATATTAGTAGCTTGGCAACAAAGCTCAATTCAGACCTTAAAAAAACTGCACTTTTATGAACAAGCTCACCGTATAAACATATTTTGTTTTAGTTTAATTCCTACTAAGAGCAAATGACTAAGCTTTATTCAATATATTCAAATGATCTATTATAAACCAATGGAATATTTTTAAATCCACAGAATAATTATAAAACACAAAGTAGTATGAAATATGATATGTCTCCTGCTATGTACCTATGATATACCACAATAATCACTACAACATAAGTCTTTTGGGAACAAAGGAAAGTGAAAAAATATAAAAGGGGGAAGGGATAGAAAATATTTTATCATCTGTGTGGTCTTTTTTTCATTGTACTGTTCTTTAAACAAAAAAAGGTCTTTATGAGGGCAATTCCTGCTTCACATGTCCTCTTTAACTCCTAACTATAGAATAATGTGTTTGTATAGTATATGATTACAGAAGACATGACTGTGAACACATGTGATTTTCTCAATGATCCAATTCTGCTTCCTTTTAAAGATAAGGAATGCATTTAAGTCAACATTATGAGAGATTGTGGTCACTCAATAGAAAGCTCACTCAAACATAGAACAGTCACAATTTTTACACTAAGAATATAGAGACTGTTTACCTGAGTCTCCATTCTATGACTAGGGATCAAAATGAATTAATATTTTCTCATCACAAAGTCACACTAAAATTCCATGTTAAAATTTCAACAAAGAAAAGCTGAAAATACTTAGGGGCCCCTACTATTAGAGTATGTCAGATAAGGGTTCAGATCTCTTGAAAGCAAGAGGCATACATTCCAGGAACCACAAATTCCCCAGATGATATTTTGTCCTCTCTGACCTGCTGTATGACAAAGCCCATAAGAATTACTCTAGTTAGAAATAATCCCTAAGCATGTTCCAAAGGGGATTAAAAGATAGCTATGTCTTAGGCATTATAATTTTTTCTTTTAATAAACAGAAAAAACCCCACAAAACCCCACAAATTCAACAGCCTTAAATTTAAAGGCAGAATGTACTCTCATCTTAACTGGAAAATAATAAGGGATCCACCAAACACATCTCTTATGAGAATAGAATTTGTAATCATCATTTTGCTTCCTTAGACCGTACAAATACTTAATTAATAATGGATATGTTTAAATGAGATGTATTACACTTTACCAAAGATGAAACTGACCTTTAATCTCTGAATTTTAAAAACTACCTTTTTACACATTCAAAATTTTTTCTCTTTTTTTCCTTATCCCATAAATGTTTACAATACTTAGGTCACAAGTCTTATTTAAAACTTTTCTCCTCAAATGCACAGAAAATACCTCAATGTGCTGTGATAGGTAGTAATCTGAAAGATTAAACAGTATATTCCCATGTATTTATGATTATTACTAAATTTTATTATCTGTAAGGAATTCAAAATTTGTATGGTTACATTCTGGAAAGTATTGGTAACTTGGCCATTGGCATTGTAATCACAGACAATACATCTTTAAAAGTGCATCTAGTTTGATGAGTTTGGATCCAATTTCATGGTACTTCCTCACCTTAGTCATAAGAACAGAGATCAACCAAATAATCGTAGAAAAGAAAGAACCATGATTATAGGGCTGTAGGTTAGGCAATTTCATCTAATAGCAAAGACAAGTATTGTGATGCTTATATTTATTTGGTGGCAAGCCATTTTTCAAACCAGGAGATGGGTACCATTTTTTTTTTTTTTTGATTGAGTCTCCAAATATTTGATGGTCTCAGTTTGGCTGAAGTAATCCAGTATGATTGGTGAACCTTTATGTTCTGAAGGATACCACCTCTGCAGCTATGTTTGATTCCCTGTACATGTAAAATTTCTTCTATCCTATGCACAATCAGTGACTTGGATTACTCTCTCAGGACACAGTTGTTTATCTCAAGTACTGCCTTCTTAGCAGAGACTTTTTTGATCTCCAAGTATTGATACTCTCTTGCTCTTCCAGTTGCCTTGCTCATTTTATATTCTCCTCTGTCCCACTCCAAAATAAAAAGCATGTTTCTTAAAAGCAGAGACTATTTTATTTTTATATTTATTTTCCTATGCTTCTAGCAGAGTGTCCAACATACATCAATCACTTAATAAATACATGTTTGTTGAAATGTGTCCTTTGAAAAGCAGAAGTTGATTATAGTGCGTTGATCTACAGGTGTTGCAAAGTGGATTATCAGAGTTAACCCTTGTGTTCTAAGAGCAAATGGCAAATAGAAAATCTGTAGTAGGAATTTGTATAAGGCCTTTGATTTGAGTCAGAGTAACATGAGACTTTATCTCTACTTGCTAAAAAGTAGAAACAGAGTAGAGAAATCAACCAAACATGATAGAGATGAGCAAGTTAAAGACTAATAAACATAATTTTAGAATAAAAGCAAATAAATTATCTTTTTTCTTCATGAAAATTTGTACAGAGCAAAGGCCACTATGTGGTTTAAAAATCATTTTTACAACTATATTTGAAAGCTGACAACACAGTAATCAAAAATGTTGGTGTGACTACAGTAAAAAAGGCATATTTATTTGAGCTGTGAATTGGTCTGGGCATTCAAAGAAGCAGTTTGAAACTATGCCCCATATGACAATAAACTGTGACTACTTGGCCAAAGAAATCAAAGAAAGAGAAAAAGGTCCCATATCTACAAACTATATCACCTATTCTTCAAAGTGACCACAAAAAACCTGGAAACTCAAGGGTAATTCTAATGAAGAAATTGCTGAATAAATTATGTTATAGGATCATAATGGGATACTATGGGGCTTTAAAAGGGATGAGAGGGATAGTTCCAGGGAAGATTTGCATGAACTGATGCAGTGTGAAGAGAGTAGAACCAGAATAACAATTTATACATTAGCAAAAAATATAAAGACAAACTTTGACTCAAGAATTGATCAATGCAGTGATCAATTATGATTACAAAGACTGATAAATAAACAGGCTACCCAAATGCTAACAAAGAAGTGATAGACTCAAGATGAAGAATAAGATACATTTTTGGACATAGCCAATTCAGGGATTTGTTTTGCTTGACCATTCATATTAGTTGAAAGGGCTTTTTCTTTTCTTCTTAATAACATGGGGAGAGGTGGAGAAAGAAAAAAAAAGTTTATTTGAGAAAAAAAAATCCAGTAACACACACCTTTTTCAGAAGTCATCAAATGATTTTTAGTTCCTAATCACTAAATCATCCCCCTCTCTCATTTATTTTCCCTGACCCTTCTTACAGTAGCACTTAAAAAAAATTCCCCTTTGGAATCCATCTACCAAAGAAAAGTCAGGAATTATATGAGAAAAATTACAAAACACTTGCCACAAAAATAAAATCAGATTTAAATAATTGGAAAGACATTCAGTGCTCTTGGATAGGCCGAGCGAATATAATAAAGATGACAATACTCCCCAAACTAATCTATTTATTTAGTGCTATACCAATCAGACTCCCAAGAAACTATTTTAATGACCTAGAAAAAATAACAACAAAATTCATATGGAAGAATAAAAGGTCAAGAATTGCAAAGGAACTAATGAAAAAAAACTCAGAGGAAGGTAGTCTAAGTGTACCTGATCTAAAGCTATATTATATAGCAGCAGTCACCAAAACCATTTGGTATTGGCTAAGAAATAGACCGGTAAATCAGTGGAACAGATTAGATACAAAGGACAAAAAAGGGTACATATATAGCAATCTAATCTTTGACAAACCCAAAGATTCCAACATTAGGGATAAAAATTCATTATTCGGAAAAAACTGTTGGGAAAACTGGAAATTAGTATGGCAGAAATTAGATATGGATCCACACTTAACACCATATACCAAGATAAGATCAAAATGGGTCCATGATTTAGGCATAAAGAGGGAGATAATAAATAGATTAGAGGAACAGAGGATAATCTACCTCTCAGACTTGTGGAGGAGGAAGGAATTTATGACCAGAGGAGAACTAGAGATCATTATTGATCACAAAATAGAAGATTTTGATTACATCAAACTAAAAAGTTTCTGTACAAATAATACTAATGCAAACAAGATTAGAAGGGAAGTAACAAATTGGGAAAATATTTTTAAAAACAAAGGTTCTGACAAAGGTCTCATTTCCAAAATATATAGAGAACTGACCCTAATTTATAAGAAACCGAACCATTCTCCAATTGATAAATGGTCAAAGGATATGAACAGACAATTCTCAGAGGAAGAAATTGAAACTATATCCACTCACATGAAAGAGTGTTCCAAATCACTACTGATCAGAGAAATGCAAATTAAGACCACTCTGAGATACCACTACACACCTGTCAGATTGGCTAAGATGACAGGAACAAATAATGACAAATGTTGGAGGGGATGTGGGGAAATTGGGACACTAATACATTGCTGGTGGAGTTGTGAAAGAATCCAGCCATTCTGGAGAGCAATCTGGAATTATGCCCAAAAAGTTATCAAACTGTGCATACCCTTTGACCCAGCAGCGCTACTACTGGGATTATATCCCAAAGAAATACTAAAGAGCGGAAAGAGACATATATGTGCCAAAATGTTTGTGGCAGCTCTTTTTGTTGTAGCTAGAAACTGGAAGATGAATGGATGTCCATCAGTTGGAGAATGGTTGGGTAAATTGTGGTATATGAAGGTTATGGAATATTATTGCTCGGTAAGAAATGACCAGCAGGAGGAATACAGAGAGGCCTGGAGAGACTTAAATCAACTGCTGCTGAGTGAAATAAGCAGAACCAGAAGATCACTGTACACTTCAACAACAATACTGTATGAGGATGTATTCTGATGGAAGTGGAAATCTTCAACATAAAGAAGATCCAACTCACTTCCAGTTGATCAATGATGGACAGAGGTAGCTACACCCAGAGAAGAAACACTGGGAGGGGAATGTAAATTGTTAGCACTAATATCTGTCTGCCCAGGTTGCATGTACCTTCGGATTCTAATGTTTATTGTGCAACAAGAAAATGATATTCACACACATGCATTGTACCTAGACTATATTGTAACACATGTAAAATGTATGGTATTGCCTGTCGTCGGGGGGAGGGAATAGAGGGAGGGGGGGTAATTTGGAAAAATGAATACAAGGGATAATATTATAAAATATATATATAATAAAAAAATATTGTTATAAAAAAAAATTCCCCTTTGGCTTCT
The DNA here is from genome assembly GCF_048593235.1 of Sminthopsis crassicaudata. NCBI lineage: Eukaryota > Metazoa > Chordata > Mammalia > Dasyuromorphia > Dasyuridae > Sminthopsis > Sminthopsis crassicaudata. The sequence goes on from NC_133620.1 coordinate 192,901,568, forward strand.
AAAATTTTCTCTTTTTATTTCTCTAACCCTATTTCTTTCACTAATTCTTCATTTCCTAAATGCAGATGTTGCCAAAGATTCATGCTGTCTGCCTTTATCTCTTTCAAAACTTAAATTATCCCATCCATCAAAATACTTCCCAAATCTGTAATATTCCACTTCTGATTCCATCATTCTAACACTTTATGGGACATTTCCAATCAGATATTCTGCTGACACCTTACAAATCAATACATCTAAAACTAAACTCATTTTCACTTACCTTGTCCTCCATTCTATATCTAAATCTTTTAGTGCTTTCATATTTTTCTAGCTCTACTGATGGCACCTCCATTTTCTTACAACTACTACTACTACTACTACTACTAGTACTAATGATGATGATAGCTAATCTTTATATAGCACTTACTATGTGTCAGACATCTCGTGCTAAGCATTTTACAATCATATCTTCATTTGATATTCCCAACAATCCTAGGAAATAGGTACTATTATTATCCCAATTTTATAGATAAGGAAACAGGCAAATAGAGTTCAGGTGATTTGCACAGCATCACACTAGTAAATATCTAAGGCTGCATTTGATCTTAGGTCTTCCTGACTCTAGGCCCAGTGCTCTATCACTGTGCTACCTAACTTTTGTCACTTAGACTCAAAAAAGCTCCGTAATGATTTTACTCTGTTTTCTTGCACTCCTGACATTCAACCAATTGGTTGGTCTTGTTGTTTCTTTTCCTTCTTTTTCACTCCCAGTGCTACCAACTTGCTGAAGCCAAAACTATCTATTGTTTAGACTAGTAATTCCTAATTACTCTCCAGAATGTTTGGATCAGTCCACAACTCCATCAGTAATGCACTGATATCCCAATTTTTCCATATCCTCTCCAATATTTATTACCTTCCTTTTTTGCCATCTTGGATAATCTGATAGGAGTGAAGTAGTATCTTGCAAATTATTTTAATTTACATTTTCCTAATCAAAAGTGATTTAGAGCACTTCTTCGCATGCCTTTAGAGATCTTTGATTTCTTTATCTAAAAACTGCTTGTTCATAACCTTTGCCCATTTATCAATTGGGTAATGGCCTGGATCCTTATAAATTTGACCCAGTTCTCTGTATATTTGAAAAATGAAGCCTTTATCAGGAACACTTTGTGAAGATTGTTCCCAGATTTCTGCTTTCCTTCTAATCTTGGTTGGATTGGTTTTGTTTGTACAAAAGCTTTTTTTTAACTTAATATAATCAAAAGTATCTATTTCATATTTCATAATGTTCTCTATCTCTTATTTAGTCATGAATTTTTCCCCTTCCCTTAGGTCTGACAGGTAAACTATTCCTTATTTTTGCTAATTTGATTATGCTTTATGTCTAAATCATATATGGTACAATAATTTATTTTTTTTAATTTATAATTTTATTTTAATAATTTATTTTAAAATAAGTTTTTAATGATGATTGTTTTAGATCACTATAATTTCCCCCAGTAGCCCTTCTCCTCTTGAGAGCCATCCCATATTACAAACATTATTTTTATTTTTTTTATTAAAGCTTTTTATTTACAAAACATATGCATGGGTAATATTTCAACATTGACCCTTGCAAAACTTTCTGTTCAAAAAATTTTCCTCCTTCCCCAAGCCCTCTCCTCTAGATGGCAGGTACTCCAACCCATAATAAATATGTTAAAATATATGTTAAATCCAATATATGGATACATATTTATACAGTTATCTTGCTGCACAAGAAAAATTGGATCTGGAAAGAAAAAGAATCTGAGAAGGAAAACAAAATGAAAGCAAACATAAACAGAAAGTGTGAAAATGTTATGTTGTGGGTCCACTGTCAGTTCCCATAGGCCTCTATCTGGGTGTAGATGGCTCTCTTTATCACTCAACAATTGGAACTGGTTTGAATCATCTCACTGTTGAAAACAGCCATGTCTATCAGAATTAATCATCATATAGTGTTGTTGTTGCCAGGTATAATGATCTCCTGGTTCTGCTCATTTCACTTTGCATCAGTTCATGTAACTCTCTCCAAGCCTCTCTGAAATCATCCTGTTAGTCGACAAATATCATTTTTAAAGACAAAAAATAAGAAGAAAGAAAGAACCATAACAGATTAATACAAAAAAAGTCTGAAAATGTCAAACGTGCAATACTTTTAGACATCCCACCTGTGGGAAGAGGTAGATTGGTAGTGTGTTCTCTTGATTTTTTCTTTATTAATTCATGCATATCTTTCCATGTTTCTTTGTATTCATTATATTTATCCTTTCTTATAGCACAGTTAATATCTAAAGTACATTTATGTACCATAATTTGTTTAGGTATTTTCCAATCCACTTTGTTTTGATTTCTTTGCAACTATAAAATATCCTGCTATATTTATTTTAGTGTAGAAGATATTGACATTTCAGTTTATTTTATTTGCATGACTCCAAATTGCTTTCCAAAATGGTAGTACTGATTCATAATAACATAATAACCAACAATATTTTAGTATACCTACCCTTCCATAACTCCTCCAATATTATTTATTTCCATTCTTTTGTCATTTTTGCCAATGTGGAAGGTGTGAAAAGCCTCAGAATTGTTTTGATTTGAATTTATCATATAATAATTTAGAGCATTCTTTGCTATCTTTATTAATAATTTGCAATTCTTTTGAGAATTATTTGTCATATTCTTTGTACAGCATTTAGCAGTGTTTGTACTATAACAGATGTTTTATAAATGTTTATTAACGTTTCTATTGAGAAAGGGCTTTTGGTCAAAATCCCGGTCACTCAGGTCTTTCCTACCTTCTGGTTAGAGAGATTGGAGGATGGACAATGAAGAGTTCCCTTTAAGGGCCATTTAAGGAAGGCCCCAGTGCAGCATCATTCCTCACACAGCTGTAGTCCTGGTCTTTTATCATGTATCTACCAGTTATATTTCTCTCACCCTAGTTCCTACTTTTTAGTTTTTTTAATGTATTGTCTTTCTCCATTAGATTGTGAGTTTCTGGAGGGCAGAGACAGTTTTTTTTTTTTGGTTTGTTTGTTTTTTTACACCATGGCACACTGGTGGATCCACCTCAAATCTCTTTGCACTTTAATCTATCCACTACTCAGCCACTAAACCATGACACTTCGCTACTCAATAAATTCCAGTGACTATTACCTGCAGGATCAAATATGAAATTTTCTGCTTGGTGTTCAAAGTGCTGCATAATCTCATCTCCTTCTACCTTTCATGTTTTCCAGCATATTACTAACCTTGCCAAGTATTTTTTCTATCCAGTGAACTGGTCTTTAGCCCAGGCTTTCTTTAAATTCCAATTAAAAATCCCATCTACAGTGGGATTAATTCTAATGCCTTCCCTCTGTTAATTATTTCCTATTTATCTTGTTATTTGTCTATATGCTTGTTATATATGTATATGTTTTCTCCCCCATTAGATTATGGGCTTTCCAGGGGCAGGGATGATATTTTGCCTCTTTTTGTAACTCAAGTTTAGTGTAGTTTTATCTTTGCAAATATAGTAGGTGCAAAATGTTTAATGAATGATTGATAAATATATTGAGATAATTACATTGTTTTGGAAGTTTTTGTTATTATAATATTGAGTACTTTCCTAATATTGAACCACTCTTTTATCCCTAGAACAAATCCAATTTGATCATCATGATTTTTTAAGTAAATTATTATAGTCTGTTTGACAGGATTTTACTTCAAACTTCTGAATCAATATTCATTAAATGAATAGGTTTATACTTTCCCTCATGTTTTTTCAATTTTTGTGAGTTGTGTAGTAAGGATACTAATTGTTTTTTAGACACTTAATAGAATTCTTCTCTTTGGTGGTTCTTCTACATCTAGTTCTAATTTCAAGATCTTCCATCAGTTAGAATATTTTACATTTTTAAAGGTATCCTATTTCACATTTAGTATTACTAGTATATAACTGGGCATGCTAGATTCTGATTATTCTTTCTAGTTGCTTCTGTTTTCATTGTGATATCACATTGCTGATTTCTTATTTTGTTGCTTTTTCTGCCTTATAATTTTTAATAAGATTGGAAAAAAATTTACCAATTTTACAAACCAGCTTTTATTACTTCTATAGGGTTTTTTGTTTCCATTTTTTCCCTCTCATTTTTAATGCTTCTTCTTTGATGCATATTTTAAGATTGTTTATTTTGCCATTTTTATATTCATTAATCTTTTTTGCTATTTTGATAAGGTATGTCTGTAGGCATGATTTTCCCCTTGAGAACTTCCTTTAGATGCATCCTAAAAATCTGGTATATTGTTTCAACAATATAATTTTATTTCATATAACTATTGTTTCTGTTAGTTGTTTCTTGACTCAATCATCTAAAATTTCATTGTTAAGTCCCTATTTGGGTTATTTTGTTTGTGATCCTAGAAATGATTATGATTTTTACTCTTTTATTGTCTCTAAAGGATATATTTACTATTTTTGCCTTTTAAAAGGTGCTTCTAATATATCTAAGCCCCAATATGTAATTAAAAAAAAAAAAGTTCTTTGTGGTTCTAAAACACACACACACACACACATTTTAGTAATCTCATTTAGAAGTCTTTTGGCTCTAATTTCTCCATCATTTTTCAGTTCTATATTATCCCTTTGTCTACTTCTTAGACTTGTCCAAAACTGAAGTGAACACTGAAATTTCCTTTCATTATTGGATTACTATCTTGCAGTTCAAAGTTTCATGAATTGAGATGCTAAAGTATTTCAAGAACATCAGTTTAATACTGATATTGGATTATTATCTATAGTTCCTTCCAGTCTATTTTAGCTTTATTTAATCCTTTTTTAGGTTGTAAATGTTTTTGCATTGTCTGGTAGAATGATTGTAACTCCTGCATTCTTTGGGATTCATATGATGCATGGTACTTTTTTCCTAAACCAATCATTTTTAATATGTGTTTTTAAAACGTTTCTTTTAAGCAACAGAAGTGTTTTATTTACAGTATTTCACTATTTTATTGGACTATTTTAATAATTTAAAAGTTAGAATTTTTAAAAATTTTCTTTTGCTGTCAGTGCTTCCCCACTTCTCTATCCTCCTCCCCAAATCAGAATTTTTTTGCTTCCTTCTGAATATTCCGGAGTTTTTCTTTAGTTATTTTAGCTCATTTTATGGCAACATTATTCCTGGTCTCTTAACTCTTGCCCTCAAGCTACCCCTTCCTTTTTCTATTTTCATACCTTTCCCTAATTTTAGAGTTTTGCCTATTATTTTCTTTTTCTTGTTTTTCTCTTTACCTCAGTATCCCTTCCCAATGAAATTGAAGCTCCCTTCAATTTTGATTTTTCAATTTCATTTTCTGCAGCTTTTCCTAAAAAACGATTTCCCCTAATTCTTTTGTTACTTATTTTCTCTATTTTAAATTTTTATTCTTTGATTCATGGTCCTTATATTTCTTCTTTCTTTAGCATTTGTATTTTTCATGAAATCAGAACTCCTACGGTACCTATTTTGGATTCTCTTTTATTCTGTTATTAACTTTGATATCTTGCCCCAACCCCCCTTTTCCATTGTGCCTCAAATATCCAAACTTGCAGATGATATTTCCTGTGTTCTCACTGTGCAATTCATTATTACCCTCTGCAATTCTCTATTTTTTCCCTATTTGCCATGAAACCTTTTCCTTGGTCTATGCCTTCCCTCTCTACAGGGAGTCAGTTGTCCCTCGAACCTTTGATGAGTCTCTTCCTGAGGTAAAATGAGTAGTCAAAGTACCAAAAACACTGCCAATAATTATACCCATTTTCCTTAATAGATTATTTTTTTCCTCATGAGATCAATCTTCAATGAGATTCCATTCTACCACTAACACAAGATTTTTTTCATTCTTTCTCCATTTTAATCCTTCTCAGTGCCTCCTTTATATAATCAGTTCTCATCTTACTAAGAGCCAGAGGCTATTTATTCTTCAGTCAGCCTTTGATTTGATTTAGGGATACATCACAATTTCCTCTTATCTTCCTCCCCTCTCCCCTTTTATGTGTCATACCATTCTATAATTTAGTGCCACAAAAAGCAATGATTCACCTGTGCATACACACAATGTTGTGAGGCTTAGTCTATGATGCTGCTCTACCATCTCTTCTATTTGACTTGGCTTTCTTTGTATTTTTAGAAATTTCTTAGATATGGTCTCTGTTATTGTATTGTCATCCTTTTATTTTTAACCTCTTTTTTTTTTTCATTTCTATTGTCTATAGCATTTGAGAAGCAAATAATTTCTTTATATAAGATTTTCTTTCTAGTAATGTTTCATATGCCTCTTTACTGACGACCTGTTTTTCACTTATGAAAAGCTCTGATTTACAGGATATGTTGTCTTGGGTTGCATCCTGAACTCCTTTGCTCTTCAGAACACATTACTCCATACCTTTTCGTGCTTTCTCGTAGATGCAGTTGTCTTATTTGAATTTTATTTCCTTTTTCTTTATATCTGAAGGTCTTTCTCCTAATCATTTTCAGAATTTTTGTTTTTCAGTGGAAGTGTTAAAATTAACCAATGTCTTGTGGAGTGTATTTGCTTTTGAAGCTGACATACTGTTTCTTTGACTACCACTTGTTTTTGTAACATGGTATTCAGGTTCTTTTGGGAGGCCTATAGTTGTGATATCAATGTCTTGTTTGTATGGAGATCATGCTTTCTTTTAATGTAAGCTGCTTTTTCTTTTTCTACATTGTTCTTCACTTCTGAATACTTGCATTTTCTATCAGATATTTTCTTTTTTTTTTTTCTTTGCTGAGGTTCATTCCTATGATTTCAAATTCCACAGTTGCCTTTTAATTGCTTTTCCTATTTTCAGTTCCTTTCTACTCTATTCTACATTAGATTAATTGGATCAAAGAAAAACTTTCAACAACTTCTCATTGCCTTTCAAATAAAAGTCCAAGTTCTATAGCCTGTTGTCACTTGTGATTTAGTCTTTACCTACTACCTTTCTGATTTAATGTTATTTTCCTGTTGTCCTACGCATCATTCCTAAATACACACTGTGTCTTTGTGCATGCTCTATGGTCTATTCCTACTAAAATACTGCCTAACTCAAATTCTACTTTTTTCATGAAGTCTCATCTTCTCTTTCCCTCCTTCAGTCTCAATACTTCATCAAAAAAGATGGAAGTCAGTTGATCAATGATGGACAGAAATAACTACACCCAGAGAAGGAACTCTGGGAAGTGAATGTAAATTGTTAGCACTACTGTCTATCTACCCAGGTTACTTATACCTTCGGAAGCTAATAATTAATGTGCAACAAGAAAAAGGTATTTACACACATATATTGTATCTAGGTTATATTGTAACACATGTAAAATGTATGGGATTGCCTGTCATCGGGGGGGAGGGAGTGGAGGGAGGGAGGGGATAATTTGGAAAAATGAATTAAAAAAAAAAAAAAAGATGGAAGTGATTTCTTTCTCTTTTGAACAAAAGAGCAATTGGCATTATTCTTGTGGAATTTATCACACACCATCAAGTTTAGTGTGATGTGTAAGAGCATTGAACTTGTAAAGAAACCTTGATTTTGAGTGAGGGTTCTTACCACTTACCTTTTTCTTTCAGTGCTTAATTAGTATTTTGAATTTCTCAGATGCTCAATAGTATTTAATACACTTTTAAAAACATATTATACCAAAGAAAGTAAATAAATAAGGTGACTTTAAGCATATCTTTATTTCAAAATTATTTCCAAAATGTCACCAAAATTTTACCAATTTCATAATGCCAAAACTAAGTATTACATATTCAAACCTTGTAATGGTAATATAGTAAATCATACATTGCAGATAAATAATGTCAACAAAAAAGTGAAAATTCATCTTAGCTATCATCATAGTAATACAAGGGCTAGAAAAACATTTTTATCACAAAACACATTAAGACCTGGGGAATCTAGATGGCACAGTGGATAGAACACTAGCCCTGAAATCAGGAGGACCTGAATTCAAATCTGACCTGACACTTAATATTTCCTAGCTGTGTGACTCTGGATAAGCTACTTAACCCCAATTGCTGCAGGGGAAAAAAACCAAAAACAAAAACAAATATACACACATTGAGACCTAAAATCACAAAATTCATAATAGAAAATATGGAAAGATTAGATGGAATCCTTTTGGCAGACAGATTTAATTTAATTCCAGTACTCTCTTTCTCCTATTCATGCACAATTATTTATTTTCACATCTTTCAACTGATTTCCATTCAAATTTTAATATATTGTTATACTTTTGTTATGATTTACAAAAAAAAAGAAATTATAGCCACAATATAAATGTAAAGAACAACCACAAAAATGAGTCTGAGGGCTATGCAATTATCACTACCAAGAATGGAACTGGTAGTAATGATGAAGAGAAAATGCACCTCCCTCTCTTTTAAAAAGATAAAATTCCATGAGGATGAATATAAACATAAAAGCTAAATGTAAATTTGGATTCACAAATACAGAATGGGGAAGAGATGGTTAGACAACAGTTATGAAAAAGATTTTGGCATTTTACTGGACTGCAAATCTTAAAGAACCAGCAGTTGATATGATAGCCAAAAAAGCAAATGTGATCTTGCACATTAAAAAAAAGCCTAGTGTCAGGAATAATGAGATCCCTCTATATTCCACCCTTGTCTTCTCATTCGGATTAGTATATAAGTTCAGTTATAAGTAGTACAGTTTAAGACTGATAAATTGGAGAACTCTCAGAAGAGAGTAACCAAAATAATAAAGGGTAGAGTCCATTCTATATGAGAACTAGGAATAGCATGTGGAAAGAGAAAACTCAGGGAGTTCAAGTATTTGAAGTATATCACTTGTAGGAATTAAGACTAATTCTGTCTGACCTCAGAGGGCATAATTAGGAATGATGGGTAGAAACTGAAGAAATAAATTTAGGCCTGTCATAAGGAAAAATTTCTAGACAAGTAATGTTATCCAAAAGTGAAAAAGACTAGACTTCCAGTAGAAGATGGGACAACTTGACTGATATTTTCTAGTTCATATTTTTTTCCAAATATAGATTGGACTAAAAGTGTAAGTTTCAACTCTCAAATCCTATGATTCAGATCTCTGCTGAGATGAAAGATTATAGATTAATACGTAGTCTTTTAATTTTAGTTTATTTTTCCTGAAAGTTTTCTTCTTTTTAAATCTTTGTTACAAAAAATGTATCACTGGGAAGGGAGGAGCAGAGGTCTATCTGGAAATAAAGATGAAGAAACAAAAGAGAGCAATAACTTAAAAAAAAAAAAAATATATATATATATATATATATATATTTTTTTTTTAACTTGGGAAATTCATTTGCTAATTATCTTTTCAGATAACAGAAGTACTACATGTATATATATACATATATATAACCAAGGATTTTTGCACAATTTAACTATTAGATCTTTTTGGGGGGAGGAGGGGCTGAGGCAATTGGGGTTAAGTGACTTGCCCAAGGTCACACAATTAGGAAGTACTAAGTGTCTGAGGTTGATTTGAACTTAGTCCTCCTGACTTCAGGGCTGGTGCTCTATCTACTGCTCCACCTTGCTGCCCCACCTATAAAGTATCTTAAAGACAAAATGCTAAGAAAAATAAGGGCTTATTAATTATTGTTGCTGTTACTCTGAAGATTTAAAAGTTGAAGTCCTATAACTGTTTTTCCCTGTACACAGTACTGTGCCAGTCAATATATAAGACGAACATAACCAGTTCTTTATAACTATATTGCTCCCTTGCACTAATTAGCAGAAGGACCTATGGGAAGGGCAAAGTTCCACATGAAAAATGTAGCAAAATACAATTTAAGTCTAATATAAAGATATCAATTCATAGAATGGATAGGAAAATAAAATTTTTATTTAATAATAATAAGAGTTCAATTATATAGAGCCTATGTACCAAGCACTGTGCAAAAATGAGAAACTGAACAATCTAGTATTTGCTTCTTCTTTTCTCCTTTTCCACTCCTCTCCCCAAACTAATAAGAGGAGGTAAAATAGTTTTAACAACTGTTATTTGTTAAATTTCTTGGAAATTAAATCATTTAGAAGCCAGCATGGTAATGCAAAAATTACCAAATTGGGAGTCACAAAACTTCTGTTTTGGTCCTGGCTCTAACATTAAGTTCTGAGCCTTGGGACAAACTATTTCAGTATTTCTCATTTATTTTTTAAAACAGTTGTCTTAATTTGCATTTCTCTGATCAATAGTGATTTAGAGTACCTTTTCATATGACTAGAAATGGTTTTAATTTCATCATCTGAAAATTGTCTGTTCATATCCTTTCACCATTTATCAATTGGAGAATGGCTTGAATTCTTATAAATTTGAATCAATTCTCTATATATTTTAGAAATGAGACCTTTATAAGACCCCTTAAATGTAAAAATATTTTCCCAATTTCTCGCTTCCCTTCTAGTTGTTTGTACACTAGTTTTGTCTGTATAAACCTTTTAAACTTAGTATAATCAAAATTATCTTATTTGGTGTTCAGTTATGAGTTCTAGTTCTTCTTTGGACACAAATTCCTTCCTTCTCCATAGATGTGAGAGATAAACTATCCTATATTCTAATTTGCTTATAATAATGGATAGAAATTTTCATTGTAAGTCCTTCAGAGTAGTCTTGGATTAGTGTGCTGCTAAGAATAGCAAAATCATTCACAGTTGATCATCCCACAATTTTTCTCTTCCTATATATAATCTATATAGACTTCTTCTAAGCCATAATAATTAAATTCTTATGAGTTACAAGTGTTATCTTCCCATGTACAAATATAGCCAGATATACATCTTATGATTTCTCTTTCCTGATTATTTCCTTATGCTTCTTTTGAGTCCCGTATTTGAAAATCAAATTTTCTATTTAGCACTGGTCTTTTTATCACAAATGCTTGAAAATTCTCTATTTCAGTGAATGTCCACTTTTTACCTGAAATATTATACTCAGTTTGCCTTTATTCTTGGTTATAATCCTAGTTCCAATGCTCTTCAGAACATCATATTCTATGTCCTCCTTTGACCTTGGAATTTTAGAATTTGGCTATAATATTCCTAAGAGTTTTCATCTTGGGATCTCTTTCAGGAGATTATCAGTGCATTCTTTCCATTTCTATTTTACCTTCTGGTTCCAGAATATCAGAAGTTTTTCTTGATAATTTCTTGAAAGATGATGTCTATCTTCTTTTTAATCATGGCTTTCAGTTAGACTAATAATTTTTATATTATCTCTCCTGGATCTATTTCCTAAGTTAGTTTTTCTAATGAGATAGTTCACTTTTTTTTCCATTCTTTTGGATTTGTTTTATATGGTTAAACTAGGACGTAGAAAATGGAAAAAAGCAACAGAACCTGAGGGATCCAATGTATGAGACTATATATAAATCTGCGGCTCTGACACAGTATGACAGTAGGCAAGTCTTCAGTTTTTTGTCTGTAAAACGGAGATAGTAAAAGCACTATTAAAGATAATGGAAAATGTTTTAAGTGATAGGATAATGAATACATATGTGCAGAAGGAAGTGATCTCTAAGAATCAGAATGGGTTCATTATGAACAAGCCATGATAGATTACTGTCATTTTTTTATTTTTTATTTGAACATCTAGCAAATAGGTATATCCAGGGAAAGCTATGAACATAGCATTATCAAATATACTCACTGCTTATCACAATGTCTAGCAAATACTAAGCTCTTAATAAGTGCCAGTTGATTGATCTAAATTTTATCAAAAAATTTTGACAGTATTCCCATGATGCCTTTTTGGGGATATACAGAAATGTGGATAGTGATAAAATTAGATGACTATAAAATCAATTGATTAATACACATGCTTTGCTTATCAAATCTGTGGTGGGTGGGGTGGAAAATTAATACTTTAGATGATAGAAGACTGAAACTAATTTAAAAGAGATTAATCTAAAGTTCTACATTTAGGTTCAAATTAGCTGTATAAATAAAAGTCTGGGGATAAGGGGCACAAAGAAAAAAAATTCATGTAAAAAACAATGAGGTATTGTAGAGGAATATAAGTTTAATGGGCATGCAGTAAGAAAAGACAATCAAATGAACTAATGTGACATTAGATGGAATTAACAACAGTGTCCACAATTAAGGTGATGCTACTATAGTATATTACTTGATCAATGAATATATGGAGATCTGTGCCCAGAGCTAGATGCTATAAAATAAGAGCTACAGTATTAACCTCATAAGATTGTTGTAAAGTTCAAATGATAAAATGCATGCAAAATACTTTGCAAACTTTAAACTATCATATGAATGCCAGCTATTATTATAATTAAAACTTTTAGTAACAAAAGAGAGAAGGAAGATAAGCTGGAAAATATAAAGTCACTTATATTTCATTTATTTAATATTTTTCCTCCATTTACATTCAAAACAATTTTTTTTTACATTTAAAAAAAATTTTAGTTCTATGTTCTCTCCCTTATCCCCATCCACAATTAATAAACCACATGTGATGTTATACAAAACAATAATACAAACCTAGAGAGATATAACAATCTTGAAGTATCTGAAAGATTATGATGTGGAACAGGAATTCAACATGGCACTAGAAGGAAGAATAAGTAACAGCAAAGGAAATTAAAGAGAGACAGATTTTGATCCAACATAAGGAACACACTCAACATTTGGAGATGTCAAAAGAAATCAAAATGGTTTTCATGGGCAGGGAGTAGAAAGGGGTTTTCTTTCAAAGGAAAAGTAATTTTTTTTTTTTTTCCTGAGGCTGGGGTTAAGTGACTTGCCCAGGGTCACACAGCTAGGAAGTGTTAAGTGTCTGAGACCACATTTGAACTCAGCTCCTCCTGAATTCAAGGCTGGTGCTCTATCCACTGCGCCACCTAGTTGGCCCCAAAGGAAAAGTATTTTAAACAAACTGAATGATCAAAGATAGTAAAGCTAGATTATTTTTTATTTGGATAGGGGTTAAATTAGATGACCAAATTAACTAATTATTTTTATATGCATCTGTAACCTGGCCTTCCCATTGCCTCTTATTGAACAGCAGTAAAAATTATAATACAACTCTCATAATAAATATACATGGTACAGGGAAGGATTGTGGGAAGATGGTAGAGTAAATCAGAAAATTCTAAGCTCTCCAGATTCCCTCAAGAAACAAAACAAAATTGTGCCTCAGGGTAAACATATTCTGAAGAAAAACAAATAGGACTCCAGGAAGAACAGGGACTCTTACGGGATAGCTCAAGCTGAATAAAGATCCTGGGACCAAGCTTTAAGCTGTGAAGTGCAAACACCTCCAGGATACCCCCACTGATATAGTAACTGGGGCTAGCTGGGTTCATAGAGAGTCTCAGTCAAAACCATAGAAACTTCTCAGACAGGTTGGCAAGTTGGGATACAAATCCAGGAAGGCTGAGGGAACTTCTCCTAATGCCCAGATGTGCTTCAGAGACCTGGTCCTGGGTAAAAAAAAGAACCACAAACTCAGTGAGTGCAAAAGTGGGGCAGGGATATCATTGGCAATGAGCACTTGGAGGAGGATGGAGTTTTTGGTTTGGGGCTTTTAGGGAACTTGTCCTCTTTGGGGCAAAGGAGAAAGAACCCAACCAAAGAAACTTACTATGGGAATAAGAAAGGCCGGGATTCATCTTCAGAAGAGGACAGTGAAGTAAAAAAAACAACAAAAAAAAACCCTTTCTTATTCCAAGAGTAATGTTAAAATAGCTACCCACCAGCCCAGAAAGAATTAATAAAAAAATTCAAAAAAGACATTAAAAATTAAGTGAGAGAGATTAGGAAAAGTTAGGGGGGGAAATGAAAAGAAAATCAACTAATTAGAAAAATACAAGTCTTAAAGAAGAAAATAATTATTTGAAATCAGAATTGGGCAAAGAGAAGCCAGTGAAGCTATGAGAGACCAAGAATATGAAGAATGAAAATATAGAAGAGAATGTGAAACATAAAAAAAATGACAGATCTGGAGAACAGATAATTTTTTTTATAATATGTTTCACATTCTCGAATGTAAATTGTTAGCACTACTGTCTATCTACCCAGGTTACTTATACCTTCGGAATCTAATACTTAATGTGCAACAAGAAAATGGTATTTACATACATATATTATATCTGGGTTATATTGTAACATATGTAAAATGTATGGGATTGCCTGTCATGGGGGGGAGGGAGTGAAGGGAGGGGGGATAATTTGGAAAAATGAATACAAAGGATAATATTATAAAAAGAAAATTACTCATGCATATATACTGTGGGGAAAAAATTCTAAAAAAAAAAAAAAAAAGATGTTTCACATTCTCTTCTATATATATGTATGTATATATAAGAATAACTGTATTACCTGAAAACTAATTTTAAAAATTATCTTGACACAATAATACAAGAAATAATCCAAGAAAATCCTGAAGTAATAGAACATGATTAAGTAGAAATAGAAAAAAGTTCATGGATCACCACCTCAAAGAGACACTATAAGAAAAACACATAGGACAGTATTGATACATTTTAAAACTTTCAGATTAAAAATTTTATAAGAAACAAAAAATTAAAATATGCTGGAGATACAATTAGAATCATACAGGAGTTATCAGCAGCTACAAAAAAAGACTGTAAATCCTAGAATAATATATACTGACAATCAAAAAAGCTGAGCTTGCAGCCAAAATATATATCCAGCAAAATGAACTACAATACTGAATGGGAAGAAAATGGGCAATTGATGAAGTCACAGATTTTCAAGATTTTCTCTCAACCAAAACTGAACTCAATAGAAAATTTAACATAGAAGAGCCAACAACAAAAACTAATTTCAAGGGACTTAAGAAGGATAAATTGTTTATGTTTTATACATGGAAATGTAAACCATATGTTTAAGATTGACATCAGTAATTGGGTAGTTCAAAAGATTGGGGCAAACCTGAGTGTGACCTGACTCTTAAAAAGTAAAACTAGGAAAAGGTAAAACAGTAATTATGGTATATGAATGAGGTGCAGAGAAAGAAATGAAAAGGAGGCAAGAGAGGGGAGAGGGGCAAGAGGGTTGAAAGTTCTGAAAACCTACTCATCATATCAGGAATGGGTCAAATAAGGAACAATACATATACACATACAAGGATGTATAAAGGATATTTTCAATTTTCTGTTCTTGAAATCTGTCACTGAATTGATTAAAATTCTAGTCTTTCAGAATTGTTTTTCTCTAGAATATTTCTGTACTATTTCAGTTCACTATTATGCAGCCACATATATACATCTCACCAGTTTTCTTTGAAACTACCCCTTCTGTCATTTTTATATGGCACAATATTTCATTACCTTCATGTATCATAATTTACTATGACAGCCTTTACATTTTCAATTTTTGACCACTACAAATGAATTGTTAGAAATATTTTTTATACACATAGGTCCTTTTCCTCTTCCTCTGATCCCTGTATAGTACTATTATTAGGATTGTTAGCTAGGTCAAAGTATACATGCATAATTGAGTAAATTTTAAGCATCTTTCCAAATAACTTTTGAGAATGGCTTGACCAACTCACAGCTCTACCAACAGCTCATTAAGTGTGCCTTTCACTGCCAAAATTTGTCATTTTCTTAATTTGTTGATGACTTTTGATTCTGTGATATACTTTATAAAGAAAGTCATTCATTATATACTCAATATTAAAACACTGCCAAAAATTACTTTCCTCCTCTGATGGCTAAACAATGTCATTGTTTAATATAATTGTTTTAATAAAAGATCAAAATCGGGAATTAAGTTCATAAGCCAAAGGTCAAAGGAAATAGGAACGAACCACTGAAATCTGTGATGGCTTTAGCAGATATACTATTCTATCTGATGGGCAGAAAATAGGAAAATCATTATAAACTGCTACACTTCTCATTAGGCCCAATTGGTACATTATATGCTAGCTAGAGATGAAATGTCAAGTTTTTGGTTTTTTTTTAAATTATTATTATAACTTTTTATTTGCAAGATATATGCATAGGTAATTTTTCAGCATTGACAATTGTAAAACCCTTTCTTCCAACTTTTTCCCTCCTTTCTCTCACCTCTTCCCCCAGATGGCAGGTTGAATGTCAAGTTTTTTTTGATTGAAGAGGTAATTATCCAGTGCCACATAGTGGTTATTTTATAGGAAGTGTGGAGGTGACTGTTTTTTAACCATTCCTAATTCTACTAGATCCACCCTTATTATATCAGGTTGTCCCTAGGTTCCCTGTGTGCCACATTAAAATGAGAACAACTTGGATTTAGAATTCTGATACTGGCAATATGACATCTATCATTGACTTAAGTTTAGGTCATTTTTAACTAGCCAGGATGAAACTTTAGTATACTGCAAGTGATGTGGGTTATAGTCCCTCTAAGATTCCTTTCTGATTCCCACCCCCCATGGCTGACCTTTGATTCACAAATCCTGGTTAAAAGCATCCTTTTGAATTCCAATGGAAGATATCTGGCCTCTCCCAGCCCCAAGGGATCTGAGCCAACTTGGGCAGTCCAAGCCCCCATTCTAATGATCTACTCAGGTTTCCCAACCCCCACCCCCACCACAAACAATTTCCTCCTTATCTAAAAACCCATTGAATTCTATTCAAATTCTAACCCTGGCTGAAGCTCAAGCCAGAAGCCAATATGGGACTCCACCCATGAGCCCCTTCAGATTATCAAAAGCCCCTCTATTATAAAAAAAGGCCAAACTGGAGTCCACTCTTTGCAGAGATCCCAAACATGGCATCCTTACACTGGTCATGTCAAGGGTTTCTGCCCACCGGACCTATCGTTTCGATGCCCTTTTATCTCTACCCTCAACTTTACTAACCAAACTTTACTTCCAAACCCCATAATAAATCTCTTTTATCAATCTAGGTTTTTGGGTCTGTAAATTCCTTTAAGAGGACTCTTGCACCGCTACTAGACCTCATTTAACTCTGTATCTTTGCGCGGAATCCAAAGGGGTTGCAAGGGAGCTCTATTTGACTCCCTGTACCCCAAACTTGCCACTAGACCTCAATTAAACCTAATTTCATTTAGGAACTCCTTATCTAGTTCTCATCACAAGGACTAAAATCTAAAAGTTCTGTTTTCCTTTTGAGCAAATGAAAACAATTATCCAATTTATTTAATATCTGATACTCTATAATCAACATAATTTAGAATACAAAATAAAAAAATATTCATTGAACACCTGCTATATACAATGTTCAGGTTTCACTGTTGCAAAAGATGCAATAAAGTTTAAAAAACAAAACAAAACAAAAAAACAAAAAACCTCTGCTAAACAAGAAGCTTACATTTGACTAAGAGAGGTAAGGTACAGATCTGCAAAGATAATTAATAAAAGGTATTAATAAGAACTCAAGACTAGCAAAGGACCCAAAGTAGGACAATTAATTGCCACTAACCTCAACCAATACTTTGTATCTCTCATTTCCCATGTCCTGAACAAAAGTTATGTATTTAATGTGTATGATATTGCTTATCATATCTTAGATTCAAATTCCTCAATTAACTGTAAGCAGCTAAAGGGGAAGAACCTAATTTTCTTATCATCCTATTACCTCACACAATAACTGCTTAATATATAATTGTTGAATGAATAAATACATATATGAAGTAGCATTCTATCATGGAAAGAGTGCTAAATCTGGGAGTTAGGAGACTAGTTTAGAGTTTCTGTTGTAAAACACAGCAGTGCCAATGTAGTTATATTAACTGAGGCTACCAGGTCTTATCTATAAAATGAGAATATTTGCATTGTTTTATTCAAGTACATAAACATTTATTGTTATGGGCCAGAACTCTGAACTGAATAAGGATTCTTACAAGGTACTAATTCAATGGAATTGATGAGGCAATGGTTATCTAGTTCTCTAAGTTCAGTATGATTAATTTAATATTACCACAAATAAATGGTTTCCTCATGGTATAATGATTGTTTATACTCAGTGTAGAGCATATAAGCTGGGAGCTTCAGCCAGATTCATTCAAAGCTAGAGAAGACAAGGGGACTGGAGGCTAAAGCCCAAGCCCTTGGACTCAGATTCATTCATCCCATGGCACACCACTTTGGTGGCAGGGCTGTTTTCCTGCACTTCTCCACTGAAATCAAGACTCTGGAAGGCCTGTAAGAAAGCTAGCTGAAGCCCCAAGCAAGGAGACAAGACTTTGGAGGAAATAATAAAGGATTTGTATTTTAACACTTGGCTATTCTTGTGGTGATTACTGAACTAAAAAGGAAGACTGCTCCAGAAAAAAAACTAAACCAAGAACACTACGATTTATTATATATTTATCACATCAGGCAGGACTGTGTCATGCTCAGGGGATATAAAGACAAATAATTAAAAAGTCCTGGCCTCAAGGATCTTGTGTTTTAATAGTATAGAATATATTTTAAATTATGTGATTAGAGACAATGGTCACCTGGTGAAACTTTCTTTCTTCCAAAAGAAGTGGCTGTTAACTTCCCAGACCACTGGTTTCCTTTCACATCTTCTGGAATTGCCTAGGGCTGAAAGGGAAAAGTCAATAGAATACAATGTTACATTTACCTTTAGTGTAGCTCAAGATAGATTACAAAAAGAGTGCTGTGGGACAGGATATAGGCTCCAAGACAGCAGGAACTCTCCAGTTTGAAGGCCCTCTATTGTAAGGCTTAAATGGAAGGATACATGCAAAGGAGGAGCCAGTCAAAATGACAGAATACCAGGAAATCATGTAGCAGAAATCTTTCTCACCTCCTTCAAACAATTAGAGAATGTGCCAGACTGAACTCTAATGGGGAAATACAGAAAATGTCAGTGAGTCCTTTGCCTGGCTCAAATCTACATAAAAAGACAGAGACCTGTAGGTAGACTTTAGGGGCTAGATCAAGCCAAGAGTAGAGCCACCTAGTGATGAGGGGAGCCCTGAAACTCTCTCTCTCAGAATTTGGAGGGAATGCTTGAGAAACTCCCTCAGGGAATCTCTCCCCAGAGAGGGGCCCCAGGGAATCAAGTGGTTTCCTTCTGTTATCGGGTTGGGATTAGTTGAGTCCAGGACCACTCCTTTTGTGCCCCAACAAGGAGATCTAGATTTTGACCTCTATTGAGTTGGAGATTAGTCCAGGGACACACATTCAAATGGAAAATTTCTATTCAATTCTGAAAATCTCTTTCTGATTTCAACTCAAACTGCCTCCCAGCCTCTAGCCAAAGTTTCAATTATAAAAAGAAGAAACTTGGGGCTCATTCCTTGCAAGTGAGGCCAAAGCAGGAATCATACCAGGCCAAGAGACCTCCCTTGGCATAGCTACCTGCGAGGGATTCTCTGCCTGCTGAAAAGACATTCTCTTTTTCAGCATTAACCTCTCTTTGTCTCTCTCACACATTTCTCTAACAGGACTATACCCCTCTTTACCTCTCTGTGAGGATTTCTCTACTAGACCTCTACTTCTCTGTCAAGATCTTGCCACTAAGGAAGTCAGCCTCCTAGCAAAAAGCTGACTTCCCACTGCCAATAAACTTCGTTTGCCAGTCTAAGTTTTTGGGTTTATAAATTCATTTACGAAGGACCTGCACCAACCAGAAGGGGAGGTTCCCACAACTCTCTGCCCAATGCCAAATCTCATCATTTTTGGCTCCCTGACCAGGAATCGAGGGGAGCCGAACCTCATCAGTAGGAACCCTCCAGCCCACAGGGAGAAATTGTGCACCAGATAAAGAGAAAAATACTCCAAGATCTTAACTGGGACATATACAATTGGGACAGCTGTCTACTATAAGCTTTATGGTCTATTATATAACTCTAGGTCACAGATCCAAAGCAAAGAAGGGAAAAATGCACAGGGATCCCTTGGCAGGAAGGAAGGTACCAAGGAAAGAAGCTCAGAAGTTAAGAACTGTACCATGGATCAGACCCCAAGAGCAGACCAAGACCTCAATTCCAGTATCCATCCCAACCTGCATAGAAATGACCAGAGCAGGGACCCAGATTAAAAGGAAGCCTGAAATTCTATCTCTATGAGCCAACAGATTTGTAGTTGGCTGATACTGGCTATATAGCAGCTATTGCTGCTCTGACTGAAATCCAGGCCAAGAATGTGCAGAACTCAAACCAGGGGAGCAGCAGTGATTAGACTTTGTCCCGAATCAGACCACATTGAAAAGCTTGCAGTCCCAAGCTGAGATCATGGAATAAGACAATATTCAATATCTAAAGAAAGCAGCAAAAGCACTAGGTTCACCCTTCACTTCAGAAGTATGGCAGGTCCTAGAGCTAACATCAAATCTTGAAGTCAGGACATAGGTTGGAAGAATGGGCAAATAATAAAAGAATGAGTTATTATGGTGGCAAGGATACGTAACATACAAACACATAAGAATGATTCCAAAGCATATACAAATAATACTTCAGAGAAAACCACATCTTAAACACAAAGTCAACTATAATTCCTGAAAGAAATGAAACAAGAGTCGAAGAGGCAAAAAATTCTTAAGTAAATAAAATGAGAACATGAGGAAAAAATGGAAAAGAAATGAGAGTAATAAAAGAAATAGCTGGTAAAGGAAATGAACAGCATAGCAAAGAGATAAAAAATCTTGCCCAAGTAACATACTTCCCAAAAATCAGAATGCATCAAACAGAAGTCAAGTATTCCATAAGACAGTAAGAAATATTAAGAGTCAAAAGACTGAAAATGTAGAAGAAAAAATGTGAAGCATCTCAAGGCAAAAACAATTGACCTAAAAATCAAAAAGAAAATTAAAAAAGAGTACCTGAATATCATTACCAAAAAAAAAGAAAAAAAAGCCTAGATATCCTATTTAAAGAACTCTTAAAAGAAAACTGTCCAAATTTTTTAGACCTCTGGCAAAGGGAAACTAAAAAGGATTCACTGGTTACTTGCTGAAAGCCAAATTTTGAGATTCAAGGTTTAAAAAAATACTAGAAATAAATAGAAATAACTGAGAAGTCAGTCAAGATCAGGATCACACATAATTTAGCAAAAACCATGATAAGGAATGAAAAACTTGAAATATGATATTTGCAAAGACAAAGGATATAGATCTTATAGACAAGAATAATGTACCCAAAAAAAACTGAGTATAATCCTGCAGGTGAAAGCATGAATTTTTAATGAAATAAAGAACTTCCAGGCATTCCTGATAAGGAAACCAAAATTGTGAAGAAACTCTGAAGTTCAAATAAAGGAATAAAGAAAAACTTAACAAAACAGAAATGAACAATGGTAATTAACTAAACAAGGAAAAACTGCTTATATTCTAACATAAGGAGATGTATGTATTCTTTCTGAGTCCTATCATCATCAAGGATTGTAAAGAGAATTCAATTAGAATGGGAATTAGAGAGTACCTGTAATTTGGGAAAATAGATGAACAAGTTATGTAAATATGATGGAATACTATTGTTTTATAAGAAATAAAGGAGATGATTTCAGAAGAATCTAGGAAGACCAGTGTAATCTAATGTTGAATAAAACGAACAAAACCAGAACAATTTATACAATGATAGCAAATAACTTGGAAAGAATTAGGAACTTTGACTACATGACCAACCATGATTCCAGAGGACTTATGATGAAACATGCTTCCCACTTCCTGATAGAGGTCTAAAGGACAGAAGACAGAATGAGACATTTCTTTTGGACATATTGTGATTCATTATACATGTTTTATGGGATTGCTTTTCTTTAGTTCTAAAGTATGCGTGAAGAGTTGGTGTGGGTTTTTTGCTTCTTAGGGTAAAAAATACATGAGTGTGTATATGTACATATATGTGTGAATATATACACACTTATTTAAAAGAATGGTCATAGGCAGGAAGAACTTATGTGAAGAAAAATAATCTTTCTTTATTATATTTAAGAAGTTTCATATTACTGACTAAAATATTCCATTCATTCCTTTATTTTAGAAGACCTTATCTGAAACAAGGCCACTTTTCCAGATAATCTTTTAAACCTGATACATATATATAGTAAAAGCTTCTAACATTCCTGAAATTACATGGCAGAATTTCTTTTCTTCACATGGTTTACCTTTAACAAAGAGAAGCACTGGAGAGTTGAAAAATTACTCACTACTGGCTACTGAATACTATAATTTGGATTGTTGTGCTCCATATGGAATTTTTTTCTTCCCTCAAGTTTCTCAAAGTACTTTGTCTAGAAATCTCTTTTTGCACTTTGACATTTTCCCCTTTACTATAGTGCATAGGATTTTGTATTTAGGGTTGTAAAATACCTTTGATGTCATTGAGTCCAACTCTGTACATTTATAAATGAGAAAACTGAAGCCAAGAGAATTTAAGTGACTTCATGAGTGCCACAGCTCTTAAATGTCTGGGCAATAGGAGGGGGAAAGAGGGGATGGTACTCAAATCTATATCTTCTTGATTCCAAGTACAGCACTTATCCACTATGCCAACTGCCTTTCACATATTACAGAACAGACTACAAATAAATTAGAAGAACATAAATAGGACAGTTTACTTCTCAAACCTGTGGAGGAGGAAGGAATTTATGAACAAAGAACTAGAGATCATTACTGATCAAAAAATAGAAAATTTTGATTATATCAAGTTAAAAAGTTTTTGTACAAACAAAACTAATGCAGAGAAGATTAGAAGGGAAGCAATAAAGTGGGAAAATATTTTTACAGTCAAAGGTCCTGATGAAGGTGTCATTTCCAAAATATATAGAGAATTGACTCTAATTTATAAGAAATCAGGCCATTCTCCAATTGGTAAATGGTCAAAGGACATGAACAGACAATTTTCAGATGAAGAAATGGAAACTATTTCTAGCCATATGAAAAGATGCTCCAAATCATTATTGATCAGATAAATGCAAATTAAGACAACTCTGAGATACCACTACACATTTCTCATATTAGCTAGGATGACAGGAAAAAATAATGATGAATGTTGGAGGGGAAGTGGGAAAACTGGGACACTGATACATTGTTGGTAGAAGTGTGAATGCATCCAACTATTCTGGAGAGCAATTTGGAACTATGCTCAAAAAGTTGTCAAACTGTGCATATCCTTTGATCTAGAAGTGTTACTACTGGGCTTATATTCCAAAGAGATCTTAAAGGAGGAAAGGGACCCACATGTGCAAAAATGTTTGTGGCAGCCCTCTTTGTAGTGGCTAGAAACTGGAAATTGAATAGATGTCCATCAATTGGAGAATGGCTGAATAAGTTGTAGTATATGAATGTTATGGAATATTATTGTTCTGTAAGAAATGACCAGCAGGATGATTTCAGAAAAGGCTGGACTTACATGAATTGATGCTGAGTGAAATGAGTGGAACCAGATTATGCACTTCAACAACAATACTATATGAGGATCAGTTCTGACGGATGTGGCTCTCTTCAACAATGAGATGAACCAAATCAGTTCCAATTGTTCAATAATGAAGAAAACCAGTTACACCCAGCAAAAGAACACTGGGAAATGAGTATAGACTACAACATAGCATTTACACTCTTTCTGTTATTGTTTGCTTGCATTTTTGTTTTCCTTCTCAGGTTATTTTTACTTTATTTATATTTATCCAATTTTTCTTGTGCAGCAAGATAACTATATAAATATGTATACATATATTGTACTTAACATATACTTTAACATATTTAACATGTATTGGTTTACCTGTCATCTAGAGGAGGGGTGGGGGGAAGGAGGGGAAAAGTTGGAACAGAAGGTTTTGCAAGGGTCAATGCTGAAAAATTACCCATGCATAGGTCTTGTAAATCCATCACAATTGAGCATCACATAGTCTTATTGATGTGTACAATGTTTTTTTGGGTTCTGCTTACTTTACTAAGTATTTGTTTACATAAATCTTTCCAGGCTTTTCTGAAATCAGTCCACTCATAATTTTTTATAGGGCAGTAACATCCATTACTTTTATACACAATAACTTATTCAGCCATTCCCCAACTGATGGGCATCCTCTCTAAATAACTTCTTCTTAAGGTATTGTAGAAAACCAGAATTCTGGAGAAACATATTTGAAACAAGGTATTAACTCAGAGGAATTGATAAGACAATGGTTTTAGAAGCATACTTCTCTAGTTCTGTACATGTATTTAGTACTTAATAGATTGACACCTATGATGATGTAATAATAATAAGAGTGTATAAGAGCCAATAAGGATTCAGAGAGGCATTCCATCTTCATCAGCCTCCTGGTGGATGGCCTGTACTCCTACTTCCCCCACTGAGACCAAGGCCTGTCTGAAGGGCCTCCAGAAAGCTAGCCCAGGTCCCAAGCAAGGAGCCAAACCGTGAAGGAGACAATAAAGAATTTGGACTTTATCCCTGGCTATTCTCCTGGTGATTACTCAGCTGAAACTGAGGCTGATCCAAAGACCTCCAGAAAGCTAATCAGAATATTACAAGATATAATTAAACACTTTGAAAAATGACAGTATTTCAAAAGAGCTATAAAGTGCTAGGACAGAGAGGATACTGGAAATATCTTTCAGGAGCTACAACTTTCATTCTTTGTTTAAGAATAAAAGGCAAATACTTTGTAAATTAGCGATAAAACATGGAGGTATTTTCCCCCCCATTACCTGAAAATAGTCTACTAATCTTATTTAGATGTTTTAATGAATTTTCAGGGGGGGGAAAAAGGGTTATTGGAAATCAAAAGGCAAAAGTTACAAAAAGTATGCACATCTTATTGGTTAATTCTGGTACTCCATGAGTAATTTGCAGGGAATGAAACCTTTATCTACTTAATTCCTTTGTATATGCTTCTATTATATTATATATATTGCTTGAGGAAGGTGCTTTGTAAAAACTTTTAAAATGCTAAATGAATACAAGCTATTATTATAGCTTTTAAATCTTAGTCACAGGGAAGAATAGTCTACTCCTGCTGAGATAGTTCCTTAGGTCAGTTCTTGATTTTTAGTTAATGGATTCAGTTTAGCAAAGCTATGTGTTTTTAGTCTTTCTGGCATATACTTCCAACCCTTAGATCAGGATAGAGAAGTCTCTACACAATCTTGCTTCTCCTGTGCCATTCCTTAAGCCCAAATCTGTTTGTACCACTCACTGGTTTCAAGGAAGGCAAATCCTTATCTTCTCTCTCCTCCCTTGACAAATACCCTTTTCTCTTACAAAGAGGTTGGAGATAATTGTCTTACTCACCCCCTCATTACCATTCTGCCACCTTTTTGAGAAATCAAATTTATCTTAGAAAATACCACTAGATTTTGAATTATCCTCTCTGATCTAACCAGTTTGAAGCAATTCTTTTAGCTGCATATAATGGCTAGACTGCCTTTATCAGTGAGGTTGGCATTTTCATCCTTCTGTCTCTAGAGATAACATGGCCAAATAACCTATGCTGTCATGTTGTTTTCCCCCTGAGTTTGACTCATTTATATAACCCCTAGTACTAATCTTCCTCTTAAACTGCCCTCATACTATTCAAAGGCTAGGTCTAGTTATAGCCTTCTCACCAAATTTGTTTCCAATTCTCCCTGGTTGAATGGGGATACCTCTATAGGCTATTTGGCAAAATACAACTAATTTTTATAACAGAGGGTAGCAGATATAGAGATAGAAGATAAAGACAACTACCAACATACACAGCAATACTACACATAACACTATATTCTTGAAAGATGACCATTAAGATTTTTTAATTTCAAAAAATTAAGTCCACACATGGAACTCATAGATTAATGTAGCTTATTATCACATAAACTGAAAATACCATATTCACAGATATACCCTTTTGGGCTGTTACTACAGTTTTTCTTCAGGAGGCTGATTAGCCTGTTGGCAATTACCTATGAGAGATATAGTCAGGAAGGTCCCAAATACTTTTTCTTTGGTTCTCAGTTCTTTCACTATCCATCAGAAATTTGAGTAATGTTAAATGCCATCTATTTGGTTTCATCTATACTAATATGATATACAAACTTGAACATTTATCACTGAACTTTCCTCCTAAACGTTTAAGTGCTACTTCAAATTAAAAGAAAACAATGATACTAATACATCCTCACTCTATCACATTGGAAATAGCCATATCATCACAGACCTTTCAAGTCCGCAAGAAACCATGAAGTCATTATTGACATCATTGTACTCAATCAGAACAGTAAAAAAAAAAATTTTTTTGAGGCTGGGGTTAAGTGACTTGCCCAGGGTCACACAGCTAGGAAGTGTTGTGTTTGAGACCAGATTTGAACTCGGGAGTACCCGAGTTCAAGGCTGATGCTCTATTCACTGCGCCACCTAGTGAATATATCTCCCAATAGAGCCATTGTCTTCTGATCATAAACTACTAAAGGTAGGTACTAACTGGTTTAAAAAACAAAAACAAAAACCCAGTATTGAGTAAGGAAGAGATTTAAGTTGAATGATGCTGATGATATAATTTCTTTAGGTCAGTCCAATACTATCTTCATGTTTATATGTCCCAATCCTGTTTCTTTTTCCTCACATTTATTGAGATGATAATATATTGGGAAAAAAAATGGCTTTGAAGCAAGGAGGCCTGGGTTCAAGTCCTTGCTCTGCTATAAAAGAGAACTGATTTGGGGCAAGTTACTTAATCTTTCTAATATTCACTTTCTTCATATAAAATGAGAATGGCACTGAGGCTGAAGTCAACATTCAGTTTAATGCTAGTTTGTCACTTTGATGGGATTCTACTAGCAGTCAAGAGAGCTGTGGAAATTCCCTTTTGATTGGAGGCACAGGTCCTTCGTGAAAAAATTCACAAACCCGAAATATTAAGTGGCAAAAATGGAAGTTTATTGTTCGATGAGGTCAGCTTTGCCAGGAGACTGACTTCCTAGTGGCAAAGTCCTATTAGGGAAATGGAGGCTGGCACTAAGAAGAGAATGTCTTCACATCAGGCAGGGTCCTGGCAGCTATGCCAAAGAAGCAAAGCATGCTACTTTGGACATAATGCAAAGAAATGAGAGCAGAAACCTATTTTATGAGCTCTTGGCAGAAGTGGGGGGGGGGGGGGGAGAAAATATAGAGGGTGGAAGGGGGAATGGTTGGGGGTAGTTTGAACTGATCAGACCAGCATCTCCCAATTGAAATTACTTTGAAGGCTTTTTTCAGACTGAATTTGAATGGAGATCCAGCTATATCAAAGGGGGTGATTTGCCTTAGAAATAGCCCAGCCTGATAAATACTCTCATAGACTCTCTGGAGTATGGGAGGCCAGGAATCAAAGGGGACAAAATTTTAGAGTGTTAATTTTACAGTTCAAAAGGGAACACAGTTTCACACCCTCCCTACCCCACCCACCCCAGTCAACTTCTTTGGGCCTCCATTTCTCATCTATAGAATAAAGGGCTGGATTATGAAGGACTCAATGTGAAATCTGTGAACTCTAAAAAAAACTGTGACTATATGTAAGATAATTGGCTAATATATATATATGTACACACACACAAAATTCCAAGAACTACATTGGTTTTACTAGTCTGTCAAAGGGGTCTATGACCAAAAAAAAAATTTGAGAACTTCTAGGCTACATAATCTCTATCTTGAAGGCAAGTAAGAGTTTTCAAGGATGGAAGTATGAAAGAAGGGCACTGCAAGCAAGCAGGACAACCTGGTTGGTAAAGACACAAGATTGGAGATGAAATGTCATATGGGGAACATTAAGTCAATTTTACTAGGATATGGAGTGCATTCAAAGAAATAATGCATAATCAGTCTGGAAAGATAAACTACATATATTTAAAGTTATTTAAATGTCAAAAAAGAAGAGTGTGTATTTTATCTTAGAGGCAATGTGAAACCAATAAAGTTTTCTAAGCAAGAGTGACATGATTACACCTTAGGTTAGGTTTTAGGAATATCAATTTGGCAGCTGGGTGGAGAATGGAATGGGGAAGGAGGAAACAAAAAGTCTAATAAGTCGATTAGGTGGTTACTGCCAATGGGAAGAGGACTAGCTGAATTACAATGCTTGTGGTATGAGGTAGGAAGCAGCAGATGCAAGGAATGCGGGAGAGAAACTTTCAATAAGATTTGGCAAATGATTGCATAAGACTGAGGAGTTACTCTACTTTGCATTTGCATCTGCTGCTTTGCTTAGTTTCCACTTCAAGACACAAGAAGCATCTCCTAGGAGAGATGCCACTTTTAAACCCATCACCATGCTGCTACCTCAAGCTATGACTGATGCCAACTCCCTCAGCTTCTTTTCTCCTCCCACAAGAGGACTAAGAGGGTAGTCACTATCTTGTCTCAATGATTTCTTTTATAGAAGAGAGAAAGTGAACTCCCAAATCACTCCACTTTACATCTGGGGCTCTGTTTACTTTCAGCTTCGGGAACAAGATAGGACAGGACACCAGGGTTTTCTCTGCCCCCCATCCCCCTTCCTGCCTCCTTTTCTATGTCATTTCCTAGGATTAGATGGCAAACTCTTAGAGAGCAGGAACTGTCTTCTCAGAAATTAGCACAAAGCCTGGCATATAGGAGCTTCATAAACATTTCTAGGTTTGGATGACAAAGTATGACATCAGAATTGTAAATGTGGGAAATTAGAAGAATGTGATACTCTAAACAAAAATAGGAAGTTAGAAAAAGGGGTAGACTTAGGAGTAAAGATAATGCATTTTGTTTGGGCAGTTGAGTTTGTGAAGCCTAAGGGACAACAAGGTGGAGATGTCCGGCAGGTAGAGATATTGGCTTGGAATGAAGGAGAAAGATGAGGACTGAATATGTAAATTTGGGAGTCATTTACCTAGAGATAATAAGTTTAACTCAAGAAAGCAGATAAGATCATCAATAGCCTGCAGAGGACACAGGATGGAGTCCTAGAGCTCAGGAAGAGGACTTAGGATGGCGTTCTAGAGCTCCACCATAACTCACACATAAAAGGTGGGACATCAGACTGGCAGAAGAATTAGGAGAGAGCCTTAACAAAGTTAGAACAGAGAGGGGTGAAATGTTGAAAATATTTGTTGGATTGGTCAATAAATAATAGGACCTCAAAAAAGAAGAGTTTTCAGTTCAAGGTGTAATTTGAAAAACAGATGGCAGGAAGTGAATGTGAAGAGAAGTGACCTGAGAATGAATTAAGTGAATTTGAAAAGGCAAACATTAAACTTTACAATATACCAATATTATATTATGGGAAGTCCTATAGATATGAATAAAAACAAAAACAGTTCCTGCTCTCAAAGAACTGATATCCTGAGAGATATTTGGTTCTGAAAGTTAAGGAAGTGCTAAGTGAAATCACAAGGGAGTGCAGTGATATGCCTCTTTCAGAAACAAAAGTAGAGCTCATTTGAAACTGGTTCCTGATTCTTGTATCTCTTACATTAAATTCTGTACAAAAGTTAGTAAAGAAAAGGAGTTAGGATAAGAAAGGAGACGCTATATATATATATATATATATATATATATATATATATATATATATATATATATATATATATATATATATATATACACATATGGATATATACACATATGGATTCCAGACTATAGCAATGTTTTTCTATCATGTCTTCCAGTTTTTCCTCTATGACACTATTCTTTACACTGTTTATGCACAAGTCTCGTAGTTCTGTTTGAAACCCTTCAAAGCCTCTGAATGTCTTCAAGTTCTCACATCTCTTCATCTCTTTCTTAAAGACCAATTTCTAGGGTACAATTCAAGTTTATGGATCAATCACCTTAAATGTAGTATTACATTATCAAAGTGCCAACCTCTTTAAGGAGATAGGAGGGATTCAGATCTTTTCATACCTAGAATATCTACTGTTATACAGTAGTTATACAGTTATACCTAGGATAGTTAAAATGTATATGTGTAACCTGTAACTTTAATAAAAGTTTCATGAAAGTAAGCCTTTTACTGACCTATGTTATCTACTTAGTATGTAACAATTTGCACTTAAAATTTATTTCTTATTTAAATACTTGCTCAATGGAGGGAATTCTGCCATGTGTACTAAGACCAAAAAATATAAACTAATTTGCCATATATTGTCGTATGCCCAAGTAACAAAGGTTCTTGGTGACTTTATCTATTATGAAATTGTTAAAAGTTGTGATGAAAGAAATCCTGGAAGTCAAAAGACTTGGGATCCATCTTGGTTTAATTTCCACGACCTTCAATTATTGATTCACCTTCTAGGCCCCAATCTCATTTGTAAAAAGCTTCAGACATTATCTAAAATTCCATGATTTTATTTTCAATTATCTTTCTCTGAAGTGTTTGTCTGTTTTAAAATTCACAACTCTTATCAAATGAGGCTCTCTCAAAACACTTCAAATAAATAACTTATTGGGCAGGAGCGCCAACCAGCAAAGTACAAAAAATGCGCTGGAAATGGATGGCGTCACAGGACCTGCCCACAAATTCCATAAGTAACTTGGCTCTTTATCAAGCACAATGTAAGTTATTCGCTCTCTTCTCATCTGTTCCTTCTAGCTCTAAATCCTTTGATGTCCATTTTTAAAGGTTTTAGCATTTGGGCCAAACTGAATTGTCTAGGACCGTAAGGGTCCTTGGGACTAAAATCTCGTTATCTTGTCTCTACCACATAAAATCATTAAATGTCATACAACTGAAATGAATCTGAGATCAAGAAGTGCGCCACTTTTATTCTACAACCAGGAACACTGGGGTCCGGGGATCCAAATTAGGTCGTTCAAGGTCACAGAGACAAGAACCCACGTGCACTGACTTCGAGTTAGAGGGATTTTTCCCCCTAACGTAATTTCGTCCCACTGGGTTTCAGTTCACGTCGCCGAAGATTTTAAAAATTTGACTAAAAATCCTCCCATAGAATGTAGGGCTGCGTTTCAAACTCTTGCTTTCAAGCCTTACATAAAATGTCTGTGTCCAACACGGCGGTGCCGGTATCCCACTCTGGAGGGGTACCCTAGCCCTTTGCCGTCTTCCCAAGTCTTTCCATCCCGCATTCCACCAGGGGGAAAGGTCACGGGCAGACAGGCGCGCACACACGCAAACCAAGGCACGCGCAGACAAGAGGCGGCGGCTCGGAGCCACGAGGAAAAAATGAGACGCTTTAAACCGAGAGAGGGAGGAAAGGAGAAAACAGAAGAAAGGGGGTGGAGGCGTGTAACATGAGACACACAACTGAGAAATCCTCGCTCAATTTGGCAACCTGGGCAGAGCAGGGCAGGGCACGGCAGGGCAGAGCAGAATGGAGCGTGAATAAGACTCATTAACAGGCAGAGCGCACACACTGCAGCAAAGGGTGGGGGAAGGGGAGAAGAGAGAAGTAAGGAGAGGAGAGCGAGGCGGCACTGCCGGCTGCCGGCACGTACGAGGAGCGAAACGACCAGGGAGGCCCTTTTATAGGCTGAGCCCGAAGCCTCGCGCTCCTCCGCCCCTCGTACCGCCTCCGGGCCACGCGCAGGAACTCCGAACATTACCTGAAGAGCTCAAGGCTTAGCGGTCGGTTCTTCTCCCGCTCACCCCTCCCTTCCCGCGCGGGGCGGCTCGGAGCCGCCCTCCTCCTTTCCCCCTCCCCGACTTCCTCCCCTTCCCTGGCTTTTCTTACCTCCAGAAAATGGGCGGAGGCGCCGGGTGCCGTCTCCGCCTCCACTGCAGGACATGAAATGGCGGTCAGAAGGGGGAAAAAAAAAACAAACCAAAAAACCCGCGAAATGCCGCAGCCTTTGCCAATCCCGCGTAACCGCTGAAACAGACTCACACAGCCGCCCTTCCCCCAACCCCAACCACTCCTGCCCCGCGAGTGACTGAAAGGCGACCCCCTCCTTCACCATCCATGACATCGGCACTCCACCTCTCCTTCCCTCTCTTTTACCCCGCACCAGGTGACGGTACCTACAGACCGAGTCATCGATTCCCCCGAGCCCAGCCCGGGCTGGACCCGGCTCGTGCCCTTCCTCCCCTCTCAAACTACCGGATCGGGGGCGGGGGGGAGAAACGTTCTCTTTCTTTTTTCCCCCCTTTCTCCCGCACAATCCTTCCCTTCCCCTCCCAGTGACCCTCCATTCCACCCCATCTCCGTAACCACACCTCCTCCCTTCTTCCTCTCTTTACACACACCCCCTCCTCCCCCCAGTGGTTGCGTCCGTGACATCATCATCATGGCAACAAGAGCTGCAGCCTGGGACGGAGAAGCCTGTGTAATTCCCGGCGGCGGCGGCGGCAGCAGTAGCAGCGGCAGCGACAGCGACGAAAGTGTAAGGGCTTCTCTGGCCGTGCCCCCCGCGCGGTGCTCCTGAGGAGGCGGCAGCAGCAGCGCTGATCCCCAGCCCCGGGCCCTGCTGCCGCCGCCGCCGACGCCACCGCTCTTGCTCCTGCTCCTCCTAACTGTCTGGGAGGGGAGGGGAGACGAGAGAGGAGATAGGGGCCGGCAGGCAGGCGGGGAGGGGGCGCTGCTGCTGCTGCTGCTACTGCTGCTGCTGCTGCTGCTGCTGCGGGAACTGCTGCTGCTGCTACTGCTGCTGCTACTGCTCTGTGTGGCTACTAGGAGGAGAGGTGGCGGCGGCGGCGGCGAACATGTTTTCAGTGCGGATAGTGACTGCCGATTACTACATGGCCAGCCCGCTGCAGGGGCTGGATATCTGCCAATCCCCCTTCACGCAGGCCCCTGTCAAGAAGGTGCCGGTAGTGCGAGTCTTCGGAGCGACCCCCGCAGGTAAGCGCGCGGGGCGAACATCGGCGAGGGCGGGGGAGGGGGCACCCACCCAGAGGGATACACGAGCACGCTCGCTGTGGCCGCCGCCGCCGCCGGTGCCTTCAGTCCCTCGCCCTTCTTCCCTTCTCTCTCATGCATGACAAGGGGTGAGCTGTGGGGGGCTGTCTGTCTGAGCGTGTGCTGCGCGTCGGGAGCGGGGGGAGGGGGGAGGGGGGCGGGGAGGACACCCTTACCCCAGCTGGCGGGGAGAGGGAGGCTAGAGAAGCAGCCTCCCCGGGTATTTACACTGCGCCTGGCTGCTGAGATCTGGAGGACTGCCGCCGAACTCCCTCCCGCCCCCTCCTCCCCGACTCCGACCTCTTCTTTCTCAACATCTCCCTCCCCCTTTAAATGGAAGAACCGCCTTGCCCTGCTAGGATGGTCTTTGTGGAGCCTTCGCGGACCTGTCGGGGGAAGTCCCCTCACCCACCCCCCAGCGTCGATCACCTGGTGGGAAGCACCACCATGTCGAGCTTCTCGGCTGCTGCCTCTGTCTGGAAATAGCTCCACAAGAGAGGAAGCGGTCATTTCTGTTGTCAAATGGTTACCCCCATCACCACTGCCAGCGGCTCCTCGATTCCTTCCTTCCCCCACGAAGATGCAGTGGGCAGTACATTGAGGGAGGCGCCCGGAGCCACTTCGCTTTCTCATGGCAATGACCATGTGGCTTTCCTGTTAGCTGTGTGCGATTCCTTGTAGGGTTTGATGCGTTGACGTCTCGGGAGTCTGGGGAGCAGACAGCACCCCGCAGGTGCAGCGCTTTGCGTGAGGATGGCACCCTCGGAAGCAGGAAAATGGGTGTTTCTGAAGGAAAAACCTACCAGAGGTTTAATTTGTCAGAAATCACAATTAAACAGTTGTGTGAACGTACAGAATGCCATGTGCTGTGGCAGGATTGCCTTTTAGACCGTACATCTTTAGAGAAAACTGCTGCTTTGAGACTGTATTGCAGCAAATGAGGGAAAGGGAAATGGAGTGATCTTAGCTATGCTTTCAGAAGCTCCTGAGGTTCATGATTATAGGACTAGAATATTGGCCAAACTTGCAAGGTGCTTTTTACTTACTTTGCTTTTTATTCTTACATGTTTTGAGTGGCCTACAGTACTGTCTCCTCTCCTTCCCCACAAAAGGATGACCTTACCTCTACTAAGCATTTTGTCCCATGGGATTTTGAATTGTATTTCCCACTTGATGCTTCTTGCCCTTTTCACGATTCACCTTAATACTACTAGATTCCAGTTCCTGTAGACTACCAAAATAATACCATTTCCCTAAAGACTAAATTTTTTTCCCAGTCATTTATCTTTTAGTGTGGATTTCCTTTGTTATAATTAATGGTCTTTTTTTTTTTTTTTAATAATATTATCCCTTGTATTGTTGTTATAATTAATGTTCATAGGAGCATTTCATTAGTAGTCATTTGTTGGGTTGTTTTTTGTTTGTTTTAATAAGAGAGGGGGTGTTGACACCTTCTTGAGATAGCATTTTAATACTGTAAGGTTTTATTACCAGAGAGCTACTTGAAACTTTGAGTATTTGGGGGGTGGGCAGATAGAGTACTGGCAAAGATAGGTTTACTATCCTTTTTAATCTAAAGGGATGCTGTCTTTGTTCTTAATTGGAATTTGTATTCTCTCGTTTGTTCTTTCTTCAGGTGCAAAGAAAAAAGGAGGTCCTGAAGTTGACATAGCTTTGCATAGTCAGAAATCAAATAATAAAATAGTTGCTAGGCCTTAGGCTATAACTTTTATATTTTGTTACATTTTTTCCCTGCAGCTCATTTTAATTGCCCTCTCCCCATGCTATTGAAAATTCTTGAGTGAATTTTCATGCTCTGGTAGAATGATTCATAAAACAATTATAATTTTATAAGTATTTGTCCAAAAATGTAGAGTCTGAGTTTGTCCAAAAATTAAATTGATAGAGAATTTCAGTGGATAAAAGAACAAATTATTTTAATATTAAAACTATTACCTATAAAAATAGTTATTTATCTTATTTTTAAAGCATAAGAGGAATTTTTGCTTCAGTCTTTAAAGTCATTTTTTGTTGTATAGCTTTTTAACAACTCCAAATACTCTCCCCTCCCCTGACTTTTTTTAAACAGGAAATTAATTTGTAAAATTTATTTATTGTTCGTAGACTTGCACTTTTTAATGGGATAATATTGGATTTGGAGTCATGACCATGTGTTCAGTGTTAGTATTACTACTTAATACTTTCATTACCTTCGCAAGTCACATTTCCTCTGGGACTCAGTTTCCTTAAATGTGAAATGAGAGGTATGACAAAATTACCACTCAGTTTCCTTTTAATTTTATGAATCTGTGAACATACTAGTGACAAAGTTATCCTTAAAAAAATTTTTTTTTAATTCTTCTAGGATAAATCTTTTGATCATGCAATGAAATAGTAAAGCCTCAGTGTGATCTGAATATTGATGCCAGACAGTGAAATATTTTGGTTATATAATGTTTGTTAATGTAAATAATTTAAATTACCATTAAATCAGCTTATACAATATGCCAGGAATAAGTTCAACGTTTAAGAATTAAATCTTAATATGTTCTTAAAGCCTTGTTTTGGGGGAATGGGATCTCCATTGACTTTTAACAGAATCACAAAACTACAGTTGGAAGGGACCTCAGAGGCCAACTGATGAAGAAATTGAGGCTCAGGGAAGTTAAATGACTCATTTGCCCAAGATGATACAAGGAATAAATATCAAAGACAAATTAGTTATTGATTTTCAGAAGAATAAATTGCCTTGATATCTTAAGGAGTGTTATTTCTGAATGAGTAGATTATGAATAAGTAAATTATGCCAGATTGTATTGTTTCTTGGAAATGATTTTTTTTCTCAAAATCTAGTTTAGTTTACTTTAAATTCATTTGACCATTTAAATTTTAGTTTGAATCACTCTAAAAATTAGATATCCTGGATTAAAAAATGGACAACTCTTGTTAGATTTTCTGAACTAATAAAGTTTAGATAATATATAAAAGTGGTTACTCAAGTCCTAAAAGAATCATTTTTACTTTCTTTATTTGAAGAAAGCATTATTTTAAAATGACCTACTCGTGTTTTCTTTACATTAAATTTTTTTCCCTTAAAAGCTTTATTTTGTTATCTCACTTGTGACATTTATTACTGCCAACTACTTCCTTTCCTACGTTAGTGAGAGTATTTATGGATAAATGCTTACAAGTGGAGCTAATGTGGTTTTTTTTTTTTTTAATTTTTTAAATATAGAAGTGTTTGCTCTGGGACTTTAAATAATAAAAGGCATGGGATGGAAAGGGACTTAAATTTGGATCTGAGATCTTGGGTATCAGCCCTGATTAGCTTAAAAGCTAGATAGATGTGAGCTTCAGTTTCTTTATGTAAAATGAAGGAGTTGGACTAGGTAATTTCCCAGGTCCCTTCTAGCTCCAAATATCTTTGATATAAAATGGACTTGGGAAAGCTATTTTCCACATCTTGATCCTTTTCAGTTATTTGGCTTAATTCAGACCATGTGAAAACAGACTTAACACCAGGTTAAAAAGAATTGTCTCCTTTGAAAAGGCTTTGAACTTGAGATGCAAAGAAGAGCCAATATCTGGTGTTCAGTTCACAAACTAAGGATCTTAATTAGTTATGATAGGCCAAATTTGTAAGTAGAGGAAGAAACCTCTTTCTAGGAGAATCTTAGGCCTATTATCTTTCTTCATTCTATGAGAGAAAGTTTGTTGGTTGAAGTGAAAAGATTATTAGATATGGAGTCCAAATGACTTAGGTTCCAGGCCCAGCTCTGCTCTTTCTTAGAGTTCCTCTGAACTTCACCTCTCTGAGTTTTATTTTCCTCATCTGTAATCTGAAGATACTGGACTAGAAAGAAAGAAAAAAATCTTGATAGGTCCCCTTCCAGCGATAGGGTTTTTGATCATTATCATATGATAAATATATTCTGTGAACCCTGTAAACCAGACTTCCTAGAGCTGATTCATTTCAATTCAGCAAACATTTTTAGAGTGCCTATTTTGTCCAAGACACAAAGACAAAAACAAAACACTTTTTCCCCTTAGGGAGTTTCCATTCTTACTTTCTGCTGGGAGATACAACCCATATACCATTAAATAAATGAAAAACAGCATAATTAATTTCAAGAGGGAGAGCATGGTAATTATGGGGGAGGGGAGAAGAGCTAGTGTCAAATAAAGGTCTTCTATATGAGGTGACTAACATTTAAATCACATTTTGAAGAAAACTACTAGTTCTGTACAATGGAGGTGAGGAAGGCTTTCCAGGTTTGAGGATTAATTTATGTAAGTTAGGGAGGTGAAAGATGAATTATCATAATTGGAAACGGCTAGAAGAATAATTTGTCTATATTTGAGAGTACATGAAAGGGACTATAAGAAATGTAAATGGAAGGATAGATGGGAGTAAGATTGCAGTAGCTTTAAATGCTAGGTTGGAAATTTTGTATTTTATTCTAGGAAAAAATAGGGAGCCATTGAAGATTTTCATCTTGAGGGAAGAGATATGTGCTTATGTGGTCAGCTAGGTTTTGTGAATAATAGTTTGACAGGAATGTGAAAGATGGATTGGAATTGAGAGAAAATGGAAGTTGGGAAATCTTTTATACTATGGTAGTGGTCTAGGATAAAGCTGAAGAAGGCTTACATTGGAGTAGGAAGAAGTTACAGTACCATGCTGGATGGATCTACTACTTATTTATGTAATTGGAACAAATGTGAGCAGTGTGGTAGATACGAATTTACAAGACTTGTCAACATATTTGATATGTACATTGAGATGTGGAGAAGAATAAAGGATAAATTGCAAAGTTTCAGTTTCAAAGTTGTAGTCAATTGTTGATAATCAAGAAACTATATGTATTAGATTGGGGTGTGTGTGTGTATATATATATATATATATATATATATATATATATATATATATATATATATATATATATATATATATATATATATATATGTAAATTTATCTTTGTAGACATATTCTTTTTTCCATGTAGATTGAGATATTTTAATCCAACTTGAATATTTGACAGATGCCAAATCAGGCCCAGAGAAATTAAGTGATTTGTTTAAACTCACACAGCTAGTGTCAGAATCAGAATTTAAATTAAATTAATTAACAACTATTAAGTGCCTACTATGTGTAGAAAGTCAGAAGTGAAATAATAGCTGCCTTTAAAGTGCTTTCCTTTTGTCTACACATAATTGTGTAGAATATATAAAATAGAGATAAGATGATTTGGCATGGGAAGGGGGGGGGGAGATGATTGCCAGCAATTGGGTTGACAAGAAAATTAGACATGGAGGACAGGCAGGTCAAAAATATGGTCAAAGGGAAATGGAGTATTAAAACGGGATGATTGGATTATGAAGGGGATTAATATGTAATAAATTAAAAAAAAATAAGGCCACATTGTAAAGGGCTTTGAATGACAAATAGAGAATGGATTGACATGGAGAGAGGCAGGGAGATCATTGGATAGTTATTGCAATAGTTCAAGCAAGAGGTGTTGAAGGCCTAAACTAAAGTGGTAGCTACACGAAAAGAGTTAGATTCAAAAGGTCTTGTGAAGTAATTTTTGAGTGAATATGTAGAGAGAGTAAGGGGCTTAATATTGACACTGGAAGAATGTTAATGCTTTCAATATTAATAGGGAAATTTGGAAGAGGAGTAGATTTTTATTGACAAAAGATAATGAGTTTTGTTTTGGAGATAATGAATTTGAGGTGTCTATGAAACATCCAATACCAGTTGTCCACTTGTTCATTCCTACTAGTCACTAGTCCATTAATATTCTAGTTCAGATCTGCATACCCTTTCTTCTGTGCCCTCTGGAGTGTTGGCTCGGTAATGAACAAACTTCCTTTCATTTTAAATTTCATCTCTCATTCCTTTCATCTTCTAACATTCACTGATAACTGCCTCCCGTCAGAAAACACTGCATCTTTAACGACCCTTTCTAATACTGGCTACACATTTTCTCTCATGCCTTCTGATTTATTGGTCCAGGTAGAAGAATAGGAATAATCGGGTTTTGCTTTCCATTGCCCCTTCAAGACTCTCCCTTTACCATCTTTACTCATAAACTTTAACTGTTCATGCTAAGTTTATCTTGCAATCCATGATCTGAAAGCTGTTATATATTTAGACACATTGTGTTCTCCCTGCCTCCATCCTCCATTTCTCCCAGGCCATTCTCCTTCCTTCCGTTGTGAATTTAATTCTTGGCTGGAAATCTCTGTCCCCCATTCCTACCATCATAATTGGGATCATCAGCTTATAGATTACTGTACTTCCTAATTCTTTAGTCTATTCAACTCTCATTACCTACTGCTGCACTGTACCTCAGCTAGACACCAGAATCATCTGTACTATTCTCTCTATTCTCCAAATTTCTGTCACCATTATCCTTCAAAAATCTCAGGTCACACCTTGCCAAATCAGAACCTTAGACTGTTCCTCTATTCCTACTTGTTTACTGCTGAGGGAAGCCACAAAAACTTGTTAAGTGTGCCCATTACAAATTTATGTTAGATAAGCAGAACTGGACCCTTATAACATCAGGCAGTACTTTTATTTCTCCTTAGTCATTTATATATTCCAGTCACAGTGATTGCTTCAAACCTCTTTTCTTCTCAAATCTCTCCTTGCCCTCTTAGCTGAGGACCTAGCTTCATTCTTCATTGAAAAAATGAGTCCATTTGTCAAGTTTCCCTTTTCTTTTCTTTTCCTCTCACATCACTCCAACACCATAACCACTGTCTCCTCCCACATTTCTGTCTCCTACTCTAACCAACTCTTCTACCTGCACCCTTGATTCCAAATATCTTTTCCTAGCTCCAGCAGATTGCTTTCACCATAAGCCTCACTCTCTAATCTTCAATTTTAATCTCTATTGGCTCCTTCTCTGATTCCTAAAATATTCCTATATTTCTGCCATCTTTACCTCTCACTAAATTCTGCCATTTCTGGTAGCTGTCATTCTTTCTCTTCCCCCTCTGGCCAGACTCATTGAAAAAGTTGTTTGTAATGGGGATCTATACTTCCTTTTCTCTTTCTTCTAAACCCTCTTTTGATCTCATCATTCAATTGAAGGCGCTCTCTCCACAGCCATTAGTGATCTCTGAATTTTCAGATCAGATGGCCTTTTCTTGCTCCTCATCCTTCTTGAAGTCCTTTGTCTTTCAACACCACTGCAGCCTCTTCCTCCTGAATACTATCCCATTGATTTTTGTGATTCAACTCTTTTTGAATTCTCTTATCTGTCTGGAAATTCTCAGTCTCCTCTTTTGGATCTTCCATGTTACAACCACTATCTGTGAATATCCCTCAAGTTTCTGGCATAGATTCTCTCTACTCTTAATTGGTGAGTTGATCAGCTTCCATGGATTTAGTGATCATCTCCATATTTAAAATGCTAGACTTAGTGAGTTCTATTGCCTATTGAACATTTCAAACTGGGTGTTCCAAAGTCATCTCAAGTTCATCATTTCCAAAACATATTTATTCTCTTTCCCCTAAAACCCACAACCTTTCCTAAACTTCCTTATTACTGCCATTACCACCATTCTCTTAGTCATCTAAATTCACAACCTCAGTAGAATCCTAGACTTTTTATTCTTGCTTACCTTATAAAGGCAGTCAGTTGCCAAATCTTGTTTGTTTGTTTTTTTCCTATTTCTATTATATCTATCAGATATCATCTTTTCACCATCCTAGATTAAGTCCTCTCAAATGGACTGTTGCAGTAGCCTTCTATTTGGTATGCTACCTCACTCACCCCAACTGCCTGCCAAAGGGATTTTTATCAAAGGACAAATATGCTGATGTCTATAACATCTCCTCAATTGTTATTATTGTTCTTCTTTCTTTGTTTTTAGAGAGGAACAGTGACATCATGAAGTTATGTCTTGACTTACATGTGAATTGCACTTAAATAGAGTTGCACAAAATTATCAGTCTCTTCAGAATATCAAAGCCCAATGTCAAAGCAAAAGTCAGGATGATTGGCGCTCATCTAGGATGCAGTGGATGCATCTTGGATGCTTGACCAAGCTTGAAGGGCTCCACAGCTCTTGCTTCAGTTGTCTCCATGGCCATTGGAACAAATTATTCTTATCTATCCACCCTACTGGGGAATTCTTCACATGCTTGAGGTAAACATCCCCCTAACTAAGGTTTGAGGTCCATGAATTACTCTCAACCTGGTTTAGCCTTTCTAATGAGAGGTTTTAATGGGAAATGGTCACTGCTCATATTACAGGTTCTTGGAACCACAATGAAAATTGAATAAAGGTGGATAAGCAGCCCTGAAAAGGGCTCAGCAAGAGTTCTCACAACAGAGATGCTTGTCCTCCCATAAACCCCTCCTCAAAAATACTCTAGTGGTCACATGACTTATAGGATTAAATATAAACTTCCTTTTCAGCCTTCAGAGCTCTTTACAACCTGATCACTTCCAATCTTTTTAGTCTTGATGGATATTATTCCCCTATATGAACTTATAGTCAAACCATACTGGACTGTTTGTTAGTTGATGGTTCAAGATCTTAGACTGGGAATGAATAAATAGAATTGAGTAACTAAACCTGTCGGAGCTGATGAGATCTCCAGTTGAGTGAGTGCAAATAGAAAAGTAACTTCAAATCTATCCTTCTTTCCAATGTACCATGTATAAATAAAGATACATACATGATGTCTTTTTAAAATAAAGTCCTTTAATCTAGAATAGTTTATTTCAAATAAAAGTTACTAGCTATATACTTACCTTAAATGGGAGAAGATGAGGGGGAAATATTTCAGTCAGTAGTCGAGTAAATTTTATGAAATACTTGTCTTAGGGGAAGTAAAAAAACATATTTATGACTATAAAAATCCCTTATAATGAAAAAACATTTTGATTACCTTTTTAGTTGAATCATTTCCCTGCCCGGCCCCAGGCAGGGGTTAAGTGACTTGCCCAGGGTCACACAGCTAGGAAGTGTTAAGTGTATGAGACTAGATTTGAACTCCGGTCCTCCTGAATTAAAGGCTAGTGCTCTATCCACTGCGTCACCTAGCTGCCCCCATTTGTTGAATCATTTTAAAAAATTTTTTAAAAAAGATTTTATTTAGCATTTGATGTAATTAAACAAAAGTTTGAAGAGCACTACAAAGATTTAGTGATCACACAAATAAAATAGTTGTTCAGATATTTGAAATTTTCATTAGCAGATTTTAGCTTTTAGCATTAAGTATGAGCACAATTTTAATAACACTGGAATCAGTACATTAATGACGCTCTTTGTAATCAGTGTGACTTATTTATATGTTGTTACTGTGGGATTAATAGTTATAATGAGACAAGTTTTTGACTTATCTACACATTTTGAATTTCTTTTTGAGTGGCAAGTACAAGATATGCTATAAGTGATTTTTGAACCTGAATAAGTATAAAGTTGAGGAAGAATAGGTTTTTGTACACATAGTTCACAGATTCAACAAAAAGGGATGTGGAATTGATAACATAAGAGAAATATCTTTCCAAAGGGTTGAAAAAGAATTTGGATATAATTCAACTAAAAATAAACAAGTATTGAGCATTATAAGAATTAATCACTTGTTTAATTAAATTCAAAGTGCTGTGGAAGGGAAGATAATAGCAGTTGAAATCAGGAAAGGCTTCATGTAGAGAATAGTGTCTAAGCCACATCTTAAAGGAAGAGAAGGACTCTATCACGTATAGATAGGGAGGAAGTGCATCCCAGACATGAGACAGGAGAAGTGCAAAGATATGATAAAGGGAAGTAAAGTGTGCTGGTTTCCTGATCCCAGCATGCAGGAGAGGGTAATATCCAGTGAAGATGGAAAAATAAATTGGGACTAGATTGTATAAGGCTTTAAAAGCTAAACAGAATCTTAGAAGCAACAAGAAACCACTGGAGTTGGTTGAATTGAGAAGTTACATAGTTACATCTGCGTGTAAGGAAAATTAATTTGGCAGCATTGTATAGAATAGAGAGACTTGAGGAGGGAAACCAATAAAAAAATTATTGTGACTTGAGTGAGAGGTGATGAGGGTTTGAACTGAGAGGATTGTCTTTGTGATTGGAGGCATGTAAAAGATGCTGTGAAGGCAAAAACAGCAAAATTTGGCACCTGATACTATTTTGGGGATGAGGAGAGAATAAGGAATGCAGGCTAATGTTGAAATTTTTGAATCTGAGCCACTAGAAGGATGATATCTTCAACAGAAATAGAAAAGTGACAGTGACTCAATCATAACAAATTGTAGTGCTATAGGTATAACACAATTTGTAATTATAATGGTTCACATATCGCTATGCTCTGATATTATTTTTAATTACTAATGTATCCCCAATAATGTTGAAACAAGAAAAGAAGAGGGGAAATTTTTTATTACAATTTTTAGTTTAGAGTCAAAATTGGAATTTTTCTGAATATCCTCAACCACTACTATCAAATAACTAAATAACTTTGGAAATAAACTTTTGCTGCAGACTTAATAACACTTTTTTTTTTTAATAAGTCCAACTTAAAATTATAAGACAGAAGAGCATATTTTAGTGAAACTTAAACTATGATGAGTAAATTCAATCACATTTAAATAATGTTACTTGAATCACAAATAATTCAAACTGTTTTATATACTCTT
Source organism: Sminthopsis crassicaudata (assembly GCF_048593235.1). NCBI lineage: Eukaryota > Metazoa > Chordata > Mammalia > Dasyuromorphia > Dasyuridae > Sminthopsis > Sminthopsis crassicaudata. Next base: position 192,944,988 of record NC_133620.1, read on the forward strand.
TTGCTGTCAATTATAAAACAGGAAGCAAGTTCTACATTCCCACAGATTTGCAATGTGCATGTTTCTGAGCTCAAGCTATAGTTACAGCAGTATTTTGGGGAACTCTTTGCAAGTGCAAAATTTTCATATTTTGAAATCGATTTAACTCTGCAATTAAGGAGCATCTACCTAACTTTCAACTGGAAGTGATTACCCTACAATGTAATGACATGCTTGGAGACAAACATCAAGACAAAATTCCAAAAGAATTCTAGAAAAGTCTTTTAAGTAATGCATATATTCAATTAAATCATATGTTCTTGGATTGTTATCAGTATTTGGCAGTACCAATCTCTATGAAAAGACATTTTCAAAGATGATATTTGTAAAATTCAGTTGCAGACAGATTAACTGATAAATATTGACTGTCACTTTTGGTGATAGGTATCACTAACTTTATTCCTTCCAAAAGAATTCCATTCTTTTCACTGGTGTACTTCACCGTGTGTATTGCAAAAAATTATACTGTATTACTATTACTACTACTATAGTAGTATTTTCAGTATATACTATATTTTCAAATATATCAATTAAAATTTTGTAGAAATTTATTTCTTCTCTTTTTAAACACATAATGTCCTTTTTTTTTAATCTAGTAAAATTCAATTCTTGATCTTTATTTTGTTTGAGTGTCTCTCTTTTCCTGACTTCTCTGCTTTACTACCCTCTATCTTGCCCTCCTGTTATTTAATATACCCCCTGTTCAAGAATCCCTCTCTTACTCTTTCTCTCCACATCCTTTCCCCTTGCCTTCATTTTCTTTATCTTGGTCCCGCTTTATCTTATTCCCAATAATCTCCACACCCTTTTATTACTCCCCCAGAAAAGCACCAATATGTTCCCCCCCCCTACAAAATGTTTGAAATACTTTTGCATAGTAGCATTGCTATGACTATTTTTTAACATTTTAAGCTTATAGAATTAAAAGTTGGAAGGATTCTTTTTTTTTTTTGGTCTAGTTTTCAACTTGTCTCATTTAATTGATAATTGTGTTTACATGTCCCTTTTTGTATTTGTGTCAGATTATATATTTATATAAAGGTAAGGCATATTTAGACTATTGTGCCTGGATTGTTGAAGTTTTAGTATTGGTTATGAATTAATACATATTTTTAATAAGGCAGAGAAGTCAAATGATTATAATGTCCAATGTTACACAGGTAGTATGTGGCAGAGCCAGGCACAGGTTGAACCTAAATTCTCTGAGTACAAATTTTCAGAAATGTTACAAAGCATATCTGTGGGAAGTACTAAATAAGATTATGTTCCTGGAATATTAACAAAATAAAGATTTCTATCTTAGGCTCGAGGAGAAAATATCATTGTTTAATTCATATTTGAAGAACACACCTTTTAGAATATTACATAATTTTAAAAAAAGATTTAAGTTAATTTCTTTTTCTATTCTCCAAGTTTTGTGTTTAAGACCGAATTTATTTTAGGCAAAATTGGGAAATAGGGCTATTGGAATGCCATTTCTAGATGATTTGAATCTGCTTTGAAATAGGTAGAAAGTGCAGTTTAGTTCCTTAGAGTAACATGTGAGTTATTTCAAATCTTGCATACTTCAAGCATGTGACAAGATATATGATTAATTCCTAAGTAAACAGATAATTTCTTAATAGTGTTTATAATTATTTGTTTCCATTGGTAATGGAAAAGTAAAAATGTATGCTTTCTTGATATGAAGCCTAACATCATTAAATATTACAATATAGGAGAATCAACAATGGTCTAGAACTTGAAACTTGGGTTTGAGATTCAGATATTAAACAGCCGAGGAAAAAAAGCAACTTATAGCAATGTTACCTTCCTTGCAATGTATAGACACAAAATTGCCTATAATATGTTAGATACCAGTCCACATACTGCAAAAATGCCACCCAAACCACATTAAAAGGTAATTGGGAAATGTTTAGCAAATAAATAAAAATTATGATAGGTATTTATTGGATTCCTATTTCATTCCAGTCAATACTATTAAGTTTCATGTAATTCTATTGGGCCTCAGAGCTGTGGACTGCAAATTATAAATTCACTTGTTTAATCATAGAAAACTAACTAGAGAACCTCTCCTTATGGTGACTAAACTCAATGTGACAGAGGTGACTTAATGACATGAAAAGTTGCTTTTTTAATCTCTGTTACTTAACTTGAAAAGATGACCATGAGCTTGTAGCCAGTGAGTGATTCTGGTTGCTGGACTACTTCCTACCTGCTCTTGTTCCAGCATGTTGGCCCATGTAGATGTTTTGACATCCATTTATCAGCCCTCCTGAAAGGTAAAGATAGGTTGGTTAAGGTCAGGTCACTACCCCATTTGTCAACCAATGGGATTCTGTATTTTGTGTAGATATTCCTAGAGGTCCAAGGACAAGCATTGAGATTCTGTATTTTTGGTCTGCTTCACCTGTATTATCCAGTTATCAATTATTATAAAACTAAGGCCCTAGATGAAGTGAGCATCTCACATTATGAGGAATATCTGAGGTCCATTTCATTCGAGGGGACCATGAATCTTTTTGTAAAGTACCATTTACTCAGAGCTTTGCCTCAAGCCATTTTTCTTACAGACTGGATGATTTTGAAAATTCCCAGCAAAATACAATAAAATAGAGCTAAGCGTTATATTTTAAAACTAAGTCAATATACAGCCCCAAGGATTTTTAGGTATGGATTAGTGGCCCCTGTTTCTGTTTGAGTTTGACACTACTGACCTATAATTTTGAGAAGTGACTTACTGAGGATCATTTTATGTCTCATGTATGTCTCAGAGACTGTAATGAGTTTTCCAGACTCTGACACTGGATTTCTACCATGTGGCCTTTCCACAGAGTCTTTGCTTTATATTAGCACTTTATTTAGTTCCATAGTATTATCATACCAATTTGGAAATCTTTTTTACAAAGTAGTTTGTATTATCCTATTCTTGATTACTTTATTCTTTGAATAGTATACATAGGGAAGCTCTTTATTTTATTTTTTTATAATTTAATTTCCTTTTTTTTTTTTTTTTTTTTTTTTAGTTGTGAGAAATACACCATTCCTTAGTCCTCATTTAGAAAGAAAAAAAAAAAGAAAAAAATATTTTTTTAAAAAATGGCTTTTTAAGTTATCGACCCAGCAGTGTTACTACTGGGCTTATATCCCAAAGAGATCTTAAAGAAAGAAAAGGGATCTGTATGTGCAAGAATGTTTGTGGCAGCCCTCTTTGTGGTGGCCAGAAGCTGGAAACTACATGGATGCCCATCAATTGGAGATTGGCTGAATAAATTGTAGTATATGAATATTATGGAATATTATTGTTCTGTAAGAAATGACCAATAGGATGATTTCAGAAAGGCCTGAAGAGACTTACATGAACTGATGCTGAGTGAAATGAGCAGGACCAGGAGATCATTATACACTTCAACAACAATACTATATGATGATCAATTCTGATGGATGTGGCCATTTTCAACAACGAGATGAACCAAATCAGTTCCAATAGAGCAGTAATGAACTGAACCAGCTACAGCCAGCAAAAGAACTCTGAGAGATGACTATGAACCACTATATAGAATTCCCAATCCCTCTAATTTTGTCCGCCTGCATTTTGGATTTCCTTCACAGGTCAATTGTACACTATTTCAAAGTCTGATTCTTTTTATACAGCAAAACAACTGTTTGGACATGTATACATATATTGTATTTAATTTATACTTTAACATATTTAACATGTATTGATCAACCTGCCATCTGGGGGGGCGGAGAAGGAGGGGGAAAGTTGGAACAAAAGATTTGGCAATTGTCATTGTTGTAAAATTACCCATGCATATATCTGGTAAATAAAAACTATTAAAAATTTTTAAAAATTAGAAAACCTTAATTATAAAATAAGAAAAAATTTCCATGTGCATAGTAGAACATGAGAGGATTTGAAATAGAAAGCAATAAATTTTCATTTCAAGGAAGCCAAAAAAAATGGCTTTTTATTTTCAAAATTTATGCAAAGATAGTTTTCAATATTCACCCTTGCAAAATCTTGTGTTCCAGATTTTTCTTTCTCCCTTCCTGCACCCCTCCCCCCAGATAGCAAGTAAGTCAATATATATTAAATATGTACAATTCTATACATATTTCTGTATTTATCATGTTATATAAGAATAATTAGATTAGAAAGGTGAAAAAATGAGAAAAAACAAAAAGCAAGCAAGCAATACTGAAAAAGATGAAAAACCTGTTACAATCCACAGTCAGCTCCAATAGTCCTCTTTCTGGAAGCAGATGGGTTTTTCCATCACAAGTCTATTGGAATTGCAAGCCATTCTCCAGTTCATAAATGGTCAAAGACGATGAACATACACTTTTCAGATGAAGATATTGAAACTATTTATAGTCATATGAAAAAGTACTCTAAATCATTATTGATCAGAGAAATGCAAATTAAGAGAACTCTGAGATACCAATACCCACCTCTCAGATTGGCTAAGGTGACAGGAAAAGATAATGATGAATGTTGGAAGGGATGTGGGAAAACTGGGACACTGACACATTGTTGATGGAGTTGTAAACGGATCCAAACTGTGCATACATACCCTTTGATCCAGCAGTGTTAATATTGGGCTTACATCCCAAAGAGATCTTAAAGGAGGGAAAGGAACTCGTATGTGCAAAAAATTTTGTGGCAGCCCTCTTTGTAGTGGCAAGAGACTGGAAACTGAGTGGATGACCATCAATTGGAGAATGGTTAAATAAGTTGTAGTATATTAATGTTATGGAATATTATTCTGTAAGAAACGACCAGCAGGTGATTTCAGAGAGGTCTTAGAGAGACTTATGTGAAGATGCTAAGCAAAATGATCAGAGCCAGGAGATCATTATACACGGCAACAAGACTATACAATGATCAATTCTGACGGATGTGGCTCTCTCAACAATGAGATGATTCAAACCAGTTCCAGTTGTTCAGTGATAAAGAAAGACATCTACACCCAGGGAGAGGACTGTGGGAACTGAGTGTGGTTTACAACATAGCATTTTCACGCTTTCTGTTGTTTGCTTCCATTTTGTTTTCCTTCTCAGGTTTTTTTTTTTTTTTTTTTTTTTTTTTAAATCTAGATCCGCTTTTTCTTGTGCAGCAAGATAATTGTATAAATATGTGTGTGTGTATATATATATGTGTGTGTGTGTGTATATATATATATATATATATACATATGTACATACATATGTATATATATTGGATTTAACATATATTTTAAACATTTAACATGTACTGGACTACCTGCCATCTTAAGGGATGAGGGGAAGGAAGGAAAAATTTGGAACAGAAAGTTTTGCAAGGATCAATGTTGAAAAATTACCCATGCATATGTTTTATAAATAAAAAACTTTAATTAAAAAAAAGTCTATTGGAATTGTCCTGAAAAACCTCATTGTTAAAAAGAGCCAAATTCTTCAGAATTGATTATCACGTAATCTTCTTGTTGCTTCTTGTTACAGTGTACACACTGTTGTCTTGGTTCTACTCGCTTTACTTAGCATCAATTCATGTAAGTCTCTTTTGGTCTTTCTAAAATCATTCTGCTGATCAAGGAGAAAAAAAAAAAAACAACTTCTTAAACAAATATACATACTTAATTAAAGCAAATTCCTAAGTTCATCATGTTCTTCCCAATTATGTCTCTTTCTATATAATGAGTCCATTACATCTCTGTTAGGTGGTATATCGTATTCTTCATCATTGGTCCTGTGTGGAAATATATTTGAGCAACACATTGATCAAAGTTCTTAAGTCTTTATAAGTTATTCTTATTTTATAGCATTGTCATTATTACATAAATTATTCTCTTGGTTCTCACTTCACTGTATCAGTTCATATGTCTTCCCAGGTTTCTCTGAAATTGTCTCTTTAGTCAGTTTTTATTACATGATAGTATTTCATTGTAGTCACTTAATCTATTTTGTTCAGCCATTCTCTAATTGATAGGCATCTTCTTAGTTAAAAGTTCTTTGCCACCATAAGAGGGACTGCTATTGATTTGTTTTTAATGTGAGTTCTTTCCCTCTTTCTTTTTATCTTTGAGATAGGTCTAATAATGATATCGCTAGGTCAAAGAGTATGCCCAATTCAGTCACTTTTTTTGTATGGTTAAATTGCTTTCTAAATAACAGTGAAAATTCACAGATCTCTCAACACTATATTAATGTACTTGTTTTCCCTTAGCCCCTCCAACATTTCTCATTTTCCTTTTTTTAATTAACTTCATCAATTTGGTGAGTGTAAAGTATAAACTTAAAATTTAATTCTCATTGCTCAAATTATTAATGATTTGGATCTTTTTTATATATATAGTTTTTGATAGCTTGGATTTTTTACCTTTTGTCATTTGGGGAATGACTTCCATTAAAAAAAAATGAATTAGTTCTTTATATATGTTGGAAATGAGACATGTATAAGAGAAACTTACTATAAAGATTTTTTCCCCCTGGTTAATTTTCCCTTCTAATTTTTGCAGCATTTATTTTGTTTGTGCTAAACTTTTTTTAATTTTTATGTAATCAAAATTGTCTATTTTATTTTTTCTGATCCTCTTTTTCCCTTGTATGGTTGTGAACAAAGGGAAATAATTCATGAGTTTGTAAGATATGACCTAGCATTTTCAGATCTTGCCAACTTATTTTGACCCAAAGGATTATTTTTAAAGGGTTTTTTAGAGGTTTTGTTAAAATTACATAGTAATTCTGATTCATTCATCAAAGTATCACTATTTTACAATTATTTATACTGTTTTCTACCTTAGCCATCATTGCTGATAAAATAAGGTAAACAGAAGTTAGAATAAGATTGCAATTCTAATGATCCATCAGTTTTGCCTCCCGCCACTTCATCCTATGTACTCATCTGTTCTGTTATGAATGAATGGATAAATTAAAAAACATTTACTTAAGTGTATACTATGTATCAGGCACTGTAGTAAATGATGAGGCTGCAAAAACAAACAAGCAAAACATTCTGTCCTCAAGTAAGTTACATTTTAATTAGAAAAGATAGAATCTATTTTATGTTTTAATTAGGAAAGACAGAGTTATGGCAATGGAGAATTGAAAATATCTAGAAAGGCTCTCAGAGGCAGAATTCAATTTCCAATGGGAGGAAAAGGCAAACCAAAGTAAAGATATCATGGTTTGGAGACGGCTGGGAAGTTTTTTGGTATTTTGTTCATAGAATCCTATAATGGAGCAAAATCAATTTGTCTCAATTTGTGATGAAAAATTAATAATATGTTGGCCAGTGTTATTAATAGCAGTGCTTGGAAAGAAATTAGAAAATGTGAAAATACAACAAATGTAGACTATAACAATTTGATGTATTTGTTAAACAGTTTGGAGCTATATTTTCTTTTATCTCTCAATTTATTAAGTTACTGAGTATAAACATGTTGGCTACTCTACTGTCTACAGTTTTAGGTATGTTCTGTGCCTGGTGAAAGTTTGTCACAGAAGATAATGTCTTTCTGAGTAAATCTTGCAATTCATAAATGTCAAATGTCTTGGTTACCATTTTTGTCTAGTGACTCTTAAATGCAGGCTTTAGTAGATACTATATAAAGAGTTATTCCTTTTCCCATCCCTAAAAGTTTCAGTCAGAAGAACTTTATTTCTTCACAACTTCTAGCAGCTTTAAGTTGAGAAATATGTTAATAAGGAAATGTACTTTTCAATCCTTTTATAGCACCCATCACTAAAGTAAATGTGCTGATTAGATCATTGGGTTGTACTTGCATTTATAATTCTAAGCTATATTAATCTTAATGATCAGTTATTAAATGACCACTATATGCTGAGCTTTGGTATTATAGAAATAAAAGTAGTGGAATCTATCCTTACCAAAATGATGACGATATTATATTTCTATTCTTATACTGGATGAGAATCAAGATTGAAAAGTTCTTAACAGGCTAGAACATTGGTACAACTCTAATAAGATGAAATTTTAGTGCAGAATTTCTTCATAAGTACAATATAGTTTAAACTAGACAGTAGTTTATCTGAAAATATCTGGGGTTTTAGTGAATTATAATTAATATGAGTTGACAGTATGATATGGCAGCCCAGAATATTGATATGATCTTAGTCTATGCAAAAGAGACAAAGCATCTAAAAATATTGAATCTGTAGTCCCATTAATAGTATCATTCTTTGGTTTGACCACATTTAGAATTTTATATTCATTTCTGGGAGCTGCATTTTAGGCTAGACATTGTTAAACTAGAGAATGTTCAAAGGGAGAACAACTAGGAGAATAAATACTCTAGAGTGAAGATCATATAAGGATCAGTTAGAGGGAAGAATCATAGATTTAGAGCTGGAGGAGTTTTTTAGTTTGAATTCTTTTTTTACAGAGAAGGAACTGAATCTCTGAGAGAATTAGCATTTTTTCCAAAATCACACAAGTAAGGAGTAGAGCTAGTATTCAAACCCAGGTCTTTTGACTTCAAATCCCAAATTCCTTTCACTGTATAGGGAGGACATGATTGTTGTCTTCAAATATTTCTAGGATGCTTGCCACAAAATATATAGGGGTGGTGAGTTTAAATTGTAAAGGGATAAATTTAGACTTTGGGTAAGGAATATCTTCTTCAAAATGGAAAATGCTGCCTCTGAAGGTGCAGGGTTTTTTTTCAGTCTTCTTAAGCAAAAGATAAGATGACTGCTCGTCAGTTATATGATAGAGGAAATCTTTTCAATTCATATTATGTTAGGTTTCCAACTCTAAAATTTTGTACTTCATAGTTACTTTATATGAATGCAATTGTAAATTTATGGCCATGTTATATTCTATTTTTTTCTTTTTTTTTTCAGTATACATATAGTGTCATCCATGTTAATATTTTTGTTTATAAAAGACATTATTCTTAAATATTTTGTTACTAGAATTGGAAACCATAGGAACATATTCCAGTATATCAGAAAAAGAAAAAAAAAACCACATGAAATATTTTAAATATCAAACTTTTGAAAAACTTTAAAACATACATTTGAGCATCTTTATAACAGAAGGAATGAACAAGTTAAGATGGGGGAGCAGATGGGTATTAACTACCATGGGTTCAATTGCCTTCTCTATATAGATGATTCTCAGAACTATATATCCATCTCTAATCTTTCTCAAGCTACAGTCATGCCTTTTTAATTGCCTCTTGATCATTTTGGAATGGATTTTTCATAGGCTTCTTACAGCTGACATGTCCAAAACAGAACTCTTATTATTATTATTTTTTTTTTCTTTAACAAAGATGCCATCATTCAGTTACCCCGGCCCATAACCTTGGTATCAGACTTGAATCTTGCTTTGAACTGAACCCATATTTTATTGTTTACACCTTCATAACATCTTTTTTATACACCTTCTTCCCATTCACATAGCTGGTGTTCCTTGGTGGTTTTTCAGACCTTCCTAACATCTTATCTGTTCTACTATTTTTTAATCTCCTGGATTTCAAGTCTTTCCCCACACTAATCTGATCTCCAGTCAGCTGCTAATAGGATTTTTGATAAATCTAGGTCCAAATGTGTTATTCCTCTGTTCAGTGAACTCCAGAAATTTAATTTGAACCTCTTTAAGTTCTCTCCTCCTACACATACCTCCAAAAAAAAAAAAAAAAAGCCAGCTCATCATAACTGTGCCTTCTAATCTTCCATTATTATTATTATTATTATTATTATTATTATTATTATTATTATTATTATTATTTTGCATCTACACACATTTCAGCTTCACAAGTCAGCATATTCCATTTCCCATCTCCATGTCTTTTTGTGCTTAGAAAGTTCTCACTTCCATCTCTAAGTTTCTCTGGATTCTTTCAGGGCTTTAGCTCAAAGCCTATCTTTTTTTACAAGACACCATTCTCTCTTTCCTTAGTTGCTAAGGCATTCATTCTTCTTTCAGATTAACTTTATCTACTCTGTATATAGCTGATATGTACTTAATTATTTGCATGTTATCTTTCTATTAGAATGTAAGCTCCATGAGGATTTTGGCTTCCTTTGTGTCTTTTGTGCTTAGCCCAATGCCTGGGACATAGTATAAGCATTAATAAATAGTTGTTCCTTGTTCTCCAAGGGAAGTTTGGAGAAGTTTGGAAGTTCTGGAGGAAAGGCAGAATAGGCCTCTCTCAATAATTCTAGATGTTATGTGTTTTAGGTCTTTGAAAAAGCTGGGCATAATAGGTGGTAATACACTTCTCTGCCCTAAGAAATTTTTAGGTTTGGGCCATGGATTCATGTATTAATTTGTCTATATAAGTAACAATATTTTATTTCTCCTGAAGGTAACATTATAGTAGGGGAATAAGGTTTTTGGAACACTGTTTATAATAGGTTTTTAGATAGAGTAACAATCTTTGAAAATCTATCTTTCAAAAATTGTAGCTATTTGAGGTAAAAATTCTTCTCTCTTTACTTGTCCTCTTAGAATATACTTTAATACTTGAAAAAAATCCATGATTTCTTTTGTGTGGACTCTTCTTCTATCAATATAGATTGAAAATCCTCATACCTTAATAGACAATCTGAGTTGCTGTGACTAGGCAAAAAAAAAAAAAAAAAAAAAAAAAAAAGCCCATCACCTGTTGGCCTGTTGATGAGCCTTTCTAAATTTAGCTAGATGACAGACATAGGGCCTGTACTTAGAGTCTTTTCTGTTAGGGAAGGACCTTCCAGAGCTCAAATAACCTTGAAATACCAGGTCATGCTACTGTTAAGATCTAGAGATAGGAACTTTAATTAGAGAATACCATGTGTGGAACATATGTAAGTTTTCCAAAGTTTCAGGATCATAATTTTGTTCATTAATTATTAAAATACAGTGATATGTTCTAAAGTTTTATAAGTGTATAAAACTCAGTGCCTCTATGCTGAATTTCCCCAAATTGTTCTTTTTATATTATCTATTATCTATTATCTGCTTCTATCTCTTTTGATTTCTGTGACCTCTGCTATTTACTATTCTCTTCTTTTCTCTTTTCATTTTTTATTCTTTCCTTTTCCTATTGTTTCCTTCTTTTTTGGAATTGTAGAATTTGGTCAGTGAAAGTACTCTTTTATTAAAGTTCTCTTTAGATTCCTGATTTTTAATTTTTTTCTCCTAATCTATTAAAGTTTGCAGCAATTCTAGGTAATTGAGTGTCAGAGGAAATAGCATGTTGTATATTTGCTGTCTCCAATACTAGGAATATTTTTGTAGCATATGAGAACTTCAAATTATACTTCACATACTTAGGAGTCCACACTTAGAAACATGTGTTGTGAATAAAATAATTTTGTTTGCCACATTGTAATTCAATCCATTTCTTATATGATTTGAAGGAATTTTTTGGAGTCATGTTTTCCAGACAAACTTTTAAAAAGGTACTCAAAAGACAACCATGGTTTCTATTCAATAATTGTTAGAACTAATCCACCTCAAGATTTGAAGTATAGTGTTTTATTTTTTAAGTAAATAAATTGCTGAATTAAAAGCTTTGATTGTTAATTCTAACAAACTCAGACATAAATTTCTGCCTCTTAGGAAGAAACTAAATTTATAATTATTTGGTGAGATAAAATAAACTCTTGAGTTCTGCAAGTAAGGGGAAATATTTTCAAATATTTCTGCTAGTAAGAGATTTTTGTATCGGGGCAGTGACATGAAGTAGAAGTTGTATTGAAGGCAACTATGCTCATGCGTTTCTCTTCCTCCTCCTTCCCCCCAAAGTGATTGTTTTGTCTGTCTTTTATGGATATGGAAGTCTATGAGATAAGAACTTGTAAGGGATTGATTTGTAAGGGAAATTTATTTGTTTCCAAATCTACTTGTTGCACAATATTTTTTGGCCATTAGATTTAGGAACTCACTTATAAGGAATTACACTGAAATATTTTAAGTAATGTATTTCAGTGAATATATGTAATATTACTTATTGATAAAGTGTTATGTTTTGTGAAGCAGTGTGAAATGAAGGTTTTTATGACATCGTTGGAGACACTAAGGTGTTTCTGTGTAATTTTCCTGGATAACTAAGGGTTTAAGAACTTTTTAAGTTACAAGACTTCAACTGTTTACTTAATGTAGATCTGACCAAAATGTGTTATGTGTTTTACTGTTTTGTCTTGTTTTGTTTTCTTTTGTTTTTAAACAGAGTAGGCTAAAAACTATGTAACATTCTTGATACCATGGGTTCTTCTTTCTGAATATGGGATACTATATACTGTGATATATAGTGTGTGGATCATAGTGTTATGCCATAGTTCTCTTTTATTGTCCTGACTCAGTTTCCCTAATTGTTCTGTCTCAGTTTATAAAAATTATTCTTCTCAATCCTGCAAAACCTCCCCTCCCTCTTTATCAGAATATTTGATAAGGATATAAGATCTTATGTTTTAGAATATCAGAATGTCTTTCTCCATCCCAAGCTATTGGAATGTCAGATACCTTCATATCAAGATGCCTCTCCCCATCTCCAAGGTGCTTCCCCCTATTATGTCATCCCTCTCCGGTGGCTCACCCCACCCTGCCAGAGTCCCATTCCCACTCACAGCATCCTGACTCCACCCCTGCCTCAATCTACCCCCTGAGTCTGAGCCACGTGTATGAAAACTCACATTGTTTGCTGGATTCTTGGAGATGAGTCTCATTCAGCTCTGGGACCAAACCATGGATCCATTTGATCCCAGTAAATCTCTCCCTTTTAAATAAATTATTAAATACTCTCTAATCTCTATCTTGCCTCAGTTTCTCTGGCATTACAATAGAGGACTAAACAGATAGTGATACCAGCTGTGACTCTTGAATTTGGTAGTGATATTTTTAATCACCCCCTCTAGTTTGATTTTTTATCGGTTTGACTCTTTTTTAAAAAAAGAATTTTACTGATATATTTTCTTTTGATGCATTTTCCAAACATTCCTTTGAAAATACATTCCCCCAAAACTGCCATTACACTTTTGTAGTTTAACAGTTGTTAAGAGAAAGGAAATATATACCTGGATCCCTGAAATATCTGAACTTTGACACTAGAACCCAAAGCTCAACAGTTAGTTTTGCATAATCATTTGCAAACAACAACTCATATCTCCAACAATGCAACTGTCTTCATTACTAGAACATGGATTGGTCACCAGCCTAATAGCAAAAATATCTAATATACCCAAAATAATGTAAATACCTAGAGGTAATCAAATAGTAGAGTCATTTTCCTTCCTCATCCTTATATAAACTTGTCTAATCTCTGAAAGACTCCAGGGTTAATCTCAGCCCTGCCTAATGTTCTGAATTCCCATAGTAGATAGAGGAATATGCAACTGCTTTGGAATTCAGTTTTGTGTAAAAGGTAAAAAAGTTCATTGCCATCTGTTCCATGGAATTCTGTAGACTTTAATCTGTATAGATTGAAGATTTTTTGAAGCCTTGGGGCAGTCTGGAGAGCTATGTAGCTTTTCACTTTAGCTCAGGAATCTTCAGCATTCTTCTGAGTCTCCTAGATTTGAGGATCCCAGGCAGTACTGTTTTACCTGAATCTTGTCTTTCTGTCTCTGCTTGCCTACACAGGTTCTGTCCAGCAGCTCTATATTTTACTTTGTTATTCTTTGTGATTCTCTCTTCTTCCTTTTCCAAGTTTCCAAGTTCCAAGTTGTTCTTCATGTAGTCTCTCATCCTATCATAAGTCCTCTGTGATTCTGACATCTTGGAATTTAGCCTGATGAATAGCAGCTCCTTTACCTTGGCTTTGTGGATACTTGTAACCACATGAGAGCACTGCCATTAAAGACTGTTTGAATGTTACAGAATGATGTATGCTTTAGATTTAGTAGTTTGTATCAATATGGTCCATTGCTTTTAATAAGATTTTTTGACTTTTTAATATTTATACTTACATTGTAATTATAGAGTATATTTAGTTCTTATTTATTCATTCTGCTTAGTAACATGCAAATCTTTCCATGTATCTGTTATTCATGTTTGTAATTCCTTAGAAAACAATAATGTGCTATCACATGTATGTCTACTATAGTTTGTTCAGATATTCTCCAATCATTGAATACTTATTTTGTTTTCAGTTTTTATTATAGATGTGACTGAATCATATTTGTGTATTCTTTTTTTTACAATCACTAAATTTCTTCTAGTATAAATCTGGTGATCTAGTTGTTGAGTTAAAGGATATGAAGAATTCAATCTTTTTTTCCCCCATAATTTCAAAATTTTCATATTTTCCAGAAAAGTTAAGTCTACTTTGATTTTCTCAGACAGAATTATTGTATCTCTTTTTTCACAGCTTTTCCCACAAAGAATTTTTCCATTTTCCCCCTTCTTTGCCAATTTCATGGGTGTGAGATAATAAACTAGAATTATTTACATTTGCATTCTCTTGATTATTAAAATAGGCAGTTATTAAAGCACCAGGTATATAGAACTCTGTGATAGACAGCAAAATTACACATAAAATTCCAGCAGGATAAGATCTTTGCCTTCCTGGAGCTTCTAGTCTATTAAGAGACTCTTCCTCATAATCTTACAATGAAATATGTGTGTGTGTGGTTGTGTACAATGCCTGCCTTCCTACATAAGGTCAAAGTAACCCTTTTCTCAGTAATATTTGAATGTAGGCAGCATGCAAAACATTACCTAAGATTCCTGCTTCATTAACATATGGATCACATATTTGTTCTTGAGGTATGAAAGAGGAATAGCTCTTATTTCTAGTGTGTGTTGTAGTTGTGGAGTTGTTGTTGTTGTTGTTTGTGGGGGAGGGCAGGTGCTGAAGGGAGAGAGCTGTATCCACACAGGTCATTTGTTGCTGGTAGGCCTATATTGTGGATTGGGGAGGAAAAGTTAAGACAAATGTGTTCCTTAGTCTGCCTGGCAAAATATTTCTGGGACCTGACAGCGTAATTTGTAAGTAAACCAAATATTTTTCTTTTTCTTATTTAAAAAAAGCCGATTTGAAACAATAACAGATTTGTAAGAAATGCATACGTATTTTGAAGAATGCTCTATACTATAACTGAAACGTACTTCTTTAAAAGAAAAAAAAATCAGTCTACCATTAAGCTAAATTTATTAAGCACTGTTTTTATAAACCAGACATTGTGCTAATAAACATGGGGATATAATGAAAGGTAAAAATGATCTTTTGCCTTAAGGAGGCTCACATTCTAATGGAAAAGGCAAAATGAAAACAATTGTATAAAAGAGATGTATACAGTGTGAATAGAAGATAATCTCTGAGGGGACTAGGAGGCCTGAGAAAAACCTCTCCTTTAGTGAAATTTGATCAGTTTTGAAAGAAAAGGTCATAAGGAGCATAGTTATCTTTGTCTATTTTCAGTAGAGGTATTTTCTTAGGACAGAAGGCTTCAATCAAATAATCTTTTTGCCCTGATTGCAGACAATTTTGTAAATGAATAAGAAACCAATTCCAAAATGTTAAAATTATTTGCCAAAAGCTTGATATTGTACCTGATAGAAAGAAGCTATAATGCAAATTCTTTTCATTAGCAAAATATTAAAGCAAATTAAGAAATAGTAAATCTAATTCTCATCACAAATTTTGAAAAAAATATATAATATCTAAAAGAAAAGGGAAGAGTTATTTGAGTTATCATAAAATTCACACCTATATTTGATTCAGAAGATTAACATTAGTACTAGTAAGAGTAGAAGTAGATGAAACAAAGAAAGAGGGAACCATCCAATTCAGACTCTTGTTTGGCTTTAATTCTACTTTCCTGGGGCAGCTAGGTGGCTCAGTGGATGGAGCACCAGCCTTGAATTCAGGAGGACCCGAGTTCAACTCTGGTCTCAGACACTTAACACTTCCTAGCTGTGTGACCCTGGGCAAGGCACTTAACCCCAGCCTCAGGGGGGAAAAAAAAAAATTCTACTTTCCTAAGGTAGATGCTCCTAGTTTTCAAGTGTCAAGAAAGTGCGTCAAGAATAGCATGGTATGAGACAATCTCCAGTATGTTATGATGGGAAGGTCATGGCTGGGCATGCTATTAAGAAAAACAACTTACTAAGTCACTATCATCTAGTTTGTAAAGGTTTTAGTTGCAACCTTAATGAAGGTTAAATAGTATCTGATATATTGAGTGTGGAACTTCTGGTTCAGTTTGACAACATTTTTAAAGTGTCTAATATATGATGGAAAGTTTTTAAAAATTCATTTAAAAATTCTAGTATGCTACCACATCACTGTTGGTCATTCAGTTGTGTCCAACTCTTTGTGGCCGTATGGGGTTTTCTTGGCTAAGTTATTGGAGTGGTTTGCCATTTCTTTCTCTGGTGAATTAAGGCAAACAGAAGTTGTGACTTGTCAGAAACAGTTAAAGAGTCCAGATTTTAATTTACGTCTATTGACCCTAGGTCCAGTGTTCTGTCCCCTGAGCTACCTATTTGTCTCCCTGCTACCACATGAATCAATGTAAATATTAGCTCATGAACCAAAATTGAATCACTTAACAAGCATTTATGAAGTGCTTAATATGTGCAAAGTACTATCGTAAGCTCTGAAACAAAGTGACAACTGAATTAGCCCCTGCCCTTGAGGGACTTATATTCTGATGGGAGAGACATGTGTATACACACACACACACACAGAGTATAAGTTATAACCTTAGAAGAGAAAGCATAGCACTTGGAGAAGCAAGAAAGTCTGCCTGCAAATTGGCCTTTGAACTAACTATTCAAGAAACCCAGGGATTCTAAGAGGTGAGGAAGGGTGGAGTATAATAGGTATGACCAGTGCAAAAGCAGAGACTAAAGATGGGAATGCTAAAGAGATCAGTATGACTGGAATGGAATGTTCATGGCAGAGTATAAGGTGAAGTACTGGAAAGGAAGAAAGGTTGTGAAGAGCTTTAAATGCCAGACAGAAGAGTTTATATTTAATCCTTGTGATAAAAGGGAGACTGAAATTTATTGAGATAGGGACGTGGCTTTAGGAAAATGATATGGATGGTTTTGTGGAGGATGGATTGGAATAAGGACAGACTTGAAGTAGAGATCAAATAGGAAGGTATTGCAGTACCCAGGCATGAGATGATGAGATCCTGAATTAGGAGAATGGCTATGTAAATGGAAACAGAATAAATATGGGAAATATTGTAGAAATAGAAATGACAAAAGATTTGGCTACAGATTGGACTTGAAGGGAGAGTGGGATATGTGTGTGTGTGTGTAGGAGTGATAGTATTGAATTTGGAGTTAGGAAGATCTGAATTCAAATCGTCCCCCACTTACTTACTTGTAACTTGTGACCTTGGGAAAGCCCCTCAGCCTTCCTCAGACCACTGCAGAGCTGTTGTGATGGATTGTAATTTAAAGACAGCTTAGTATTATGCACATAATCTATTGTAGATTTCAAACAGTCTGACATTTTGATGCAAGAACACAAATATTCATGTTGATCATGTGATTATACAGTTGATGAGGTATAAAAGAGGAAACTGCTTTGGTGTAGAATATGGAATAAAAATGTGGGTGCATGCATGCATCTGATTATCTATTTAGAATTAGTTTGCACTAGAATGTCAAATCATTTTGGTAGATTGGAAACAATTTGATGACCGGTTGATAAAATGCAAGAACACATGCTTAGAAGTAGAATTTGATGTAATTGATATATAAACACCAAAATCATTGTGCACAGTCATGATAATTTCAAATTGCAGTAGAAACTTTTAATGCTTCAAAAATTCACATGCTTGTGTCACAGAAGAAAAATATTTTTATAACATAATTGGGCAATTGCTTCTTAAAATAGCATTAAAGAATTTTTATTAGCACAGGCTCCTTAAACCATCATTGTGAACTCCAAAAAATTCATGAACCAATAAATTGGAATCATGACCTAGAGGAAGGTTCAATAAGAATGAGAAGAATGAGAAGGCATGATAAGAACTGTTCTAGGACATAATGTATTCATTGAAGTATTATAATGCTACCTCTTAAGATAATATAGTGAATTAAACTCTTAATGTCAAGATTATAAAAAAGTTCTTTTGGTGAATTTCATATTCTGGAGAAACAAGTAGTTCTACATGAATATAATGAATTATTATTTATTATTATATTATATGTCAACTGCTGCAAAATGAATTAAGCAGAACCAGGAAAATAGTAAATTTAATATTTAAAGTTAATGTTAAAATTAAATTAATTTTTATAGTAATTAGCATTAAATTAATATTAAAATACAAGGTTAAAAAATGATATTCTCCCTTTTGCTGAAGTTGGGGATTATGGATATGGACTATTAAAATATATCATCAATTTCTGGTTACATGGGAAACTTAGCTTTGTTAATCTTCCCCCTTCCCCTTTTTAATTCTTATTAATGGGTCATACTTTTCTGGGTAGTTGGGAGGAAGAGATATATTTGTTTTGTTTTGTTTTTCAACTAAAGCTTTTTAGTTTCAAAATATATACACGGATAATTATCTACATTACTTTTTTTCCAAATAATTTCCTTAATGCAGATTTTTTTTCCTTTTCTTTTTCTTTTTTTTATTAAAATTTTTTGTTTTTCAAAACATGCGTGGACAATTCAACATTAGCCTTTGCAAAACTTTGTGTTCCAATTTTCCCTTCCTTCCCCCACACCCTCCCCTAAATGGCAAGTAGTCTAATATATGTTAAACATGGTAGAAATATATGTTGAATCTAATATATGCATATATATTTATACAATTATTGTGCTGCACAAGAAAAACTAAATCAGTAAAAAAAAACAAAAACAAAAAACCCCCCAGCAAAATAAAGTGCAAGCAACAACAAAAAGTGAAAATGCTATGTTGTAAACCACATTCAGTTCCCACGGTCCTCTCTCTGGGTGTAGAGATTCTCTTCATCATTAAACATTGATCATCATATAATCTTGTTCAACATTCACTCTTATAAAACCTTGTGTTCTAATTTTTTCCCTCCCTCTCCTAAACAGTAAGTGATCCAGTATATGTTAAACATGTACAGTTCATCTACATGTATTTTCACAAATATGCTACACAAGAAAAATTAGATCAAAAAGGAAAAAAAAGTGAGAAAGAAAACAAAATGCAAGCAAACAACAAAAGAATTGTAAATGCTATGTTGTGATCCACATTCAGTTCCCACTTCTCTCTCTCTGGGTGCAGATGGCTTTCTTCATCACAAGGCCACTGGAATTGGCCTGAATCATCTCATTGTTGACAAAGAACCATGTCCATCAGAATTGATTGTCGTATAATCTTGGTGTTGCTGAATATAATGTTCTCCTGGTTCTGCTTATTTCACTTACCATCAGTTTATGTAAGTCTTTCCAGGCCTCTCTAAAATCATCCTGCTGGTCGTTTCTTACAGAACAATAATATTTCATAACATTCATATACCAAAGCTTATTTAGCCAGTTTCAAGTTTCTTACACTACAAAAAGGGCTGCCACAACATTTTTGCACATGTAGGTCCAACAGTTTATTATGCATTATCCATTTGAGGGCCTATCAGTCTACTAATGGAATAAAGGTGAATTTCCTTATCAGTGTTTTAGGACTGAGGTATAACAATGTATATATTGGTTACATTACTGTAGTCATGGTCTGCATATGTGTGTTTATATACATGTATACACACATATTCTCTTCATTTTGCTTTCTTCATTCTTCATTATGTCATAAAGTGTTCCTGTGATATTTTTTTTTTGTTTCAAATTTTACATCTGTCTTATACCTCTATGATATTCCATTAAACTTATATGCTACAATTTATTCAGCCATTCCCCAATCAATGTTTACTCATTTCCTTAATCTCTTTTTTTTTTTGGGGGGGGTAGCGTTATATGTCTGATTCTTTTTATTTTATGGATCACTAAACTCTGCAGTGAATTGTAATGGGTTGTATAAAAAAATTTTTAAAGTAAAACATTGTCTAATGAATAGGCAATTTGAAAAATATTAATATTAGAACTATAAGTAGTGTTATATTAGAGTAGTATTAATATTATAATTCCCAATTAATGTATTACCATGCACCTTATTCCAAATGGTGAAGATCTTACATTTGAATTCAGAATCTTAACCTGAGAAGTATGGTAGATATATTATGGAGAAATAATTTAGCTTGGAAATTTGAGAGTGTTCTCTGTATTAGTTAATAGAATCTTTTGTTGTAACACATCATACTTTTTCATAGAAAAGAAAACATTTTATTCACCTACCCAAGTTGAATAGTTGCCAATTTTTAGAAGAGAGAAAATTCTTAAGTTGACTTTAGAGAATAGCCAGATAAATGAATAACATATTAGGAGTCAATTGCAGGAAGCAGTTTTTTTTGGAATAAAGTCCTAATGTATAAATTTTTAAAATTTAACTCAAATCTGAACTTAGCTGTTTTGTTTAGGGTGTCATTGCAACTTAAGTGTCCAGGGAGTGACAATATCTGTTTCTATTATGGATTTTGCAATGGGGAACAATTTTTTTTCCCTGTGATTGAAGAGGAGGAACTTTTAAAATGGCACAAGTAGTAGAGGTAATAAAGTAGTAAAGAAAGAGAACTAAGTTAGTATTCAAAGGACCTACTTTAAATTCTGGCTTTACTGTTGATGACTTTGGAACCCTGGGCTAATCTCTTAATCTTTCTGGGTTTCTATTACTTCTTCTATAAAATTGGATTTGGATTGCATTCTGTATCTCAGGATGATCCTTGAGATCTCTTCCATTTTAAAACTAGGATCATAAGAAATGAATGCTAGTAGAATACAATCTCCTTAAAAGCAGGAATTTTTAAAAATTGTCTTTTTATTTACAATAGGCATGACATGAAGTAAATATTTACTAAGATGTTTTGAATTCTCCTTTAATTTCTACTTATTGATAGATAGATTTAAAGAGAATGCAGTAAAGAACGAAATGTCTTTTTTCCTTCATATTAGCACAATATTTTCAATAATTTATACTGTTTTGTGCTTATAATAGTCTATTAACAGTTTAATATATAAGCTTGCTTAAAATTACTGAATTGGTCAAAGAATTTTATAATATAAATATATTAAATGTTATCAACTTTTTAATAATAACGTCTCTGAATTTAATATATGGAAACTATAGGAAGTATAATTTGAATTTAATTCTGTTCATGAAAATCACAGAATCTTAACAGTTGGAATGGGTTTAATATTAGATTATATTGATCAAAATAGCCAAAATCAGTATTTTTTAAAGTTTGATAAAATTTTATCACACAAACTGGTTTGCTTACTTGAAAATATATGTGGCTTTTACTTCTGGGAGAACTTTGCTTTAAATGTTAAATAATTGTTATTCTGAGGAACTTTATTTAGTCCCTTGTTGTTTTAAAAATTATGACCCAAGACTTAAGAATTTGCATTAAAATAACATTCCAGACTTGTTTTCCCTGTTTGCTTCTGTCAGAATGTAATATTGTCCTAATGGCAAGAAACAATTATTTTTATTTTTGAGAGATACATAAATTTGCTGTTAATTTCTGTTACATATTTTTGATTGGAGAGAGTTATACCTTCTTTATTTTCAAGGTCAGTTCTGATTTTAAGAAAAGAATAGGTACTTTTATCAAGAATTTATATAATACATAACCACCATTTATAACTATTTCTTAAAAGCAGTTTGAGTCCCAGCTTAGAATTCTAGGACTTAAATTTCTCCGTATTCCTCATGTTGGAACCTCAGTAGCATGGTTATAGGAAAAGGAAAATTGTTTGCAACCCATTGTTCTCTCTCTCTTTCTCCCCCTTTTTCTCTCTCTTTCACCCCCTCTTCACCCCCTCCTCTCCCTCTCTCTCTCAAATCATATTAATATTACTAGTTTTAAAGAATAAAATGTAAATTTAAGAAGCTGTACTGAACAGTGTTAAGTTTTGCTTCATTGGGCATTTTAGTATCTTAGACTGGATCTGACTTTTGATTATGAAAACACTAATCAATATTACACCATTATATGTTCAAATAACCAGTCAGGAGATTGATATCTAACAATTTTTATTTTGATTGTTTACACAAACACTATAAAAGAAATACGACATCGCTTTGATTTCAGGATTTTAGAATTAGAGGGGGAAGGGACATTATAGACATCAAGTCCAACTCCTTTATTTTACAATCAAGGAAACTGAGACCCAGTGAAGTTAAATGACTTGCCCAAGGTCACACAGCTAGTAGGTATCTGTGGCCAAATGTGAAGTCTTTTGTTCTCATTCCAAGTCCAATATCATTGCACTATACTGCCTCTCAGTCTGAATTTGTTTTTATTCTCATCAATTAAAACTTGGCTGTATCCCCAGATGCCACTATTTTTAGGAAATTTATTCTTCAAGCCTATGGTATGTTGGTTGGGGGGTAGAAAATTTTTAGTTGTTTGGGTGTTAAAATTTATAAGTAGTGGATTTGTGTCTAGGAAAAACTCTCTGAGCCAAAAACCACTGTCCTCATCCCTAACCCTGCTCTGCCCTGCCCCCCCCTTCATCATCATGCTTTAATCTTCTGGTTGATTACATGACTTTAAATTATCATAATTCAGAATCAGCATAAATATACTGTTATGTTTTCAGACACTGTAAAATGCATGTTTTCCCTGGAAAGAAAAAAAATTGAAATAAAAAGAAAGTACTGCCATTTAAAAAATAATAGTTCCTCCCTATAAAAACATGGAAGATCCTGCTGTGCCACCATATAAGCCATGATCAGACACAAATTGTGAGGATAAATTTAAAAATAATGAACATTCTTCCTCAATGAAGTGTGGTGTTGTACAGTAGATTGTATATTTATTTAAGATAGGGTCCCTCTGTAGAAATTCATAAATGAAGGACTTGACTTTTTTGTTTGAAATCTATTTCAGGATTCTAGGAAAAGAGAATAATGTAAATCAGCAAGGAGAATTACTCTAGTGGCATTTGCAAAATTATTTATAGGAATGGAGAGACTAGTATGGAAGTTTGGCTCATTTACCTTGTCACGAGGCTACCAGAATGTCATGGCTGGAGGGTGGGGCAGGGTATAGTCAAATTCCCATTAGTGGTCTTTTGCCAGGAATCAGGCCATGAAAGGTCTGTGGGATACAGCCAAGAAGGCAATAGTAGCATTAGTTAATGAATGGTATAGTGTCAATGAGGTGAAGTCTGTAGGATTTTGGAAAGTTGTGGGAGGGCTTCAGTACACTTAAGCATTCTGGGGTAAAGATTGGGTTTCTGAGGAGCTAGCAAGTAACTAGATGACTTTTGAGCCCAAAGCATTGGATTATCATAGCATCATAGATTTAGAGTTAGAAAGTGTGATTTGTGAGGTGCTGCTTCAAGCTCAGACCGTATGGAACTGATTTGTTTCTTATGGTCATAGAGACAGTTTTAAGTATCTAAGAGTCTCTTGAGTAAGGGAGTATTTTCTAATGTGTCATGTGGTAGATATAAAAAGAAATAGAGAACAAGACCTTTTCAAAAAATATTAACTAGTTTAGACATTTGGATTGAAATTACTTTGTATAAAAACTTAGTTCTGTTTAAATATAGTTTAAATAGAGAAGAGCTAATCCAATTCCAATGGATCAATGATGGACAGAATCAGCTACACCCAGAAAAGGAACACTGGGAAATGAGTGTAAACTGTTAGCATTTTATGTTTTTCTCCCCAGGTTACCTTCTGAATCCAATTCTTCCTTTGCAACAACAACAACAACAAAATTCGGTTCTGCACATATATATTGTACCTAGGATACTACAACATATTTAATATGTATGGGAATGCCTGCCATCTAGGAGAGGGGTTGGAGGTTAGGAGGGAAAAAATTCGGAACAGAAGGGAGTACAAGGGATAATGTTGTAAAAAATTACCTATGCATATGTACTGTCAAAAAATGTTATAATTATAAAATTAATAAAAAATAAATATAAATAAATAAATATGGTTTAAAATTTACATTCTGATAAGCTGTGAAGTGGATGATAGAGTAGCTTAAATAAAAGTTCTGTATTCAGAGACGCAAGTTTGTGTCTTACTCTCTGTGAGGAAATAGTTATATAAATGTTGAATAAATTTTTTATTTACACTGTATTGGGACAGTCTATTATCCTTAAGATGTTTGTTCTTATTCTCTTACCCAAGTATCTCTCTCTCTCTCGCTGTAAATGACACTCAAAACAGCTTCAACTCTCATCTCCCTCAGGATCTCTATTTCCACATTATCAACTGTTCTTTCAACAGTTCCACTTGGATGTCTTGTAGGTAACTCAAACTTATGATTAAAACAGAATTTATTTTCCTATTTCTGTGTAAGATATTGCTATCCTTCCATTCAACCAATTTTTGCAACCTTGGAATCATCCTCAGCTTTCTTCACTCTTCCTCATCCTTCTATATCTAGTCCCTTGCTGAGTTTTGTTGAGTCTACTTCTGCAACATGTCACTTCTCCACCATGGGCACCATACTCTCATTTATATGTATTCTAGTCTATTTCATCTTTCTGCTTCCAGGTTTTTCATTTCCTGTTCAAGGATCTTTATAGCTCTCAATTGCTTCTTAGGCAAAATGGAAACTCTCATACTTGACATTTCCCAATTTGATCCCAACCTATCCATACAGATTTAGTTCATAAATTCTCCCTTTCATTCCAGAAATCTTCCAGTTGGGTAGTAATCAAATTTGAGAGTCTGTCTTCTATCTGGAGCTTTTGCATAATGTGTCACCCATACCTGAAATTCTCTTCCTTTTAATTCTAACTCACATGAGACCTTGCTGTTCCTTCTAGTTACTTTGTATTTACTTTGGATATACTTTGTATTTACTTTTTAAAATCTTCTTTTATGAACAAAATGACTTTTTTTCTATCTCTAGTACCCATTATAGTGACTTGAAAGTAATAGGTCTTTAATCATAGGATAAGAGATTTAGAGGTAGAAGGGCCAGAAGAGGTCAGGTGGTCCATCTCTTCATTTTGAACTGAAGTCCTGAAAGGTTAAATGTATTGCTCAGATTCATAAGGCAGTGACAATGCTGATTGAATTGAAAATATTGATAAAGAGAAGTTTCATACCAGAATTTAAAAAAGCATTTGTGATATTCCCTTTGAACTGGAGGGTATAAGAAAAAAAGATTTTTTTTTCATACTAGAAAGTATAAGTAGTTGTATTCTTTACCCTTTTAAAGATTCTATTTGGAGTATTGGTAGGGATGTTTGTTAGTTTTTGGGGGGTGGAGTGGGGTGGGGTGGGAGAGTCAGGTTTATATTTGTATAACAACATTATCAGTCAAATCTACTTTTCCCTTCCTGTCTCCTGAGTTTAAAATTACTATATTCCTGTACTCCTGTATGTCATGTAAGAGAGCTGACAGGTCTACAACTTAATAGATGACAATAACAGAATAAGTGATAGGTTTCCTGCTTAAAGAGTTCACTTAAATAGTTCCACTTAACTTTCTTAAATTTGAATCAATGAGCCATCAATAGGGAAGTGGCTTCTTAGTGTTAACTGGTTAATTTTATTTTATTTTTACAATTCAACCACTTTTAAACTTAGATTGAAATCGCCAATTCTGTTTCTAAAAGCAAAATGATTTCATTCAGTCAAGTAAGAAAATATTTTTTAAGACATTATGAATTTTGGACTCCTTTCAGGACTGAGGACTAGAGAGAGAAAAAAATGAAATAGTCTTTACTCACAGTGAGATTACATTGTAAGAGACAAGTGTATCTATAAGGATATACAGAATAAATTTACAATAAATATGGAGTAGTTAATAATAAAAGTTTGGGAAAGGAAGTATTAGCATTTGGGTAGATCAGAAAAGACCTCATGCTGAAGTCTGCTTAAGTTGACTCTTGAAGGAAAACAGCCTGTGAGAGGAAAGAAAAAAGAGAGGGAGTAACTTCCAGCTATGGAGGTTGGCCAGTGCATAGGCATGGTACATGGAAATGGAAGACAGAATGCCTACTAGATTGTCGAATACCTGAAATGGGGAATAATAATCAATAGCCCGGAAAGAGGTCAGGACCAGGTTGTGAAAAACTTTCTGAACTAAAAAGAGAGTTTTTAAAAAATTAAGTACCTGGCACAAATCACAAGTCCAGCCCCCTCAGCCAACAATTTCTCTCATTTAGGAGGGAACTGCCTCAAAGAGGTAGGTAGGCACAGGAAGAGAAGCAATTCTTGTAGAGAAGTGGCCTTCTGACCTCACCATCTGCCAACCAATTGCCACATATATCCAAAAGCAAAAAGCTATTCTGAGGGAGAGATGTGAGGCATTATGTGCCAGACAAAGTCCAGCCACCGCCACCATCTTGAGCAGCATTTCCCCTTAGTATTTGATAGAAACAGCCCAGGATCTTAAACCCAAGAGTCTTGGGTATAGTAGTGCTTCTAGCTCAGTGCTTTCAGCCATTATACTGAAAAGCAGTTCCTGAGAAGTTGCCTGGGCATTTGCTTTTTGTAAATGCTAACAACCATAGTTTCTAAAGACCAGAGAAGAAAGTGATTGCCATCAAAGTTTTTGACACTGTCAGATGATTCCAAATCAGAAACTCATATAATTTTAGCAGTGAAAATAACATTTTTAAAAAGAGGCATTATCATCTGTTTTATCATTATACCTTTAATACTTTGACTTTTCTATCTGACTTGTAGCTGAAATTTGACATATGCATTTTCTCCTTATTAGAAAGTGAACCCCTTGAAAATGGGGACTGTAGTCCTGCTTTGCTTCATTCATTGCTTTAAAAGAAATGAATAAGCTGGAAAAGTATGAAACCATTGTTGATGAGAATAAGTGATTTGAAGAGGAGAGGACAGGGACAAGAAAGAAACTTCAGAATTATTGAAGTTCCTAAAAATATGATAAAACAATATGACCCTTGTGTTTCAGGAAGCTTGTATAAGAAACTAGACAAAAAAAAAAAAATTAAGTCATGCTCTGCAAATAGAATTCATAGTCTTAGAGTCCTAACAAGAAGTTACTAAAAACTCAGCTCTGAGACTTCAGAATGACAACAAAATGAAAATCAGACCACTTAAAAGAAGACCTCATTTATGAAAAGCCAACATTCAGTGCCTTTAGAAAATTATTCCATAAAACCCAAAAGTGACTGAAAAAGTTGTAGCATGTTCACAGAAAATTTGAGAATCAATACCTCCAAAAAATATAAAATTGGGTTTTGCAAACAGAATATAATAGCTTTAGATAACTATTAACTTTTGAAAGTTTTTATTTTAACAAAATAGTAGATTTTGTGGTTTTATTTGGAATTTGTTCTTCATTTTGATTAATTTATTGATCTTGTTAAGGCAGTTTATAGTTTGCCTCCAAGTTTACTTTTCAGACTAAAATTCTCTACTATTCTGCTTTTTGTACTTGACTAACCAATCTAAATGAAATCCACAAATGTTTTCTTACATGATTCTTCTTCACTCTTCTGCCCTGCAAAGATTCAGACTGTAAAAATCTTCCTTTTTGTTAATACCTCCTCCCTTTTCAGATAATTTTATATTTATTTACCTGAATATGTGTTGTGTTTTTCTAATAAAAGGCAATCTCCTTAAGGTCAGAGACTTCAATTTTTGTTTTTATTTTCCTAGTCCTTTGTGTTCTAAGAGCTATTACTAAACATCTAAGTTTTTAGGAAAATATTTGAATTGAATTCACAAATTCATAGTCTTTGTGGTCCAACTTCTACCTAAATAAGAATTCTCCCTACACTATACCCAACCAGGAGTCATCCAGCCTTCTGTTTGAAGTCTTACAGGAGAAATTTAAATATCCCCCAAAACAGTATATCCTATTTTTGCACAACTCTAATTGTTAGAAAATTTTTTCCTAACATCAAAGTTTAATTTGAATTTTTACATCATTTCACTGATCATGTAACCATGTTCTCTGGGATGAAGCATAAATATCATATCCCCTTTTAAAAATATATTGTTCTTAATTCTTTCAACCATCATGCTTGCCCTTTTTGTGCATTCTCTTTAACCTATCTTTAATTGTGCTCGGAATTGAACACAATATGCCAGATATGTTTTGACTAGGACAGAGTACAATATTAGCATTATCTAGTCATAAATTCTATGTGTCTCTTAATGCAATCTGAAAATTCAGATTCCTCATCTGTAAGATGAACTGGAGAAGGAAATGGCAAACTACAATATCTCTGCCAAGAAAACCACAAATGAGATCAGAAAAATCAGACACAATTGAACAACAATAAGAATGCAGGCAGGCAGTAATCATTTAAGTATGTATTATGCCCCAGGTATTATGCTCAGTGTGTGGGATATAAAGAAAAGCAAAAGACAATCCTTGTTCTCAAGGAACTCATAGTCTAATAGAGGAAACAACATGGCAACAACTATTACATAGATAATTTATATGCTGGAGTTAATTGAAAATAATCAGTAGATGTGATGTGGAGTTCAGTACCAAAATGATGTGGGTAATGCAGACACTAGATGATGGTAGGCAACCAGAAGTTGGGGTTTGGTCATGTAAAGAATTCACAATGGCCATTCTCTTTGGCAAAAGGTAGATTTATTTAAGGGAAGAGGTTGCAGACAAAATGAAGAGATACAATAGACCAGTGGTCCTCAAACTTTTTAAATAGGGGGCCAGTTCATTGTCCCTCAGACTGTTGGAGGGCTGGACTATAGTAAAAACAAAAGCTCACACTCTGTCTCCCCCTCTCAGCCCATTTGCCATAACCCAGTGGGCGGCATAAACATCCTCAGCTGGCGGCATCTGGCCTGCAGCAGTAGTTTGAGAATCCCTGCAATAGACATTAGGAATGGTAAATATAAAATAGAGTGGAAGAACATATGAAAGACAAATTCCTCAGTGAAACTTAGTTGCCCAGTAGAAAGGGAGCACCCCATGAGTTTGGGGCATTTCCTTAGCTGGCAGGCTAAACCCTGAAAGGGACTGAGCACCCTAAAAGAGTTAGTTATCTGTAAGATGCAGAAGTGGGGTTGGGAAGCACTGCCATACACATGGCATGGGGGGAACGGGAAAGGGAAGGACCACGGAGCAGAGTAGTGGGATGTACTAACCCCAAAGGAGGACAGCAGCCATGGGATGGCCCATAGGTAAATTTTATAGGGAAAATTTAATTTCAGGGGCATGACTGGGATTTCTGACAGGGTATGTCAAGGTGAAACTACTCAAGACCCCTACAGAGGGTGGGTCTCAAGGGTTTGACATAACTTGGATTTCAGACTGGACCACCTCCCCAGAGGGTAAGATCATGAAACTAAATTGATCTCTATCAGAGCCTTCTTCCAGCTTGCCTCAGGGATCAATTTTTGAGTTTATTTCTGTTCAACATCTAATTCAGGACCTCATCAGATGAAGAACACCACAATTGAGGGAAATCAGATAGGGCTTCCTATAAAAGGTAGGTTTTTAGTTGGGACTTGAGGGAAGCCAGGAAGCAGAGATGAAAAGGGAGAGAAGATTCAAAAAGGCTTGGGAAGACAGAGTTGGGGGAATGTTTGAAGAATTGCAAGAAAGCCATTGTCACTGGGTCACAATATATGAGAGTGAGTAAATTGTAAAAGCACTGGAAAGGTGCAGATTTTGCATGCCAAACAGAGGTTGTTTAATTGATCCTGGAGGTGATAGTGAGCTGTTGCAGTTTATTCAGCAGGTAGTGCAGAGTGACGTGGTCAGACCTACAGTCTTATCACTTTGATAGCTGAGTGGAGGATAGACTAGAGTAGGGAAAAATTTAAGGCAATAAGATCAACTAACAGACTATTGACGTAAACCTGGAATAAGGTAATAAAGGATAGTAGCAGTGTCAGAGAAGAAAAAAAGGATCTCTGTGAGAGATGTTCTAAAAGTAAAATTGATGGACCTTAGCAATAGATTGGATATGGGAGTTAAGAGAATTTAAGGAGTTGAGGATCATATTGAGGTTGCAACTCTGGGTAACTGGGAGGAGAGATATTGCCCTCAACAGATGATTTCAATTTTAGACATGTTGAGTTTAACATGTCTATAGGAAATCCAGTTTGAGATATCTAAGAGGCATTTGGAGATTTGAAATCCAGTATTAGCAGAGATGTTAGACTGTATAAGTAGCCTTGAAAATCATTAGCACAGAGATGATTATTTAATTCATGAGAACAAATGAGATTATCAAGTGAAAGAATAAATAGGAAAAAGAGAAGGGGGCCCAAGACAGATTGTGTTGAAATAACTGTAGGTGTCCATCATGAACATTCAATCTAAACAGCCATAACTTAAAAGAAGATACAATGAAGGAGAATAAGAAATGGTCAGATAGGTAAAAAGAGAACTGGAGGAGAGAGAACCTGGAGAGTGTCAGGAAGGTAAAGGTAATCAACAAGTCAAAGGTGGTAGAAAAGTCAATAAAGATTAAGATTGTGAAAAGACTGAGATGTCTAGAGGTTGGAGATTGTGGTGGGAATTGAAGAACAGAGTTTAGGATTAGAAGGTAATGAATGGGAAATGGAATGATAGTAGATTGTGATTACCCATTGTAACGCATTTATTGTATGTAGCTAAGGCAGTATGGAAGAATAGATCATATGAAATGAGTATATTGAGGAACTATGTAGTTAGGATTTTTGAGGAATATATTATTATGTTGTTCTTTAATATGAATGAAGGAGTTAGAGAGGAAAGATAGACTATATTGAAATATTGAAGAAAGAAAAATGTAATGGAGATTAGTAGAAAACAGCTATTAGAATTTTGATTAGATGTAGATATGGATTGAGAAGACTTCAAAAGAGGAGAGCTCACTGAGTGAAGGTAGTAGAGAAAGAAGCTGGAATGATAGTAGGTAACAAGAAATATTCTAACTCTCCAATTTTGAAAAGCCAGTTGAAGGAAAGTTTTACTGGTGCTGTGTATCTTCAGGAAGAAACCAGATCTCTGTGAGAGACAGAAGGTAGTAGAAAAGATTTAAGAGGAAAACAGATTTGTTGGTTATGGAACAGGCATTCTAGAGAGAATAGTGGAAAAGGGAGGGGGGGCATAGCTATAGAGTGATATTTTGTGGGGAAGGAATTAAGGGAAATGAGAATAAGGAATTGGACAGTGGGAAAATAGAAATTGGGGATTGAATGATAAACTGCAGGAGGTTCAAATTGTATTAGCTTTCTTGGCTACCATACAAAGTAGAATAGAATGGAAAAACATTTGTCAAGTCCTTATCATGTTAAATTCTGGGAATAAAAATAGAAAATTAGAACAATACTTAATCTCAAGGAGTTTACATTTTAATTGAGAGAGAAAACAGAGGAAAACTCATTCTTATGGCAGATGGAAAGGCGAGGTGCAGTATTTAACAATACACATGGCAAGGTCCCAAGAATATTTAACTAATATGGCCAAGAAGATAATGGGTCTCGTGGTTAGAGTAGAGTGGGATACCATTTGTGATAGTATCAACATAAATGAAACCCCATAGTGTAACATCCCCTGGTTTTCCAAAGAACCACTAAGTTAAAAAAAAAAATTTCCTTTGAATTCAAAAGCTTCTACTAAGTACTTGCTGTGTGCAGTGCTCTGTGCTAGCACTGGGGATACAAGTGAAAAGATCTCTGCTTTTAAAGCAGCTCCTGTTCTAATAAGGAGAATACAAAAATAGGTTTCAGTTAAGTCAAATGGAAGCCCTGTTGACCTTAGACGGCAAAGCAGACAATAATGCATTTTCTTTTGTTTTCTTTTCTTTTTTAAAGTGAAAACTAATAGCAAATGTTGACTTCCAAACTTTGTTAACCATATTATCATTATGAATTACATGTAGAATGGCTCAGGTTTCAGAACTAGAAGAATGAGGGAATCACCTGTGTAAGCAAATTGTGTGCTCTAAGGTCCCTTTTCCTATTGTGTGCCTTTGTCTCTTTGAGGCTTCCCAAAAAGTCATGCCTATCTATAGTTTAGGTTATCTTTCTGTCAGTCTTTTATATATATATATATATATATCTCCCACAAATCTCCCTGATCCTTGTCATGATCCTTTTAAGATAGAAGCATTAGGAAACTTGAACTGCACTCCCATCCCCAATCTTTGCCTATGAAAATCTTTCCTTTCCTTGAACAGCCAAGGTACCATATTCTGCCTGAAATTTTTACCTAGTCATTTTGTTGCAATTAATTTTTTTCCTTCAGAGTTTTCTTAGAATTTTAGACTTCTTATCTATATTCTAATTTCTGTCTTACCTATCCAATTGAAAACTCTTCGAAGTTAAGGGCTTATCATAATTGTTCTTTTTACTCCCAGTGACTCCTAGCACAGTGGTTTACACTTACTTAATTCTTGGGATAATTCTAACTTTGCTGCATATTTGGATTCACAAAGTAAGAACTATTTTTGTCAATTATAGAAAGTACATCTTCTGAAAACCTGTTTCCTGAAGTAAAGTCAGATTTTTCAAAGTGGCACAGATATTTTAAGAAAGGAGGTAAGAAAGATTTATTCATAGTCTTGATTTTTCTTCTAAGTTTAATTTCTTTAGAATTGTAACTCTTTACCTAGAAGATACAGCTTACATTAGTCCCTTAAGTACTTTCTTGATTTTATCAAGAAAAAATTCCTATAAGGTTTCAGAAGCCAAACAAGTAAGCTAACTCAGGTTGTTAAAAGAACTAGATAGCTTACAAACTGATTATCTAATGGGAAATGAGTACAATTTCTGAACTGTATACATACATATATACATACATACATATGCATATATATAGAGAGACAAAGAGAGAGAGAGAGAGAGACCAACACACATACATATAGCCTTTGATATTGTGGATATTATTGAAAATAAAGGGGGATCACCTCCATCTCAGAATTTTAGAGTAATAACAAAGTCATGAATCACCTAACTCAACTACTTAGTTTGCAATTCTTTGCATAGAAAATGCAATAAGCAAATTAGTCATAAATGCTGTATTTTATAAGGACAGTTTCTCAAGTCACGAAACACTAAATATAAAACTGATTGGTCTGATGTCTTATTGGATTAGAAGAAACTCAGAATTGAAGTTCCATAAAGCTGCTTTATTTAAGATAAGACTACATCAAGACCAGGAGATCATTATATACTTCAATAACAATACTATATGATGATCAATTCTTTTTTTTTTTTTTAATTTTTAAAATTTTTATAATTATAAAAATTTTTTATGACAGTATATATGCATGAGTAATTTTTTATAACATTATCCTTTGTATTCATTTTTCCAAATTTTCCCCTCCCTCCCTCTACTCCCTCCTCTAGATGACAGGCCATCCCATACATTTTACATGTGTTACAGTATAACCTAGATACAATATATGTGTGTAAATCCAATTTTCTTGTTGCACATTAAGCATTGGATTCTGAAGGTTTAAGTAACCTGAGTAGAAAGACAGTAGTGCTAACAATTTTACATTCATTTCCCAGTGTTCCTTCTCTGGGTGTAGTTGTTTCTGTCCATCATTGATCAACTGGAAGTGAGTTGGATCTTCTTTATGTTGAAGATATCCACTTCCATCAGAATTCATCTTCGTATAGCATTGTTGTTGAAGTGTACAGTGATCTTATGATGATCAATTCTGATGGACATAGCCCTCCTCAACGATGAGATATACCAAATCAGTTCCAATAAAGCGGTAATGAATTGAACTGGCTACACCCAGCGAAATACTCTGGGAAATGAGTGTGAACCACTACATAGAATTCTCTCTATTTTTGTCTGCCTGCATTTTTTATTTCTTTCACAGGTTAATTGTACACTATTTCAAAGTCCGATTCTTTTTGTACAGCAAAATAACTGTATGGACATATACATATATTATATTTAACATATGCTTCAACATATTTAACAAGTATTGGTCAACCTACCATCTGGGGGAGGGGGTGGAGGAAAGGAGGGGAAAAATTGGAACAAAAGGTTTTGTAATTGTCAATACTGAAAAATTACCCATGCATATATCTTATAAATAAAATGCTATAATAATAAAAAAAAAAAAGATAAGGCTACATGACCTTAATTATAACCCTGCTTGTGTGTTAGAATAATAGACAGTGTATTTATTTAAGTTTAACTTTGAGATCAGTGATTACTAGCTCTACTTTTTTTTTCCCTAATGAATTCTACTTCAGATCCTTGTTGTATTGTTTGTGTATATCTCTTATTTTCTATCTTTACCTACGCTTCTACTTTAATTCTACTCCTTTACTTGTCTTGTTAATATCTAACCTCCCTCCACCCATGAATCCCTCCCTTATCTTTTCCTCCTACCTTATCCTTTCCGCTTTATCCTATTCACTTTAATCTACAAACCTTATCCCATTCTCCTTAATCTCTTCTATGCTCCATCTTACTCTGATACCCTTTTCCTTCTCTCTTTATTCCTTTCCCATTAATCCACACACTTTGTCCCATTACCATAAATCTACACATCTTTCTATACCTCAAACCTTATTTCTGTCTAGATTTTGAAGCATGTCCTTCATGGTAAATGGAAAGAAAGATAGATAATTATTCCCTATTTAACCCATTCCCCATGTGAGTAAAATTTCAGAACTACCAACCCTCCTCCTCCATCCAATGTCTCTGTGTAGGTTCTTCCTCTGCATCTCATTCATATATTACAATTACTATTTTTAGCTTTTCCTAGATAATTTTGCTTTTTAGAGTCAGATCATACTCAGCTCTGCCCTAATCTTTCTTTTGAACTGTCCAATTACTGATGTCAATCTTAAAAATATAGCATACATTTCCACTAATTAAAGAGACAATTTGTCCTTGTTCAGTCCCTTGAAATTAATCTATGATGTTTCCTTTTTTAAGTTAAATTTTCTATTAAGTTCAGATTTGGTTGAGACCCCCATTTAATATTATAATTCCTTTCTGAGGAAATGATATTTTTGACTACAGGCCTAGTTCTTTTGATTGTCAATATATATTATTATAGGACTTTTTACTGTAGCTGCTAATAAATTCGGTGCAAGTTTAATTGTAGCTTCAGCATATTTGAATTAGTTTGTTTATTTCCTGGAGAATTTTCTCTTTGACTTTTTGATCTGTGTATTTTCCATGTAGAATCTCTTTGAGGTGGTGATCTTTGAGATGGATTTTATTATTATTATTATTATTATTATTATTATTATTATTATTATTATTATTATTATTGCTACCTTCCCTTCATGTTCTGTCACTTCAGGACAATTTTCTTTAATTATTTATTGCATTATTGTGTCACAGTTCTTTTTTTTAGTCACAGCTTTCAGGTAATCCAATTATTCTCGTATTTTCTCTTCTTGATTGTTCCCTAGATCTCTTATTTTTCTTATAAGATATTTCACATTCTCATCTATCTTTTGATGCTTTATATTTTTTTTGTTATTTCTTTGTTTCTTATAGTTTCACTGTCGAATTGTAATTTTCAAAGAATTGTTTTCTTTAAGAGTCTGTATCTCTTTTTCTAGTTGAATTTTTTCAGTTTTCTTTTTCTTGGATTTAGTTAGTTAGTTTTTCCTCAATCTCTCACTTAATTTTTGTTCTTTTTGAGTTTTTCTATAAATTCTTCCTAGGCAGGTAGTTTTTTTGTTTGTTTTTATGTTACTCTTTGGGGTAGAAGAGGCTTTTTTTACTTTACTGTCCTCCTGAAGATGAATCCCAGTTTTCTCTATTGTCCTAGTAAATTTCTATAGTTGGGTTCTTTTCTCCTTTGTCTGTTCTTTTTTTAAAAAGAGATGAGAGAACTATTAATATAAGCACCTCTAATTCTGGATGTGTGTAGGGTTAATCCAGGTTCAGAATTTACATTTAACAGGCATAGTCTTAAAGAGGGTGGGTACAAGTTTATTAGTGCTCAGAACTTCTATTTAAACAAGGTATAAGAAAAGAGGAAATTTACAGCATAAAAGTATTGTGCAAATATATATTATATAAATATATTTAAAAAAATAAGAAACCAAGGTGATCACCAAAACAATATAAAAACCAAATAGACAACATATATCATTACCACTATGAGGAAGCATCAATATCTGAATTCCTTAGCTGAGAGAAACCTGGTCACAGCTATTCAGAGTTTTGAGTGGGAAGCTTTGTTAGGCAAGTAGTACCAAGCTTCCTAACTAAATTCTCAAAATCCCTTTTCACTAAGGAGTTTTTCAGGTTGAGAATGAATATGCTAAATATTCTCATTTTATATGTGACTCTTAAGACAGAGGAGCCTCTCTCAGCTACAGGGATGCTCTATCACAAGAGGTCCGTCAAAGAGAATTTACACAAAGTCATACAGGCAACATACTGAAATTTCTTGTTGGAGACTTACTAGGATTCCTCATTGGAGACTACTGAGATTCCTCATTGGAAACTTACTGGGATTCCTCACTAGGATTTCTTACAAAGTTGGGGAAGGTGCCTCAGTTTCACTTAGCTGTCCCCTCTGACTTGGAAGCCAAATCTTTAAAAACTCCACCCTCTTACTAAATGCCAGCAGCTTCTCTGTCCTACTGCTTCTGCACTGCAACACCAGGTGTATTGGTTCCTTTTATGCTGTTTGTGCAGCATAGCAGGGCCTGGTGATCCTAATCAGCTGAGATTCACTCAGTCTTCTTGGATTCAGACTATACATCCCCCCCCACACACATACACCATCACCATTTCCCAGACTGCCTGGGAGGTGAAAGTTCCTATGATTTAGGGAATCCTGAAATTCCCTCCCCACATCACTAGTTTACTGTTTCTGTAGAACTAGCTTAGAAGTATTTATACTCCACATAGATTAAACCAAGATTATAAGGTCTTTCTTCCGGTCTTCTTGGATTGTCCACAGAGGACAACATGTTCTATGTTCACATTGAGGCACAATTTTATTCTGTTTGAAGGAAAAATCTGAAGAGATTGGAAATTTTCCAATCTATTCTGCCACCTTCCCAAAATCCTCCTCCCTAGACATTTTGTTAATTAATGAATTAATTTCAAACCTCATTTAATAGATTACAATGAATAATTAATTAATTAATAATAATAGCTTCTATAGGTACAAATGACTCTGAACTC
Organism: Sminthopsis crassicaudata; assembly: GCF_048593235.1. Lineage (NCBI taxonomy): Eukaryota > Metazoa > Chordata > Mammalia > Dasyuromorphia > Dasyuridae > Sminthopsis > Sminthopsis crassicaudata. Next base: position 192,982,069 of record NC_133620.1, read on the forward strand.
AGTGTTGGTTGTTTTTTTTTTTTTTTTTTTTTTTTTTTCAAAATTCCCCAACATGAGTGTGTTGACATTTAGGATTTGGAAGTCAGACACCTGATTTTAAATAAGTTTTCTCCAACATTAGCTATTTGACACCTAATTATCATCTTTCTTATTTGTAAAGAAGAATAATAATGATTGTAATACCTCCTGATGTGGTACTATTGTCTGGAATGATGTGAACTCTTAACAGAGTGCATCTTGTTTCTATGAACAACTTTATCACACACACAAAGTGGCCAAATTCTTGAGACTCTTGTCTGCATGACCAAGGCTTGTTCAACCTAAAGAATCTTGCAGTTAAGGAACTCTTCCTTTCTCTGAGCAAGGGCACTAAACATGTTCTCTGTTTTACAAAGCACTTTTATTATACTGTATTAGCATACACTTTTTCAGCTATCTCTTCATGCAGTTGCTAATGTAGATGTAATGTACCTACTAACTCTTCTGATCTTGCCCCTATTCTTTCCCTCTGAATGTCTCCTTTCACTCACAGCCCGCTGTTAAATCATTTTGATTAGCTCAGCCTTTTTACAGTAAAGGTCTCTATATGATAACACTTTCTGTGAATTTTTCACATTTCAAACCACTCTTCTAGAACCCATTGCTTTATCATCTACTAACCCTAGCTCATAGAAATGTTGTGAGAAAAGTGCTTTGTAAGTTCTATAGCACTTGGTAAACTAGTAGGGTTTGTTAAAAAAACAATCATAATCATGTACAGTAGCATTTTCTTATGAGCTGTATATTTCACATTCCCTTTATGACACAGTAGAGAATTCATCACACTATCCTCAGGCAAAAATGCAGAAGAATTCCAACAGGAATTATAAAATAAATATGAAACTAATTGAAGGTGTGTCAGAATTATAGTACTACAATGGAATATTATTATTCTATAAGAAACAATTAGGATGATTTTAGAGAGGTTTGGAGAGAATTAACATGAACTGATGCTAAATGAAAAGTGCAGAACCAGGAGAGCATTATACATAGCAACAAGAAGATTATATGTTGATCAATTCTAATGGACATGGCTCTATTCAACAATGAGATGATTCAGGCCATTTCCTGTAATATTCTTCTCTAAAATGTAATGTTCTCTGGGAGCAAGTTTCTGGGGGGGGCTTCTGGAGGTCTCTGGGAGCAGCCTTAGTTTCAGTTCAGTAATCACTCCAAATGCAGTCAGGTATTAAAGTCCAAATCCTTTATTATCTCCTTCAAAGTCTTATCTCCTTCACTTGGGGCTTGGCTAGTTTTTCTGGAGGCCCATCTCTCCTTGGTTCCAAGAGCTTCTGCTCCTGTCTGCCTTCTCTGGCTTTTGAATCACCCCGACTTCCAAGAGTTTGTGCTTCAGTCTCCAGCTACAACAAAGGTGGAAGATGGAATGAATCTGTCTCAGCCTCCGAGAGCTTCTAGTGCCCTTGTCCTTCTGGCCCACAAAGCTGCTTACTTATATGCCCCACACTGAGTATACACCAATCATTATATCACTAGGAAACCATTATTTATTGTAGGATTAAATCAATGCTAACCTAGATTTAACCAATGTCTCCTCATTTCCTCTTAGTACCTTGTTTCAAGTTCTGGCCCATAACATCTTGTAGGATTAAATCAATCATACTTACTGAACCTTGCTAAATTAGATAACTATTGTCTCTATCAATTCCACTAATTTAGTACCTTGTAAAAATCCTTTGTTTCAAGTTCAGAGTTCTGGCCCATAACAATTTCCAATGATCATGTGATGAAGAGAAACATCTACACCCAGAGAGAGGACTGTGGGAACTGAGGGAAGATGACAGCATATCATTTTCACTCTTTTTGTTATGATTTGCTTGAAATTATTTTCTTTTTCTTTTTTTTCCTTTTCCTTTTTGATATAATTTTTCTTCTGTAACAAGATAATTGTATAAATATGTATGACTGTATTGGATTTAACATACATTTTTACCATGTTTAACATATATTGGATTACTTGCCATCTGAGGGAGGAGGTTGGTATGGAGGGAAAAATTGGAATACAAGGTTTTGCAAGGGTTAATGTTGAAAAATTATCCATGCATATGTTTTGAAAATAAAAAGCTTTAATAAAAAAAATTTAAAAAGAATTATAGTACTACATAGAAATTTAAGTTGAAAATGTAACATTTTTTCCTTCATTTCTACATTTTTATCATAATATCTGTGATAAAAATTACTTAAATGTAGCCACATTCAGAATCTTTTATGAATTTCCTTTACTTAACATTATTTTAACAAATTTTTATTGCATTTAGAAATAAAGTTCCCTAAATCAATGTTCTGTTGTACAAAAAATTTGCATGTTTTTTAGCATCTAATAATAATTATATATTTACATATATTATATAATATATAATTAATGATAATTATATAATAATAATAATTATCTAATGATAATTGACCCAGTATTATTAGAACCAATTAGAAAATTGGTCAAATGCAGTTTGGAATTGATTTTTTTTTTTTTTTTTTAAAGATGAATGACATACTCTTTGACCCAAAGATCCTACTATTAGATATATAATCTAAGGGGGGGATTGGTTCCAAATGCAGAAAGATATTCATAGCAACACTTGTTTTTTGTTTTGTTTTAAACAAGAGTAAAAAAACAGCAGAGGAAATATCAGCATCTTCTTTTGGGCTTTAGTTTTTCTTTCTGTAGGTAGAAGAGAATTGGGTTAGATTTTTAAAAATTCTTTCCAACTTGGATATTCTAGTTCAACACATGAGGGAGCCTCAGTTCTTTGTTGTGACCCACACGAAAAACATCTTGTTTTTCTGATTCTGAAGTATCAGCTATAGATTTGGATATTATTCATTTACTTTGTATGTTGTTGGTTTTTTTTTTTTCTGTACTATTGTTTTCTTTTCTAGGACCAACATTTATCAAATGCAGATCATTCAGGTTGAATGTTTTACAAAATAAATTATTTTTCTTAGAGTAAGAGAATTATATTAAGGAAGAGGGAAGGAATGTCCTGTCATACCTATGATGTTTGCTAGAGCTTTATAAATACACCACTGGTCATAAATTGGAAAGGGAATGTCTGTGATCTTAAAACACTTTAGTAGGGATAAAGTGTGGGGAGAAAAGATAAATCTGTGACATAATTTACATTAGAATTAGTTCAAGCAGATTTACTCCAACTCAAAGGTCCTATGTGCATTTTTACATATGTCCTTTTTACATTGCTTTTGAATCTATCATTGTTTTCTCATCACAAGCCATAATAATTATGTTCCAGATCAGGGACTGTCTGCAGCTTGCACTCCCATTGGGGACAGTGGTATGTTTCTAGGTGCCTCCTATGAGGTACCTAATGGTTATTACAACATGTTTCTCATGCATTTTTAAATGTTGAAGTGGAGCTGATGAATGTAAAGGGGTAATTTTGTTTTGGAAGAAGCCATTGAGTGTAGGTTATTAGAAAAAAATTAATAAATTTTGGTTTGAGGAGAGCCAAGATTTGTTTTTATCTAGATAGAGATTTAGTTCTAGATTGGATGGAGCACTTGAGATGAGTGAGATTTGGAAAACAAAAAGATGGTGAGAAAAGATAATCAAGAGAAGCTTATAAAAACCATTAGAATTCCTTTTTTTGTGGATTGAGTGATATACTGGAAAAAAGCCTAGACTTGTTATCAGAATATATAAGCTATTTACTGCTGGGCTCCTTTTGTGAATTTAGGCAGTTTTTCACCTCTCTTGGGTTCCATTTTCCTTATCTGTAAAATGAAGTTTTCAAGGTCTTTTCAAAATTTAAATCTTTACTTCTATAATTATGTGAGTCAGAGAATAAATGAGTATTTTTTAAGTGTACTTACTGTGTATAAAGCATGCTGCTTTAGTACTGGGAAGACAAGTAAAAAAAAAAAAACAGGTCATCCTTGCTCTCATTGTACTCATGAGACAGAGGAAATATAGACATATAGAATAGAGGAAAACAACAATAGTTTCATTTGTAAGTAAGATGATAAAAAAAAGGCCCCATGGTCCTTTTGATAGCCATAAGGAAGATCTATTTAAGTCATTAAAGGTAATATAATTATTAATTAAATATTATTTAATGTTATTTTCTTTAATAAAACCATATTTATTTCTATGTTGAACTATTTGATAGTTCTAAGGATTTCATTGGCAACAACTTTATTTATTAAATAGAATAATACTAGCTTAATAACCATTGTCTTGCCAAATTTTTTATATATATATATATATATATATATATATATATATATATATATATATATACAGAAAGAGAGAGGAAATAGAAAACTTACAAATGTTGTTTGATTATGAAATCTTCCTTAACAGGATTACCTTTTCCAGGCAAAACTAGGGGCAAAACACATCAATGATAGAAGAAATGTCAGCAAAAGTTTAATTGTATATATAACCCCAACATATTTTGAACTTTTAAAATTTTGATAAGTTATATATTTTGGGGGTAAGAAAATGTTTGGTAAGAAAATAAGACTTTATATAACCTTTCATTTTAATTTTTTTTTACAGAGATTATAAAAGTAGTTCTTTTTAAATGAATGTGGCTATACTGTGATTAGAAAAGCATTTCACCAGAGTAGATATTTTCAGGAAGCATTCTTCATTTGGTGGGAAAAATGTTCCTTTGGGTATTCACTGTAATTTGGACAAATTTCAGGTTAGAATTTATTCTAAAACTACACTGACTTTATCTACAAGCTATTATTTTTGTACTTTATTTTATAGAATGCATTTTATGAAAGAACTATCAAAATAGAATAGAGGAAAAATATCATAAATTCTTTTCATTTAATAAGAAATGCACATAATATATTTTAATTATGGAGAAAGTATAATTACATTACTGGTTTTATCCTATCCTCATCTTTTGTTCTCCATAACCTCACAAATTCTATGAGTTTTTTAAAAAAATTCTCATATTACTTAATTTTACAGATAAAATTATTTTTTTAATTTTTTAACATTAATTTTATAATTATAACATTTTTTGACAGTACATATGCATAGATAATTTTTTACAACATTATCCCTTGTACTCCCTTCTGTTCCGAATTTTTCCCCTCCTTCCCTCCACCCCCTCTCTAGATGGCAGGCATTCCCATACATATTAAATATGTTATAGTATATCCTAGATACGATATATAGGTGCAGAACCGAATTTTGTTGTTGTTGTTGCAAAGGAAGAATTGGATTCAGAAGGTAATAATAATCTGGGGAGAAAAACAAAAAATGCCAACAGTTTACACTTATTTCCCAGTGTTCTTTCTCTGGGTGTAGCTGATCATTGATCAATTGCTCTTCTCTATGTTGAAAATATCCACTTCCATTAGAATACATCCTCATATAGTATTATTGTTGAAGTGTATAATGATCTCCTAGTTCTGCTCATTTCACTCAGCATAGTTGATGTCTCTCCAAGCCTCTCTGTATTCATCCTATTGGTCATTTCTTACAGAACAATAATATTCCATAACATTCATATACCATAATTTACCCAACCATTCTCTAGTTGATGGGCATCCATTCATTTTCCAGTTTCTAGCCACTACAAAAAGAGATGCCACAAACATTTTGGTACATACAGGTCCCTTTCCCTTCTTTAGTATTTCCTTGGGATATAAGCCCAGTAGTAGCACTGCTGGATCAAAGGGTATGCACAGTTTGATAACATTTTGGGCATAATTCCAGATTGCTCTCCAGAATGGTTAGATTCTTTCACAACTCCACCAACAATGCATCATTGTCCCAGTTTTCCCACAGCCCCTCCAACATTTATCGTTATTTGTTCCTGTCATCTTAGCCAATCTGACAGGTGTGTAGTGGTATCTCAGAGTTGTCTTAATTTGCATTTCTCTGATCAGTAGTGATTTGGAACACTCTTTCATATGAGTGGAAATAGTTTCAATTTCATCATCTGAAAATTGTCTGTTCATATCCTTTGACCATTTATCAATTGGAGAATGGCTTGATTTCTTATAGAGTCAATTCTCTGTATATTTTGGAGATGAGGCCTTTATCAGAACCTTTAACTTAAATATATTTTCCCAATTTGTTACTTCCTTTCTAATCTCGTTTGCATTAGTTTTGTTTGTACAAAAGCTTTTTAACTTGATATAATAAAAATTTTCTATTTTGTGATCAATAATGATCTCTAGTTCTCCTTTGGACACAAATTCCTTCCTCCTCCACAAGTCTGAGAGGTAAACTATCCTATGTTCCTCTAATTTATTTATGATTTCGTTCTTTATGCCTAAATCATGGACCCATTTTCTTCTTATGTGGTGTTAAGTGTAGGTCCATGCCTAGTTTCTGCCATACTAATTTCCAATTTTCCCAGCAATTTTTGTCAAGTAATGAATTCTTATCCCAAAAGTTGGGATGTTTGGGTTTATCAAACACTAGATTGCTATTTTTATTCATTATCTTGTCTTGTGAACTTAACCTATTCCACTGATCAACTAGTCTACTTCTTAGCCAATACCAAATGGTTTTGGTGACTGCTGCTTTATAATATAGTTTTAGATCAGATACAGCTAGACCACTTTCATTTGATTTTTTTTTTTCATTACTTCCCTTGAAATTCTCGACCTTTTGTTGTTCCATATGAATTTTGTTGTTATTTTTTCTAGGTCATTAAAATAGTTTCTTGGGAGTCTGATTGGTATAGCACTAAATAAATAGATTAGTTTAGGGAGTATTGTCATCTTGATTATATTTGCTCGGCCTATCCAAGAGCACTTAATGTCCAATTATTTAAATCTGACTTTATTTTTGTGGCAGATAAAATTATTTAAGTAAAGACATAGGGGTTTATATTCTTTTTAATAGGAGCTACTCGAGTTTTGAAAAGTAAAGGGGAGGGGCAGCTAGGTGACAGTGAGCACCAGCCTTGAATTCAGGAGGACCAGAGTTCAAATCTTGTCTCAGACACTTAACACTTCCTAGCTGTGTGACCCTGGGCAAGTCACTTAACCCCAGTCTCAAAAAAGAAGAAGAAAAGTAAAGGGGAAAAAACCAAAATTCTCAAGAGTTCTAAGAAGCATGGTCTGCTGTAGGGTAGATAAAATAAATATTATCCATTTTGAGTTATTCTAAAATTAAGCTGGCTTACTTTAATACTAACAGCTATTGCTTCCTTGAGTGCAGATATTTTCAGTCCTTCACTGAAAGTAGGAATAGACTAGTCTAAATCTAGATAGGGAAGATGAGAAATTTCCTTGAGAAGAAAGAACTTAATACTTCTTGTTTCCTACTTTGAGGCTTATATTAACATTATGTATAACTATATTTTTCAAAAATAGAATCTCAAGTAGAAGAAAATCTGAAAATATAATATGCTAATATAATTTCAGTTTTCCTGAGATTGATCCATAAAAGCAATTGACAACTTTGAAAAAATGAATACTCCTTCACTTTGGATCTGATGTGTTAGAAAAATCTAGATTATACTGAATCAGTTTTCTGAACTAGGAAACAATAACAATTGTGTCAGACTCTACCTACAGATATTACAGCCTTGCCTGGTATATCTCCTAGTCAATTGCTACTGTTAACAGCAACTATTAGGTTTGCTCAGATTCCTAACAATGACTGATAGAGAATACAACTAAGAAACTTTCTCCTGAGGAATTTTTTCCTATTGTCTCCCTGTCACTTCCAAAATCCATTTATCAGCTTAAGATTCAAAATTCTTCATTACCTAGCCCCCTCCTATTTTTCCTATCTTCTTATATTACCTATGTTGTACTCTTCAATCCAGTGATACTGATCTTGTTCTACAAATAAGATATTCTATCTCTTGGATGCAGGCAATTTCTCTAGCTCTCTTCCATGTGTGGAATGCTTTTTCATCTCTGCCTTCTGGCTTCTTTTAAATCCCAAGTAAAAGCCTGTCTTCTACAGAGGAAATCTTAATTAGACAAGATGGGGGAGTGGTTCTGTTATATCTAGAAGATCTTCTCAAAAGAAAACTGGAAAGAGAGGGAAAGAAGAGTACATTTGATGTAGAGGGGAAGAAAGGAATGTTGGGGAAAGTTATCTCATAACCAGCATGTACAGACAGATACCTATATCAACAAGAAAAAAGATAGGGGAGTAGCTAATGCTTGAGTCTCTCTCCCCTGAATTTGTCAAAGAGAAGAATAAACACACACATACACACAAAGAGAGAGAATTGGATATAGAAATGTATTTTTACTTAACAGAAATAAGGACAGGAAAGAAGGAAAAAAATGTTAAGGAAAGCAAATAGATCAAGGGAAATTTAAATTCTAAGCCAAATATTCTAAGGATGTACAAAAATAAAAGCTAGCTCTTTTTAAAATGACAGAATGGGAATCTGAGACAGAATGGGAGCCATAAACTGGGGAGTGGATGAACAAGTCTATAGTATATTATATGGTAGATAAATGTGAGGGAATATAAGAAATGATGAAGGGGATGGTTTTTGAAACTTCTAGGAACTCATGAAGAATGAAGTGAATGGCACTTCCAGTTGATCAATGATGGACAGAAATAACTATACCCAGAGAAGGAACACTGGGAAGCGAATGTAAATTGTTAGCACTACTGTCTAGCTACCCAGGTTACTTATACCTTCGGAAGCTAATAATTAATGTGCAACAAGAAAATGGTATTTACACACATATATTGTATCTAGGTTATATTGTAACACATGTAAAATGTATGGGATTACCTGCCATGGGGGGGGGGGAAGGAGTGGAGGTAGGGAGGGGATAATTTGGAAAAATGAATTAAAAAAAAAAAAAAAAAAAAGAATGAAGTGAATGGAACCAGAAGAACAGTTTATACAATAACAACAACTCTGAAATAACTGAGGATTCTAATCAATAAAAAGATGAGCCAATGATGAAATTATAACATTTTCTTGTATTTTCCCATCAGGATTCACTTGGGTGTTTCCTAAATCTGTTTAAAGTGGTTTAGGAGTAGGGAATTTGTTATACTGTTTCCTGCTTCTTGGGCATTTTATCTCTACTTTCTCACCACCACTCCACCCCCACTCAAAGATCTCCTGATTTAAGGGAAACAAAAAATAACTCCCCCCAAAAATATTAGGGAAAAGAATGCCATAATTTCATGTAAATTCATGGAAGGTAACTCTTTATAGCCTAACTGGCATATTCACTTTCACATATTGTGATTACCTCTAATCCTTCATTGTGCTGGGCAACACTAATTTATATATCCTTGGAATTTTCCTCCAAAATAAAGCAAACAAGCCCCAGATGTCTGATCTAACACTATTGTACTTAAATTGTGAAAGCATTTTAACTGACATTATTCCAAAGGATTATGTTTAGAGCAAAATATTTAGTAGTTTTCAGCTATATGTTGTTGTTGTTGTTGTCGTTTTATACTCAAGACCTCTTATAATTTAAGTGACTCACATCTTTACTTGCTTTTTCATATTTCCTCTATGAAGTAAAGCCTAATGGAATATAAAGCACATATAGAGTCAAGAAGCCTAAATGATAATCTGCTTTTCAAAAGCATACTTTTTTATTAGCATTTAGGAAAAAAACAATTTAAAATTGCTTATAAATAGTATCGATTTTTGCACAGAAAGTGAAATAAAAGCTTCTTGTAGATTTCTGGCTATAGTTTGTAACATACAAAAGCTGTTACTCTTTCTTCAGAATTCTAGTTTTTCAATTTGACAAAAAAACAAAACAAAACTATGAAGCCTATATGTGATGGAACAAAGACAAATCCTAACATTTAATAGCATTTATTTAATTTAGATTGTGATTTTTTAAAATTGTCATCATTTTTCAAATGTTTTGAGATGACCAGGGTTGTCATTTACAGATTTATGTTTGTTTTTTGAGCACAATAAATTGTGTCTATGTATATAAAATTAGGCTTATTTCAAATGCAAAGTGCCTGTCCTTATCCTATACTTTCCGTATATTCCTTATATAATTCGGTAAGAAAAATTGTGATAGCATGTTGCCTGACATCTACCAAATAAAACTGTGCTTTTAAGACATTGTCTTTACTATTATTTGATACTACCTATGTTATTTTGGGCACTAAATCAACCAACAAACATACAAAAATAAAAATATCAGTACCTGACCTCAAGGAACTTCCATTCTGTGATGAAAAAACAACATATACCATAAAACAATATATAAAATAAACACAAAGTAGTAAACAAAGTAATTTGAGAAGTAGGAACTGGCATCTGTGGAAATCAGGAAGGAATTCATGTAGGAAGTACTGCTTTAACCAAGCTTTGGATTTTAAATGGTGGAGATAAGGGAATTCATTTCAGTCTTGGGGAATAGCCCATGCAAAGTTACAGAGAAAAAGAGAGAGCATGTTGTATGTGAAGAATAGGAAAAACCGGGATGGAGCCAAAATGGCAGAGACAATACACATTTCTCTCTGACCTTCTTTACAACCCTCACAATTATTAGGAAATCCAACCTCTGAATTAGCTATGGATGGGCAGAACCCACAAATATTGGGAGTGCAACAAATTATCAGCAGAAGATAATTTCAAAATGAGCAGAACCAGGAGGTCATTATATATTTCAACAACAGTACTATATGTTGATCAATTCTGACGGATGTGGTTCACAATACACATTTCTCTCTGACCTTCTTTACAACCCTCACAATTATTAGGAAATCCAACCTCTGAATTAGCTATGGATGGGCAGAACCCACAAATATTGGGAGTGCAACAAATTATCAGCAGAAGATAATTTCAAAATGAGCAGAACCAGGAGGTCATTATATATTTCAACAACAGTACTATATGTTGATCAATTCTGACGGATGTAGTTCTCTTCAACAATGAGAGGATCCAAATCAGTTCCAATTGATCTCTAATGAACCAGCTACACCCAGAGAAAAAACACTAGGAAATGAGTATGGACCACAATATAACATTTTCACTGTTTCTTTTACTATTTGCTTGCATTTTTGTTTTTTTCTTCTCAGGTTCTTTTTACTTTCTTTATAAATCTGATCTTTCCTGTGCAACAAAATAACTGTATAAATATGTAAACATATATTGTACTTAACATATGCTTTAACATATTTAACATGTATGGGATTACCTGCCATCTAGGGGATGGAGTGGGGAGTAAATTAGGGGAAAAAAATGGAACAGAAGTTTTTGCAAGGGTCAATGTTGAAAAATTACCCATGCATATGTTTTGTATAAAAAAAGCTATAATAAAAAAATAAAATTTTAAATAAATAAATAAATAAAAAGATAATTTTAAAGATCGCCAAAAAAAGGTCTATTTCAATTGGAAACAGGAGGGAGGCAGCCAGGGTAACCAGTACAAACACCAGTGCAGATAGCTCAGAGTCTGGGTTAGAGAATTTATTGGAGGAAACAGACCCGAGAAGGAGAGACAGCGAGGTCAGGCAGCTGACCACTAAACACCAGAGCCGATAGCACAGATCCCCAGGGCATTGCTGACTCCACCAGTGTGGCAGACCCAACACCTGGAGTGAATCAGCACTGACCCAGTGCAGCGGCAGTAGCTTGGAAAACCTCTCCATAAAGGCAGACCTTAACTTAACTTTTTTTTAAAAAGAGTAAAAAAGGACTCTTAACAGTTGACAGCTTTTATGGCAAAGAGAAGAACAGATTTCAAACTCTGAAGAGACTAAAGGCAGCCTGTCTCCAGATGAAGCGCCAAAAGGTGATATAATCTGGTCCCCATCACACAAAAGTCTCCTAGAAGAACTTTAAAAGGAAATGAAAGCTTTGCAAGAGAGTTTGGAAAAAGCAACACAAAATAGACATAGTGAAATGGAAAAGGTTAAATTTGATAAACTGGAAAAAGAAAGCAACTCCCAGAAAAACAGAATTTGTGAAATGGAAAAAAATTCCATAGAACAAAACAATTTATTCAAAATTTCAATTGGACAAATACAAAAAAAAAAAAAAATACAAAAATAAGTAAAAAAAAAAAAAAAGGAAATGAAGAAAATAACACGCTAAAATTCAGAGTTGAACAAATGGAAGTGAATGACTCAATAAGACAAGAAGAGTCAATTGAGCAAAACAAAAACAAAAAAAATGAAAAAATAGAAAAAAATGCAAAATACCTAATGGGGAAAACAACCGACCTGGAAAATAGATCTAAGAGAGACAATCTAAGGATTATTGGACTCTTTGAAATGCATGATAGAAAAAAGAGCCTAGACACTATCTTTCAGAAAATCATCAAAGAGAATTGCCCAGATATAGAAACACAAGGTTAAAAATTGAAAGAATTCACCGAATGCCTCCTGAAAGAGACCCTAAGGAAAATTTGAGAACTATCTGACCAAGGAAAAAATATTACAAGCAGCCAGAAAGAAACAATTTAAATACCAAGAAGCCACAATAAGGATTACTCAGGACCTAGCAGCTTCCACTTTAGAGAATTGAAGATCCTGGAATCTGATATTTCAAAAGACAAACATCTTGGAATGCAGCCAAGAATAAATTATCCTGCTAAACTGAGCATTTTCTTTCAGGGAAGAAGATGGACATTCAATGAAACTGGTGAATTCCAGTTTCATCAAAAATTTGATGAAAAGACCAGAGCTAAACAAAAAACTTTGACCTTCAAATATAGAACTCAAGAGAAGCACAAAAAGGTAAAAAGGAAACAAACAAACAAACAAAAAAAAACAACCTCTTGAGAACTGTATTTCTGTTATAGGTATATATTGAGAATACACGTATAATCTGACTTTACTGTTGTAACAAAAAAAGGGGAGGAAAGTGGAGGTAAAATGACGGAAATTATATCTCAAGAAGAGGCAAAGAAAACATTTTAATTGAGGGAAAGAAGGGAGGGTGATGAATATTGTGTGAATCTTACTCTTATCAAATTCGGCCCAAAGAAAGCATATTAGATATATTTGGTTTCACCGAGAAACATCTCTCATCTTACAGAAAAGTGTGAGGAAAAAGGGGAAAAGGGAAGGGATAGGTTAAATAGAAGAGAAAAGAGAAATAGTAGGGGAAAGGTATAAGAAAGGGGGAGGGTCTTTAAGGGAGATCACTGCTTGAGGCCAGTAGTGCTCATAAGTAAAAAACTGGGGAGGAGGGAAAGGGGGAAAAGGAAAGAAAAATATAATTTGGGGTTAATAAAATGGCAGGAAATACAGAATTAGTAGTTTTAACTGTAAATGTGAATGGGTTGAACTGTCCCATAAAACATAAGCAGCTAACAGACTGTATTAAAAGTCAGAATCCTGCAATATGTTGTTTTCAAGAAACACATTTAAAGCAAAGTGAGTGATAAATACAGAGTAAAGGTACTGAGTACTGAAGGAGAAGAGAGAGGGAATCTTTCCACACCTGAAGCAGCAACTCAACCCACAGGGATGCATAGCAGTTCTCTTTCTTCCAGAGCTAGCTTGACTTAATCTGGTATGTGCTAAGGCTATCTCTTAAGAATGTCAAAGTGTCTTTCTTTAATGCTTTTGATTTGAACTCCCATTCCAGTGTTTATTCTCTTACTGGTCCTGGTTCTCTGGATACATTTGATCAATTAGCATCATTTGGCAGTTACAAAAGTTTTTGGTTCAAAGTTGTAGCAAGAATATAAGGATTAACATTTTTCACATATATACTTGAGGGGCGTGTTTTCCTCTATTCCTCATGGTCTTTCGGGAGAGTGGATTCAAACTTGATGCAAATTCTGCATAGCATTTGTCTATCTCTGTCTCCTCTTCTCTCCCCCATTGTTCAAGTCCAAACGTGGTATCGCTATTGGATGAGTCCCTGTCACTATTAATAATGGGGTGAGGACTATGACTCTTTCTCAAGGCATCAGTCTGATTGAACCAGCCTAGGCTCCACTCGAAGATTTTGTACCTCTACTTTCCTTAATTTAAAGATCTAAATCCCATATTCATGGACTGAGCCTTGTTTGGAGAGTCCTCCCCCTTATAAGCATTGTTTCTCATCTCTTACTAGAACACCATCATCTATGAAGACTGCTAAAGAGAAGGTTTTAATCAAGTAGTGCTCTTTAATACTCCTGGTAATGGCTCCACTACCAAAGAAGCTCCTTTTTACTGTGTGATTAACCGATCATCACCAATTATATAATATATATATATATTTTCCAAAGTTAGCATGTGAATTGTATCAGTCAAACATTCTGCATGTGCACATCAATCAGCACTGGGTTGCTGAGTAGGCCTTTTTAAAATTGTAAGGCTCTTTAAGGACCTTTATACTGGTGATGCCGGTTGCTGGTGCTGGTGCAAATGCCACCATCATAATTCTTTCTTTGTCATATTTCCTTAGTTTTGCTTAAATCTCACCCTTTATTTCGCTTGTCTTTGTATACCTAGGACCTTTCATGTAACAGGTTCTTTTTTTTTTTTTTTTCCTTTCATACAACCACCATATTTATTCAGGTTCTCATCATCTCTAACTTGGGTTACTTGGTATCCTTCTTTTTTTTTTTTTTTTCCAATTTTATTTAGAATTTTTTTCCCACAGTATATATGCATGAGTAATTTTTTTATAATATTAGCCCTTGTATTCATTTTTCCAAATTATCCCCCCCTCCCTCCACTCCCTCCCCCAGATGACAGGCAATCCCATACATTTTACATATGTTACAATATAACCCAGATACAATATATGTGTGTAAAATACCATTTTCTTGTTGCACATTAAGTATTAGATTCCGAAGGTATAAGTAACCTGGGTAGATAGACAGTAGTGCTAACAATTTACATTCGCTTCCCAGTGTTCCTTCTCTGGGTGTAGTTATTTCTGTCCATCATTGATCAACTGGAAGTGAGTTGGATCTTCTTTATGTTGAAGATATCCACTTACATCAGAATATATCTTCATACAGCATTGAAGTGTACAGCGATCTTCTGGTTCTATTCATTTCACTCAGCATCAGTTGATGTAAGTCTCTCCAAGCCTCTCTGTATTCCTCCTGCTGGTCATTTCTTACAGAGCAATAGTATTCCATAACCTTAATATACCATAATTTACCCAACCATTCTCCAATTGATGGGCATCCATTCAACTTCCAGTTTCTAGCTACAACAGAAAGAGCTGCCACAAAGATTTTGGCACAGACAGGTCCCTTTCCATTCTTTAGTATTTCTTCACAGTTTGATAACTTTTTGGGCATAGTTCCAAATTGCTCTCCAGAATGGCTGGATTCTTTCGCAACTCCACCAACAATGTATCAGTGTCCCAGTTTTCCCACATCCCCTCCAACATTCATCATTATTTGTTCCTGTCATCTTAGCCAATCTGACAGGTGTGTAGTGGTATCTCAGAGTTGTCTTAATTTGCATTTCTCTGATCAGTAGTGATTTGGAACACTCTTTCATATGAGTGGATATAGTTTCAATTTCATCATCTGAGAATTGTCTAACAGGTTTTTTAAAAAAAATTTTTTATCATAGCTTTTTATTTACAAAACATATGAATGAGTAATTTTTCAACATTGACCCTTGCAAAACCTTCTGTTCCCACTTTTCCTCTCCTTCCCCCCCCTCCCCTAGATGGCAAGTAATCATTGCAATACATGTTAAAATATGCCTGTAACAGGTTCTTAATAAGTGTTTCACGGTTTGTTTAATTGAATCAAATCACCTTAGGACAGAAAAGGAGTAATACCTTTGTTCCTTTTAAGGAAAGGGGGAAGGGCAAAAGTGGAGTTTGGTGCTAAACTCTGTAGACTACAGTGTACCTTAAATACAAGTGAATTAGAAGTATTGTTATATTCCTACAACTATATTGCCTATTCCTAAATTGTATGAGTGTCTGTGTTTTAATAAGTTTCCCAGCTTCTTATCTAAACTGTCTATTCCTTTATCAATGACATCCTCCTTCTCCTCCTTCTTCTTTTCATTCCCAAAACTCTTGGAGAGCTTATACTATTCCATTCTGTTTTCTGGAATTCTGGTTGTAATTTTTGAAGAATTATTTTTATTCTTCTTATTATTATTCTATTTCAGAAATTCTATGGGTTAGCCTGTAGTTATTTCTTCATTATTTTAAGAGTTTTCTTGTTCATTTTCTTAGTTCCTGTCTTCTTTCCCATCATTTCTATGTATTTACTCAAGGAAACTGTTTTTTTTTTAATTGTTTATATTTTTCTATCAGAAAAACCCACTTAGGCAAAACTTCTCATTCACAGATTTCACTGACATTTACCTTCAATTTAAGATGTTTTTGTCATATTTTCAATATAGCATTTTCTTAAGTGGTAATATTTTAGCCTTTTAATTGTATAATTAATTTGAACTGACTCTACTGAGTCATCCCAGAACACAAGCTTTGGGAGCTAATTGAGAAAGGCTTTAATTATAATTGGCCTGTTATCTGAGGACATACTTTGCTAAGTAGAGGGAGACCCATTCACAATCTATCCACTGACCTCAAAAAATTTGAATTTTTAGTTCAATCAATAAACATTAATTACCTGTGCAAAACATTTTGCTAGGCATCAGAAGATTAAAAAAAAAAAAAAACTGAGGGGAGGGGTTAAATAATTCCTGCTCTCATTTCTATTGTACATTTCACATTTTTTATTATCAAATTACTTATTTTAATAGTTCAGGTTTCAGTTTTTTCAAAGATACATTAGTACAATTGATAAAATGAGAGAAAATAATAGGTAAACATTTAAAATAATCCCTTAAAAACCATTTAATCACATTCCTTGAAAAACTTTTACTTCTCTTTTATCTATCTCCTACATTTTACTGGTTCATTTTTTCAAAGATCTCTAAACCTTCGCTTGAACTTTGGCACATGAATACATATGCATAAACATACCCCTTTTGCAGAAAATGAGTAAGGCATTTTCCCTGTCAGTATTTAAAAAAGAGTAAAGGCAGTCTTACATTTAAATATTTTCTAAAGCTTTTTATACTTTCTAGGTTTTTATACCAGACCTATGCCTCAGGTAAGAAACTGAAACACAGAAAAATATTTTTGAGGTCCTGCTTACTGGTATTTTTTTCTTGGATTACATTGGGATTGGTTATTTACAGAAATAGGTCTACAATTCAGGTGTAATAATTAGGGATACAAAATAATAATAATAACAATAATTCCTGTCCTCAGAGAACTTATTTGTGAGGAAGTGCTTTGAATACCTTGAAACATAATACATATGAGTTAGTTTCTAATACTACAATTACTGTTGCTATCTGAAAATTCAGTCTGAGTGGGTTAAATTGTTTCAATTAGATAAAAGAATGACACATTCCTTTTATGTTTCTATCTACCTACCAGGGAATGCAGAAATGCCTTCAGAGCATAGGATTTAAGAGTTTTATAGTTTTGTTTTGTTTTGTGTTTTTTTTTTTTTGTTGTCATACTTTCCTTTAGGTTAGAGATACAGCTAAAGCCACTAATTAAATATGTTAGTTGGGGAAAAGCCAAAATAAATTTAAAATAATTTTTAAAAGTTTTTTTAACTTTTTAAATATGTTTTTATTGAAGTCTTTATTTTTCTACATCATCATATTTATCCCCACTTTCCCTCCCCCTTCAGAGAGCCATCCCACATAACAAATTGTATTTTTTAAAGAAGAAAAAAAAAAAGACAAGGGAAAAAAATCAGCACAGTTGTCTTATGATTGTTGTGATAAGGTAGGTCACATTTCTCTGTACACATACACAACTCAATACAAAATTTCATGGTTTCTTTCTTAGATTTAATAAGTAAAATTTATATAGCACTTCAAGGTTTGCAAAGCATTTTATGCCTGTTGGCTCATTTGATCCACCTAACAACCCATGTGAAGTAGGTTCCTCATTACTAGCCCCATTTTACAGATATAGAAACTGAGTCTTAGAGAGCTGAAGTGACTTGCCTAGGATCCCATAGCTAATAAATGTCTGAGGTAGGATTCTATTTCAGATCTTCCTGATTTATCCAGTGCCAGATCCATGAGATAAGTGGAAGAGATCTCAACAGTCATCTAGCTAATGCAACCCTCTCATTTTAGGGATGAGACTAAAAAATTTAATTGGCTTAATCCATTATCATAGAGGTAAGTAACAGAATGTGACCACCCCGTACCCACTCCCTCCCCTGCTTTTTCCCATGCTATAATGGTACTGCTCCCATTGGTCAAATTTAAAGTTAAAATAGTGGATCTAAATTGAGTGCTTATCCCTTGATTTCTTCCCCCTGAGGCAATTGGAGTTAAGTGACTTGCCCAGGGTCACACAGTAGAAGTGTTAAATGTCCAAGGTCAGATTTGAACTCAAGTCCTCCTGACTTCAGGGCTAGTACACTATCTATTGTGCTACCTAGCTGCCCCTTATCCCTTGATTTGTATTACTATGTAGTAAGTTTTCTTTTTCTTTTCCTGTAACTGGAAATTTTTACATTAAATAAAGGTCAGTTATTGATTGCAGCTTCCAAGCTAATACAAATCACATTAGCTGACTTGGCAATGCAGAACATCAAACTTTTAGTAAATGACCTGAAGTTTAGAAATGAGGCTATAGCTATGCTCCAGTGCCAAGTCATCACCATATAAAGCCTCATTTCCAGGTAACTGGCCTTTTGTGATTATTCCAAATGCACAGCAATTAATTTGGACTGTATATTGCATAAGACTTACTCCCTACCAGTTGATTAACAACAGGAAGCAAAGAAGAAGCATTGTACAAAATTTAAAACTTTGCAGGATCTCAAGTAGGTACTCCATGTGTTTACTTATGTTAAGGCAGCAATTTAAATACAAAAGTGGATAAATTTCTTTCTTTCCTTCCATCCCAGCTAAGCCCATATTCTGGACATATTTGGTATTTTTTAAAAATAACATACTTGATGAGACAAAGGTTTTTTGGTTTGTTTGTTTTTTTTTAAAGATACATTCTGTAATTTGACCATGAAATGGCAAAACAGAGCCTTTGGGATCTGCTTTAACTAAAAAATAAAAATTGCCTGGCTTCAAGTATCATTTGGACAAATTTGTCTTTGGGAAAAGGGCTTCTAACTCTGTACCTCTAGCCCTAAACCTTCCAGCTTCCAGACGATATTTTTTCCTAATTATATTCACTTGGATGTCTCACCCAACCCCAGATTCAATAAAACAAAAATCAGCTCTGTCTCTGCCAATGACATCACTATTAACCAGGATACCTTGGGACATCTTTCTCTTCTCTCTTTTTCCCCCCTCCTCATTAATCAATGTTGCCAAGCCCCATTAGTTCTTTGCAGTGTTTCTCAAATCTCATCCTTGCATTTCCCACTGCCACAGACCATCTCCACATCCTCATTTCCTCACAATTAGATGATTGCAATATCCTCTTGACTGGTTTCTTGACTCCAGTCTCCTGATTCAATTCACTTTGCAGAGTATCACTACATTTATCTTCCTAAAGTCCCACTTGGATTGAACAGTATCCTGGTGCGAAATATATAATGGCTTCCAGTTATATACTTAATAAAATCCAAACACTTGAACTTCCTATTCAAAACCTACCACAATCTGGTCCTAGACTATTTACAGCAGCCTCTCATCCACATCCCCTTCAACAGATACTCGATATTCTAGCTAGATTGGATTATATGTCATTCCCTGAACATGTTTCTATTTTTTGTGTCTCATTGCCTTTGACCAGCTTCAAGAAGCCTGAGACTATGGGGAGGTAACCTTTGGAGGCCAAAGAAGGAATTGTCTTTCACATACATGGAACTAACCTTGTTAGATTTCCAAACATTATGAACAGCAAATCCTAGGGTGAAAAAAGTAATGTGTAAAAGCCTCAAGTCCAGGGGTTGATCTAAGGCAATAAAGGTAGAGGTGGAAGGCGTGTGATTCTGAGACAGAATTGAACAGCAAACCGTTAAGAATAAGAAGAGGAACTAATTTAAACTGTAAAATAGAGATGTAGCATCAATCTCACACGGTTGTTATGAAGCGCCAATGATATATGTAAAGCATTTTGTAAAACTTAAAAGTACTATTTCATTTTTGACTACTATGAATTCTCTATATTTCTGCAGATAGAACCAGGAATAATTAAGCCATCTGTAGCTTAAAAACAATTATTTTCCCCATGATGATTATTTAAGTTTGGCTTATAAATTTAAAAATCTTATCAATAAAATGCTGGAGCAGGGAAGCAGATGTGCTAAGTAAGGCATGTATGAAAGGAATCTCCTTCCCCACAAGTAAAGGTGGGATGGGAACCCCATTTTAGTGAAGATGTGGTGGCACCGAAAAACCAGACGTAGGCATATAAGAGAGACAATTCCTAGGATTTAGTGGTAGGAAGGTGAGGAGGGGGGAGAGTAAAGTCTTTGGGGTCAATTGACTACTTACGTTACAATGTTTCTTCCAGGTCTAAAATTCTGTAATTATAAGATTTGTTTTCCTAATTCTAGTCCTAAAATAGGGTTAGCAATAAGAATGGAAATAAGTTGGATATGAGAAACATTGAAAGGAAAAATCAATAAAGAGTTTGTTAGTGTCTGAAAATAAGTGAAAGAGAAAGGGAAAGAATATAGTTTTGATTTTAGCTATGTTGAGATTGGAACTGGTGCTTAGTTTCCAGGTTTGGGCTAAATATGTAAATTTAGGAAGAGGATGTGTGTGTGTGTGTGTGAGAGAGAGAGAGAGAGAGAGAGAGAGAGAGAGAGAGAGAGAGAGAGAGAGAGAGAGAGAGAGAGAGAGAGAGAGAGAGAGAGAGAGAGAGAGAGAGAGAGAGAGAGAGAGAGACGGGTAGAGACTAGATTTAAAACTGTTTCAAGGAATATATAATAAAACTACATGTTCAACAGAGGATAGGAATATAATAAGGGTGAATCCAACAACCTTGTTCTATGTACTGTGTAAGAAAGTCTATTTGATTTGGCAACAAAAAGTTTCAGGGTGTAATAGCTTTGAAATAATGACTCATTTATATAGTATATATAGAATATATTTATATAGTAAATCACAGATTTTGATATTTGGAAGAGGCTCTAATTCAACCCATATACCAAAAGAATTCTCACGATACCATATCCAACAAGAGGTCATCTATCCTCTGTTGAAGATTTTTAGAGAGGGAATCAAACACTATCTGAGATAGTCCACTTATAAAACACTTTCATTGAGACATATGTGAGATAATAGTATAAGTATTATTATCCTTGTTTTAAAAGCTGAATATATTGAGGCTCTAAGAGGTTTAAATGACTGGCTTTTAGGATCTTTGTGGTTAGCAAAAGCAGTAATCTATTTTCATTTAAGACTGGCAATGTAAAATAATATATTTGTATTGGTAGCTAGAAAGGACAGTTGATTTAAGTAATACATTTTTTTAGCATATAGAGATTGATAAGAATCTGTAGAGAGAAGAGAAGATGTGTAAAAAAGAGATTTGATACACTGGATAGAAAAAAAGTCGAGAGAGCAAAGTTCCAGAAATCAAAGTCAACTTATTGTTCTGCTCCCTTAATTTACAGATTAAAAAATGTAGGATGGAATTAAATATATGAAAATAAATTTTAGCCAGCTATTGAGAAGTAGAAAATGTTCTTGTTAAACTATCCAAACTTACCCAGGCTAAATTTTGTAAATGTGAAGTTAACATAAGATTTACTGGCTTTGTTCCCTAATTCATGTATATTAATTCAGTATATTAAATTACCATATAGCCAAAGGATACTTGGATTACCTTTATGTAAATAGCAGTGCCAAATATTTGTTTAAAGTTTTTATAAAACCTATAAGATCTTTATTTTGTCAATCTCCTTATTTTCCATGAGTAGTTTTTAATCCCAGGTTGCTTTTCTTTAGGTGTTTTTTTTTTTTTTTTTTTTTTTTTTTTTTTTTTTTTTTTTTTGTTGTTGTTGTTGTTATTGTTGTTGTTGTTGTTGTTGTTGTTTTGTTTTTTAATACTTTTTAAGGTTACCTCTTTGAGTTAGTTGTTATATAGGCTGAAGATGATGATGATGAACTGGTCATTTGAAAGAAATCAGTTGGAGATTTAGTGTACATTATACATAGAATTGAGAGTTGATAGTCTATCTAATCTATGAAAATTAATAATAGGAATTTTTATATCTGGTAGTTGCAAATTTTATTTTTTATTTTTATTTAACATTTTCCAGGAGTACTGACTCCTCCCACAGGCAGTTAAGATAAAGTGACTTGCCTAGGATCACACAACTAGTAAGTGTCAAATGTCTGAAACCACATTTGAACTCAGGACTGCTGACTCTTTAAAAGTTTTTATTCATTTTAAATTTAAATACAAAATAAGAAAAAAAAGATTTTCATGTATACAGTAGAACATAAAAAGGATTCAACATAAAACCATAAATTTCCTTTTCAGGGTGTTACTTTTTCTTAACTATGTAATAAATACTAAATATTGTTTTCAAAGGTACCCAATTTTTCTGTGCTTCCTTTTAAGTTTTCTTTTGTTTTCTGTTATATACTTTTAGTTTTTTTTTTTTTACTGCCTCCCTTCCTCCACATACATGCACTCTCACATATATACATATATGTAAAAACTTATAGTATATACTTCTTTTTTAGTGCATTTATTTATTTTTAATGCACATTGCTTTATGAATAATGTTGGGAGAGAAAAATCAGAACTAAAGGGAAAAACCACAGGAGAGAAAAAAAAAACACCGGAAAAAGAAGTGAACAAACCATGTGTTGTTTTATATTTAATATCCATAGTTCTTGTTCTGGATGTTCTAAAGTTCATTGGGATTACCCTGGATCACTGAACCATTGGGAAGAAACAAGTTTTTCATAGTTGCTCATTACACATTCTTGCTGTTATTATGTATAATGAATTCCTGGTTCTGGTTGTTTCACTTAGCATTAGTTCATGTAAATCTTTCCAGACCTTTCCATAATCAACTTGTTCATCATTTTTTAATAGAATAATACTATTCCATTATCTTCATATGCCAGAACTTGTTCAGCCATTCCCCAGTTGATGGGCATCCACTCATTTTCCATATCTTAGCTACTACAGTAGCAACTACAAACATTTTTGCACATGTGGGTCCTTTTCCTCCTTTATGATTTCCTTGGGATATAGATACTGTTGGATTAAAAGGTATGCACAATTTTAGAGCCCTTTGGGATAGTTCCACATTGCTCTCCAGAATGGTTGGATCGTTTCACAACTCCACCAACAATGCATTAGTGTCCCAGTTTTTCCACATCCCCTCCAATATTTATCATTATCTTTTCTTATCATTTTAGCCAATATGAGAGGTATGAGATGGTACCTCAGAGTTATTTTAATTTGAGTTTCTCTAATTGTGATTAGAGCATTTTTTTCATATGACTATGGGTGGCTTTAATTTCTTCATCTGAAAACTGTTCATATCTTTGTACTATTTGTCAATTGGGGAATGACTTGTATTCTTATAAATTTTTCACAGTTCTTAATATGTTTTAGAAATGAGATTTTTATCAGAAACACCAGCTGTTAAAAAACTTTCCAGCTTTGTACTTCGCTTTTAATCTTGTTTCTGTTGTATGTGCTTCTAATTATGAGTTCTTTTTCTGGAAGTGGGTAATATCTTCTAAGGTCAGCTCCCATCCACTGTATTATCATGACTCTTAATGTGTGACTAAAAACTTTATTTTCTGACTAAAAGTATTATATTGTCATTTTTAGCAAGTTTCTTTATATGCCACAAACAAGAATACCTAGAGGGAAAACATATGAAAGATTTAGAAAAAAGCAGAATTTTAAATATTTTAAATATGTAAATTGATGAGTTATTTAAAAAATCTTTTATTCTTATTCTCTTTATCAAATTCCCAAAAGCAATTATGTCAGACCTTCTTTGCTCAAGCCCTAGAGCCATCTGTACCCTTGACCCTCTTTTAAAAGATGTGGTTCTGTTACTTCTGTTCTTCCACATCTCAAATCCATTCTACTTCCTTTAGCTTTCCTCTTTCCATCTATCTAGTTTGTGGATAAACTGGACCTCCTCCTTGGCAAAGTAACTCTTATCTCTCTGTGCATTTCATCCTATTCCTTGTTTTCTTCAACATCTGTTTTTTAGTTCTCATCCTATTTACAGACTTTCCCTTTCTCCCCCCCCCCCCCCCAACAAATATGTTTGGGCCATCAGTTGAGAAATGGCTGAATAAATTATGGTATATAACTATAATGGAATATTATTTCACTATTACAAATGATGAAATGGACAGCTTTGGAGAAACCTGAGAATAAACATAATAGATTGAGGAGAAAATTATATATAGTAACAGCAAGATTGTGTGATGATCAGTTATGATAGACTTAGCTCTTCTCAGCAAATAAAGCCTCCAAGGAAATTCCAATAGACTTGAAGATGGCAAATGCCAACAGCATCCAGAGAAAGAACTATAAAGACTGAACATGGATCAAAGCATACTATTTTTACTTTTTTGTTGTGTTTTTCTTTCTTGTGTTTTTTTTTTCTTTTGATTTTTCTTTCAAAACATGACTAATATGGAAATATGTTTAAAATGATTGTACTTATATATAACTTGGATTAGATTCCTTGTCTTGGGAGGAAAGGAAGAGAGGAAGAAAAAAAAAATCTAAACTCAAAGTGTTACAAAAGTGAATGTTGAAAACTATCATTACATGTAATTGGAAAACAATAAAATACTATGGGGGGGCAGAGAAGAATAATAGGTTGACTTTAAGGTGTGCAGAACTTGCTGTTTACATATATTATCTCATTTGATTCTCACCACAGCCCTGGGAGGTAGATACTATTGTAATAGTCATTTTACAGCAAAGAAATTTGAGGCTGACAGATTAAGTGACTTGTCCAAGGTCACACAGTATTATTAGTGTCTGTTGATTATAAATAAAACAAGAAGACAAAAAGTTAGAATGAATTACTAATGCCTTTTAGTGAATTTACTGTAATTTACCATTCAAAGCAACATATACATTTGAAAAAAAAATAATGTGTATATGTTTAAAATATTATTTAATCAGTCCACCAAAGGCATGTTTGATTATTATGCAAAAAGTTGATGTTCATATTTTATTGGCACTTAAATTAGTCAAAATAACAGTTTTTGATGCATGTGTAGATTCAGTTGATTTCCTTCATGATTTGTAGTTTTTTTGTTATGGATGAACTCATTGAAGGCAGATTGCAACCAAGCTAAAATTTTTAGCTATAATCTTCAAGAGTTGCTATGCCCTTTTTGTTTTTTCTTCTCAGGTTATTTTTACCTTCTCATTTTTCCCTTTTTTGTGCAGCATGATAATTATGGAAATATGTATAGAAGAATTGCACACGTTTAACATATATTGGATTACTTGCCATCTAGGGGAAGGGGTGGGAAACAAAGGGAAAAAATTTGAAACACAAGGTTTTCCAAGGATGAATGTTGAAAATTATCTATACATATATTTTGAAAATAAAAAGATTACATTCTTTAGGCATATTTTCCTCCACCATTGCATCTGGATATATAGCAAATATGTTTCTACACTATAAAATGGGTAACATTTTAGTTATGTTTTTGAAATAAGATGGAGAGGAACCTACAGTTTAGTTATCAATTAAATTGATTTCTTTCCCAAAATGTTTTTTTCTTTGTTAGAAGAACCTCACCTCTATTTTTATTAAAATTTTAATAAACCTAGTGATAAGGGAAGGAGATGTTTTTGGTAACTTAACTTACAAAGGCAAATTTTGGTCCCTAAAACAGTTTCAGATTTGAGAGTATAGAATATTTGCAGGAGTGTTTATTTTAACAACAGTTAGCAAGATGAAATTTACTTAACCATGGTGGGAGTCAGATATCCAAAAAGATTGTATATTGAGTATACTCTGAATTGATTTAGCCAACTTTAGAGAAATCTCCCTTCCTTTAAATTGCCCATTACAAACCTTCTGACAAACAGGTGGAGTCCAAGCAGTGATGTCAGCACCCTTTTATCCTTTGTCCAATTCCAGCTTAAGGATGGTTTCTGTATCTTAGTACCTTCTTGGTGATAAGATCCTTTAAGTCTTCTAGATGACTTTTTATCACTTAAATGACTTTATGGCTGTTACCAATCAATTCTGATTTTGGGTATTCAAAAAGTCTAATGTAGGCCATGCTAAAGGAGAAAAAGAAGTTAGAAGAGAAAGAACAAAAATAGAGCAAAATAATGCAACAGTCTCCTAAAGGGAGCTATTGGATATGGGAGAATGAAGATCAAAAATCCTAGGATTTACTTACCACCATTATCATTCATCCCTGCCTCCTTTTCAGAAGTACTGACTTCCAAATATAAATGATCTGATGTGTGTCTTAAGTGATAACGAGTCTTTGCATTTCACTGTAAGTCTCTTAATATAAAGAAGTAACAATGCATAGGAACAGAGTTAAGAACATCAGAGATACAACAAAAAAATCATCCTTATTGTGGTCAGGGGTTATTACTCTATAACATATCTACTTAGTGTTCTGTAATCTATCGGCCAATACCTCTTTTCTCTGGGAGAGGTTAAAGAGGATGCTACCAAACCCTTACAGCAATAAAGGCCTCTACAGGACTGCCCCCATTCTTGTATGAGGCCTAAGTAGATATCTTTATTTCCCCCCTGATGCCAGGAAACAAGCTACCTCTCTTAACAATGGTCCTTTAAACCCTCTTTGAGAAAGAGTTGTACAGTGGGAGGGAGAGAGAGAACAAGCATTTATTAAATACCTACTGTGCGTCAGACATTGTGCAAAGTCCCAAATATTAAACTATTTACCAATGGCCATTGTACTAGAAACATAATGAAGGGACTAGTGAGTTCCAGATTATAGTAACCCAAGTAATAATGGACCTACCTACCTTTACCACTAATAACACTGCTCAGTCTGTTTGTGGAACCAGCTCTACTTACCACTGCCATTGAAGTCTGTTTCTGCTACCCATTTTTCCAATGTTAATTGCGATCTCCCAGGTAGTGAGCCTGGAGATCACTGTCACTTTCAAATTAAAAAAAAAAAAAAAAAATTATACAGATTTAGCCACCAACAGTTATAGCTATTTTTTTTTTTTAAGGTACTGTTATTGACACAATCACATTCACATCAGTCTTTCCCTTCTGAATGGTCATAGCTTACACTCTAATCTTCTAGGAATTGAATTTACCTCAGAATAAGCACCTACATCTCTCTCATGTAACTTGGAGAAAGTTTAAATCAGCCAGAAAGCCTAGGAATAAAATAACTTATAGGTCTTAAAGACAATGTATTGCAGTTATCATCAAGCCACAGTTCTTAAGAGCACAGAGCATATTCATATGTTTTTTCTTGAAATATCACAGATAGGTTCCTTTCTAATCTTGTAGTAATCTAATTCCTTTCCTAATTTCGTAGTAAGCAACTACCAACTCTAAAGATGGAAGCTGCTATTTCATTTTGAGGTGGGCCTTCACTGGCCAGTCCTTCCCCCTCTCCCAGTTTTCTTTCTCCTAAATTCTCTTTCCTTCCTCCCTCTTTACTTCTTTCTCATTCTTCAGAGGAAAAATCTACTACATTTGGATAAGTGGCTTACATGCCTGTGGGATGGCCAAGTAGCATACCAAGCTGATATAGCATGAAGATGGTAGAATTTTTTTTCTCCATTTTTCTTTTTAAGGATACATTATAGGTACTTCCTAATCAACAGTCAGACAGCTCTATTCTCAAAGTTAATTCCCCCAAAACAGTGAAACACAATTGACTATGGAATAATTGCAATTGGTAATTGTAATGTCCAGATCTACTCAGTGGAGGATTTCGGTACTATCCCGAATCCTGATCATGGGTGAGGAGTGAAGGGGTGGTACTCACTTGGATGGTCAAACATGAAATTTGTTTATCCAAAATTCCATCAGCTTTATATACTCTAATATCCTTTCATAACTATAGCATACTGCATATGCACTAACTATATACTGCACATGCAGGACCACATGAACAACTTGCAATTGTGTGCATATGTCTCTGCCTCTTAGAATAACTCTGTTTTAATTACAACACAGATTGTCATGCTTCTAACTTCTCAAGAAGGCTGATATGCCCCTAGGTGGGGATTAGGAGCCAAACTAGACACATCAGCAGGTTCCCTGACTGGACTGGTGGAGGGTCTTATACCTCAACCAGAATTCCCCTACTATCTGTGGCCCTTTATGTTACTTTAGAAGGTAAATTTTTATTATATTCACTCAGCCTATTGAAGAGCACTTGATATTTTCCCACTTGTTTAGATCTGACTTTATTTGTGTGGAAAGTGTATTGTAGTTTTGCTCATATAGTTCCTGACTTTCCCTTGGCAGATGGATTCCCAAATATTATTGGTTTATTCCTAATGAAGTTTGCTTAATATATAACCTGTACTCTTATATTTCCTGGAGTTTTGTGCCCATGAAAACTACTTTTTAGACTTAACATGGTAGCAGTTTGCCTGTTCCTACTTTTTTATAATTGTCTAACCTAAGGATAATTGACTTTCCCTTTACCTGAGGAAGGCCTGTCTAGGATCTTTTTCTAGAACCATTGTTACAAAACAATTACAGGAATTAGACTAGATGACTTCTAAAGTCTCCATGATCTTTTAATATTCTCTGATTCTGTGTACTTGCAGGGCCCTAGGAAGAAAGGGTTTCCACTGCTGAGAAAAAAACTTCTGAAAAGATGAAAAGCATCCAAGATAGTGTAGTGGAAAAAGACTGAAAGTTTTGAATTCTAGATCCAACTATTAACTTGCTATATAACCTTAAATGTCCTGTGATTTTGAGTCTTTAAAATAAATTCTTTGGACTAGGTGATCTTTCAGGTTCCTTTTTATTCCTGGAATTTTATGATTCTGTGTAAATAGCACTTTACTGTAAACATCTGGCTAAGGGAATCTGGGAAGATTTGCAGTTTTTCTATTATCTAGCATGTCATTCCTTCCTGAGTCCTATACTTTATTACAACTTCTGTCCCCTACCTCCACCCAATTGGACATTTTTTTCTCAAGCCTTCTCTAAAATTGAGAGAGCAAATAAATATAGGACTTTCCAAGAGCTTACCTGCTTGCCAAGCACTGCAAAACATTAATTAGCTAGAACTATCTTCAAGAAATAGGTCATTGTTTTGGATAGCTAAAGGTTTGTGTGTCAGACTTCTAATTTGTTTTTTATAGGGCATATTCCTTAAAAATGCATTCTTAAATTTTAAAATTATCTTATTGTGTTATAGACCACTTTATAGATATAGGACTAAATAAATTTTTCACTGTATTGCTGTACATGCCAAGATTTTTATCCCTACTTCTGAATTGTTCTGAATGGTGTGCCTTCAGTCTGCTCCTTTGATACCTTTAGAAACTGTTGAGGTTTATGTAGCAGTTTCTCTCCTTTTCCTTGACTGCAAAAGAGTTCTCTTTTTTTGGTACTCAGAATAACTGTCAGTAAAATTAAAATTTTCCAAGAAGGCCTCAATATTTCTAATGAGCCCACAAATATTTGGCTTCTGTGTATGAAAGCAAGGTTTTATTTTGTGACAAAGCTCTGAAATGGTAGCTATTGAAATTTGACTTTTTGCTTGTGAGATTATTATACTATGTGTATTTTTACTTGATTTTTGACAATGTGAATTTTTCAGTCTTTTTAAAACTTTTTTACTTCTTGCCCAAAATCATTCACTTAGATTCATTATGTCACTGTGTGATGGTGGTGGTTTGCTTTTGTACCCATGTGTGCTTTTATATTAGTGGCCCTTTGATCAGATTTGCTCAGATCATGACACTTATTCATGAGACATGATCATGACTTAGACATGAACACTGACAATCTTGACAAGAGTGCTGTACTTAGGAACTAGGAAGAATTGGTTTTTAAACATGAAGATTTTGTAATCTTAAGTAATTCATTTAACCTTTCAACATCCCAGACAACTAATTGTACTTTTGAGATTGGGGCTAAGTATTTTCTTTTATTCCATACTACTTTCCTTCCTTAGTTCTCATGTGTGCTCACCTTTTTCAGGGAATGATTCAATGGAGTTTTAGAAAAATTTTATCCCGTCCTTACAAGAAGCTATTTCTCCATTCTAGTCATGTTGACCTCTGTAAAAATGAATAACAAATAGGAATAAATATCTTAACAAAGAATTCTGATGAAGACTTAAAGAGGATACTGAAGTTTTGTGGCATTAAAAACAGTTAAAAGATTGTGGCATGCTCATTGAATTTTCAAATGGCACAAAACTGGAATATAGTGGATGACAAGATTTTAAAAAAACAACAGTGGATAGAATCAAATATGATTAAACATGATAGGAATAAATATAATAAATTATATATATGTATATAACAAATTATACTTATAAAATTGATATTTTAAACATAAGCAGGCAATTTGAAAAAGATCTGGGGTGATCATGTGGACTACAAGTTAAATATGAGTAAACTAGTGTGGAAATAGTCATCTACTTATATATAGGTGCATTGAAGGCATCCTTAATTAAGCTATGAGAATGAAATAGATAATATTTCACAAATTTTATTCTGCAACAGGTCACCTTTTTAGTCTCACAATTGACTGAAAGGTAGAGAAAAATACAAGTTGCTACAGTGTTTACTGCTTGTTGACTATTTTTTTAAAAAGCATTTAATTTGTTAGTACAGAAGTCCATTTTAAAGGCATATGTGAACAGACAATTTTCAGATGATGAAATTGAAACTTTCTACTCATATGAAAGAGTGTTCCAAATCACTATTGATCAGAGAAATGCAAATTAAGACAACTCTGAGATACCACTACACACCTGTCAGATTGGCTAAGATGACAGGAAAAAATAATGATGAATGTTGGAGGGGATGTGGACAGTGATGCATTATTGGTGGAGTTGTGAAAGAATCCCACCATTCTGGAGAGCAATCTGGAATTATGCCCCAAAAGTTATCAAACTGTGCATACCCTTTGATCCAGCAGTGCTACTACTGGACTTACATCCCAAAGAAATACTAAAGAAGGGAAAGGGACCTGTATGTGCCAAAATGTTTGTGGCAGCCCTTTTTGTAGTGGCTAGAAACTGGAAAATGAATGGATGTCCATCAATTGGAGAATGGTTGGGTAAATTATGGTATATAAATGTTATGGAATATTATTATTCTATAAGAAATAATCATCAGGATGAATACAGAGAGGCTTGGAGAGACACACATGAACTGATACTGAGTGAAATGAGCAGAACCAGAAGATCATTATACACTTCAACAACAATACTGTATGAGGATGTATTCTGAAGGAAGTGATTATCTTAAACAGAGAGAAGATCTAACTCAAATCCAATTGATCGATAATGGACAGAATCAGCTACACCCAGAGAAGGAACACTGAGAAATGAGTGTAAATTGTTTGCATTTTTGTTTTTCTACCTAGGTTATTTTTACCTTCTGAATCCAATTCTTCCTTTGCAACAACAACAACAACAAAAATTCGGTTCTGCACCCATATATTGCATCTAGGATATACTATAACATATTTAATATGTATGGGAATACCTGCCATCTAGGGGAGCGGGTGGAGGGAAGAAGGGGAAAATTAGGAACAGAAGGGAGTGCAAGGGATAATGTTATAAAAAATTACCCATGCCTATGCACTGTCAAAAAAAGTTATAGTTATAAAATTAATAAAAAAATTTTTTTTAAAAAAAAAGGCTGACCTTCAACAAGGTATCTTCCTGCTCCTATGCATATGTAAAAAATTATACAGGATTTCCTTAAAAAAGTAATTTTTTTATGTTCCTCTGGTTATTAATATTGAGACATAGAACTTCTGATATTGAGTCACTAGATCACAAAACCTTAGAAATATAGCTCTGACTATTCTCTCTCCCAGCACCTAGTCTTTGAATTGTATTGTATCTGTCTTTTTTAGTGTCTTTCATGTTAATTTTGTTTCTATTTTAGGCTCATATCACTTCATGCCCAGGACTAACTGCTGTAATTACCTCCTTATAACTAGTATCCCTGTTTATATCCCTCTGTCATATGTAATCCATATTGCACATTTGCAAGAGTAATTTTCCTAAAACACAATTTTGACTGTAATCTCTCTTTGTTTAAAATTTTTTGTAGTTTCCTATTTTCCACAGGGTAAAATTTAAATTCAGCTTTATGTTATTGATCTGACATAATCTCTCCCTAACCTATGTAACTAACCTTACAGCCTGCCATGCCCCTTTGTTTGCTCACTGCAGGAGAACACATTTTGTATATCCTTGCCTACATTCTTTGACTTCTGCAATTATTTATGACTCTATACAATTTTTCCCCCATACTTCAAAATCCAACTCAAATCTGATTTTTTTCATGTCATCTTTTCTAAACAAGATACCCTAATCTTAATTTGTATTTCTGTAATATTGTTCCTGTTGTTCATTTGATAATAAAAATCTGTTTTTAACATGTCCTATGTTCACTTTAACTTTATAAGCATTTATTAAGCACTGTGTGCCCTCCTCTCCAATATTGCTATATTTAGCCTCCAGAACGTACAAAGCAAGATAGTCACAGGAACCTAATGATCCTGCCTCATTCTGTTCCTGATGCAAGATACTCCCTATCTGTACTGCTTCATCTTCTTCCCTGAACCCCATCCCCATACAAAATATATTTTCCCATTGACTTTCCTTAATATAACTGGAAGTACTCCATACCATTTCCATTTTCATTAAAAAACAAAACAAAACAAAAAAAACCAAACAAACAATGTATTTCTGTAGAAATGGAGAATGAAACAATCACTGGAATGAAATGAGATGTGTGCAAAAAACACCTGGTTCATCACAATAAAAAATAAAAAGCAACAATGAAATATGCCTCCAACACAACCAGAATATTCTTCTCTCTTTTGATTCCTATAAACACATTTTTATATTTCTACATATCTTGGTCTCTAATCTGCTATTATCTCTGTACACAGGAACATGCCTAGTACGTAGGTCTAAGATTCAAGAAAGAATCATAGCATTATATATCTTACTGTTATTTAAGGTTCAAAATAATAGTATGGTTAATTATAATGCTTCCTCTTTGGAAAAAATAAAATAGAGGTCAAAGTGAAGGATTATTTTTATCAAGTAAGCCCATGACCCTTCTCTTCTCCTGCAACTCTACAACCTCTCTATAATCCCAGGATGAATACAAGGTCAGAGAATTTGTTTGTGGCTAGATTTGAAAGAAAAAGAATATCCCAGATATAAACATAACTTTTCAAACTTTTGCAAATCATTTCAGTTTCTCTAGCCTTGAAAATATGCTATCTTGATTATTTTGTACCTCTAGGTAAAATTCTATTTTTTTAGAATAAGAATCTCCAAGATTAACACTAAAACATTATTGTGAAGTTGTGAACTGATCTAATCATTCTGGAGAGTTATTTAGAACTAGAATCAAAAGGCTATAAAAGCCATGCATATACTTTGATCTATTAGTGCTACTACTGGGTCTGTATCCTGAAAGAGATGATTTAAAAAAAAAAAAAAAAAAAGGAAAAGTATCCACCTGTACAAACTATCTTTTTGTAGCAGCAAAGAATTGGAAATTGAGGAATGGGTGAACAAATTATTGTATATGAATGTAAGGGAGTACTACTGTGCTGTAAGAAATGACGAGCAGGTTAATTTCAGAAAATCCTGCAAAGACTTGGAACTAATTGTTGAATGAAGTGAGCTGAACCTGGAAAATATCGTATACAGGTAATAGTAACATTGTGTGATGATCAACTTGGGTCTCCTCAGCAATTAAGTGGTCTAAGACAGTTCCAAAAGACTTATAATGGAAAATGCTATCCACATCCAGACAAATAACTATGGAGTCTGAATGCAGTTCAAAGCAAATGGTTTTCACTTTTTTGTGATTTTTCATTTTCGTTCTGATTCTTCTTTCACAACATGACTAATATGGAAATGTGTTTAATAAGCAGAAACAAATTGAATAAATATGGTATATTTATTTCTGTTCTCTAATTTTAAAAAAAATGGTAATTCTGTATTGTTGAAATGCTTCACCATCCAATCAGAGGCAAAGAGTAACCATAAGATGGAATACTGAAGCTAATTGATATCTTACAGAATATAAGGTTATCATACTGTTATGAATCTAGGCAAGAGGTGATGACAATCTGAACTATATTGCTCTTGAAGGAGATATATGAGATATTATGGAAGTAGAATCAATAATACCTGGAAACTGTTTGGATATAAGGTGTGAAGTGAATAAAAAATTAATCTGTATCTTTGTGTTCAACTGTTATTTAGAATTTATGATATGCTCCCTCTTTCTTGATTTATAAAGTGACTTGCCCAGGGTCACATAGCTATTTTTTCTTAGTTTTTAAAAAAGTTATTACAATTGAAAGTTTCAGTCTAGGTTTCAGAAGCCAAGTTGCTAAACTGTTATATGCCTGTGAAACCTGGATATACTAGCACCATGCCAGGAAATAGTTTCATCTGATTTTTCTCAAGAAGATTCTGAATATCATCTAGGATAAGATATCTTTCTTGAACTAAACTGCCAAGCATTCAAACTCTACAGCAAAGAGCACAACTCCAATGGGCTGCTTACACTGTCTAAATACCAAATATATGCTTGCCTAAATGATTTTTTAAAAAAAATAGAACATTATCTGTGGAATATAAAAAGAAACCATGCAAAAAAATTGATTTTTAAAAAATTAAAATATAAAAATGATCATCATTCTGGCCTTAAAAATAAGAATGTAAAGAAATCTTTATAAGGAAAGGTATTATTTTTGGCTAGAATGTAATAAACATTTTTCTTAGAAATTCTGCTTGAAAGAATTGTTGACCATTCCAGGATAGGTTTTTCCAGTCCAAGATAGAATAAATAAATATGACAATGTATATTTATATACTGTCATGTGTGGGTTTCCCAGCAGCATGCAATTTGAAAGTTTCATGCTATCGTGAACATCTGGAGTAGTATTGTTTTACCTTCTGTAATCGTGATAGCAAAATAACTTATTTCACATTCAATTGGATTTGAGCTTTGGATAATTTCACTTATTTGTTGGATGCTTGATTTGTTACTTTAAAAGATTTGCAAATTGCTTTGCCCCTCCTGAGTTAGATGAAAATTTTGTTCCTTATGTCTCCTTCCAATTTTGAGATTCTGTGCTATCATCTTTTTTTCCAAAAAAGATTATTCTAGGTTTCAATTCCACTAGCACTTAATGAATCTACTTGTTTGTCCAAGGCCCTGATAACATTTCTGGTTGAATGCTTTCCTCATTTTTAATGTCTACAGACTTACAAAACATTAACCATCTGCATTTGCATGGTTCTTTTTCTTTGATATCTGTTCTATTCCATTGTCTAGTTTTCTTTTTTCTAGTGCCAAATTGTTTTGGTGAGAATTACTTTATGTAACATTTTAAAATCAGGAGAAGAAAAGATTCATTTTTGTGATCTATTTTGATAGGAATCCTGTTTCTTGTAATTTTATCTAATTCCATAGCAAAAGTTTACATTATGACTTTTTATTTTTAAAAACATTTAACAAAATAAAGAAGATATTTGTAGTGTCCTCTTCAGTCCTTTTTTGTGTATTTAGAAACACAAACTTTTCTATTCTTTTTTGTATGTTTATAGTAATTTAGCTTTCCTCATTCTTTCTTTGCTCTACTTTATATAAATCATTCTCTAAGTCTTTTCAGTCTTCATATTTTCATACTTCATAGATCTGTGATCTTATCAATTGAACAATTCTTACATCTGTATTCTACTATAGAAACTCTGAAGAGTATCTAACCCAGTGGTCCTCAACTTTTAAAATAGGGGGCCAGTTCACTGTCCCTCAGACTATTGGAGGGCCGGACTATAGTAAAAACAAAAATTATGAACAAATTCCTATGCACGCTGTATATATCTTATTTTGAAGTGAAGAAACAAAACGGGAACAAATACAATATTTAAAATGAAGTGAAGTTAAATCAACAAAATTACCAGTATTTCAATGAGAACTATGGGTCTGCTTTTGGCTAATGAGATGGTCAGTGTCTGGTTCCATATTTGTCACTGCTAGTCGTAACAAGTGATGCAAGTGTGCATCCATTAGTCTTGATCTGATTGGAGATTTCAAATGTTTCATTCTAGAAAAGGTCTGTTCACAGACATAAGTGCTGCCAAAAATGGTTGCCATTTTAAGTGCATGGTTTCTGAGATGAGGATATGTCTCAGAGGGAGAGATGCATAGAAATTATGAAGGCTGCTTGACTTGAATGCGTCTTTCAGAGCGTCACAATTCTGCAGTTCAGCCAGTTCCATTTGGTAAATTATATCCACATTTTCAATGTCAATAGAAAATAGGTTACGGAAAAGTTGTATGTCCTGTTCATGGAGATGAAGTTCTTTAAATCTAAATTGGAACTCCTTTTGCAATTTTTCCAAAGAATCCACATGTTTTGTTTGGGAATGCAATCAGTGGTTTTTCTGCTAACAGATTTTAAATTGTGGGAAGATGGCAGAAATTTTCCTCCTTCACTTGTTTGATCTCTTTATGTATTCTCTTCTTTCATTTTGCTCTTATTCATTTTCTTGCTTTAGATTTATTTGTCAACTTCTCAAAAGGAGGGAAAAAAAAAACTTTTTTTTCTCCCTATAGCTTGGTGTAGATCAAATTATTGGTGCCTTGTCCACAAGGATCATGATATCTTTAATGAAATTTCAAAAAAATATTAAAATAAGCTTTCATATGTAATGTGAATATATATGCACACACATGTATACACACACAATATATAGATCTATATTTATATCAAAAATATATTCATTCAACTTTGGTACTCCTAATCAGGGCTGAAATATATCATTTGGTGAGTTGGTGAGTACAAATTCATATAATCTACTATATCTTCTGGTCCCCTGAATACAAGACCAAGCTTTTAGCCCTTATGACTATCTTTTTCCCAGTTGTCCTACACCCCACAACATTTGTCTTGCCCTGGGACCTGTAACCCTCAGTGGTATCTCCTTTCTGAGAGAGTTTCTTAATCAGTGTCCTGATGTTTCCATCCATCTTCTATGTGATTTCCAGACCAAAATATATTTCCTTGGCCACCATTGTTCTATGACTATTACCTTGATCCATTCGAATGTAAGTTTTTAAAAATGAATGTCTCATATACATATTTGTATTTCCAGAATTTAGGATTGTGTTTAGTGAATAATAACCACTTAATCAATGCCTTTCATCTATTCATTCATTATATATATTTGAGGTCTTTTCTATGTGAAGAATATTTAAATTTCTCTACTTTTGTAGTAGGCAATAGAATAGTTAGCTTGAACCTGAAAAAAAATTCAAATGGCATGTTAATTTTATTCTCAATTATAAGAATTAATCTCATAGATGATATTAAAATGGAACCTGAAAGTATTCCAAGAGAAGCACGAATTATATTTCTGTAAAAGTGTATCAGAATTGGTAATTCAAATCAGGATACAATATATAAAATAAAATCTCTGTTCTGTGGCATACTTTTTCAAATGGTTTTATTTATGGAGTGACATATTTTGTCTATATAGGACCAACTTAATGAAGCAAAATAGATCTATTTCTTTGCTCTCCTGTTATAGAGACTTTGCAATTCCTGGTCTTTTTCTTCCTGTTGTTGTATCTACTTAATTTCTTACAATCTTCTAGGAAACATATATTCTTCAATTACCTGTTTAGATTAAGAAATTCAAAAATTCAGTAAGGATAGTTTACAAAAGGATACCTATTTATTTTTCATTCTTGCCTTTTTCAACTCAGTTTTAGACTATTTACTCTAAGATAATTTTTTTTTTTTTTTGGAGTTTCTATGTACACTAGTCTAGGCAATGGTATGGAAAGAAGGTATACTATGGACTAAACCATGAATGATTATTTTCCAAACTATGTCTGGCTTTTAAAACTTTTTTACTTATATACCAAGTTGAAAAAATCCAAAGAATAGTATCTAAGTGACATATGTTTAATCTATGTCATATGAGAATCACTTGAAGGAATGTTGGGTATTTAGCCTAGAGCAGCAATCAAAGGAAATATGAAAGTTATCTTTAAATATTTAAATGGTAGAATTTAGACTTGTTCTATTTGTCTCTCGAAGACAAATAGAAGTAATAGGTAGAGGAAGATGCAAAAAGTTAAAATTTAGGATGTAAAAGTAAAATAGACTGCTTCAAAATGTATTGAGTTTCTCCTCATTGGACATTTTCAAATAAAAATTTGGATCATGATGTGATAAATGTGTTATAGAAGGTAATTATTTGTGTAAGGATTGGGCTGGGTGACCACTATGGTATCTTTCATCTCTTAAAATTCTGTATTTTGGGTATTCTTAAATCCTATATCTACATTATGAAATACAGAGGTGATACATATAACAACTATGAACTAATTCACTTTTTGTTTGTATCTCACTGCCTATTCTGAATGACATGATCGTCAAAATGCTATTACTAGAATATTTGAAGTTTTTCATAACTAAAAAGTTGTTTGTTTTTTTTTTGTTTGTTTGTTTGTTTGTTTGTTTTACTGTGTTTCACTTTAGGCCAGAAGACTTGTCTTCATTTACATGGCATTTTTCCTTACCTCTATGTGCCATATGATGGATGTGGACAGCAGCCAGAAAGATATCTCCGTCAAATGGCATTCAGTATAGACAGAGCACTTAATGTGGCTTTAGGCAACCCATCTTCCACTGTTCAGCATGTATTTAAAGTGTCATTAGTATCTGGAATGTAAGTATATGTTGGACTTTTTTTTTAAATCTTCCATTGTCTTATGTTTATATTGATTTTTACAGAAATTTAAACTCAAAAGTTACAAAATGTTTTTTTCTAGGGGCTGCTAGGTGACTAGCCGTGGAGGACCTCAGGAGAATCTGAGTTCAAATCTGGCCTCAAAGATTTGATACTTATTAGTTGTGTGATCCTAGGCAAATCAACTAATCTCACAAAAAAAAAGTTTGACTCTTAACTATTGTTTTTGTATGTTACCTCTAGGATAACTCAGTCAAGTTACTCTTTTTGCTATGATTTTTCAAAATATTTGTAGTAGAAATTGCAATTAGTCAAGTGATAGCATTGTTTTTTTTTTTTTGTTTTTTTTTTTTTTTTTTTTTTCCACTTCTTGTTCTGCTTTCTGAGATCAGAGCAATGAATTTTATTTTGGAGGGGTTGTATAGGGAAGAGGAAACAATTAGACTTGCCCAGAGTCATACACCTTGTAAGTGTCTAGTATCTGAGACTGGATTTGAATTTAGGTTCTCCTCACTCCAGATCTGATGCTCTATCCACTTTGTCACCTGGCTACTCCAGAACAATGGATTTTAAAAGACATAGCATGGAAAGATAAGGATCTATCCTGATCTCATGATGCCAACAATTATCTTTATACTAAATATGATCACTTTCTTTATATGTATAATTAGGAATTTTTGGAGACTTTCCCATAAAAATTAATTGTGTAATCATGATGATTTTTGCTATTCTGCTATCCATTATACATTAATATAAAACTGGCAGCTGAA
Source organism: Sminthopsis crassicaudata (assembly GCF_048593235.1). NCBI lineage: Eukaryota > Metazoa > Chordata > Mammalia > Dasyuromorphia > Dasyuridae > Sminthopsis > Sminthopsis crassicaudata. The sequence continues at coordinate 193,021,666 of NC_133620.1, forward strand.
AATCAGGAATAAATGTTTTCAATTTTATTTTAGGGGCAGCTAGGTGGCACAGTGGATAGAGCACCAGCCCTGAAGTCAGGAAGACATGACTTCAAATTTGGTCTCAGACATTTAACACTTCATAGCTGTGTGACCCTGGGCAAGTTACTTAACTCCAATTACCTCAGCAAAAATATACACACACACACACACACACACACACACACACACACACACACACATATGTATATATATGTATTATATATATGTCTTTACATTATCCTATTTCAGGCCTTCATTTTTTTTTGCCTTGTTTATTATAATAGCCTAATAAATAGTATCCTTGCTTCTGATTTTCCCCTTTTTTCTAATCTTTCCTTAATATATCTCCCCCAAGTAATCTTTAATATTTTAGTATGCTATATTTCCTCTATTCTTAGCCTCCTTTAAAAAAACAAAACTAAAACTTAAGTGATTCCTTGTTCCATGAAGGATGAAATGTAACTTTCTTATCCTAGATTTTAATGCCTTTTCAAACTCTGAATCCAAACCAGATTTTTTTTACCCTACTCCCCTCACTCACAAATATTAACATTTTGTACAATGACTTTTAGAGAGACATTCAAATGGAAGGCTCTAGCCAGCAGTTGATAATGCAGTTCAGAAGAGAAATGTGGGCTATATATAGCTATTAGGAAGTCATCTACATAGAGTTAATAGTTAAATCAATAATGTTTGGATGGGGGTTCAGAAAAGCAAACATCCACTCAGAGATAGTTTTGGGTTTTTTTTTTTATTAAAGTTTTTATTTACCAGATATCTGTATGGGTAATTTTACAGCATTGACAATTGCCAAACCTTTTATTCCAATTTTTCTCCTCCTCCCCCCCCCTCCAGATGGCAGGTTGACCAATACATGTTAAATATGTTAAAGTATAAATTAAATACAATATCCGTATACATGTCCAAACAGTTGTTTTGCTGTACAAAAAGAATTGGACTTTGAAATAGTGTACAATTAGCCTGTGAAGGAAATCAAAAATGCAGGCAGACAAAAATAGAGGGATTGGGAATTCTATGTGGTGGTTCATAGTCATCTCCCAGAGTTCTTTCACTGGGTGTAGCTGGTTCAGTTCATTACTGCTCTATTGGAACTGATTTGGTTCATCTCATTGTTGAAGAGGGCCACATCCATCAGAATTGATCATCATATATAGTATTGTTGTTGAAGTATGTAATGATTTCATAAATAGTTTTAAGAGACTTTATTGCTATTCATAAGGAGAGGATGATTGCTTTCTTGAACAATCTCTGTGTACAATGTCCATACCTACAAAGGGCAGCATATGGCTCAATCTCATATCTTGTTTGAGATAAAATGGCTAGTATAATATGTAGAAGATCAGTAAAGTTGAGAGTATTTACTAAATTACCAAATAAAAAGAAAAGAATGAAGAGAAAGGAATTTAACCCTAATCCCAACAAGAGATTGAAAAGGGGCACTATGGGGGACTACTGCCAGTTTATCTATTTTGCCAAGAGGAACCCATGTGATTAAATTAGATCACTGAGGAAATATAAAAGAATAAAAGGAGCAGGCAAACAACAAAGAAATTTGAAAGAAACTTACATTAAGGTGGACAAGTGATTAATGATAATGATTCAGCCAGGGTCATTGAGTTAGAGTACCCAGGAAAAGCAGGAAAGGACTGGGTTACAAAAGCCAAGGGAGGCAAAAAAGATTTTATGGTCATCAATGTAAGCTACTGCATAGAAATCAAGTCAGATGAAAAAATTCTTGAAATGGGCAATAAAGAAATTATTGGGAGCAAGGGAGGAATAATAGTGACTTGAATGTTGAGATCAAAAGCCTGATTGCAAGAAGATGAGAAGTGAATAGGAGGTATTAAAAAAAGAAGTAAATACATTAATTTCTAGGTTGGCCATAAAAGGGAAATGAACTATAATTTGATGGGATATCAAGATCTAATAGAAGGTTTTTTTTTGTTTTTTTTTTTCATTTTTTTTTTAAGTATGGGGATATCTGTGGCCAATTGGGAAAAAGCCAGTAGGTAAATGTTACTAAAGGTGAGAAGAAATAATTAAACAAACAAGCTTTCTAGGAGACTGAGAATTAAGGGATAAAGTAAAAGTTTAAGTCTTGAAAAGGAGGTGTTTCACCTTATTCTTTGTTGGGAACAAAAGAGCATAAATCAAGGGATGTCATAAAAGCTTTTTGAAATACAAAATCAGTGCTAAGAAAAGAGTATATTGTTCTAGTGAAAGGACTAGGGTACAAAAGAGTTTGTAGGGAACTTGAAAAAAGAAAGAAAAGTTTTGAAACATATTCTTTGGGGAATATTATAAGAGAGTTCATCAAGGAAGAATAAAAAAGTTATCAGTGCAGCAATGATCTGTTGAGAGTCGAAAACATAAATGTGTAGTAGAACTATTCAACATAGTTAATGACATTCTATAGGGGATGAGGAGTTGTGGTTTGGCAGGGAATATTAGCAAGAGAACATGGAATAAGGGGTTCCATAAATAAAGGAGAGTGTATAATTGAATTAGTCTATCATATGATCAGCACTAATGAGTGAAGGAAAATGATGGCAGAGCAGATATGATAGACTAAGGTAACAAGGAGGGACAATTAAGAATTAGTTTGAGACAAGGAAAGTGATGAAAATATAGGAAGTCATGATGAAGGGGAAGAATTTTAGAATCAAGGAAGTAGCACTGACATCAGGTGATAATGAGATCTAAGACCAAGGATTGACAAACAAATGGCCAAATCCAGCATGCCTCATATTTTGATACATCTATGAGCTAAGAGCAGTTTTTTTACATTTTAAAATATAATAAAACTTAGTTTTAAAATGCCAAAAAAAATGTTTTTGAGTTAGCAAACAAGGTAAGGGGAGTGACCATAGTTTGCTGAGCCTCATATCTAAGTTACAATTATCCCTATGGAAAGCTATGATAAAGGGAAGAAGCAGATCCTGAGAGAAGATTGTAAGAAGAAGAGGTCTAGACTGAATAGAAATTTTTTGATGTTATAATACAAATTGCAGAAAGAATAACAAAAGTTCAGAGGATATACATTGGAGAGTGGTAGAACACAGATGACTTTATTACAGTCTACCTTATATCATATTTATTTATGAACATTATTTATCTGTTCCATTACACTGTAATTTAGATTTAGGAGATCTTGGTTTAAATCTGTCTCAGATATGTACTAGCTCTATAACCCTTGACAAATCGTTTAATCCTTTGGTCTTTGTTTCCTCATCTGTAAAATGAAGGTTGGACTTTATAACCTCTAAGATCTCTTTGGGTTCTAAACTTATTATACTGTGACTCTGATGACCCATTATGAAGTGGAGGTAAACCTAGGCAAAAACTTTGATAACAAAGCACAAATGCTGGCAAATTTTACCATGCTAGAAAAGTAAGCAGTATAGTCCAAACCACAGATTGTGTCTGCTTTCCAAGGACCAGCCAAGCATACGATTACACCAGTAAGCAATGATACTATCAGAGGAACTGAGTCACATTTATCTGACTATTTTTTTTCTATAAACAAAACCAAAAGACAAAAGGATAATATAGCTAAACAGAAGAATTACTCCAGGCTCTCTCAGGAGAGGCAAATAAAGGAGTTAGTGAAGTTGTTTTTATTGTCCATCCTAAGACACCATGGGGCATTTATTCATCATGTATGACATTCCTTATGATAAAGTTTTCAAGAAGGGACCTCTTGAGAGTAATTGCATCTTATATAACCTTTCCTTCCTTTGTTGTAGAAGATGAAGAGATAGAGAAAATTTATGAAATACTAAATAAGAGCCTCCAAATTAGAACAGTATGTACTTAGTTACTCAGTGATTTCAAAGTAAAGCAGACAGTGGGGAAGATAGGAAAAAATATTTTCTAAAGCACATACAAAAACCATATATTAAACATTTATATGTTCCAGGCATGTGCAGAGCTCCAAGACTACAAAAACAAGCTAGCAAGACAGTGTCTACCATCAAGGAGCTTACCTTCTAATGGGTAGAGGAAAAACAACCCATAAAGAGGTTCTAGAAAGAAGTTGTGTAGATCTGTATGTGGTTCTGGGGAAGATGAGTGATGTGGAGACAGGAAGTAGCATTGAAGTCTAGCTCTTGCAAGAGTAAGGGAAAAGCTCACTTCTCAAACACGTATGTAGAATCATATTCCAGGAAAATGGAGATGAGTGGCAAATATTTTATAGAGTATCCTCCTATGTCTTAAGTTCCTATGATTCCTTTTCCATTTTACTCAAATGAATGTATGAGCTTGAATTAAATGATTGACATTCATAACTTTTTTGTATTCTCTAATTATTTGTAATCATAGAAAGATTTAAAGATTGTCAATCATCAGTAATTAGCATGTTCCCACTCTTTGATAGGCTCTTCCCTCTGGTGATTCTAACTATCAGAACGTAAGAAACCCCGTTCTCCATTTTACACAGTTGACAGCAAGATTGTGTGATGATCAGGTATGATAGACTTAGCTTTTTTCAGCAATACAAGGATTCAAGACAATTCCAATAGACTTGGGGTGGAAAATGCCAAACTCATCCAAAGAAAGAACTATGGAGACTAAATGCAGATCAAAGCATTTGTTTTCACCTTTTTTGTTTGTTTGTTATCTTCTTTCTCCTGGTTTTTTCCTTTTTTTTTTTTTTTTTTAATTTTTCTTATACAACATGACTAATATTTTTAACATGGTTATACAAGTTATATATACCCATATCACTAATCCCCCCCCCCCCCTGAGGCTGGGGTTAAGTGACTTGCCCAGGGTCACACAGCTAGGAAGTGTTAAGTGTCTGAGATCAGATTTGAACTCAGGTCCTCCTGAATTCATGGCTGGTGCTCCGTCCACTGCGCCACCTAGCTTCCCCCATGTATAACCCATATCAAAATTCTTGTTGTCTTGGGGAGGGAAGGAAGGAAGGGAGAACTCAAAATCTTACAAAAATGTACATTGAAAACTATCTTTTCAATTATTTGGAAAAAATAAAATACTCTTAAGTGGGGGAAGAGAGAGGGAAGAAACCCTATTCTTTATCCTCTAAAGCCTACTCCTTTATTCCCATCCCCTTCAATATAAACCACCTCCAGCAGGCCATCAAGAACTACCTACTCCTTCCACTGTACTTTGTCGATTGCCTGTTCCATAAATAACATTTATCAGTCCTTCCATCTTTTTGCATTTATTGAGACTTGTTTCCATACTGATGATTCAGCATAACTGGCTATCCTTTCCTGATTGCTCTGTCACTCATATTCCCTAATTCACTGGTCCTGACAGAGGAGATAGAATATTCTTTTCTCCCCATTGCCACTCATAAACTATCCTTCTGCCACTATCATTCAGTAACTTCTCTTTTAGAGGTTCATTGAATCCCTATTTATCTCTCTAATGAAAGTCTGGTAGCTGCTATCTCCTAATCTCCAGGTGTCTTTTCTTCTTACTTCCTCATGATTTCAGTGCCTACCTAAGTTTTTCTGTCCTCCCCAACTGCTGTCTCTAAACTAGATAGAGGATTTCAACATACATATTGATATTCCCTTAAATGTTCTAATTTCTTTTTTCCTCAATTTAGGAATTTTCCATGACCCACTTCTTCATTTTATCTTAGCCACACACAGACTCAGTCATACAATTGATTTTGCTTTTACTCACAAATGTTTCCATTTCCTTCTCTCTCTCTCTCTCTCTCTCTCTCTCTCTCTCTCTCTCTCTCTCTCTCTCTCTCTCTCTCTCTCTCTCTCTCTCTCTCTCTCTCTTTCTCTTTTGCCATCTTTTGCTCTACCTTTACTTTTCATGGCTCAACTCCTTCAGAAGGCTATCTGTGATAGGTAGTTCCATTTCCTTTATTCTCACTCCCTTTTTAATTCTTTGTAGTACAGCTTCTGAAGTCAGATCTCATCATTCAAATGCTCTCTCTAAATTTATCATTGGCTTTTTAGTTGCTAAATGTAAGATCTTTTTTCAATTCTTGTACTAATCAACTTTTCTGCAGTTTTTTGTTTTTTTTTTTAAACATTCTCAATCACTCTCTTATCCTTGAAATTGTCTCCTTTGCTCTTTCTTTTTTTAGGTTATATCTGCTAACTCTGAGTATCCCCAAGACTCTTATCTAATCTGGGACCTTTTTTCTTCATTTTCCTCTGCTCCTCTGCCCTCTTGTCTCCTTTATTCCCCTCCCTTCTTCTTTCCTGTCTTCTGTTCCTAGATTATTTTGCTTGGAGATTTCATCATTTCTCATGTATTCAATTATCATCTCAAAGAAGATGATTCCCAGAGCCTATTTATCCAGCTCTTTTACCTCTCTCCTGACTACCAGTCTCCATGTCCAACTGCCTATTGAAATGCAATAACTGTAGACACCTTAATGTCAGCTTGTCCAAAACTGAATTTCTTATCCTCCCCCACATACACACTTCCCCTAAAACCTTCTGTCTTCTCAACTTTTTCTACTGTTGGGAGCCCCATTATCCTCCCAGTTATCCAGGCTCATAGCCTAGGAGTCATACTCAACTCTCTTATCCAATATAAATTCAGATCCTATTGATTATACTTTCCTAACAAAATACCTGGGCACTTTATTTTTTAAAATTGTATGAAGTTGCTATATTTTAACCAGAAGACAAAATTAGAACAAAAAGAATCCACCAGTTCTTGAACAAAATCTCACATGAAAACTACTAGGAAATATCCAAAATTCAGAATTTTCATCATGTAGGGGGGAATATATTGCAAGAAATAATAAAGAAAAGTATCAAGTACTAAGGAAGAACTGTTAGATTCATATAAGACTATATAGGCAACTGCCATAATGGAGAAAAAAACTCTCGAAATACAACATTATAGTAACGTAAAAAGATGTACACTTATAACCAAGAATAATTTCATTTTAGTGGTGAAGCCAGAATTCAAATTGCAAAAGGTTGAGGAATAAGAAGAGAAAAAGTTGAGGCTATAAACAATTTTTCTAGGATTTTGATTGAGCAAAGGAACTGTAGAATAATAGCTAATAGATACTGTTAGAGCCTAATGAAGGTTTTAGAAGGTTTTAGACATGTTTATTCCTTATATAGTTAGCTTTGTATATATTTATTTGCATGCTTTCTCTCTTATGAGATTACAAACTCCTTGAGGTAGGACTATCTTTTGCCTCTTTCTGTATCTTCCTTGGTATAGTGCCTGGCACATAGTAGTGAAATGATTATTCATTGATTGTAGCTGGAAAGAAACCTGTAGAGGGAGAGATTAAAGATTTGGGAGAGAAGAGGCTATTCTTGAATTTGCAATCTCCTGTGTAAGTAGGAGATTGTATCAGGAACATATGTAGAGACTGGCTCTAGACGATAGATTAAGAATCCTTAAGCATTTAACTTTGTTCCAAGCACTGTGCTGAGCACTGGGAATATAAATGTAAGCCAGAAAAACCTCACATAAATATAAGCAAAAGTTTCATTCCTTAAAGAGCTTACATTCTAATGGAAGAAGGCAACACATAAAAGAGAGCTGTAGAGTATGGGAGAAATTGGATTGAAGAGAAAAGGGGGAGATGGAAGAATTCAGAAAGAGTGAAGCCAGAAATGGCAAATGGCCTGAGCACTCCATGAAATCTAAATACACCCCCCCAGGGTGAGAAGGCTGCTGGCCAGGAGATGGAAAAAGGCCAAATAAATAAGTGGTAAAATTAGGAGTAAAGTGTGCAAATAGTCAGATTTTTTTTTTCTTTATAATAATTTCTTAGTTTGAATCTTGGGTGGACTTTCTTATAAAATTAAATGTACCACAGAAATACATCATTTATAATAATAGTTGAATTATATTATAAAGAATAAATTTTTAAAACTTACATTGCCATTGATGTGATCCACACTAACAAAATATTTGTGGATTTGGTAAATTTGATACTTAGCTGGAAGACTTTATTAAGTCTATTATGCTGTCAAGAAAGAAATTTTGAAAGAATAAAACTTCCTTGGTGTGATAAGTATATGTCTTCATCATTTTATAATGAGAATAATTTAAATGTCTGTTTTCTTCTATTTCAGGCCTTTTTATGGTTATCATGAGAAGGAGAGACACTTTATGAAGATTTATCTTTATAATCCTGCGATGGTGAAAAGGTATAGAAATTGTGAAATTAGAAACTGAATAGTTTTAATGATAAAATATTAATGCATCAAGGAGTTGTTACTTTGTTCATATGGCAGCTTTCCCCATTGAATCAAATATCAATCTGATTACAACTTAAAATCTTAGAAAGTTTAAAGTTCAGAAGAAATTGAGTTATTCCAGTCACAAAGCTAGTGTCATAAGCAGAATTAAAACCATTATAAGCTCTTTACAATCTGACTTCCTGCCACCTTTCCAATCTTCTTATACTTTACTCACACCCCATATACCATTCTGCAATTCAGTCACATTGCTGTCTTTGCTATTTCAAAGACAACTCCATCTTTAAAATCCAGGCATTTTCAATGGCTTTTTCCTCAGGCATAAAATATTTTTCCTTCTCATTGTCACCTCCTGGCTTCCCTGGCTTTCTTTAAGCCCTACGTAAATTTTCATCCTCTACAAGAAATCTTTCCCAGTTTCCCTTCATTCTGATCTTAACTCTGATGATTATTTCCCATTTATCCTCTGTATATATGTTTACATGTTATTTCTTCCATTAGGTTGTCTTTGAGAATGGGAACCGTTTTATCTTTCTTGTATCCCAAGTTCTTAGCACAGTGTACATAGTAGATTCTCAGTAAATGCTTATTGATTTACTGATACCAAGTCCAACACTATCTAGTATGTCATATTATGTCTTAATAATAATAAAATGCAAAAAGAAGACCATAGTTTTTATCATGATTAATAGTAACACAATAAATTTGCATGTCATTTTATGTTATGGGCCAGAACTCTGAACTTGAAACAAGGATGCTTACAAGGTACTAAGTGGAATTGATTAGACAATGGTTATCTAGTTTAGCATGGTGCTTAATAGTTCTCTTAAGTTGAGTATGATTGATTTAATCTTACAACAAATAATGGTTTCTTAGTGATATAATGATTAGCTTATACTCAGTGTAAAGCATATAAGCTGGGAGCCTCAGCTAGGTTCATTTCAGAGAGAGATAGAGAACACAAAAGAACTGGAGGCAGGAACTTAAGCTCTCAGGACTAAGAAGAGCAATTCATTCAATCTTCAGTCAGACTCTGGGGGGACTGAGAGGCTCAGAGAGAGAGCTAGAGAAGAAAAGCGCACTAGAAGCTCTGGGAGCCAAGGAGACAGAAATTCATTTCACCTTATTCAGTCTCCTGGTGGCTGGCTCGGCCTCCTGCACTTCCCCCACTAAAACCAAGGCCAGACTGAAGGGCTCTCCAAAAAGCTACCCAGCATCAGGCAAGGAGACAGTAAAGACTTTTGGACTTTAACACCTGGCTGTCCTTGTGGTGATCACTGAACTGAAACAAAGGCTGTCCCCAAAGACCTCCAGGAAACCAAACCAAGGAGAACATTACAATTTTATATATTGCCTATCTCATATCCAGTCAAGTAAATTTTAATGAGTTCCTACTATTTGTCAAGCACTCTTAGGTTCTTGGGATTTAAAGAAAGACAAAAAGTCTCATCTCGAGGAACTCATAATCTACAAGAGAATACACAATAGTGTCTTAAGACCAATAACACTTTAAACAATGGGGAGAATTGGAGGTAAAAAGCATTAGTCTTGTTAGTAAAATTATTATCTCTTTGTTGTTTGCTTCAAGTCTCCTTCCACTTCCTGTTCTTAAATTTTAGAATGAATTTTCCTAGTTTTTATCCCTGGTTTTTCTCAAAATAAGTGCGAGGGACCAGCCTTGAAGGTAATTTAGATTTAACAAACAAATACTTCATGAAAACGGTTTCTGCCTTTTGGCCTGTGCTCATTTCAGTCTTTTCAATATAGTAGATATTTAGCAATAGAGCTCTGATTCTGTGGGTGATCTTTAGGTCTAAAAAGGAAGTCACAAATCCTCAAGATGGGTCCTAAGCTTGTTTTATAATAATTGTTTTGACTATATTTTCTTTTCTGGTGTGAATTTGTAATTTAATTCTTTTATTTCTCATTTGATATCTAACTAAAAAATGATATTTTAAAAAATGTAAATGGAAGCTACTTTTCTCATTGAATTGAGGAGGAATTTTTATTTCTCCCTCAGAGGTAACTGGAAATGAGGTATGGACGTAGTAGGAGGAATGGGTATTCTTTTGCCCTGCCAAAATGTTTCATGGAACAAATTTTTTCTTTAATAATATCAGTGAAATTAAGTACCATATAACATTTCATTTGTTATAAATAACTTATGGAATTAAGTGATTTTATGTGAATTTTCTGCTTAATTTTGAGGGCTTTTTTTTTTTTTTTTTTTTGGTAAACAAAACCATTTAAATCAATTTACTTTAAAACAGAAGAGGTAGGGAACAGCTAGGTGATGCAGTGGCTAGAGCACCAGCCCTGAATTCAGGAGGACCCGAGTTCAAATCTGGTCTCAGACACTTAACGCTTCCTAGCTGTGTGACCCTGGGCAAGTCACTTAACCCCAGCCTCAGAAGGGGGCGGGGAGAAGAAGAGGTAATAGCAGCCCTTTTTTTCCTCCTGAGGCAATTAGGGTTAAGTGACTTGCCCAGGGTCATACAGACAGGAAGTGTTAAGTGTCAGATCAGATTTGAACTAGGGTCCTCCTGACTTCAGGATTGGTGCTCTATTCACTGTGCTACCTAGCTGCTCTTAATAGTAGTCTTATTAAGGTTGCATCATAAAGCTGCTGATTGGACCATTTCCCTTTTTGTTAGCTCTGATGTTTATGCTATTTCTAAATAAAAGTTTCATTGTGTTATTTTTTAAAGGATTTTATAGATACTTAAATTAAGAAAGGAAACATTTTTGGAGTTAGCAGAGCTAAATCATTGGTTCATATCATTCTAAATTAAAATCTGTTAGCTGAAAATAATGAATAATGCCAGCTGACTGTTTTTGTCTCTCATGCTTTCTATATAATTATTTCAGTCTCATACGTAAAATACACATTAAGTTTTGTAAAAGCCGAGTGATTGTTTCCTTTCAAATGCAGAATTCATTTCAGAGAATGCCAGTTGTTTTGTTTAATAAGATTTCATTTTTTTTATTATATAAAAATAGCAAAATTTAAAAAACAATATGTAATTGCTATTGTGCTATATTAATTTTTCTTAATTTGTATGATTGCTCAAAACAGGTGATATAGTTTTTTGGGATTTCTATTCAGGTATAGACCAAACAGGATGATCTCTGAGATATCTTCCAACTCTATTACTGTAGGATAAGAAAGAAGTTGCAGTGCAAAGAACATTGAATTTGGAAGCAGAAGACTTGGATTTGAATTCCAATTTTGCTCTTTATTGATATAGGACATTGAGCAACAAATCACTACTTTCTTCAGTTTTAATTATCTTCATCTACACAATAAGAGAGTTGTATGAGAAGATTACTAAGATTTCTTCTAGCTCTGCATCCACCACACTCTATGGTTCTCTGCTGTAAATTAGTATTTTATTCTTCACTTCAGGATATGTGAACTTTTGCAAAGTGGAGCCATAATGAATAAATATTACCAGCCTCATGAAGCGCATATTCCCTACCTCCTCCAACTCTTCATTGACTACAATCTATATGGAATGAATTTAATTAACCTGGCTGCTGTCAGGTTCCGGAAAGTTAAAAGAAAAAGTAAGAATTTTTTTTTTTCTAAATTAAGATTTTATTTATAAAGTTTTTAAACTTTTGTGTTTCTCCATAATAGTCTTTGTCATACTAGCAGAAGGACTAAGGAAATAGCTTAGTAAATAATAAAGTTTTCCTGCTTTGTGGTTATTTAAGAAGTATATAAAATAAACAGTCACTTTGGTTTTTGTCCTTACGTGGCCTATAGTTTATTTGGGTAAACAGAATATATGTTATAAAATGTAATACTTACATAACATATTAGCAGAAAATAAAACATTCAATTTGCATTAAATTAATCTATAAATATATAATATATAAAAATGCATGTGTATATTATATATAAATTATATATAAAAATATAAATTAAATTAAAATTTTAAAAATTCATTTTGAATTAAAGACACAGAAATTAATAGTGAAATAGTGGTACATTACTGTTTTGTTGTTGAATATGAAGAATTGACCCAGTACAAATTCATGCTTTTTAACTTCAACCTTGCTTTTACTACTAATTGATAATCCTTTTATTCATCTGTCTACTCTACTCTCACTCTATTCCTTTCTTTAAGTCACTAAATTATACCTCCCCAATTCCAACTTTCAATACATAATTTCACTAAAAACATTAAGGTTATCCAATATGAGTTTTCTAATTCCTTTTACACATATTGTATATTTATGTAGTTAGCATTATGTCCTGAAAAATGAAAGACGTTATATTCCAGGGGTCAGCCTGGAGAGTCCAGTGGATTATTAGTATTAGTTAGTTATTTGTCAAAATGCTGGCTCAGAACTACACAGATATCACCTAAATTTTAATTCCATACTCTTCTATTTGACTTTCTAAAATATACTTTTTCATATCTTATGTTATTTCTACCTCTTATTACAATACTATAGACAAAATGTATTATTGGATTATGTCTTTTTCATTAATAGAAGTTTGATAGCAGTTAATGTGGTTTAATATTGGTCTGTACCATAAAAAGCTTTAATAAAAAAAAATTGGTCTCTCCCTTCTTGGTAAAATTAAACAATAGGATTAGGTGTTATGTGTATATTTGCTTCCATAAGATTTTGAAATAGAAGGGTTTTCTCTGTTTTGTTTTATAGGATGTTATGTTTTCTTTTAAATATAGCCAAATTGATTGTAAAGGAACTATATTTCTTAATGATTTTGAGGTAACCCAATGCTAAACATAAAATATTCATTCATTATTCAATTCTTGGTTGTTGTGGAGATAAGTGAAAGGAGTTCAAGTAAAAGTAATACCTGAAGATATAATGCCTAGTAGACATAATGATTACAGTAATATACATAAAGTCAATACAAACAAAATAATAAAAATAATGCTGCAAAATTTTAATACTCAAATTTGGCTCTAAATAAAAAAATGGAAGGGACTTCTCACCACATTTTTGAAGAGGTCATGGTCTCTTAATATACTGACTATATTGTCAGACTTTCAGAATGATGGTTAGTTTTGTTCAACTCTTCCCCATCTTTTTTTTTTTTTTAATCCTTTATTATAAGAGATTATTCTATAAATGTTAAGTTCAATTAGGAATTTGCTGGGAAATTTAGGCGATGTAAAAACAAAAGAACAAAATTTCTTTTTTAAAAAATATTTAAAAATATCTTTATGAAAAAATTTAGGGAATGCTACATTTTAAATGTTAGTTGGATTTCCAAGTGAAGATATCACATAGGAAATGATGTATAAAGACTTAAAAAGATAATAGTAAGTCTTTTGTGGGAAATATAATTTAAGAGTAATTTACAGAGATACTAATTGAAGGCATGAGAATGAATCAGCTATTCAAGGAAGAAAACATGAATGCAAAGGAACAAAAGAAGGATTGAAGCTCAGGACATGTCAAAAGTAACAAATTCCATAAAAGGAGACCTCAGAGAGAATATAATAATCCAGAAGCTAAGAAAGATTTCTATGAAGATAGTTTGGTTATTAATGCTAATTCTAACGTTCAAGAACGATTAACAATGGACAAAATCTTTGGTAATTTGAGAAAGTCACTTGAGTGAATGGAGTCTTAAGTATTGAAAGCAAATTATTGAAATGACACAGAATGATGTGTGTAAAATCTAGAGGATAATTTATGTTACAAAAACAAAATCATAAATAAATAATTTGAAAGACATAAAACATCAACATAGCAATCAGTTATGATTCCAGAAGACTTATGATGAGCTATGCTATCTTTTCTTCTGACCCAGAGGTGATGGACTAATTAATTAATAAGCAGAATAATATGTACATTTTTTTTTGATACAGACAATATGGGAATGTTTTGTTGAAAAGAGTTTGTTTTACCTTTTGGGGGGAAGTGGGAGGGTTGTCTTTTTAAGAATTCCTTTGGGCAGTGAGAAGTTTAGTGATTTGTCCAGGTTTACATAAACAGTATGTGTCAGAGGCTGGATTTGAATCCATTTCTCTAAACACAACATCAGTTTGCCTCATTATTTTAAAGTGTTATTAATAAAGTTTAATAATTTAATGAGCAAATTGTAGATAGTTAAAGAGACTGAATATTATGAGGCAGTATCTGTTGATAAATTATTGAAATTTAATCATGAATGATAGAAATGATATGATAGGTAGAAGGAAAGAAAATACATTCCAGTGGTAATTTTTGTTTTTTGAAATAAAGAAAACATATATGTTTAAATGTATAAGGGAAGATTTAAACAATACAGGTTCAAGAGGGGAAGTTAGGTTTAAGTTGTATTTTCAAGAAATTGGACTCTTTGTATTGGTTTATTACTCTAAAGAAATAGTGGTACTGGGGCAGCTAGGTGGCACAATAGATAGAGCACCAGCCCTGAAGTCAGGAGGACCTAAGTTCAAATCTGTCCTCAGACACTTAAGACTTTATAGCTATGTGACCCTGGGCAAGTCACTTAACCCTGATTGCTTCAGGATAAAAAGAAATAGTGGTACATTACTATTTTGTGGGGGAACTCAGGAACAGATTGAATTATATTTGATGATGATTCTTATCATTTTGGCTCAAAATCATAAAATATAATCTGTGGCAAACTTTTCTAATTCATAACTGAAATTTGTTCTACGTAGAACTTTGCATAGTTTCAAAATAAAATTATACATTTTCAATTTTTCCTAATGCTAAATTAGGGAAATGTGCATATTCTTGTGCTTTAGATACTATAGTAATAACTGACCATTAGATAGGGCTATTTTATCTTATTTTTGTATTACTTGTTATCTTAATAGAGCCTTGTGTGAGGTAGGCATTTTAATAAATATTTTTTGGACTAAATCCAAATGTAAGATAAAATAATGTCAAAATGTGTTTTATTATGGATTTAACTAAAATGAATTTTAAAGAAGTATTTTGACAAAATAGGTTACTTAATAGGAATTGTATGCTTCTAACCTACAATATGAATTTTTTTAAAATATGGTAATATCCCCATTTAGACAATTTATAGTCCTTTTTATACTTGTTATTCCTTTAATAATGTTTATAAAGTACCTAAGGATATTTTATCTTTTAATAGACATAGAACATATTCAAGGAAAAGAACATGTTTTTACTCAATGAAAATTGACATAGGTTCTTATAGAGCCATTAAAATGTTGTCCTTTTATTCATGGAAGATCAGTATCCATAGAATGGAAGATTCCTTAAAGGAGCCCTTAGTAGTCTTTAGTCAGTTTCATTTAAATATTTCATTTAAAAGGTCATAGTAGCAAAGACAGTGTTCTTTTCTTATAGATATATGATATGCAAATATTGAGTTGTAAGAAGAGATTGTAAATTTAATATATAAATCCTACCATCAATATGGTTTTTTTTTGTTTGTTTGTTTGTTTGTTTGTTTGTTTGTTTGTTTTTTTTTGGCTACTCAGTCTGTTGCAAACAAAGAGTTAATCTTCATAAAGAAATCTCCTGGGAAGTAGTAAATATTCAGAGGCAGTTTCTGAAGCATGACCCCATTACACACTTTCTTAAACTAGAACTTGTGAGCAAACATACACAGTCCCCTCATCTTCTGCAGGTCAAAGTGCATTTGCACTCACCAAAGGTTTCCACTCACTGCTCCTGCATCTGAAATGCATTGTATATTCTCTTTCAGTTTGGGGAATGAGTGCTAAATTGTGTTTTAAATTTGATCTGGTATCCAGTTTCCATAAGCCTCTTTGTGAAAGCCAAAAACATATATTTCTTGGGGAATTTAGGTTAGAGACCACAAATATACATTTTTATATATGTTTTTTAAAGTGATTACATAAGTATATCTACCACATAGAACATTTATTCTCCCACACACATATTATGAATCCTTTCTTTCCTTTTTGGTTTAAATATATTGTAACACTGTCTATTGACATAGATTTGTAATGCATAAGTAATTTTAGAACTTGTCATAGAGGTGATAAGGTATTGAATTTTAACCTAATGCGTGATACAAAAAAATGCTTTTATTTCTTTTACCTTTCTATTCCTAGGTGATACATTACATGGAATTGGATGTTACAAAGATCAGTTACCAAGAAATTCCCTTACTGGTACTCTGTTTCGTTGGGAAGAAGATGAAATACCAAGGTCAGCAAATATTTTAAAAGTAAAAAAGAAACTAAAAAATATTCATTTTTCAAGTCATGACAAACTAATGGCTACTGGATTATAGAATTTAATATAAATATTTCATGATATCATTTTCCTGTGTGAAAAAAAATTTTTTTAAACTTAGATGGTGTCTGTTAAACCAAATAATAGACTTAAATACCCTCAATTAAAAATAGTTCCATTCAAGAACCCTTTTTTTCAAAGTCTTTAGTTGGGAGAGGAAAAGTATTCTAAAAAATTTGCACTACTCTCTTTCCTGAGTAATATAGTTTTTCATGATAAATAGTCATTACCAATATTCATTCTGTTTTCATCTTTTAACAGTTTTTAAACTTCAGTGTTTTATTAAAATATAAACATCAAAATAGTTTGGAATGTACTTTACACATGTCATTTCATTTTATCCTCATTGTGTGATAGATAAGGAAACTGAGATTCCAAATTAGTTAAGTGGCTTGCTGCTGTTTGAAGTGGGCTTTGAATTCAGGTCTTACTGATTTCCAGGTTATTTCTTATTTATTTCACCATCTAGCAGCCAGAAGTAAAAATCTGTGACTTCACATGATTGTTAACTCCTAGCTGCTCACCTCAGTGGGGGTCAACTGGTTTCTTACCTTCCCCAGGTCTTCGGACGTCTTGGGCTCTGATTATCTCAATCAGAGAGCTACCTCTTTTGAGGTTCCACCACAGAACACCTGAGTCACTCAAGTATGCAGCAGTAGGTCTTTTATTCTATCTCTTTACATAGTGTTCCCTAACGTTCCCTCTAGCATTCCCTCCGGAGTTCTTCCTTCCCTTCTCAAGTTCCCCCCTTTCTTCCTCGGAGTTCCCCCCAGACTTTCCCCTGGAGTTCCCTTCCCCCTTCTACAACCCCCTTTTTGTAGTTTCTAGGTCACATGACTGAGAGTGCATGAATTTGATCATGATCAGCAAGAGCGAGGAGGCTTTTCCTCATTAATAAAGTTTACTCAATACCTTCAATGCCCTGTTTATCAGGCTCAGGCAGAATAAGCCTCTGAGTGCCTCTTAAACTCTGCCCTTGAGATCTGCCCCTCTAATACATGATGTATTTTTTTTTTTTAATGGGTTGGATATTTTGATTTTTCTTAACTGTATAATTGGTAAAGAAATTGTTTCCAATGACTGTTCTGTGCCATAGACTCTGTATCCTAGATTTCTCTAGTCAGAACTGATAATGTTTTCTTGAATGATCAATTTATGGATTTCAGTGCACAAGGCCAGGAAGGGTTAGTGATGTGCAGTACATAAAGTTTTCCTGATCTTTCTGCTTATCCATCAAAGATGAAATGGCAACAATTAGCTTCTGTGTAATTTTTACAGGTGTTACATTTACTTCTTTCTCTAAGCAAGTTTGTTTTTCATCTGTCTGTTTTGGGGGGTAAAAAATATATTCATAAATACACATTAACACTACCCTTTAGTGGGTTAAATTATCTTTCACAAAGGGCAATAAATTCTAGGATTCAAAGAAAGAAAATGTTATTGTTCGTGTGAGTAAACTCAAAGCCCAGTAATATGTACTTTTCAGAACCTATAAAAATGTGGTAATTATCTTTATAATATTTCATTTCTCCCCAATTACATGTAAAAATAATTTTTAAGATTTGTTATCTTTTAAGTTCTAAATTCTTTCCCTTCACTCTCCCTGAGATAGTTAACAATCTGATATAGATTATACACGTATAATTACGCAGAACATTTCCATATTAGTCATTTTGTGGGGGAAAATGAACAAAACAAAAAAAGTAAAAAATAATTTGCTTCAGTCTATATTCAGGCATCATCAGTTCTTTCTCTGGAACCAAGATAGCATTTTTTTATCATGAGTCCTTTGGGATTGTCTTGGATCATTGTACTGCTGAAAATAGCTAAATCATTCAGACTTGTTCAACATGTAATATTGCTGTTTGTGGGCAATGTCTCCTGTTTCTGCTTATTTCACTCTGTATCAGTTATTCATGTAATTCTTTCAGGTTTTTATAAAATCATTCTACTTATAATTTCTTATGGCACAATAATATTCCATTATAATCTCATACCATACTTTTTTTCATTCTTATCAACTCTGTGGATAAGGGAAAAATTTTGGACCAACCGAGATATAGAGAGCATTATAAAATATAGTTATTTTTTTCAAATTTGCTTAATTTTTTAGATTTCTAATTGAATAATGAGAAAAATAATGAGAGAACTCTAATTGAATTAATATACTAAATGATACCTTCTTACTATAAAATTCTCTTTCTTTTTATGTCTAAAGATTAAGTAAGAAAAAAGTCTCATTTTAGAAGAGTAACGAATAATAGATATTTGTATAGCACTATATAAAACCACATTTGTGTGTGTGTGTGTGTGTGTGTGTGTGTGTGTGTATTTCCATGTTAGGAAGCCATAAATCCATAGACAGATGCGCTTTTCCAACCCTTAAAATGCTTTAAAAAAAAAAAAAAGAAGAAGTCTGATTTTATTGTGTATATGTGTATGTGTGTATACTAAGTACACACACATATTCACTTGATCCTTAAAACAATCTTATAAGATAGAGCCTAATGGTATATAGAACCTTTTTATACAGAAGTAAATAGACTTACACCATGTCATTTGTCTAAAGTCATACAACTTGAAAGGATTAGAGATGGGATTTGAATCCATATATCTTCTCATTTCATATCCAAGAGCTTGTCAGCCAGTAACCCTAATACTATATTTGGATACCAAAAAGATATGGGGTTTTAAATAATATTACTACATAAAATTTGTGAATATATTGGTTATACTTTGAAGGCTTTTGGAAGTAAGCTTTTTAAATTCTTTAGTTCTTAAGAAAATATAGTGAACTTTAACAAGGAACCCTGAATATTTTTAGGAAAGGCCATTTTATTCCCTTTAAAAATAGAGCACTGTAGGAATGGGGCTGCTAGGTGGCACAGTGAGTAAAGCACCATGCAGGGAAAACCTACATTCAAAACCAGCATTAGACACTTGAGCTATATGACCATGAGCAAGTCATTTTCACCCTGTTTGCTTCAGTTTCCTCATCTATAAAATGATCTGAAGAAGAAAATGGCAAACCACTCTATTATCTTTGACAAGAAAACCCCAAATGAGATTGTGGAGTCAGATTAAAAAGCAACTGAATCACAATAACTGAACAAGAAAAATATGTATCATAAAAAGTATTACATGAAACAATAGCTACATATGTTTATTGTGTAAGGTTCTTAAAATTAACAAAATGGCCTTTTCTTAGAAATTTTAAGTAAATAAAATAGAGTATAATTTGCCAAAGGAATTCATTATGTTATAAGGCATAATAAATACAAAAATTTCTGGTTATATCACTTAAGATATCACAAATTTTATATTCTGTGATTAATTATTTTCAAATTAGTTGCCCCAATTTAAAGTCTTACTGTATTTAAATAACTGCACATCATTGCCATCAAAAATATCCACAAAAAAGTCATACTGCACAATCATCATAGATATTAACATATTTGTTTTTGTAATATGATTGTTAAATACCTTTAAAATTGAAAATTGTATCATCTACCCAACATGAATGTTATGTCCTGGTTTTGGTATTCTTTCTAATTTGTGCCTGAAGAACAAAGATCATTACCCTCATGAAAGGACATTGCTCATGCCTCATTTCTGATTTTTCCAGTTTGATATCTGTGGCCTCTTTCTTTCTAACTTCATGACATTGTTTTTTGTTTTTTTTTCTTGGATATTCTACCCACCCGGTCCTGCTTATTTGCTTTATCTTTTCACTTCTACTACTGGCCTCTTTTCATTTCATTTATTGTTTCCTTTCTATATATTCAGTTTCCCACTAGCCAACTTTCATTGTGTTCTTTAATTTATTCCATTATTTTTCACCATTGAATTTATCTCAAATGGCTTTTTTAATTGCACTTGTAGATACTTGGTTTGTTCATTTTTTAGTATAGTAGGAATGCGGGGTCTTAATAACTCAGAAAAAATGTGTAAGGAACAACTGAAATTTAAAGGTAGCAGAAATGGTTGAAATCTCTATGAGAAATTATTTAGAATTTTTTGAAATTATTAATTTCAGATGTTCTGCCAAAGTCTCTTTTTTGTTATAATGGACCAATTAAGTAATCTTTCAACTAGTATACATTAAAACCCATTCTTGCCATCTCTCCTTTGTTATTCTTGTCCATATCTTTCCATAAATTTTCCATAAAGAATACACCTAATTATTGAAGATCACCTTTTTTTTTTCTTTTCCTTTTAATATTATAGATTTCAATGTGGTTCTGGGGCTATCAGAAAGTTATTCCTCAATAAATTATCTTATCAGTGTGGGCATACAAAATAGCAAAGAAGTTCAAAGGACAGAAACAGAAACTGAGAATAAATCATACTTAATTTAAAAGTTCATTTTATTATTTACGTAAGGCCACATTCAATTTAAAAGAATTACAAAATCATAAGATTTTTAGTTGAAATGGACCTTGAATGCTTTTTAGTCCAACTAATTTATTTTATAGCACTCACATTAACTTGACATTTTTTTTCTACGAACAATGTTATAAATTAACAACCAATTTTTATAAACATATAGTTAATGAAGAAATGTAGTTTTTGGGGTGTTATTTTAAAATTGTGGTAGTATTAATTGTATTTTAGATTTGCTCCATGAGCAGAAGACTAACAAAACAAGTGATATCATGAAATAAAATTACCTACACAAAAAATAATAGCTTTTTGCCCCAGATTCAGAAACAGAACATGAGCTTACCTTTTGATCCCTCTGACTAAAATTAGTTTGGGTTTGTGGGAGAGTGAGGAAGAGATCTTTAGGAAAGTTTCTAAAGTACGCTATTTGTTTTTAGTGTGCTTCCATATCTCATTTAAGTTTTTTAATATTACTTTTATATTATTCATTTTCTTCCTTTAGCACCTCCAGTTCTCTTGCAATTATGTACTCTTCCCACATTGTAATTCATCAACCCAAGTTATAAGCCATCTGTGCCTCCTCATCTTTTGTGATCCCTATAATTGTATTTCCATAAATTGCTCAAAGATAATCTATTAGAGACCTTCTTCTTTTCCTTTTACTGTTTTATGGATACTTGTTGTGACCCTGAATATCTTAGAATTAGCCGGAATTAAGATAAGCAAAAGTCTTTATTCTTGGTCTTTTGGGGTTGCCGTCAGGAGATTAGATCCAGCAATCTCCACACCTCCTTCCCCTCTCTCCACCGACAAAAGAATGATCCTGCCTGTCCTACTCTACCCTCCCATCTCCCTCTTTTCCTTCTTTGTCCATACCCACGGATCCAGCACAGAATAGTTGGAGGAGGGTCATTCTCCAAGAATATGTTAGTAGAGAATTGTCCAATTGGTAATTAGCCCTACTGGTTACCTTGCATCTGCTCAGTTCTTTACAGATACTAGTGTGGCACTGGGATTGTCTGGTAAGCCTCCATAAAATCACCTCATATTACTTCTCCAGACATAAAACTATGATCTATATTTGCTCTATAATCTGATTTAATTTTAAGGGCTGAAAATTCTCTTCTTTAAATTTTTTCAAACCAGAAATTGATCTTTTCCCTATCATCATTCCAATTTAAGTCAAATATTTCTTTATTTGTGATAAACTAGTTTTTCATTTTCAATTATTCAGTGTCATTTCTTCAGTTGAACCAACTTAGTGGTAAAACACATGATCAACATAATATCAGTATGGCTTCAGCAATAGTATACATCAATTGACCAAGAAATTTTGGCTTCAGGTGTACACAAAAATTTTGGCAGAGTCCATGGTGATACTGTAGTAAGTTACTAAGGAATGCAACAATGTTAAAGGTACCAAATTTCAGATGAGCTACTTAAATTGAGATCCTCTCAGTTTTTTCTCTAATCATGATGAAGTTTCAGCTCTCAGCTACATTTTCAAAAAGAGTTAAAGGATAGGCTGCTCTGACTTGTTGGCTATTATTTACTTTCTCCATTGACAGCAATAGAATCAACCATAGTTATAATATAAAATTCTGTCTATTCAAATTGATTTATTTCAAGATAACCTTTTTTTTTAGACAAAGATTGAGTAAATTATTTGTGAACAGCTTTTATGTGCCTTCATTTACACTTACAAATGACTAGATAGCCAAACCATTATTTATCTTCAAGATATTTAGTACACGAAGTTTATATGTCTTCATATTTGTGTCATTTGTAAAGAGTCTTAATTTATTAGGTTCTAATGTCTATTCACCCAGTCCAGTAACAACTTTTGATAACTTCCTAATCCCTTTGACTACTGAAAGAAATACTTTTGGGTCAAGCACTGCAGTGTAATTTTCATAAGGCTATATTGTTTTCATTTTGTTGCTTTTTCTGGGTTTTGACTCCCTTGTGGAAGATTCAGTATGATTTTTCCTTGTTGTAATTTATTTACATTTTTAAAGAAAACTTTTAACTCATTTAATAGTGGATATGGGGAAGGAAGAAGGTTGGTGTTATCCTTTTGTTTCTTTCTTCTACCTTCAGTAGCACTGCTCTGATTAGTTTTGCTCCCAAATTTGATGTTCTCTCTTTTGTATCTTTTAAAAAAATTTTTTCACATTTCTTACCAAGTATAATAGGTAAAATGTACTGCTTCAGTCCATATATCTAGAATAAGTACCTACTATGCTTCCGTGTTGCTTTTTTACTTAGATGAAATATTCTTGCTTCAAAAAAAAAATTTTTTTTAATTACACATCCATTCATCTGTAAACTATTCAACTGACCTGTATATTATGCATTTTAAATAATATTATTACTATTTACTGATATTTTCCCAATTTATAATTCTGTTTAATATACAAACCATCCACCAACTATGTAGTTAAAGTACACTGTAGTTATATTCTATTGTAATTTCATTTCATTATAGTTCTTTAATTCTGGAAGGTGTTGAGCCACAAAGTACCTGTGAATTAGAAGTGGATGCTGTAGCTGCTGATATTTTAAATCGGCTAGAGATTGAAGGTATGTATCTGCTCATTTTTTATTTTATACCATTTCTAAAAAGCCAAAATTTATATCTCAAAAATAAACAAAAAAATCAACCTTTGAAGAAGCCATAATTTAATTGCTGTGGAGACTCCTACTAATATATTTTGAAACTCCTCTAATAACTTTGAAAACCCTCTTTTTTTAAATGAATGTAGTCAAAAAGAATAATCACCTGAGGCTGGCCTTCCAATGATGACTGTCTCTGAACTTGATCTTCAGATAATGTAATTACAAGAACCATGCTTGAAACCTTTCCTTCTTGGCATAGAAACTTTTTTTCCCCACTATTGTAGCCTGCAAGGAACAATTCCCTCAAGTAGCAAATGCATTGTATTACATTCTAGGAATATGAAGATCAAAAAAAAGAGGAATCTCAAAAATGCTCTAAAGAAACAAACATTCTTTCAGGGGAGCAACATACATATACAAATATATTTAGAAATATGTGTGTGTGTGTGTGTGTGTGTATGTGTGTGTGTGTATACACAAATTCAGTAAAGGTGAAGAGACAGGAAATGGGATATTATGAGTGAAGAACAGTAAGCAAACTCATTCATTTTTTGTTGACCAAATAGCTATATTACTTTGTGCCACAAACTGGAAACCAGTATGACTACAGAAAATCAAATAGTGGACCTAAAGGAAGTTTAATGCACTTTATTCTATTTTTCCTCTTCATTCTCTTGTTCAGTTTTCATAAAACTCTGTGGAGAATTCCTGAGTATTTTTGTCCAGTTAAATGTTTGAGTTTTCTTAGGCTAGTGATTTGGGGAGCAGGACAAGAAGCAAGAATAATCAAGAATACAAAGGAGAGAAACATTGTCAAATACAGAATGGGCTAATAAGGACATCTTGTAGGCTTATTTCTGGAAACTATTTGCAAGTTTCTTATAGTACACAAAGTAAGTAACTCAAGGTTAAGTTATTAGGCAGGGGAAAGAGCAATCAAATGTCCATTATTAAATAAAAAATTTTTTTCACTACTTTACTTTGAAATATTTTTTTAAATTTGTAGCTCAAATTGATGGAAACCCTGGTTTACAAGCCATATGGGAAGATGAAAAGCAACGCCGAAGAAACAGAAATGAATCCTCTCAAATTAGTCAATCTGAATCACAAGGTATACTTGCTAATTTATTAAATACTTTTTAAAAACTCAACGTGTGTGTGTGTGTGTGTGTGTGTGTGTGTGTTTGTGTGTGTGAGATCTAAATTATTAACTCCCCATACAGTTTGTCAGAAGCAATGTGACATAGTGTAAAGAACATATTACTTGGAGTCAGAAAACCTGGATTCAAATACCATCTTAGATACTTACTAATTGTGTAATCATGGGCAAGTCACTTAGCCTCTCATAGCCTCAATCTCCTCATTTGTAAAATGGAGATAATATTTATAAATTGTTATTACTCATATCAGAATGAATTTCACAAATTTTCTTTCAATTGTCATATAAAATTTCCCCTCTATTGTCTCTTTATCAATAGTTCTTCACTTTGACAGAATCTAGAGGGCCTTACTATTTTCTCATTTGTGCTTATTAATGATTAATGTTCCTACTCCTATAGTCTGTTTTTTACTTTCCTTTATTTTGTCCTTTTATCTGACCATGACCAAGCTCTTTCCTCATTCACTAATACTTTCTGAACCTCTTGTTTCACCAAATGGAGATTATGAAACACATTTTTGGAAACACAGTTATAATTCACTAAGCTATGGAAGGCTAGACTATTAAGTATTGCCCCCAAGTTGATTTGTTAGTATTTTGAGTACTTTTTTCAGATTATTTCTCAGAAAAATTTGAAATTAAAAATATACTGAAGTTCATTTTAATATTTAAGAATAAAATTATTATAGTTGAGTGCTTTTTTGTATAAATTTCAAAATAATGTTGTTTATCAAGGAAATAGATAAGCTTGAGTCTCCCATTGCATTCAGGAACATAATATGTTGATAGGTTAAGGGAAATGTTCTTTTTCTACTCTAAATGCAGGTTGTAATTATGGAATTTTATCTTGAATGACTTCAAGTGCCCAACATCATAACATGGGTAACCATTTTAATTTTGTTTGACATTATAAGAGAACAGCTTTTAGATTAAAGGTGTTTCACAAAAGTTGGTAAGTTGTTATCACTTTTAAAAGTTCCTTGAGGAAAAAAGCTTAGTATTGCTTCAAAATATTTTATTAATTTACTGTTTGCCTATAAAAGATCCTCTTCCTTTTTTGAATGCGTTTTTTAAATTTAAAGATCGTGGATGTGTTCCAGCAACAGAGAGTGAAAAAATGTTTCAGAAGAGACTTCAGGAAGTTCTTAAGCAGAATGATTTCTCTGTGTAAGTAGTCATTTAATATAGTTCATTGAATTGACCTTTCTCCCTTGGTAATCTAGTTAGTTTTAAAGGATGTGTTTTAATTAAGCAGAACATTATCAGGATCTGTGGACTACAGTAATGGATCCCAGGAGTTCTCTGCTGAGTTAACTTTACATTCTGAAGTTCTGTCTACTGAAGCTATTCCCTGTTCACCAGCTAATGTGGTAGAAATCCATCAAGAAAAGGAGCTGAACAAAGGTGAGCTTTTTAGTAACATCACCTTGAATTATAGTCTAAAGCAAAACAATCATGTGATTGCTTTTATTAAATTATTTGTATTTAAAATACTGGATGACATTTATTAATGTTTATTTTAACTTTAGAAATTAGGTTTCAATCCGATATGGGGAGGATAAGAAGTATGTACATTTCTAAGTAGCCCTTATATGGCAGATATTTATCCTATTTGTCATTTGATACTTGCTATCAACAGATAGTCTCTTTGTCTTCTCATTGTGTGCTGCATTCACCTCTTTGTTACAATATAAGATGAAATTAATTTTTTGTTCTATATGTGCCTGAATTTTAAATGTACTTATTATATCATAGCCCCTCATGAAAAAGGTGTGAGAGTAAGAGTAATGAATTATAGAGTACTTTGAAATCTTAGATTGAAAACTTCTAGAACTTAATTTTTATGAAAATATAATTTACATGATCATACAGCATAAATAAAAATTTACCTTCTAAACAGGAATAATTGAACTCAGCTGTAATTTTGTGAAGATTGCAGAATTTTAAGGTTCTTATTGGATACAATTTGTTTAAGTGTTCACCAAATTTTTAAAAATTCTGAAAGTTTAAATTGTAGAGGCCCATAACTAAATGTTGCCTTTGTTTTTATCTTAAGAATACTTAAGAAAGAATAGTCATAAAGAAGATGAAGCACTTATTAATGAAGAAGCAATTTTAAATCTCATGGAAACAAGTCAGACTTTTCAGCCTCTGTCCCAAAGACTGAGTCAATCTCCAATTTTTAGTAAGTAATTTAATAATACAGTAAGTATTCCATATTCCAACTTTTAGATTTATGTGAACGGTATTTTTGGTGAATTAACTGTTTTGTGTTTAGACAAAGTTAGCCTGAAGACACTTGCTTAATATAGCTGAAAGAGCACACACTATGAATTGGCAGTTAGAAATCAGCCTATTATTCTTGCACTGTTACTTTGGACTTAACTTCCTCTTTTTTAAAGTAAGGCTAGTGATTTATTCCCTGCCTATTTCACAGATTTGGTATTAGATTTAAATGATTTACTGTTTGTAAAGGGCATTGAAATCTCTGAATTGTATGTGTAAAATACTGGAATGGAAAAGGTATATAGCATATGAGAATACATTTAGTTTACCATTTAAAGCCCGAGTTTGAATCCTTCCTTTACCATTTCTGAGAAGTGTGATTTGAACCAAATTGTATAATTTTGATCCTCCATTTCTTAAATGATATTGTCAGAATCTAAAAAGATCTTGATAAGTTAGATTATTGGACTGAATAAAATAAAATGAAAGTTACTAGAAATAAAGTGTTAAACATGGGTTCAGAAAATATGCATCACAAGTATAATTGTGGAAATTGTTATCCAGTTTCTCTGAAAAAACATGAGGCTGTTAGCAGACTTCAAGCTCAGAAGATGACAATATTTTGTGGCAACCAAGAAATCCATTGTGATTTTATGCAATATTAGGAGAAGAATAGTTCTTGGCAGCTAGATGGCTTAATGGATGAAGAATTGGGCCCAGAGTCAGGAAAATCTGAATTCACATCTGGCTTCAAAACACTTAACTAGATAAGTCTTTTACCTCTCTTTACCTTAATCTACTGAAGAAGAAAATGGCAAACCATCCCAGGATCTTTGCCAGGAAAACCTCATGAACAGTATTGGAGTACTATGTAACCGTAAGTCGTGAAGAAGTACACACAACTGAACAAAAACAAGTTCTTGGCAATAATTTGGGTGCCCCTAGCTTCTCTATATTTTCTCTTCAAATTTATCTTTCATCTATTCTGTATTAATCTTGTATATTGATTTATTCCCTGTTTTTATGTAAATAGGGAGGGAAAGAAAAGGTATAAGCATTTGTTAAGCATTACTGTGTGCCAAAAATTGTGCTAAGCACTTTACAAATATTATCTTTTTTAATTCTTACAACTTCAAGAAGTAGGTATTATTATTATTATTATTCTAATTTTGCAAATAGGGAAACTGAAGCACACAAGTTAAATGACTTACCCAGTATCACACAGCTGATAAGTGTCTCAAGCTGGATTTGATCTCAGGTTTCCCTGATTCTATACATAGCACTCCATCCATTTGCAGCACATACCTGTCACTAATATCTTGAGGAAAAGAACTGTTTTTACTTTTCTTTGCAACTCGGAATGATTAGCAAAATGCTGGCTTATAAGAAACTCTTAGTAAATATTTGATTGATTGATAGTTCTGCTTTACTCTGCCCTATTAGATTATATTTGGAACATTATGTCAAATTCTCACATCTTTTAGAAAGTACACTTAGAAGCTGGAGAAGATCCAGAGGTTGGCAGCCACAATAGTAAAATGCTTCAAGTTCAATTAAGTTTATATTGTTTGTTTCTAAAGGGCTGAATCAAGAGCATAGGGCACAAGTTGTAGAGGCAAATTTGTGTGAGACATAATGAAAATTTCTTAATAACAAGAGCTTCCCAAATTAGATTAGGCTGCCTTGGAGATAGTGGGTTATCCTTCAGTTGACCACTTGGTACATATGTTGTGGTAGAAATATTTTATTCTGTAGAAGTTGAACTAAATTGTCGCTAAGGACCCTTCCAATTTTGAAATTCTGTGATTCTCTATCTGTAAGTAGATTAAATCTAAACTCCTACGTTGTGACTAGTAGGAATTTTTTAGGATAACTTCTAAAGCTGTGAAATATTGCCTTAAAGGCAGTATATACTAGCCCCTTTTAAGGGCCACTATTGCCTCATTGCCTTTTTTCCTGTCAGCTTCTTTATTATGTGACTGAAAAAGCACTCCTAGGCTACCTTAGTAATTTCTTTACACTAATTCCTTATTAGCAGTTTAGAAGGATTCATTAGTAATTTTAGGCTCTTGACTAGCTTTCTTTTAAATATTTCAGCCTATTATGGTTATACCTTTTTTTGACATGTACCTTTTTTAATATATATTTTTATTTCATTATATTATTTAAATTTAATTACCTACCCATATTAAATTTTTCAGTAACATGTTAAAATTTTTTATGTAATTTTCAAAAATTTTGAGTTTCAATTTCCCACCCCATTCCTCTCCTTAAGAAGGCAACCAATTTGATATTAATTGCACAATCAATTAATTATACATGCAAAATATATTTCTACTTTAGCCATAATGATAAAAGAAAACATAGACCCCCCCCCAAAAAAATTTTTTTTTTTAGTTCCAGTTTACATTCAGAATTCACAGCTTCTCTGGAGATAGACAGCATTTTCATCATGGATCTTTTGGAACTATTTTAGATGATTGTCTTGATCAAAGTAGCTAAGTTATTCATAGTTGATTATTATTACAATAATGCTATCACTATGTATAATGTTCTAGTTCTGCTTACTTCACTTGGCATGAGTTCATATAATTTTGTTTTACTGAAACTATCCTGCTTATCATTTCTTACAAGAGTGTTCTATCACAATCATATTTCACAACTTGTTCAACTATTCCCCAATTGACGGGCATCCCCTCAATTTCAAATTCTTTGCCACTACAAAGAGGGCTGCTTTAGATATTTTTGTACAAATATGTCCTTTTCCCTTTTCTTTGATCTCTTTAAGATACAGGAGTTAGTAGTGGTGTTACTGGAATAAAAGGTATGCAGTTTTATAATTCTTCAAGTATAATTCCAAATTATTCTCCAGAACCATTAGACTAATTCACAAATGCACCAATAATGCATTAGTATCCCAATTTTCCACATCCCTTCAAATTATCCTTTTTTTTTTTCTGTCATATTAATTAATTTGATTAGTGTGAGGTGGTACCTTAGAGTTGTTTTAATTTGCATTTCTGTAGTCAATAGTGACATATGTTGAAACCTATTCTAGTTCTTTCTGTATAATCTCTCTCCTTTTCTTTTCATGACTTCTCCATAGGGAGTTAAGTAGCTTTCTGATGGGCCTTCCTTTATATGTCTTCCTTATAGCTACAAAGGAAACCCTCAAGTATCCCTTTTTCCACCATCCATACATTTTTTCCCCTGAGGCAATTAGTATTAAGTGATTTGCCCAGGGTCACACAGCTAGGAAGTGTTAAGTATCTGAGGCCAGATTTTAACTTGGGTCCTCCTTACTTCAGGGCTGGTGCTCTGTCCACTGTGCCATCTAGCTGCCCCCCATACATTTCTTTAATGACATCCTTACACTGATTCTCTTATATATTTGGTAGTGGGTAGCATGTACTCTTTTACTGCTCTTTGGATTACCTTGCAACTTAAATTCAGAGTTCAAAGTTATGCTATTCCATGATTCACAGCGATACAGTGTTATCAAAAGAAGAGTATTTAAAAGTGTGTCTTTGTGTCAGGGAGAAGCTTGAAGTTATTAAAAGCACCATCCTGCCTTCCCTCCTCCTCCTATCCATCCATCTAGCTCATCCATGCACAGTGTCTTTCTAAGATATTCAGTAAACCATCTGTGTTTTATACTTTCAAGTGTATATTGTAAATACTTAGATTGTAAAATCTCCATATAACCCTTGTAACCTTTTAAGTTTGTACTTAAGATTCTTATAGACTATTTATGTTTTTGTAACTTTAAGAATAAATGTTATCATTGCTTGGTGAATGACCTATAGAAAGGGATAAATGTGACCTGGGTTAATAAGATGCCTAAGATACTTTGCCAGTTGTGTGATTCTCAGCAAGTCAATTAACATCTCTAAAATTCAGTTTCCCCATCTGTAAAGTGGGGATAATTATGGCATCTACTTTACAGGATTGTTATGAGAATCAAATAAGAACTGCCAGTCATCATTATTGAAAATTCCTTAGATTGTCTTTAATGGATCTCTTTGCAGTCTTTCTTAAAGCTAATTTTGCCATCCACTGTTTTTCCTTAGTTTGTGAAATTTTACAAAGGAGTTCATATTCTAAACTGATAATGTCTTGGTCTCAAGATAGTGGGAAGAAAGGCTACAGTAATAAATGGAATCAGGAAAGCCCTCATATATAAAGGAGGAAGAGAGGAAAGGAGGGAGATAAGCATTTATTAAATTCCTATTATGTGACAGGCACTTTGCTAAGTGCTTTACAAATATGTCATTTGAGGGATAGTATTTGAGCTAAGATTTGAAAGACACATTCTAAGATCAATTGATTGAGATAGAAGCCTTTAAATAATTAACTTAAAGTTCTAAACATTTCATTGGTAAACTTTATTCTTAACTTATCTATCAAAATAAACTCTTTAGTCTGTTAACAAAAAACTTGTGTATTTGGCATATTTAAAACAATGAAAGTATAAAATTATTTTTCTTTTTAGTCTTTGCTTTATAATTTATGTTTAATGGTATACTTGAAATACCTACTAAGATGCATATGTATTACTGTGTGAATAGCAGAGGCCCCTGAAGGAACTGCAAAGAAGATTGACTTATTTTTTATTTTGTAGTGGATAGCAGTCCTGATGAATCTTTGGTACATCTTCTGGCTGGTTTGGAAAGTGATGGATACCAAGGGAAAAGACATGGCATTTCATCTTCACATCCTTCCTTTGGAAGCTCTAGAAATATTCACAATAGTGATGATGAAGAAAATGAACCACAAATAGAAAAAGAAGAAATGGAGCTTAGTTTGCTGATGTCTCAAAGGTGGGACAGCAATATTGAAGAACATAGTGTCGAAAAAAGGTAATTTGTTTTTATTTTTAGTTATTATTTTTTTGTTAGTTATTTTGGTTACATTACATATCAACATTTTATTTTCTCAAAATGATTTTCTTTGACCAGTTTGTTTGTTCCATAGACTTTAATGTGTCTTCTTTTCCTTCAGATCCTTCCTTCAGACCATTTTCCTTCTCCATGTCACCTTCACTCTTCCTTCAGTTGACCTTATACATATACCTATAGTATATAGATCTCTCAGGGTCATTGTGAAAGTTCAATGAGGTAATATGTGAAGTGTTTTGCAAACTTTAAGTGCTATATAAAATTAACAATTATCCTTCCTTGACATAAAAACATAGATAGCAGAGGCATTATTATTTTGACAATAATGCCCAAGCCACTGTTGAAAAGTGAAGAAATTATCAGTGTAATAAATTTTTTGGCTGTGTCATATAATCAGTTTATCTAAAAAGATAGGATGTTTTAATGTTCTCTTTAGCTTCCACCATACTATAGATAGGTTTTGTAACTTATTTTCTCATATGCTCTGTTTCTTTTTGCCTTTTCTTCCTCTTGCATGGTTTTCTACTTTTCTTACTATTTTTTTTCTGTCAACACCTAGTTCCCCAATATGAACCTTATTTTCTACTATTATTTGGTATTTTCCTAACTTTTATTATATAAATCTGATTATGCCTCTCTCATTATACCTGCTACGGTGAGCTAATGGGAATAACTTGGAAGGGTTTTTGTTTTGTTTTGTTTTTTTAAGTATAGCATTTGCATATATGAACAGAAATCCTGTCACTTAGGTATTCATTGGATCTTGAGTAAATCATTGAGGTTTTTTGTATTCAAAAGCAGATTAAGATGAGGCAGGAATTCTTACAAAAATCATAGGTACATTTCTAATTTATTAAGAAATAATAAATCTTATAAACCTGCTAGAATAGCTTTTTAATTTTAGTGCATCAGAAAAAGATTTTCAAAAAAGGGCATTGTGATACTCAATAAAAGGTTTTCAGATTTATCAGAAAATCAGAAACTAATTCTCATTGAAGTAGGTAAAATTACATCTTCAAGGGTCAAGGAACTGAGTCTCTGAACAATATAACACAATGCCAATCAAGTGAAAATAAAGCCAAGGATAAAATTAGAAAACAGGTTTTTTTGGGGGGGAGGGGGGTTTAGAGTCTGCTGATCAAATAAGAGTAAATGAAGATATGTTGAGCTGGCATTAAAGCCATAAAAATCCAGAAGAACAAAATAAGTTGTGATGAACACTGTAATTATGAAGACCATTAGGCACCTCCCATTCCTGCTCCCCCCCCCCCAATTTTTCTTTATATTCTTGTTATTAGGAAGTTGGGTTGAAAGTTGGTTGAGTTTTCAGAACCTTCTTATTTCTACTGAATGTATTTAATATGTTTGCCTGTCAGTGTTTGATCTTTTGCCAACAGACTATCAGTTTTCAAAGTGTAACCCATTGTAGGTCTATGAAGTCCCAACACATACCGTTCCATTTTTAGGCAACTTGTAATTGTTAAAGAGACTATGGGGGCATCGAGGTGGCACAGTGGATAGAATACCAGCCCTGGAGTCAGAAGGACCTGAGGTCAAATCTGGTCTCAGAACTTAACACTAACTAGCTGTGTGACCCTGGGCAAGTCACTTAACTCCAATTGCCTCAGCCAAAAAAAAATATAAAAAAAAATAGAGGCTATGAATAATATCTATACCTGTGATTTCATGGGCACTCATTCCATTGAGTCAAGAACATTGAGTCAAGAATTTCCTCTACTAATGCAAGTTAGCTTTTTCCTAGCAACCTAAATTCTTAGTTCCCCAGAGCACCAAAGGTTAAATGGCATATGGCCAGTATGTATCAGAGGCAAGAATTGAATCCAAGTTATCCTGGTCCCAAAGAGCAGCTTTTTTTCACTATGCCATGCTGATTATCAGTTGTCAAGAAGTTCTTCCTTATTAAGCTAAGGTCTCTTTTGCATAAATTCTACCTTTAAGTAACATGTGAGCTGTGCATCAAATTACTAGGCAAATGTGTCCAAAGAACTATAAAACTACATATCCTTTGATCCAGCAATACCATTGATTGGTCAGTATCCCAAAAATATAATTTTAAAATAGGGGAAAGATTATTACAGCAGCTCTTTTTGTGATGGCAAGGAATTGGAAATTAAGGGGATACCCAAAAGATTCATGATGGAAAATGGTTATTCACATCCAGAAAAAGAATTATGGAGTCTGAATATAGAGATCAAAGCATATTCACTTCTTTTTGTTTTTTCTTTCTCGTGTTTTTTCCCTTTTCTGATGACTAATGTGGAAATGTTTTTAAAATGAAAAAATAAGTTTCTCAATGTACTTATTTTTAGAAAAGAATGATACAAAAAATTAAAGGATAGGTACAGAGAATAACTACAAAAACATGGTATATTTTATAGGAATAAGGGAGGAATATTAAAGTTGTTAATGAGCTGAGAATCTAGAGAAGACAGCTGAGGACAACAAAAAGTGAGGGAGAACAGTAAAGAGGAGGATCAAAGTGCACAGTAGTACTGCTATTGGAATTGACAGCAGAGAAGATATAGCTCCTCAATTACTTTGCTTCCCTTTTTTTTTTTTTTTTTTTTTTTTTTTTTTTTTTTTTTTCCTGGTAAAGAAAATAGTGTTTGAACTGGAAAGCATGGAACAACTAGAACTAGGGCTAATACAAGAATTAATAGTCAAAATGAGAAGATAATAAAAGAACATCTCATTGGTTGTCTTGAAGAGTTCAAGTTATTACTCAGCCCAAATAAACTACATTTTTGGGTACCGAAAGAAAGTGGTAAGTGTGTTTCCTGAGATATTCTTAGTGATCAAGAACAACAGGATTGGTAAAGGACAAATAGCCTGATTTTCCCACAAAGGGGTAGAATGGAGTCAACCATTGGGCCTGTCTTTGATTCATGGTTAAGCTTTTACTTAACTATCAAAGAAAATGGTAATGAATCTAAAAAAAAGGAATTGATCACAAGGAGCCAACATAGCTTCATGAAGAACACATTGAACCAAACTAATCTCATTTTCTTTTTTGACAGGATTACTAATCTAGTAAATAGGGGAATATTGTGGATAAGTTTAGCCAGATTTTTGTGAATTATTAAAATCTTTCATATTGTGGAAAAATTGGAGGATTTGGGATTATGTAATGTTATTATTACATGGATTCAAAATTGAACATTTCCAAAGCATTTTCATTAATGATTGTAAGCTTAGAAAGCAGTGTTTATCAAGAAAATCTGGTAATTAATATATGTATGGAATTGACATAAAAATATAGCACCAAGAGCCATTCACCAGTACATAAGAGGTGAGAGCATATGAAGTTTTCAAAGTAAGATCAACAACCTGTAAATGACCCATCACTAATATTAAGGAAAGTACAAATTAAATCATTTCTGTGGTTTCACCCCTCATTTGCAAATTGGCAATGATGACAAAAGATGTAATCATTCAGTGCTAAAGGAACTATAGGGAAAACAGGCATACCAATGTATTGTTTTGTGACCCTGTTGAAAAGCTACAGCTGTTCTAGATTTCTTTGGAATTATGCAAGAGAATTTGCTTAACTATTCATCCATACCCTTTGATTCATCAGTTCCCTTATTGATTATATACCCCAAGAAAGTCAGAGTCAGATACAAAGATCTATTAATGCAGCAAAATATTCCTAGTGGTACTTTTTGTGTAGCAAAGAACTATAAACAAATAGTGCTTCTCCATTGGGTAATGACTGAAAAACTATGGTACATAAATATAATAGTAGTAGAATACCATATAATAAGATATTTGAATGTAATAGCAGTAAAATACCATTGAAAAATTTAAAGAAACATGGGAAGATTTTTTGTTTGCTTTTGTTTTTTTGTTTTTAATTATTAAAGGTTTTTATTTTCAAAACATAGGCACAGATAATTTTTCAACATTGATCCTTGCAGAGCCTTGTGTTCCAAATTTTCCCCTCCTTCCCCCCACCCCCTGTCCTAGATGGCAAGTAATCTATGTTATACATGTTAAAATGTATGTTAAATCCAATAGATGTAAATATATTTGTACAGTTATCTTGCTGCATAAGAAAGATCAGATCAAAAAGGAAAGAAAATGAGTAAGAAAACAAAATGCAAACAACAACAAAAAGAGTGAGAATGTTATGTTGATGCACGCTCAATTCCATGAGAAGATTTTTATTAAAATGAAGAGGAGTGTGTGTGTGTGTGTGTGTGTGTGTGTGTGTGTGTGTGTGTGTGTATGATTAAGGCCCTTAGCTTTGTTACACATTTTCTTATCTTTAAATTGAGAAAGTCAAAC
The DNA here is from genome assembly GCF_048593235.1 of Sminthopsis crassicaudata. Taxonomy (NCBI): domain Eukaryota; kingdom Metazoa; phylum Chordata; class Mammalia; order Dasyuromorphia; family Dasyuridae; genus Sminthopsis; species Sminthopsis crassicaudata. The sequence goes on from NC_133620.1 coordinate 193,057,716, forward strand.
CAGATGCCTTCAGAAGTCCCTTCCAGTTCTAGGCCTATGTTCCTGTGTACAACTACAACAATATAAATGAAAAAATCATAAAAGAAATTTAATGCCCAAATAATTGAAAAACAGTAAAAATACCTGAGATTAGATAATAAAGGAAATCTTCCTCCCTTTCTACCATTCCCTAGCTGTCTCCCGCCTTCCCACCAACCCCACTTCTCTCTACATACAAAAGAGGCTGAGAGGGCTGCTGGGACAGATTATTACATACTATCATTATATTGGTTTTTTTGCTTAAAGGCTTCTGTTATGATGGAGAATTCAGTGTCCTCAGTGAGGTGATTGGGACTAGGAGAATTATTGAAATACCTGTAATATAAACACAAAAAGCATTTGTGACTTTATAAAAGGTATAGATGGTGTATTTATCAGAGTTGCAATTGACACAGAGTTGGAGAGAGTGATAGCAAACCAAAAATATTTTAGTACATAAGAGTATTAGATTGATTTCAACTTATACCAGATGAACTTTTCAGCTGTTAGTCCCTTAAAACTCTTACATGAGGATTTTCACATATACGACCCACAATTTGATTAGTATTGGCCTAGGCAATTGTTTACCATTTACAGAAAAGCAACTCTACATTTGGCTAGCATCCTAACATTTAACAACACCCCAACTTCTCTTAATGAGTATTTTATAGACTACTATATTTCTGCAATGATGAATTATGTTTTTTCTGTTATGGTGAAGAATCAGTACTCATAAGATGCATAGTTGTTAAAATAATAATCATTAAAAGATTTTTCATATGAAAAATCCCATCCACCTCCAGAGAAAGAATTGATGGCATCTGAATGAAGACTGAAGTATATTACTTTTTACTTTTTTTCTCATTTGGTTCAAGTTTTCTTCCACAGAATGACTAAGATGATAGTATCTTTTACATGGTTGTATATGTCTAATCTATATCATATTTCTTATTGTCTTGAGGGAAGGAAAGAGAGGATAGAATTTAGAATTCAAGACTTTAAAAGAAGAATGTTAAAAATTATTTTTATATGTAATTGGAGGAAAAACAAAATCTTTTTTTTAAAAATTGTTTTCAGTTTGTCTTTTGTTTTCAGAAAACATTGTATTAGAGTCGATGTTAAGATAATTACAGTAGATATTCAAGTAAAGCAAAAATTCACAGAAGCTATCCTTATTTGTTTTAGAAATTTAAAATTTCATCCTTTTCATTGAATTGCAGTGATACCCTAGCTTCAAGTATGGTAAATTATTTTCTGTAAGTCTGAAGTGTAAATGTTTTTTCTTTAATCATACTGATGAATATCTTAATCTTTTCTAGATCACCATGTAAAAATATCCATAGAAGTTCAACTGAAGAGGAAGATTCATCTTCAGAGGAAGAAATGGAATGGAGTGGTAATAATTTGCTTCTGGCTAATCTTTCTATACCTCAGTTAGATGGAACAGCAGATGAAAACAGTGGTAAGTAAACAAAGTTATTTTTAAAATTTGCTAAGAAAAAAAATTCTTGAACTTCAGCAGTAAGAGCAGACATATAATACAGTTTTTAAAAGGTGCAGATTGTCTTGTATGCATTTCTTCTATCTCCTGGATATATTTCCTTTGGAAAAGATTGCCTTTCTGATGTTTTAGTTCTAAAATGTGTGGCTTTCTGAGGTATTAATTATATTTCATACATTTGATGCAGTGGAAAATTCCTTGCCTCTGGGATTAGCAGGCAAGTGTTCAGATTTGACCTTTACTTATTTGACTATGGACAATTAAATCAATCTCCCTTGGCTTCATTTTTTGTAAAGAAAAGAGTTGAAACTAAATGGCATTCTTTACCCCAAAGACAGAAAGAGAGTCCCCAAATATTCACAGCAGCATTTTCTGGAGGAACTAAGAGTAGCACAGAATTGGAAATAAAGTCAAAGATCTTTGACTGAGAGTGGCTAACTAATTTTGGTTCTTGGATGTAATGTGCAATAAGAAACAGTGAAGAATTCAAAGAAGCATGAAAAAACTTGTATGAAATGTTCACAATAAATTAGGCCCAAAAGCCAGTATACAAAATGATTACAGCCATGTAAATATCCTGCTGCCCCATCTCATCCCCACCAAATCTGAAACTTGAATAAGTGACCTCTGAGTTCTCTTCCAGTTCTAGGTCATGCAGTATAGAAAGGAAACAAGAAAAACACCTTGCTTATTGTTTCTTTTCCAAACAAACCTGGAAATTTCTATTTTAAATGATAATACCAAGAGGAAAATTGGTGTTAGGATTAAATTAATTTTAAGTTTGATAGGTAAAAGAAATATTTTTTTCCTTTTTCCTCCCTCCATTCTCCTAATCCCCAAATTAGGGTGAAAAAGAATTAGGTTAATGGGATTTACCACAGCTTGTGCCTTTGCACCAACTTTCCCCCATTCCTGGAATGCACTCCCTCCTCACTTACGATCAAGGTCACACAACTAGTTAAGTGTCTGAAACCAGATTTGAACTCAGGTCCTCCTGACTTCAGGGATGGTGCTCTATCCACTGCCCTATCTAGCTGCCCCTAACGATCCTGTTTCTTTCAAAACTCAGCTCAAGTCTGGCCTTTTACATAAACCCCTTCTCCCTAATTAACTTGTATTCATTTTATAGATTTATATATGGTCTACCCAATAAGATGTAAGTGTCTTGATTAAGTAGTCAATAAAGAAAAATGAGTCCAAAGAGCAAATAAAAAAATAATTTATTCTTTCCCCAGGTAAGGTTTTAAGTGATAATTCTTTAGCAGGTTTACCTTACTATTATTAAAATATTTCACATTTTCTGATTATATTCACACTTTTGAAAGGGTATAGGGGGGAGAATTCTACACAGTGGGGAGAAACTGATTTTTGTGGAAAATTATGTGATGGTGTTGTTTTTGTAATTAAGTAATTAGAAGACAGCCACGTGGCTCAGTGGATGGAGTATTGGGTCTGGAGTCAGAAAGACCTAAGTTCAAATCCATTCTCAGACTCTCATTAACTTTGTGATCCTGGGCAAACCACTTAATCTCTCTTTGTCTTAATCTTCTGAAGAAAGAAATAGCAAACCACTCCAATATCTTTTACAAGAAAACTCCATTTGGGGCCACAAAGAGTCAGAGACAGAGACAACTGAAAAACAGCAAAATAATAAAGAAGAAATTATAAGATTACCATTTGAATGTCTTAGATTATATAGATAGAAAATATCATTAGGGAGAGAAAAGAGGTTGTCATCCTCTGATTTCATCATTATAGAGAAGAAAACTAACTCCCTCCACAAATGCAAATTAACAACTCCTCTACTACTGCATCTTGCAGAGCTTCCTATGAGCCTTGAAAAGATAAGTGACTTGCCCAGAGTCAAACAGCCTCTGTGTGTCAGAGGCAGGACTAGAACCTGGGACTTATTGCCTCTAAGGTTAGGCCTTCTGTCCACTATGCTATATGATCTTTGATAAGGAAAAAGAGGAAAATATAATTCTAGACATAAGGAAAATGTTGGAAGCATATTGTCTTCTTAGGCATGTTGTAATAATTTCTGGCCTTCAAGTTTTCTTAGTAGTGGATTGTTGTGAATAGTAATTGTTAGCATAAGTGTTTGATTTTGTGTAGTTCCTTTTATCATGATTATATCTTTATGCAAAAAGGCATTTTAAAGCAGGTTTTTAGAAATAAAGACAATTTAAAATAATTAATTTAATTTTCTGTTACAGACAATCCATTGGACAATGAAAGTTCCCGAACTCATTCCTCTGTTATTGCAACAAGCAAAATGTCAGTTAAGACCTCCATCTTTCACAAAGATGCTGCTACATTAGAACCCCCATCTTCTGCTAAAATTACTTTTCCATGTAAACACACAAGTGCCCTTTCTTCCCATGTTTTGAATAAGGAGGATTTAATAGAAGACCTTTCACAGTCAAACAACATAGAGACAGGACCTGACCACACAGTCCATTCTCTTACAAATGAAAGCACTTATTCCATGAAGTACCCAGGATCTTTAAGCAGTACTATCCACTCTGAAAACTCTCATAAAGAAAATAGCAAGAAAGAAATCTTTGCAGTTTCTTCCTGTGAAAGTAGTATATTTGACTATGAAGAAGATATTTCATCTTTGAATAGACAAATACCAAGTAGGAAGTATACCAGCATTAGAAAGATTGAAAAAGATGCCTCTTTTATGCATATGAGTCGCCACATTGGTGAAAGTACATTGGGAAAAAACTTCAATTTTTCTGATCTGAGTCACTCAAAAAATAAGCTGTCCTCTGAAGGAACTGAAAAAGGTAGCAGCACAGCTCTAAATAATTTTTTTCCTTCATCATTAACAGATAATTGTGAATTAGTGTCTTGCTCAGGGGAGAGTAGAACTATGGTGCATTCTGTAGAAAGTGCCAATGATGAAGGTGGAATCAATAAACTTAAAATTAGATATGAAGAATTTCAAGAACATAAGACTGAAAAACCAAGCCTCAGCCAACAAGCAGCACATTATATGTTTTTTCCAAGTGTTGTTCTTTCTAATTGTCTTAGTAGGCCACAGAAACTATCCCCTGTAACCTATAAACTGCAACCTGGAAACAAACAGTCCCGGTTAAAGTTAAATAAAAAGAAACTTACAGATCATCAGGAGAATCTTACCAGTATCAATGATATTGGGTCCACAAAGGAAGGTGGTTATATGCAAGGTAACTCTTGTGGTACTAATTCTGAGAAAGATGATGCTCTATCCAGTGACGTAATTAGAGTTGCTCGTGAAGCTTTTGAAAATAAAACACCTGCTGAGAGTTGTATTGACTGTCACTTTGGAGATGGAACTTTGGAATCTGAGCAATCTTTTGGACTTTTTGGAAATAAATACACGCTTAGAGCCAAACGTAAAGTAAATTATGAGATTGAAGACAGTGAGTCAAGCTTTGTTACACACAACTCAAAAATTAGCCTACCTCAGTCAGTGGAGATTGGTGAAAGTTTAGATGGATCTCTAAAATCTCGAAAACGGAGGAAAATGTCTAAAAAACTGCCACCTGTCATTATTAAGTATATCATTATTAATAGATTTAGAGGGAGAAAAAACATGCTTGTTAAGCTAGGAAAAATAGATTCTAAAGAGAAACAGGTAATACTTACAGAGGAAAAAATGGACCTTTATAAAAAGCTTGCACCTTTGAAGGATTTTTGGCCAAAAGTTCCTGACTCCCCTGCAACCAAATACCCCATTTATCCATTAACACCAAAGAAAAGTCATAGAAGGAAAGCAAAACATAAGTCAACAAAGAAAAAGACTGGTAAACAGCAGAAGACAAATAATAAAACTATAAAAAGAACGTTGTCTTTTAGGAAAAAACGGTCACATACTATTCTTTCTCCTCCTTCACCATCTTATAATGCTGAAACTGAAGACTGTGACTTAAATTACTGTGATGTTATGTCTAAACTTGGTTTTCTTTCTGAGAGAAGCACAAGTCCTGTGAATTCTTCTCCACCTCGCTGCTGGTCTCCCACAGATCCGAGAGCTGAAGAAATTATAGCTGCTTCAGGAAAAGAAGCATTACTTTTTAAAGGTCCTAATATATATAACAACAAGGCACTTAATTCTAGTATGGGGAAAAATAGTCGAACAAAAGCTCAGGTTAAGAGATCAAAAACAAAACTTGTTAATCCCTCTGTAGTTACTAAAAAAAGGAATAAACGAACTCAAGCTCGTAAGCCAGGAGAGGATGGAAGGAAAAAACCTAGATCGAAGCAGAAACAAAAAACAAATGAGAAAGGCAGCACCCCAAGAAAGCATATTACATTTAAAGATGAAAAAATAAACACACAAACTAGTGCTGAAGTTAAGTTTGTACTAAAACACCAGGATCTCTCAGAGATCTCAAACAACTTTGGAGGCTCCCAGCCACTTCATAAACAGAAGGATGTATCTGTGCCTGGCCCTGCTACTGTACATCCCCTCTCAACTCCACTTCCCTCAATAGTTAAAGTACAACAGAAGTCACCAGGCTGCTTTCCTTCTTCCTTAGAAAATAAGAAACCCATAGATTTGCAAGTGTTTTCTTCTCCACAAAATGATTTATGTTCATCAGTAGTTTCTACATCTTTGGGTCCTGGAAAGGAATTTTCAAAAATTAATGCTCAAAGGTCTCATAATCAAAATGCTGTTTTTAGCATAAAGGAGTCAACTTTAATTCAAAGTAATATATTTGACCTTTCCAATCATTTGTCTCAGGTAACACAGAATTCACAGTTATCTTTGAGTATGATGTCTACAAAGACAGAAGAAAATGCAAATTCACAAAAAAAAAATTTGTCATCTGTGGGAAAATTAAGTGATCATCATAGTTCCCTAGAATCGGTAAAATCAGATCAGCTACATGCCCCTGATTTTTTGCATTGCAAAGATAGTCAACAGCACATTGTTTGCATGCCAGAACCCTCAAAGCACATTGATCCTTATTCCCCTATCCACATAACCTCAGAAGAAAGTCATGGATCTCTTCAGTTGCCTAACAGCTGCTTAGTTACTTCCTTAAGAAGTCCAGTAAAACAAATAGCATGGGAGCAAAACCAGAGGGGATTTATTTTAGATATGTCCAGTTTCAAACCTGAAAGAGTAAAGCAACGATCACTGTCAGAAGCAATTTCACAAACCAAGGCACTTTCTCAGTGTAAAAATCGAAATGTGTCAGCAGCTGCATTTGGGGAAGGACCGTCTGGATTAGCAGTTCTGAAGGAATTACTCCAAAAAAGACAACAAAAAGCACAAAATGTACATGTTATGCAAGACCCATTATCAAATAAATCTCAACTGAATAGAAATGGTTCTTGTTCTGTTGAACCTAATAAAGCAGTCAAAAGATCACGATCAGTAACATCTCCAAGAAAACCTCGAACTCCAAGAACTACAAAACCTAAAGAAAAGATCCCAAAACTTTTAAAATTAGACTCTCTGAATTTACAGAATACAGGTCAAATAGACCATTCAATTTCTGATGATAGTCCCATCTTTTTTTCAGATCCAGGTTTTGAAAGTTGTTATTCACTTGAAGATAGTTTGTCACCGGAACATAATTACAATTTTGATATTAATACCATAGGACAAACTGGATTTTGCAGTTTCTATTCAGGAAGTCAGTTTGTCCCAGCTGATCAGAACTTGCCACAGAAGTTTCTTAGTGATGCAGTTCAAGATCTTTTCCCTGCACAAACTAGTGAAAGTGAGTTTTTAAGTCATGATAATCAGAACTGTGATGAAAACAAACATCATTCAACAGACCCAACCTCATGGATTAGATCTGGTACTTTAAGTCCTGAACTTTTTGATAAGCCACCCATAGAAAGCAATGAGAATCATCGACATAATCAGTGGAAAAACAGTTTACACCCCTTACCATCTCGATCTAATTCTATAATGGATTCCTTCTGTGTCCAGCAGCCTGGTGACTGTGTAAATGAGAAATCCATACTGAGTAGGAATTCAGTAAGCAAAGAAGTGTTTCTTAGCCTTCCACAGCCAAGCGATTCAGACTGGATTCAAAGCCACGCTAAAAAAGAAGTTTCTTTTGACACAGGACAGTCCCTTGATTCCATTAATACCTCTTTTACTGCAATATTATCATCTCCAGACGGTGAACTTGTAGATGCAGCCTCAGAAGACTTAGAATTATATGTTTCAAGAAATAATGAGATATTAACACCAACTCCAGATAGTTCACCAAGATCCACAAGCTCTCCTTCACAATCCAAAAATGGTAGTTTCACACCTCGAACTGCTCATATTCTGAAACCACTTATGTCCCCACCAAGTCGGGAAGAAATTATGGCAACTTTATTAGATCATGACCTTGCAGAAACTACTTACCAAGAACCATTTTGCAGTAATCCTTCTGATGCACCTGAAAAACCCAGGTAATGTCTTTTTAAAAAATCATGATTTAAACACATGCATAACTGTAATGTAATATAATATCACATTCATTATCATTTGGTGTAAACGTCTTTATTTCAGTTTTTTATACCTTATCGCAGTGAATAGGCATTCATAAAAACCTTGAAGAAAAGGGCTGTTTTAATTTTGTGTCTATATTCCTAGAGCCAAACACCCTGGCCGATAGTATTTATAGAGAATTTTCTTTTGTCAGGAGTATCCATCTGATTGAGTTATAGATCTGGATCAAAAAATAAAAATTAAAACAGTATAATGCTAAATTATAAAATATGCTTGAAAATTTCCAAATGCTATCCAGCTAATCAGCACCATGATTAGTTTATAATTGTTGTTGTTGTTTAGTCATTTAGTCATGTCCAGCTTTTCATGACCTCATTTGGAGCTTTTTTGGCAAAGATACTGGAGTGATTGCCATTTCCTTCTCCAGCTCATTTTACAGATAAAGAACTGAGGCAAACAGGGTTAAGTGACGCATCTTAGAAGTATATGAATCTAGATTTGAACTCATATCTTCCTGATGCTCCAGCCCAGTACTTTCTTCACTCTACTACCTAACTGTCCCCATTTTTTTCCACACAAATTCCTCCTGTTCTTTCGCTTAATAAATGCTTATTGAATAAAAATGATTTTTATAAGTACTCACAACTCCAGGGATTATTAAATACATGTAATCAAATTTACTCGTATAATATATAAAAATCTATGTAGTGAGTATTGGACCCATATTTAGGGGTATATGTAGGGAAGTATGATACAAAGATCAGTGCACCCAGAGTCAGAAGAGCTGTGGACTGATACTGCCTCAGCTACTTATTACACAATGATATATTTAGACAAGTAACTTCCTGGAGGCTTATTTTCTTCACTTTTTAAAAATGGGGTTACCTGTCCTGCCTACCTAAAAATTAATGTATGATCAAGTGAAATAATGTGTGAAAATATTTTTAAAATAGCAAAATTCTTTATAATATTATAAATTATTATGAAATATTAATTATGTTTATTATTAATATCAATTCTTTACAATTACATAGCACTTTGATAGAATGTTGCAAAAAACATTGGTTCTGAAATTAAAGGACTTGGGTTCACATTCCATTTTTTTCTGTTAACTATCTTCTGACCATGGATAAGTCAGCTTAACCTCCCTATACCTCAGTTTCCTCATCTATTTCATGAGAGGTTGTCAGTAGATAGTTTATATTTTCTTCTCGCTCTATCTTGATCATCCTTTCATTTTTTTTTTTTAGCAAATTTAATATTTCACAATTTTATTATTACAGTTGTATACTGTAATGGTGCTATATTTTGTATATTTTTTATTTAATTTTAATTTTTGGTTCAGATTCTGTGATTAGGGAACTTCCTATAGCACCAGGGAATTTTTGACAAAGGAAACTCTAACACTGCAGGTTATCTGCTTTTCTTTGATGTATACAGTCTTGGAGAGAGGCCTAGAGTACTAAGGGTTTAAGTTATTTGCCCAGAATTAAAAAGCCTGTGTCAGATGTGGGACTTAAACCCATGTCTTCTTTCCTGCAGGACTTAGCTCTCAATACACTAAACCATGCTGTTGTCTATGGTGAATTTTAAGGTCAATTAAATACCAATTTTGGTCCTTTTATAAAGGAAAAATATTTGCTTTTCTGTTAGATTTGAATACTACAAATTACTCTCATCCGAAAGGTAAAATTGAGTTCAAATCATGCCTCTGATATGTATAATTTCTCATGTAGTATACATAAAATATGGTTAATATTAAAGACTGAGACTAAGATGAAATATTGTCAATGAAGTACCTTGCCAATCTTGAAGCATTAAATAAGTAAATACATGATGATGATGATGATGATAGAGGTAGATGAACTAGAAGTACAGTTCTTCCTTATCTTGCAGTTTTTCTGCTTCATAATGGCAAATACTAGATATTGACTGTGAAAGGAAACAAAAGCTATTGAAGACATCTCATACAAAATTAGCAGGAATTTTTAAGAACTATTTTTCAAATCATTTGTGGTTACAACATATTTGAATGCTTCAATGTGTACTTGATTATCCCTCTTCATCCCTATTAGATACTATTGTACCTTCCTATACAAGTTTTCCATGAAGAAGAGTACCACGTGTTTCTGTAAATGTATAAAAAGAGATTGATATACTCGGTTCCCTTCAACATAGTTCCTTTGTTTCAGCTCCTTATGGCAGTTTCTAAACTTATGATGCAGAGATAATATGCTGTTCTTTAAAAAAAAAAAAAAAAGCTTTTATTTCCAGTTATTTCAAAAAAAAGATTTTATTTATTCTACAGCAACTGCTGGTCTGTTTGGTTCAGAATTGTAGGATCCCTCTATATAATATGAATTTACTGAGCTTTTGATTTTATCGTTCTCAAAATTATCAGTAAGGAAATAGAAACTCTCTATGCAATGTCGTCTTACTCTATAAATATTGGAATATAATATCATGAAGTGCTTTCCACTATACAGAAAGATTTGCTATGATTTTCATAGAGACTATGCTAGGACTGACATCTGGTCACAAAGTATAATGTACAAGAAAACAGCGATCTTAGGAATATTCCTTACAATTCAAGTTTACTTCACAATGAGCCTTTAACAGATGATCTTCAGATAATATTAACATGAACCACATGTACTACTTTAAGTCTTATTCACCCAAGTATTAATGTATTAGTCACTTATTAACTCCTCAGTGTAAATTATTTTTACATGCAAAATGACTTATTTTCATTGAAATAACTAAATTAAGAGTATAATAAAAAATCAAGAAGTTCATGATAAAATTGACTAAATACTTGTAAATACAACAGAAAATGAGGTATTTATCAAAATGAAGGTAGGAAAGTATCAATATTTCTAGTGAGCTTCAAAAAGAAGCACATTACAAGAATGATTAGATATATCGTTATCAACAAAAATAAGACATGTACATTCTATGAGTTAATTTAACCACAATATTTGCCTCTAAGCCCAAATACAAAACAGTATCAAGAACTAAAACTAGATGCTTTGGAGAGCTTGAAGAGAATTCAGTAGTAAGCAAAAACACTCAATAAACCATTAGAAAATATGTGAAACCTCTCAAATACTTTACTTTGGAAATAGGGATATAGGATCTAAAAAATAAATGAGGATCTTCTCCATTTAAAAATTCAATAACAAAGCACTGAACAAAAACTTCATTATGAATTTTATATTATCTCAGGCAACCAAGTCGTCTTCATTATCATCTTGAATATCAACTGAAGACATTTTGTTAACAGTTTATAAAAATTTCTATCTCTGTAGTAGAAGAGCTCTGGAATTGCTTATGTAGGAACAGTATTTGAGGTGAAGAGGGAAGAGCATTGCAGGAAAATGCAAATTCTTGGAAAGGGTTATAAGAGTTTGACTAACATGTCTGAGAGAAAAATTTTAAAGAATTAGAAGTAAAGAGAAAATATACTTCAGGTATGTTGGAGTTCTTTAAAAATAGAATCAACTATTTATGGAAATATTACTTTTCTCCAGAACTCTTCTTTTAGCAGTTGGACTTAGGGATAGAGAAGATTCCTATTCATATAGGGGTTGGACAAGATGATCTCTAAGATCCTTTCCAGTTCTGAAATTCTGTGATTCTTTGGCTATTTTACTGTAAATATTGAGTAACTGTTCTTATCCCATTTCAAGTACTAAATAAAAGTACAAGTTCTTGTTTGTAAAAGTAGAAGACCTTGCAGTAAATCTGAGGATGTTGTACAGTTCCATGGAAAAAAACTGATTATGTCTTATAGGTTTTTGGTTATCAAAGAAAATCAGCATCATTTGTTATGAGCTTCCACTTCTCCATTTCTCTGTATTTCATAATATCCCTAAATCATCCCCTATTGTATTTTCCTTTACTCCAATCTTTGATGTCTTGATTTTTCACACCAAGATCTGCTTCTCTCATATGTCATTATTCCCAGACCTTTCCATCTTCTCTAGCAAATTATTCCCATAATCATGTCCTTTTTCTCTATAATCTTCAGACTTTCCCCATCCACTGATTCTTTTCTCTCCTGATCATATACACATCCACATCCTCCTAATCCTTTAAAAAAAAAAAAAAACTTTACAAGAAAACATTGATAAATTTGAGAGAATTAAGAGAAGCTCAAATAAGATGATAAAAGACTTTGAATTCCTACTATAGGAGACAACTTGAAGAAACTGGGAATCTATAGCCTGAAAATAAGAGATCTAGGGAGTATATGAAAGTTGTCTCAAATTTTTGAAGTTCTAACATGTGGAAGAATTTAGCTTTTTTCTTTTTAGACACTAAAGGCAGGAAATGAATATGTTTGAAAGTTTTAGAAAGGATAATTTTAGTTCAGTAAAGAAATTTCCTAATAGAATTGTGCAGAAATGGGATGGATTTTTTTAGTAGACCTTCCTTGAAAGTCTTTAGGTTAACCTTGGATAACCACTTGTCAAGAATGTGATAGAAAGAAATTTTTTTTCAGCAATAAATTGACCCTTCCAATTTAGAAATCTTTGGAAAATCTGTAATAATGAATGTAAAATGTAAAGCAATATAAGTCTCACCTACTATTATTTAGCAGTAATTGGAAGAGGAAAAAACTTCACTAGACTCTACCATCAACTCTAATTTCTGTTCTATATCTCTTCTCCATTTGGAAATTATCTGTATTCATTTACTTCACTTTTATCCTCTAACTAACTCTTCATCCCTTTGCAGTTAGGATTCTGAGATTATAATCCAACTGAAACTTCTCTCTCCAAAGTTACCAGTGAACTGATTGCTAAATCTGATGGCTTTTGTCAGTTCTTATCCTTCTTGACCTTACTGTAGCATTCAACATTGTTGACCCTATTCTCTTGGATACTTCTGTTTTAATGCTCTCTCTTGTTTAACTTTCTTATCTGACCAATAATTTCTTAATATCTATTTTCTTTGTTGGATTATCAGCATAACACCCCTTTACTTTTGATGTTCTTCCAAAATTTTTCCTAAGACTTCATGTCTTTACAGTTTCTCATTTTGAATTCAGTTATCTTTATTCAGATGACTGCCAGATCTATATATCTAGCCTTCTTCTCTCTCTTGAAAGAACTCAAGCAAAAGTTAGATGACCATTTGGCATGACAGTGGGATTTCTTTTTCAGGTATGGATGGGTTGGGCCAGGTGGCTGTTCCAATCTCTCCTAATTCTGAGATTTCAAGAATTGCATAAGAAAAGATGCATAATAAAAGATATTATCATACATAGGGAGGAATCATTGCAAAGTACAAAGACCAGTAGAAGTCATTTGAATTGAGCAGACATCATGAAAATATGAATGAAAGAAAATAGCTATGCAAAAATAATGTATAATATTAGGTGTATATAAATTGGGTTGAATAGAGAAACTGAGTTGAACAACCTGCTAAAAATTATTTAATAACAATATTTGTGGAAAGAAGACAGAAACCAGTAAAATAAAATGGATTTGAACAGAACATGTGATATAATTGCCATAAGGAACTTCTGATGAGAGATTTTCTCTTTCAGAGTAGATCATCTTTCCTACACTTATAATTATAAGACAGTTTATGGATTATTGAGGAGTTAAGTGAAGCTCAGGGTCACAGAAATATTACATTTTAGAGGCCGGGCTTGAACCTTATTCTTCTTAATTTCTAAGCTATATCTATGTACTAAAGCATACTACATTGTCTTTCAAAAAAAAAAAAAGACAAAAATAAAATTTCCAAGTTTTTTCCTTACTATTTCCTCAAAAACAAACAAACAAAAAACAACATAGGTAGATATTTTTATATACAGGACCCAAGATGGTATCTGAAGGCAAAAACCATCTACCTTGTATTCAGACCAAAAAGAAAAGGAAAAAATTCACAACCAGTGAAACTACAAACTAAAAGTAAAATCAGCTAACCAGGACACGAAGGGGTCCAAATGGCTTAACACAGGTGACAGAAGGAATTTCATCATATGTTACATAGATAATATAATGTTAAAGTGGAATAATACTAAAGAACAAAGCTCTATAATATTTCACAAGAAGAAGCAAGATATTTTTCTGCTAGAATAGTCAAGAATGATTTCATGAAGGAGTTGGAATTTGAGCAGAGAATCTGAATATTGTTAGAAATTAGATAGAACTTGTCAAGGAAAGCAATCTAGAAGAAGGGCAAATTTAAAAACCATTTATTGCATCTCAACAGTGAAAGCAGGCTATTTCTTAAGTAGTGAACTAGATCCAACATCACTGAAGATATTTGAACAGAGATTGCTGTAATGCAGAGTATTCAACTTGTTTTGTGCCATGGACCAGGCCTTTGGCAACCTGATAAAGCTCATGAACTCCTTCTCAAAAAATGTTTTTAGATACATAAATAAAATACAAAGAATTACAAGGGAAACAAATTATATCAAAAAATTTTTAAAAAGAAAGTTTAAGGACAGCTTAAAAACTCCTGCTAGAAAGGCATATGGGTTTCCTAAATTCGGCAGAACATTGGACTCAACCAAGGTCTCTTCCAATTCTTAAGTTCTTTGAGCCATATGAAACTATGTCTAATATATATATATCTACTTCATTCACTAAGTTCTAAAATTCCTTTCTACATTAATACAAATGAGCTGATTAAGTACTATGATAATCATTAAGAGGGCTTAAAAAGAAGGTCCCCACTAGAGAAGGGGGAAAGAGTAGGAAAAGCCTGTATTTAAAACCCCTAGTTGATAAATGCGAAACAAACAAACAAAACTGAAGCAAGCAGTAATAGGAACCTGATGCTGAACGTTCTTTTTGGTGATAACCCATTTCTCCAAAAGTTTGGAAATTAGGAGGAGTCTTCAGTACAATCATTATTTTCCCCCAACGAACAGAAGATGTTCTCTAAGGGACCCTGTCCAATATTCATATGCCCATATTGAGAACTAAAAAGTATATTGATTATACGGACTCTTTAGAGTCTCTGAGTAAAAATTGATAGGAAAAATTAAAATTAATATTTTTCTTTGCAGTGGAATACTAAAATGCTTTCATTTCAGGGAGATTGGAGGACGACTTCTCATGGTAGAAACAAGGCTTCCAAATGATCTGGCTGAATTTGAAGGAGACTTTTCACTTGAAGGATTGAGATTATGGAAAACGGCTTTCTCAGCAATGACTCAGAATCCAAGACCAGGATCACCACCTCGTAATGGCCAGACAATGGCCAATAAAGGATCAAATAATAGCCATAAAACTATAGAAGATAAAAAAATTGTGATTATGCCTTGTAAATGTGCCCCAAGCCCCCAACTGGTTCAGTCATGGCTTCAAGCCAAAGAGGAGAATGAACGTGTCAAGAAACAGCCTAAAATTGAGCCAAGTGAAATAGTAAAATCCACCGAGAACTTAGGTTATCCAATTAACCAAGATGACAGACCTGTAGTACCTCCCCAAAATGATACTGTCTTACATGTAGCTCCTCCTACAGCAGGGAACAAGGAAGACTTAAGTAATTCTGAGCTTAATACACAAGTCTTGGAGGTTAATTCCATAGAATGTAGTAGAACTGCAGTTGAAAGTAGGACACTTGTGACTTCAGCAGGGGAGCCTGAAAAAAATGAAGATGAGGATGATTATTACGTCAGTTACAGTTCCCCAGATTCTCCAGTACTTCCTCCCTGGCAACAAGCAATATCCCCAGATTCCAAATTGTTAGATGTAGATGACAAGTCCTATAAGATACACAACACAAATCCATCACCAAAAGAAGAACTTAGTTCCCTCCCTATGGAAAATTTCCCCAAATCAGCTAAAAATGGCATAGAGGAAAGCCCTCATAATGAGGCCCACGAGACTCAAATTAAGTCTCCCTGTCAATTTAGAGCAAAAAATGGAAAATGTGATTCATATTGCCTTCATAGTACACCCATCATTCAGAGAAGACGTCTAGATATGTTACCCGAAGCAAGTGATATTAGTCCCTTATCAAGAGGTAAGTTTAAAACTAAAAGGTATGCCCCGATATTTCGTATAGCATATAAGAATATATAGTATATAATATCTAATGGTACTCAAAAATATCTTTTCATAGAAACTAACTGAATTAAATCATAATTATTTTTATGATTTATGTTTCTGTTGTTATTCAGTTACTTATAAAATATTAAAATCTTAGTACATTCATTCAGATGAGCAATAACTTTTGTCAAGTACCTATTATGTGGAAGGTACTGTGTTAAACACCAGAGATACAAATAAGAAAAATAGGAAGTCCTACCATCAGGTGAACAAAACATAAAACATGGACTTATCTGGAGGAATAAGTCAGTTGTCATAGAAGATTTGGTATTTTAATTGTGTTTTTGAAGGGTGTCAGATTTCAGTAGGCAGAAATGGCAGGAGAAAGCAGTTTCCTTTGTAGGGAACAAAACAAAAATTATGTGAAAGTGTAATAATTGTCAGGAAGTTTTCATGGAATATCATGTATTAGTATATTCTGCCTAACTTCATTAATTGGTTCAACATTATCATGTTCAGATCTTATAATTGTCCCAAGTCACCAAATGATTTGGACATGGATTCAGGCCAATATTCAGAATAAATATTCCACTTCAGGAAGAATATTGTCAAACTAGAATATGTCCAGATAGGGATGACAGGATAGTGAAGGGACTTGAAACCATAGTAGGAAGGTTATGTGATAAAAGGTTGGTTGAAGGAATTTTTAAAGATTGTCCAGAAGAAGACCTGAAGGGAGATATGATAGCTGTCTTCTAGTAGATGAAGGATTGATGTGTAGGAATGGAATAGTTTATTGTAGTTTTGTTGTTTTGTTTTATTTTAATTAGCTCTCAAGGTCAAGAAGTGAGACAAATGAGCACAAATTACAGAGACACAGATTTTAGTTTGATATCAAGAATTCCTTTCTAAAATTAAAACTGGAATAATTGCTTCATTAGTTAGGTTAGTGAGTTCATTATTTCTGGAAGTGTTCCATTTGGAGACTAGAAAGTTTTAGAGAAATATAGGATGTAGAGTTAGAAGAAATCTTCAAGATCATATTATCTAATTTCCTCCTTTTAGAGATGGAAATCCACATGCATTGGGTGATTTACCCAAAGTCACACAGGTAATAAGTAACAAAACCAGAATTCAAACCTAGTCCTTCTGAAAACAGATCTAAAATACTTTCCACTATTGTCAGAGGCATCATAGAGAATATCCCAGCTATGGGTATGGATGACCTCTGGGTCAATAATTCCAACTGTATGATTCTTTGAGCCTAGAGTTACTATATTTCTACTATACAAGGCATCATAGTACTAGATTCTGGAGATAGAAATATGAAAAGACTATATTCCTTGTAGTCTGGAAACTTGTAATAGAATAAAAAAAACCAGACAAATAATTGACAAAAAATATCTTACAATAACTGTAAAAGAGAGGTTGTGATGGCATGAAAGACTGAAAGATTACTCCTATTTGGTATACTTGGGGAAGACTTCATGGCTCCTAAATTTAGCTTTGAAAGCGAGGATTTTGGCAGGTCTAGAGATTTATAATGGGGCAGAATTTATTCCATACACTAGGATTAGAAGCAATTTTTATGCATATAAGTACCAAAAGGGAATGGTCCAGTTTAGCCACAATATAAGAGTATGTGAAAGGGATCCAATAGAAGAATGGAAAGATAGACTAGATCCAGATTTTAGGAGGCCTTAAGTATTAGACTATAGGATTTGTATTTGATTCAATTGGTAATTGCAAGTCCCAGAAGGCTGTTGTGCATGTAGTAAGTCAATAAGTATTTATTAAATGCTTGCTGGGACATGCAGGTGGCACAGTGGAAAAGTACCAGGTCTGGAGTCAGGAAGATTCATCTTTCCTGAGTTAAAAATCTGGCCTTGGACACTTATTGTATGACCCCAGAGAAGTCACTTACTTCTGTTAGAATAAAGGATGGATTGGAGAGAAACCATTAGAAGCAAAGAGATTACTTAAAAGGCTGTTTTTTAAAATTAATATAGTTCAGCTATACCGAGCGAAATAATTCTGGGAAATGAGTGTAAACCACTACATAGCATTTCCAATCCCTCTGTTTTTATCTGCTTGCATTTTTTATTTCCCTCACAGGTTAATTGTACATTATTTCAAAGTCCAATTCTTCTTGTGCAGCAAAATAACTGTATGGATATGTAGACATATATTGTACTTAACATGTACTTTAATATATTTAACATGTATTGGCCTACCTGCCATCTGGGGGGGGAGGGAAAGGAGGGAAAAACAAAAGGTTTTGCAATTGTCAATGCTGAAAAATTACCCATGCATATATCTTATAAATAAAAGGCTATAATAAAAAAAATTAAGGCGAGTTAAGGACTTGAACTAGTATAATAAGCAATAGAAGGAATGGAATGGTTGCAAGAAATATTATTAAAATGGAACCCATGGTCTTGTTACATGGTTCAATAAAAGAGAGAATAAAGAATAAAAAATGACCTCAAAGTTTTAAGCTTACATCACTGGGAAACAGGTAGTCCCATCAACAAAAATAGGAAAGTTGGGCAGACTGGGTTGTTTTTGTTTTGTTTCCTACAGAAACGTGAAAAAATATACACATTCTATACTAACGCACAAATTAATGTATGCTGTGAGACCATCCCAGAATGGCAAATTTTATTGGCCACCGCTCCAAATTTTGCACATGGATCTCCATTAAAGATTACCCGGCTACTACATAATTGGCGATGGATTTTTGAAGAAAAGGTTTCTAAGGTTCCTCTTAAAGGACCAACAATCTTTACAGATGCCTCCAAAGAAAATATTTGTGCCATATACTCTCATGATTTAACGATAAAGAGAGTAATCAGGACTCCTTTTCAATCCACTCAACAGAATGAATTATTTGCTATCATGCTAGCTCTCACTTATTACCCAGGAGACGTAAATATAATTACTGATTCAGCCTATTCAGTAGGTGTAGTACAAAGAATTGCCACAGCCCAAATAAAATTTGCAGCCTCCAATATTTATCAGCTCTTTAAGGAACTTCAAGAGCAAGTGAGAAAACATCCAGGCAAGATTTATATCTTGCATGTCCACTCACATAGTGGACTTCCAGGTCCCATTTTTGATGGAAATTCAAAGGCAGATAGCCTTCTAACCATGTTAGCCAGTAGTCCTTTATTTCAGGTTTGATTGAACATGTTGAGTTTAGCTCAAGACATCCAAGAGAAGTTGGTCCATGAGCATTTGTAGATTCAGGATTGGAGCTCAGGAGAATAGCTCTAGATATAGAGAGATTTGAAAATCATTTCCATAAAAGTAATAATTGAAGCAGTGAGTAAAATATTAGAAAGAAGAGGACTGAGGACATTGGGGGAAAGACTAGTCAACTGAAGGAAGTCAATAAGGATAGATCATAGAAGAAGGAAGAATACCAGAAGAGAGCACTGTCATTGAAATTACAAAGTAATCAACAACATCCTATCAAAGAGGTCAAGGAGGCTGAGAATTGGACTGTACAGGAGTGACTGGAAAAGAGCATTTTCACTGGAGCAATGGAAATAGAAGCTCTGGTGCAGAAGGTTAAGGAAATAGATGATGATCCCATGAAAGCAGCAATTTTCCATCTCATAGGAAAGGATATGCGAGCAAAAGAGGAAACTATTTTGAGAAGATAGCAAGACTAAGAGAATGTTTTGGTTGGAGGTTTTATTTTTTAAGGATAAAGAACACAGTAGAACACAGTTGCAGACTTGAGAGGAAGAAGCCATTAGATGGAGAAGTAAGAGTTCAAGTAATTGGTGAAACAAGAACTTTTTAAAAGTGCTAGGAGATGGGATAGGTAGAGTATGGTATTAGAAAGGAAGCAATTCACATCCTCTGAAACTGCAGGGAAGGAGGGAAAGGATAATTAAAGATAGCCATTGTTTTTGAAGGGGATAGAAGAGGAAGATAAAAGAATTCAACATTGGATGACCTTAATCTCAGTAAAGAGCTAAAAGTCATCCTAAGAAGAGGAAAGATAGAGATAGAAAGCTAAGTAAAAAGAAAATTTGGAAAAGATTCTGTGGAGTGTGTGATAAGAAGTCAATAAAAAGATCAACAAAAGCATTGCTGCAAAACAGGGAGCATCTACTTGAATTTGGTTGACATAAATTTGCAGTTGTCACAGTTTCAATAGAAATTGAAATTTTTATTCATGGTTGGGGGAAAAAGCCAAAATTGACCCAAAAGGAGGCAGAGGATAGTATATTATAGAATTGACTTGCTGTAAAGTTAAAGCTGTAAAAAGAGCAATGCTAAAAGAGGGGTGGCATACTGAAAGACAGGGGAAAATCGCCAGATCAAAGATCATAATAAAACAAAGGTTCAGGAGGAGCTAGATTATGTAGGTAAGTGTGATCAGAGGGAAAATTCAGAATTCAAGATCTTGGCAGTGGAGCAATTTTGAATGATGATGATTTGACAACTTAGCATAGCTAAAATAATTAAAACTTAAGGAATTCACAGAATTATTAACCCCATAGTAAATTAGTATCAGTTTGATGATTCATTATTGGTATCCTTGATATCCCTGGAGTTGATTAGAACTAGAGAGAACTATTACCAAGACCTTAAAATCCTTCACAGTACCTTATATCTCCATCACGATTTATTCCCTAACTTCCAATGAAGTCAGTGCATATCATCTTGTTGTTTGGGGCAGGGTGGAACACCTGTTCCTTAGTGACTTTTCAAAAAGGTGGAGTTGAACAATAAATTTTGAGCTGTAGAGGAGAGCTTTAAGGAACTAGGATCAGATCAGTCTTTCTAGTAAAGGATTTGAGTGAAGAAACTATTTTAGCCCACATTCTAAATATTTACTTTCTCTCTACAGAATTAAAAACACAGAAACTGACTCACAGGAAAGGAAATAGTCCTGACTCTCTTAGAAGAGTTCTTTTAACAGCACAAGCTAAGGTAACTATGCCAAAATGTACTCAGAGACAAGTGGAGGAGCTATGCTTTTATATTGGATTCAGTTAAGTTCTCTGTATACCACTCTGTGTCTCATTAGAAACATTTTTATTTATACTTATATTTTATATCATTTAAACTTGTTTTCACAGCAAAAATTTATGTTTTTTGTTTTTCTTTTGTTGTTGGGATCTAAAAGATTCCCAGATGTTAATAAAAATATTACAAAGAAAGTGAATTGTTAGCCAAAATATACATTATGATCATATAAATACATTTATCAATTTTTGGTAGTCATAGTAATCCATGAGATATATCAGAGCTTACATATGTGCCTTTTTATCTTCAGAAAACTCTTGACTACTTTTTTTTCTCAAAATTTACTATTATATATTAAAATGTTTCATAATATAGGAGAAAAGCAATCGCTTACCATTTATTCTTTGAAATGTATGTGTATTTACATACAAGTACCAAACATATGTTTGTACTTAATGCTAAGGTGAAATATATATAGATATATAAAGAAAGTAAATATTAGACATCATCTGAAATATAAATAATCACTGCAAAAATGTTTATCCACTCATTCCCTACTTCTCATACCTGAATAGGTTTTAGTTTATCTGGGTTTTGAATTTTTGGAGCATTCTACTTCTCTGTTTCATTTGCAAAATGACATATGATGGCAAAAGTTATCATTTCTAAGATAAATATGAACTCTGTATACTAGAAATAAATGTGAGCTATGCATGAAATATGTGCACACACACACACTCACACACTCTCTTAAAAAACCACTTTGTAAAGCTTAGAGACCTGCTGAGGAATAGTTGTTTGTTTTTTTAAGAAATTGAAAAATCTTAATTTTAAAAAATATTGTAAAGTTTTTTTTAATGATTTAGTTAAATAATCTTTGGGGGCAATGTTTTCTGGTAAGATAAAAACATCATTTAGTTTTACGTACTTTAACAAAAAAAATGGAGGCAATAACTCCATTGACAATGGAATCAATCCATTGACTGATTATCATGCTTCTCAGAAAGGTCATGATGAATGTTCATGATGTGTAAATGTCAACTTCAGATGAAACTCTTTGTTTTCAATGTCTTAGGTTTGTGTTCTTAGAATAGCAACACATGTTTTACTCATAAGATGATATCAAATATTTTTGGACATGCTCAAATTTTATATCTTACAGTAATAACATTAAAAAGGTGTTAATATAACAAAAAGGGATTCTTTCTGAAAAGATGACTAAAGTAAATGGTTTCAGTTAATATAAATAAATAGGTCAAGAGCATAATAATGGTAACTTTTAAAATAACTTTTTTTTTTTTTTTTGGCTGTGTGTTTGTTTGTTTTTGATAGAATCAGTTTACAGCTGTAAATACCCCAAAGAAAGAAACTTCCCAGATTGAAGGACCATCTTTAAATAATACTTATGGTTTCAAAGTCAGCGTACAAAACCTACAAGAGGCAAAAGCTTTACATGAGGTAATTTTTTCTACTACTACATAAGATAGCATATATTTTCCTATAGCAGTTTTTAAGTGAAGGTATGAAAATCTGTCTTTTTCAGTCTACATTTTTTGTCCTTACACTTAACTGTTCCTCCAAAAAAGCCTTATTTTGGGTGCCTATAATGGCATGGAGTTGATCCTTGATTTTTAAAGTCAATTCCAGTGAATCACAAATTCTGCCTGGACCAAGAATCTGAAAAGTCTTAGTTATGATTCTAGTGATAGAGTGTGTCCACTTTCCAAGGACCATCCTAACTAAATACAGATAAGGCTCATTACCATTTGATTGGTGTGATTATCACAATGTGTTGAATTCTCTGGCTGTGAAATAAAAGAAAATATAAAATTATTCCATTTTGCAATACTCATGATGATAATCAATGGTTTATTTATCAATGCCTTTTTCAGAAGTTGGAGCAATACAAAATTTCAATGAAGGACTTAACAGGAGCTGCCAAAATAATGTATTATTGCAAAGGCAAATATAATAAAGAATAAAAAAAAATGTGAAAAATACAGACCAGAATTAGAACAACAAAGGAGTTGGGAGATAGTCAAAAACTTACTTCAATATGTCATATACTCAATTCTTTAATAAAAAGCTTGGAACATACTACAGTTGATGAACTCCAAGCAATATTACAACAAATGAAACATTTCTTAATATCTAGTTATTATGTGAGTGTCATTTCCAAGCCACCTTCATTCATAATACAGCCCATAGATTTATTAGAATAAAGGTAAAAATCATGTAAAAGAAAGCATAAAGTAAGAGATACTGGAAAAGAATAAAGGAGATAAATTATATTATTCTGATTATTAATTTAGCTGATTCAAAATAATCACCACAACAAGGAAGCAAAAAGAACATAGAAACCACCTTAGCCTTTTAAATACTTTATCTTGCCAGACAAAAAACCATGACAGCCAAGGAAAACACTGATGGAAAAGCATATTACAGAGGGAGATGATGAATGATATTAATAATACTGCTATATGAAGCAGCAAGGCATAGTGGGAAGAAAAGCAAATCTACACAAAATTTGGGGTGAGACCCAACTAAACAGATCAAATTAAATGCATTTATAGAATAAACTGGGAGAGCAGAAAATAGAAAAAAAAAAATAGACAAACCTGCTAGTATTTTTGTAGTAATTCAGTTTCATGATCTAATGCAATGGAACCACTATATTTAGACTCTTCATACTTTAGTCTATAATGACAAACTGCTATATAAGGAAAATGAAGTCAGCAAGAGTTGCTGATCCAGAACAAAAACGACACAGAAAAAATCCATGCTGAAGGCAATAAAATTTTAAAAGCTTTAGGGGTAGAAGAGGAATAAATTTTCAAGATACCTGAAAAATAAATATATTCTTTTTAAGTGAACAGTCTTATTATAAGAAGAGAACATCACTGACCACTTCATAATTATGCTTTATTTCTCATTTATAACTTTTTTATGAGAATGCTCTCTGTATATATGTCCTGGATATTCTCAGTGAAAATAGGAGAATGTAAGAGTCAGAGACACAAAAGATGTTCAGCAGCAGGACACATCTTCCTTGTCAGATAGTTGAATAAGATACAGAGAGCATATTAGATTCCATTGTTTTTTATTATTTATTTTAAGGCAAAACCTGCTATTACCCATGGTCATTCAAAGGGAAGAATTTTCTAAAGATGATTAAAGTCCTCCAATTATGCTTCTTTGGGGATGAGATTGTGCTGACTTCTATCAGGTTACAAAATACTACAGGACCTCCTTAACTCACAAAGAATTTTGCCTAGCCATCTACACAGGAAAAAAAAACAACCACAAATGAATAAAGAATACCTGTTTTTCTGACTGTTGATGTGCAACTGAATAAACAGTCTACCAGCATACTTACTAATAGACAACGAGCTTGGCCCAAAATTGCAAATGGAAATGGGTAGGATTATACTTGAGAAATTGCACTTTTCAGTAATACAAACTTGTTCCTGAAACTAAAATCCATTTTTAATATCAATATTCAGGCAGTAATTTGAAATGGCTACAAATCCTAAACACAATACTGTCCAAAGAATCAATATTGAAGGCAACCTAAAAAGCAATTGAGATAATGCTTGGTGGGAGTAAGCAACAGCATATATACCTACAATAGAACAATAGTGAATTCAAAAAGTGCAATCTTTATTATCCAGAGCATATATATATGATCAGAAAAAGAGGAGGGCTAGTTATATTGGAAAAGCAAAGATAATATTCCAATACTGATATCCATGAAATATCAAAAAAATTAGAGAAAAACTTCGATGAGTAATTCACATAGGGAGAATTATGGGTGGATAGGGACAAAACTTCATAGATGAGGTTCAGTCTATGCCATTGAAGGTAATATCCATTTTAATGAAGTCATATATTAGTTTACATTTTTATTCTTATAATAAATACATATTTAAAAAGGGTAAGTCTTAGAAGCAGAATTCCACTGTTGAGATGAAACTAATTTGTAGTGCCTATCTGAATCTTCATTTTCTTAAATGCCTAATTTAGCAAGGTGGGTCAGAGATGTTGAGTCCAAATGGATTTTTGATTGTGTAAATATGAATCCTTTACTACTGAAATTCCCTTTAAATGATTAAAATATGTTAAAAATTAAATGACCTTTTAAAAAAAAAAAACACTTTCTGGGAATTTTACATTACCATTGTTAGTATTTATTCCAAAGTTGGAGCCTAGTGCTAGTTTTTTTTTAGGCTCATCCTTGCAGTTGTCACATAGATTGCATCCCTGATATCACAAATACTAGCAACTGACTAACTGCTACTAGTGAATAGGTAAGCCCAGTAGCTCAGGAACTAGGACTATGCTCAGACCACCAGCTCACATGATCAGTCCAGCTGCCTTAGCCATTGTATTAAAAATAATCCTTGTGGAAATGCCACCTGGCAATTGCCTTTGAAGGTGGCATTTCCACTTTCTCAGCCAGAGTTCTTGGCATTGTCACATTGTTCAGTATCAGTAATAGATATGTGTTTTTCAGGGAAATAATATTAAAGAATAATGCTTTTTTCCTGCTTTTTTTTGGTGCCCTGATTACCACTGGATCTTTCCATCTCACTTGCTGCTAAAACTTCCCATAAGTGTTATCTCCCTTCTTAACATGTGAATTTCTAAGAGCAGAAACTGTCATTTTTCTGTTTGTATTCCCAGAATTAATTCAGTGCTTTATACATAGTAAGTACTTAATAAGTTCTTTTTTCATTCATTCAGGATCACCAGATCAGTCTCTTTATCATGGGGAAATATCACTATCTCAAAGCACATTAAATCCAGCCAACTTTCTTTCAAATTTGTGCTAGGAATCAGAATTAAATACCTGAATGAATTTCTCAAATTGATCACTATCACAGGAAAGTCACTCAAATCAGACATTGTATTGTCAATGGGTCAGTAGCTATATAGGTAGGTCAAACAGATAACAATAAGTTGTTAGTAGTTTAGTAATTTAATTGGAGGTCGCATTAACATTCTTGCCCTTAACACATAAGTTTTATTTTGAGGACAGGTAATCTCACAAGAAAAATCCCTCTCTTACCTACTGATTAATGCTTGAAATTTTATCTGTTAGAGCTTTGGGTCTTTAGCTCAAGGCTCTGATCCCTGATGAAATGCAGATGTCTCTAGAAGAGTTGAATATTCCTATCACTAGTCATTCTTATCTTAGTGTTACTAATGGATATGATAGCAGATTTTTATATGAGCATCATTAGGGAAAGAATGAGGGTCTACCTCCCTGAGAGCAGAAGAAAAAACTACAAGAATGGGAATGAAGACATTTCTTGTTTTACTGTTTTTCCTAGAGCCATCCTAGTCTTTTAAAAATATGGAAGATGTGTGTAATTTATGAGGAAGAAATCCAATTCATTTTCATTTATAACTAGAGATTTAAACTTAAAATCACAGAATTTTAGAGCTGAAAGGAGTCTCAAAGATCAGCTTTTTCATATGTATATAAATAATCTTATTTCAGTTTTTTCACAAGTATATGAGACTGAGACCCAGATATACTTAAAAACTAGGTAAAGTTAGGCAGGTAATAAGCAGTAGAGTTGCAAGTAGGATCCATATTTCTTTATTGATTCTCTGTTTGTAGTCACCCAGCTTCCTTTAAAATGTTTTCTTCCCCAGTTAGAATTTAAATTCCTAGAACCATTGAATTCAAATATATTCATAATAGTTCTTGATCATCATAAAATGTTTCTTGCAATTTTGATTCAAAACTAAGGGGCATATTTGTGCAAATACTGAATATTGATCTAACAAAATGTATCTCCCTTTGGCTAGTTGGATCCTTGCAAAACATTTTTTGCTTTTCCTTTTGTAATTTAAAAACTAATTTTTCATTTTCATATCTAATTATTAATTTTATCAACTTTCATCATCCCAATTTAGGTATTATACATATTTACCCATCTAATCAGGAAAGCTCGTTGACGCTTTCCTCCAATATTACTTAAAGAACATCATCCAAGTGGCACCTAGTGGCCAGAATTAGGAACCGATATAACAGCTTTTTATTTCCATCTACTTTCTTCCTACTTTAAGAAGGTTATGCATAACTATTTTACTCCTTTTTCCTGTTTTTAACCACTCATTGTCTTTTCTCCAATTTAAATGTCTATATTTCCTAGGCTTCTCTCCTTTACTGGTCTACCTCCTCTGGACATAATCTAGCCTTTTAATGACACTATTAAAATGTGATTCTCAAAACTGGAAGGAATTGAGCTACCAGCAGAGAAAATTAATTATCACCTTTCATTCTGTGGGTGTATCACACATGTTAGTGTAACCTAATTCATGTTAGCTTTTTGATGACTATATCACATCAAAATTTTGTCTTTTGTTTTAAACATATACTTCATTAAACTCTGTAAGGCAATTCATATACTACTTATATGACTACATATACTAGTTTATATATATATATATATATATATATATATATATATATATATAAACTAGCACCAATATGTAAAACCTAAAGGTCTTGATTGAATCCAGACTATTAATAACCACATGAAAAAAATGTTCCAAATTATGAATAAAAGAAATATAAATGAAAAAACTTCACATTAGCGAAAATGACAAAAAATTAAAATAATCAGTTTTGAAGGGATAATGAAAAGACAGCCATTCTAATGCGTATGTTTGGGAAACTGAATTAGTAGTTTTTTGGAAAGTTGTTTAGAATTATGCAAATAAAATGGCTGAAATGTCCATCACTTTTGATATAAAAATTGCACTACTGGGCATGTATTTCAGGAAGGCCACTGATTAAAATGAAAACCACCATATACAACACATTTTTATAGCAATTCTTTTTTGTGGTAGCAGAGTACTAGAAATAAAGTAGATGATCATCAGTGGGGAATGACTAAATAAATTGTGATCCACAAACATAAAGAATTATGCTGTAAGAAATGATGAATTTGATGAATACAGAGAAATTTGAAAAGACCCTTATGAACCAATGCAAAATGAACTAAGCAGAGAATTAAATAAACAATTTATACAATGACAATGGAAAGAACCATTACTGAATAATCAAAAATGAGTGTTGCAAAATTATAAAGAAGATGATTTGGCCCAAAGAAAAGATGAGAAGACGTCCCCCCCTCCCCCTTGCAGAGTTAGGAAACTTGTTATATAATATCAGAGTTTTTTAATATATTGATTTGCTGAGATTTTTTTATTTTTTTAAAAAAGTTTACTTTTAAAGGCTCTCTAGAAGGAGAAGGAAGAAGCAATATGAAAACAAAGGCATCAATAAAAATCTAAAGTTACTATTAAAAATTATCTAATTTGATCTCAGAGAAAAGATGAAGAAGTGTACTATAGACTATCTTCTCTATAGAGCTAAGGATTTCTGTATATAGAATATAGGATATACTGTCAAATTCAGTTGATGTACTGATCAGTTTATTAAACTGCTCTTATTCCCTATTCTTTGTTGCAAAGGATGGGGTATTTTTTTTGGATAATGGAGGAGAAATCATGTATATATGTGTATTTAATAGCTGGGATTTATTAAATTGATAGCAACTTAAAATTTGCAAAGCATTTTATATGTTAACATTATATTATACAATCATGAGTTGTCTGTATAAAAATCAAAATTGTGCAAAAATTGTATTATCAGAGTTTTTAAAAATTCTTATGATGCCTATTTTTTCAACATACCAGCATGACTTAATGATGAACACATTTCTTGTTTCTATTTTGTAGAACCAGAATCTGACACTTATCAGTGTGGAGTTACATGCTCGAACCAGGCGAGACTTGGAGCCAGATCCTGAATTTGATCCCATATGTGCTTTGTTCTACTCTATTTCATCAGATACAGCATTACCAGATACAGATAAAACAGAACTCACAGGTGTAATTGTAATTGATAAAGACAGCACAATCTCCAGCCAAGGTATTTTTAACTTTCATTTATTGTATATCTTTAGGTAAGTGAAAAGACTGCCTAAGCAACACCTGAATTTTAGAAAGACCCCATGAAAGGAGGGAATCTCACTGCTGAAGATATGCTCTTATCTTTAAAAGAACAAAGCAACTCAGAAATCTTTGCTTGAGAATCCAAAACTAAACTTAAGCATACTTTATTTTTAACTTTAGCATACTTATTTATCAGTGTAGATATAAAGATATAAAATATTAATATTCTAATAAGGTGTGTAACTTTATGATCAATCATTCTAAAATAAAATATGAAAATCTAGATTGTGAACACTACACCCCCTCCAGATTCATGAAAATCAGAGTATGCAAATGATATCCCATACCCATTAATTTATCGTTTGTCCGCTTTATATCACACAATACATGTCTGGACTGGATTATCTTCCTAAAATAATCTGCTTTTAGAAATTATTATAAGAAATTTATTAAATCTTTTTTTTTCTTATTCATCTCTTCATGAAAATATGAACTTTAAATACACATTATCTAACTTTTAAATTATTTTGGAGAACATTTAATTGTTACTCTACAGTTTTACATGGTGACCATTTTATATAACCATTATGTTCAATTAGTAGTAAGAAAAATAGGTAAAATGGATATAGTTAATAAAATAGTGTGTTTCTGGAAGAAGGCTGACCACAGGAAAGAATAATAGGCAGAAACAAAATAATGAATTTACTGAATTTCATGTAAACAGGAATATTTGCATATATTAAAAATTTTAGTTAAATGGATTATATTTTTTATGTTAGAAAAGATTACTATAATGGTAACTTTATTTCAAAATAAATCTAAAAGAACTAATACAATGATATACAGTAAATATTTCAATTGTTTGCTAGGTATCAGAAACCAGACTCCATTACTTATTCGTTCTGGAATTTCAAGATTAGAAGTCACCTATGCTGCTGATGAAAAGGCACTTTTCCAAGAGATAGTAAATATAATTAAAAGGTATTGTGTTATGTGTTACAGTTTTCTTTTTTTTTTTTCCTTTTTTTGATAAAAATAGTTGAATAGTTCTGTCAGTTTCTTACTGAAAATATGTCTGTTAGTCTGAAAAAATGTATGTTAATTATTTTCTTCACGTCTTATCTCCCAAGACAATCATGGTGCTTGGTTCAGAATAAAACTGTTACTCTATTCTGCTTCTCTTCTAACTTGTCACCTACTGTTTTGAGAGCAGTTAAGAGGATACAAGCCATCATTAAAAAAAACAACAACAACATAAAAACACAGGGGCAACTAGGTGGCAAAATGGATAGAGCACTGGCCGTGAAGTCAGGACGACCTGAGTTCAATTCAAATCCAGCCTCAGACACATAAAACTTATTAGCTGTGTGACCCTAGGTGAATAAGTTGACCCTAATTGTCCTGCCTAAGAAAGAAGGAAAGAGGGAAGGAAGAGAGGAAGGAAAGAAGTAAAAAAGGGAGGAAGGAACAAATGAGCAAGGGAATGAACAAACACACACTTTTGCGTAAGGCATCTATGTTGTGTCCTCAACACAAGCCCTTACAATGAAATTCCTCGTATATGATGTGGGCCTTGCACTTACTCTCTCGCCTCAGTTTTTCCTCACACTGGCAGATCTGTATTTACAGAGGAAAACCACCACCAAAGGATACATCCCCAGCCATGGAGGAATACTTTCCTCCCTTCCTTCAATTTTATCCTTTTAGTTCTCAAGTTCTCCCTGATGCACATTCTGTGCACAATACCAGCCTCTCACAATGTCATCTCCATTAAATCTAAAGTGCATCTATTTGTTTAACAAAAAGACAAAAATCACAAATCAGCAATTTATCATAGGTACTCATTGTAAAAAAAAATGCAAGCATAATAAATTTATCACCATCTTCCCACAAATTTAGGTTGCATTCTCCTTCCAATGTATCTGTCCAGGAGAATGGGAACATACTTAAACATGGCAGGGAGGCACTTGAGTGAGAAAAACCCGTGTGCTCACAATAAATTTATAACTGAAGGGCAGGCTGTGATGTCATTGGTCTAGTTAGGAATATGTGCACCACCGGACCGTTTTTCTGCTGCTTTCTCTTCTGTTCTTTACTCTCTTGCTGGTCAAATCCTCTCTCAAAGTAATAAAGGTGTTTCAAGTTCTTTTGACTTACAATCCCTTAAGCCAAAGAACTAAGAAGTTTACTAAGCTGACTCTCTCTGGACATTGCAAACAAGCCTGCTCTTTACTTCATGATTCTGCATCCTCATCTGTTGTCAGGCTGTTGCCCTAAGGAAAGGCAGCTTCAAAGCTGCTGCTTTTCCCTCAAATGACATGGGG
The DNA here is from genome assembly GCF_048593235.1 of Sminthopsis crassicaudata. Taxonomy (NCBI): domain Eukaryota; kingdom Metazoa; phylum Chordata; class Mammalia; order Dasyuromorphia; family Dasyuridae; genus Sminthopsis; species Sminthopsis crassicaudata. The sequence continues at coordinate 193,088,994 of NC_133620.1, forward strand.
CAGCAAAGAGCAATAGGCCTCTCTGGCAGGCTTTTTCTCTCTCAAACTGTAGGTGGTGCTAGAGGGCAATCGCCGGAATTGCAGCTCTCTTTCCTTGAGAGCCCCTCTCTCTGCTGGGGCTCCTTCCTGCCGGTCTCCATTGGTTTTTTCATCCCCACGAAGTTTTTCCTCCTGCCTAGTTTTGTCAGCTCTTTGCAATCCACCCAGGGCTTTCACTATTTTCAGTAGCTCAAATCAGATCTTCCTGGTCTGCAGGTCTTCCTCTTGTGATATAAAACCTCATCAGCTTTCATTTCTGTTATAAAAACTCACATATCTTATCTCAGCATCTCTCAGTCTCCAAACAGTTATTTGACGAGTTTTAGTCACATTCAGACAAGCAGATCCAGTGCTTTACATCCTTGGACATTTCTCAGTCCCCACTTGTCCGCTAAACATTCTCTGCTCATTCACACTAGCATTTTCTAAGGGTAGTACATTAAAAACTATCTTTCTGCTCCTTTCAGGTACAGAACTATTCACTAAGAAAAAAGCAGCACCTGAAATCCCTAACAAGGTGACATAAGCCATATTACTTATGCAAAAGTTAATTTTCTGCCCTTTCTAACAACCAAACTGCTCTCATCTTTTCTGAAACCATACCTCGTTGCAGATGGATTTTTAATAGTGTTTAAACAAAAGAGGTGTTTCTATCTCATATATATTTTATATCTCTTATAGGGGCATTAATTATTCTTCCCAAGTTAATATATTCCATCTTTTTTATGGAAAAGAACTTTTTTGCCCTTTATCTGCTTACTTCTTAAAGGTACAATACTTTATGTATATATCACAAAGTACCCAAAGGCCTAAAAGAAAAGATAATGGCTGCAAAAATTATTTGTAAGAAATCCATTGCAGAAAGAAACAATGAATAAATTGTAAACACTGCATGGAACTATTTTAATTACTCAATAGATGTCCTATCTCTTAAGGAATAAAAACAATTCTAATGGATTTAAATATCAAAACCTCTCTTTCTTGGAAATTTGTTTCAATTAGGTGCAATGCTTACTCAACAATCTTGTGAAAAGATTTTAGCCAACATTTAAAAATTTTTCCTCCATCCTTTTCACTTCTCTTTTTATTGCAACCACTGACATCAATAAAATTCTGTTAAATTTAAATTATTCTAAAAGTCCTGAAATAAAATCGTCCAACTCACTAGCACTCTTTTTAGACAAATATCATTTATGGCAGAAATTCTATGTCTTTTCAACTCTGGAGAGTAATGGGAAGAGGAATGGGATCCATTTTCAAGTAGAAGTAAAAGGAGTTAAAAAAAAAATCACTGTTCTTGTAGTGAGTAGAGAAGAAAATCTCTGCCCGTCTAGAGAACAAGGAACGCAGAAATCCTTCATGCTACCTGAGCAGAGTCGAGCACAATGATATAGGGAAAGATGTATTCCATAGCTTCCTGGTCTCAGTTTGAACTCTATACATTTTCCCATATAGTCCCTGGGAAATTTAACTTTTTTGTTTATTCTAGACTTCTGTGGAAAACTAAACAAAGACTAACTTAGGTATGTAAGCAATATTTTATGAAGTTCAACAACAGTGTAATGCATTCTGAATTCCAAATCATGAATTTACAAATTATGACTATAATTTATCTGTATCAGTTTTCTAAATTGCCTATACAGTATTACCATAATATTTCATTCACATTTCTTAATTTTATTTTTTCAATTACCAAGCATTTATTTTTCTTCCTACAATCCCAATTTAAAAAGAAAAACAAAACTTTTGAAACAAATATGCATTGTCAAGCAAATATATCTCAGCTTTATCCATGCACAAAAAATATATATTTCATTCTCCATCTTGAATCTTTCATCCTTAGTCCTCTGTAATCATGATTGTTCACTGATCAGAGCTCTTTAAGTCTTACAAAATTTTATGGCACAGTGTTATTTTTGTTTAAATTGCTTTTCTGGTTGGTCACTTCACTCTATCAGTCCCTACAAGTTTTCCCATTTCATACAAATTTTCTCTGAATCCATCTTCACTTCTATTGACCAATACAATTATTCCATTACATTCATATAAAATTTGAAAATGTGTCCTTTACTAATTGGTACCCTCTCACTTTCCATTTTTTTTGACACTACAAAAGGATTGATTTATAAATATGTTTGTAAATAGGGAGGGGGCAGGGTGTTTTCTCTTTCTTTGACTTCTTTGGATTATCATCCCAAAGATACAGACATATCTCATGGTGAGAGGATGTGCAGATTTCAGTAACTTTTGGGGCATAGTTCTAACTTTCTTTTCCAGAATGGCTGGATCAGTTCAAAGGTTCTATCAGCAGTATGATTTATGTTTTCTTAAACTGAGTTTAATAATTTAATATTCCATATTTATAGTTTATTATTTTTAATGGTCATGTGCCCCCTTGACATAGTAATTTTTGCTACCCATGGGCATAACCAAAAATTTTAGTTCTTTATTAATTTAAGGTTTCTCCCCATTGTTTGATTTAACTACCTTAGACAAACTGGAAAACGCCTCTTTAGAATCTGAAATTACCTCAGTTACTAGCTTTAGCTAATTACATTTAGACAACTGCTTAGGTTGCTTTATAGTTAGTCAACTTGTTTCCTAATTAAAGGTTTTAAAAAAAAATACCAAAGTGGGACCATGTACAAAGGAAAAAATATCATGGGAACAGGTCTTAGAATTTAAAAAAAAAATTTTTTTTTTAAACCAAGAGAAATATTTTCTGAAAAATGTTAAATTAAATGAAACAATATCAAAACTGTTACTATCCACTGACTCTATAAAAGGAAGGTAACTTTTTTTGCATAGCTATAGAACTGGTATTCTTGAGTCTTCACAGTATTTCTGCTGCTTTTCATTTTTCCAAAGAAGCTTTCTGCAACATAGGAAAAATTTCTAATACCCACACTTCTATTTCAGCCAGCAATACTAGCCAAAGGCACATAAATCATTAAATCAATATCAATGTGGATATGTACTAGCATAGGCCCAGTAATATCACTAGAAGTTGTACACTTTTTTTCTTCCTACTTAGGCATTTTCCCAGCAGAAGGAATATCTTCCAGGTTTGAGAATTCTGTCTATCTTTTGCAGATGCAAAACTTTTCCCAAATGTTTTCTCTTAAAAACCCAAGTTATACCAGTGATTAAGAATACATGGCAAATCTAAATTGTGAAAAGTAACTTCAGGCTCTTATTATCAGACAAATAATATATAAACAGTATAAAAAGATGAAAAATGTTTTAAGTTCCAAAATGTTAATTATATAATAATTATATAATTCTATATCCACTTGTTCAAAGGCATATTTTCCCCATGTTTAATCCTTATACAACATATGGTTTATTCTTAAAAGGATTAGAACTTAGTTCATTACATTTTTAGCAATAGAAAACATAGAAGCTATTTAAAAGGTGCTGCAATCTGACTAATTGTTTTATCACCTCTAAGATTGCAATGATTTGCTTAACTCTGGGAAAATGAAGTGTGTGTGTGTGTGTGTGTGTGTGTGTGTGTGTGTGTGTGTGTGTGTACGTACATGTCTGTGTGTGTGTGTGTGCCTGTATGTGTGTAAGCAAAATCAGATAGGCCTTGCTATTGTAATCCAAATTTCCAAGATTCCTAGATCTAAAAATAAATGGGAAAAAGAGATGTCAAGATGTAAGGAAACATCTCCATTCTGACACTTTGAAGCCCACTATCGATATGTGAGCTTTGTGATATGTAAGCTTTGTGATAACATCCTTGCACTTTTCCTAAGCCTGGCTTATGCTTTGTTCCCAGGTCCCATATTATTTTGGAGTCAGAAATCTCAGTGTAGGTCTGGAGCTGAGGGAACGTACAAGACACATCAAGTGAAATCTTGCAGTAACTTGAGACTTGACTGGTGTAGAGAGGTAGTTTCACTGTCACAGTTAAGAATGAACAAAATAGTATTTAAACTTCTACAAATAAAATTTAACTATCTAGTGCTCTTTCCAAGAAAATGAATGCAATAAATTATCCTTTTTAAAAAGATTCTATTTAATATTATATTCCCTAGATTCCTTCAGATCATAATTCTAGTACCTTCTCATGTCTATATAATGTATTTTCCTACCAGTAAGCCTCTCAAGAGCAGAGACTTTTTTCTTTTTCTCTTTTTTCATCACACTTAGTAGGAGCTCAGTAAATATTTATTGAAGAAATACAAATTATTGAATAAATTCCTTAGCATTTCATATTTCCAAAAGTTTCTAACTTTTGTGCTCTCAACTTTATACAGACCTTCATTTTATCTCATACAAGAGAGTGAGGTTTTTTATCTCTTGGACACTTTGCTATCTAACCATATCTATGTACCTATTTTCTTAAAATTGATTTTGAGATACCCTTATTGGAGTGAAGTAAGAACGAAATCACACTTAAATATCTTTGTCATTTTTAAGATAGGAGATATTAAGTGACTGATGTTAAAAGAATCATTTTTAAGCAATTGTAACAGGGTCTTTTTTGTTATTCTTTAAGGTCCTATTAATGCACATTGTATAATAGGCATTTCACCATCTGATGATCTGCCTATAATCTCTTGTTATATCAGATACTTTTTCAAGTATCTGCCTGCCACACTAACAAATTGCTATACTGAATATATATACATGTATATATATTCAGTATCTGATTCTAAATAGACTATTCTCTACTTTTTTGTGTGTGAAAAATATTTTCTTAGCTTTCTTTGGCACTTATAATTGAATAAAACCTATGTAATTTTTATTTTATAAAATTTTATAAAATAAAGCATTTTTCAAACCTAAGTCAGAACAAATGTGAAGATTTCCAAGAGAATTACAAATAGGCACTATTGAGTTGGCTGAAGCTTAACACAAATTTCTCTTTGTAACTATATCACCACAACTTGAAATCTTTTCCTTTGCTTTCTAAGAACCTCCCATCAACCTGGATTGTTACCTATTTCAGTGCCTGATCTCCTTTTCCTATTATTTTTCACCTAACTCTCTTTACCTGTCAACCTTTCAGACTAGTTACAATTTTAAATTACACTTCATTTGAGAATATGGTCATTTCTAAAATGAAGTAAAAGAGAGATTGTTGCTATTTTTTCCCTCTAAAGCACTAAATCTTTGGAAAAGAAGGAAATATGGGGATGATTTGTAACACATGTAATGGATGTAATACATATTGTAACATAGGACATGGTATAATAAAAGAGTGACTGTATTCAAAAGTTTTTCCTCCTTTTGCATCTTGAGTCCATCATATCCCCATTAGAAGGTGGGTAATATGCTTCATGTTAAGTATTCTAGAGACATGATTGTTAGATTTATCAAAGTTCTTAAGTCTTTTCAGTTTTTCTTTGCAGAGTTGTTGGTCTTGAATAAAATAATTCTTTTCTAGTCCTATATCTAATCAGACTCTATTACCCAAGATTTTCTTCAGTCATCTCTGTCATTTCTTAAGGCTCAATAATATTCCATTGCATTCATATACCATGCTTTATTCCTGTATTTCCTAATTGATGGATACTCTCTCAGATTCTAGTCCTTTGCTTTTCTTTTGTATCCTCCCCTTTAAGGTTCTCTCCCACAATTTAGGGTCAAGAAGTTTGTTTTGCCTGCAGCTATTTGCCCCCAAGTATTATCATCTTGCCATTCCTCCCTTCCCCCCAATACCAACGTATTTTTCTGTTGCTTTTTGGTGTATTTCTACATGAAACATGTTTGTGTTTAACCCTCCTTTATCCATTTCAGTTAGGAGGGATATCTGATGCTTGTTCCTCCAGATACTGTCTCCATGTTTGTGTAATCTTCTTCTCATTATTTCCAATTATGAGGAAATAGCAAGTTCTACCTTTTCTTCCTTTCTTTTTGAATGTCCTAATATATTCATTTTATCTTCCATTCTCTTTCCCTTCTTCAAACTCTCAGAAAAGAACTAATCCATTCCTTTCAGACCCTCAGTTATTATTTAACTCTCTCAATGATTTTGAAGATTCTAAAGCCCTTAGAGTACACTTGTTTCTTCTCCTTTTGGTATATTTACACTGTTATCATCCAACTCAGTTGTGCTCAAATAAATTTACTTTTCTAGTTTTCTTTTGATTTCTTGATGCCTTTCTCAGAGTTCTTACTATGTTCTTTTCATCAGAAATGCTTGAAAATCCTGTGTTCTATTAAAGGTGCATTCGTTTCTCTATGGGATTGTACTTAGGTTTCAAAGTATTCTTGATTGTAACCCTATATCTTTTGTCTTTTGAAATATTGTATTCCAAGCTCTTTTCATTTAAAGTTGAAGCTGCTACATCTTATACAATCCTGTGTACTTTTGATATCTGAACTGCTCCTGTCTGAATATCTGTTATGTTTTTTCTTTGTGGGAACTTCTAGATTTTAGGTATGACATTCATAGTACTTTTCCTTTTAGAGTTTCTTACAGGAGGTTATCAGTGGATTCTTTCTATTTTCATTTTTATTTTTCTTCTTGAAATGCAGCAGCCAGGCTTTAATTATTTTTGGTCATGATTTTCAAGGAGCCCAGTGATTCTTAAATTCTCTTTTCCTTTTTTCTGTTTTCCAGATTATCTGTTTTATCTGGTATCATATTCAGATTATAAGAGCTATGTTCTTTTAGGGTCAGGCTCTGCCCTATGTATATATTTTTGTCTGAAGTGTTTTATCTTTGAGTCATTTAAGGTCTAGAGCTGGCCTTCACTTTACATAATTTGGCCCTCTTTTGAGTGCAGAGCTCTGAATCTTCAGGGTAGTTTGACTTTTTAGTATGATATTAGAAACACTGGAGACCCAGGGTGCCTGAATTGTTCCAATCTAATGCTAGCCTCTGCTGCTCCCTTGGGCTTTTAAGATCATACTAGTGTTTTCTGACCTCCTCAGGGCTTTCATACAGAAACCCTTTGCTGTTTCTGCCTCCAGCCAGAAAGTCTGGGATTATACATTCTCTTCTTGCTGGGAGGTTACAGAAATACTTGTTACCTTGGTACTAGCTTTGCTGGTGGTTCTTTTTCCTTTTGCTCTTGGATTGGTGGCTGACTTTGTGCAGTTCTGAGTTAAAAGAAGTCACTGTGGTTTCTTAGTGGTTTTTGTTTTGTTTTTTTTTTATTATTGGGTCTAGTGGGAATTTTGATGAAAACTGGGTACTCTGCTTCCATTCAGCCAGCCATCTTGGCCACAAGTCCTCCATCAATCTTTCCACTATTCTGTGCTATCAAAATTTGATTATCAAACTAGAAGACATTGAAAATTATGTTTTCTTGGAGGTGGAGCCAAGATGACAGAGTAGTAGGAAGAAGTACAGCCAAGCTCTACCCCACAACTCCTCTAAATAGATCTAGAAAATGCTTCAAATTGAGTGCTGATCAGGAAATTCAAGGAAAAAAATCACAGTGAGTCATTTTTCTAGCCAAGCTCAGCAAAGAGAGAGAAACACAAAGAGGTCTGCATTGGGTATGGGGTCTAGCCAAGAATGGCCATGTGGATTGTTTCAGCACAGGGAGAGCTGTGCCTCAGGGTAAGAAGACATCCAAAATCTAGCAAAGAGGAGCCTACACTTGTGCAAGGTGCAAGAATAAGCCAACAAACAGCTCCATTGCTCACTGTTCAGTCGAGATCACAAATCCAGGACTGACTTAGAAAAGGACCTGCACCTGGAGTAAGAATCCCAGAGAGAAGAGTAGTTATGGGTGCTTGGCTGTATTTTAGCAAGGACCAACTTCAAAAGCAAGTAGCCATGTGACTAATCCCAGGAGCAGAGTCTCAGTTCTAGCTTCCAACCCAGTCTGAAGTATAAAGTCATATAATCACACCAATAATTCCAGACAGTTCTGTCACCCTAAAACAGCAGGGCTTTCCAGCTGACATAGTATTGGAGTCTAGTAGCAGTCTCCTGGGGATCTCTACTAGAGGCAAGCCCACAGGTACTGTTCAGAAATAAACCCAATGTTGGATCTTGTAGAAGGGCAGCAGTTAAATTTTGTCTTGAATCAGACCATTTGGGATCACTAAAAGCTTGCAGATCCCCGCCTGAACTGTCCCTGAGTTCTTTGAGTAATACCAAATCAAACACTCCCAAGAAAGAAGCAGCAGGACCAGCAAGGACATTCTTTCTAGAAGTCAGTAAGTAGGCTGGAAAAACAAACAGAGTCTCATTTGAAAAGCTATTGTGATAGGGACACTCAAGATAACCCAGAAGAAAATGACTCCAACACATCTACAAGCAAAATATCAAAAGAAAACCCAATTTATGCATATGTTAAACTAGAATTCGTTGAAGAGATAAAACAAGAATTACAAAAAGTTTTTGTGATTAAATTAGAGCTATGGAAGAAGGAATTGAAAAGAGAGCTAACAGCTTGGCACAAGAATATACAACTTAGCCAAGCAACAAACTCCCTAAAAATTAGAATAGACCAAATAGAAGATAATGACTCTATTAGACAATAAGATATTAAAACAAAAATAAAAGACTGAAAAAATAGAAGAAAATGTATCTACAAAAAAACAAAAAAAACTAATTGCTCTAGAAAAAGATCAAGAAAAGATCATTAAAAATTGTTGATCTACTTGAATGTTATAACCAAACAAAAGAGCCTAGACTTCATGTTTCAAGAAATTACAAAAGGAATTGCTCAGAACTCTTAGAGCCAGAGGGCAAAGTTAAATAGAAAGAATCCACTTCTTGAACAAAATTTAAAAATGAAAACTCCCAGGAACATTATAACCAAAATCCAGAAGTTCCAGGTCAGATCAACAGTACTACAAGTAGCCAAAAAGAAAAAGTTAAAGTACCAGTAAGCCAAATTGGATCACACACAGTTTTACAGCGACCACTAAATAAAGGAGCAGAGTGCATGGAATATGATGGTCCAAAAAAACAAAGGACATATATTTATGACCAAGAATTACCAATACATCAAAATTGAATCTAGCTCAACAATGTTAAAAATACAAACTTAATGAAATAGAGGCCTTATATATTCTATATTCTATCAATATTCCTGATAAAAAGATGAAAACAGCATAGAACGTTGATGTATAAAAACAGGATTCAAGAGAAACATGAAAAGGTAAATATGAACAATAATAAAGGGACTAAGCAAAAATAAACTGTTTACATTCCAGTATGAGGAGATATGTGTCCCCTATCATCATGAAGTGACATAGTGGGAGTCTAATTGACTCACATCACTTGGGAGTAGTTCTTTTATGTCTTAATGATCTTAAAAGATCCACTGTGCTGGAAGAGGGAAGAGCATGGAAGATGATGAGAGAAAAATCATCTTATTCAGCAGGTTCATAGGAGGAAAGAGTAAAATGAGTGAGCAGTAAAAGGGAAGATAGCTTAAGGGAGGGGTTATCCTGAACAAACAAAAAAAAAAATTTAAGGATGTACAAAAATATTTATAGCAGCAATTCTGAAGTAATAAAAAATTGAAAAGTAAGGCAAATGTACCCATCAATCAGAGAATGAATAAACAGGTTACAATATATAAATGTAATGAAATACTATTCTGTAAGAAATGATGAAAGACATGGTTTCAGAAAAATATAAGATTTTTGTGAAATGATAATAGAATAAAGTGAGCAGAACTAGAAGCACAATATATATAATAACAAAAATATTGTATGTTTGAAAGACTTAGGAATTTGATCAGTACAGTGACTAACCATGATTCCAGAAAATTGATGATGAAATATACTATCTATCTCCAGTAGAAAGGTAATAAGTTAAGAGGACAAAATAAAACTTTTTTTTAATATGGCCAGTGCAGATATTTCATTTTGCTTTACTATATGTTTTTGTAAAAGGATTTGTTTTTCTTAAGGGGGAAAGTTGGTGGGGAAGAGATGTCAAGAGAAAGAAGGCAAACCTCTGTGGAGTGAAAAAATATATATGTAATTTTTAAGAAAGTTTTTTGTCTCATTAAGCAAATGCTTTAATATAATCAATTCTAATCATTCATGCTTATCTCAATTTAAAAACAAAAATAACTAGCATTCCCTGTCAGTGTATGAACTCCAGAAAACTATACTTATAGAATTTTTTTAAAAATCAAGTTGTGTCTTACAACTTTTGTAGGACTTATTTATAAAATTCTTCTTATATACAAGACATATTGAATATTAAAATAGTTGGGTTCTTATATAATTTATTACTGTTTCTTTAGGTATGATCCTGATATTCTATTAGGATATGAAATTCAGATGCATTCCTGGGGCTATCTCTTACAGAGGGCTGCTGCATTAAGTGTTGACTTATGTCAGATGATCTCCCGAGTTCCAGGTATTGTCAAACTATTGTGATTTACAAGTGTAACAAGTTAAAAGGTAAATACAAGCAAAAAATTTTAAGAAGTCTTTTTGCTTTAAATCAAATATTCTCCCTCTATTTCCTAATTTTGTTTTATTGGCCAAAAGTTACCATAAATTGTGTTGTCTTCACTTACCACTCTAAAATAATATGTGAATTTGGAAGTTATTTCTCAGAAGCCCTGATTCTGCTCAAGTTTTCAAAAGTACCTACTCTTTGCAGTTAGAGAATGCTTATTTAAGTTTCTTTTAAAATGCCATATTAAAGTACTCCTTAGAGATCAAAAAGGTAGGTAAAAAAACTGAAATGTTAATAATAAAGCTGGTCTCTGTACTATATATGATAGAAATTAATGAGAGGAGATGACTTCCAAAAAAAAATGATAAAAGTTGGTGACTGTAAGAATCTAGAATAGCAAATATTTCTGAGTTTCATGAGAAGCCAGTTGAATTATATTTCATTTCTTTCCCCACCAGGATTTTCTTCTTTGTCTTTGATTTGATAACAAAATGTTTTGTTTTAACTGCATCATTAAGAAGAAGCAATATGGTACAATAAAAAGAGGACCAGATCTAGAAAATCTGGGTTGACATGCTAATTCTAACACTGAAGTGTAGCTGCTCCACCTCGGGCAGGCCATTAACCTTGTGTCTGTTTCCTCATCTGTAAAACAGACACAAAAATTATTATACTTTATATCTCACAAAGGGAACTGCTTTGGGAAAGGTACAGAACTTAAGTCTTTGCACCCAAGAAGTCAAAGACAAAAAAATGTAGTAATTTCATGACACCACTTTCCCTGCTAGCACAGATACAAGAAAGCAAACTAATAGTGTTTATAAGTTGGGGAATGGCTAAATAAATTGAAGAACATGAATGTAATGGGATATTATTGTGATGTAAGAAACAGTAAGCAGAATGAATTCAGAGAATCATAAGAAAAAACATATAAGCTGAGGCAGAATGAAATGGAGTTAGGCAGTAGAAGACCTGAGTTCACCTCTCACTTCAGACATTTAGCATGATAAAGAACCAGTGGTAGAGTTTTGAATGTAGAGTATTTGTCTTGGAAGACTGAGTGTATTGGTTGTTTTTGCTGAACTGTTTATGTTTTAAAATCTTTTCTGCAATATACAGTTCACTGGATTGGCAAGGGAAGAATATTCAGAAATGAATGTGATAGAAAAGCAAAAGCATGAGAAATTTTTTTGAAAAGGATGTTGGGTAAGATATAGTAGCATTCAATTCTGACTTCTTTTTTCTTAGGTCATATCTTAATAATCCAAAAAGTAAAATAAGGCAGTGACTCAAAATTTCTTCCTTAATAAGAAGTTTATTTTTATCACTGATAGCAGTCTCTCTCTCTTTTATTGCTTTCTCTTTAATAATTAGGAAGAAATGAAACAAGAGCCTTTCTTCTATATGATAGAGGATCTTTCTCATGAACTAAAACTGTCATCTTGACACTTAAGAATTTTAAATATGGGGCGGCTAGGTGGTGCAGTGGATAGAGCACCAGCCTTGAATTCAGAAGGACCCGAGTTCAAATTTGGTCTCAGACACTTAACGCTTCCTAGCTGTGTGACCCTGGACAAGTCACTTAACCCCAGCCTCAGGGGGGAAAAAAAAAAGGAATTTTAAATATGAGAACGTCCTATTAAGGGAGAGTAGATCATCTCCTGTTAATGGAGATTTTTAATGCTAATCCTTTGTGGCTACCATAGTTGTTTCAGTAACTAGTAATGAATCCAGGGCATCTTCTGCGCTATAGTTTCCTATGTGCTATAACATCTATGATTAACTAATACTGATGGCAAGAATGGAAATTTTTATGAGGTATCTCTGTTCCTTAAAATTAGATGCAGGACTCTATTTTCTGTTGAGAAGGATTATTCCAGTTTTCAATTCACTACAGAAAATGTCTCCTGAAATGTCTTTATCTAGGTTTTAGAGCTGTATTCATGTCAGAACGTCATTAATTTGACAAGAATGCTGAACTGAAGTTAGAGGACTTAGGTTCTAGTCTTTGATCTATATATTAGATATATAGATTTGAAGTCAGTTTCCTCTCTTCAAATAAAAACTTAACAGTGAGTGTTTAAGCACTAGAGCATTCTCTTATGCCAATCAGATCATTTCTCCTCCAATATATTTTTAAAATGGCATTTTTTCCAGCTGATGATTCTATTAATCTATATAGTTTGTTTTTTTGCAAAAATAATAATTCTTGTGCGCTACTTATCTTACATGCTTGTTACAATCAAATGAAATAACATGTGCAAAAGCACTTTAAAAATTATTAAGCACTATACACTTGTAACATTTTGCTAAATCAATTTATTTCCTCATCTGTAAAATTGGCATAACATTAACCATGTTACATTGTTGTGAGGATCAAGTGGTTAATAATTATAAAGTGCTAGCACAATGCCTTGGAACATGGTAAATGCTACATAAATGTTAACAATTATTATTTAGCAATTACTCAATATAAGCCAGAAATAGTGTTTTTCAGATTAAAGCCTAAAACTCGCTTTTAGGTGAGTATAAAGAAGAAAAAAAATTTACTAGAAATAAGAGGGAAAAAAGGGTTCAATTTTTTAAATAAAAAATTTAGATAAAATTATTGCATAGAATAGTTTCTGTAGCTAAAGTAAGTAGAAAATTTTCCAAAACTAAGAAGCAAACTATCCTCAGTAAAATTTTTTAAATAGTTTATTTTTTTGCATCCAGCCCAGCACAATTTAAAATATAGTCTAATTTTTATTGGGGACAACTTTCTGGAATGCCTGAACATGCCCTAATGCAGTCTCTTTCAATTCTGTAGATGACAAAGTAGAGAATAGATTTGCTACTGAAAGAGATGAATATGGATCAGATACAATGAGCGAGATAAACATTGTTGGACGGATCACACTAAATCTTTGGAGAATTATGAGAAATGAGGTAAAAATGCTTTCTCTAAATATTAACTTTTAAAAGTTAGATTGAATCATTTATTTAAAGTATTGATTGTGTTGTTTTATTGATTTAAATATACAACTTTTATGCTTTTTGGGGTATTAAAAATGCAATTTAAAAAAAATCTACAAATAATGCTGCTTTTAATAACATAAAATTTATATTTTGACTACCATTTTCTTTTTTTCTGTACTTAAATAAAACAGGCATTTCCATAACATAGTAGTATGGGGGGGGGGGGGAAATTGTAAATATATTATATATATCTTGCTATTCCTTTTAAATCTGTAATAAAGTTATTTTATAACCTTTTTTTCTTCTTCTGAGCCCTCTGCCCTAGAATGACTACCATTAGACACACATCTGTGTGTCTTATTAGTTCTTTCTTTTGTTGCAGAGAGCATCTTCCATTATAGGTCCTTTGTAACTAATATAGGTATTTCTAATAGTCAAAACTATTTTTTTTTGACTGTGTTGCTTAAAGTTCTTGAAACAATAATGCTATTACTGTATGCTATATTTTCCTAGTTCTACTCATTTTGCTCTTCATTATTTCATGTTTTTCTAAAGTCATAATGTTTATCCTATCTTATAGCACAGTAATATTCCATCATGAATCCACAACTTGTCCAGGCATTCCACAATTAAAGGCATCCCCACAATTTCTGGTTTTAGTTAACTATAGATAGTATAAAGTACCTGAAAATATGCCTGCCAAAACAAACCAAGGAACTATATAAACAAAATTATGAAAAAAATTTTATACAAAAAAGCAGATAAAAATAACTGAAGAAATATTAATTGCTCATGGGTAGACAGATAAGTACAGTAAAAATGACAATTTTACCTAAATTAATTTATGCATTCAATGTTAACCCAATTAAATTATCAAAAAATTGTCTTACTGAGTTAGAAAAAAATAACAAAATTCGTTTTGAAGAACAGAAGATCAAGAATATCAAAGGAACTAATGAAAAAATATAAAGGAAAGAAACTTAACTATAACCAATCTTAAACTATATTATATTGTCATAATTATCAAAACTATCTGGTATTGGCTAAAAAGAAGAAAGGTATAAAGAACATGGAAGGTAATAACTGTCAGACTTATAGGTAAACAATTTATGAATAAACAAGAGTGACAGAGTAGTATGAGTTATAAAAAGGTAATTTCAATTACATTAAATTAAAAGGGGTTTGTACATATAAAACATGTAGCCAACCAAGGTTAGGAGAAAAGCAAGAAATTGGGAGGGGTAGAATTTTATAGACAGTTTCTCAGGTAAAGATCTCATATCTCAGATATATAAAGAACTTTATCAAGTTTATAAAAATATGAGTCATTCCCTAATTGATAGTCAGAGGATATGAACAGGCAATTTTCTGATGAAGAAATCAAAATAACTTGTAGTCATATATAAAAACATTCTAAATCAGTAGTGATTAGAGAAAGGCAAATTAAAACAAATCTTGAAATATCATTTTATGCCTATCATATTGAGTAAAATAATTGAAGGGGAAAACAAAAATTGTTGGAGGCAAATTCATCTTGACCTTCTTGATTTATTGTACTTTGAAAATCATAAGCTAGATTTATTTCAACAAGAATGATTAACAGTGAGAGTGTTTAAATACTAAAACATTCTATTAAAACAAATTAAAGCATCTCTGCTCCTGAAAATTTTTTTTAAGAAAAGCATTTTTTCCCCATTGATGTCTTTGTCGTATATAGGAATTCATGGTTAGTATAAGTTACCATGACTTGCAAAACTTTGTTTTAAGAACCCTCCTATTCTTAGATTTCTTTAGCCAGTCACTTTTGAAAAATAAAAACTATCCTACTCTAAATTTTCAAATGTTTAAGTTTTAAATTATATAATTTGCACACATGAAGCAGCAGATAACTTCCATGAAAAATTCTCACTATTCATAATGATAGGGTGCCTGACCTGAATGTTTCCCTTTGTTGTTGATATTAATTAAAAAACATCATGTATAGGAACACACATTTTTAGTAGTATCTTTTTTTTTCTAATATTCTTGGATTACCTTCTATTTTCCTATTCTTCAACCTTCACACAATCACTCCCAAACTACCTTCTAAATAAATATCATACTCACTGACTTTGCTAGCTTTGTCTCAGGAAATCTGAATTTATTGGCTTTCCAAGAATGTCTTATGTCATCATTTTGATGAGATTGCATAGTAAATATATTGAGCATTATAGAAAGCACTGTTCTTATTAAAGAATCTTAAGATTCTTTATTTCCTACTTGGCTTCTACATATCTTCTCTCTTTTTCTCATATTTTCTGTAGTCTGTATTAAATTTGTTTGGTCTCTTCCAAATATGGACCTTAGTAGTATCTCCTTTTTCCATGTGCATTAAGCACATATTTTCCTTATTACTAGAAGAAAAGGTGCCCAAAGGAGGAAATATTTTATTCTGGCTCAGTATGTGACTTCTATGAAAGGCACTCCTTACCTGCCTTCTAGATCTAAGACAGTCCACCAATAGAGGTAGGCTCTTAGTGATCACTACTCTCCTCCTTGGCTTACAGAAACATTGGTTAGATAACCTGTTCTGAAATTTTTACACGCAAAAACAAAAATCAAGCTTATCATCCTATAATTTGAAGAATTTTCTCCCTTTTTCTGACAATTAGGGCATTTGCCTATCTCTCTAGTATTATAGTACATTTCCCTTTTGTCAGAGTACCTCAAAGATAATCAACTTCAACATTCATACCTATAAATTCTTTCAAAATCTTTGGATACAGTTTGTTCAGCTCAGATAGCTTGAATTTATTTAGGGTGCTTTAGTCATTTTTGTTTGATCTTTTCACATATCTTTGGATTTCTGTCCCTCCTAACCACTGTCCTAACCTTCCAAGGGTAAAGGCCATTCTCTTTAATAGAGAAAACAGAAATTCTGAAATTGAAAAGTTCTTTTTTCTTACCTGTGATTTTCCCAAGCATCAGGGGAAACCTGATTTTTAGAGCAATACACAAAATATTAGCTCATCCTGAGACTTAGTATTTTTAACATTGTTTAAGGCTATGCCAGTGTTTTTTGCCCTCACTTGCATTTTTTGTCCTTTTAAAATTTGAGTTCTGCATAGCACCCCATTATTCTTATTATCTCCCCACTTTTTGTTCATTAAGATCATTTTAATTTATATTAAAAAAATTTTTTTCTCCTCAAGCCAAACTTTTTTTTTTTTTAAAGAATGTGTGTCAAGGGCTCATTCATCTTTTCTCTAAAACTTCTAAGATTTGCTCTCCAAAAGTCTAATGTTCCTCTCTTTATCTGTCTCAAGCACGAAAGAAATTTCATCATTTTCACTTTGCCAAAACATTTCTTTTTGTGGATAAGACTGAAATTCAGATTAATAATTCTTTTCCTTGTTTAATTTCTGAAAGATGAAATTATCAAAAAGGCCAGTCAAGAATTTATTGGTTAATCTGGTTTGAGTAAAAAGAGACCTCCGGTAAATGTCTAGATTAAATCGTCCATTCCAACTGTCTCCTGCTTCATGCTATTTCTGCCTAAGGAATTCCTTATCACATTGCTCCACCTGCCTAACTGTCTTTTGTTGCATACTCCCAAATGCCACTTCTGCTTCACCCTTCTTTGAATATGTAACACTGACTCCTTTACCACAGTTCTAGATAGCTTCCTTCTTCACAGCTGCTGTCCCCCATAGTCTTTAGGAGCAGGTTAACAAATAATTTCACATCAATCCAACTTTTATCTGGATATTTTACAAATGGTTAAATACCGATGACACTTTCATACTTTCTTCTCTTAAGGAAACATGGCAGCACAGAATCAACCACAAAATGAGAGGGCTAATTACCAAAGCAACTATTTGAGACAGAGTCTCTTTTATGTAGCACATTTCAAAAGTTCATTTCATTCCATTAGACATCTGGCCATCAGAAAACAAATCTGGAAATCATATAAAATTTACTTAATGGCATTTCTGAAACATTTTTTATTCTAAATTGAATATTATTTGAATTTGTTTTGGTGGTATGCAAAGTTTCTGTTAAATGTAGTTTTTAAATCTATCACTAAAGGTTTTAAGCAGTATCTGAATCCTTCCAGAGTGAATATAACATGCAAATATAGCAGTATTGTAATGATTACTTAAATTTTTCCAGGTGGCTCTAACCAACTATACTTTTGAAAATGTGAGTTTTCATGTTCTTCACCAACGTTTTCCTCTCTTCACTTTTCGGGTATTGTCTGATTGGTTTGATAACAAGACAGATCTATACAGGTAATATTTAATTTCTTTGAGGGGGATATTGTTTTTATCATGTATGTTAAATTTTTAACTTTTCTATGTTTGTTAAACTTCAAGGAAAAGTTGATAAGATTAGGGTATCTAATTTTGAGGTGAATGAAATATGTTTATTAAATTTCAAGAGACCTCAGAGTGGGGAGGTACAAGACTTCAAAATAAAAGTTGTACATGCTCTGAAAACCATTTATTTGACATCCACTTTTCTTTGATGCTTACATCTCTGAGGCATCATCTATGAGTAGATAAAATTATAGAAAAATACCAAGTCTTCACATGAAATCATTATAAAAATATAAACATAGAAAAAACCCAAATGATAATAATAAATAAAAAAAGTTCAACCCAAAGCTAATATAAAATTATGATTGGCAGAATTGTTATGATTAATATGATCCAGATTTAATGTCAGTTCTAAGTGTTTCTTTAAAAACAGATGGTAATGATGAGTATTGTTTTTTGTTTGGACAAATAGTAATATCACGAAAAATGGAGTTTAAATTTAAATTGGACAGGGGAATGGAAGACCATTTTGACAATAAGTATTGTATGACACTGAAATACATTGCCCAAGGAAATCATACATACCTCTTCTAGGACACTGAAAGTACAAGTACAGTGACTAGTTGTGACCCTTTGTATGTTCTTTTCTCCTTTGTGTTTTCCTAGGATGCAACCTTTATACAACAGTTATGAGCCTGATAACTTGTGGAAAAATGTTTTCTCTAAATTTTATCATTTGGAATGTACTAAAGTAACTTGCTACTTAGAGCAATTGTGTATTTTGTAAAGCAGATATGCACCCAGTTTGTCTTTTTGTTTATTTATACAGGCAATCCTCAATTTCTAAATGGTTTTACATTATAAATTTTTTTTTAATGAGTCAGATTGTTTGAAATTCCAGAAAATTTTTACATAGGACTATTATTACATATGCTCCTTGACGAGCCTACAAAAGCTAACAAAACTTGTAATGTGGCTGAATTTATAGAATGATTGCAACTGGCCCGGGTACTAAGCCATGAAAATTAAGACTTTTTTTAGGTCCCACGTCAACTTCAAAGGCAAACTGTCCCAAAGTTATTTTTTCTTGATTTCTGCTCTTTCACCATCTTCTGACCTTAAAGATTCTTCAAAAACTTGTAAGGTTTTTTTGTTTTGTTTTGTTTTGTTTTTTAATAAAAAGTCCCATTTTTATGGTAGCGAGTTGCCTGAAGGTGTCACTAAAGACAAGAAATGGAGAAAACACTGGTAAGGGCTATGACAGTGACTTGTATAATATGGGTCAAATAGATATATTTAAAATATTTTTAATACTTGTTACCTCTGACCACTAATATCATCTGAGGCCTAGAACAAGAATATACATGTCAACTAAGTATATTAACCATTTTTGAGGAGGAGATTCTGTCATGGAGCAAATCTAAGTCAAAAAGTGATTTCCCATAAAGGGTGAGGATTTGTTGTTGTTGTTTTAGGGCAAGTAGGTGAATAGGGCTTCAGGCTTAGAATCCGAAAGATCTGAATTCAAATGTGGCTTAAAACATTGTGCCCTAGGCAAGTAATTTAACTTCTACTGGATTCTGTTTCCTCTTCTATAAAATGATGTGGTAATAGCACCTATCTCCCAGATAATAATTATAAAATCCTTTATAGTATTAGAAACTCCTATTTATGGATGACAGACATACTGATTGTTGCAAATCCTAGGATATTTGGAAAAATTCTAAAATTAGCACCATAGTAATTTAATAAACTATAATAGTGTGCAAGTTAACTGGGATAAAATAAAACAGCTAAACATATTGACCTATTATGCAATAAACTTAACACTTTTTACATGTGTAAAAAAAAATTTAATATGTAATATGTCAATTATTATGGTCACTTGATTTACAATTTTTTGGCATTCAATTCACAAGATTTTACATTGTCCTTTAATTCTTCATCACAAAGTCACATTATTTTCATAATAGACATTTGCCCTATCTTTGGCATATGATCCATTTTTTTTTCCCCAAGTCTACCTTTGATTGAAAGGTTTTCAATGAAGTTTAAATCAGGCAAGTTCTTAAGACATTTAAATATATTTATCACCATGTCTTGGATAAATTTCTTAACTTTGGTGAAATATATGGTCTAAAGTCATGGTCATATTGCAGTAGTATATCCCTATTTGGGAAGTAAGTGTATTTACTGGAGTTTTATCTCCTCTCAGTGGAATAACAATTCCAGGTTCTCTCTGGGGGGGGGGGGGGGGGAATTCCTTCCTCCCATTTTATGGATTTTGACAGTGTCTAAATGACAGTGTCTGGGTCTTTATGGGCTCACTTGGACTTCTTCTGACAACGACTTTGATATTACTTTGAATTAAAAGATGTTTCATCAATAAAATTGTCTTTTCCCAAAATCAGTCCTCCAGTCTTTATATTAGTTTACCATACATAACAAGAACTTTGTAGGGTTTTGTTTTCTCCATAACAAAGAATAGAAACAATTTTTTAAAATTATATTCTCACTATTCTTCCAACATTAAGAAATGGGTCACACAATATAGAGCAAAGATATCATGTTCTGAGCCAAATAAACCCCCAAGTCTTTCAAGAAGATTAAAATGTAATTAAGTAATGTTTAATAAAAGAAACAAAACCTAGATAATGTTCATTTCTAATTTTCTAACTTGATATGTGATCCATAATGAAGGTTTATATTTGAGCTCCTATTTATGCCACCAAAGTAGAGAAATCAATAAAAATCTCTTCAGACATCAGTTCTATTGAAGTCTTTGCTTTCCTGGGGATTCTGGATTTCTGGAGATTAGATTGTTTTATAGCAACAGTTCATCTGTTGCTGACATTTGTTTTGTTTGTTTTCAGCTATACTTTCTTCTGCATTTTAGCTTGACTAATCTTGTTTCATTGTGAACTTGAATAATCCTAGAAATTCTTGACTTTCCCAGACCTCCACTCTTTGTAGTATCTCTAACACATTGAAATGTGTACTTTAAAAGTTTTTAAAAACTTAATTTGGAGTCATTTCTGTGCTTAAAAACTATAGAATTAAAAACATAAGAGATAGCAATGAAACAAACATTTATATGGCATGAAGTCTGATGTTCTTCTGGCATATATATATAATAACTAAGTAAAGATGAGGAAATAATTTCAATCTGATTTCATCTGGTCGAGGTTATTCATTTTGAGTAAGCCAATCATTAGGAACAGAATCACATTATGAATTTTGCATTTTACTTTTCAAAGTTTTGACATAACTACTGTCACAGTACTTCTAACACAAAATAACCCTATCCAACAAATTACTTGTCCCGAATAATTGATATAAACTATAACTATAAAAATATACTTTTCACAATGAAAATATTACTTATTTTCATATGACCAAATTCTTCCTGAGTCACTAATGTTCATAACATCATTTTCTCTTCAACAGATGGAAAATGGTTGATCATTACGTTAGCCGTGTCCGTGGAAATCTCCAAATGTTAGAACAGCTGGACTTGATTGGGAAAACCAGTGAAATGGCTAGGCTTTTTGGGATTCAGTTCTTACATGTTCTGACAAGGGGTTCACAGGTAAGATTAAAAAATGTGTCTAAACTTTTTAGACATGCACAGTTTTAAAATAAATGTTTTATTTTCTTTTTAAAAGTCAACAAGGTGTTTTGTTAAATCACATCAATAAACATTGTCTTCTCACATGTTAGGCCTTGTGCCTAGCTTTTAAGAAATATAATTAAAATGAATTAATTACTAGTAAAATTACACAAGGAAGATTTATCCTAGAAATTTTTCATGTAGATTGATTTGTGAAGTAAAATTGGTAATTTTACACCTATCCCAAATCCAATAGTTTTTAAAAGTTGCCACAACTAATTATCCATGTAAATAGGAATGTCAAGTAAACCTTCATAATCACATGTAACTAAGCTATTAGTGGACTAGAGATACCTGAGCCAAAAGCAATAATAAAATTTCAACATTGTGAACTTTACTTTTTTTTATTTATCCATACATTTTAAAGTTTTGTTAAAACATCAATATCCCTTAAAAAACTCAAATTGCAAATTCCCCTCCAAATACCTTTAAAATAATGCCTCAGAAGAGTAGAACCCACAGAAGGACAACGTGGAACAGTTTTCTAGTCCAAGACAACTTAAATGGTTGTCAGGAAAGGTCTGTGGCCCCAGGATAAATGTGGAACACAGTCTGGTGCAAGCCGCACCAGCACAGACTGGGCCCCAGAAAACCAAGAGCAGGTTTTGGGAGTGACTGCAAGTGCAGTGACAGTAGCTGCTTTCTGATCTCTCAGGGCCCAGATGGTAAGGGAGTCAGACATACTAAGCAGAAGGAGATGGCAGCACTCCCTTCACTGGCACTGGTTGCATTGCCCATACTTCTATCCGGGTCACAGTCCTGAGTAGCAGTTCTAAGCAAAGAAGAACACTAGCACACCGGAACTCACAGACACAGCAGAATAGGGTCCCAGTCACAGTTATAGGATATAAAAGAATATCTATGGTCACTCTCAACAATAACACACCTCTTCTTAGATCATAGCATCTCAGGAGAACCAAAAACTTAGAAGTTCCCAGAATTATCTCTGAAAATAACTACACACACACACACACACACACACACACACACACACACACACACACACACACACACACACAACCTGAAGTTTGGGACAGTGCCCTCACCACTCTGGAAACAGAGCCCCACTTTAAAAATTCAGAAAAAGGGTGATACATGAACAAACAATAGAAAGCCACGCTTACTATAGAAAGTTACTATGGTGATAAAGAAGATCAAAACATAGACCCAGAAGAAGACAACAAAGCTAAAACTGCCACATCCAAAGCATCAGAGAAAAATATGATCTGGTCTCAAGCCATGGAAGGAATCAAAAAGAATTTTGAAAATAAAAGAGGTAGAGGAAAAATTGGGAAGAGAAATGAGAGTAATACAAGAAAATAATGAAAAAAAAGAGTCAATAGCCCCCTGAAATACTGAAGAAAATAACACCTTAAATAGAATCAGCCAATAGAAAGAGTGGGGGAGGGAAGTTGAGAAGACCTTGAAAAGCAGAATTGGCCAAAGTGCAAAAGATATTCAAAATTTACTAAAGAGAAGACCTCCTTAAAAATAAATGGCCAAATGGGAAAGGAAGTACAAAAGAACACTGAAGAATATAATAGGGGGCAGCTATATGGTGCAGTGGATAGGTCTCTAGCCCTGAAGTCAGGAGAACCAGTAAGTCAAATACTTACTAACTTGTGTGACTCTAGGTAAGTCACTAAACCCCAAGTACCTCACCAAAAAATTAAATAAATAGATAATTGTTTTAAAAATTGGAATTGGACAAATGGAAGCTAATAATTTTATGAGACTTCAAGGAATAATAAAACAAAATCAAAAGAAAAAATCTGAAATATCTCATTGGGAAAAAAGACTGATATAAAAAAAAATAGATTTAGGCGAGATAATTTAAAAATTATTGGACTGTCTTGAAAGGCATGATCAAAAAAGAGCCTAGACAGTCTTTCAAGAAATTATCAGGGAAAACTAGAGTCAGCGCATAAAACAGAAATTAAAAGAATTCACTGATCACCTTCTGTAAGAGATCCTAAAATGAAAATTCAATTGTATGACTATTGTAATACAGTAGCCAAATTTCAAAGCTCCTAGGTTAAGAAGAAAATATTACAAGCAACCCGAAAGAAATAATTCAAATTTTGTCTATCAGGATAACACGAGATTTAGCAGCTGGAAAAACTTAATTGAATTGTTGCAAAGTGAAATGTTCAGAAGCAGGTGAATGTTGTACATGGTGATGTCAATATTGTGTTATAATCACCTGTGTTTGATTTAGCTTTTCTCAGCAATTCAATTATCCAAGATAATTCCAAAGACTTATGATGAAAAATGCTATCCATCTACAGAAATACAGCTGATGGAGGCCTAATACAAGTTGAAGCATGGGCTTTCCCTTTATTTTTCTTGTGCTGTTTTTTCTAGGTCTTTTTTTTATTTTGCATAACATAATTAATGTGGAAATGTTTTGTATCACTGTACAAACATAACCTATATCAAGTTACTTATCTTTGTGATGGGGAGTAAGGAGATTTAAAAAAATTTTTTTAAACAAATGTTAAAAATTATTTTTACATGTAATACCTTTATCAAATACGCTTCTTGTTTTGATTACTAACCTACATAATTGATCTGCCATTTGTCTTAGATAATATAATATTAATACTATATTATCTCATATTAATACGACTAATGCTGGTATACTTTCATGTAAAAGTAGCCATATTTCTATAAAATATAGCTTTCATTAAATCTTCCATTTTACAATATAAAACTTTTAAATCCACAAAAGATATAGATAATGAATGTTAATAAATAAGCATTACTGTTATTCTCCTAGTATAGTTTTTCTGGATGACTATTTGTAAAACTCTTTTAGTTACCTAATCACAAATTGTGCTCACTGATTTTCACAGCTTTGTTTTTTGTTTGTTTTGGTTTGGTGAGGGTTGGGTTTGTTTGTTGTTGTTTGCTGAGGCAATTGAGATTAAGTGACTTGCCCAGGGTCACACAGTTAGGAAGTGTTAAGTGTCTGAGGTCACATTTGAACTCAGGTCCTTCAAACTTCAGGGCTGGTGCTCTATCTACTTCGCCACCTAGCTGCCTCATAGCATTGCTTTTAAAAGGGAAAAAATTTACTGAGCTTTTCTTATGTTGGACTTTATGTAAAATCCAGCCCTTACTCTTCTCACTACAGGATGATTTTTTAAGTAGGCATAGCTATTATTTTACATGTCTTGAGCAATTCTTCATTGCCTTGTTTGTGACTAAATTCTTAGTGGCTTGAGTTTACCTAAACCACAATTACAAAGAGACACTAGAATTGTGTTGATAAGAGTTGGACCAGAAACCTTGACAACTGCTTCTTAGAACTAGAACCCCAACAGATTTCTTGGAGATGGGACACAGTTTTGTTGTTCAATCACTCAATCATCTCTAAGTCTTTGGGATCCCCATGAATTAAAGCATCCCAGACACTTTACTATAGACCTCTGCTATTTCTCAAAGTTTATCCAAATTCATGTTCTTTGTTTCCATGATAGTATTTATCCATCTCATCTTCAACTATTCTCTTCTCCTTTTGCCTTCGATCTTTCCCAACAGGGTTTTTCCCAACAAGTCCTGTGACCAAAGTACTTAAAGCTTCACTTTCCATATTTGATCTTCCAGTGAATAACCTGAATTGATTACTGTAAATATTGACTGATATGATCTTGTTGTCTAAAGGATTTTTAAAAAAAAATCTTCTCTAGCATAATTAAAATCATTTATTCTGTGATACTCAGCTTTCCTTATGATAGAATTGTCATACCCCTACAAGCTACTGGAAAAACCATAGCTTTGACTATACAGACTTTTGTCAGTAAGGTGATGCTCTGCTTTGTGCTATACTGTCCCAAGTTGCCATAGCATTTTTTCCAAGGAGCAGGCACTTTTTAAATTTCATGGCTATAATTGCCATCTACAGTGGTCTCTGAGCCCCAGAATATAAAAATCCGACACTGCTTCCTCTATTTGCCAGGAAATTGCCAAGAACACTCCTTGAGAAATCAAGTGATATTATATCAGTTACATATGTGAAGTTATAAAAAAACATATTTCCATATTAGCCATATTGCCAAAGAAAACTCCCCAAAAAACCCCAAGAAAATAAAGTTTAAAAGAAAAAGTATGCTTCAATCTATACATAGAGTTCATTAGTCTTCTCTCTGGAGGTAGATAGTGTTTTTCATCATTGAATCCTTTGGAGTAAACCCTTTCCTGATCCTCTTCAACTTTTTGGTACCTTCCTTCCCAAACTATTTTATGTTTAAGTATTTTTAACTATGTCAATATTTGTTCATTTTATATTTGTTATATATATTTTATATTTATTTACTATCTCTGTTAGGATACAAGTTTCTTGTGAATAGAATTGTTTCATTCCTTGTATTTGTATCTCTAGCACCTAGTGCAGAGCCTGCCACAAAGTAATAAGTATTTTCTGATTGACTGTGTACTTGAAGGATGGAATATGATAAATGTTTGTTAAATCAGAATAACAAAATGTGTTTAAATGCTTGCTTCTTCCCACAGTATCGTGTGGAATCAATGATGTTGCGTATTGCTAAACCAATGAACTATATTCCTGTGACTCCCAGTGTTCAGCAGAGAGCCCAAATGAGAGCTCCACAGTGTGTTCCCCTAATAATGGAGCCTGAATCTCGTTTCTACAGCAACTCCATTCTTGTATTGGATTTCCAGTCCTTATATCCTTCCATTGTAATTGCATACAACTATTGTTTTTCCACTTGTCTTGGACATGTGGAAAACTTAGGAAAGTAAGTTTACAGTGCTTAAAATTATTTTGTTTGTATTTAAAACTTATTATACTTCCACTGTAAATTCCTCATATTTGAAACTTTGATTGTTTTTATAATGTACAAAATTAGTAGATTGTAAGTCTAATAATCATATAAATATGACCAAGAACAAGCCACTTAACCCTTTCAAAGACTTGAAGTTAAAGATGACTAATCAGTCTGTATCAGTAGAAGAAATTTCCATAGTAGGAAATTTTCAACTGATGAAATCACAGCTTAGATTAACATAAAAATATCTAACAGCTGATGATTCCAACTATAGGGATTCATTTATCTCAGTAATGTAAACTGAAAGTTTCATCTTCCATGTTTAGACTACCTTTTTGAAAATTAGGATTTCTTTCTTTTGTAAGACTAAATCAAACTACCACAGCACACTTTGAGAACTTTGATCTTATTGGCTTTAAACATAATCTTAGCTTTTAGTGTAATCAGATATTTTCTAAAATTTGGAAAAGTTTTAACTACAATATATTAGCTTTTAAT
Source organism: Sminthopsis crassicaudata (assembly GCF_048593235.1). NCBI lineage: Eukaryota > Metazoa > Chordata > Mammalia > Dasyuromorphia > Dasyuridae > Sminthopsis > Sminthopsis crassicaudata. The sequence goes on from NC_133620.1 coordinate 193,115,589, forward strand.
TAATTCATCTAAAACAAAATTTTGTAATCTGAAATGAATTGCACCATTCAATATAGCTATTTCACTTACCAAACAATATTGCCTCTTCAGTAGTAGTTATTATGTATTTGAGAGTTACTGCTTTGTTGTATTTGTTATTTAATTTTTATTTGATCTTTATCTTTATAATTCATTGAAGTAATAATGGCATTTTATTCAATTTATTTGAAAACTTTAGAATAAGGGCCTGACTTGTGATAGAGCATTCCAAACTCATATTGTTCTGATCAGCCACAATCAGGCACATTTTAATTTGATTCTAACATTGTAATTTCCTTTTGATTCTCCTTGAGAATGAACAACACCATCGAACCAAGAATAAAGCATTTGAGAAATTGTATATTTAGTATCTAACATGGATAGGTATAGTGTATGTTTCAGATTCTCTATATGAAATGAGTCTTTAAAATCATGATTTATGAAGAAAACACAATCTTATATCAAGTTGAAGTTGAACATTTCAACTATATAAACTTCACAGTAGATTTTGTTCATTAATCCTAGATATGGGTCATAAAAAATGTTTGTTAATAAAGTTTAAATATTTGAAGCACTTATTATTAGTAGGCTTTTGATATGGTAGAATTAATAATAGAGCCTTTAAATTTTCTACTATAGTTGTGATGTAAGTCTACTTGTTTCATGTTTTGACTTTTTTCCCCAGGTTTGATGAATTTAAATTTGGCTGTACATCTTTAAGAGTGCCTCCAGATTTACTTTACCAAATTAGGCATGATATCACAGTGTCACCAAATGGAGTAGCTTTTGTCAAGGTAATTTTGGCATGTAAATAATTTTTTTTTCCATTACAAAATTGATGTACATCTAATGTACATTTATTGCTGAATTACATGAAAGTCAGAAACACTAGGCTTGACTAAGTATTATGTTCTAAACAAGGACCAGGACAAAGTCTTCTCATCTCAGCAGTAACTTTAAAATGGCTACCTAAAAAGGTCTTTTTTCCCCTATACTGTAACAGTAAATTCCGAATGTGTAGATAATAGATTTTTTTCCAAAAGATAAAATTGTTCCTTCTAGTGAAAAGTAATAATTTATGGATTCAATTCTAAATGTATGTATCTTTGCCCTTTACTGGAATCCAGTGTATTTATATACATATAAAATGTTACATGATGAGTTATAAAAAGTAAGCATAAAATTAATGTCACTCTTTCTTTACTCCAATAATTTAAATTAAAATTTTATTTTGGGATTATTTGGTTTTTTTATTTGTTGTAAGCTCCTCATATAGTAAATAGAATGAGAGAAATTTGAGAAATGAAACTTATTCATAAGACCCTGAATCTATCATTTGTGTGCCCTCATTTCTGTTTCCTTGTTACAGCAAAGCAAATGATTAGAGACTACAACTATTAGCCCTAATATTTATTCTACATAACTTAGTTTTGTTCCCCACTCAATAATTCATAAGATCATTGGTTTTAAAGCTGGGTTAGAATCTTAGGAATCATCTGACCCAGCTTCCTCCAATTCCTTCAATTCAAAAAACATCAGGTGCCTACTTTGTGCAATGCGCTGGTTTAATTGAGGAATGTGACACCTCAAAAAGCCAAGTTAGCTTCTAAGGCCATATGAGCTCTTAAGGGTGAACCAGGTCCAAAAGGGAGCTTCATTCAATGAAACAGTAAAGTGGAGAACATCCTAAACTCAGTGATATAGGTTATGCTTAAAGAATTCTTATGTTTTAAGAAATTCCTTAGTGACATCTTTAGTACTTCAAGTTGCCAAGAGTACAAGGTATATTCTTTCCTAGAGACTTTCAAAAAGAGAATTGCCCAAATTGATTTAAATGTGATCTGCTTGTGAGCAAAGAAGTAGATTCTGTTAAAAATCTTTCCTACTAACACTGGGAAGTGAATGTAAATTGTTAGCACTACTGTCTATCTACCCAGGTTACTTATACCTTCGGAATCTAATACTTAATGTGCAACAAGAAAATGGTATTTACACACATATATTGTATCTAGGTTATACTGTAACACATGTAAAATGTATGGGATTGCCTGTCATCGGGGGGAGGGAATGGAGGGAGAGGGGAGATAATTTGGAAAAATGAATACAAGGGATAATATTATAAAAAAAATTACTCATGCATATATACTGTGGGAAAAAATTCTAAATAAAAAAAAATAATAATTAAAAAAAATCTTTCCTACTAAAGTTTTGTTCTGTGCAGCTTTTCCAAGAATTATCACATAATTGCTTTTTTTCTAATATATTTTTAAAAACTTGCACCTGTAATTTGACCCAATATAGACATTCTATAAAAAAAGTGAAAAATGAGCTGTTTTATAATTCTAGAACCATCTTCCTGTGCCTTTAGTTTGAATGGTTAAAACTAAAATACATTACTTTGCACGTATCTCTGAAATCTCATCTTCACCATTAATATTGTTTTGTGTTTTTCATTCCTTCTGGAGTTTTCATAAATTCTCCCTAGTCTTGACTAATTCAAATGATTTTATGGCATTAGCAAATTTTGTCACCTCACTATTCATCCCCTCTTCCAGATTGCTAATAAATATAGGCCGGAGGGGATGGCTTAGTGATCTAAGCATCAGATTTGAAATACCTAGAGTCCCTGGAACTGCAGGTTTGAATGTCAGCAGAGTCAACCCAGCTCTTCATTCTTCCAAGGTAGATAAATGGCATTCCATGCAGATCAGTGTGTGGGATCATTAGAATGAGACCTTAAAACTGAGGTTTGGCACAAGTGGTATAGATCCCATGTTTTTTTATGAAAGAGTGGGGGTTTTCCCAGAATTCCTGAATAAAACTACTCCTTGCCCTTGTTAAAATATATGTGTGTATATGTGTGTGTGTGTGTATAAATATGTATATATATATATATATATATATAAGCTATTGCACATTTGAATCTACCTTCCAGCCTTTGGAGGCTGCTTCATTGTTTATAATATTATTAATTACATTTTAAGTATACTTGTAGATTCCTTTAAGGAAAAAGTCTACTTCAAAAAGAAATATAATGTAATTATTTTATATTGAACACTACTGGTCCTGCAGCCACTGTACTGTGGCCACATATTTTCAATTCAAGAACACTGGCTATTTGTTATACTTTGTGAATTCTATTTAATTGTTTAAACCAGTGCAGGGTAAGGTATTTAATTTTTTTTTTCTTTTACGATAGCCTTCAGTCAGGAAAGGCGTACTACCAAGAATGCTGGAAGAAATTTTAAAGACTAGGTTCATGGTGAAGCAATCTATGAAAGCATACAAGCAGGACAGAGCACTTTCACGAATGCTCAATGCACGTCAGCTTGGACTCAAACTTATAGCAAATGTCACATTTGGTTATACATCTGCTAACTATTCTGGGAGAATGCCATGCATTGAGGTAAGTGAGGCTGGAATGTAGCTACTTTTTCCAGGGATACTTTTTCCAGGGAAACAGTCTGGGCAAAGCAGCTTTTGTGGCTGAAACAATTGTATCCATTAATGTATAAGTTTATATGACTTTTGACTTGGAGGACATAAGGTTACAGGAGTAAGAAAAGATCTACATGTGTTATGAAAGCAGGAGGCCAAATCCCTTCCTCAGGGTGTCCTTTCTTCCACAGTTGCCTGTTTTTCTTGTTTCCTTCTTTTTGCAGGGTATCAGGGAACACTTTGAGTGTAACCTGTAGGAACCAGGATGGCAGGTGCCACAAGATGGCAGACTCAAGACAAAAACAACTGCCTCTCTTTGATCCTATTCTGATATCATACTTAGACTCAGCAAACACAGTTGGCATATTTCTAGTACTTATAAATGCTTTTTAACACTGTATGTTGACATTTAGATCTTTAAAATCCAAGCATCATTAACATGTTTGATAGCTAGTCTCTCACCACATGTAAAGATTGTCACTTGGAAACTATTTGTAACTGTACTTTTTTAAGTTCAAAGAACATTTTATAAAAATCTAAAAACTCTATTCAGATCTCAAAAAAATTTTACAAAAGGATTTCAGAAATGAAAAGAATTTTTGTACATGTTTTAAATATCCACATCTCTTAAGTCCCTACAAAACATGTGATTAGATTTAAGGCCTTACATGTTATCCTCAACTGGGATGCTATTTCAATCTTTGTTATTATATTTAATATTTTTCTTATAATGCAAAACAACCTTTACAATATTTTTCAAGATAGTAATTCTCAACTTTTGAAATCAATCTAATTTTATAGCAAAAGAACAAAGCCTTTCTTTGTGTGATTTTTGAAATAATGTGCACAGTTATAATATAAAGTTTGATTTACATGTTTAAAGACTTTTTAAAAAAATAACTGTTGAAAATTGCAAAAGAAATATTCCTTTATTGTAAAATATATTACACAACTTTTCCCATAACTCAGGTTTAATAAGTGTTAGAAGAAAATTATGTATTTTCCTTAATTTACTTATCATTGAAACCTTATTATTGTGCCTTTAATTAGCAGGTTTCCAAAGTATCATTTTTTAATGTCAAGCCCTGTCATAATCATTAAAGTTAACACTCATTAAATATTAACATACCAGGATGCATATGTAGCATAGGTTTAAATACTAATGATCTAAATCCAATATTTCTTTGTACGTTTTTCAGCATATTAAATATGCATGATTATATTCATTATGAAAGATACTTCTAAATATTAAAATGGCTTTTAAAATGTACAGAAGTAACTAATGCCTATCACCTATTTTTTTATTTCAGCATTATCTTTATCATCTGACATTAGCAGAAATTGTCATGGAATGCTAGGGAAAGTGATCTTTTAGAAAATTCCCTGTTGTATTTTTTTAAAAGAACAAGAGACTATTCTAGCTATAACATTAATCAGCTAGCTTTGTAATCTTTAAACAAATCATTTTATCTTTCTTCCCTTGTCTGTTAAATGAGACTTGATCTACTTGATCTCCAAGGTCCCTTCCAACTCTTAGGATTCAATAAAAGTGTTTCATGGAGAGTAGTGCATCACATTCTCAAATATATTCAGGTGTCCTAGAATTTTCCTAGGTTTGAATATAAATACAAAAGTTGTGGTGTGGAGAGATTCAGGTTTGAATGATGTTATATCTTAAATATATTGTTTTCAAAAGTTCTTGCATGTATGCTATAATAAAAGTTTATACTTTATGCAATAATTTTTTTCTAATAGAATTATCCTGTAAGAATGCCTGTATGGCTAAATAGCAAGGTAATTAAATATAATCATAGATAAGATTTTATTGGAAACAATAAAAGTCATTCTTTCAAATATTCTATATTTAGTTGAATTTAATAATTTGTGCTTTGAACCCATTGGAAGAAAAGTACTACATAAGCATAATGCTTATTTATTACTGATTTCATTTATTAACTTTTGATTCAATAAGTCTAGTTTTATAAACATTAATTCTTTTGGACAAGATTGTACTTAAGAGAATTAATTCTTTCTATCTAAGGTGAAGCAACTGGAGTTCTTCTTTCAGGTTACAAAGATAATATTTGACATTGTCATTAGCACTAAAGCCAGTTAATTTAATGCATTTACAAATATGATGTTTTTACTTTTTTTTTTTTTTTTTGTATCCCCTTGATGGATCATGTGCTTGTCTCATTCCATACAAAGAGCACAGGTTGACCTAGCATGGGACTAAAAGCCAAGAATCCCAGCCCATCAGCCATCTGGGCTCCCACTTTGGGGCAAAGGAGTTAGAACCTGGTAGATAACTGGAATAATGGGAAAGTAGAGTATAAGTGGATATGAAAAAAAGATCGGGAAGATATTTGTATTTCATATTTTAAATGCAAAGTAATAAGGATATTTCATTCAATGATACAAGAGACAGATATGACTAGAATTGGAGAGAAAACTTTTTTCCTTTATACCTGCACTCTGGTCCACTAAGTTCATATCCTTTTCTTTCAAAATAAGGCCTGGATAAGGGAAAATGAAATTATGCTTGATTACCTGCAGATTGGAAAGGGTTCAGTGGCATTCACACAATGCCAGACTCACTTGATAAGAATTTCATTTTCTACCTAAACAGATGAACTCGCCTGTTCACATGAGGAAAAGCAAGGCTTTGTGGCTGTCAGTGACCAGGCACATTGTTGGCACAGCTCATAAGTGTTGTCCCCACACCAACCAGTAACCATTTCTTTAGCACCTACTGTGTTAGGCAGTACCAAAAGAGGTCAAAGACAGCCCTTTCCCTCAAAGAGCTCATCATCTCATAGGAGAAACAATATGTAAACAAATATATACAGTCTAGTTACATATATGATAAATAGTTAATAATTGAGAGGAAAAGGCACTGAAATTAAGAGGGGTTGGAAAAGGCTATTTAAGTCATGGAAAACAGCCAAAGAAAATTCCCAGCGCTGAAGGATGAAATATCTTGTTCCTGGAATAGCCAGAAGGCCATTGTCATTAGATCAAAGATAAGGTTGAAGCTGCATAGGTAATAAGGGGCTTTGAATGTCAAAGGATTTTGTATTTGATGCTAGCAGTGATATGGAGCCACTGAAGTTGATTGAGTAGGAAGGTGATATGATTGGACTTGCATTTTGGGAAAATCACTTTAGTGTTTGAAAGGAGAATGAATTCAGATGGGTAAAGGCTTTGAGGCAGGTAGACCCACTAATAGCTATTGCCTTAGTAGAGGCATGATGAAGGCCTGCCCCAGAGTGATGGCAGTGTCAGAGGAGAGGGGTTGACATATAGAGAAGGTAGGAGAAGGGAAAAGTTGGGGGAAAGCATAATGATTCTGTTTTGGACATACTGAGTTTAAGATGTCTAGTGGATATTCAGTTCAAGATGTTTGAAAGGTAGCTGGAGATGCAAACTAGAGGTCAGCAGAGAGTTTGGGGCAAGAGAGATTTAAGTACTGATATACAACTGGTAACTAAATCAATGGGATCTTGTTGAGATCACCAAATATGGTGGTATAGAGGGAGGAGAGCAGAAGACTTAGGATAGAACCCTGGAAGGATATTTAAAGTTAGAGAGCATAATCTGGATGAGGATTTAGCAAAAGAGACTAGGAGCGAACAAATAGATAAAAGGGGAGGGGAACCAATAGATAGTGATGCCCTGAAAATCTAGAGAGAAGAGAGTACCAAGAAGAAAATTATCAACATCTTCAAAGGCTGGAGAAAGATCAAGGACAATGAGGATTGAGAAATCCCGCTGTATTTGTCAACTAAGAGATCATTGGTAACTAGAGAGAGCATTTTTGTTGGGAGGATAAGAGTGGAAGCCAGATGGTAATGAGTTGAGAAAAAAATGAGGGGAAAATGAAGGTGTCTATCTATTGTGGATAACTTTTCTGAGTAATAAAAAAGAACATAAGAGATAGATATAGGACATATTTCTCACCCAGTTCTTGACAAAAAGATTATACACTACAATGGATGAAATTACTGACAAGAGCATAATCAAGAGCAGGTGATCTTAAATTGACAAACTTCTACTTACCCTAGACTATGCAGCTGTCTCCCAATTTTTTCCTTGGCCTAAAGGATCAAGACTATGTGAGGCTCCTGGATTCTCCCTTAAGCTTTTAAATTCCTCTTTTTACTGAGTGTCACAACAAATATAGAATTCCAATACTAGTATAATATGTATTCAAGTAAAAGTTTCATCAGCACACATAATTTTAAAAAATCAGTTGACCTGATTCTTTAAATTATGCAAAATTTTAACTGGCTCTATTTTATTTTACTATTGCTTTTGTGCTTATTTCTACCTGATCATATTATTCCTCAGATCATTAAAATATGTTAGTAGCTAACAAACTTAGATGTCGTCCTATGAACTTGGGTTTTCTTAAAAGAAGTAGGGGGAAAGGAATTGGAAAATAAATGTAGAGGAAGCTAGATGGCACAATGAATAAAGCATAAGCCCTAAAGTCAGGAGGCTCTGAGTTCAAATCCAGTCTAGGACACTTACCACTTCCTAGCTGTGTAACCTTGGGCAAGTCACTTAACTCCAGTTGCCTCACAAAAGGAAGAAAAAAGATTTTTAAAAGGAAAAGAAAGGTAAATGTTGCTCATTTTTATTTTTAGGACTACTGATGGACATTGGACTCTCCCTGAATCTTTGTAGTATTAAGCACATAAGACAATACTTATTCCTATGGCCATTTTATTCACATGGACACATAAATGTCTTTTAAACTTTTCCAAAGTGTGCAATGAGTAATATATAACCAAATATGCATGAAGCTACAAAGAATTAATACAAAAACTTGAACAAGGGGGATTTATTTCTTATTCCATTTTACACATACAGATAGTTTTATATAAAATTTAGTTAGAATAAGAACAAAAGAAGGCATGTTTTCTGTATATGGATATATATATCCACAAAAACTGTCAGTTCAAAATGGATTTTACCCTATTTCTTATGACTTCTATACCATCAGCACTGTAGTAAAACATCTGTTGAACTGCAAGATGCTTTTTTTTTTTTTTTTTTGAAAGGGGATTTAGGAGTTGTGATTCTATAAAGTATGGGAAATTCTCACATAGAAAATCTCCACTTATATACATCATTAACTTGTCTACAATATTTTCTCAGAAAATCATGCCTGAGGTATTGAGAGTTCAATTGTTTATCCATGGCCACATTGCTAGTTTATCAAAAGGTGGACATGAATGAATCCAGATTTTCCTCACTCCCACGACCATCCCTCCAGCCATACCCCCATGCTACTAATTCAGCTTTTTTTATTATATAATGCTTCATAACTGAGGAATGCAGATTAATAACTTTTAGGTAGATTTTTATCAATAAATCACATAATAAAGAGTTTTTGTTTACAAGTGAGGATTCTTTTAAACCACTCTGTTTCCTAAATATTAAAATTAGTTAAGTGTTGTTTTGTACTTTGCTGATACATCTATCAGGAGAGCAATTCTTATGTTTGCTTCCTCATCTAAATAGGTTACCTCCTCAAGAACAAAAAGTATGTAGGGATTTTTTTGTATGTCTGCCCAGAGCACTTAGTACAATATGCTAAACTTAGAAATTCATTAATTGTATGTTGATTGATTGAACTGAAAATTGATTGAATGATTTAAAAAAGTCTTTGAAAGCTGATTTTATCAGCACATTTGTTTTTCAGCACATTAAATCTTTGTCTTTATTAAAAAGGGATGTAAATCATTACCTAAATAGATTTGAAAATAAATGTTTGGGGGTGTTTTTTGTTGTTGTTGTTGTTGTTGTTGTTGTTGTTTTGTGTGATCTCCAACTAATCTTTCAACCCAAATTTTATTTACCCAACGAGTATATGATGTTCTTTATTGTGTAGTTATAAATTTGTTTATTGATTTTATTTTAGTATTTGTTTCCTTTAGTCTATATCTTTTGTTTATGTTAGGTAGCAAGCTCCTAGAAGGCATTTTGGACAGGTAGGTGGCATAGGGCCTGGTGTCAGTATGACTTATCTTTGAGTTAAAATTTATCCTCAGACACTGTGTGACATTGGGCAAGTCACTGAGGCAAGTCTCAGTTTCCTCATCTGTAAAATGAGTTGGAGAAGAAAATGGCAAACCTCTTTAATTCCACTATATATACTATATCCACTATCCATTCCAGTATATAATATGCAAATATACATATGTATGTATCTCCTGCTGTATCTATCGTTTAATAGATAGTATATATGCTATATCCACTATCTACTGCATTATCTTTGCCAAGAAAACCCCAAATGGAATCACAGAGTCAGCCATGACTGAAAATGACTGATAAAAGAGGATACAATGGCAGATTTAAATGCTTTTAGGTGACAATAAAATTTCATATCTGTAAGATGGATGTTAGATTACAAAGGGACAGTAAAGAATATACATATCTATTAGACTTTAGGAACTATAGGTGATATGTACAGTAAAAGTTTATGGATATTGTTGCTTATAAAATAAAATTCTATTCATTGATGACATTGATGTGTATTTTTCTAATTTGTGCTGAGAGCAGTTTTTTTGTTTTCATTTCTCAGCTTTCTTTAAAGCAGTTAAATTTATCTGTGTTCAAAATGCCATTGACTTATATTAAAATAGTTTTAATAGATTATCCCAATACATTTGTACTTTCAGGTTGGTGATAGTATTGTTCACAAAGCTAGAGAAACCTTGGAACGAGCTATAAAATTGGTGAATGATACGAAGAAATGGGGTGCAAGAGTTGTATATGGTGATACTGACAGGTAATGATTTATTAAAATAAATCTCTTAAATTTGAGTCAACTGTTTGAAAAGATTTAAAGGTAGGTCCTCTGAAAGTAGGGAACTGCCAAAGTCTCTTCCAATTCTAATAATCCCATAATAGGAACGGGTCCCTTTTTGTCATTTGTAAGGAATCTTTTATCATTTGGCAAAATAGGACTACTAGGACATGATTCATAATATAATGTTAACCTTTGAAACTCCGTCCCGAGCTGGCCCCCACTCATAATATATGGAGTTACAGAAAATGTTAGCTTGAGTGCATGAAAACAAAATGCCTGCTCTACCTTCTGCTTAATAGAGATGTGAGGTATGATACCAGGATGTTCATCTAATTTTTCATTCATAATCATAACATTTTTTGCCAATTTCAACATAATGTGAAAGTATAATAAATCAGTAAGTAAAACCATTCATGGTACATACTTTTTATGTTGTTTTTATTAGTCCAAGATAAACTTAATCATTTTGCAAATATAGCTACAACAGGAGTAATATGCTATCCTTCAAATGTTTCTGCCCCTCATTATGCAAGGCATGTGCTTTGAATTGTTTTTTCAACAATGGTAATAGATTTACAATAATTAATTGCCATTTTATTGGTACTGTATATGACCTTTAGACTTGGAAGTTTTTCTGGAACCAGTAGGACATCTGATAGGATCACTTTGATATATTCTACACGGGAACAGAGGTTTTTTCCCTCCTCCAGTTTCAGGAGAAGCTCTCCAACTGTTCCTCTAAAATGTTACTTAATAATCTTTTTCTGAGTTTATCTCTTCCAAAACTCTTCCACCCAAAGAGTAATTATCTGTAAATATTAAATGTCCACAGGAAGCTATTCCTTAAAAGAATAATTTTATAATGTGAATAATTCCCCTGTTCTACATTTCTAAAATATATATTCAACTCAATAAATATTTACTAAGTACCTTTTACATTCAAGGCTGATGCTAGGTGCTGGGAATACACAAAAATGAAACTGGTCCAAAAGTAATTGACATTCTACTAGTGAGAAAGCCATACTTTTTAGATATGCTATTGGTGCAGAAACTAGGAGTTTTTACACCTAAAGCAAGCATTGCAAACTATATTCAGCACAAGGAGTACAAAAGGCACCCTCAGTTGAGACAGACAGTGGGTCACAATCATTTCCTCACAAAGATTCCTCAAAGAATATTTTATTGTATTTTTATGTATTTTGTTAAATATTTCCCAATTATATTTTATCCATATTAGGACCAACCTTGTGGACCTTTATGTTTGATACTTCTAATGTAGATTGCAGAAGATTAGTAGTAGCAGAATTACTAGTAGTAAAGGAAAATCCACAGTCTCAGAGGTAGCTTGATTTATTTTCAGATAAATGTAATTGTTGGGTAACTAGTAGAACAAGTTTTATCCCTATTTCCTTCTTAACCTTCCCACCATATCTTCTCTCCTATAAATGAAATATCCCCAGTTCCTTCGCAGTCTTTGTATGGTATAAAGCCTTTTATCCTCCTACTTGACTTTGTCTTTTCCTGCTCCAACTTGTCAATATCATTGCTCACATGTGGTAACCCAAATGAAGGACATCATCCCAGAAGTGAGCTGACCAGAGCACAGAGGATTCCATAGGGGTGAAACTAATACTTCCCTCTCTGAGGTCCTATGATTCTGTTTTTTGTCACGTTCTTATTAGTTTTTTCTTTTCATTTTTTGTTTGTTTTATGTCCTGTATCAGACTGGTAGCTCATGGTAGCTTCAATCACTAAAATCTCCACATTCCACCACGTTTCAGAACTACCTACTGTTTAGCCCAGTTTATTTAGCCCAAATTTTGTGTATTTAGTCTGAATTCAAAGAGAAACTAGAAATGGGCTGTATATTAATTTGGAAAACCAAATACTAATATTATCTATGTTCTATTGTATTTTATGTATTTCATTAAATATTTCCCAGTTAGATTTTAATCTCTTTGAGGCTTGCATGTTTGATATTTCTAGGTTAACCCATATTTCTCTATCTTTTCCTAAAAATCACCTGAGAAATATTATCAAATACTTTGTTAAATAATATCTAGAACATTTTTCAGGTCTTCTAGTTTTAGAAATCCTGTCAAGAAAGAAAATGAGATTAGTGTGACATGACCTGTTCTTGATGAAACTATTATGCTGGCTCTTAGTAATAACCACTACAATTTCTAGGTATTCAGTAGCCATCCTTTTATAAATAAGTTTAAAATTTTGCCAAAATTTAAAGTTAAAAATCACTGATTTGTAGTATGCAAGCTCTACTCACTTTCCCTTTTTGTAAAGTAGGAAAATGTTTTTCTTCTCAGTGCTACAATACTCTTCCCAATATCCACATCATTAATGGTCATTTGTCAGTCACACTGATTTTTCCATTCTCTGCTCGGTTGTAACTTATCTTGACCTTGTGATTTGAATTTATTAAGGCTAGCTAGTACTTTCTTACTACCTCCCTACTTGGGAATCTTGTTGGCTCTTTTTGTTCAGTAATCATTGTGGCAGAGAAAACAGAAGCAAAATAAAAGTTAAGTAGCTATAACTCAATCCCATATGATTTTTTTCCCATTTAAATCCCCTCATCATCACCTCAACAAAAAAAAAAAAAAAAAAAAGCTTTTCGTTATACTTGGTGTTGCAAGTTACTTTTTTCAGTATACAATGCCCAGTTTTTTTAATTCTATATCCATTTCTGCTTTTATTTTCAGCATGTTTTTTAAAACTCTGAAAGTGGTTAATACATTCCCATTGTATCCACATTAGTCTTTTTAGACATCTCTCCTCTTCTTATTCTCAAATTATTTCTCTTTCTGTCTTCAGAATTTCATTCTTTGAAATAACAGGTAATTAGATTCTACTTAAGATCTTTTCTTTAGAAATCTGCATTCCCTAATCAAAAGTACAATCAAGGCTGTACCTGACTTTTCCTATTTTGTTACAAATTCTAAAATGTAGCAATTATTTTCTATCCCATTTCTCATTATTTCTACTCCTACAACATGCTTATTAGTAAAAAGGGCCACAATAAAAAAAATAACTGATGTTTTCCATTATCTTATTAAAGAGAGGGAACCAGGTATTAAGCATCTACTATCTAATAGACACTTTATAAATATTATTTCATTTGATCCTCACTATAACCCTGATAGGTAGGTGCATTATTCTTATTTTATTTCAAGAAACTGAGGCAGATACAGGGTAAGTAACTTGCCTTGTAACACATAATAAGTGTTTCGGGTCCACTTTAAATTCAGATCTTCCTAACTCAGGCCTAGTACTCTTTCCACTCTTACCACATATTTACCATACCTCTCTCCATACCAAAAGGCGTATTTCCCAAACTCTTTATCTATTTCTTCTTCCTGTTCAGCTGGCCTGTGGAATTTTAAAATAACTATCATTTTAGGTACTCCTTAAGTTTAACTTCATCCAAATGTTTTCCACCATGCTTTTTCCCTCTGATTCCTGGAATTCTTGACATTTACATAACTTAATATACAGAGTACTAGTCTACTTTCCCTTTAATCCTTTACCTAGCTGTTTACTGTAAATTAGATATCTTTCCTAAGTATATTCTAGTCCCATCAAGTCTCAGTCAAACCTCTGCTCTAGTTTGCCTTACTTATTAGCCATACTCTTTGTATTTATATTTAGATATATGAAGTCATAGGCTTATTTCTAGCTCCTTTCTACTTTTTTTTCTTCCTATGAATATTGGACTTTTCTAATATTTCTCTTTTTCCTACATCATAGCCACTCTACAATATCTAGCTTTTTTTTTGTTTGTTTTACTCTCTTAACACAACCTTAGATATGTATTCAACACCGTAACTTTTAAAGTACAGTAAAACAATTTGAATAGTCCTTTGAAATTTGTTGTAAAAGGAATTAATTTGTAATTACAACTAAAATTGTATGTGTCCTTTGTTCATCTCTATTGTGATCTCAGTCCTAAGATATCCTAGAACTTAAGATAGTTCTACTTCTTTTAATATTCACAGTAGAAAAGTGGTTTCTTAAACCAAAAAAAGCTATAAACTGGTCAAGAAAAAGCTTGTGAGTGGAAGAAAGACATTAATAATAGGGTAAAAGAAAGTAACATTTAAATTCTCTTTTATTCTGAGTCAGCTGAAGCAAAAAAAAAAAAAATATGTCATAGGGCATAAAAACCTCATGCACAACAACAAAAACCTCAAGATCAAATGACCCAAAGGAGACATGTTAAATGCATCCTTTTCAGATAATGATGCAATTAAAATTATATATGATAAAGTGCCATGGAAAAATAGACCAAAAATTAACTGGAAACTAAATAATCTAATCCTAAAGAATGGGTTAAAGAATGGGTTGCTCAAACAACAACTCATAGAAACAATCAATAATTTTATCCAAGCAAATTACAATAATACAAAACATATATATTAAACTTATGGGATGCTGCCAAAGCAGTTCTTAGGGAAAATTTTATATCTCTAGATCCTTACATGAATAAAATAAAGAATGAGGAGATCAGTGAACTAAGCATGTAACTAGAAACTAGAAAAAGAACAAACTGAAAAACTCCAAGTAAATGCCAGATTAGAAATTCTGAAAATCAAAAGAAAGATTAATAAAATTGAAAGTAAGAAAACTATTGAACTAAAAAATAAACCTAAGAGTTGATTTTTATGAGAAAACTAACAGAATAAATAAACCTTTGGTTAATTTTATTTAAAAAAAAAAAAAAAGAGAAAAGGAACACTGGGAAATGAATGTAAACTGTTATTTTTACCTTCTGAATCCAATTCTTCCTGTGCAACAAAAAATTTGGTTCTACACACATATATTGTATCTAGAATATACTGTAATATATTTAACATATATAAGACTGCTTGTCATCTGGGGGAGGGGGTTGGGGGAGGAAGGGAAAAAATCTGAATAGAAGTAAGTGCAAGGGATAATGTTGTAAAAAATTACCCATGCATATGTACTGTCAAAAAATGTTATAATTATAAAATAAAATAAAATTAAAAAAAAAAAAAAAGAAATAAGAAAACCAAATTACCAGTATAAAAATGAAAAAGGTGAACTTAACACCAATGGAGAGAAAATTAAAGTAATAAGATCTATTTTGCCCAACTGTTTGTCAATAAATCTGACAATGTAATTGAATATTTACAAAAATATAATTTGCTCAGATTAACAGATGAAACAAAGTACTTAAATAATCCCATTTAGAAAAAGAAATTGAACAAGCCATCAGTGAACTCTCTAAGAAAATAGTTCCAGGTCCAGATACATTTACAAGTAAATTTTGTCAAACATTTAAAGAGCAATTAATTCCAAGAAGGAGTCCTCCAAATTCCCTTTATGACACAAATATGGTGCTGATACCTAAAACCAAGAAGAGTCCAAACAATTTCCCTAATGAATACTGTTGCAAAAATCTTAAATAAAATATTAGCAAGGTATTACAGTAACTTATCACCAGTATAATACACTATGACCAAGTGGGTATTATACTAGGAATGTAGGGCTGGTTAAATATAAGAAAAAGCATCAGAGCAGCTAAGTGATATAATGGATAGAGCACCAGCCCTGAAGTCAGGAGTACCCAAGTTCAAATCTGACCTCAGACACTTAACACTTTCCTTGCTATGTGACTTGGGCAAGTCACTTAACTCCAATTGCTTCAGTGCAAAAAAATAATAATAATAATCACCATGACTGACCACATCAGTAAAACAAAACAAAAAATTTTTTTGACAAAATACAACACCCATTACTAATAAAAACTCTAGAGACCCTGAGTCAATTTACTTTATTCTGTTCCAAAACCACAAACACAGAATCTCGGTGAGAAGAGATACAGGGGAAAAATATATTTGGCCCCGTACAAATTCATCCTAACTAGATAAAAAAAAATAGGTACTCATAATCCACTGGTTGATCCATTTTCCTAAGTGATAAGTGACCCTCACCTCAGGACAGCAATCTGAAATGCCCCCCAAAGAGGTAGCACACTGAAGGGTCACTGTAGGGTGTGGATACAATGGCAGTATCTTTGGGAACAACAGTCATGGCAGGTGGGAAAGACGTAAAGGGAAGCCAGCCTGAGTGGGGAGACAGGATGCCCCACAATAAATAAACAGCTGAAGAGGCTTAGCAAGATCATATTTCTAGTCAACTATAATGATAAGTCCTACAAGGACATGGAGGTTGACAAACTAGCAAAACTTGCTCATTTCAAAGATAACTGGAGTAGCAGCGTATTCAGTAGGGTAGCTCTTTCACCGAATCTGAAGGCATTTTAACATCATAAGTAAGATCACCTTACCAAAGGCTAAGAATAATATCGAAACTCTTGAATCATGTCTTAAACATCTGGAGAAAAAAATGGCACTTTGGACATCTGTCTGCATGTCCAGATCAGCAATGAGTCTAGAAGTGATTCCTATAGAAAATTTGGTATTGAAATCATTACAATGAAGAAAAAATTATTAAAAGAGAATAAAGCTAGTTCCTTCTCTTTGCCAGAAAGCAGATGTGCAAAAGACCAACAAATGAACAAAATACATAAGAATTTTCTTTCTCGTACTTATCACCAAGTCAAAGAGGGCCCTTTATCTTTTAGAAGCTTTTTCCCTGAATATTATTTCTCTTCTTCTCTTTTGTTCCCTTCCCTCCAAAATTGTAATACTAATTGTAAAGATTGTAAAAATAATCATATTTGAGTTTTTTGGTTTATGAATTAGTGTTTTAGAGGTTTACTGGGGGTGGGGGGGAATTTTTTTGTTTGTTTGTTTTTTTGTGAATGGAAGAGCAATTTATCTCTAGTTTTACAAATAGAAAAGAAAGGTAGTCCTAAAAAAAAAAAAAGTTGAAGTCTTAATTTCAGGTTTATTTTTATGTCTTTCACTTTGAAAGGCAGATATTATCAAATTGTTTTCTCCTTCCATCAAAAAAAAAAAAATTAGCACTATCATTTCCTTTAATTCAACAGAGAAGTTTTGTGGTTTGGGGTGTTTGAGATTTAAAAAAAAAAAAAAAAACAACTCTAGTTAATACTTAATCCCCTAAACATTGCCTTATATTCTACTTTAAAACCCTTCTAAGATTTTCAGGCATTTGGATCATTGTTAACTATAAGAAATATTAATCAAGTCAATCCTCTTAAATAAATCTGGATCCACGTATATGAGCTTTTAATCAACTGCTTGTCATTTTATAAAAAGTATTTGAAGTGAGATTAGATGATGGTTTTATAGCTATCAAGGTTTTTTTTTTCCCTTAAAATTTTATCAGCTGATGCAGATTCTTAAATATGTAGCTACTAGAATTTGAGACACAAAGCAAAGGATGTGTGCAAATAATCTTTCTGAGAATTATATCACAGAGATCTTACGCTTACCAATAAACTACTGGGAAACATCCTACATTTTCTTATGCCACATGTCTGCCTCATTTTCATCAAACATATTTCTGTTTTTGAAAATTATTCTCCCAGAAGCTGTTAATAACATTAGCAGGTGTCATTGTGACCTCTAAATACTAAACAGATTTTATACCATATCATTTTATGACCTATGGAAAGAAGATATTGACTAGTTGAGGAACAGATAACTTTGGTGCTAATCAAGAGCTATAAGGAATAGGTCCATGAAAGTAAGATATGTACATGATTTCATTCTTCCTCTCATGATCCTTCCCCTGTATGTTTTAGTTTTCTGAGCTTCAAATATCAATACCTAATACAAATATTGTAATTTATACTTGGAGATATAAAACATAGAGTTTGCAATGTCTTTTGTTTTTAAGGATTCAGTTGGATTATAATACTTTTGTTCTCTTATATAGAATTTTGATGCATATGAAGAAGTTATATATTGTACAAGTCCCTTGTCTCACAATTCAAAGCCATCTTAATTTTTAAGAGCAACTGTATGAAATCATCACTTTATTACTCTAAGATCATCTGGATATCATAATTAAATGCTACCAAGGAGGGTGATTTTTTTTTATTAAAACTTTTTATTTTCAAAAAATATGCATGCATTATTTTTTAACATTGACAGTTGCATAGCCTTGTGTTCCAAATTTTCCCCTCCTCCCCCCCACCCTCTCTACTAGATAGTAAGCAATCCAATATATGCTATACAATATTCAATATATGTAAACATATTTATACAATTATCTTTTTTTTTTATAACATTATCCCTTGTATTCATTTTTCCTAATTATACTCTCTCTCCCTCCACTCCCTCCCCCCGATGACAGGTAAAGATCTGAGAGAATCTGAATATAGATTGAAATATGCTTTTTAAATTTTACTTGGGTTGGGGGTTTTTTGGTCTGTTTTGTTTAACAACATGACTAATATGGAAATATATTTTGCACAATTACACATGTATGACCTATATCAAATTGCTTTCCTTCTCAATAAGGGAGAAAAGAAGAAAATTTGGAACTCAAAATTTTTTTTTTATTCATTTTTCCAAATTATCCCCTCTCTCCCTCCACTCCCTCCCCCCATGGCAGGTAATCCCATACATTTTACATGTGTTACAATATAACCTAGATACAATATATGTGTGTAAATACCATTTTCTTGTTGCACATTAAGTATTAGCTTCCGAAGGTATAAGTAACCTGGGTAGATAGAGAGTAGTGCTAACAATTTACATTCACTTCCCAGTGTTCCTTCTCTGGGTGTAGTTATTTCTGTCCATCATTGATCAACTAGAAGTGAGTTGGATCTTCTTTATGTTGAAGATATCCACTTCCATCAGAATACATCTTCATACAGCACTGAAGTGTACAGCGATCTTCTGGTTCTGCTCATTTCACTCAGCATCAGTTGATATAAGTCTCTCCAAGCCTCTCTGTATTCCTCCTGCTGGTCATTTCTTACAGAGCAATAATATTCCATAACCTTCATATACCATAATTTACCCAACCATTCTCCAATTGATGGGCATCCATTCAACCTCCAGTTTCTAGCTACAACAAAAAGAGCTGCCACAAACATTTTGGCACATACAGGTCCCTTTCCGCTCTTTAGTATTTCTTTGGGATATAATCCCAATAACAGCAATGCTGGGTCAAAGGGTATGGACAGTTTGATAACTTTTTGGGCATAGTTCCAAATTGCTCTCCAGAATGGCTGGATTCTTTCACAACTCCACCAGCAATGTATCAGTGTCCCAGTTTTCCCACATCCCCTCCAACATTCATCATTATTTGTTCCT
The DNA here is from genome assembly GCF_048593235.1 of Sminthopsis crassicaudata. Classification (NCBI taxonomy): domain Eukaryota; kingdom Metazoa; phylum Chordata; class Mammalia; order Dasyuromorphia; family Dasyuridae; genus Sminthopsis; species Sminthopsis crassicaudata. The sequence goes on from NC_133620.1 coordinate 193,135,101, forward strand.
GTCATCTTAGCCAATCTGACAGGTGTGTAGTGGTATCTCAGAGTTGTCTTAATTTGCATTTCTCTGATCAGTAGTGATTTGGAACACTCTTTCATATGAGTAGATATAGTTTCAATTTCATCATCTGAGAATTGTCTGTTCATATCCTTTGACCATTTATCAATTGGAGAATGGTTTGATTTCTTATAAATTAGGGTCAGTTCTTTATATATTTTGGAAATGAGACCTTTGTCAGAACCTTTACTTTTAAAAATATTTTCCCAATTTGTTACTTCCCTTCTAATCTTGTTTGCATTAGTATTGTTTGTACAGAAACTTTTTAGTTTGATGTAATCAAAATCTTCTATTTTGTGATCAATAATGATCTCTAGTTCTCTTCTGGTCATAAATTCCTTCCTCCTCCACAGGTCTGAGAGGTAGACTATTTTCTGTTTCTCTAATCTATTTATTATCTCATTCTTTATGCCTAAATCATGGACCCATTTTGATCTTATCTTGGTATATGGTGTTAAGTGTGGATCCATATCTAATTTCTGCCATACTAATTTCCAGTTTTCCCAACAGTTTTTTCCAAATAATGAATTTTTGTCCCTAATGTTGGTATCTTTGGGTTTGTTAAAGATTAGATTGCTATAGATGTACCCTTTTTTGCCCTTTGTATCTAATCTGTTCCACTGATCTACTGATCTATTTTTTAGCCAATACCAAATGGTTTTGGTGACTGCTGCTATATAATATAGCTTTAGATCAGGTACACTTAGACCACTTTCCTCTGACTTTTTTTTTCATTAGTTCCCTTGCAATTCTCGACCTTTTATTCTTCCATATGAATTTTGTTGTTATTTTTTCTAGGTCATTAAAATAGTTTCTTTCTCTACCCTTATTTCTTTACAGATTTTTGGAGGGTGCTATACTGGTATAATTGGTACAAATGTACATTTCCAATGTGAATAGATTTTCAGAACTACAAGGCCCCTCTTTGTGTTTATTCTTCCTCTGCACATCATTTGTATATCATAATTACTATTTCTATCTTTTTCTAGACAGTTTTGTTTTTTAGAATCAGATCATATTCAACTCTGTCTCAATCTTTCTCTTGAGCATTACCCAATTACTGATCTCAGTCTTAAATATATAGTATATATTTCTATGTAAAAAATAAATTGTCCATATTAAGTTCCTTGAAATTAATCTTTGATATTGGCTCTTACTTTAAATTTTCTATTAAGTTTGGGTTTGATCAAAAAAAGTCCTGAAAATCTGCAATTTTGCTGAATGTTCTTTTCATTCAATATTATATATACTTTTTCTAAATATGATTTTTTTAGCTGCAGGTTTATTTCTTTTGATTGTTAATAGATGATTGTAGAACCTGAAGTCTTTTACTGTGGCTGCTGATAAATTCTGTATAATTCTAATTGTAGTTCCAGCATATTTGAATTTTTTTTCTTGTTTCCTGCAAAATTTTCTCTTTGATGTGGGCATTTTGAAATTTGGCAGTAAGAAGGAAATGGTGACTGGTGGATTTTTTTCGATTTCTACTTTCCCCTCATGTTCTATCATTTCAGGACAATTTTTTGGGTTATTTCTTGAATTTTTGTGTTAAGGTTATTTTTTTGGTCACAGCTTTCAAGTATTTTTCATTACTCATGTTTTCTCTTCTTGATCTGTTCTCTAGATTAGTTGCTTTTTATATTTCACATTTTGTTCTTTTTTTTCATATTATTATTTCTTGCTCTCTTCTAGCTTTACTAGATTCCCTTGCCCAATTTTAATTTTCAAATAATTCTTTTCTTCTTTAAGACTCTATCTCCTTTTCTAGTTGGTTAATTTTTTTCCCCTTTTATAATCTTGTTTTTCTTGGATGTTTTTTTTTATTATTATTTTTTCCTCATTCTCTCATTTGATTTTTAAAGTCTTTTAAAAGTTCCTTTGTAAATTCTCTCTGGACAGGGAGCCATTAATGTTACTCTTTTGGGAAAGAAGCAATGTTTTTTCACTTCAGTGTGCTCTGAAGATGAACCCTGGGTTCCTATTCCCATCCTAAGTTTCTATGGTTGGGTTCTTTCTTTGCCAGGATTTTTTTTTTTTTTTTTTTTTTTTTTAATGAGAAGTATTAGTGTAAGCACCTCAATCATGGGGTGGGAGATGATGCTTCAGCCTTCACTTCAGCTCTCCCTTCTGATCTGGGACCCTGATCCCAAAGCTCCCCCCCAATTTGGTAAGTACCTGCAGCCAACAGCATAGCATCCCGCCCAGATACCTCTGCACTGATCCACATTGCTGGCTCCTCCTCACCCAGGGGCGCATCTTTGCAGCACAGCTGGGTCTGGAGTTCCTAATCAGCCAAGGTTCCCTCAATGTTCCGGGAAGCTACTGGGAAAAGCTTGAGCACAACTTTTCTTTCAGAAAACTTATGACTGGATAATTGTTTTTATTTTAATAGTTTTTTTGCATGTTTTCCCCCCTGAAAACTTTGCTGATTATGCTCCTAAGTAAACTTTTAATTGTCAGAGCACTAATGGATGTTTTCTCTTGTGATCTTCCAATTAATGGGATTCTTTGTTTCCCAAAACACCAGTGTTAGTGACATTTTACTACATACCAAAATAACTCCATAGTGAAAACTGTATTTCAGTACTTTATTGGCCTTAATGAGACACAAGGAATATCCATTTTCTTTTCTCTTTCAAATTTTCCCCTCTTTACTGAGAAAGCTTGATATTAGTTTCAGAACTATTACTGCTCTTCACATTCTCTCAAAAATTTCTAGTATGAGAGCTTTCAGGTGTAACCTGCTACTGACCTGCACCCCCCAAAATGTATCCTTCCCTGCTACAAACTACCTATATTTTTCTTTTCTCTTATAAACAGGCTGTATAAAGTGAGGTTACTATTTTGTGATATATGTTATAATAATTATCTTGAAGGAATACATTCATAGGAGTAAGCACATTTTCTAAGAAACCATAATCTGAATTTTGTCTAACATATGCAAATTAATGTCCTTTCCCTTAGATACATGTTGGCTTTAAGTTATTGTAGATTAATCCAATGTAGTTGGTGATCAGAATCACTAGCCTTACTATTAAAAATCACCCTCCAAGGTGGTCTAAGTGTACCTGATCTAAAGCTATATTATATAGCAGCAGTCACCAAAACCATTTGGTACTGGCTAAGAAATAGATCAGTAGATCAGTGGAACAGATTAGATACAAAGGGCAAAAAACGGTACATCTATAGCAATCTAATCTTTAACAAACCCAAAGATACCAACATTAGGGACAAAAATTCATTATTTGGAAAAAACTGTTGGGAAAACTGGAAATTAGTATGGCAGAAATTAGATATGGATCCACACTTAACACCATATACCAAGATAAGATCAAAATGGGTCCATGATTTAGGCATAAAGAATGAGATAATAGATTAGAGAAACAGAAAATAGTCTACCTCTCAGACCTGTGGAGGAGGAAGGAATTTATGACCAGAGGAGAACTAGAGATCATTATTGATCACAAAATAGAAGATTTTGATTACATCAAACTAAAGTTTCTGTACAAACAATACTAATGCAAACAAGATTAGAAGGGAAGTAACAAATTGGGAAAATATTTTTAAAAGTAAAGGTTCTGACAAAGGTCTCATTTCCAAAATATATAAAGAACTGATCCTAATTTATAAGAAATCAAACCATTCTCCAATTGATAAATGGTCAAAGGATATGAACAGACAATTCTCAGATGATGAAATTGAAACTATATCTACTCATATGAAAGAGTGTTCCAAATCACTACTGATCAGAGAAATGCAAATTAAGACAACTCTGAGATACCACTACACACCTGTCAGATTGGCTAAGATGACAGGAACAAATGATGATGAATGTTGGAGAGGATGTGGGAAAACTGGGACACTGATACATTGCTGGTGGAGTTGTGAAAGAATCCAGCCATTCTGGAGAGCAATTTGGAACTATGCCCAAAAAGTTATCAAACTGTGCATACCCTTTGACACCCAGCATTGACCTGTATGTGCCAAAATGTTTGTGGCAACTCTTTTTGTTGTAGCTAGAAACTGGAAGTTGAATGGATGCCCATCAATTGGAGAATGGTTGGGTAAATTATGGTATACGAAGGTTATGGAATATTATTGCTCTGTAAGAAATGACCAGCAAGAGGAATATAGAGAGGCTTGGAGAGACTTACATCAACTGATGCTGAGTGAAATGAACAGAACCAGAAGATCGCTGTACACTTCAATGCTGTATGAAGATGTATTCTGATGGAAGTGGATATCTTCAACATAAAGAAGATCCAACTCACTTCCAATTGATCAATGATGGACAGAAATAACTACACCCAGAGAGGGAACACTGGGAAGTGAATGTAAATTGTTAGCACTACTGTCTTTCTACCCAGGTTACTTATACCTTCGGAATCTAATACTTAATGTGCAACAAGAAAATTGGATTTACACACATATATTATATCTAGGTTATATTGTAACACATGTAAAATGTATGGGATTGCCTGTCATAGGGGGAAGGGAGTGGAGGGAGGGGGGGATAATTTGGAAAAATGAATACAAGGGATAATATTATTAAAAAAATTACTCATGCATATATACTGTGGGAAAAAAATTCTAAATTTAAAAAAAGGGGGAGAGAGAAGAGGGAAGGATTATAGCATAAGGTACAATTCAGAAGGATATGTAAATTTATGGAGGTGAGACTAGGTACACAGATAAATAAGCAAGAGATAAAGGATAAGGTGGTTACTAAAGGTGTAGAGTAATGGTAGTAGGACAAGATATGTAGGGGATAAAAGAGGGGAAAGAATAGCATAAGATAAGGTGGGGATACTGAAGAGTTTAGATTATTTGAAGTTGAATAAAGTGTTAAAATAAAGATTAATGGGAATAGGATAAAGAGGACAGAGTGGGAGAAGGAGATAAGAGAGATTCATGGATGGAGTAGATTAAGCAATAGCAAGGCAAGTTAAAGAGCAGAATTAAAGCAAAAGAGCTATCAGGGATAGGAAATAAGAGATGTATAAAAACATCAAGGATCTGGAGTAGAATTTGCTAAGGACAAAAGGGCTAATAATCATTGACCTTAAAGCAAAAACAAATTTACAGTTTAATAAAGAGAAATCTGGTATATTTTATATGCATATTTACAGATGGGTAAATGTATATGAATATATATATATGGGGGTGGTATATATGCATGTAAGTCTGAATGGGGAGGTGTATGTGTGTGTGCTTAACTAGCCCATTTAGAAGAGGTGGTGAACAAAAAAGAATAAAGTAAATAGTGCTCAGCAGAGAACAAAAGAATAACTACAAGGAAGCAAAGAAAATATCAGTGGACACTCATGAATATAATTTCTTCCAGTATATATGCTCTCTTGAAATGGAAATTTACTATTATATATTTTGAGTCTTCCCTGATGTTCTGCTGGGCATATTACAATGTTTTGGTTTTTTTGTTTGTATTTTCCTTCTCTGTCTTTTTTCTATTCTGTTTTTTCTTATTTTATATTTCATTCAATAAGTTTTGAAAAAGGAAAAAAAATACTTAAGTGGCTAAGTGTATTTGATGCAGTTAAGGTTTTAACCTGACATTACTCTTACATCAGAAATAAACTTAAGTGATGTTTTGTTCTGGTTTTAAAGAGAGAGAGACAGAGACAGATGGAGAGAGAGAGAGAATGTCATGTTAATCGCCTAAGAACTACTTAAGTGATAAGTTGTTCTGCTATAATAAGGTGCACGTAGACCTACTGCAAATGAAGACCTTAAATAAAAACCTCTTGTTTTTTAATATTTTTCCTAACTGTCCTTAACTGATAAACAGTAGTGATCTAGTTCATTTAACCATGAAAAGAGTTTATCCAAAGAAGGAGCTTTATTGTGTCTCCAAATCTTTAGAAACCAACAAAAGTTGTTTAGATTCTACTATTGTGATACTTTGATTAATGTGAGAAGTTTATCTCCCAAATATTAAGCAGCTGACTCTGAAGCTTTGTTTTAAATGTCTATTCCTGCTGTCCTCACCTTGATAGAGTACTTGGCATTTTTATTTGATACAATCTAGTTAATTATACAATGGAGTTTTAATTTATCTATATCATATACCATATGCCTCCCAAGTCTACACCATGCATTATAAATGTGATATGATACAGAAAGGGTGCAAAGTTCACTTCTGTTCCTAATGGACTGAGTCTATCACAACTAGCCATTCTGATTTTCTGTTCATTTTTAATCCCAGATTTTGGCTTCATACTTTTTTTCCCTAGCCATTCCTATACCCTTTACTTAACCAATACTTAATGAGTCTGCTGGCTGATATCTGAACTGACCTTTGTGTGGTTGAAACAAAAACATTAGATTTCTTAAAGATATGTCCCCTAATAGCATACGATGAGCAGCAAGAAAGGAATGGTGTATGGTATTAAAGTTCATATAGAGAAGTTAGTGAAAAATAGGAGAGATCTATTAACCAGAGATGTTTTCAAGAAGGTATTTCTAAACAATTGCTTCCTAGTTATATTACTCTGTTTTAATACCCTTAGTATGTTTGTACTACTGAAAGGAGCCACTAAGGAGCAGTCTTTTAAAATTGGTCAAGAGATTGCTGAAGCTGTTACTGCTACCAATCCCAAGCCAGTAAAATTGAAGTTTGAAAAGGTAAGGAGAAATTTATTCTCATGCAACACTAATGTTTACACATGAACAACAGGATTTCTAATTTAATAGATCAAGTTTCAGGATCAATCATACGTATCCTTAAAACTTTAAAAATCCTTTTAAAATTTATGTTCTCAATAATGTTTTTCTCAATATCATTTTAGGCAAAAAGTCAAATTATAGAACTAGAGCTTAATGTGTTACCAAAAAAATCTCTATTGAGCATTGTACCTACAGTAATAGCTCACGTTTATATAACACCTCAAGGCTTGCACAACATAGAGAAAAAAGCGGCACCTCCTGCTCTCAGGGACTATACAATCTGCCAACTGATTGACAAATCTACAAGTGATTACATTGTAGGACAATATATGATAAGTGCCATAGTAGTGATTTAAAGAAATACAAAGTACAGAGAAGAATCATAAATATAGCAGGCTGAGGTTATTATGGTATACATAATAAAAGAGATGGAAAGGAAATTCTGGCAGGAGAGGTAGCTAAGATTTCATGAGTTTAAAATGGACTGAAATCATTACTGCCACTGCTCAGAAAAGGTCTGCATAGGCAAAAAGTATTCCAGGAGGGGCAGGTAGAGGGCACTTTCCTGAATTAAAATCTGGTCTCAGAAACTTAATACTTCCTGGGCAAGTCACTTAACCCGACTACCTCAGGGCAAAAAAGAAAAGAAAAGCTCTTTAGTTTAACTGGTAAATGTTTTATTAGTGGCCTTTGAGAGAGCAGTTCATGAGAGGTCAAAAGTTAATTTCAAAGGCTGAGGAAATAGTAGCAACAGATAAAGTGTCTTCTTTGGACAAGTTTGGTGAAAAGTATAGAGAGTGACAGCACAATAGCTTGAAGACAGTGAGTGAATTGAAAGGGGAAAAGAAGAAAAGAAAGACTGGGGAATTAAGTGACGGAATGCTGGAGAAACTGAGGCAAGATAGAGATTAAGAGAGTTTTTAATATTTTATTAATTAGAGAGTTTAATTGACTGGACAGAACTCTCATCTCAAAGTAACCAGTGACGAATGTGAGTTCTCAATGACATGTAACCCACATGGCTCAGCTAAGGGGTAGACCAAGGCAGAGGCGGGGTCGGAATTTTGAGAATGGGAACGTGGGAACGGACTATCAATCTGGTTCTGACAAGGTGGGGAAACTAGGAAGCCAGAGTCAGGATGTGTGAATCAACAGAAGTAAAGATGTCAATGAGGTCTCTATGGTAGTCTTATCTTTTGGAATATTTAGAGGGGGTAGTGCCATAAATTCTTGAGGACAAACTGAGTTAGGAGCCCAGAAGTCTGATCTTCTCCCTTATCTTGAGTCTCACATTAACAATTTATAACCTTAGAGCCAGTGGCCCTCATTCTTAATGAACCGGGAGCGGGGGGAGAGGGGGGTGTTGCAGCTAAGGGAATTGAAGCAGAACAGTTAAGGAAGCTGAGGCAGAACAATTTAGGGAAACTGAGACAGAACCAATTAGGGAAACTGAGTCAGGACCATAAAAGAGAACTGTGGCACAACAGTGAAAGCTACATAAATATTTGTAGGCAGAGACCAGGACAGAAGAAAAGAAAATAGTTGCACTGGAGAGAAGATAATTAATAGAATAAGCTCCTGTAGGAAGCCAAAGTGAATTAAATCAAGAGCACAAGGTGTAGAAGTTAGCCTTGGCAAAAAGGAAGGCTACATCTTTCTCTATCAGGACAAAATTAATTCTGATACTTGGAGTGAGCCTTTAAAATATTTTGTTAACTGGTTTTTTCAAGCACCTCAAAATAATCATTGTCTTGCTTATTTTGTGAAATTTGATCTTAAGGTACACTACTGTGCATATATCTGACTGCTGTCCACAATCTTAGATTTATGAAGGGTCATGGATTTAGAACAGAAGGAAGCTCAGAAGTCATCTTGTCTAACAGTCTCCTTTTGCTTATCCAATATCACATAGTAGTGTTTTTGTTTGTTTGTTTTTTTGATAAAATAGAAACGTAACTTTTAAATAAATGACTTCCAATAGGAAGAGAATAGAGTAAGAAGACATTTTGTTTTTCACTGTAGGTATATTTGCCCTGTGTCTTGCAAACCAAAAAGAGGTATGTTGGTTATATGTATGAAACACTGGAACAAAAGGACCCTGTATTTGATGCAAAAGGAATTGAGACAGTTAGAAGAGATTCCTGTCCTGCTGTTTCTAAGGTAAATACTGGCTAGCTTCTTATCCTTTGATGATGATATAACAGAGCAGACTGTGATATAGATGGCTTTTTTGTGAAAACCATACCACCATCTCTGTTATTTTGGATCATAAGTAATAAGAAGATCCTAGATCACTGAATCATTCTATAGGTAATCCAAGTTTCTATTTCTCCCATACCATGTCTTTTACTAGATCTGCAAAACAACTTCATATTTCACTGCCTCACCTCTAATGGAAGGATTAATACCAGAAAGGAAGAAAAAAGAGGAAATAAGAGCCTAAAACATTCTTAGTCCCCAAACAATTAAGAGCTGATTGTAATTTCTTTTGAGTTTTTTTCTTCACCCAGTTTATTCCCTGAACACTGTTTCTAAGTCAAGTTAAACTGGTATTCTGATAAAGTTCAATACCATCCACAGCAAGTTACATGTTAGATGCATAATGAAGTGTAGACCATTTTTATTTATTAGGGTGTGGAAGTGAGATATATGGTTCAGTATCTTAGTAGAGCTGAGTAACTCAAATGTCAGAGTGAGAATGTCAAAGTTGTAAGGGACCTTGGAAATCCATCTAATCAACCCCTTCATTTAAAATCATTTTTTATTCTTTCTCCTATCTGGTCACAGAACTATATCTTAACCTAACCCAACCCATACTTTCAGTATATATAAACATTTTTTAAATAAATTAATGAGCCCACCTTTTTTAATATTGGCATATCCCAGGACTTGGTAATAAGGTGCAGAATCTTTCACTTGTATTGGTTTCAACTTAGTGCCAATAAAAGCCAGCATTATCCAGTGAACTGTTATTCTGTGTGAAATAAGTTCAGTTTCTGCCAAAAATATGTCCAATTCAAAAGCCTTCTCTTCACTTGGCACTAATTTGCCAAGACTGATAAAAGACCAAAGACTGAATAGCCAGTGGAATTTGACATACTCCTTGCTATCTTTCTGTACCATAGTAAAACCAGAATAAAGATGCAAAGATTAAGAATTGTAGATATATGAAATCAAGCCTGACCTCTCATGTCTTTGTTAGGTCAACTATTTTAGAAAAGCCTTTTAAGTTTTTCATTATTTAGGCTCTGACTCTGGTCACAGTAAAAATTTCTGACAGAAATCCCATTCCACACTGGGAATTGAATGTAAAATATTAGCACTACTGTCTATCTACCCAGGTTACTTATACCTTTGGAATCCAATACTTAACTTGCAACAAGAAAATTGGATTTACACACATATATTATATCTAGGTTATACTGTAACACATGTAAAATATATGGGATTGCCTGTCATCTAGGGGAGGGAGTAGAGGGAGGGAGGGGAAAATCTGGAAAAATGAATACAAGGGATAATGTTATTAAAAAAATTACTCATGCATATATACTGTCAAAAAAAATTATAATTATAAAATTAATTTTAAAAAAAATCCCATTCCAGGATGATTTTTATTAGGAGTTTTACATACAGTTTTGTTATTTTGAAAAGGAAAAAGAATTTTGAAAATTCTAAATAGTTTTTTAATACAGATAGTATATATGACAGATTAAATAATTTGGTAACTTACTGAAGAGTTGAAATTATAATTTATATATATAGTATATGAAGAATATAGCTCTAACTAAAAGTATGAACTGTATCTTCTTTTTAAGATTCTTGAGCGTTCTATCAAGCTGCTATTTGAAACAAGAGATATCAGTCAAATCAAACAGTATGTTCAGCGACAATGTATTAAATTACTAGAAGGGAAGGCCAGTCTACAAGATGTTATCTTTGCAAAGGAATACAGAGGGAGTTTCTCCTACAAACCCGGAGCCTGTGTGCCAGCTCTTGAGCTTACAAGGTAATGATTGGATGTGGCAGGGGATAGAATAGCTGTTAACATTTATCTCAGAAAAGTGTGTCATATACCAGCTGAGGATCTTACCAAGTATTTTTTCACAGGCCCTAAATAAATGAGTAGAAGTGGTGTTTAAAGATTAGTGTTTCACAGCAAGTATCAAAATCCCTTCATAGTCCAAAAGGACAAGCACAAATATGTTGTTATCCTTTTATTTGAATACAATAAAGGAAATAGCTTCCTATTTTACCTAAATATTCATTTCCTTTATAAAATCAGGAAAAGAATTGCACAAATGGGCTCTTTCCTATGATTCCTATTGATAGTCATGCTGAATTTAAATGAAAATAATTTATAGGCTAATATAGAGTCTATTTCTTTTATATGCTTCTTGACAACACAGCTTGACCATTTTTAAGCTTTCTGTGATGCATAGTTTTCTTTGCTAAAGCATTTGAAAAAGTTGCTTTGCTTTCTGAAATAAGAAGGAAAAAAAGATACCTGACATTTACATATCATTTTAAGGTATACAAGCACTTTAAATACATCATCTCATTTGATCCTTGCAAAAAGCAGCAGATTAACTTCTCTATTGATATTTATCATTATATTTATTGCATTTGGAACTTCCATTATAGTAATTCTCACTGGCATTGACTAATAGGTTTTGAGCCAATTAATGTTGTAAACTGATTTCTTAACAGAGCTTGCTATGCTTTTCAAGGGGGGCTAGCAGTACATAGAATATGAGGTCTGATATCAGGAAGACTCTTCTACCTGATTTCAAATCAGGCTTCAGACTTCATAGCAGTGTGACCCTGGACAACTCACTTCACTCTGTTTGCCTTGGTTTTCTCATCTGTAAAATGAACTAGAGAAGGAAATAACAAACCATTCCAGGATCTCTGCCAAGAAACCCCAAAGGGTTTTCCTGAATATCCTGAACATAAAACAATTGAACAACAACAAAATGCCTTTCAACAAACTCAAACTGACCCCCCCAAAGGCAGTATCTTCTATAGCACAGAATAATACATGATAAAGTACATAAAAAGAGAATAGAAGAGTGCTATGTGAAGTCCTTAGGGGGGAAATCACTAATAACTTTGGAAAGAGACAGTTTTCAGAAAAGAAATAGTTGGAATGTAGAATCTTGAGCTTGAAGAGATCATAGGAAGAATCCAGTCTGGCATTTTTACAGATTCAAAATCCTCAGGAGACAAATGTCTCTCAAGGTCACAAGAGCAGTCACTGTCAGAGGTGGAATTTGAGCCAAGTCTTCCAGTTCCTGATCAGTGCTATTTCCATAACATTACAGTTGGCTTTTAAAGGATATGGATGTGTTCAGGGCACTTTAGGATTGGACATCTACTGCAGCACAATTTGGCTGGAGCCTTTAGGTTACTTAGAAGGAAGCGATATGAGATAAATGGTGGGTTAAAAAAAAGGGGGTACTCTCCTGCAAGAGCAGAAGAGTAGCATTCCTCGGATGTGGAACCAGAGAGTTTGAACATTATTCATTAGATAATAGGGAGCTGTGGGAGGGTTTTGAGCAGAGATAATGACATGAACAATCTATTCATAAGGACTAAGCCCCAAAGGGTTAGAATACTATCTAGTACCAGTAAGAACGAGGTCATGCAAAAGGAGTAGCCCAAATTACTTCCAAGTTCATCGTATAAATTCTTCAAACAGTTGTATATCTTACTTGGAAGGTAGCTCCAGCAGAGGTTTGTGTTTCTAGGACACCACATCTTCACATTTTGCTGTAGTGCCCTTATTTTAAATTTAATGCTTTCTGCAAGGCAGGTGTATACATTCACATAATCTTTTACACAGGAAAATGCTTGCTTATGATCGACGCTCTGAACCACGAGTGGGAGAGCGAGTACCTTATGTCATCGTGTATGGCCTACCAGGAATCCCTCTAATCCAGTTGGTAAGGCGGCCAGTTGAGGTCCTGCAAGATTCCAGCCTGAGATTGAATGCAACCTATTATATTACAAAGCAGATCCTTCCACCCCTGGCAAGAATATTCTCACTTATCGGTATTGATGTCTTCAGTTGGTACCAAGAGTTACCAAGGGTAAGTGTATCAGGGATTATTTATGTGATACTAGAAAAGGATTTCATTTTTAGCAGTTCTTACAAAATCAAAAGTGATGTTTATCTGAAATTAGAGGAAAAGTAAAAGAAGATGTGCATTTTACAAATTCTAATGAATTCTGATCGTGTAAAGGAAAATACTGAATTACCCAAGTTATTTTAAAAAGGAATGTTGGAATTTTCTATAAACCCCTTTTCAGGTTCTTTCAGGTTACCTCACTGGCAGAAATGTTAGAATAAAACATTTTCACAGAATGGGTAATAGACTTAACTATTGGATAACTATACATAAAATCTTTAACAATAAAAAAATGAATAAAGAACTAAGAAATTATCATTAAAATGAGCAAAAGTATGTTGTATTCATTGTTAAGTATTGTGATGGAAAAAGATCACATGCAACATAGGTTTTTAGTATACAAGAGTTACCCTTAATTGATATATTCACTGTAATAATGAAATTTAAAAGTTTTTCATAGCAGTCTATTAATATAACACATGAGATGATTTTTCTTAGGGCTTTGGTAGGGTTTGGTCATTTTAATTAATAAATAAGATTGTCAGTTATTCCAAGCCATTTGGCTTAGAAAATGTTTTATGGACTAAACATACCTCTAAAACCAGAATTCTATGAATCATTAGTGTTCATAAGCTCAGATTGCAGAAAGTAGATGGAATGAAGTAAGCTGATGATGAATCTAAATCATGTTCTACTTCTTTAACTGCTTAGTAGTTTAGCCTAAAGTATAATAACAATTAAAGTTTTGTTTAAGCTTGTATGACAAAAAGTTTGAAGTAATCACTAGCCATAATCTTACTAATCAATAAAAAGTTATGGATGATTATTTTGCTGGACACTAATTTTTCAGCAATGTTTGTTTCAAGTATATCACTGTCATACATGCAGATGTGAGAGCATTTATGGAAGATTGACCTAAAACTCATCTGCAAGTTATTTGATAAAAAGGCCTAAAAAATAGGCAAAGAAGAATATGAAGTAATGTTAGTTTGATGTTAATTTCAATCATAAGAATAGTAAAAGCAATATGAATTATAGTATTTCATATTATGTATTACATTGTATTAATTACATGTAAGCAAGTTGATTAGTAGCACAATACTGCTAATTAAAATTTAAAATATATTGGACTTGTCCAGTCATGGTTTTTAAAATATGCCTTAACCTTTGTCCCTTACTCCCTAAGAAGGAATCTGAAAATTATGTCATACTCCCTATTAGTCTTGTTTCCAGTGGCCCATCCTTCCCCATGCTTCTATAAATATTCAGGCACATTCATGTGTGCCATTTCTTCAAGGTAGAGGTGACAATTTTAGAAATTTTAATGGCAAGCTACCCTTTTAAAGTAGAACAGTGGTTCTGAAAATGTGATAAAGGGATCCCTAAGACTGTTTCAGAGAGTCTCTGAGGTAAAAACTATTTTCATAATAACATTAAGATTGTTTTCATATGTAAAAAGGTAATTACTGATTGATATAGCCAAAAAATAAACTCACTCATGGGATCCTCAACAATTTACAAATGTTAAGGGGTCTTAAGATCAGAAGTTTTAAGACTAATCTAGAAAACCACAGTCCCTAGAGATTTATAGAACCTGTTATTACTACATGTCTTTGATAAAGGTAACTAGGACTAGAACTCTTAGGCTCCTTATTGAAGCTGATTGAGATTTATTCATTTCTGAACTTATCTGTTTCCAGATCCAGAAAGTTACTACATCTTCCCACAGTGAACACGAAGGTCGAAAAGGGACCATCTCACAATATTTCACGACCTTACACTGTCCTGTGTGTGATGAGCTAACTCAACATGGGATCTGTAGTAAATGTAGAAGCCAACCACAACACGTAGCAGTAGTTCTCAACCAAGAAATCCGAGAGTGGGAACGTCAACAAGAACAGCTGGTAAAGGTAACAGATCCAGAATCTTAAATAAGAGTCTTCTTCCCTGGCAGTTGAATCAACTCATAAGCACAACATAGGATACTTATTTCAATTCAGCAAGCATTTAATAAATGCCAGGTACTTTGCTAAGTATCCCTTAGGGGCTTAAATTCCACTCAGAGTAAACAGCAATGTACATAGAAAATTTAATACCAACTGGAACAGCCATTCCTACAAGAAAGACAATCAAATAATATTAATTACTAGAACTTAGAAATTACACATATCAGCAGCAGCATTAGAGTATATTGACACTAAAGAAGAGTATTTTTGGATCTATTCAAATATACTGCATTATGAAAGGAATCCAATAAAAAAGGTCAAACTATCCTCTCCATGTGTATCACTGCGTGTAATACTCCTGTGGGATTAATTCAAACATAAAAATATAGTAATTATACCAGGTCAGATTTCTACAGTGAGAATCTTTCAGATGTATAGCTTAAAAATATATATATATCAATAAAAAGACAAGGAAAATAATTATTGTTGTAAATTAGAAGTAGTAGTCTGATAGAAAATGATCACAAATTTAAAATGTATACAGAAAGAATTTACATTTAAGCATTAGGATATTTTATGTAGGGTTTGAATATGAATATGAAAAATTGTGATTTAAAGTCTCAGGTTTTGGTACTATAAAGTAGTAGATTCTGATAGATTCATAAATGCAAAAAGGGAGTTTGTGTTCTTTCACAGAGGTATGAGGGAGCCATTAATGTTTCTTGAGTGGGAAAATGCCATGATCAGATCTATACTTTAAGAATATCAATTTGGGGACAGCTAAATGGCACAGTGGATAGAGCACTGCCCCTGAATTCAGGAGGAGCTGAGTTCAAATCCAACCTCAGCAGACACTTAACATTTCATAGCTGTGTAACCCTGGGACAAGTCACTTAACCCCAATTGCCTTAGTGCCCCCCCCCCAAAAAAAAAAAGTATCAATTTGGCAGCTGTGTGGAGGTTGGATTGGAGAATAAAATATATGGACTTTTTGAGTAATTGGCTCAGCAATAGGCTGACCCTTAAATAGACACATAAAGTGGTTCTCAACAGAAAATGTGAATAAAGGAAAGAAAAAGGCCCTTTAAATGAGCAAAAGGTGTTGAATTTGTTGCAAAATGACAATAGCAAAGGATCATGGGTAGTATGGGGATTTTGGAAAAGGAGACTTTAATCTGTTTAATATCTTCACAGGGAAGAAACTTAAAAGTAGTCCAGAAGAGAGGTGATAATGATTTGGAGTAGTAGTCTTAAGAGTAGAGAAGAATTGGACATAAGAGATGTTGAGGAGTTAAAAGCAACAAGATTAAACAATTACTTCCTCATTAATATGGGAGGGAAGGGGAGTGGCAGGGAAACAGTGATAAGAGATAAGAGACACTGAGAAGTCAAAGTTTACTCTAGTCTTGTGAACCTGAAAAAGTAGGTTAGAAAGTGCCCTCGCAGAAATAGAGAAGTGGAGGCTGAGGTAATGAATTCCATTTTGGAGATACTGGGTTTGAGATACCTATAAGATGTCTTCATAGAGATTTCTAGCAAAATGTGATACTAAATTAGGTCAGAATAAACATGAAAGCTTGAGAGCTACCTCCATAGAGATGATTGAACTCATTAGAACTAAGATTGAAGAGAAAGAAGAAAAAAGGATCCTAGACAGCCCTTTGTTCTTTCATGCATAGGGGGAAGGCTATGGATAATGGTCCAACAAAGCAAACTAAGAAGGAAGAATCAGACTGAAGAAGAAACTAGAGAAGATGTTGTCACAAAAACATGAGGAGGAGAGGATTCAGAAAGAGGGAGTAGTCAGTAATGTCGGATACTGCAGAGAGTTTAAAAAAAAAAAAAGAAGAAGAAGAAGCAGCAGCATTAGGACCCAGAAAGGACCATTGTAGACAGTGGTGGTATTGGAGGCAAGAATACAAGAAGTAAGAAGCGTTTGACAAAATGAGTAAAAATAGGTTTTTCTAAAAATTTTAACTGTGAAAGAAGAGAAAAATATGATGTCTTCAGGGGATGGAAGAGTCAAGTGAGTTTTTAAGGACAAAGGAAACTGTTTTGTAGTTAGTGAAAAAAAGAGAGGAAGAGGAGCAACCAAGAAAACCAAGAATGCAAATAGGAAAAAAAAAAAAAAAAAAAGTGTCCTCCAAGACTAGGAAAAGGAGAAGAATCTGGGGGCATAATGTTGAAGGGAGTTAAATAGAGATGGGCATACAGCAATACTCTATGTGCTAAGCATTAGAAATTTAAAACAAGAAACAAGATGCCTCAACTTTCAAGGAGCTTACATTTTAAAGCAGGAAGACAACACATAAGGGGACTTGGCTCAGGAAAGGCAGCCAGTGAGGAGAATGAGCTCAGGAGGCAAGGGAGCAGTGTAGCCATTTCTTCTGATGATATGAGATTTTTGGATATGGACTCGCCAGTCATCAAGTTCATCTCAGCTTGGAGCCATGAGGGGTGAGGGGCAGAGGAAGGGATAGGGATAGAGGCAAGGTTAGGGTTTGAAAAAGGGATTTGTGGTGATAGGCCAAGGAGGCAAGAATTTGAAGTGTTGAGAATAGTATAAATTTGACTTGCTTAATGAAGAGCATCATTATGAGGATAATATCATTAGAGAAAAATAAAGCCAGAGCAAAGGTGATGGATTGGGAAAGAATCATGGGCTAGAGAGCAATAGAGAGTTCCCTTAGGATATCACAAAAGCAATAACCAAACGCCACTAAGGATGTACTCCCTCATGGTAGTATGATCAGAAAGCACATTATTCTTTGTGTACACACAACCATTTGGTTGTGTGTACACAACTGTTGAGGTTTGGAAGGGGGATCCCAAAAGTTTGGGGTCACAGGCTGACATCATGAGACATCTCAAAAGAATTTGCAGGCTTGAACCCATTTCCTAATGAAGGGGCAAAGTTTTATTGTAATTGTAATTCCAATTGCAGTGGACTAAGTTCCAAAAGAAATTAGCAAGGAAACAGAAGCAAAGAAACATATTTATCCAGCATTCTATCATTGATATGCTAATTCTATGGCCCATAGGTAGGGCCAGGGAGTAGTCTCTGGAATTTGGTCCTCACTGACCAGATTATCAGTCAGTAATGAATTAAGGAGTGGTCTATTCAGAATCAAGCAGATTGCTGTTCTTAGATTGGGGAATGTGGAAAGTCCAGAAGATTTAGGATTATTGACTTACTCTTAGAACAAAAGCCCCCCTTCTCCCCCCAAGTCAGGGGACCTCAAAATCATTGCTAAATTACATCAAAACCATATAGTGTTGTGGCACCAAGCGCTTGCTATCAGATTCTGCAAAAGAACTGTAGGATCTCACAGCCACTACAATATGCCTTTAGTTAATATTTAATTATTATAAAACCAAATTTATTTTTTCCAGAAGACATTCTGTCCTAAAGTAAATTATAAAGCAATATCATAATGAGTATCTACATTGGATTACATTGGATATAGTTCCCCCAGGAAGATCATTGGAAGTGAGAGGCAGCAGTGCATGATGTCTTTTCAGGCCTTCTCACCTTCTGATTTTATCTGCAAAAGCTACAATAGGTTCTTTGATACCATCATTTTAGTTAGAATCCTCTTTCATTGTTAAATACTACTTCTCACATTGGTGAAAATACCATTAAAAGTGTTATCTGATTTAAGCAAGAATGGACACAGGCTTTTAAAGGAGGGGGTTCCTTTAAAAGGAGAATATTAAAATGTCTGGCTGCCTCAGACATAAATTTGAGATAGATTACTAAATCATGGTAACTTTAAAATGTAAGCTTTTTAAGTCCAAGTACACACTGTTGAATAAATCTTCCATCGACAGATCTTAAAGCTGAATATTCCATTGAATTCAGTGAAGCAAGTAATTCCATTTTAATGTATTTATCAAGGAAGCATAGAGTTTAATTAAATTTTTATTGATTTGTTCTGGCACCTGGGCATACCAACAGAGAGCTGCAATACAGGAATTACATCTAGGAGTAGATTTGAGTGCTTAGGCAGTGCTCTAGTGAGAGAAAAGCCTTTGTCATGGAACAGCTGTGCTCATTCATATTTCATACAGAACAGAACATGCATGCCTTCATAGTCTTGCTTATCGGCAGCAAACAAATAAAGCTTACAAGAAACAGCCTAGCTTTCTATCAATTAGGACAAAAAGAATTCAAAATTTTTGGCAACTTCCTATCACATATTCACATAAGCTTTTAATTACATTAAAGAAATCCTTCCATACCTTTGCTTTTTAGGAGGAAAAAAAGTTTTAGAAAGATACTTTTTAAAGTATCTTTAGAATATATCTTAGATTTTTTTTTTTTTAGATATCTTTTAGAGTATCTTTTCTAAAGTATCTTTAAAATAAGTACCAAATGGGATTTAGGCCACTGTAGTGGATTCTCTTAGTATAATTCATCTGTACTTCTGCATAGAAACTAGGTTTTGTGTAGTCTATCGGATCTCAGGGATGCTTAATTGTGTTTACCCAAACAGGAAATTATCTACCCCCAAGCTAATTGATAGACACTAATGGAAATTGCCATTTCTAAAGTATTTCTTTCTACTTGTATGTAAACATTTATAGCTGTAAAAAGACCTTCTTAACACTATTAGTAGATTTTCCCAATTACTGTTTCTATAATTCGTATAAAGTGATTTTCTTTACAAATATAAAATTGGAAGTAGAATCTAGTTCTCCTGATTTTGCTATAGAGTGATGTATAAAAAGTTTTCTAAAAAGAGTTGTCCAAAATTAAAATGACCAACATTAGAAGGTATTATACTTCATATCACAGATCTTCCCACAGAGACTCGATGGCCATTTGAGAAAGATGCTGCACTTGAACAGGAATCTCCTCTATGGGTTGAACTATATGATATTTGAGTTCAATAATTTAAAATTATGTGATTCTCTAATGAGTACATTTAATACTATCCAAATAGTTTCTTAAAAAAATTTTTTTAATTTATTTTCTTAAGACATAGAGCTTTTTTTTTTCATTCTAAATTCTCTCCCCTTACCTTCTTCATCTCTATCCAGTGAGAAAGCAAGAAAAACAAAACCTATTCGAAATTTTGACATTTTTAAAAGTTTGAGAGAAATAGTTTATTGGTAATTTAATCAATAAGCTTATTAACAAAAGGATGATTATTTGGCTGGCTTTTTTAGACCAAAGGTAATCCTGGCTCGTGGGCTCATAGTTTATATACTATACTCTTCTAAAAGAGAAAATACCTCTATACCAGACCAGTCCCAACCTTGGGCTGGGATCTGTCTCTACCCAAACTTCAGTAGAACAAAATGGACTTTCCTAACCTAAATAAAATTAATTCCTTGATAGTTTGGAGAGGGTCTAACCAAAATCTAAGAAAGTCAGTATAATCTTATTATCAATGAAGTCCTTCAAGAAAAGGGAATTTTTAAAATTAATTTTATAATTATAATTTTTTTGACGGTACATATGTATGGGTAATTTTTTACATTATCCTTTGCACTCACTTCTGTTCCGAATTTTCCCCTCCTTCCCTTCCCCCTTCCCCTAGATGTCAGGCAGTCCCATACATGTTAAATATGTTATAGTATATCCTAGATACAACATATGTGTGCAGAAACGAATTTCTTCTTGCACTGGAAGAATTGGATTCAGAAGGTAAAAATAACCTGGGAAGAAAAACAAAAATGCAAACAGTTTACACTCATTTCCCAGTGTCCCTTTTCTGGGTGTAGCTGATTCTGTCCATCATTGATCAATTAGAACTGAATTAGATCTTCTCTGTTGAAGATAACCACTTCCATCAGAATATGTCCTCATACAGTATTGTTGTTGAAGTGTATAATGATCTCCTGGTCCTGCTCATTTCACTCAGCATCAGTTCATATAAGTCTCTCCAGGCCTTTCTGAAATCATCCTGTTGTCATTTCTTACAGAACAATAATATTCCATAACATTCATGTACCGTAATTTACCCAACCATTCTCCAATTGATGGACATCCATTCATCTTCCAGCTTCTAGCCATTACAAAAAGGGCTGCCACAAACATTTTGGCACATACAGGTCGCTTTCCCTTCTTTAGTATTTCTTTGGGATATAAGCCCAGTAGTAACACTGCTGGATCAAAGAGTATGCACAGTTTGATAACTTTTTGGGGATAATTCCAGATCGTTCTCCAGAATGGTTGGAAGGAAAAGGTAATTTTTAAAAGTGAGGAATTTAGAAGAAGGAGAGAGTCTCTGAATCTCCCCAAGATATTGGTTATTAAATAATCATTTCTTACATTATATATCTATAGTTATGCAAAGTAAAAAAATGCTTTAGTCTTAAATCTTTGAGTTCATCTGTTCTCTCTAAAGGTAGACAGCATACTTTATCATGAATTCTTTGAAATTGTGGTAGGTCATTGTATTGATTAGACTTACTAAATCTTTCAGAGTTGACTATCTCTACAGAATTACTGTTATTGTATATCTTGTTCTGATTCTGCTTGCTTCATTTAGCATCTATTCATACAAATCTTGCATGATATTCTGAAACTATCCCCCTCAACATTTCTTAAACACAATAATATTCCATTACATTCATATATCACAATTTGTTCACCCGTTCTCCAGTTGATGGTCTCCAATTCTTTGCCACAACAAAAAGAACTATGAATATTTTTGTTCATATGGGTCCTTTTCTTTCATTTGATTTTCTTGAGGGATAGCCTTCATATGAATATTCCTAGCCAAAGGATAGGCATAGTTTAATAGCTTTAGGGGTATAGCTCTGAATTGTTTTCTTGAATGGCTGAACTGAAAAACTGTCTGTTTTATTAGTTGGAGAATCATTCTTATTCATGTAAATTTAACTCACTTCCCTATAGATGTTAGAAATGAAACTTAACAGAGAAACTTGCTGCAAAGATTCTCCCTGCCCCCAGGTTTCTGTTTGTTTGTTTTGTTTTGTTTTATCTGCATTGGTTTTGTTAATGCAAAGATTTCTTTATTTTATATGAAAAAAATATCAATTTTACCTCCCATGCACTCTTCCCCTATTTACAGTTCTGAAAGATAATTTCTTAGAAATTCCACTAATTTGCTCATGATATATTCCTTTTTGTCAAAAATTATGCACTTATTTTGAGCTTATCAACTTGGCATATAGTGTGAGGTCTTGGTCTGTGCCTAATTTCTGCCAGGCTACTTTACAATTTTCCCAACAGTTTATCATCAGTGAATTATCAAATTGTGAGTTCTTACCCAGTAGCTGGGATCTTGGGGTTTACAATCACCAGCTTACTATGTTCATTTGCTTCTATATATTGTGTACCTCATCTGTTCCATCAACCTCTCTCTTGCCCAGTACCAAACTGTTTTGATGCTTACAACTTGGTAGTATAGTTTAACATCTAGCACTGCTAAGCCTTTACACTTAAAAAAATTTTTTTAATATTCTTAACCTTTTATTTCTCCTGATGAATGTTATTTTTTTCTACTTCTATAAAGTAATTCTTTAGTAGTTTGGTATGGCACTAAATAAATTCTTTTAACTAGCATTGTCATTATTATATTAGTTTGACCTACCAATGAGGAATTGATATTCTTCCAGTTATTTAGATCTACCTTTATTTGTGTGAAGAGGGTTTATATAGTTTCTATGTGTATCTTATGCAGAATTTCAAGTATTTTATACTGTATATATGTATGTATGTATGCTGTCTGAAATGGAATTTCTCTTTCTTCCTGCTGGATTTTGTGGATAATATACAAAAATACTAATAATTAATGTGAATTTGTTGCATATCCTGAATTTTCCTGAATTAGTGGTTTTAATTTTTTAATTGACACTCCAGAGTTCTCTTGCTCAACCAGCATGTCAAGTGATCGTTTTCCTTCCTCTTTTCCTATTCTTGTTCCTTCAGTTTCTTTTTCTTGTTTTATTGCTATAGCTAACATTTCTACAATAAATCAAATAGTAATGCTGAAAATGATGAGGTCAGGATAGCAGTTCCTAGTTCAAAATGAACATGTGACAAATTTATAATGGCCATTCTCTTTGCCAAAAGGTAGATCTATTTGCGGTAGAGGTTATAGACAAAATGAAGAGGTAAAGTAAATATGAAATAGATTTGGGGAAGCAAAAGAGTTAACTAAGGAAAAGTTTAGAAGAGTCCATTAAAGGAATATGCCATGAAGTCTTGGTTTGTCATTAACTGGCAGATTAACTCCATAGAGAAGTTTAGCAGACTAACCAGAGTTACCAGTTATCATAAGGAGAAAGACACCGTTAAAGGGAAGATACTATGAAAGAGAAGGAAAGAGAGTACCTCACAGTGGGCTTAGTCCTACAAAGGACTCTTCATGGTTTTCACATCATCTTCACTCTAAAATACAACCTTGGAGGTTTCTCTGAGGAGATAGGGAAGTAGTACCAGGGAAGAATTTGATAGCTCAGAGGGAGGGATCAAGGTGGAATAGTGCCCAAGCCTGTCTAAAGATAATGCTTATTAATATCTCAAAGGTTGTTTAAATATGCTCAGAGATTTGAGACATAGACAATGGAGACTGAGCAAGAGTTCCATTCTCACAATCATTCTATGCAAACAGGACAATCCGGGACTTGCCTGGTTGGGCTTCTTTCTGACTCAAAGTCCACATCAACTTTGCTTCACCCTTGATCCTGCTTAAAAGGCCTTTAGCTTATTTCTCTAACAGAAAATGCGTACTCATGGTTTAAATAGATGCTGCTTTTTTTAAGAAAAGCTCTGTATTTTTTTTACAAGAATAGATATTATATTTTGTCAAAAGCTTTTTTTGCCCCTATTGAAATAATCATGTAATTTTTATTATTTTTCTTACTGATATGGTCAATGTATATAGTTTTCCTAGTATTGAACTGGCTCCACATTTCTAACAAAAATCCAGCCTGATATTGTTCCTATGATTTTTTTTTTCTTTGAACTTCTGTCTTTAGCTCTAGATAATGCATTTCCAAGTATTTAATAGCTAACATTTTTATAGTGCTTACTCTTTGCAAGGCACTATGCTAAGCAGTTTACAATAATAATCTTATTTTTATTTGATCTTCACAACAGCCCTGAAAAAGGTAGGTACTGTTATTATCCCTACTTTACAGATAACTTTAAATGAGCCCAGGAGTCACAGAACTATTGAATCTAAAGCTAAATTTGAATTAGGTCTTCCTGAGTCTCTGCCCAAGACTCTTATTTATGGTACCACTTAGAATTCATTTGGAAGTCATGGCATCATCTCTCTGATGTCATGATCCTCTGAGAACAAAGAACAAACAAAAATCAGCAACTGACTTTATTGTTAATCTATGCTTCAAACATCTTTAATTAAATATAATTTTTTTGCCTCATAGTCCGAAAAAGATATATTTGAAATTTCTCCCTATCTATAATTTTTTGTGATATCTGTGTGGCCTAGTACATGCTCAAATTTTGTGAAGGTGCCATGCACAGCTGTGAAAAAGATATATTCCTTTCTATTTCTATTAGTAGTCGTCATATCTAACTTTTCTAATTCTATTCATCTCCTTAATTTCTTTCTTGTTGATTTATGTAGTTAAATTTATTTAGGCTTCAGAGGGGTAAATTGAAGCTCCCAACTAATATAGTTTGATTATTATCTATTTCCTGCTATAATTCATTTAACTTTTCATGTAAGAATCTGGATGCTATGACGTTTGGTGCATATAATTTTCAATATTGCTATTATTTAACTCATTGTATATGGGACCTTTTAGCAAAATGTAGTTCCTTTTTTTCTCTTTAAATGTTATCTTTGATTTTGCTTTATCTGAGATCACCATAAATGCCATCTTTGTCTTTTTTACTTTAGCTAAAGCATAATCCCATCTCCTTATTTGAGTTCTATGTATATTTTTCAGTTTCAAATATGTTTCTTATGAACAACACATTGTTGGATTCCAGTTTTTAATCCATTCTACTATATTTTTCCTATTCTTTTATAAATGAGTTCATCTCATTCACATTCACAGTTATGATTGCTAAGTAATTCTTTTCATCCTAGTTTCTTAAACTTCCCTTAATCTTTTCCCCCCAGGAGTCTGTTTTGCTTCTGACCACTGCCACCTTTTAAATTCCTCCCTTCCTCTTGACCCCTTTCCCTCTTCCTTCTTGGGTAAGATGAATTTCTGTACTCTACTGTACATGTTTATTATTCCCTTCTTGAACCAGTGAGGATGAGGATGAAGTTCAAATGTTGCCTTTTCCCATTTCCCAACTCACCATCGTCCTCTCCATTATATCAAATTATCTTTGTGTGATACATTTATGTGAAGGAATTTTTCCCTTTTTCCTTTCCCTTTCCCCCTCTTCCATTTCATTTCTCTTTCTCACCCTTCCATTCTTCTTTTGAGATCATCCTACCATAACTAAATCATCCTCAGGATCTCTATCTGATTAAGACTTCCCTCAAAGAGCTATAGTGATGATAAAGTTCCGAGGGGTTATATGTATCTTTCCCCATAAAAAAAAAAAGTAAACAGTTTTAATTTTTTTAGTCCCTTATGTTTATCTTTTTATTATTCTTTTTAATCCTATATTTTAATGTCATTTTCTTTTCAGCTCTAGTCATTTCAGCAGGAATGCTTAAAAGTTTCCTATATCATTCAAATATCCATAATTTTAGAATTATATTCAGTTTTGCTGAATAGATTAATCTTGTCCCTAATCCCAGATCTTTTTACTTCCAGAATATCCTATTCCAAGCTTTCTGTTTATATGATGACTGCTTGCTGTATATTTTCCTTTATTTGGGAATTCTGGAGTACTATTTTCAAATACCCTGAAACTTGGATACTAATACCAGTTCTGCCAACAAAACTAGCTGTGTGATCACTGAATGTCGTTGTACATCAGGTTCCAAATCTGTAAAATGTTTTCCCTCCTTCCATCTATTAGCTTAACTAGTTTCCTGTAGGTCTCAATTCAAATCTCAAATTCTGCAGGAGATCTTTTCCAGTATGTCTCATTCCTCTTCTTCCCTCCCAAACTGCTAGGTGTCATTCCCTCTAAGATGATGAGGTTATCTCCCATCCACTTTGTATATATCTTATATGTTTCTAAATGGGAATTCTCTTTGAGGATAGGGATTCTTTTTGCCCATCTTTTTATTCCCATCATGTTTCCTAGCACATAATGTTTACTAAATGCTTGTTGACTAATAGGGCAAATAATTCCATTTATTGCTAGGTAAGAGATAAACAAAAAGGCAGGGGGAAAAAAAATGCCCTGAAATTAACTCTCCAAACTTCAGGGTGAGTTACAATTTGCCTGTACTATGATAGTTTTGCCATCTTCAGGTTAAAACAGTGGTTCCAAAAATTATCTTTCATCAAATGAATGAAAAAAATACATTTGTCCATTCATACTCTGCAAGCAGCAATCTTTTTGAAAGTTTCAAAACAATAAATATTTCTGTTAACCAGAAATGGGTTAACACATATAAGATTTGTCAGCCTTCCTATATTCTATTTAAATCCTAGGAATCCTTAATTCACTAGTCCCTGCCATAGTAGATGTAGTAAAGCATTTCCAAAACTAGTTTCATTAGAGTTTTTCAAAAGAGGGAGTTCTCTGACAAAGAGAACGTGGTGGTTTATGGATGTTGTTTCACAAGCTATAGCTAATCCCCTCCTTATGTTTGTACCTGTACCAAATTTATTCTTTAAAAACCATTTGTAAAGAAGATCCAATTCAGTTCCAATTGATCAGTGATGGACAGAATCAGCTACACCCAGAGAAGGAACACTGGGAAATAAGTGTAAACTGTTTCCATTTTTGTTTTTCTTCTCAGGTTATTTTTACCTTCTGAATCCAATTCTTCCTGTGCAACAAGAAATTCAGTTCTGCACTCATATATTGTATCTAGGGTATACTATAACATATTTAATATGTATGGAACTGCCTATCATCTAGGGGAGGGGGTGGAGGGAAGGAGGGGAAAATTCGGAACAGAAGTGAGTACAAGGGATAATGTTGTAAAAAATTATCCATGCATATGTACTGTCAAAAAAAAAAAAGTTATAAAGTTAATTTTTAAAAATAAAAAAAAACCTTTGTAGCTCAATCAACTACATTTACTCATACCAAGTTAAATACATCAACAAGCATTGAATACATTTATGAAGTACCTGCTGTGTAAAGGCACGAGCTAGGAGCTAAAGACACAAAGCCAAAAATGAAATCATTCCTACCTTCAATAAAATTATAGTTGGGACAACTAGGTGGCGCAGTGGATAGAGCACCATCCCTGAAGTCCTGAGTTCAAATTTGACCTCTGACACTTAACATTCCTTAGCTGTGTGACCTTGGGCAAGTCACTTAACCCCCAAAATAAATAAAATTATAGTCTACAGGAAGAAATAACAAATACATATAACAAGGTAATTTTAGAGAGGAGGCACTAGCAACTAGAAAATCAAGAAGGCGGCATTCTGTAGAGATGGACATGTGAGTTGAGCTTCAAGGAGACCACAGTACTCACAGGATTGAGTGGGAAATTCATTCCAGGTCTGGAGAGTAGCCTTTGCAAAGAGATAGAGATAAGAGAGAACATCCCATGTGTGAGGAATACCAGGAAAGTCTGGTAGAACCCAAGATTAGCTGAAGGGAATCCTGAGGCCAGAAATGGAAATTAATTAAACCACACATTCTTTCTGTTAACATTCTGTAAACTACAAATTTGGAAAGTGGTTTGCTTATTGGTTAATAATTTTTATAAAAAAATGTGCCTTGAGGGGAAGGTGACTTAATCTGGAAATGTTTTTGGCAAAAATAAACATATCAACAGTTTTTTAAATGCCAAGGTACTCTAAACTATATTATGGTGTGAAATAAATTGATTGGTTAATCCTTTCTCTCCTGAGGATATTCTTTGACCTAGTTCAACTTTTCTGAGTCATCCCTTTTCTTTGCTTTTTTCAAGTTGTGTAGAAAGCCCCATTTTCTTTTTTAAACACAACTATGTTTCTGCCCTTCAACTATCACTAGAGGAAATATGGAAGCCCTATCATAAAATACAGTTTGTAGCACACCTTGCGTTTTTATGCTATTCATTTATACCAGATACTATCACATTCTGCTGTATTTTGGTTTTCCCTTTCTTATTATAGTGAACGTTCCATTCCTTCAGACTACTGAATTATACCAACTAACATGTCTACATGTGGTGATGACTTACTTGTAAGGCTACTGAAATAAACAGAAATTAGATTGTTCTTTTACAAAATGGCCAGGTGCAGAATTATCTATTCTATGGCATTTATTTTCAGTATGGCACAAATTGATACCTTTTGAGTTGCCTTTTTATATGACCTTTTGCTTTTAGCCTGCAGAGATGCTCTAACTTCTTTTTCCTTTGCTGGTGGCGGGCTTTTTTCTTCACTGTCAGTGCCTACTCATCATTTTGGCTTCCACTTCTTCCATGGTCTTTGGTTTACATGCCAAGCAGCTTACCTTTGATAGCATTTGCTCAACCAGTGAGAGAGGACACTTTTATTTCTGGTTCACCTACTGAAATGACTGCTATGAAACGTTTTGGTTTCATATTCATGGCATTATTGCTGGTATAGTGTCCATGCATATATGTTTTCTGATAAACTTTAGTTCCACAGATATATTGTAAAAGCCAAATGAAGCTATGTGTAAGAAAGCCCTGTGGAAAGGATGACAGATTGTATGGCGTGAGAAATCACTGTTCCTCCTCATCTCTTGGATAGTGGGAGGATAGTTAGAAGCAGAGCTCTTAATTTTGGGTCCCAACTCTGTTCTTGCTATCTTTATGACCTTGTAAATGATCATTTAACCTCTCTGTGCTCTTGGTTTTCTAATCTGTAAAATTAAAGAATTAGATAAAATGACCTTCAAGGACGCTTCCAGTTCTAACTCTGTCCCTTCTTTTTATCAAGCCTTGTGAGCACAGGGAGGATTTTCTGCCTATATTAATATACCCACCCAGGAGGTGTCATACCACAGGTTCCTTGTAAAGGGCTGGAAGTCTGAAAATGTGTACTTGAATCTAAGACAGTAGAGTACTTAAGGATAAGTACCTACTCAATGTGAGATAATGGTTCTATAAACATGTACTTAGATGATATGGTGATGTGATGGCTCTCCTCATGATTGGGGCTTGCTGAATGTGTGGTAGTGAGGTAATTGTAGGGAAGGCCGAGGGCAGCAGGGAAGACTTCAGTCTCCAGACTCCAGAGTCCAGAATCCATCTTTGACGACCAAGGATTTCAATTGATCCTGAGGCCCTCCAGAGAGCTAGCCCAGACACAATAGTTCCTCCAACATTCCCTGGCATGAATGGCTATATGGAGACCTGTCCTGTTAAAGATTTGCATCTTTAAGATATCCAAGGTTTGCATTTTTGAATCCTGTTACCTCTGATGTAAATTGGAAATACTTTGCTGGGGAATATAGACCTAGAGTGTCTAAACACATTTAATAAATGTTTACCTACTCCATGGACAGAAACAAAAGCAAAGAAGTATGCCCTTGAGGAGCTCATCTTCTAATAGGAGACAACATACAAAAAATTATACCTACAGAAGTAGAGCCGTTGTAGTGTGGTGCCAACATCAAATACTCTCTCCCCCACATAGGGAACCATGGACTTGGCATGAAAATTACCAATTACTAAATGCCATTAAATGGTTTATCATGGGATTCTACCAGTTTTCTATTGTAAATGAAGGAATATTATGCAGATGTTCCTAATTTCTACTTGATCAGGAAGAAATTGATGCAGAAAGAAATGCTGGCCTCTAAGTTTTAGGGACCTCTAGGAGAGATCCTGTGAGAGCAGGATGACCACACCCAGAGCAGAATTTTTAATTGTCTTCATCATGTGTCCCAGTTGTATGAAGCAACAAGCTTCAGGACACAAACTACCTGAATTGTGTTTTGACAAGTCTGTATCTTTAGAATTATTCTTCTTGCTTTACACGGTTTTTCTATACTTTCAGATATGCAAGAACTGTACAGGCTGCTGTGACCGACAGATCCAGTGTGTTTCACTGAACTGCCCAATACTTTTCAAACTCTCCAGAGTGAGTCGAGAATTGTCCAAGGCGCCCTATCTTCGCCAGTTGCTAGACCAATTTTAAAACAATTGATTTTTACAGGATTCCAGGTGCTAATTTTTTCATTGTTTACCACTGAGCTGTTATGCATGGTGCTTTTCTAATTTTCATCAAGTCAAGGACTTGTCATTGTCTGAAGAAAATGAAGACCTTTAAGCTAAAGATTATACTTGTGGATCTCTGAATAGCTCATTTCTTAAGATGTATAAATTCCTCCTTTCACGTTTTTAACAGTCTGTTTTATAATGCAGATGTTGAATTAGCTCCTGTATGTATGTGTAACATCTTGTAAATCCATTGAATATGTCATGTTTACTTCCTTGTGGAAGGAGCACTGAAAACTTCTTAAAGAAAAACCATTAGTGTGTTTTCCTTGAACTGTCAGTATCAGAACACGTGTTACCTATAGATATATTATCCATTCACTTTATAATTTTGACTGCAAAATATTTTGTAAATACACTTTTTTACTTTTCAAACAACTGAGTAAAATAATGTGCAATGAATTTTATACAGATAATTTTAAAGTTGTTTGGTATATTTCCTCTAGGTTTTGCTCGACTCAAGGTAGATTTGTTATTTTGATCAAACTGTGCGAACAATAGTACCATGTGTAGCATTTTGAGACATTATTTTCTAAAAATCGCTGTCTTGCTTTAGCTTTTAATGGGGCATTGTGAGGAACTGTGCAAAGACATTTTTGTTACAAACCTGTGGGCCTGTTGCAATACTTTAAATATAAGAAATTTTATTCCATTTTTGCTTGTTTTGTATAGACATTTCTATTGCTTCTATATATGCTTAAAATATTTTCTTTCCTTATGTACTGTACAGTTAATCTTATTTGCCATCATCTTGAACATAAAATGTGTATTTAGAATATTTGTATAACTGTATAAAATGAAAAAGGAATTATGTGGTCAGTGCATTGTTTTCTAAACTGGAAATCATTTTGTTTTAAAAGTTAATAATGGAAACCATATTAAAATTGAATAAAATATGAAGGTAGTCATGTGCTTTTTAAAGCTGGCTATAAGTGGTATTTGTGAATTTTAAAATCTGTTGGCTCACTTTTATTCCACAATTACAGAATCACAGAATTTAAGAGTCAGAAGGAGACTCAGCAGCCATCTAGAACAATTCATAAACCAAGGAATCCCCATTCCATATCTGTCAAATGGGTATCCATCTGTTTCTTGTTAAAGATTTCCAACAAAAGGGAACCTACAGTCTCTCCAGGCAAGGAGGAAAGTTACTTGGAAATTGCCATCTAGCCTTTTAAGAGTATTTCTAAGTACTGAATTAATGAACTAATGAACCATGACTTCATTATATATGAGAGGAAAAGAAATAATCATAATGTTGGTTTTAACACAAATGGGACATGATTGCCCGGACTCTAAGACTAGCTCTGAAGATAAAAGTAGATACACTTTGGTTTTCTCTTTGTTTGAAAATCCTAGCCTTAAGTAAATGAGAGAATCAAATACTTCACTATTATTACTTGCAAAAGGCAAAATCATGTTTGTTAATAAAACAGAATCCAATATTCAGTTCTTTGCTGATATCTCAGATGCCTTAGACCACCAAAAAGCTATGACATTTTAAGATATGTTGGGGATCAGCATCCATTTAAAACTATAGTTTATATGCCTTATATAACTTTTATACACATAAAAGTGTATATAGCTTATATTTATTTTTACAGAGGATATAGTTCAAAGTGAGACATTTTAATCAAATGGCAGAATGACAAACAAGAGATGTGCTCTCCCATTGGCTAGCACACTACTGAGAAAATAAGCATAAGGTTCATGGAACCAGAGAATAAGTATGAGAAGGCATACAAATAAGGAATACATGTTTATTCCTTTTCAGATCCATGGCTCAATAACCCATTGTCAATAGTCAAGCTGCTTCAGGTGTGTCTGACTTTTTGTGACCCTTTGGGGGGTTTCTTGAGTTGTCCTGTCTTGTCTTGCCCCTGGAATTTGATGATTCTGGAATAAAGAATGAGGCTGATGACTTAAACCCAATTTACAGACAAGACATCATCCTCACAATGACACAGATCTTCCTAAAGAAGGAAGGACCAACAACAATCTGTGAGCAGGAGTGGATTCCCCCTGGGAATCAGACCTATTGTTATTTTTCTTCTTCCTCTTCCTCCTCCTTTCCCACTACATGTGGTCCCTCTCTCCAGTTAAGACAGCATACTTTACATATAAGGATTCTCCAAAGGAATACAAATTTTGGTTGTTAATATAAATATATAAGATTTGGAGGGTCTTGGATTTAAATGGAGCTACTTGAGTAACTTTTAAACCCAAATCACTGGCTTTCATTGAATGACCAATAACAACTCCAGCCCAAACCAACTCTGATGCTCATCATGTGGGTTCTGATGGCTTAGAATGATTGTAATTATCAAATGTTTTCTGTTCTTCTCAGAAACTCTGAAGAGTCTTCCCCTCCCAGACTGATGCTTTCATATTAGTAAACTAAGTCATCTTTGTCTCAATTTTTACCTAATTCTTAGTTATTGAATGGATGTTGCCTCAGATCAAGTAGGCCCCAGAAGACTTTAATTTATTTATTTTTTTAATAGTTTTTATTTACCAGTATGCATGGGTAATTTTACAACATTGACAATTGCCAAACCTTTTGTTTTTCCCCTCCTTCTCCCCACCCCCCTGGCAGGTTGACCAATAGATGTTAAATATGTTAAAGTATAAGTTAAATACAATATATGTATACAAGTCCAGAATCAGACTTTGAAATAGAGTACAATTAGCCTGTGAAGGAAATAAAAAATGCAGATGGACAAAAATAGAGGGATTGGGAATTCTATGTAGTGGTTCATAGAGTTCATTTGTTGGATGTAGCTGGTTCAGTTCATTACTGCTCTGTTGGAGCTGATTTGGTTCATCTCATTGTTGAAGAGGCCACGTCCAACAGAATTGGTCATCATACAGTAAGTACTGTTGTTGAAGTGTATAATGATCTCCTGGTCCTGCTCATTTCACTCAGCATCAGTTCATGTAAGTCTCTCCAGGCCTTTCTGAAATCATCCTGCTGGTCATTTCTTACACAACAATAATATTCCATAATATTCACATACCACAATTAATTCAGCCATTCTCCAATTGATGGGCATCAATTAAGTTTCCAGTTTCTGGCCACTACAAAGAGGGCTGCCACAAACCTTCTTACATATACAGGTCCCTTTCCCTTTAGTATTTCCTTGGGATATAAGCCCAGTAGTAACACTGCTGGGTCAAAGGGTATGCACAGTTTGACAACTTTTTGAGCATAATTCCAAATCACTCTCAAGAATGTTTGGAGGTATTCACAATTCCACTGACAGTGTATGTGTCCCTGTTATCCCACATCCCCTCCAACATTGCACATTATCTTTCCCTGTCATTCTAGTCAATCTGACAGGTGTGTGGTGGTATCTCAGAGTTGTCTTAATTTGCGTTTCTCTGATTAATAATGACTTGGAGCATCTTTTTATATGGCTAGAAATAGTTTCAATTTAGAAAGGCCAAAGTCACCCGTGTTCTAGACCATTGCCTCGCATGTCTTGCCACTGGACTGTGATAACTCCGAATGTAAGAGGGAGGCTGATGGCTCTGTGCAGCTCTGCCTCTCTTAAATCCAATTCAGACTCGGAAGTCAAGACGTCACCCTGGGATGTCACTGGTCCTCTTCAAGAACAAAGGATCTGAGATCTTTCTTGGCGAGGATACTGTAGTGGTTTGCCATTTCCTTATTTTACAGATGGGGAAACTGAGGCTGACGGGGTTAAATGACATCTTGTGTCACACAGCAAGCGCCCGAAGCCAGATTTGGGGTTCATCTGCCAAACTCCAGGCCTGGCACTCTGCAACTGTACTGCTTAGCTATCCACTAACCTAAGTCCCCTTCCAATAATCTTGAGATAACTACTTTTCAAAACTACAAAGGGTTTGAGTAAAGATAGGTAACAATTTATCTTTCAGTTCCCCATAATGACCCTAGTTGCAAATAACTAGCTGCTCCAGTCCAAGGACCTGACCTTCAGGCTTACTACAAAACCCAACCCCACAGCCTTGTGCAGGCTGCCAGTTTACTGAGGCTTCAGAGATGGGTGCCCATAGATTTTTGTAGGATAGCAAAGGAACTGAGAGAACAGGAAAGGACTCCTATCTGGGCTTCAAAAAAAAGCTTATACCCACACTCTTCTTCCTAGAGCCTTGGAGGCTCCAAATGTCAGTAATCAAGCCTTTTTCTCTCCGTCTTTCTCCTGATGGTACCAACCTGCCACAGAATTAAGGAATAGAACAGGACAGGATACCACGAGGTGGGAGGGGAGAGAGACCCTACTATGTGACATTCCACTATGGCTGAAAGAAAGGGTCCTGCATCCTGCTAAACAACCAATTGAGAATTCAGAGAGGCAAGAAATTGGAACTGAATGGATGCCCATCAGTTGGAGAATGGCTGAGTAAGTTATCGCATGTGAATACTATAGAATGTTATTGTTCCCTAAGAAATGACCTCTTGATTTCACAAAGGCCTGAAGAGACTTATATGAACCGATGCTAAGTGAAATGAGCAGGACCAGGAGATCATTGTACTTGGAAGCAACAAAATTATATGATGACAGTTGTAAAAAAAATTTTTTTTAAAATTACCTATGCATATGTACTGCTAAAGAAAATGTTATAATTATAAAAATTAATTTAAAAATGCTTAATAAAAAAAAAAAAAGATTATATGATGATCAACTCTGATGAACGTGGCTCTCTTCAACAATGAGGTGATCCATGCCAGTTCCAATGATCTTGGGGGGGTTTTCCCCTACTTTTTTTTTTTTTTTTTTTTTTGCTGAGAAAATTGGGGTTAAGTGACTTGCCCAGGGCCACACAGCTAGGAAGTATTAAGTGTCTGAGAATCAGATCCTCCTGACTTCAGAGCTGGTGCTCTATCCACTGTGCCACCTAGCTGCCTCCTCCCTCCCCGCCCCCCAATGATCTTGTGATAAAGAGAGCCATCTACACCCAGAGAGAGGACTGTGGGAACTGAGGGTGAATCACAACATAGCATTTCCACTCTTTTTGTTGTTTTTTTGCATTTTATTTTATTTCCCTTTTTTTTCCTTTTTGATTTGATTTTTCTTGTGCAGCAAGATAATTGTATAAACATGTATGCATATATTAGATTTAATATTTTTACCATGCTTAATATATATTATTTGCTATCTAGAGGAAGGGATGGAGGGGGAAGAGGGGGAAAATTGGAACATAAGGTTTCACAAGGGTTAATGTTGAAAAATTATCCATGCATATCTTTTGAAAATTAATATGCTTTAACAAAAAAATTAGAAAAAAAGGAATTCAAACAGAACTAATGGACAATCTAGAAGAGAAGCAATAAACAATATTTTTAAAATATGCTCACCATCTAAGTAAAACTTATTGGTCCCAAAGACAGGATACATAGAGACAACTCAATGATCATGGTGTTCCAGGAGACTGACAAAACAAAAAAACCTGACTACCACAACACAAGAAATCATACAAAAGAATGAACTGCCCAAAACTTGTGAATGCAGAAAATGAAATGCTAATAATAAGAATGCATTGATCATTTCCAAAAAACCCCAAGCTGCATAATGATTAAATTTAGCAATTCAATTCAGAAACAATGAAGAGAAATAGAAAATTCAAATAACACAAGAACACCTTACACTCAACTGAAAATGCAGGACTTAGCATTTACTAGCTGTGTGATCCTAGGCTACTCTCTTAATTCTAATTGCCTGGCAAACACCACCACACATACACAAACACACATATACACATATCCCAAAAGAAAATAAAATAAGAAATTGCATTCAGGATACATCCCAGGATGAACTGCCCTGCAAATCGGAGTCTCATCATAAATGAAAAAAGATGGATGTTGAATAATAATTTAAACATTTTTGCGGGGGGGAAAAAACAGATCTAAAGAGATTATTTGATTTACAACTACCACAGATAACAGAAATGTGGAAGGGATGAAAAAATGCAGAATCCAAGGACAGCAACTGCAGAGGAGAGACCAGTAAGATATTTCTTTCTATATGTACACAAGGAAATAGGGGTTGTTAGGATTCTTACAAGGTGCTAAGTCACTGGAATGGATAGAGAATTTAGCATGGTTCAGTATGATTGATTTAGTCCTACAAGGAGATGTTTATGGGCCAGAACTTGAAACAAGGCACTGAGTGGAACTGAGGAGACAATGGTTAAATCTAGTTTAGCATTGATTTAATCCTACAACAAATTTTTTCTCATGATATAACTATTGGTGTATACTCAGTGTGGGACATATAAGCGAGAAGCTCTCAGAACTTCGGGAGAACTTCAGAGAACTTTAGGAGAGGGTCAAGGAGAACTTCAAGAGATTCACAGTGAAGATTCATTCCCATTTCTACCTTTGTGCTGGCTGGAGACATTTGGACAAGAGCTCTCTGGAACCAAGGAGAGAGAAAGGCCTCCAGAAAACTAGCCAAGCCCCGTGTGAAGGAGATAAGATTTTGGAAGAGACAATAAAGGAGTTGAACAACACCACGACCATAGATGAATCTATCAGAAAATGGGAGTGGGGCACATGATAGAGTGGAAGGAAGCAGGGGCATGCAAGTGTTATAATGGACCCAGGTGAAATTAAAGACAGGTAATGAGGGGAAGGTGACCCCGTGATGTCTCAAGCAAAGAGTATGTAGGAGAGTATATAAGTGGGGAAAAGGGAGAGTCTTGTTTTAATAGTGGGAGAGGGTTCCACTGATGGAGGCTCCTATATGTTATAACATTCTGTAAAGGAAAATGAAGTCCTTACCCTTTGTGGGAGATTTGGTGCTTGAAAAAATCATAATGAAACTAGGTATAGACCAACACTTACACTGTGTACTAAGATAAACTAAAAATGGATACATGATTTAGACATAAAAGGAATACCATAAGTAAATCAGGATCTTATTTGTCATACTTTAAAATCACTATGGATTAGAGAAATCCAAGTTAAAACACCTCTAAAGTCCTACCTCAGATCATGGATAAGGGAAGAATTTATAACCAAACAAAGCAATAGCATTATAAGATATAAAATATATAATTTTGATTATATTAATTTTTAG
The DNA here is from genome assembly GCF_048593235.1 of Sminthopsis crassicaudata. NCBI lineage: Eukaryota > Metazoa > Chordata > Mammalia > Dasyuromorphia > Dasyuridae > Sminthopsis > Sminthopsis crassicaudata. The sequence continues at coordinate 193,172,201 of NC_133620.1, forward strand.
GTAGATAGATATATAGATATAATTTATATACACTTTAGTTTTTGTAAAGCTTTGTTGTTGTTTAGTTATTTCAGTTATGTCCAACTCTTCATGACCCCATTTGAGGTTTTCGTGATAAAGAAATGATGTGGACTACCATTTCTTTCTCTAACTAATTTTACAGATGAGAAAATTGAGACAAACAGGGTTAAGTGATTTGGCTGGTGTCATAGTGTTTGAAGGCAGATTTGGACTCAGGAAGATAAGTCTTCCTGACTTCTGGATAGGCTGGCTATATACTGCATCAACTAGCTTCCCACTTGTAAAGCATTTTGTACATATATTACTTCAATTTGAATATCATAATGGCGATAGATGTCATTTCTATCATACAGCTTGGGAAACTGAGGCCAAGAAAGATTAAATTACTTTCTAGGCCCAGAAGTTGATGAATATCTGAGTAAGGATTTGAACTCAGACTTTTGTGACTTTAAGACCAATGCTTTACCCACTAAACCAATTACTAATAAGAAAACTGCTTGCTTTTATAGCAGAGAAATCAGAAGCACAGAAAAGGGAAGGGATTTTAAACATAGCTTATTGAGTGAAAAGTACTTATTTTACAGAGGAGAGCACTGGGATTCAGAAAAGAAAGTGACTTGTGCAATGTAACACAAAATAAAAGCTTTCAACTCAATAATTTTTTTTTGCTACACAGTATTGTAAATTTAAACAACTTTAGACTCTTCAAGGAATTATAGAATCCTTATTTGTTTTGTGGTTTGATTTATCTAATTCTGAGAGTGCAAGGTTGAGATCTCCCACTATTATAGTTTTGCTGTCTATTTCTTCTTGCAACTCTCTTAACTTTTCCTTTAGGAAGTTAGATGCTATATCACTTGGTGCATATATGTTTAGTATTGATATGGCTTCATTGTCTATGCAACCTTTTAGCAGGATATAGTTTCCTTCCTTATCTCTTTTAATTAGATCAATTTCTGCTTTTGCTTGATCTGAGATAAGAATGGCAACCCCTGCTTTTTTGGCTTCACCTGAAGCATAGAAGATTCTCTCCAACCTTTTACCTTTACTCTGTATGTATCTCCCTGCTTTAAATGTGTTTCCTGTAAACAGCATATTGTAAGGTTCTACTTTTGATCCAGTCTGCTATCTGCCTCCATTTGATGAGAGAGTTCATCCCATTTACATTTACAGTTAAAATTACTGATTCTGTATTTCCTGCCATCATATTATCCCCTGATTATGCTTTTTTTCCCCTTGCCCCCCTGAACCCCTTCCCCAGTATTGAATTTATGGACCCCACTTGTGATGCACAGCCCTCCCTTTTTAGTATCCCTTCCCCCTCCTTTTAAGTCCCTTCCCCTTTCTTGTACCCTTCCCTTATTCCTCTTTTCCTTTTTCCTCCCCCTCCTCATAATGAGATGAGAGAGAATTCTCTGAAAAACAAATATGTCAATTATTTACTCTTTGAGCCTACTCTGATGAGAGTAAGTTTCACACAATGTTTCTCCCCCTCTCTAAATTCCCTCAGATGTGGTAAATTTTCTATGCCTCTTCCTGGGATGTAGTTTCCTCTCTTTTTATCTCTCCTTTCCCTTTTTCTGATACTATCCTCTTCCCTTTACTAGTTCCCTTTTTTTATGGTATATCAGTAAAATCAAATTATCCATGTGGACTTTCTGTATATCCACAACAGAGATACAGTTGTCAAGAGTTCTTTTTACCTTTTTCTGCTTCTCTTGAGTCTTGTGGATGTAAATTAAATTTTTTGTTTAACAATTTAAATTGTTTGTTCTGATTTTTTTTCTTAGAAACAAATGAAATTCCTCTGTTTCATTAAATGTCCATCTTCTTCCATGGAAGAAAATGCTCAACTTAGCTGGGTAGTTTATTCTTGGTTGCAATCCTTGATCTTTTGCCTTTCAGAATATCAGGTTCCAGGCCCTTCGATCCTTTAATGTGGAGGCAGCCAGATCTTGAGTGATCCTTATTGTGGCACCTTGATATTTGAATTGTTTTTTTCCTAGCTGCATGCAATATTTTTTCCTTTGTTTGATAGTTCTGCAGCTTAGCCACAATGTTCCTTGGAGTTCTTTTTTTTTAGGGTCTTTTTCAGAAGGTGTTTGATGAATTCTTTCTACGCCTATTTTCCCTTCTGTTTCTATTATCTCTAGACAGTTCTCTTTGATGATTTCCTGTAAAATAGAATCTAGGCTCTTTTTTTCATCATAATTTTCGGGAAGTCCAATAATCCTCAGATTATCTCTCTTAGATCTATTTTCCAGGTCTATAGATTTTCCCAGTAAGTATTTGACGTTATTCTCCAGCTTTTCATTTTTTTTGTTTTGTTTGACTGATTCTTGGTTTCTCAATGTATTTCTATTTGTTCAGTCCTGATTCTTAATGAGTTATTTTCTTCATTTGCATTTTTTAGTTCTTTTTGTATATGTCCAATTGAGTTTTTAAACGAATTATTTTTCTCTGTTGAATTTTTTTCCATTTCACTAATTTTTTTTTTAGTGAGTTATTTTCTTTTTCCAAATCATAAATCCTAATTTCTTGGGAATTTTTTATCTTTTCCAATTCAGAAATCCTACTTTCCTGTGATTTTTTTTAACCTTTTCTAATCACAAATTTTGTTTCCCTGCATCTCCTGTGAATTCTTTATTTTTTCCAACTCAAATTTCAGGACATTGTTATTCTCTATCATAGCTTCTCTTTCCTTTCCCCATTTTTCTTCAAACTCTTTTAACTTTTTAATAGTCCCTTCTAGGAGAGAGTTATGTGATGGGGGGGCAGGTATCATTCCCCTTTAGGGTGTTATTTGGAGACTGTCTGCTGTTATCCTCCTCAGGGTTGGATACCCTCTCTTTCTCTGTATAGAAGGTGTCAATCATTCTCTTCAGTTTCTTACTCATTGTTAAAACTCAGTGGGGGTCTGCCCTTGGGTAGGAAATTTACCAGCTTCTTCCCAGACCAGGGATAGGATGCAGCAGTCCTGTGACTGGGCTAAGAGATAGCTCTGGGAGAGAGTTCCTCTCCCCCCGCCCCGGGAAACGACTCAGAGGTGGTTAGCACAGCTGCGTTGCAAGGAGTGCCCAGTGAGGACCCCGGCTGCGTTGAGAGGAGTGAGGACCCCCGCTGTGTGGCCTAGAGACTGTTCTGAGGTTTGAGGCTAAACAGTGAAAGCATCACAAACCCCAGCCAAAGCCTCCTGTGGGGCCATGGATATTAGCAGCTGACACGAAAAGCCCCTGTGCTCAAACCAGAAGTCTCTGCCCAGGAAGCACAGTCCCTGCTGCAGAGGTTCCGCTATTATGGGAGTTCCGCTGCTGCTGGAGTTTCGCTACTGCAATAATTCCACTGCCTCAGGCTGAGCCCCACACTATGTGGATTAGAGGCTGCCCCAGGCTGTGTCCCCTGTTGTTCAGGTTCTTAACTGCCCCAAGGAGAAGCCCCAGACAGCAGAAGGTGGCTGCACAGCCGTGTTGAGATCAGTGTTAGGTCACTTCGGGTTTGGGGTGATTATATTTTCTGGCTTTTTATTTTAAAGTGGCTTTGATTTCTTTTCTGATCTGCTGTTTTATAAGCAGAGTAGAGCTATCAGCCTATGCCAGATTCCTCTATCTCAGTGGCTTCTCTGATCCCAGAGCTCTCCCCAGCCCAATGTGCTAGCCCCTAGTTCAACCCTGTCTGTGCTGGTCTTTTTTTTCCTTCCTCAGAACCGACCTTTTCTGTCGAAATTCCAAATTCTCTTCAGCTGGTAAGTTGTGCTTCTAATCCTTGTGGTTTTTATCAGTCCAGCGTTATTTTTAAGGCTGTTTTAACTAGTTGGTATTGAGGGAAGAAGGGAGCTTAGAAATTCACATGTATCTTCTCCGCCATCTTGGCTCCGCCCCCCTCGATTATATTAAATTTTTACGATTTGCACATACAGAGAGAGAGAGAAAGAGAGAGAGAGAGAGAGAGAGAGAGAGAGAGAGAGAGAGAGAGAGAGATGACGAGAGAGACGAGAACAGCACAGAATACAAAGAAAACAAAAAGTTGGGGGGGGGATTTCTGGCAAATGTCCCTGATAAAGGCTTCATTTTCTCAAATATATAGAGAACTGTGTCAAATTTATAAGAATACAAATCATTCCCCAACTAATAAAAGGTCAAATGAACAGGCAGTTTTCAGATAAAGAAATCAAAGCTGGATATCTATAGTCATATTTTTAAGATACTTAAAATCACTATTGATTAGAGAAATGCAAATTAAAACACCTCTGAAGTGTCCTATCTCATACCTTTCAGATTGGCTAATATGATAGGAAAGGAAAATGATAAATTGGAAGGGATGTAGGAAAATGGGAACATTGATACACTTCTGGAGTTGTGAACTAAGCCAGCCATTCTAGAGAACAATTTGAAATTATGCCCAAAGGGCTACAAAATTGGGTATACCATACCTTTTGATCCAAAGGGTCTGTTATTAGGCAGATATATTGGATATCCAATAAACTGGATAAGGCAATAGAGCAAGGGCTTCCTATGCCAGGTCTAAAAAGGTATCTTGCTTCATTTAGTTCCCCAAAATACATGAATATCAAAGCACAGGTAATATAGCAAGCGAATGCAAAAAGACCAGGAAGGTGTGTGTGAGCACTGAATTTCTGTAACTTGTCTTAAGATTTTTCCTTTCTTACTTAGATAGTGAGTCTCGATGGCATGAATTCAGTTGGGGTTTCTTTTTAATATTTTTGTATTTTCAATTTTAAAAAATATTTAACATTTTATTTTTCCCAATTATTTGCAGAAACAATCTTTAACCAATTTTTTTTTTAATTTTGAGTTTCACAAGGTCATTGATACATTGTTGGTGGAATCGCGAATACATCCAGCTGTTCTGGAGAGCGATTTGGAACTATGCTCAAAAAGTTATCAAACTGTGCAGACCCTTTTCCTAGCAGTGTTACTACTGAGCTTATATCCCAAAGAGATCTTAAAGAAGGGAAAGAGACCTGTATGTGCAAGAATGTTTGTGGCAGTTCTCTTTGTAGTGGCCAGAAACTGGAAACTGAGTGGATGCCCATCCACTGGAGAATGGCTGAATAAATTGTGGTATATGAATATTATGGAATATTATTGTTCTGTAAGAAATGACCAGCAGGAGGATTTCAGAAAGGCCTGGAGAGACTTACACAAACTGATGCTGAGTGAAATGAGCAGGACCAGGAGATCATTATATACTTCAACAACAATACTATATGATGATCAATTCTGATGGACATGGCCCTCTTCAACAATGTGATGAACCAAATCAGTTCCAATAGAGCAGTAATGAACTGAACCAGCTACACCCAGCAAAAGAACTCTGGGAGATGACTATGAACCACTACATAGAATTTCCAATCCCTCTAATTTTGTCTGCCTGCATTTTGGATTTCCTTCACAGGCTAATGTTACACTATTTCAAAGTGTGATTCTTTTTGTCCAGCAAAACAACTGTTTGGTCATGTATACATATATGGTATTTAATTTATACTCTAATAACATATTTAACCTGCCATCTGGGTGGGGGGGAGGGAGGAGAGAGAGTGGAACATGCATATATCTGGTATATAAAAACTATTAAAAAAAAAAAAGTTTTGAGTTTCAAATTTTTATCTTCTTTCCTCCCCCCCTCATTGAGAAGGCAAGCAGTTTGACACAGGTTATACCTGTGCAGGCATGTAAAACATTTTAAAGAAAAATTATGCTTTGATCTGCCTCCAGATGCCATCAGGTCTTTCTCTGGAGATATGTAGCACTTTTCAGCAAGAATCCTCATGAATAATACAGTTGTCCTGCTTGTTTCCAGGTTAGATTTTTGTTATGAAGAAGAAACTATGACCAAGACTGAGCTGTGCAGCGAAGAGACATCTGGATCTTCTGAGCATTCTGAGTTGGAGTCGAGCATCATGGCGAAAGAGACAGGAAGGGTTTGAATTGTGTATTTCTGGCATTTATCTTTAATTACCTTTTAACTCCCTTTTTTCAGACACTCCCCAAAGGCCTTGCTCTGTCATCACGGATTCCTACACGCTTTGCTAAGAAGCATGATAACCTCTGCTTAGAGCAAGGGGATGGAGCAGTGCCCAGCTGTTAGGTTCTTACTAAGTACTAAGTCGATATTTAACAATTCTCTAGTTCACATCTTTAGTTCACACCTTTAAAAGGAGTTCTGAAAAGGAGTTTACACAACCTTTAAAAGGAGCAAGTTCATTGGTTGAAGTATTTCCCACAAGCCCCTTGAGTTCCCACAAGCCCATTCTCTGGGAGGATAAAAGAAGACAACATTGGGCCTGGACAAGCAGCCTGAATGGGGGAAGGACAAGAGCTGGAGGAGATTCAGAGCCAAGATTCAGGAAGAAGAAGAGGCTGGCTGGAGGCTCCAGAAGCCTCCCAAGAAACCTGCACACAAAGAAAAGAAACCTCCTCCCAGAGAAGGATTACAATTGAGAGACTACCGGATGTTACCCCCAGCAGCAGCTTGGCCACAGAAATCTGGGAGAGTAACAGCCACAGTGAGCTCAGGAGATACCCCGGGTGGGACACATCTTACTTTTCCACCTGTATGCATGTGGGAAGAATATGGGCAGCTACTAGGAGCAGAGACAGCTTCCAATGAAGCCTAATATCATGCTACATTAGACCTGTTTACGGGGGGCACCCAAAAGAGCCAGGTGTAAATAGGTCTGTATCCAAAGCAAAAACAAAGTTGGGGGAGGACCTAGTGGTTTTAAAAAAAAAGTATACTATAAAAGTATAAAATATATAAAGTAAAAAGTATAAAAAGTTTGTATAAAAGTATAGTAAAAAAAAAAAAGTATAAAAGTTATAGTAACGTTAGATAGTAGCAAAGAATTGGAAACTGGGGGGCTGCTCACTAACTGGAGAATGGCTGACAAAATTGTAGTATATGATTAGAATGGAATATCATTGTGCTACAAGAAATGATAAGCAAGATGATTTAGGAAAAACCTAGAAAGACTTACATGAGCTGATACAGAATGAAGTGAACAGAACCAGAACACTGTACATAGGGTTATATTGTATGATCATCAGCTATGAATGACTTAGCTATTCTCAGCTATGCAATGAATTAAGATATTCCCAAAATTCTATCATTACCATGATAGAAAAGACTCATGCTATCCACCTTCAAAGAAAGAATTGATGATGTCTGAAGACAGACCAAAGCATACTGTTTTTCCCTTTTTTCTATGTATAGATTTTTTTTTTTTTTTTGGTCTGTGTTTTTTACAAGACTTTTTTTTTTTTTCCAAAAATGTAATTACATATTTTCAATGTGGCAAATTAAAAAAAAAAAAAGAAAAAGAAAGAAAGCAAAAAGCAATGTGCTTCAGTATGCATTCAGATTCTTCCCCCCCCCCCCCTGAGGCTGGGGTTAAGTGACTTGCCCAGGGTCACACAGCTAGGAAGTTAAGTGTCTGAAATCAGATTTGAACTCGGGTCCTCCTGAATTCAAGGCTGGTGCTCTATCCACTGCGCCACCTAGCAGCCCCATTCAGATTCTTTTCATGAGTCATTTAAAAGTGTCTTGGATCATTCACACCTCTCAGATTAGCTAAGATTAACAGGAAAAGATAATAATAAATGTTGGAGGGGATGTGAAAACTGGGACACTAATGCATTATTGATGAAGTTATGAAATGATTCATCCATTATCCCAATTACAAGTAAAAACAATTTTAAGGGCTATCAAACTGTGCATTCCTTTTAATTCAGAAGTGCCACTACTGAGTTTGTATCCCAAAGAAATCCAAAAAAAAGGGTAAAGAACCCACATGTACAAAAATATTTATAGCAGCCCTTTTTGTAGTGTCACGGAACTGGAAACTGAGTGGATGCTCATCAGTAGGAGAATGGCTGAATAAATTATGGTACATGAATATTATTATTCTATAAGAAACAATCAGCAGTATAATTTCAGAAAGGCTTGGAGAGACTTACATGAACTGATGCTGAGTGAAATGAGCAGGACCAGGAGATCATTGTACACAGCAACAAGACTATGTGATGATCAACCATGAAAAACTTGGTTCTTTTTAGCAATTCAGTGATCCAAGATAATCCCAATAGACATTGAATGGAAAACAGCATCTATATCCAGAGAGAGAACTACTGAGACTAAAAGTAGATCAACACATACTCTTTTCACCTTTTGTTCTTCTTGTTTTTTTTTTCCTCATGGTTTTTCCCTTTTATTCTGATTCTCTCTCCCATATGATCCACAAGAAATATGTAAAAAATGAATATACATGTATAACCAAAAACGAATTTTAAAAAGGAGTACAAAAATCTTTATTTAAAAAAAAAAAAAAAAAAAAAAAAAAAAAAAAAAAAAAAAGCTCTTGGATCATTGTCTTGATCAGAGTAGTGAAGTCTTTCACAGTTGATCTCCCATACAATGTTGCTATTACTGTGTGCAATGTTCTCCTGGTTCTGGTCACTTCACTTTGCATTGTTCATATAAGTCTTCCATGGAATTAAATTTGCCTAACTGCACATATATAATCTATATTAAATTCCATTTCAGGAAGGAAGAAGTAAAAGGTGGGAGATAGATATATTCCCTCTTCTAGGCTCTCTTCTCTATGTGGTTTCTTCAACTGCCTTGTAAAGCTTACCTCATATACTCTCTTTTTCCATTCTGCCTCTGTCAGAGAGGACACTGCCCTACTGTTAGGACCCCTTGTCCTTCATCTTTCAGCCTACTGCTGATCTATATCTTCTTCCTGGTTACCTTGTTTTTCCATTTGCCTCAAAATTTCCTCCCAGAATTCATGTTCTCTTACTCCCAGTAGGATGAGTATTCTTCTTCCATTTAAATTTGTCCCAATTACAAATAAAAACAATTTTTAATATTTAAAAAAATTTTGAGCTCTAAATTCCCTACCTCCCACCTTTTACTTGGAGGGGGGCATGGGGCAAGAAGAAGAGAGCTACTTTTATTTATTTTTTTAATTATAGCTTTTTATTTTCAAAATATATACATGGATAATTTTTGACATCACCCCTACAAAACCCTGTTCTAATTTTTTTCTCCCCCTTCCTCCTCTCCTCGCAATTGACAAGTGATCAATATAAGTTAAACATGTTTGATTCCTCTATATATATTTTCACAAATATCATGCTACACAAGAAAAATCAGATCCAAAAAGAAAAAATGAGAAAGAAAACAAAATGCAAATAATAATAAAAAAAGAGAAAATTCTAGGTTGTGTTCCACATTCAGTTCCCATTCTTCTCTCTCTGGGTGTAGATGGCTCTCTTCATCACTGAACAAGTGTCACTGGTTTGTATCATCTCATTGTTGAAGAGAGTCAGGTCCATCAGAATTGATTATAGTATAATTTTCTTGTTGCCATGTATAATGATCTCCTCACTCAGCATCAGTTCATGTAAGTCTCTCCAGGCCTTTCTGAAATCATCCTGTTGGTCATTTCTTACAAAACAATAATATTTCATAGCATTCATATACTATAATTTACTCATTCATTCTCCAAATGATGAGCATTCACTCAGTTTTGTTTCTTGCCACTACAAAGATGGCTGCAACAAACATTTTTGCACATGTGGGTCCCTTTCCCTCCTTTATGATTTCCTTGTGATACAGGCCCAGTAGAGACACTGCTGGATCAAAGGGTATACACAATTTGATAGCCTTTTGGGCATAGTTCCAAATTGAAAAGCTAACCTTTAAAAAAAAAGATTAAGTTAAAGTAACTGAGACAGTACTATACTTACAATGAAAAAAGGGGAAGAAAATCACATTATATATCATATTTTATATATACTTGTGTCTATATTATACATTATATGTATTATACTTATTTTATATAATATATATTTCAATTTCATGTAATCAGTTATCTATGTTCTCCTTTGTAACTGCTTGAATCTTTTATTTGATTAAAAACACATCTCTTATTCATATTTATTTTCAAAAAGTTCCCCTATGCCTTTATTTTATAGAGATTTTTAGCACCAGAGTACATGGTCAAAGGCTTTTTTCTACATCTATTGAAATAATCAATGGTTTTTAATATAATCAATTATGTTGGTTATTTTCTTTATGTTGAACTATTTTTGCATCCCTTTGCATATCACTTGGTCATAATGAATGAGTTCATGGATAAATTGCTCTAGTCTGACAAAGTTTTATTTTAAAAATTTAAATCAATATTCATTAACAATATTGATCTATAAATTTTCTTTTGTGTTTTATCTTTCTCTGGTTTACATTTTAGGATTATATTTATGTCATAAAAAGGGAAATCATCAAAAGGGGGGAAAAACTTTTTTTTCAGATTTTTCTGATAAGGGTTTGGTAGCTAAGACATATAAACTCTGTGTGTATATTACAATTTATATAGTGCTTTAACGTTTACAAATTATTTCATTTGATTCTGATGAGTGTAAAGCTGTCATTTTCAGTTGTGTCCATCTCTTGGTGACCCTATCTAGGTTTTTTTTGGTTTTGTTTTGGTTTTTTGCAAAAATAACAGTTTGCCATTTTCTTCTCCAGTTCATTTTGTGAATAAGGAACCAAATATAGACATGATTAAGTGACTTTCCCAGAATCACACAGCTAATAAATGTCTGGAGACAGATCACAATTCTTGAAAAGTCTTCCTTTCTCCAAGCCCCACCCTCTGTCTGCTGGGCCACCTCCATCAAAGTGCTTATATTCTAAAGAGTGAAAGTAACACAGAGTCCTACCGCAGTCCCATTTTTTAAGTTAAAAAGAAAAAACTAATAATATGGCTTGTAACATTTTCAATGTTTATCTCAGGAAATAGGTCGGTATACATTTTGGAAATGAATTTGGTGTAGTATAAAGGATGGAGCAGCTAGGTGGCAGTGGACAGAGTGCCAGACCTGGAGTCCAGAAAACCCAAGTTCACATACAGCCATGTCAGTTTCCTCCTCTGTAAAATGAGCTGGGAAGGAAATAGCAACCATTCCAGTATCTCTGCTAATAAAACCCCAAATGGAATCAGGAAAAAAGTTGGATGTGATTGAAATGACTGAACCACAACACACAAAAGGTAGCTGGAAGGACTGGTACAGAGGGAGTGGACAGAAGGATAGCTTAGAAGTAATATGGAGATTTCATTCTGGGCACAGTGAGACAAAAGCTCCCCAGAACAGAGTCCAGGCTTCAGTGGGAAAGAAACAAGGACAGAGAAAATCTAAACACAGTTTGATGATGTTGTTTGTCCTTCCTTTTGGAAGAGGATCAATGGCATTATTTGGAAATAGCTGGGAAATGATATGGAAAATGTGGAAGCTTTCTGAACACCTCCCCCATAATACACAAATACATAGTATCACTGTTTCTGGGGCTACGAATACCTCAATACCCCTTAAAAGCAGCAGCAGTATCAAGGTCTAACAGTGATAGTGGTGCTATCCCGTGCTGGGAAGAAGAATCATTATTTCCTCTTCCTAGATCCCACAGTTAAATAGGCCAGCCTCCTGCTCCCCACCCCACCCGGGGCCAACTCTCTCTCCAGCCAATCTCTTGAAGCTTCCTCCTTTGTACTGGGAGGACTTTCTCTGGAACAGAGCCAAGCTAAATGGCAGAGAATCCCATCTAACTCTCTAGCAGCCTGGCCATTCCAGCCACACAGTTAGGCAGAGAGATTCTGGCACAAATAATTTCTCTGTCCTGGAAAACAGTAAAAACGAAGCAATAGTTTTCACCTCCAGCTCTGAGTCTTTACCCAGAAACAGTGCCCTAGCAAAATGCTAATAGACTTGTGATAAAAGATTCTCCTCTCCTACACTCCAAGGCTTCTCTTGAGCTCTTTTCCTCTCAAAAATCACCTAGCGTGGGAGGGACTAGCTTGTCAATCAAGTTTGGCTTACTGATACCACCATTAGTGCAAACTCTTCTTTTATAGAGGAGTAGGAATCCCTGGATGACTTTCCACCACGCCTATAGGCATTCATGTCTAGTATCCTGGTCTCCTTGGCAACCCCAAGACAACACCAAATATGAAATGAAAGCCCTGGTTTAGGTCAAGGAACTTGGAAGAAAAGGAGCCGGACAGAGTAGTGAATTGTGACAGCCACAGAATGTCCCCATTTTTTATTTTCATTTCTTACATTCATTCTAGAAATATCTATTAAACATATGCTATAGGTCAGAGATACAAAAATAAATAAAATTAAAAAAAAAAAACTCCCTGCCCTCCAGAAATTTACATTTTAGAGGAAAGGAAGAAAATATGTAGACCAAAAAAAAAAAAAAAAAAAAAATACCAAAAAGAATATCATCACACTAGAAAACAAAATGCTTTGAACTCAAGATCCTTAAGCTTCTCACCTGTACCTTTATGTTTTCACAGCTGACTCAAAGTTAGGAAGTGAGTGGGCCATTATCTACAAAGCAAGAGAGTTTTTGAACCCTTCAAATTCTCTAAAAGAATTAAAAGGGTTTGCATGTATATACTTTTGAGGAATGGAAGAAAAATGGAAGGACTTTTTTTTATTATTGAAAACAAAGTCACTTTATTATAAAAATTTTTGACAGTATATATGCATGATTAATTTTTTTAAGTAACATTATCCCTTGTAATCATTTTTCCAAATTATCCCCTCGTCTACTCCCTCCCCTAGATCAGGCAATCCCATACATTTTATATGTGTTGCAGGATAACCTAGATACAATATATGTGTGTAAATACCATTTTCTTGTTGCACATTAAGTATTAGATTCCAAAGGTATAAGTAACCTGGGTAGATAGACAGTAGTGCTAACAATTTACATTTCAATTCCCAGTGTTCCTTCTCTGGGTGTAGTTGTTTCTGTCCATCATTGATCGACTAGAAGTGAGTTGGATCTTCTTTATGTTGAAGATATCCACTTCCATCAGAATATATCTTCATACAGCATTGAAGTGTACAACGATCTTCTGGTTCTATTCATTTCACTCAGCATCAGTTGATGTAAGTCTTTCCAAACCTCTCTGTATTCGTCCTGCTAGTCATTGGAAGGAGTTATTTTCATCAAAAAACAAAAAACTACCTTACTTATATACCTTGTTTACATAAAAACTCACTCTCAATCAATAACTCAACAAGCAATTAAGCACTCAGTGTATGCCAAGTACTATGCTAGACGCTGTGGATATATACTGAACAAATGTAAGACATGAAGGTAAGAAATGGTTATATTCTGTGGCTAATATATCAATTTGTGACTTCAAAATCAGTCTGAATCTGATTTACACACATAAAGTTAACTTCTAAAGCAAAAACTGACCAGCAACAAAGGTGGTACAAATAAATGGCTGCCTTACACAGATGTCCATCAGAGCTCCATAGGTTCATATAATAAGAAACAAGGTGACACATCCATTTTCAAAAGTGAAAGGGACTTCAGATATCATCTAGACCAACCCATGCCCGAACACAAATTAACTTCTTTTCTAGCATTTCTGACCATTGGTCCTCTAATGATGGAGAATCTATGATCCACAGAGGAAATCAGTTCCTTATTTTTATTACTATTAATTTTATCCTTTAAGGATGGAGATTAAAGAGATCTTAAAGGAGGGAAAGGGACTCACGTGTGCAAAAATGTTTGTGGCAGCCCTCTTTGTAGTGGCCAGAAACTGGAAACTGAGTGGGTACCCATCAATTAAAGAATGGCTGAATAAATTATGGTATATGAATGTTATGGAATATTATTGTTTTATAAGAAAATGTTAGCAGGATGGTTTCAGAGAAATCTGCAGAGACTTACATGAACTGATGCTAAGTGAAATGAGCAAAACCAGATCATTGTACATGGGAACAAAATTATACGATGATCAATTCTAATGAACATGGCTCTCTTAAACAACAAGATGATTGAGGCCAGTTCCAATTGTTGATTGATGAAGAGAGCCATCTATACTCAGAGAGAGGACTGTGGAAATTGAGTATGGCATAGAATTTTCATCTTTTCGTTGTTGTTTTGCTTGCATTTTATTTTGTTTCTCTTTTTTTTTACTGGTTTGATTTGCCATTTATACTGCTCTTACTAAATCTTCTTAGTAAATATCCTAATTTATGTCCATTGGTAACAGGATTACTAGGATGCTTATTGAGAAAATTAACTATAACTGTCACTGGTCAGATGATAACTGACAATTGGTATCAGAAAAAACATCGGAAAGGAGGGCGGAATCAGTTACGCCAGTCATGAAAGATGAACTTTACAATTCTTTAGGGTTACTCTCTAGAAGCTTAAGAGACAAATACAGCCAGTCTACCTTTCAGCAAGTCAACTCATCAGTACTAGTGGGAAATGGGATAAGAGCCCCCAGAGCTTATTGGGCTTTTACACAAAATAATTACAAAGTAAAAAAATTTTTAAAGTGTGGGGATGGCCAATTTCCAAAAATAGCCACTATTCCTGATAATGGTCTGATGAGAACAGAGTAGAATGAGACTGTTCTGAACACGAGCATCAGATTCTCTGGTTGCCATCTCACACATAAAATCTCTTAAAGAGTCTTTTTAAACCACAGAATCATGAAGTAAAGTTTGAAGGGATCTTAGAGAGGATTAAGTCTAACTCACTTTATAAATAAAACTGAGGCTTAGAGAGGTTAAAATCACTTTTCCAAGTACACATAGAAAGCAAGTCATAAAATCTGGATTTGAATCTGGGACCTTCCAAATCCAGTATTTTCCCTCTATCCTATGTTTCCTCTATTTTTTCCATACTATCTATTGTCCAGTCATATTTTTCCCTTTTCTGTACTTGTGCAATTAAATTGTTTTATCTCAGAGAATTTTACATTTAAAGCTAGTACAGTCTACCTTATTTTAGTTAGTTTATCATTCTATTCTGGATTGGAATCTTGGTTAAATATTTTTGGATCCACTCATTCTGAAGCCCAAATTTTGAATATGACCTCTCAATTTTTTACTAGCTTTATACACATAGCATCCCTACTGTTATCCAAGTTTTTGATTAAAACAATTAATTAAAAAGAGTCAAGGAAGAATTCCTCAGGTACTCCCAAAAAATCATCCTTCTATCTATACTGGTATTAGTTTATCATTAATTACTATTATTAGGATGCAGCCATTTAACCAGTATAATTAGTTAGATTTGTTACTATCACATAAATTATATCTCATCTCATTCAATATTAATTATTATGTACAAGACCCTGAAGATAAATACAAAGACCAAAACAAGAGAGTCTCCTCAGGAAGCTTGTGTGGGATGTTACTTTTACATGTATAAGAGAATACAAGAGAATTTGAGGAGGAAGACAGCAGTAATAACTGGGGGAGCAGAGGTTTTGTTTGGATTCTATGAGATGAAGATGAAAAGGGAATTCATTTCATCATTTGGAGGGCCTTACATGTCAAAGAGAGATTTTTAAATTGTTTATTTGTGTAACCCTGGATCTCAGCCCAATGGAGGCGTAGAAAGGTAACTTTCCACACAGGGAAGATATAAACACTTAGGGAAGCTTGATATTTCTAGCTTGCCTGACAGAGTTGAGATGAATTTCCCCTTGGGTAAGATCAGAGCCTGTTTTTGCAGAGCCATGATCTTATCTCACTCCTACCTAAAGAGCTCATTCCTTATGTCTTTTTGAGTATATTCTAATCTGTATAACTTCTCCAATTTTTGTTTGCTAGTTTCTTAGGCAAATTTGAGTTTACTTTCCATTTAGTATTTGTGACACCTTTCTACTCAGCCTGATCCTGTTTCTCCAGATCTCCTTCTCTCACCCTCCCCTTTGCTCCACAAATGCTTAATCCTCTAGGCCACTTAACTGTTCCAGGATCTGGACTAGGGAATGGCTGTGAGTAAAGAACACAAAATGTAAACATATGCTGTGAAGATGGGGAAAAAATATGGGATATCTAGCAATTCTCCATTTCTTCATCAGAAATTTCATTTTTGAGGGCATATCCTTGGAATACATATCCCTGGAACTAAATTCTGCAGAAATTTAGGACATAGGAGCCTATGTATTTCCTTTCATTACTTTCAAATCTGCTTTATTAAAATCTAGAGTTACTTGTAGGACTGTCTTCCCATAGCCTCTGCAACACTATTTCCAATTTTTATCACTATATGGCTACAAGACTTGGAACACACATCTCCAAGGAAATGACAATGAGTATCTAACACAGGCACAAGATGGATACAAACAGGCAACATGTAATTGATGATGAATTCAGAAGAACAGGAGTAAAATATCAGAGGAATACAAAATAGAAAAAAAGGTGAGAAGGCCATGGAGAAAGGAATGACAGGTGAATAGACCTTGGGATGACAGGAAACAGTGAAGGAGACTACCAGGATGTTCTGAAAACTTACGGAAGATCACTGATGGGTGGGTATGGATGGGCTGTCATCTGTACCATGAAAGGGAACATACAAACAATAAGTCAGTTTCTTACAAGTATATCTGTTTTTGTGTTTTGGGGTTGTTGTTTTGTTTTGATAACCTAATGGGTTTAATAACCTCAGAATTGTTTTAATTTGCATTTCTTTTATTACTAGTTATTTAGAATATTTTTGACATGGTTGTTAGTAAAGTGCATTCCCTTTTTTGAAAACTGTTTATTCTTATCCTCCGACCACTTAGCTATTGGAGAATGGATCTTAGACATAATATTTATGTCAATCGTTATGCATCTTAGATATTAATCTTATCTTAGATATCTGATACCAAAAATTTTGGCAGTGTTTTTTGGGGACTGCCATTAAACCTGAAATCCCAACCATCTAAACAATGAAAAAAATAAATAGCAATCCAGGGTTTCACCTGAGCTGATATTTTATTCCAATAAATATTCACAATTGTTTATACAAAGTCAAAAACACATTAATCAAAGTCAAATGAAATAAATCCAATCAATCATACTCCCTCCCTCCTTTATCTACTGAAAATAATTTTTTAAAAGTTATTACAATAAAACCTCTCTAGGAATGTGTGTGCAGAGAAATATTCCTGCAATCCATTTCATTCACCCACATCTTAGGCCTATTAACAATATTGTATTCAAAAGCCAGCTGTTCAAGCATCTACTCTTATAGAAAATGTGGATTTCACTATATTAACATCAAAGAGCATTGTACAAAGTGGCATTGTAGTGTCACATCAAGACTGTACAAAGAGGGAAAAACACCCACCCACACCCACACCCACAAAATCTGAGTCACACAAACACATGGCACAAAGTTACTCATTTTCCTGACTAGCTTTTGTAGAATAGGTTAAATCCTATTATAGTAAACTCCCCAAAAACTGTGCAGGATCTTTTGTTATTACTGGGATACTGTCATATATTTTGTTTAGAGGAGAGGGGAAAAGGATTATTGACTAGGACTTAAAATCTTTTAGTGCTATAACAACTTTAGTTCCCAATGTTATCTATTGCAAACTAGGATTTCATCTGTATCATTGATGTGCAAATGCCACAGGATATGACATCCTGTCTGGAAAGAACATCTTTTCTCAGAGGAAATCAAATCCTAGCAAAGGGCATTCATTATCTATGATGTTCAATGAAATCAAGGTGATATATCCCAGAAAGGCTTCAATGAAATTGGTAAAATATGCAATAAATAAAATCCATAGGACACCCTAGACTTCTGCTGCTGCTTTCCTTAATTCTGCTTAGCAATATCTTATCCACTATTTTGTGGAACATCATGATTAAAATTCCAAAACCACCAACTACAGTAAGATCAGATATTTTACATCATGAATAAGAAGCAGACAGAATAAACTCATTTAGTATTAATTCAAGTAAATCAATATATTTCCTTTGGTAATACAGCCACAGGATAGCCAAGTCTCTTAAAAAAAAAAAAAATGCTTATCAGTACATAAATTTAGAACTAGAAGTCTTCCAATCTGCTGAATTCTACAAATAAGAAAACAAACATTATTGTTCTTTGTTCTAAATTATATTCCAACTTATACATTAAAAATCTACAGGAAATATTAATGAGCTGAAATCAGTTGAAAAATGTGTTTAGGAGTAAATTATGTCTCAATATTGTAGTCTGTTGAAATCAAATTTCTATAGGAAGAAAAAAGTTTGATTAGGAAAAATAAAAGCAAAATTTTCAAAAGCCAGAATTACATAATCTCTACTATTTGTTTAGATATTAAAGAGTCTGACTTTAGGACTACTTACTTCACCTAGCAAACCTCCAATGCTTATGCAGGTTCCCCCCATTCAGTCACAACCAAATGGCATTAAAGGGGAGAAGTACTCCTTTTAGAGATCATGAGCCCAAAATTTTTAAAAAGTCTAATAAACTTAAAAGAACAACAGTAAAATAACATATCCACTGTAAGCCACTGGCAGGAAAGGGGGTATCACATTGCAGACTTTAAAAGCAGTATGGCCAAAATCTATATGGGAAGATATAAGAAGAGACAAATTTAAATTGATCTCAGGGGGGAAAGAAATCTGAAAAAACTTTCAAAAACTTAAGATATTTAGCAAAATAGTACTGATTATCAAACATATTACAAAATTACAACATTCTAAAGATGATGGTCTATTTCAAAAGGCTACTAAATGAGAAGCTGAATTCCATTAACTTCAATATATTTAAATTACAATCTGGTCAAGAACATTAGGACAGGTTGTATGTTTCTCAGTAAAGAAGCAGTTTCTTTATAAATTAAAGTTTAAAAAAAAAAAAAAAGATACCAGGCAGCTAATTAATGTACTGGAAGCTAATTGATGCAGTGGATAGAGCACTACCTCTCTAGTATGTGGGATCTGAAGTCAGGAGGACCGGAGTTCAAATCTGACCTCAGATACTTCCTGGCTATGTGACTTTGGGTAAGTCACTTAACCCCATTGCCTCAGCAAAAAAAAAAAAAAAAAAAAAAAAAAAAAAAAAAATTTAATTTAATTTAAAATTAAAAAAATACTTAGGCCAGTTAATTAAATACAGTTTTTTCTCACTTAGGTAATAAAGAATGCAATGAAAACTCAATTATTCAAAATGCTAATGTCCAAAAAAAGGGATTCTGAATTAGGTTGTTTGAATGACCAGATGTCTATATTAAAAATAAGTGAATCATTCCACTACCTGGAGAAAAGAAACTATAGCAAGGCTGCTAGAAATGCACTTTCATGGAAGAGCTCAACATTCACTACACATAGAGGCTGAGTGAGGTAGGAAGTAATTAAAGGGCTTGTACAAGTCCCAGCAGAAATCACATAATACATGTCAAACACAAATATATATCACATATATATTATATCTATCTACAGATTACATATATATGTATACACATATACACAAATATGTACATATATATGTATCATTCAGGCCAAACTACTGTTAAATTTCTTTTCCTTAAATCCAATGTACCTTGCTTTCATTAGTAACAAGGCTGCTAATTTACACAATAATATCAACACTGTAAAAATAATTTTGAAAGACTTAAAAGCCCTGATTGATTACAACCAACTACCATTTCAGAGGCTCAGTGATAGAAGAATGTTAACCACTCTCCCAACAAAGAGAGGATACACTAATATACAGATGGGAATTTGTTTTGACTATGCTTATTAACAAAGATTTGGTTGGGTTTTTTTCAAGTTCGGTGCTTGGGGGAGGGGGAATGCTTCACAACTGAAAGAAATAAATTTTAATTTTTGAAAAATAAGGTTTCCGGGGCAGCTAGGTAATGCAGTAGAAACAGCACCAGCCCTAGAGTCAGGAAGAACTGAGTTCAAATCTGAACTCAGACACTTAAAAATACTTCCTAGCTGTGTGACTTTTGAGCAAGTCACTTAACCCCAATTGCCTCAGGAGAAAAAAAAGTTTCTATAATTTTTAAGAACAAACTAATATGTTTTCCCAAAAGAAATGTGAAAATGGAAAACCAGGGGGAGAAAGATCAAATGTAAAATTATTCTAAAATTACTTCTCCAAATTCTAGTCATTTGCTTCATTTTAGAAAACATTATTAAAGTTCATGACACAATTCTTATATTAACAGATAAATTTGATCAGTGTCAGGTCAGGGGAAAAATGCAAATAAGCTCACTTATAGTTCCAAATTTAAAAGGTATGTATGACAAAACATAGATGCCCACTTTGGTAATGAGAGATAAACACTAAAGCAAGTAAAGATAACACAGGCATATTTGATTAATAAATCCTAACAAGTTTACCATTTAAATCTGATTCAATAATAATCCACAAAAAATCCAGCACTATTTGTAGTAAGAAATGAGTCCCAGTTAACAAACCCCACAAAAATTATAACACTTGCAAAAAATGTAAAGTTTTCTATACTGACTCTAAATTCCATTCAGATGAATATAAACATCCTCACACTAATGGAGAAGGGGTAGGGGAATATTTAAGAGATTATACTCTCTCTAGCCTGTAACCATTAATTTCAAAATATGCATCTGAATGGAGTTCAGAGGGGTCTCAACACCTGACACTCATTTAGGGGCAAGTTTAGGAAAATTTTTGAAAATACTCCTAAAATAACAGGTTGGTGATCTTCTAGGACTCTGAATTTCAAAGGGAAAGAGACAAAGTAGATATTATTCCTTTTCATCACATCTCTTCCTATCTTCCAAACAAACTGGCTAGAAGTGTCCTTTTTCTCTGATTTTTACCTTTCTATTTGGAAAATGGGTATATTTGTTCCTTGTTGATAAATGAGAGAAATAATGTAAGTTAGTACTCTGAGTAACTTTCTGGGGGAAAAAACAACTAAGTGAAATTGAAGGTATTTACTTTATTGCTAATAAGCAGCAAAGGACCAGTAATTTTCCAAAGCAAATTTATCTTAAGGAAGTTGCTAGTTTTTCCAAACATATACAGCATTACAGGGTAAAGGGCTTTGGGGAGGGGGGAGAGAGGGTGGAGATTAACAGGTAAATTTCTAATTCAATTAAACTGCATAGGCAATTATACTAAACGAGTCAATGGAGATAAAAGAAGCCCTGCAGGTGCTGTGTCTCGGAAAGGGATATAATAAGCTCCATCATGCATTTTTTAAAGGGCTATGTTACAAACAACCCAGTTTAGAGATCATGGCTAGCATATGGGATTGTTCTGGTTAAATGGAATTTCTTAATTCGTGTACTTAGCAGAAATGTCTCTGGCAAAGATACCCCATGAAATATAAAGATCTGAACTTCTGGTACTTTTATCTTAGGAATATGCAGTTATAATTTTTTTCCATTTACAAGTGGTATGCTTTTGGTTTGGGTGGATGATTGTTTTTTGTTTTTTTAATATAGGATGTTACCATCCACAAATCTTTCAATCCAGCCAATCAACTGTAGTACCAGCACATTCTAAATAAGAATCTCTAATTACTTTAAACAGAATAAACTTCAGAGAAAAACAATTTCTCCCAACTTCACACTATTCAGAAGTCCATGAAAAAGTTTGAAATTTCAAAACTAAAATTTGATTAGATATTTGAGACATATGTTTAACAGTTCTTAAATAATAGGTTAACTGTAAATGTACTTTTTAAGGCAACAGGTTTTTAAATTATATCAACTGGTAACTTTGTATTTACCAAAATTGGTAATAAAATTACCTTTTTTATTAATGCTTTAGGATCACTTAACTGAAAGAAAAAACTAAACGGGGAGGGAGGAGAGGTTTATCTTCAGAAAGATAGAGAAATACTTCACAGTAACTCTTGAACTGACTTCTTTTGGAGAAATGGAGGGTGACAGGAAGTAAAGCTCTTAAGTGCTTAATAAGTGTATCTATTACATCACAGTTAATTTTTTTTTTCATTCAATACAATCTTCAACTCTCTGAATACCTAAGTTGCTTAAGGTTTTGATTATACAGATGTTGGATATCACGACCCATTTCCCAGAGAAGTGATCTTTTAATATCACTAATTTCTAGCCATCTAAATTTCGGTTCTTCTCTTGATAATATGAAAAATACAATCTAGTTCTAGCTATATAGTTTCAATTCTTCTTTTAACAATATGAAAAATACAATCTAGATCTGAATATATGTATAAAACCACCAAGGCTATCCAAAATGTAGCCTATGATGGTAGTACCTTTTCAGGAGATTCTATATATTTTCTATATTCTCCTGTTATCTTATTTTTCCCCATCTCTTCCTGGGCCATAGACAACCATGCCATTCATCCTCCAAGAGGAGGTATAAAAAAGATATGATAAATGCCATTTTCCAGCTCAGCCTAGCCCTTTCCATTCAGCTGCTAACATAATTACTGCTTTACTCTGACACCCCATACTCCAGCTTGTAGAACGAGCAAATAAGGTATCTGTAAGCTTGGAGGTTTAGCTCAGGGACAAGGATAGTTATAAAAAGCATAGGACAGTTTTTCTTCTCTTGTATACTTCCCATCACTCTTTGCCTAAAATTAAGGTTTCAATGTAGCCTGATGTAGCAAACAAATAAAAGCTTTCCGAGGATCAAAGGCTGGTCTGCCTTAGAAACAAGGTAAGATGATAAAAGGGATGCATACTGAAGCACTAGACAGCAGTGGTTCACTGGGAAGTTAGCACAAGTACACCTCCAGAAGCACAGGAACTAGATGAGAGAAAGGCATACTGTGTACTAAGGTAGAAATGGAGAATTCGAAAGTGTGGTCAGTTAGGGAAAAACCATAATGTTTATGAAGAGGCATACTTTAAATGAAGTTAATAATGTAGGATTCTCCAGACTATCTACTGTGAAGGAAAACTTATCAAGTTTTCTATTTTATATATAAGGAAACAGCCTTTGAAAGATGCTCTATTTCTTTTTCATGGACCCCAGAGTCACTGAGTAGCATTCTAAAGTTTCTTCTGGTTTCCTGGGTATGAAACAACAGGAAGAAGCTTGCCCTGGCAAGGCATCAGGGGCATATAAATCTGCAAAGGCAAATCCCTTAATCTAAACGAATTGGCATTCTACATTGATAAATCAGTTTCTTATGAATGTGATTATCAACCAAAACTTAGGTACACAGATATATAATTGAACTTCTAGCTTTGCAAAGCATAGAAACAAAATTGTAGCAGAACTAACTAATAAGTCTTTGGAAGGGTCCTTTCTTATTGGTCTTAACTACTAATGTAGGAATACTAAGCTATTTTTTAAATACAAACATTTAGATATGCAAATTCTCCCTTCAAATTCAAAGAAAAATAATTAGCATAGAAAAATAAATTACTGATTTTCAATAGCTTTTTAAAAAAATATAACTGTCAACAGTATAAACTTCCTGACAGCTGAGTTATAGGATGTCCTCATTAGACAACTCAAAGTATTAAACAATAAAATATGTGAAATTTTCAAGCCACTAAATTCGTTATTAAAAGTACAGTCTTAAAATGATTTGTCATTTCTCTCTTCTCTTCTTTCCACTACTCCTTAAGGTCCTTATTGACAACTTGCACAACTAAAATTAATGTATAATAGTCTTTTGGAGAATATCTCATTACCATACAAAGAATTTTAGACTTTGGTGATCAAAATCAAATACTCTCATTTTTATAAGTAAAAAAACTAAGAATGAGAGAAATTAAGTGATTTAGGCAAGATCATGGAGCTAATTTGTTACAACATAGAAAAAATACCATAGAATAGAAATATTCTATGGAATATATATGTCCAGGTTAAGAAATTTTTTGAGACAAAAAAGTTGATTCTTTCGCAAAGTTTTATCAACTCATACTGATTAGAGTTGGCTATTTACCAATTCTACCAATAGTTTCCTGAATTTTGGTAATTATGCTTCTCTTCGATCACTTTTAAATGACTCATGCTAGTAAGAAATTTCTTAAATATTTGTGCCTACTTAGCATATTCTGCATGGAGGAGGTTACTTTACAGTAAAATACCTGACCATACTTGACCTTCTTTCATTGTCAAAGACTCTAGGCTGACATGACACACCAGAATTTTTCATTTGTTGTAATCAGAGCTAGAAGTACCAAGCCCTAAAATGTATTTGAAAATGTTAATGATCTATTCTGATCTGCCTCCTTAAAGTCAACAGTTGTTACAGCAAATCAACAACTAATTTGTCTTTTACTTTTAGTCATTTTTTTCCCTGTCAAGGCTGAGAGGCTTCACAGTGGAGTTGTCATGAACAACCAAAGAAGAACTAAATGGTACGTTATTTGACAATAACTGTTTAGAGAGTTCTGTGGGAGATTCGCTCAAAATTTTTCTGGATGTCTTTATTACTGAATTTCTCATTGTACTGTTCATTTCAATCATTTCAAAGTCGACTTTGTTCCATTCTTCTTCAGTATCCTCTTCTCTGTAATCATCTTCGTCGTCATCATTACATCCTGAGGGAGCCAGGAGAGCTTTCTGGTCTTCACTCTTCCTGCTTTCCTGAATCTTACTATCAAGAGACACTGTGGCCAGCTTGTACATGATAGGAAACAAAACTCCTGTTGCAATAGCTGACCCCAGTGAAACATACAGAACCCCAGGAAGATGGGGGTACTTTCCTTGGAGAGAGCCAACCACCACAGGAATGACCATTTCTCCCAGGGCAGCACCAATTACAAACATAGCAGCATATTTGCCTTTAATGGTCATATACTGTTCAATCCAGGAAATGCCACTAGGAAATGTGGTGGCCATTGAAGCCCCGTACATCACAGTAGCCACCCAAAGACAAATATGGTTCTTATCAAAAATCACGAGAACCAGAGAGGAAAGCAAGCTGCCCACATTGCTCAGTATGAGCATGGTCCCAGGCTGCAGACACGAGGCAAAAATGATCGCCATTCCCCTGCAGGTCGCGAACGACCCCCAGAAGGCAGAGTTCAAGCCTGCTCCCTGGCTTTCACTCATGCCGGCGTGAAGTGTTGCAAAAGAGAAAACATAAGAACCATAGGTGACCTCTGCTCCTACGTAAAAAAAGAAGAATATAAAAAGGAGACCAATAAGAACATTCTGGTATTTCGCAGTTCGAGATCTCTCAGTAGCTGCTTTTGTTTTCTCTTGATTTGGAATTTTTTGGAAAAATAAAACAACAAAGAAGAAAAACATTATCAAGATATAAGTTCCTATAATAGCATAAGTCCACAGCAAACTCTCATTAGCAGGTACTCCAAAGATGGCACCTAAGTCGGCTGCAGGGGACTGCGGGAGTTCCGAGTAGTTTGCCACGCCAGCTATCCCATGGTGGTCAGAGAGCACAGTGCTGCCCAAGGCCAACTTGGCCAGCAAGGGGGCCAAAAAGGCCCCCAAGGCAAAAGTAAAGTGCAGGGCTTGTAGATGGGGAGCTGCTTCACCCCTCCATATATTCAGGATGAGGACATTGCCACCTACAAATAATAAAAAGAAATACATTTCTGTGTTAACAATTTGACATGCCGCTGGTCTCTTCAAAGTCAATGTAGTAATTCTCTTCAGAAGAGGTTTAAGTATAAACTATAATTTTCTAAGCCAAGAGGAAGGCAGGGAGCCAGTCTGGGAGACAGGAAGATCTGGGTTTGCATCCCATCTCTGATATATGCATGCTAGGTGCTCCTGGATGTCTCTCTGAGACTTTTAAGTTGCAGAAGAGTTGCTAATACGCCTTGCTAGAGGGTGTTTCCCCATTTGGGATTCATAATGCTGGTGACATCATAAGTCAAGATTCACCTCTTGTCCTTACATCCCAAAAGGCTAACCAAATGCTGCTAAGGGAGCAGGCAGATGGTGCAGCAGTGTTTTGACAGAGCACCAGTCCTGCAGTCTGGAGGACCTGAGTCAAATCTGGCCTCAGACACTTAACACTTCCTAGATGTGTGACCCTGGGCAAGTCACTTAATCCCAACTACCTTATCCCTCCCACAAAAAAAAGAAAAAAAGAAAGAAAGCTAAATGCTACTAACCCACTTTCAAAACTCAGGAAAATCTGATACTTATGAAGCACTTTTGTATCATTTAAGTTTTAAAAATTAATTCTGCAGATATAGTGAACAGCGCTATTTTACTCAATGAACCTAATCATAAAAAGTTATGTTCTCTCTCTTTTTTTTGAATAGTACTTTATTTTCCCAAATACATGAAGAGATAATTTTCAGCATTCACCTTTGCAAAATCTTGTGTTAATGCCATATTCTCTATAAAGAATTAAAATGTTCAAGTGACTCAAATGACAACGAAGGGACAGAAAGTGGGAATAAGTATTCTGAAATGTGTAAATAACAACTGGTTCACAACAAGTGTATAAAAGACATCATCAAGCACATGTATAATCAGAAAAGGATGTGGAAGGGTCAAGGAGTAAGACACAGGGAAGCAGAAGGACAGCCCTTAGAGAGGTACTAATAATATTCTATCAAACATTCAAAGGCTCAGTCCAAGAACTGCAAAGACTGAAAAGGCCCTACAGTACTAAAAACATCCACCTAATGGGATCATATCACAGAAGTGACAAACTGTGCTTCAAAATAAAACTTACTATTCAGTTTTAAATCATCAGATAACATTAAAGTTAGTAAAATTTCTGTGAAGATATAGCACTAGATACCTATTTAAGGCAACATGTACACACCAAGTGCAGCACAAGGTTTTCAGTACACAAGCACCTGCAGATGCCTGCTAAGCTCTTTTTTAGGACCTATCAGGACCTGCTAACACCTGCAACTACACAAAGGTCAGGTGATGCAAACAGATAGTCTCTAACTCTTTACAGATGTGCAGACAAACTACCCAACAAATTGAGCTAAAAGCCCCAAGTCTTTATTCCCACATCCTCAGCCACTACAGCAAAGTAGGGGAGAGGGAGAAACACAAGAAGCTACAGTATGGATGGAAGGGGGGGTGAAATGAAAAGATTGTTTTACATGTATGTACATGCACACACATGTAAGGCAGTGAAAAGTTAAACGACCTGTCCAGGATCACACATACAACAACTCAGGTCTTTCTGACTCCAAAACTGACTACTTGGGGAAAAAAATTAGATTTACTGTTTTGGCCAGTCTGAAAGATAGTAAATTACTCAACAGCTGCCAATCTCATTTGTTTCCTCACTGGTGGATCTCTATGCTGATGAAATCCTATATTCAACCTGTTCTTTTCCTAAATTTTTGTGTCTGTATATGTACATCTGAATAAATACATGTATGTATATTACATATATATTTTTACAAACATACAAAATTAAATAGCAAAGGGTTTAATAGGTATCAAAGAGGTCAGATAATTAGAGAATGATTTAGCAGAAGAACATAAGAATCTTGAAGAAAAAGAAAAAAATGAAAAAAACAAAGGCGGGGCAAGGAACAGGTTTTAATTTAGCTCTAATTACCTTTGCATTCATTCCAATGCTTACCTTGAGCATAATAGGCAAATTAATTAGTACTAGTAAATACCCACTGAATTTAATCTACTTACTCAGACTCTAGATCCAAATGTGGATTAGGTTTTAAACAATCACTCTGTATAAGTAAAAATTGCCATTCTGTTATGTGAACAACGTAATTAGTTAAAGTTAGTCAAATCTTCCTCTCTAGGAGATCCTAATAACCACATACTGTTTATGAAGCAGAGTAGTCACAAGTCACAACAGTAGGCCCCCATACCCAAACTTACAATTATTATTAAATAAGAAGAACTTAACAAATATTATACTATTAATTACATCATATAATATTTTATGTAATTATATTATATGCCATTACAGAATTATAAATTTACTACAATAAATTTATAATTTAGTAAATATAGTAAATAAGAACAACAGCCATCCCAGGACCAAGTGTCAGATGGGAGAGTTTAACTGGTTGACAAGTTAAAAAACAGAATCTGTTCTATTGTTTTCTAAAAGAAGCTATCTTCGCTTTCCTTCCTCCTCTCCTCCACCCAAGAATGATAGCAGAATATTCACTTACCTGTGTCTAAAATTCCAGTGGAAATTCCAAAGACTGTCATCATAACAACCAGTAATATTGCTTTCTTGCAAAAGGGGACAAGATAGAGACCAATAGATGTCCCCAGCATTGATATTCCTGAGAAAAAGGTAAAAATTAGGTACAAAATACAAATTCATGGGTCATCATTATCATAAAAACATTCTCTTCTAAAATGATTAAAATTAGATCAAAATAAACTGGTTGAGGATGAAGACTATCTATTCTTCAACACAAAGTCAGCCATGGGAAATCAGAAAATCTGCCTTAGTGAAATAAAGAAATAAGGAAATTTCAGTTTTCAACAGACTTTTTGTAAAAGTCTTTGCCTTTGAGTTGAAGCCTTTGGAGTGACTGCCGAGTACACATTAAAAAATATTTATTAACATACTGGGAAAGGACTTCCGGCCAAGATGGCGGCGTGGAGGCAGACAGCTGCTTGAGCTCCTCGTTTTCTCTCAGAACTTACTTCATGACAAGCCTCTGACTTAATGCTTGACCCAGAAAGAAATCCACAAATTATCACCAAGAGAAGACATCCTTGAAAGTCGCCAGAAAAGGTCTGTGTTTGTTTGGGGGAGGGTCAATCAGACTGGGCGCAGACTGAGGGCAGACAGCCAGAGCAAGACAGGCAGCTCACACAGCTCAGACCCGAGGGGGAGGGGTGTGATCTCTGCCGTTTCTGTGAAAGGGCTTTTGCCCCAGTGTGGATGCTCCGTCTTGGCAGCAAGCCAGGAGCGGTGGAGAGGGTGTAAACACTGGAGGTGAAGATTAAAACCCCAGAAAGCCAACGTCTCTCAGAACCCGGCCGCCCCCAACCCCCACCTGGACTGACTCAGTGCGTTCTCGGAGCCTCAGAGCACAGACTCAGTACAGTCATCGCTGTTCTGTTAGTGGCTCTCTGCTGCCCTACCCCCAGTCTGTAGAGGAAGCCCATTAATACCATCCAGCCCCATCCCCCGCAAAACAGACCAATTGTTTCTCTTGTCAGTTTGTTTTCTTTGATTCCTGCTCTGACAAAATGAACAAAAAATTCAAAAGGGCTCTAACCATTGACAGCTTCTGTGTGGAGAGGGAGCAGACTTCAAATGCTGAGGAGACTAGGAACAGACTGTCCCCAGATGTATCCCCTGGGAGGGATATAAGCTGCTCCTCAATACAAAAGAACCTCATAGAGGAAATCAGAAGGGCTCTCACAAGAGAGCTGGAAGAGAAATGGGAAAAGGAAAGGGAAGCTTGGCAAGAGAGCCTGGAGAAGTCATCCCATGCATTCAAAGACAGAGTGGATAAAGAAATCAAATCATTGAGAAACAAGATTAGTGAGCTGGAAAAGGTAAACAACTCCAAGGAAAACAGGATTAGTGAGCTGGAAAAGGTAAACAACTCCAAGGAAAACAGGATTAGAGAGCTGGAAAAAGAAATCAGCTCTCTAAAAAATAAAATGGATAAAATGGAAAAAAATTCCATAGAAGATAAAAACTCAATTGGACAATTACAAAGAGATATAAAAAAAGTGAGTGAAGAAAATACATCATTGAAAATTAGACTGGAACAAGTAGAAATGAATGACTCAAGGAGAAATCAAGAGGTAGTCAAGCAAAACCAGAGAAATGAAACAATTGAAAAGACTGTCAAGTACCTTACCAGAAAGACAACAGACCTGGAAAACAGATCCAGGAGAGACAATTTGAGAATAATCGGACTCCCTGAAAAATGGGAGGAAAAAAAAAGCTTGGACACCATTTTCGAGGAAATTATCAAAGAGAACTGCCCAGACGTTTTGGAAACAGAGGGTAAAATAGACATTGAGAAAATTCATCGATCACCTACTGAAAGGGACCCTAAAATCAAAACGCCAAGAAATATAGTGGCCAAGTTCAAGAACCATCAGACAAAGGAAAAGATATTGGAAGCTGCTAGAAAAAAAACAATTCAGATATAGAGGATCCACAATAAGGATAACACAGGATCTAGCAGCGTCCACATTAAAAGAACGCAGGGCCTGGAACATGATATTCCGAAAGGCTAAGGAACTTGCTATGCAGCCAAGAATAACTTACCCAGCAAGAATGAGCATCGTTTTCCAGGGAAGAAGATGGACATTTAACGAAATAAATGAATTCCATCTATTTTTGATGAAAAAACCAGACCTACATAAAAGGTTTGATCTTCAAATACAGAACTCAAGAGACTTCTAAAAAAGGTAAAAAGAAATCTTGAGAACTATACTTCTGTCAAAAAAAATATGTAAAGAACATATGTACAATTTGTCTTAGAAACTAGAGGTGGAAAGGAGATTATATCATAAAAAAGTATAAAGTGGTGGTACTACATCTCATGAAGAGGCAAAGGTAACCTATTATATCTGAGAGAAAGAAAGGAGGGAGATGAACATAGCGTGTATCAATAGACATATTCGATTTATGGTGAAACTTCTTCCACTTCATTGAAAAGTGAGAGGGAAGGAGTAAGCTAAGGGGAAGGGAATACAGTAATTTTGAGGAAAAGGGGTAAAATAAGGGGAGGATCTTTAAGGTGGGGGAGGGATCCTAAAAAGGGAGGGCTGTGAAAAGCAAGTGGTGTTTACCAGTTGAATACTGGATAGGAGGGTAAAAGGGAAGGAAAGGGGAAAAGCATAAGCAGGGGTTAATAGGATGGCAAGCAATATAGAATTAGTCCTTCTAACCATAAATGTGAATGGGGCAAACTGCCTCATAAAGAGGAAGCAGTTAGCAGACTGGATTAAAAGTCAGAATCCTACTATATGTTGTTTACAGGAAACACACCTGAAACAGGATGAGACATTCAAACTAAAAGTAAAAGGGTGGAGCAGAATCTATTATGCTTCAGGCAAAACCAAAAAAGCAGGAGTAGCCATCCTCATCTCAGATCAAGCAAAAACAAAAATTGATCTAATTAAAAGAGATAAGGAAGGGCATTATATCCTGCTAAAGGGAAGCATCAATAGTGAAGCAGTATCAATATTAAACATGTATGCACCAAGTGGTGCAGCATCTAAATTCTTAAAAGAGAAATTAAGAGAGCTGCAAGAGGAAATAGATAGCAAAACTATAATAGTGGGAGATCTCAACCTTGCACTATCAGAATTAGATAAATCAAACCACAAAATAAATAAGAAAGAAGTCAAAGAGGTAAATAGAATACTAGAAAAGTTTGATATGATAGATCTTTGGCGAAAGCTAAATGGAAACAGAAAGGAATATACTTTCTTCTCAGCAGTTCATGGAACCTATACAAAAATTGATCATATACTAGGGCATAAAAACCTCAAAATCAAATGCAGTAAGGCAGAAATAGTAAATGCATCCTTTTCAGACCATAATGCAATCAAAATAACATTTAATAAAAAGCCAGGGGAAAATAGACCAAAAAATAATTGGAAACTAAATAATCTTATACTAAAGAATGATTGGGTAAAACAGCAAATCATAGACATAATTAATAACTTCACCCAAGAAAATGACAATAATGAGACATCATACCAAAATGTGTGGGATACAGCCAAAGCAGTAATTAGGGGAAGTTTTATATCTCTACAGGCCTACCTGCATAAAATAGAGAAAGAGAGGGCCAACGAATTGGGTTTACAACTAAAATTGCTAGAAAAGGAACAAATTAAAAACCCCCAGACAAACACAAAACTTGAAATTCAAAAAATAAAAGGTGAGATTAATAAAATTGAAAGTAAAAAAACTATTGAATTAATTAATAAAACTAAGAGTTGGTTTTATGAAAAAACCAACAAAATAGACAAACCCTTAGTAAACCTGATTAAAAAAAGGAAAGAGAAAAAGCAAATTGATAGTCTTGAAAATGAAAAGGGTGAACTCACCACTAACGAAGAGGAAATTAGAACAATAGTTAGGAGCTACTTTGCTAAACTTTATGCCGATAAATTCGATAACTTAAATGAAATGGAAGAATACCTTCAAAAATATAGCTTGCCCAGATTAACAGAGGAAGAAGTAAGTAGTCTAAATAGTCCCATCTCAGAAAAAGAAATAGACCAAGGTATTAACCAACTTCCTAAGAAAAAGTCCCCAGGACCAGATGGATTTACAGGTGAATTCTACCAAACATTTAAAGAACAACTAACTCCAATGCTATGTAAACTATTTGAAAAAATAGGGATTGAAGGAGTCCTACCAAATTCCTTCTATGACACAGACATGGTACTGATACCTAAACCAGGTAGATCGAAAACTGAGAAAGAAAACTATAGACCAATTTCCTTAATGAATATTGATGCTAAAATCTTAAATAAGATATTAGCAAATAGACTTCAGAAAATCATCCCCAGGATAATACACTATGACCAAGTGGGATTTATACCAGGAATGCAGGGCTAATTTAATATTAGGAAAACTATTAGTATAATTGACCATATTAATAATCAAATTAATAAAAACCATATGATCATCTCAATAGATGCAGAAAAGGCATTTGATAAAATCCAACATCCATTCCTACTAAAAACGCTTGAGAGTATAGGAATAAATGGACTATTCCTTAAAATAATAAGGAGCATATATTTAAAACCTTCAGTAAACATCATATGTAATGGTGATAAACTAGAACCTTTCCCTGTAAGATCAGGAGTGAAACAAGGTTGCCCACTATCACCATTACTATTCAATATAGTACTAGAAACTCTAGCCTTGGCAATAAGAGCCGAGAAAGAGATCCAAGGAATTAGAGTAGGAAATGAAGAAATCAAATTGTCACTTTTCGCAGATGACATGATGGTATACTTAGAGAACCCCAAAGACTCTGCTAAAAAGCTATTAGAAATAATTCAGAATTTTAGTAAAGTCGCAGGATACAAAATAAATCCACATAAATCCTCAGGATTTTTATACATTACCAACACAATCCAACAGCAAGAGATACAAAGAGAAATTCCATTCAAAATAACAGTCGATAGTATCAAATATTTGGGAATATATCTACCAAAGGAGAGTCAGGGATTATATGAGCAAAATTACAAAACACTTGCCACAAAAATAAAGTCAGATTTAAATAATTGGAAAGACATTCAGTGCTCTTGGATAGGCCGAGCGAATATAATAAAGATGACAATACTCCCCAAACTAATCTATTTATTTAGTGCTATACCAATCAGACTCCCAAGAAACTATTTTAATGACCTAGAAAAAATAACAACAAAATTCATATGGAAGAATAAAAGGTCGAGAATTGCAAGGGAACTAATGAAAAAAAAGTCAGAGGAAGGTGGTCTAGGTGTACCTGATTTGGAGCTGTGTTATAAAGCAACAGTCACCAAAACCATTTGGTATTGGCTAAGAAATAGACTAGTTGATCAGTGGCATAGGTTAGGTTCACAGGGCAAGATAGTGAATAAAAATAGCAATCTAATCTTTGACAAACCCAAAGATCCCAAATTTTGGGATAAGAATTCATTATTTGACAAAAACTGCTGGGAAAACTGGAAATTAGTATGGCAGAAACTAGGCATGGACCCACATTTAATACCACATACTAAGATTAGATCAAAATGGGTCCAAGATTTAGGCATAAAGAACGAAATCATAAATAAATTGGAGGAACATGGGATAGTTTACCTCTCAGACTTGTGGAGGAGGAAGGAGTTTGTGTCCAAGGGAGAACTAGAGACCATTATTGATCACAAAATAGAACATTTTGATTACACCAAATTAAAAAGTTTCTGCACAAACAAAACTAATGCAAACAAGATTAGAAGGGAAGTAACAAATTGGGAAAAAATTTTTACAGTTAAAGGTTCTGATAAAGGCCTCATCTCCAAAATATACAGAGAATTGACTTTAATTTATAAGAAATCAAGCCATTCTCCAATTGATAAATGGTCAAAGGATATGAACAGACAATTTTCAGATGATGAAATTAAAACTATTTCCACTCATATGAAAGAGTGTTCCAAATCACTATTGATCAGAGAAATGCAAATTAAGACAACTCTGAGGTATCATTACACACCTGTCAGATTGGCTAAGATGACAGGAACAAATAATGATGAATGTTGGAGGGGCTGTGGGAAAACTGGGACACTGATGCATTGTTGGTGTTGTGAAAGAATCCAACCATTCTGGAGAGCAATCTGGAATTATGCCCAAAAAGTTATCAAAATGTGCATACCCTTTGACCCAGCCATACTACTACTGGGCTTATACCCCAAGGAACTACTAGAGAAGGGAAAGGGTCCTGTATGTGCCAAAATGTTTGTGGCAGCCCTTTTCATAGTGGCTAGAAGCTGGAAGATGAATGGATGTCCATCAATTGGAGAATGGTTGGGTAAACTATGGTATATGAATGTTATGGAATATTATTGTTCTATAAGAAATGACCAACAGGAGGAATACAGAGAGGCTTGGAGAGACTTACATCAACTGAAGCTGAGTGAAACGAGCAGAACCAGAAGATCATTATACACTTCAACAATGATACTGTACGAGGATGTATGCTAATGGAAGTGGATTTCTTCAACATAGAGAAGAGCTAATCCAATTCCAATTGATTAATGATGGACAGAACCAGCTACATCCAGAAAAGGAACACTGGGAAATGAATGTAAACTGTTATTTTTACCTTCTGAATCCAATTCTTCCTGTGCAACAAAAAATTCGGTTCTACACACATATATTGTATCTAAATTATACTGTAATATATTTAACATATATAAGACTGCTTGCCATCTGGGGGAGGGGGTTGGGGGAGGAAGGGAAAGAATCTGAATAGAAGTAAGTGCAAGGGATAATGTTGTAAAAAATTACCCATGCATATGTACTGTCAAAAAATGTTATAATTATAAAATAAAATAAAAAATTAAAAAAAAAAAAACATACTGGGAAAGATAACTAAGTCAGTGGCACTACTGAATTTAGCAAGATGAGGAATGAAATTCTTTTTTCTTACTATTACCTGGTGGGATTCAAATGAAACTCCAGACAGCTATTTCAAAAGTTTTCCCTTATTCAGGACACCAGCTCCCGTTGTTTACGAATTGAGAAAATAAGTATTATCAATTGTCCCAAAATTTGGACCACAGATTTATCAACAGAAAGACAAAAGCTTCTCATAAACTTATACTGAACAAGTCTGGTGAACCCACAGAATCACAGATTTAGAGCTAGAAGAAACCTTCCTTACAGGTCCTTCTTTTGGTCATTGCTGTTGTTTGATCTTTGTTCTTAAAGAGGACTCATGACATCAGGGAGATAAGACTGATTCAGATTAAAAGTCCTTCTGGTCCAAAAGTGTCAAACTAACTGAGAAATGTTGAACGAAATCGATAAAAATACAACATGGATGTTATTAAGTAGTTTTCTAAATCAATATGCAGCCAGCAAGGACTCATTTCTATTTGTTTGATATTTCTGATCTATTACAATCCTGCTTCCATTTTATCAATGAGAAAATTGAGGTCTAGAGAAGTTCTAATTGATCTAATCGATCACACATGCTATAAAGGAAACCAAGAATACTAAAATATAGCTATCAAATTACTACAAAAAAAAATTACTACATGGTGCCAAGAAATAAACATAATTGTGGCACAGCAGGTCTGCTGAGAATAGGATACAGTAGGATTATCATCTCTCTCTATTCCTGGAGCTATGCTCATTAATGAAGTTCAAGACTCCATTTGCTTTTTTTTGGAGCCTGGCCTATCTTTTTCATTATTGCCATTTCACTGTGCCTCCTCCATCTTGTACTCATTTTTGTTCCTAAAAAACATTTACCTTTAAACCTTAATAAATGTATTTTGTTAGATACAGTCTAATTTTCTGGCCAATCAAGATTCTTTGGGATTCTGATTTGGTCATCCAATGTATTAGTTATCTCCCTTCCAGCTTGGTATGCTAAACAGCACAGGACCCAAGATAGATCCCTAGGGAACTGCCCCACGAGAGATCTTGCCTTTGAACCCTTAACAATTATTCTTTAGGGAGGGTCCTCAGTCCTGAATACATCTGACTAGAGTTTCTCTAATCTAGATCTTTCCGTTTCTCCTATAATAAAAATATGAGATACTTCATCGAAAGCTTTGCTAAAGCCTAGATAAATCATATCTACAGCATTCCTTTACTTATTTTAGTAATCCTGACAAAAAAGGAAATGAGGTTAATCAGGATATGTTTGGTTCTTGATGAACATGCAGTGTAATCACCATTTCCTTATCTCTTTAGGTATCCATTCTCTGATTTTCCAAGGAATCAGCTAAGCTCACTTGCTGACAGTTCTATTAACATTCATACCTCTTGATTCATAATTCAGCATAAGTGGTTATCTTCATTAAAATTGCACTTCTTAATCTTCATAGGTCATAAAATATAAAATCATCCAAATACATATACTTCTATTGTTTATAATCATACTGCATGTGATAGAGCTTTATAGTAATATAGTAGAATAAAGAAAGGAAATTTCAGGATTTCTTTTTTAATCCATTCAATCCTTTTTTTCATTCAGTCTTAATATCCTTTTTTTTTTCCTGGAAAAATCAATCAAATGTACTAAAGGAAGGGCAGTGAATTCTACCACCCCTAACGAAAGTTACTGTAAAAGTCACAAGAATTAGACTTTAAATAACACTGGAGACAGTTTAGGATTACAGGATCCAACCTAAAAAGGTCACCTAGTTCAACCTCCATTATTATTTATCATGAGGAAACTAAGTTCCAAAAAGGTGAAGTGATCTGCTCATCCAGGGTCTGTCAAGAATAAACTTGGGCATAAAAGCACCATAGCAGAATGGACAATGGAAGATAATGTACTAATTTCTTAAAGGTATCACTTTTATTGACTTCAACTAATCTAGACACTAGAAGTCACTTCTGTGGGAAAATTATTACTTTTAAATTAATTTTAGTTAAAAAAATTTAAATAGGATTTTGACTTTCAAATATTTTCATCTGTTAGAAAAGTCTCTTACCTTCAACAAAATGAATTTCTATTTTGTTCTGTTAAATTCAATAAATAATACCTCATGATTTGAATGCAGATTTATAAATTAAAAGGTTTCACCACAGATTTCAAAGGTGAGGAAGAGAGGTCTGATATAAAAACTATGAAAAATTTCTTAATTGTCACATGCAATATCATGGAAGAGAAGTCAACACACACCCATTCAGCCTTCATCACAGCTAGATGCTTGAGTCCCCAGATACAATCTATTGCTGCTGACCCAGTCCTGTGGTCCCAGAGTCAGAATCTCCTTTAGATCTAGAGTAATCTCCCCATATCAACCATGACCCAATATAGGATGTTTAGTCTGAAAACTTACAGAGAACAAGATAGCTACCTCTTAATTCTTGAATGGTTATCAAATCAAAAATGAATTAAAACTTGCTCTGCTTAGTCCCGAGAGATAGAACTAGGAATAATAGGTAAATGTTGTAGAGAATCAGATTTTATCTTGATAAAAGAAAAAACTTTCTAACAACCAAAATTGTTCAGAAATGTAACAGATGGGGGCAGCTAGGTGGCGCAGTGGATAGAGCACCAGCCTTGAATTCAGGAGGACCGGAGTTCAAATGTGGTCTCAGACACTTAACACTTCCTAGCTGTGTGACCCTGGGCAAGTCACTTAACCCCAGACTCAGGAAAAAAAAAAAATGTAACAGACTACCATAGCAGGTATTTGTAGATGAAAATATATCAAGAAACCTGGATAGAAATTTGTTATGAATATTGCAAAACCAAATCATATTCCAGTATGACTTGCACTAAATTACATCTGAGATCCTTTCTGATTCTAAGAATCATATAGTCCTGATTTAAAAGACTGAATTCCACATGATAACCTGGGGTAAAAATGAGTTTCTGAGTAGATATAAAGATCCAGGACACTTTCTAGAGGTGACCCATCTCCTCACAGAATAAAACTTAGCTTTCCATCTTTGGAGCAGAATGTGGAAAATTCAGTTAACTGTTGGAATCATACAAACTACTCACTAACTGCTAAGTAAAATATATGAACAAAATCTTAATACAATACAAACATATACACAGATAGCTATTAATTCCTGTTAAAATTAACTTTCATATTTTTCCATTAGATCTATTGTTTCACTAATAAAGGAAACTCCAAATGAGAAAACTGCCTCTACCAATGGAGTTCAACATCCTGCTAAGCAATTTATAGTATTAGTTAGTTGTTTAAGGCACTAGGAGTTTAAATATTCAGGGTTGCACAGTCTGATTGTGTCAAAAGCTGAGCCTCAACATTAATACAAATTTATTCAAAAGTCAAAAGATAACTTAAGATAACTCTACTTACCCAAAATTAAATTGTAATTCACAGCATCAAAGAGACATCCACCAATCACAGAACCACCTAGATACCCACATGCACGGCCCACAAAAATATAAGAAATATCACTGATGTTGCGGTTCACATTTACAGCCAAGTCTTGAAATGTAGGTCCTACTATAGCAACACTCAGACCCTAAGGATTTAAAAAAACAAAACACAAACATAAATCATTAAATCATTATTAAATCATTAAATTATTTAAATTATTATTAAATCATTAAATTAATATGTACACTTCTGTGGTCTGAACAATAATCATTTTTGTGTCAAAAGTTAAGTGGCTACTTGACTCTACTCTTTCTATGTGAACTGTTAGGATGCCCTCTTTGGACTACTTGTGAATCCCATTTATGAGATCCTACAATTTTCCTGTTATCCAACCATAATATGCATATGGATGATGTCCATTAAATTAGTATATCAGAACATAAATTTGAATGAATAAATAACAAAGCATTTCCTGAGCACTTACAACATTACATTCAAAGCACCATGTGAGTCTTGGGTATACAAAGAGAAATTGTTAATTAATTAAATTTGAATTAAGTTAAATTGATAATTGTTCTTGAGGGAACTCACATTCTAATGTGGTAGACAACACATATGGATTTGAACCATAAGTTAGATAAGTAGGCCCAGTATTTCTTAAGGGAGAATGGCAAAGCAAATTCATCTGCTTAAAACATCATTTCTTTTTTCAAAATTTATTTTTTTCCTGAATTTAATAAGCACCCAAAACCCCCAAAACCCAAACATTTCCATATGCATAAAACAAAAAAAAATTACCATACTTAAAATTGAAAATTTTAGTATAAAGTTTCCTTTTCTTTCTTTCTAAGCGTATTATTCAACCTTTAGCTTTCAAAGGTGTCTGGTTCATATGCTTTTTTATGTTACTTCTATTTTTGAAATTAAAAAAAAAAAAGACAATAACCGGCCTTCTTTCTTTTCTTTTTTTGCTAATTTGTCTCTACCTATTATCACCACTCCATTTCCCCCAGGAAAAAAAAAAAAAAAGATAACAATATACAAATTCAATCAATTTAATTCCCACACTGCCTGAATCCAAAAATGCATGTTTCAATCTGTATCCTGGGTCTATCGACTATCAAGAGAGGCTTCTTTCCTCTGAAATCATGATAATCATTGTATTAATCAGAGTTTTCAAGTTTTTCAAAGTTGTTTTTCTTCATAATGTTGTTATTACATATTCTTCTGGCTCTGAGCACTTCACCTTGTATTAGTTAAAGTCTTCCCAGGTTTCTTTGTCCTTTTTGCTATTTATATCATAACAACATTCTATTATGTTCATATTCCACAATTTGTCCCAACAGATAATTGATTCTTGAATTTACATTTCTTTGCTACTACAAAAAGATCTGGTCCATTTTTGTACATGACTCTTTCTTGTTGCAATATATAAGCCCATAAGATCAAAAGGGCATGTATAATTTAATGTCTTTTACAACATAATTCCAAATTGCTAGACCAATTCACAGCTCTATCAACCTTTAATGTTATTTCCACTGATAACACCTTATCTATTTCTAATGTTGGAACTGCGGAGGACATTGGAGGAGAGAACTTTCTTTTCCATGTCTTTAATACCTATGGCTGCTGAAAAACCTGGTCTACCGCATCTGCTTTTCAGTGAAAGTGAAGGGGGTGGGAATAGCAGCTCCTTCTCTTCAATAGTTGCTTGCTTTAATGATGGTTAAAGGGGTTGGGCTGGAAGCAAGACCAATACACAGGCTATACTGCAATTCTCAGTCTTGAGTCTTGGACTATCTCCACCAGGTTCAAAGGGAAGGGGACAATCAAGTAAGGCGTGGTGGTTTGATTATGTAGCATGAGCTACAATTGTTCCCCACGGTGATGGCTGGACTGGAAAGAGATCCTACTAAGAACCAGGAACACCGAGCCCCAAACCCCTCCCTATCTCTGTACAAGAGACCAAGAAGAGAAAGATCCTGTAATTAGACAGTAAACTGGAGCTAACATAACCTTACCTACTGATGCTTTTACAAGATTTTTTTTTTCTTTTGGATCTCTGAACCCTCCCAAGATATCTTGGTGTTTACTGGCTAAATTTCTTTCTTAGGGACCATGGCTTAAACCAAAGCCATTCTGATTTTTACTGAATGGCCACCAATAGGCCAAGCCCCATTTGGTCATGACTCGGATTCAATGTAAATAGCAATCATTTCTGCTTTGATCAGAAATCCACAGGGTCTTTTCCCTCCCAGATTTACCTAATTAACTAGTTAGGGTTTTTCAGTTTTTTGTTTTTGACTAGGTGAAAGAGAAGATTCCTTGCCTCTGAATGAGTGCAGCCTCAATCAATCTGAGACCTATTGAAGACCCTAGTTTAAAAAGGCCAAGGCATTCAAGGCCATCTCCAGTTGTTCTGATCTATATCTTGTCACTGGACCCAGAAGGCTCTGGAGGGGAAAGTGAGGCAGGTGACCTTGCACAGCCTTCCCTCCCTTAAATCCAATTTACTTGCATGTCATGGCATCACCTTCCTGAAGTCATGGTCTTCTTCAAGAATGAAGGACAAACAACAAAACAAAGTGACAGAGTGGAAAATTCTAAATTGCATTTGGGAAACAATATAGAGCACTTCTTTCCTTTTAAAATTTATTTATTTTTTAAATTATTTTTTTAAGTTCCAAATTCTCTGCCTCCTACTCCTACCCTACCCATTCTGAAGACAAGAAATATATCAATTATATGTGTGAAATCTTGGTAAACATATTTTTACAGGACCCATATTGCAAAAACAAACAAAAAATAAAGGCAAGAAAAATAAAGTGGAAAACAATTGTGTTTCAGTATGCACTAAGGTTCCAACAATTCTTTCTCTTGAAATGAATAACATTTCATCACAAATCTTTCAGTATCATCTTAGATCACTATACTGATTAGAATAATATAAACCACAGTTGATCATGTACAATGTTTTCCTACTTCTGCTCACTTCACTTTGCATCAGTTCATGTCTTTCCAGATTTTTATAAAATTATTCTGCTTATCATTTTTTTTTACAACATAATAGTATTTCATCACAATCATTTACCATAGCTCTTGTCAGCCATTCCTCAATTGATGGACACCATAAAAAGAGTTGCTCTAAGTATTTTTGTACATATGTCTTTTTCCTTTTCTCTGATCTCTTTAGGATACATAGTGGTATAAAGAGTAGGCAATTTTATAGGCCTTTGGGAAAGTTCTAAATTGCTTTCTAGAATAGTTAGATCCATTTATAATCCCAGTAATAGTGCATTTGTTACCTACTTTTTCCATATCTCCTTTTAACATTTGTCATTTTCCTTTTCTGTCATATTAGCCAATTTGTCAAGTGAGTTGGTCCCTCATATTTGTTTTAATTTGTTTCTCTAATCAATAAATAGCACTTTCAAGGTCACCAAATTTCTCCCCAAAACAAGTACTTTTTTGGCACTAATATTTTTCCAGTGAGACTATATAGTTATGAACCATCTTTAGAATCAAAACTGAAAGTCACCCAAAGAACAATAGAGAGACATATAGTGGGCATAATGATTAAGTATTTGAATTACATGCAAGAAGCTAAATAGAAGGGAATATCAAAGTATATGACCAGAAAAAGAAATGAACCTTGAAGTGATTAGAGTAAGAGATAACAATGGATGGCCTGCACAGGTACTCACAAATGTCAATAGAGCCTCCCCCCCCCCAAATACTGCAGAACATTGGGTAAAAATCTTGTGGAGAACTTAAAAGAGTACCACAGATATAGATCATATTGTGAGTGGTGGTTCTCCTTCCTTTCCAAAGGAAAGAAAGACATTCACAAGTGATGTTTTGACTTGAACATGAATTGAAGTGAGGCAGAGTTACACCAAGTCATCAGGCTCTTGAAATACTAGACTTAAAATTGCATTATAAAGCAACAGTCATCAAAACCATTTGATACTGGCTAAGAAAGAGTGGTGGATCTATTCAGGTTAGGTACACAAGATACAGTAGTCAAAGACTATAGTAATCTGATAAACCCAAACACTCTAGTTTCTCAGATAAGAATTCACTATTTGAGGAAAAACTGCTGGGATAACTGGAAAATAGTATGGCAGAAACTAAGCATAGATGAACATCTCACATCTTATACCAAGATAAGGCTGAAATGGTTCATTTTTTAGACATAAAGGGCAATACTATAAGCAAATTACAAGGGCTACTGTCTAACTCTGATTTTGGAGAAGGAAATATTTATAATCAAACAAGAAGTAAAGAATATTATGAAATGCAAAATGGATAATTTTTATTTCATTAAATTAAAAAAGTTCTGCACAAACAAAACCAATGCAGTCAAGATTAGAGGGGAAGCAGAAAGCTGGGAAACAATTTTTACAGGAAGTATTTCTAATAAAAGTCTCATTTCTAAAATATAAAGAATTGAGTCAAATTTATAAGAATACAAATCATACAATAGTCAATGATTATAGTAATCTAGTGTTTGATAAATCCAAAGACCTTAGCTTCTGGGATAAGAACTCACTGTCTGACAAAAATTGCTGGGAACATTGGAAATTAGTATGGCAGAAACTAGGCACTGACCCCACACCTAACACCCTAAACCAAGAAAAGGTGAAAATGGGTTCATGATTTAGACAAAGTGATACTGTAAGCAAATTAGGAGAACAAAGGAGAACAACATCACATTGTTTTTCAGATCTGTGAAGAATGAAGGAATTTGTGGCCAAAGAACTGGGGTACATTATGAAATTCAAAATTTTGATTATATTAAGTTAAAAAGGTATTGTACAAACAAAACTAAGGCAGATAAGATTAGAAGGGAAGCAATAAACTGGGGGAAAAATTTTACATTCATTTCTAAAATAATAGAGAATTGACTCAAATTTATAAGAATTCAAGGCATTCTCCAAATGATAAATGGTCAAAGGATATGAACAGACAATTTTCAGATCAAGAAATTGAAACCATTTCTAGTCAATATGAAAATTGACTAGAATCTGACTAAATCATTATTGATCGGAGAAATACAAATTAAGACAATTCTGAATTCCAAACTAAGACAATTCATACCTCTCAGATTGGCTAAGATGGCAGGAAAAAAAATAACAAATATTGGAGGGGATGTGGGAAAACTGGGTCTCTAATACATTGTTGGTAGAGTTATAAACTGATTCAACTATTCTGGAGAACAATTTTTTAAAGAATCTTTTTATTTTTATTATTATAACTTTTTGTTGACAGAACATACACATGGGTAATTTTTTACAACATAATCCCTTATACTCACTTCTGTTCAACTTTTCCCTCCCCTCCCTCCACCCTCTCCCCTAGATGAGAGGCAGTGTTAAATGTGTTATAGTATATCCTAGATACAATATATGTGTGAAGAACCGAACAGTTCTCTTGTTGCACAAGAAGAATTGGATTCAGAAGGTAAAAATAACCTGGGAAGAAAAACAAAAATGCAAACAGTTTACACTCATTTCCCAGTGTCCCTTTTCTGAGTGTAGCTGATTCTGTCCATCATTGATCAACTGGAACTGAATTAGCTCTTCTCTATGTTGAAGATATCCACTTCCATCAGAATACATCCTCAACAGTATCATTGTTGATGTCCTGCTTCTGCTCATTTCACTCAGCATCAGTTGATGTCTCTCCAGGCCTCTCTGTAATCATCCTGCTGGACATTTCTTACAGAACAATAATATTCCATAACCTTCATATACCACAATTTACCCGCTCATTCTCCATCTGATGGGCATCCATTCATTTTTCAGTTTCTAGCCACTACAACAAGAGCTGCCACAAACATTTTGGCATATACAGGTCCCTTTCCCTTCTTTAGTATTTCCTTGGGATATAAGCCCAGTAGTAGCACTGCTAGATCAAAGGGTATATACATTTTGATAACTTTTGGGGCATAATTCCAGATTGCTCTCCAGAATGGTTGGATTCTTTCACAACTCCACCAACAATGCATCAGTGTCTCTGGAGAACAATTTGATAGTCAAAGTGCTATCAAACTGTGCATACCTGTGATCCAGCAGTGTCTCTGCTGGGCCTGTATACAGAGATCATAAAAGAGGGAAAGGGACCCACATGTGTAAAAATGTTTGTGGCAGCCCTTTATGTAATGGCAAGAGAAAACTGAAAGGATACCCATTAGAGAATGGCTGAATAAATTGTAGAATATGAATGTAATGGAATATTATTGTTCTATAGGAAATGATCAGCAGGAGGATTTCAAAAAGGCCTGGAGAGACTTACATGAACTGATGCTGAATGAAATGAGCAAAACCAGAAGATCATTATACATGGCAACAAGATTATATGATGATCAATTCTGATGGACGTGGTTCTTTTCAACAATGAGATGATTTAGGCTACTTCCAATGATCTTGTGATGAAGAGAGCCATCTGCAGCCAGAGAGAAGGAAAATGATAAATGTTGTAGAAGATGCAAGAAAATTGAGATACTAATACATTACTAATGGAGTTGTGAACTGATCAGAATGATTCAAGAGTAATTTGGAACTGTTCTCAAAAGGCAAACAGTGTACTCTTTGATCTAGCAATACCACTACAAGGTCTGTATCTCAAAGAGAGATCATCAAAGAGAAA
The DNA here is from genome assembly GCF_048593235.1 of Sminthopsis crassicaudata. Lineage (NCBI taxonomy): Eukaryota > Metazoa > Chordata > Mammalia > Dasyuromorphia > Dasyuridae > Sminthopsis > Sminthopsis crassicaudata. The sequence continues at coordinate 193,217,108 of NC_133620.1, forward strand.
AGTTATCTACCCGTACTAAACTTTTTATAGTAGCACTTTTATAGCACCACTATAGTGGTGGCAAAGAACTGGAAAAGGGGGAAATGTCCCCTTTGGAAAGACTTTCATAAGCTGATGCTGAGTGAAATGAGAACCAGAATATTGTACACAGTAACAGCAATATTGTATGATGATCAATTACAATTGACTGACCTAACTCTTATTGGTAATACAAATGATTCAAGAATTCCCAAAGACTCGTGGAAAATGCTCTACACATCCAGAGAAAGAGCTGGTAGTTGGAATGCAGATGGGATAATACTATTTTCATTTTCTTTGGGTTTTTTTTTTCCTTTTTTTTTTCTTTTATTCTGTTTCTTCTTCCACAACATGCCTCAAGTGGACATGTTTTGCAAGACTGTGAATGTATAACCTATATCTTGCTGTCTTGGGGAGAGAGGGAGGGAGGGAAGGGAAATGGGAGAAAGAAAAATTGGAACTCAAAATCTTGTTCAAAAATGGATATTGAAAATTGTCTTTAAATGTAATTGGAAAAAATACTATTTACACAAGTTTTCTTAAAATAACAAATCATTTGTACAAACATCTGTTCTAATACAGTCATTTGGAAGACAATGTGATGCCAGGGAAAGGGCACTGAATTTGGACTTAGGGGGACCATCATGGTTCTACTACTTAATTCTTCTGAGATGCTTGGCAAGTCATGTTTGCGTTCTGAATTTCAGTTTCTGGATCAGACCATTGTGGTCCCTTTCTAATCAATGACCCTATTACAATTATTGCATATCTGTCCTATACAATATGTATCAAACATACGAAATATTGTTCTGGATCACTAGAAGACCATTCTCTAACGGGGGAAAAAACACAATATAATCAAACTGCACATACTTGCTCAGTAATACTATGGGAACGATAACTACACTTACAAAAAAAACCACCCAATTAATCAGCATTAAATATCTATGAAAATAGTTCCTTTGCAAGAAAAGCTTCTAGGAAAAAAAATTAAAAAAAAAACTTCTAAGAAGTAATTTTTATTCCTAAAGAAAAAGTGTCATCAGGGCTGTAGCTAACAGGCATTTTCCAGAGGGAATTCAACAAGTCAGAGCCTTTCAAAAGCGCTGGGCTTCAAAAAGGGATCCAGAAGTAGATCGCCTAATCCAGCTCCTCCATTTTACAGATGAAGAAGGTAAACGGAAGCTTCAGTTGTAGTCTGCCTGAGGTCAAACAGTAAGTAAAGTGGGGATTTGAATCCAAGCCCAGGTCTTCAGCCACTGGAATACACAGCTGATCTTAAATCTAATAACACATACTCTGCCCTGCCTAAAGGTCATCTCAGGCCTAGGCTAACAGTAGCAAGTTCCGAAGGAAGGAGGTCTGACCCAGACCCCGATCCCGATCGCGTGGAGCTGGAAGGGTTTCCAGAGACCATCTAGTCCAACTCCTCTATTTTGCAGAGGCTTTCGCGGCTCAAGGAGAAGAGGCATTTGGAATTATTCTGCGGCTCTAACCAGACACTCCAATAACCACCCGAAGTGGGGGAGCCGGGCAGGTTACCTATGGGTAGCTGAGCTCCCAGCAGGAGCCCCAGGGGATCGGGGCAGGACAGCAGCTAGGGGAAGGATTTGGGGGCAAGGGGTGGAGCTTTAGCGAGCAGGTCCATTTCAGGGCTCGACCCCTGGTTTGGTTACGGTAGGTGCAAAGCACGAGAAATGTTAAGTGTACTCTGGGGTATGGGCATGAAGTACGTGGAACAGAAGGACTCGGAGGGCTCTCTGCTCTCCGTGTGGCCCTGCTCCACTTTTCCCACCTGCGAAATGGGGATGATAAGTGGCCCCGCCTCCAAGGACGGCTGTGGGACCGCAGTGGTTTGTACCCTTTAAGCTCCGCGGGAGCAGCAGTCCCTTCAAGGACGCGGCTGCCCGACGGTCCCCCGAACTTCCCAAGTGCAGGACGCGCTTTAAATCTCTCCTCCCGGCCCCAGGCTCTCACCAGCCCTAGGAAGGCAGCGTACAGCACAAGGGAAGTGAACCAGCGTAGCACGTTACCAGCTCCGCATCTCCCGCCGTCGCCACCGACCACGAGCACCTTGGCGTCCGTCCCCAGCACTTCCCCAGCCTGGAAGGGCCCCGCGGGAAGGAGCCGCTGTGCGGCCGGGGCCGGGGCCCCGCCGCGCTCCAGCTCCAGCTCCTCCAGGTCTGCTGTGCCCCAGAACCGGCCGTACGGATCTAGAGCCTCCGGCTCTAGTCCTAAGGAGCCAAGGGGCGCGGCCGGCCTAGCCCCGCCCCCGCGGCCCCACACGGAGTCTCCGGAGGCGAAGCTGCCTCTCGGCTCCGGGGCTCCATTCCTGGAGGAGCCCAAGGGCCCGCTATCCAGCCCACGCGCTCCCGACCGTGCTCTCGGCGCATGCGCTGACACCAACTCGCTTGCCCGCGCAGCTTCACTACCCCTCCCTGCGGAAAGATCGTAGAGTTCTTAGAGACGTCGGGTGTCGCTCTTCTGTTGTCACGTAGGGGCCCTGTACACAGAACAGCTACGGATTCTGGCTTCCCCCGACATTTAAGACTGCTTCCTTCCTAGGTCAAACATGCCGTCTTGTTTTGTTTGTGTGTGAAGGGCCAGGGCCGTAACTGGGAGGTGGGAGAAAGAAGGACGTGGGCTCACGGAGACCGCAGCCTGGGCCCCGAGATCCTGAGGGGAAAGAAGAGACCGGAAGTTCTTGGCCACTTCCTCTCCTCTTCTCCCTCCAGTTCCTTTAGGGCCCCAGGGTCGAGGCCCAGACCCTTTCTCTAGACAATTCGATAGGCACTTCAATGAATTCCTCGCTTGAGCAGTGAAAAAGGGCAGTGAATTTGGAGTCTTGGCCTAGTAAGGAAGGGAGTCACCGGACCGCTGTTGAAATTATGCCTTTCCTCCTTGACGCCCCTTTAAGACCTTGAGCTAAGACCTTTGAACTGTCTTCTATTAAAGGGGAGGCTTGGACTCCTCGACCTTTGACTTTTCTTCCCGGTCTAGTGATCATTAAATTCAATCAACAGTGATTAAGTCTGTAATAAATGGTGAGAGATTATTCTCTGTTCTGTTCTGTTTCCATAGAGGTTGTGACTTGACTATAAAGAAAAGAAATCGGAGGGGGTCACATCAGTGATAGCGTTAGGGGAAGTAGCCTGTAGTCAGTCACAAGAGTTTATTCAGGCACAAAGTCGGGATGAAGGGAAGGGTTAAAACACCTGTTACAGTATCGGGAAGCTGACCTTAAAGTTTCTGCAAAGGGGCTCAGGCCTAAAAGCAGCTGGATCAAGGACACAGCCAAAGGTTTTTGCAGGCCTTCTTGCTCGATAACTTTTATACATAGCACCTGGCTTCATTAATAGAACAGGGGACATACTTCTATTTGAAGGAAACATACACAGATTTTATCAGAAAGACTGTCAGAAGGGAACTGACCAATCTGTCTGCTGAAGGGAGGGACTGCATCACATATTAAAGCTCTTCTCTATTTTGTAGTTATTCTTCCTTTTCCTAAAAAAGAGCAGAGCCCACTTCTGACTAGAAACTCCCACGTCCTTTGGGTGATTCTTCTTTTTTAAATATAAAGCTTTTTATTTTCAAAACACATGCATAGCTTCCAACATTCTCCCTTGCAAAACCTTGCGTTCTACTTTTTTTTTCTTCCTCCCACCAGATGGCAAGTAATCCAATATATGTTAAACATGTGCAATTCTTCTAAACATGTTTCTATAATTACCATGCTACATAAGAAAAATCAGACTAAAAAGGGAAAAAATGAGAAAGAAAACAAAGTGCAAGCAAACAATAACAAGAAAGGGAAAATACAATGTTGTGATCCACACTTGATCCCTACAATCCTTTCTCTGGGTGCAGATGGCTTTTTAAAAATATATATATAGCTTTTTATTTCTAAAATATATACATGATTTTTTTAAAACATTCATTCCTGCAAAACCCCCTGTTCCAATTTTTTTCTGAGAGGTATGCCTAAATCATGAACCTATTTCCATCTTATCTTGGTAGAGGGTGTTAGGTATGGGTCCATGCCTAGTTTCTGCCATAATAGCTTCCAATTTTCTCAGTAGTTTATTTGTCAAATAGTGAGCTCTTATTCCAAAACCTAGGGTCTTTGGGTTTGTCAAACACTAGATTACTATACTCATTGACTATTTTGTTCTGTAAATCTAATCTATTCCACTGATCAACTACTCTTATTTCTTAACCAGTACCAAATGGTTTTGGTGATGAATGTGAATATAGTTTTAGGTCTGGCACAGCTAAGCCACCTTCATTTGCATTTTGTTTCATTAATTTCCTTGAAATTCTTGACCTTTTGTTCTTCCAGATGAATTTTGTTATTTTTTCTAACTCTGTGAAAGAATTTCTTAGGAGTTTGATTGGTATGTCACTGAATAAATAGATTAATTTAGGTAATAGTGTCATTTTCATTACATTAGTTGAGCCTACCCATGAGCATTTAATATTTTTTCAAGAGATTAGATCTGACTTTATTTGTGTGGAAAGTGTTTTGTAATTGTGTTCATATAGTTGTTGATATTGTCTTAGCAGATAGACTCCCAAATATTTTATAATATCTACAATTATTTTTATGCTACCTTTCAGCAGGATATAGTTTCCTTCCTTATCTCTTTTAACTAGATCTACTTCTGCTTTTGCTTGATCTGAGATAAGGATGGCTACCCCTGCTTTTTTGGCTTTACCTGAAGCATAATAGATTCTGCTCCAACCTTTTACCTTTACTCTATATGTATCTCCCTGCTTTAAGTGTGTTTCCTGTAAACAACATATTGTATCTACAATTATTTTAAATGGAATTTCTCTTTGTGTCTCTTGCTGCTGGACTTTGTTGGTAATATATAAAAATGCTGATGACTTATGTGGATTTCTTTTGTATCCTACACTTTTGCTAGTTATCATTGTTCCTATTAGTTTTTTTAATTAATTCTCTAAGTATACCATCATATCATCTTCAAAAAGTAATAATTTGGTTTCCTTCTTATCTGTTCTAATTCTTTTAATTTCTTTTTCTTCTCTTATTGCTAAAGCTAACATTTCTAATACAACATTGAATAGTAATTGTAATAGTGGGCAACCTTGTTTCACCTCTGATCTTACTGGGAATGGTTTTAGTTTGTCCCCATTACATCTTATGCTTGCTAATGGTTTTTAAAAATGCTAAGGAAAAATTTTTTTAGATGTTTAAGGAAAACTTCATTTATTCCTATACTGTCTAGCTTTTTTTTTTTTTTTAATAGGAATGGATGTTGAATTTTATCAAATACTTTTTCTGCATCTTATCTGCATGAGATAATCATAAGATTTTTGTTAGTTTAATTATTGATGTGGTCAATTATGCTAATGGTTTTCCTAATATTCAACCAGCTCTGCATTCTTGAGATAAATCCTACTTGGTCATGTTGTATTATCCTGGGGATAACTTGCTGTAATCTCTTTGCTAATATTTTGTTTAAGAATTTTGCATCAATATTCATTCAGGAAACTGGTCTATAATTTTCTTTCTGTTTTGATCTTACCTGATTTAGGTATCAGCACCTTGTCTGTGTCATAAGAAGAATTTAATAGGATTCCTTTTTCCCCTATTTTTCCAAAGAGTTTTCATAATATTGGAATTAATTGTTCTTTAAATATTTGGTAGAATTCATATGTAAATCCATCTGGCCCTGAGATATTTCCTTAGGGAGTTGATTAATAGCTTGCTTAATTTAATTAATTTTGCTGCACAAAAAGAATCAGACTTTGAAATAGTGTACAATTGACCTGTGAAGGAAATCAAAAATGCAGGTGGACAAAAATAGAGGGATTGGGAATTCTATGTAGTGGTTCACACTCATTTCCCAGAGTTCTTTCGCTGGGTGTAACTGGTTCAGTTCATTACTGCTCTATTGAAATTGATTTGGTTCATCTCATTGTTGAAGAGGGCCCCATCCATCAGAATTGATCATCATACAGTATTGTTGTTGAAGTATATAATGATCTCCTGGTCTGTAAGGGTTAAAAAGCCTCTAGAAGCAAGGAGTGCAGTTCAAGGCATGTGGGAGGACTGAGGGATAAGAGGTTCTGAGGCACAGGAGAGTCCTACATGGAGGTGGGGCACAACCCCAAGAGGCGGTGTCTGATTCCAGGTACCATGCCTCCCTCCTTAGTGCTCTCAAAGCCCAGCACGCCTCCCTCTTTCTTCTCGGGCCAATCCCATTATGCCAGGTTCCTAGAGGACTTCCTCCTTCCCCCATATCATCAGTGGGGTATAAATATGTGCTATCTCAGAATAAAGTTCTCTTTTGCTTCACCCCTATCTCCTGATAGTCTGTCTCTATGGGATCCGGGTTGGTGCCCGAAGACTGGTAAGTATGGCCTAACACATGCTAATATCATCAGCACTGCCCATTAATCCATTCAAAACTCCTGTGTCTTCATTTCAAAAGACTTTAGGCTTTATGGCCCAAGGCAAAAAGGAATTGTGGTGTATTGACTATAATATTCAGAAAAATTTTTTAAATACAGTTCAGTTAATTTCTAAGAAACCTTACAAGGATAAGACCTTGCAGTTAGAGAAAGTGGAGTTTTGTACTTATAAAACTATAAAACCTCTAGGATCGTCTTTGGAGAGTTGGAACTCCTCTTTTCTTACCTCAAGTATTTTCCACTTCCACAAGTGGACTTGATTTCCCAACCCCCTACAAGTATTTTTAGAATGGTTTGGAAAATTGCTCTCTTAATCACTAAAATAAATAGACAGTGTGTGATCTTTGACCCAGGAGGAAAAGTAATATCAGATTTATTGATTCACACTCCTGAAGTATAATTCGGTATCAGAAATTCAAACTTTGACTTTAGGCTAAAGAATTCAGGGATATCATGGACTGAAGCTTTCACAGCTGAGTGTCCTTTTTTCATTAACTGTATAAGTGGCAAACCACTGAAAAGGTATCAGCTCTTTTAAGAACTTCGAGAGCCAGTGAGAAGGTAAAGTGCTCAGATAAATATTATACCCTACATGTTCATCATATCTTTTATAATCAGGCTGCTAGAGTCTTATATTTGCAAATTGTGATAACTAAAGAAGAAGCTAGGAGCATGGCAAAAGGCTATATAGCTTATCTTTCTTTTTACTCTCCTCTACTCCTTATGGGACAAAACCCTTATGGTTTGAAAGTTAATGTTTTAAGACCAATGGACATTATGGCTTATAAATATTTTGCTTTTAGATGTTTTTGCATTGAATTTGATTTTGCCCATTCCATTGGCATTTCTTATAATCCTACCAGTAAAGTCATTATTGCACAGACTATATCCCTAAGATCTTCTCTTCTAAACAAGAGAAGGGAATTTTGGGATACGCACAAGATGTGGCAATATATATATATGTGATTGCTTGCAATTTTTAAATTTTGATTTTACATTTTTTAAGTATTTTGATTTTACAATACTAAGTTATTTTGATTTTATATTTTTAAGTTATTTTGGTCTTACATTTTAAAGTTATTTCAGTTTTACATTTTTAAATTCTTTGCATTTTATCTTAGCAAAGCACTTCTGGCATACACAGAAAGTGCAGCTAAGTGACTGATTGACTTTTGTTTGACTTTTGTTCATCTTTTTGACAACAACTTTGTTTCCACTGTGATGTAGAAAGGCCCGGATGGCATTTGGAAAGGCCCAAGTTGGGCCCCGGGTACATTCCTTTCATTCTAGATGCAGATCCAGCAGCAGAGGAGTTGGTCCCCACCAGAGATATTTGACCTGGTGATCCAAGAGAAGGACCAGACAACAGCCCAGAGGGACCAGCCAGATGTCAGCAATCCTTCAGATGCTGATGGCAGCAATGTCCCTCCTGACCGTGACACCAGAGACAGCAGACACAGTTCCAGTGTTGCAGCTGAAATGGACTGTTTTGGGTGATATGCAATATAAAGACTGTAAATGGACAATGGGCCTGCTTGCTTCTCCCATGGCTACTTGCCATATGGTGGCCTGGGGAGAGCTTTGCACTATGCTTTCTATTGAAGGACTATGCTTTTAAATTAGTGGGTGAAAAGCCAACACACCTACCTGCCATTGTTATTGAGACTATGTTACTTGACATGACTTGGCTTATGTGCACTTTTATCTGCAAAACTAGAATTGATCTAGAATTGTGAAAATTGTGAGAATCTAGAATTGATCTAGAATTGTGAAAATTGTGAGAATCTAGAATTGATCTAGAATTGAGATAAGTGCAATAGAATTGTGATAAATGTAACTAGAATTGTGACACCCTATCTCACTGATATTTAATTGTTAACTAGAATTGTTATGTTTTACCTTGTTGACTTCCCACCTTAGCATTGACATCCTACCTCATTGGCGTCCAACCTCTTTGGTTTATTATCTCCTTGAGTATGACTTTAATGAATGGGTTGAACACTTGGCCACTGTTAAGCCTAGTTCTCATTGTCATACTTCTGTTTACTGATCTGCTGCTTTGTACCTCCTTGGGCATAATACTGTCATCTCATGGATCAAATGAACTATATAGCTGGTGCTAAAAGTTTAGCTTGATGAGATGAACGGTTCCTGCAAAACAAGAGAAGGGAATTGTAAGGATCCTTTAAATGGGCGGCCACAGTGCAACAGGAAATTGAGTGGCCCAGAAATAATCTCTGTGGACATAGGACTGCCTTGTGGGTGGGATCCTGGCCATATTGAGATAGCTTTATAATGGGTGACGGCTCTCTCACTGGTTGGCTGTGTGTGTGACCTCACAGGTCCTTTATAAGCCCACTGCAGGCAGCAAGGTGCTCTCCTTAATCTGACTCCCTAGCCTTGGGTAGCCGAGCCAAGCTGATGGATAGCCGAGAGAGGTAAGGAGTTTGGTAGTGAACATGTGGGTCTTCAGACCAGGTGTTCACTAGGGAGTTAACAAGTCAGGGCATTAAGTCAGGGCATTTTGTGAGTAGGTATAATAAAGGCTTTTAGTTTACACACGGCTGTTTTTGAGCGTGTTATTGGTTATTAAACTATAGATTCAAGAAATCATGGACCAGAGACTTTTGAAGGCCTCAGAGGAGGCGAGCCAGGTAGAGTTGACACTGCAAAGGTCAGTGGTCAAAGGTACTCTGTTGGGCCTAGGACAGACTGGTAATAGTAACTGCTAAGAGGGAATGTTACAGATATTCCCTTCAGATCACAACCTTTTCATACCTGCCTTTCTTATGTGACTATTAACCACATCTTTATCTACTCAAGCCAAGGTTCCACTGGACATGCTGGGGGCCTACCTCGCATTCTATGCACGTTGCATGGAAATCAGTGTTGTACCACACAAGACTGTTCATAGGCTGTCTGTCCCTCTTGTCACAATCCTAATTTATATGGAGGATTAACAATTTTTAAGAATGAAACTGGGAGAACATACGAAAAGTAGAAAAGTTCTGTGTGGATTTTCATAACAGGCTTACTAATCCACAAATAACAAGTTTTAAATTTCAGTATATTTCTTGGTCCCCTTTCTCAGCTGATAGATGGTTTGTGTTCACAGTGGTTACATATTCCTTTTGGTATTATCATTAATATCAAATCAGGAAAGCAAATCTGCAATGAAGAAAAATAAAATGTTTATAAAGCAGAATAGAAATGTTTTATGCTTTATACAACATTTTGGGTTGATCTATATTATTATGTTCTTCTTTTGGGAAATAACTTTACTTGAACATATTTGGAATATATATCCATTTCTTATAATGGACAATTTTGCATCTTTTGTGGAACATAACATTTCCTCCATTTCATCTACTTTTTTGTTGTTAAGAGAATTTATAAACAAACCCATAGTTTCAGGACTTAATTTTTAAAAATTTTATTGCATTGACCAAAAAGTTTCACAATTTTCTTCTGAAGTACATTAATTTTCAAATTGTTAAAAAGCTTATTTTGTTTTTGAAAAGTTGCAAAGTCTACAATCAATTGCATATAAAAATGGGTCACAAATCATACCCTTAAAAACAAAGTCATTAAAAATGTAAAATAGCAAATATTTAAACTACAGAGCATTATAGGATCAAATCCAGCATATAATTCAAGCAGAGTTCTATATTTAAACAACAATTATGTCCAAAATAGCATCAAATATAGGCAGTGAGAAAAGTAGGGATGCATTGCTATAACATGTACCTGTAATATTAGTATTAGCATAATATTAGACTTCCTAGAGAACAAATTTTCCCACTAATTTCAAGATATGTAGAATAAAGCAAATTCTCAGATATTACAAAACAAGGTGATAACATAAAAACCTTGCATTATGTAAGAAGTCTAAAATAAACACAAAGTCAAAACTATTTTTTTTTAATACTGCAGGGTTCTGTTTATCCTAGCTCTAGCCTTTGAGCTGAAAAGGCATAATTACAAAAATACACTTTCATCTAAACCTGTTCTATGCAAAAGTTACACATTAGAGACTGTAATGTTTGGTCTCATTATCATCCTTAAGTTGAGAAGTTCTTGTTTTTCCCTTTCAGGTACAAGCTAGTAGTAATAGTAATAATTGTATTAACTAGTTAAGTTTAAACATGAGGGCACAGATTTGGACCACCTGTCCTTTCCATGCCTATGGAATGGATATACCACCCTTCACTCACTCGTTGTTTGCCCTAGGCAAAGGAATGTGAGCTTCTGGAGGGCAGGGAATGTGTTTTGCTTTTCTTTGTTCCCCCAGAGCCTAGCACAGTGCCTAGTATAGCACAAAGTAGGTGCTTAATAAATGCTTATTGACTGACCTCCAAAGTTTGTGAGGCAGCCCAAAGAATTAGACTGACAGCAACAATTTGTCAGTGGGAGTGAAACAGCCAGCAACAGTTCTTTGTAATCACTAACTGAATGTACTTGGACATACTAACTGCTGACCATTCTTCTTAACTCAATCCAGTTACAATTAATCAAAGGATCAAAGGACAGATGGCAAATGACACTATCAATGGGAACTTAAATATAATAATGCAAATATACCTCCAGACCTGGGGGGTAAAACTTATTTGTTCAAGTTTTGGGAATAAGTACTGAAGTATTTTTTCTTCCTTCTTGAAAATACTTTTTTAAAGGGATGTAGAATGCTAAGGAAATCATTTCATAAACACAGTTACGAAATACCTTTTTTCAACTTTAGTTTCATTAAAGTACCTAATTTGTACCAAAGTATGCCAACTTTAGTTGGTATACTGGCACAAGGCTTTTTTCTTGGCAATCATTTGAGTACAATTTCAGTACAAAGAAAGAACATGCACTGCTTTTTAAAATGTTCATGTAGTGATTCTGTATCTGAAGTTTAAAACCAATGAAAATTACATAATATTTTATATACATATATATGTATATATTATATAATATTATATATATTAAGTATATATTATAATATATACATAACATATATATATATATATATATATATATAATACAATACATAAAACAGGTAATGCTTTGTGCTGAAGCTTCTCAAGTCTGACAGGTGGGAATATGAAATACAATATAATACAAAGATACACTTAATTAGAATGGTATTTTGAGCTTCACATGCTTAATTCTATAATACATAAAAGTAAAACATTTAAAAGGAACATTAAGTTCAGCACCAATGTAATTTAATCTTTCTTTGGTGAAAAAAGTTGAGCATTCATAAGCCAAGCGCACAGTGAGAACATGACCTGTAGGACTGTTTTTCTGCTTTTGTCAAATTCTTTAGTAAAATATAATACTAATAATAAATGTTGTGTCCCTGAAATAAATTGATGCCAACTTAATTGTCATTAGATAGTCATTTGGATCTATCACCGACAAATTAGCACATGTACAAGAGAAATTTTTTAAAAGTCAGGAAAAGTATATAATAAATTTTTTGTTTAAATCCACACATTTACAAACATCCTCTTTATGTCCTATCACCTAAAAATCACTAATTATATACTCAGATATTTGCACAGAACTAATTTGATTTTAAGCAGATTTTAATAGTCATTTTCAGCAATATATGTTCTTACTAAAAGTTCAGTACTTTAAAGAAACTTTCATTTTGCTTATCCCATTAAGAGTGAAAGATGAGAGGAATTCTTGGATTGAGAAATGGTAATTCCCACCACCTCCACAAATGCAACATGCTTAAAAATAGTATTTTTTAAAGGCACCAGGAATAAAAACTTTCTTTGCCATGATTCCTGGCCCATCTAGGAAAGGAATGTTTGCTTCCCAAAGGGAGACTCCAAAATGATCAATAAGGCACAACCATGGTAATTTACTTTCTATTTTCCTAGCAAAGGATAACAAATTGTTAAGTATAGCCTGGCACTAACAATCTTCTCATTGGCAATTATATTTTTAAAAATGAGTCATTACTATGTTATGTTCATTGATTAGCTCTTTTCTTTGGTTAATTAAAAAGGACAGGGTAGTTGTTACTTTTTTTCTTACCCCTATTTTCATTTGCCAAAATGGGTCAGTCACTACTAACACTCATAAAACATAGGGTACTAACAAAAAGTAAAACTCTCTTTAAGAATCTCTTATACTGAAGTCAAATTTATGAAATAGCATCAGCTTGATTCTGTAAGCTGAGGTAGTCAATAATGATTGTCCATGATTATGTGCTAAGAAAAGGTTACATTTAAGTCCAGATGGCTTTCTAAATTAGTTAGAAATAGCATTCTAATGCACAAATTAATTTTTCAGAAATGAAAGAAATTATACTCTTTTCTAATGTTAGTTTTTAAAATATTAATCATAAGGCATTCTTTTCCAAAAAGAGGGAAATCTCCAGAGGTGTGGTAACAGAAACTATAAAAGGGGAAATGTTAAAATTCCTTGATGAAATGTATTTCTACTACCCAAAAAGCATATATACACATATATGTATAGCGAGGAAATTTTCCATGTTTTTTGCAAAAACCAAACCTTATATTTTATTTATTTATTTATTTATTTGCTGAGGCAATTGGGGTTAAGTAACTTGCCCAAAGTTACACAGCAAGGAAGCGTTAAGTGTCTGAGACTAGATTTGAACTCAGGTTACACCACCTAGCTGCCCCTATATTTTATTTTCTAACAACTAAGTTTTAAATCAAATTTGTACAACAAAATTGTGACAGTGAATATTTTTATGGATATTTATTTTCACAGGAAGAGTTGTCTAATATTGTATGATTATGCAATTTGAATGCCAGCAATGAAAATAACTATGAACATTTCCTTTTGTTGTTGAAAAGTATAAGAAAAAAAAAAACTTCCTATAAAACATAAAAAAAATTTTCTTATAAAACATTAGCTTCTAATATTCATGAAAGGCCAAGGAATGTGCACTATTTTGGCCAGAAGTAAGTACAAAACTACAAATTGAAAATCAAATAGTCCCAATTATTGCTGCAACACTGATGCTTCTGTCAGAAATAGTCTAAATCTTCCAAAAATCCTGTTTACCCAAAAAGCAATGCTAGTGATCAATTGTCAAGCTACCAAGGTAGTGAAATTTCCCCCCAAGACTGAGTACTATATTATGATTTGAATTTTTTAAAAATGCAGATGGTGCTTTTGTGGTTGTTAATACTACTGCAGAAGAAACTATCATAGGGGAAACTCTAACATAGATATCACAATTCTTTCATATTATATAATAAACTCCTTTTTTGGAAAGTATTTTGTTTTAATCAACCAAGATCCACCTTTCAACCTTTTACCCCAACCCTAATTGAGAACACAAGAAAAATAAAAGCCACTTTAATATAAAAACATCACCCTCCAATTTGTATCCTAGTAACACCAAAGGATCAAGTATTACAAATTTACTATATTATTTTAAAATTCAAAATAACTTAAATTTCCATTTAATATTTTTCTATTATGAAAGGGTTGCTAAAGCTTTAAGCCAATTTGTATATTTACAATTTATGCTTCTGAAAAATAAATGAGTTGATGTTTTACACTAGTATTACAGTAAGATATCCATGCACTGTGGAATGGAATTAAGTATAAGCTCCATCTACTTGGTATTCCATTCAAGGAAATTTAATCAACTTACATAGTCAAAGCCTATCCAATGTGAAGCACTAAGTAGACAAGATTATGGATCATAGAATTCCCTCATTTTATATATTAGAAAATGATGGCCAAAAGTTTAAATGATGCATTGCCCAAGGTCACAGAGGTGTAACAAGTAGTAGAACTCAGATTTAAACTTGGGCTCCACCCATTTCTGATTTCAAATACTCTTTTACAACAAGCTGTAATAGTGTAGCTACAATGGGATATAGTAGCTAGCTTTGATAGGAAATTAAAAGATTTGCCAGGCACTTTACAAATATTTCATTTTATCCTCACAATTTACAAAAGATACATTTTGTAGATGAAGAACCTGAGACAGAAATTAAGTGACATAGGATAGGGTCATACAGCTAACACTGTGCCACCTAGTTTCTTGCTTTACCAGGCTGTCTCTCATAAGGAAACAATGGGATATAAAAGCAAAAGGTGCTGTAGGAAAATATATATACCAAAGCCTTCCAGTTTGTTCTTTCACTAAATGTATCATGAAAAGTTTAAACTATATAACTTTGAAACATTTAAAAATATTAATAAAATGCATTCTTTTATGACCAACAAAAAACATGTTGACAATGTCCTCCTTCCCTTAGACTATTTAGTGCTTTTATATTAGACCAGCCATTCTTATCCATTTCAATTCTCCATAAGTTAAATTTTGGAGTCCTCTAGCAAACTCTATCATGGTTGCATAATCCAAAGCTAGATCAGAAACCTCAAAATCTAAACAGTGTTTATTATGTGGAAGGATAACACTAGTGATTATTTTTTGAAGGAAAAGGAGGAAGGAAAATAATCAATAGGAAAATATGTCAGTAGAGGAAAGGAAGAAAGAGGTTTCTATGGTTAAAAAAAAAAAAAAAAAAAAGCACCACTAGCTACTTCACTGCTACTTAAGACATAGCTTGCCTAAATCAAAGCTACTAAAAAAATTTTTTTTAAAACTTTCTAATGAGTTAAAAATATTAAACTCCATCCAGATGTAGGAAATGCAATAGGGATAAAAAGGGAATATATGAGTTTACAGCATCACGAATAGAATTTAGAGATGGAAGAAACTTTGGAGAACATTAAAACAGGAATTCTAAATCTTTGGTGTATTATGACCTTTTCTGGCAGTCTGTTGAAACCTCTGGATATTCTTTCAGAATAATATTTTTAAGTGAATAAAATAAAACATATAGGAGTACAAAAGAAATAAATTATATAAAAGGTCATAAAATATTTTTTTAAAAAGTTTTTGGACTCACATTAGGAATCCAATCCAAAATAATCTTCTTATTTCTTAGACGACAAAATGAGGAACAAAAAAGGTTAAATAACTGTTCAAAGATAACACACAACAGTAAAGCAGAGGTTCCAAGCAGCAATTCAGATCTAGAATCTTAGAGATTCAATCATTTTCCCCATTATAATATCCTGCCTCATTTACAGGCTAAATGAGGAAATTGCTTCAAAAAATCATTTACATATACATTTTTTTAAAACTTAGGTTATTTCAAAACTAGAAATAATAGGAAAATTTTCTATCAGGAATCCACTGGTAATATAAATATGGAGTTACTTCTGAGGATAGAGACTAGATCATTAACTGACTTCATTAATCTAGGGAACTTCCTAATTACCTCTATCAATGCAAGTAAGCCCTTTTTTGTAATTTATGCATTTAAGAGAGTTGCCTAGTGTGCATAATCTATGTCAAATTGCTAGCTTTCTCAATAGGCCTGAGAGAGAATACTGGGGGAAGGAGAGGAAAAAGAGGGCAGAGCAGAAAGTTGAGAATTTTGAAACCAAAAATTTTAAGAAATGAATATTAAAATTTTTATATATAAATGGGGGAAAATAAGTTTGTTTTTAAAAGAGTTTCCTGGATAATTGAAAAATTAAGTTAAATTGCCCAGGGTTTGCCAATCTAGCATATATCAGAGGAGAAATTGAACTCACACCTTCCTGGTTTTGAAATTAGCTTGTCATTCAATATGCCATTTTTACCTTAGATTACTGAGAGTAAAATAGAAAAATAAAAAAAAAACAAAAAACAAACCCTATACCTAAAACAATAGTCCTATTACTGATATTTTATACCAGCAATTTCTCAGATTTAAATTGACATTTTTATAATGAGCAAGATATTTTAACTCTTAACCATACCTAGGCTTAAGTCAAAGCTAATAATCAAACCCTAAAGGTTTTGTCAGTGGTCACAAAAGGTTTCTCTAAATTTGGAAAGAGTACATCTAATCAGGTTTATCCATTTGTAGGAGAGTGTAATAAAATAAGTGAGTCATTTTTTGGTGATGAATAGAAATTAAAGCTTGGGTAACTGTCATATCGGTGTTTCTAAAGATAGAAAAAAAATTACCTTTATTATGTATGCAAAAAAAATTATGTATATACAGTTATAAATCTTAAAATACTGCTGTTCAAGAAATGCTGCAGTCATAATCTAGAAATCCCAAAACTTTAAGATTTTCTGAATCTAAATGGAGGGATGACCATTATCCTCCCATGTGACATTTATATTATATGTATATTATATGTAAAAATAATTGATATACTTTGGCATTGATATACTACTACCCTGGAACAGGACCTCGAGTCACTTTTTTGGGTAAAATTAAAGAACTTCTTTTTCTTATCTACCATTGTGATTTGAACATTTAAGGGACCAATCATGAGAATGAAGGAGAAAAAAAGAAGACCAAAGAATTCTAGTGTTGGGCCTTTTTCTAAATAAAAATGTGTCTGGACAAAATAAGATAAACCAAGGTATAATAGGCCATCTTGATACAGTATATTATTCTGTCTCTCTTTAGAAATTATAATTTATTTTAAAGAAAATTCTAAAATAATCTCTTAGTTTGAAACTTTCATAAAGAATTTATATCTCTGTTATAACCTTTAATTTTCTTAGTCTTTATACCTCAGACTATTTATACTATGGAGCTATTTTCTACATTTTCTTACACTCATTAAGTTGTTCCTTTAAAAGTAGCTTTTGTTCTTTAGTGAACAATAACTTTTATTATACATTAACAGCAATAAAATTTTAAAAAACATTTAGGGTTAATCCATGTTATACTTCCATTTTAGTTAATACTATTATATAAAAATTATATATATATATATATATATATACACATATATATGCAATATACACACAAACACTCAACATTGCTGAAAACTTATTTTTATTACAAACATTTAAATGATTTAGCTGTTTTAATAATATGGAAAATAGGGGAGGAGGAAAGTCCATTTCTTCAGGTTTTAGTCAACTGTTTCTTTCTCCAAAACTAGCCAAATTATAAAACAGTGAAAGGTTTTGAATCTCGTATGGGGTGAATTTTTGCATTTGCAGATATCTAATTACTTTGTAAAAACTGGCCAGTTTGGTATAATACTTTTTGGATTGTGTTCATATCTTATGGTAATTGGAAAATAAACTTTATATTGGCAAAAATATAGTTGGTCTCAATTGTGTGTGTTTCTGTAGATCTTGCAAAAACATTTTTCAAGTAAAAAATATCACTCCACATTGCTAAAGAAACGACATGAATAAAAAGATTGTTATTTTAAATATAATTATGCATAATTATGAAATAGTTCTACCTATAAGCAGAGGGCAATATGATCAAAGGACATATGGTTGGTTGTTTTAGCTGAAATATAAAGACCTAGAGAAAAAATGAAAAATAAACCAGTATGTTTAACAGAATTTTGCATAAACATTATAAAGGTAACTGAATAATTATAATAGAATGAATGAATGAAAGTTTCATCTTAAAACAACTAAGAGAATGCCATTATGTTGTAAATTATTTAAAATCCTATTAAAATAAAGTATCATATTTAATAGGTGTGCAATTTTAATTTTCAAGTTGCCAGATAGCAAGTAAAATACTGCCCAAAAAATAAAACTACTGAATTTTCCACAAAACTTCAATTTACAACCATACCTCCTTCACCCAAAAGATAACAAATTATCATACAATTTATCTTTGTGATAGTTCTAGCCACGTTTTTCTAATATGAAAATACCTTCTTTGTACCTAAACTAAGAAGGGAGGAGAATTGGACCTATTTTCACTCTACCTTATAAGACTTTCCCTTTCCTAACTCCACTCCCTCCCCGAAGATGAACAAATTTGAGGAAAAAGATAGAGCCAAATCATACTTGATAAAGGAAGAAAGTCATCTAGCAAATACAGGCACAATCTTTCCAGGTGTACAAAAGCTATCTCTAAGGAAGATCTTAATGTATATCCAAAATTATTTGTGTACAAATCTAGGATTTAACTACATGTTGAACATTAATTTGCAATGACTTAAACAAAAACAAAAATATAGACTAATCCTGAGGGTGAGGGGAAAAGGCTTTATTTTTGTTTTTAATGTGAATAAGTGATAAATTGCTGGCCAACTCCAATAGACTTCTGATGAAGAGAGCCATCTGCATGCACAGAGGCCTGTGGCAATCATAACAGTATTTTCACCTTTGTTGTTGTTGTTGTTTCTTTTGTTTGTTTTTTTCCTCTCATTTTTTTAATCTGATTTTTCTTGTGCAGCTTGATAAATGTGAATACATGTTTAGCAGAATTACACATATTTATAACCTATATTGGATTACTTGCTGTTTAGGGGAGGAAGAAAGTGGAGAGAGAGAAAAATATGAACACGAGGTTTTGTAAAGGTGAATGAATGCTGAAAAACTATCTTTGTATGTACTTTGAAAAATAAAAAAGGTACTATAAAAATAAGTGATAAATTAATTAGCATTTTATTTTTAGGGCATAGGTGGCAGGAATGTTAATAGAAAGGGAACTAAGATTTTTTCACACTGTTATGGGAATGTGAAATTATTTGACAAATGATTTCAAGTCACAAAAAGACCCAGTACATTCATGGAGAAGATTTTAAGCAATTAGTTCTATTAGAAATGGAGACTGCATGAAGAGAAGATTTTTGTCTATTTGTGCGTATAACTGCAGCTTGATGCATGCTTAACATGCCTCTAAAGAAAATAATCACCTTTTTGGACTTAGCAGACCCAGAATAGCAAAAGAATTTAAAATACAAGTTATCAAGTTCTTTCATTCATTCTATTGTACTTGGGATAGTGATTCAAAAACTTTAGTTAATTTGGGTTGGGGGTTTGTTTGGTTTTTTTAGACCCTGCAAACTACAGGCCATTCAAGTGTTAAAACACACTGTAGGCCTACAGTGGGGAATATAAAATGGAAGATTTGGCTGAATTCTGCACCACTCTGCTTGTAAGAGCACTGGTGACATTTGTGTCTTACATATTTAATGTGCATGCATTTCAGCTCCTGTCCTATTAAAGACCTCTTTCGGCTCAAAAACAGGAATTCACACTGGAACAAGTTCAGGAATATGAACACATTTCATAACTTATCAGCAGCAAAGCATAGAATTTAAGTGTCGATCTTCTGGAAAAGGCTAGGATCTATGCTTTATTTTTTTTTTTAAATTATTTAACATAGCATAAGAAGTTAAAAACAGAGATACCAGAACTATCAGTACCATAGTTTAGAGACCAAAAAAAGATTTCTGGTCCTAATCAGACTGCAACTCTTCAGTCTAGCTTGAGGTATTTTATCATCTTTATACATGCTAAGTAGCTTCCACAATTTCCAGAATTTGATTTTCTTGTGAGAAGCCTAAATTTTTCTCTCTTATACAACTGTGATTTGATTTTATGTCTTTTTTCCCCCAGTACCAAAATTCCTGCCCTAGGTCTCAGAAATGTCAGAAAGCTATTATTCAATGTTAAAAAAGGATACTTGCTGGGTAATGATCTTGTTTTACCATCCTAGTGTTATTCTTATAATGCTATTTAAAAAAAAAAAATTTCCAATTCATAAAAAAGAAAACTTGCTGTAACTTTAGAAAGCAAGTCCAGTATGACAGAAGCCCGGAGCATTACAAAACAGGATCAGAGTCTTTCTTTATTCCTGATGAACAACAGTGTGGTTCTCCAACATTTTCTCCATCTTTTCCTCTCCTCTGATGTTCATTTCTTTTCGTTTCCATTTTTCATGGATCCATGGGACTGAACAAAGCACAGCTCCTCCCAGCAGGGGTGGGATCCCAGCGAGGTAAAAGGCCACATCATAAGAACCTAGGTGATCCCGAAGTAAACCTAGAGGAAAAAGAGGTTATCACCAAGAGAAAGATCTTTAAATCTCTGAGTTTGCCTCATTATAATACCTCACTGTAGCTTTTAGGGAAGGATTCAAATCTGAGTGTCTTGAAAATAGTCTCTATTTTCACTTAATCTTTCTTGCCCTCAAAAAGCTTTCAATTGAATAGTACACCTTTTTTGGAGAACAGAGTATGAACTGCATTGATATGATAAAGAAGGGAGGAGGTCCTGTTATTTTTCAGTCATAAAAGTCTGATCTTTTGGGTTTTCAGGAAGCTGGCTGTATACATCAGGCCCTATCACTATGTAAAAGTACCTGTAGCAGATATAACCATGGTAGTAAAATATTCACAAGAAATCTCTGTCCTATAGACCAAGAGCATGCTGCCTTTATTTTGCATATTAGAAGGTGTTGCTTTCTTATGATGACTTAAAAAAAATACAACCAAGAAATATTAATGCATTTCTTCAGTCCATTATATTTTATCATCCAGTTTTCAAGGAAAGAGTAACAGTGTTGTCTCTTTATTCTAAGTATCTTGGTATATGCAATAATAAAGGAATTGTAGAGTTACTGGAAGGAGAGGAAAAGAAATTTAAATATATTTAAATGTCTTAAAATATATAATATCACAGAATATATAAATATATATATATATATATATATACATATATATATATATACACACAGAGAGAGAGAGGAGAGAGAGAGAGAGAGAGAGAGAGAGAGAGAGAGAGAGAGAGAGAGAGAGAAACAATACAAAGAGGGACCTAACTATGTCCCTCTAAAATAAAGACATTCCCTCCGGAATGAACTGTTTCCACTAATCCTCTTATCAGTTCAGTAACGTAGTCAAAAAAGGAAATTAGTTTAATCTGACATGACTAACAGATCAAGTATTTAAAGAGTTGTCATGTGAGAAAGGGATATTTGTGATAAAGGAATGCTAACTTTTTCATCTCTCTTTTCTTTCCCATATATTTCCAAACTATTCCTTTAATAATATGTTTTAGACTTTTGCCAAGTAGTAAACTCATGTTCCCTAGTCTACAATTTGCAAGCTCTATTCTTTTTTCTATTATTGTTCTGTGCTACCATTTACATGATAGTCTCCCTCAGGACCTATTCAGATACATAGTGTTGTTTGTGCCTACCCTACATGGATCCAGACTATAGGTCCTTCTTGAGTTCTTGTTGCTGCATTTTATAGATTTTCTTTTTATCGTTTTAATTTTTATTTTCATTCCAAATTCTTTCCTACCCTCCCCATCTCTCCCATTCTGTATTATATATTATAGGTTTGTCATCTTTTCCCTTGTTTTCAGTTTCTTTTCTATAATTCCTCATTATTTTCTTTTAGAGTATGTGCCTTATTTCATCACTTGTCCTTTCCTCTAATTTGTTTATTCTGATCTTCTGTGAGCTTAAATTTGATTAAATAGTATCTGAGTAAGAGAGTAAAGTGCATCAATTTAGGGCATGTACTTTGTGATAAAATGACTACTGAGAGGTCTCTTTTTTTGGCTACTCCCTTATCTTTAGCTGTGTTTGGTTAATTGGGCTTCACCATCTGATATTATTCTACCGTATCCTTAAAGCAACGTCACATAAAAACATATAAACGCTTTTCAAACTAGACCAAAACCTTTACTCTGCAACATTCTGAGCTAAAGGATCTTTTTCAAACACATTTAACATGTCCTTCTCAATGAGAATGTCCTTTTCCCCCTCGAGAATGAACAATAACCAAGATTTCCTCTTCCAGAACTAATTACTGTGGAAGGTCATTTGCCCTGGCCATTAAGCTCAAAGGGTTCCTAAAATTTAGCAGGTAAAAAATTGAGAGAGCAGCACAGCCCGGTAGATAGGAATTAGTCTCAAGAGCAAATCTTTCTGACCCTGAAATCTTGGTTATTTGGCTAAAGGCAAATCACTTGATTTCTCAGTGTCCCAGAAAACATAAACAGAGCAGATACTGATTTGCATTGGGAGAGGGAGTTTCCACATTGAGTACTTACACTGATATGAATGCACTGATGAAATTAAAGCCTGGACCAAAATATTAAAAATGACAACTATAAAAATGACAATGATTTTGTTACATTTACTATCACACTGCATGCATGTATATATACACATATACATATATATACACATATACATTTATCTACATACATATGTGTTATATATGTGTGTGAATATACACATACATATATTTTATTTATACATAGGTGTATACAGCTTGCTTCTCTTATTAGACTATGAATTCCTAATGAACAGGTTTTGGTTTTTAATTTTCCTTAGCACATGCCCAGTACATAGTAGTAAATGCTTAATAAATGCTTGAGGATTTCTCTTGGCAATTATTATATATAAAAATCTAGATTTTTATCAATAATATGTTTACAAAGAAAAGGACTAGAAAAGCATTTGTGAATCAAAACTATTCTAATTACATTTCACTTTCTTGATATCTTACTTTGTTTTCAATTATTTTCAAGCATTACATGTAATACAATATGTATTATGACCAGGAAAAGCACTTGTATAACACTTTTTTATATCTTATTTGTTTTCAAATTTTTTATATATTACATGTAATATAATTACTTATTATGGCTAGGGACCTCAAAAGCTTAATGTGGCTCTGCTTTCTCTGAATGCTTAATAGTCTCACATCTCCTATCCCACTAGAATAAAATAGGGATTATGTATAAAACTAAAATTTATTGTCTCTACTTCTAATCCTAATGTAAAGATAATGGCAAACATAAAAGCATAATATTGATGATAGTTGACCAATTAGAGGTGATGAGTTTGAATATAAGGGCCATTCCTAAGGAAGCAAAAGTAGGAAATAATTATCTAATGATAGGTAATACAATGCTACATTTACCTGCAATGGGTGGGCCCACAGTCATAGGTATAGACATGAATCCAAGCAGAAATCCTATAGCTTGGGAGACATCCTGGGCACCAAGTAACTCAAAGGCAATGGGTGCCATGATAGAAATGAAGCATCCATCAAAGAGACCCATGAAAAGGCAGACAGCTATGAGTGCCCCAAAGACATTACACAGTGGAATCATCATAGACATCAGGCCAATGAAAAAAAATGAGATAACCTAAAGACAAAATCAGAATGTCAGTGGTAATTACAGGAAGGAAAAAACATTATCATCAATGAGCCGCTTTAAATTTTAGGATTTTTTTTCCCCTATATACTCAAACCTCATCCATAATAACTTGCAAATGACTATATCTTTGCTTCTCACAGTGTTTCATTTCTTCTTGAATTAAGTTTGGGGTTTTTTTTCAGTTTCAATTTGGTAAATATTTTTTTAATTCTCCAAGCAAAGTTGAAATATAGTTGTTATACTTTCAATCCTCAAACTGTATTATATAAGCAGTAGTCATCAAAACCATTTTGTATTTGTAAAAAAAAAAGAAAAGAAAAAAACAAAAGCTGTGAATGCAATGGACTGGACAATGGAGAATCAGAAATAATCTAATTCAATAACACGGTTTGATGAACCTCCAAATGTAAAGAATACTGTATTTGACAAGAACTACAAGGAAAGCTAGAAAGTAATCTGACAGAAATTAGGCACTTTATAACATTTCTAATAATTTTTAAAGGTACTTATATTAAAAAATGCCATAAAAAATTTTAAGAGCAAATGATATGCCTTTTACAGATATACACAGGATACACACTCTTAAGCAAACAAGGAATAAAGGCAATTGTAAAAGATAAAATATCTAATTCTGACCGCGTCAAATTGAGAAGTTTTGGCTTAAACAAAATTAGTACATCCAGGTAGTGGTTCACTGGGAAAACAATCTCTGTATTAAGTATTTATGATGAGGGCTTATTATTTAAGATGTAGAAACACCTAGGAGAAGATTAAAATCATTCCCTAAAAGACAAGTGATTAAAGAATATTAAAAAATAGTTCTCAAAAGAACTGCAAGCTATTAAACCATATAAAAGAATGCCCCAAGTTACTAATAATAAGAAAAGTCACCAAAATAACCCTGAAGTTTTACCACACACCCTGCAAACTGACAAAAATGACAAAAGATGGGAACAGTCAATGTTGGAGTGATTGTAGACAGATGGACACTCTAATGTATTATTGGTGGAACAATGCATCAGTATAACCATTTTAGAAAGCAACTTGGAAAATGTGCAAATACAATGGCTAAAATATCTGTATCCATTGACTCAAAGATTCCAGCAAGTATATACCAGAAGGAGGTAACTGATTAAAAAGAGTTTCATATGCAAGATATTTTCTGGCTGTACTACTTATGATAGAAAAGAATGCAAAATAAAATAGATGTGACACGTGAATATATAATGGAATATATTACTATGCTGTCGGAAGCAGCAAATATGATGATGAAAACAGAGAAACATGAAAAGATTTATATGAAGTGATATAAAGTCAGAGCCAATAAAACAGTATACACAATTTTGATAATATAAATGAAAAAAAGAGTAATATCCACAAAACATTTCTTTAAAAAGATTGCAAAATTATGGAAGACAAGCATGACTAGAAAGAAGAGATAGAAGAAGAAACCTTTCCCTACTTCTCCCATTATTTTTTAGATATGAGAGGTTGACAGACATGAAATATGATATAAAATTTTTATAATACTTGATGTTTAAATTAGTCTTGCTGATAGTCTTTTTTTTTTTTAATCATTATGGAAAATTCCTGTCTGCTAGGGAGAAATAGAAAGGATGCAAGAAAAATTTAGGCAATAAAAAAGATACCAATAAAAAATTTTTAAAAATAATTTCCATGATGCAAACTGGTTAAAATCTTTCTGAAAACCTGGCTAACAATTCACAAGAAATACCATAAAATTGATCATACCTTTTGATCCCATGATGCCATAATCAAAAGTATGCTCCCAAGTAATTTAAAATAAATGAAAGGGAAAAGGCAAAGAGAATAAGCATTTATATAGCACCTACTATATGCCAATCATTATGCTAAGTGTTTTTACAAAATTATTTAATTCTCACAAAAAAAGGTGAGGTAGATGCTATTATCTCCATTTTATAGTTAAGGAAAATGAGGCTGGAAAAGTTTAAATAACTTAACCAAGATCACACAGCTAATAAATGTCTTAAGCTAGATTTGAATTCATGTTATTTACTGATAGTACCCATGAACTGTTCTCTATACAAATACAGTTGGAGATATATTATTGGATAAGTAGGTTGTAGTACATGTAAGTACATCTTAGCACCATTAAAATGGCAAATGAAGGATAAAAAGAAATGTAGAAATACAAAAATCAAAAAATGTAGAATTAGAGGGACACACATACACACACTCTCTCTCCTACAACGATATTAAAAATTGTTTTTTAAAAATTAATTTATTTTTGATACACATTGCTTTAATGAATCACCATGGGAGAGGAAAAAAAACAGAAGAAGTGAACATAGCATGTGTTGATTTATATTTAATCTCCATAGTTCTTTTTCTAGATGCAGAGAGGCATTTTCTATCCAAAGTCTATAGGGATTACTTTGGATCACTGAGAAGAACCAAGTCTTTCATAGTTAATTATCACACTTTCTTGCTATTATATATAATGTATTCCTGGTTCTTCTTATTTCACTCAGCCCCAGTTTGTATAAATCTTTCCAGGCCTTTTCAAAATCTGCTTGTTCATCAAAAAATTAATTTTTTCAGTTGGGTTTTCTTTGCAAAGAGACTGGAGTGATTTACCATTTCCTTCTCCAGCTCATTTTACAAATGAAGAAATGAGGCAAACAGGACAAAGTTACTGGCTCAAGGTCAAAAATCAACAAATGTAGAACTAGAGGGGTGAATATATATATACTCCATTGCTCTATTCACTATACTACCTACCTGCCCTATATTATACAATACCTGTTATTTAGCCAATAGATGTTTCACCAACAATCAAAAAGGGGTTTTAGAGGAAATGGCTTATATTATCATCCATTATGTACTTTTGATGTTCAATAATTAGTGATGGTAACAAATTTTTTTAAGAAAAGAAATACAAGGGGGCAGTTAGGTGGCGCAGTGGATAGAGCACCAGCCCTGAATTCAGGAGGACCAGAGTTCAAATCTGGTCTCAGACACTTAACACTTCCTAGCTGTGTGACCCTGGGCAAGTCACTTAACCCCAGCCTCAGGGAAAAAAAAAAAGAAAGAAAGAAAGAAAAAAAAGAAATACACTCTACTATTTTTTTTTTTAGCCAAAGTTGCCTCTAGCTACTTCCTATGTGGAATGGTAGTGTGATATAATAGAAAGAAAATAAAAGCTAGAAGCCAGTCCTGATTTCTAGAAGTTAGTTTGGAAATAATTCATGGTGTGAGTTTGAGGAAGACATTTATTCTTGGTTCTGTCATTTGTAAAATGGGGTATTAGAATGAAATTAGATAGATAATACAAAGAATCTTTGTGAACATGTGAATGTAAAAACCTATGTATGTGTGAAAAGGTATAAGGGATTATTATTTTCATAGCCCACATAGTCATAATAACTCCTGAAGTCTTTAACTTCAGACAGATTCTTAATATATAAGTATAAAAAGACATCCAAGATTTTATCTGTCAAAACTGTTTTCTTCTACAGAGTCCACAACCTCTGAAAATTGACTCTAATTAGGAAATCTTGTGATGGTCATATGATATGATCCAGATCAAAAGTCAAATACTTTTAGATTATTTTCAATAACACCATTAGGATTTCCCCATGTTACCTTAATAAGGAAATGTTTTACTTCTTATATTTAGCATAATCTTTTTCTTAAAAAAAAAAAAAAAAGAAAGGAAAAAGAAAATATTTCTGCCAGTATGATTGCCATACTGAACTGATAAAATCTGAATGCCATATATATATTTACAATTTCATTTCTTTATTCATCACTTCCAAGAAAGGGTCTTTAAGCTACCTTATCCTTCCTTGGCCAATATTTTTGTTTCGTTATAGCTGCCACTGCCTACCTAAGCCAAAAGATAGATTCTAGCTCCTTGGAGCACAATTATTCCTATATGCAGTAAACAAAATAGCCTACTTTGGCACAGGTTGCTTTATGCCAATATTTTGTAATATATTGAGAAGCAAAATATTAATCATTTAAATATTGATATTAATATTATATTAATTATATTAATCACTTAAATATTGATTTGTTATATTCCAGAGGAAGGTACTAGAAAATTCTACAGTTAGATTTTTTTTTCCAAAAGTAAAAGTGGGGAGTATAGGGAGTATAGAACAGTTTGGGAGGACAAATAAAATTGTCTTAGTTTCCAGTTTTCTAAAGACATAAAATGCCAAGATCTCCAGTCATAATATGTTTCAGGTTCTGGGAAAATGACCTCCTTGGAGTCAAGTTCTGGAGCCAAAAATAAAAGTATTTCTTATTATTGCCTTTTCCCTGTCTATCACAGGGAACAGATAAGAAGTCTTGTCAAGAAGTCATCTGTACACCTTGCCTAGAGGTTTGACTTTGAATCAAGAAGAAAATTGCAGATGTTCACCTGGCTGAGAGCAAAAACAAATACATTTCAAGAGGTAAAGCTCTCATTTTGATGTTAATGTTCTTCTGAGCTTCTTTACTTTGAGAATATTGCCAGTCTCCAAACCGTAGCTCTGCATTAAATGATACAAGGTAATAGAGCCATGCCTTCCTAACCTAGATTTAAATCACAAAGCAAGAGAGTCACATATGTGCTATATATACATATACTGTGTGTGTGTGTATATATATATATATAGATATAGATATAGATAAATAGCAGCTATCTCCCAGAATTGCTGTGAAGATCAAATGAAGTAAATAACTGTAAAGAGCTTAAAACAATACCTGACACATAGCAGATGCTAATAAATATTAACTATTGTTATTAAATATGGGAAACAATAGGAAAGACATAAATTTATATAAAATACGATTAGTAGAAAAAAACAGCATAAAATTGATAGCTGTATGTGTATAAACACATAGAAATAATGATAAAAGGAATGAAATAATTCCATATGTATTTGGAAAGCAAATATTTTGTCATGTACATTAATGTTTCTTTCCTCTTTTTTTCTTATCCAGATCTGCCATTTCATTTATAACTTACCCAAGATTATAATACCAGTATGTGTAAAAGTCTACTTAACAAAAATATCAATTTTGAAGTTTTAATTGAAGAATTCACAAAATAATAAAAAAAATCTCAATAATCTCAGAATTAGAAGAGTTCTCAAAGATCATGTCTAGTGCAAGCCGTGGAGAAACAACAATTCTTTCTACATCATTGTCAACAAGTGTTGAAATTCTCTAGTGAGGGGAAAATTTTAGCTTATATTTGATTTTATGATTTGCTTATAATGTGATTATAAAAAGCATTTAGCACATTAGTACATAGTCAGACTATAATAATGATCATCATATTTAATTGTGCCCCATTCTTTGGGATCCCATTTTGGTGTTTTCTTAGTAAAGATACAGTAGTGGTTTTGTCATTTCCTTCTCCAGCTCATTTTACAGATGAGAAAACTGAGGTAAACAGGGTTAAATGACTTGGTCAGACAGTTTGTATATCTGAGGCCAGATTTGAACTCATGAAGATGAATCTTCCTGATTGCAGGCCTAGCACTATATCCACTGTGTCAAACAATAATTAAAACACAAGAAAGACCCTAAAAAATGTTACAAATAATAAGAAAAGGAAATATTTCAGAAGTTGGACGGTGTGAAAGAAAGCTGAAGAGGAAGAAGAAGGGACATGGAGAAAGAAAGAAAATATGAAATAGTAGTCAGTCAAAAAGTACCTACTATGCACCAGGTACTGTATTGAGAACTGGAAGATAAGTATGTCTACTTTGTGAAAGAGTTTGTTTTTCAACTATTTCCACAAAATATATATATCTTATGTTTAGTGGGGGAGGACAGGAAAAGAAATATACTTCCCCCCCCACCACTAAATGCAAGATATAAGTTTAGACATGTTGAAGTGGGTCTTTTTATTTAAAAAAAAAATGCATTGGCTTTTCTTAAATCTTTTCATAGCTCAGTACTTTAAGTATACTAATATTATGGATATATTGTTGAAAAAAGTTAGATAAGACTGTGGGTAACAATTATAACCAAAATTAAATATGCAACCCACAATAGTTCTCTATGAACTATCATCCCTGTCAAAGTACTGATTAAGTATGGGAAGGAATATGCAAGATATTTTAAGATTAATAAAATAAATAACAAACATTTTCTTTACTATGTACCAGGCACTGTAGTAAGCACTTTGCAATTATTATTTCATTTGATTCTCTGACAACCTTAGGAGGTAGATGATATTATTTATTATTCCCATTTTACAGAAATGGAAATTAAGATGAAATTTGTCCAGATCACGTATCTGAAATCAGATCTGAACTCAGCTCTCCTTAAGCCCAGCCCTCTATTTGCTGGGCCATCTAGTTGCTCCTAAATTTACTAGGATCTCCATAACTCAAGGATCAAATGGAGTTTTAGCAAAATGGAGGTTAAAGGAAAAAAAGGTCCCACATATGTTGATATAAATATCTGAAATTGGCAGTCCCTTCTCTTGTAGCTAAGAACCAGAATGACCACTGAAGGAGGATTAGCTAAACAAATTGTACTACATTATGGCTTCTACTACACTTTAAGAAATATATATGATTAAAAAGAAGCAAATTAAAACAGATTTTAAAAAAGTCAAATTGAGTGTGGCATAATTAAGAAGGGCAAT
The DNA here is from genome assembly GCF_048593235.1 of Sminthopsis crassicaudata. Classification (NCBI taxonomy): domain Eukaryota; kingdom Metazoa; phylum Chordata; class Mammalia; order Dasyuromorphia; family Dasyuridae; genus Sminthopsis; species Sminthopsis crassicaudata. The sequence goes on from NC_133620.1 coordinate 193,247,161, forward strand.
CTTTGCTCCAGAAGAATTGAGAAAATATACCTCCCTCCTTCCTTTGTAAAAGTTGAGAAATATGTTTATGGAATATTATTATCCGACATAACACTATACCTATATATTGTTTGGTTTTTCAAAACCCATTCCCCACCTTTTTATTCTTTTTATCATGAATGGTTCCGTTGGGATGGTGGAAAAATAAGATATTTAGAAATTAAGATGATATAAAGACAAAAAATAATTAATAATCAACATTGTGTAAAGCATACCACAAAAGTCATTGTTTTGTTCATTGGAAAAAATAAAATTTAATTTTTAAAAATCCAAATCATATCATAAGTTATTTTTAAAAAATTCTAAACCCTTAGAATACCTACAATTCTGTATTTCTTTTACTAGGAAAGAAAGAGAAGCAGGTAACTATCCACAAATATAGAATGAATGAACCACCCCCAATGGCCATTAGAGGTCTCCCTTGGCTTTCAAAGATGTAATTTGTTTTAGAGCTTTGTATCTGCCATCTTTGGTTAAGTGGCTAAAATACTTCTAAGTGCAGGTGCTAATATATGAAAACCTATTCTAAATAGTAAAAAGAGTGTGGACAAAATATGTATTTCAAATGCCTAATAATAGTAATTAAAAGTTTATAAATGACTATTGTATCTTTTGAACTTCATATTACAATAAAGTAAGAAAGTTAGGGAAAACCTAAATTTAAATATTGCCCCAGACACCTGTATAAATTGCTCTTTTAGCCTTGGTTTCTTTGTATGTAAAGTGGAAAAATAGAGCACCTATCTCTCCCAGGGTTATGAGGATTAAAGGAGATAACATGTAAAATACTTAAAGCCTTTATATAAATGCTTTTATTATAAGGGTCAGATATCAAGAAAAACTGAGAACCATGAAGGCTAAGTAACTTGTCTATTATTAAAACAAGTAATAAGCAGGGAAATCAGGGGAACTGGGACCAAAACCCATTTTATCGGGCTCTATAAAGCAGGGATTTTTGTGATTCAACAACCAAATTAAAATCCAATTAAACAATTGTGTAATAAGTAACTACAATGTGCAAGGCTCTGTGCTTTCAAGAGAATATTCATCAATTTGAATTAATTCATTCAGGTGAATTTTCATGGAATATATATCAGTAGTGAGCCAAGAACTCACTAAGAGTTCTCAACTGGTAACACTACTGGAGGCAGCTCATATGTGGAAATCTCACAAGGCAAAAAAGCATAGATTCCAGGCATAATTCCATAGAATTAGGCCAAATAAACTACCCTTCCTTGAAAAACTATCACGCAAAGAAAACATTTTGCTTCCAAAGTATTCTGAGCTGGGAGAAAAGGAGACTGTTGTTTGATCTCTAACTTTTAAGCTGATTTGCCTATGAGAAAACTATATATTTAAAAAACTATTTCGGTGAGCTATTTCCAATTTTTACAGAACTTTAGGTTTTTCAAAATATTATTTTAATTGTGGTAGAAAAACAAAATGGCATTTCAACAAATATTAGCCAAAGAAGATAATTTTGTTATCATAAGTAATAGAAAAATAAGATACCTGTAAGTAAACTTTTTTAACACCAGGTACAAAGTCTGCGATTCTGCCAAAGACCAGTCGTCCAATTCCTGAAGTGATTCCAATGCACATTAGAGTTATTTCTTTATTTGATTCTTCTGCAAATCTCTCTTTTATATGATTCATCTTTAGGTTAAAAAAAAAAAAAAGAAAGAAAAGAAAAGAAACACCAGTTAACATATTCAGGAAATCCTCCATGGGTGTGGCATTGCACATTTTATTTGTTCACACTGTATGTTCAAGCTGTTACACTCATTCAAACTTACCATCAGACACTTCCTAGTTATGTGATCCATGGTTATTTAACCACTATTTGCCTCTGTTTTCCAATATATAAAATGGGAATAGCAATAGCACCTATCTCCCAGGGTTATTGTGAGTGAAATAATAATTATAAGATGCTTAGTACAGTACCTGGTACATAGTAGGTGCTATATACATGTTAACTACTATAATGTTAACTATTATTGTATGGTGGTTTTCCTACAAGCATACACATGACAAGTAACCTATAGGGTACCAAAAGCTGAAGGAAGAAGGAGCAAGGTTCATGAATTCTCTCCCAAACCATGACTGAGGGGATACCTAACTTATTCTCAACCTCACAGAATTCAGAATTGGAAGGAAACTTAGACTGGAAGCTTTTCTATAGTATACTTAATAAGTGATCACTCAGATTTTGTTTAAAAACCTCCTGAGAAGGCGTGACCATAATTCCTACTCCAAGGAGGCTGAGATGGAATCTTTTGAGCTCTGGATCTCTGAGCTGTATTGTATCTGTAATACATAAACAATATGGTGGGCCTCCAGGGCTATCAGGTTGCCTAACAAGAGATAAACTGGCCCAGATTAGAATTTATACAGATCAAAACTCTCGTGCTAATTATTAGTGTCACTGGGGCATGAATAGCCACTATACTTCCAGCAAGGAAAAAAAAAAAAAAGAAAGAAAATTAAGGAATCTACTATCTCCTGTGGCAGCCCATTTTATTTTGGGACAAATCTAAATTAATACAAAAATTTAAGTGCCTACTATATTCAAGACACTATGCTAGGCTCTGGGGATCCAAGGACAAAAGATCCAATTCCTGCCCTAAAGTAACTTAAATTCTCCTAGAGAAAATAATGCTAAAAATTACTCCAACCATCACATCATTCTTCTTCTTCCTAGATAACCCTTCAAATACTTGAAAGAATTATCACGAATTCCACTAAAGCTTCTCTCCTCTCAAAGCTAATTATCAATCAATAAACATTATCAGAATGCCTTCCAGGTGCCAGGCACTGTGCTAAACCCTGGGGACATAGAAAGAAGCAAATCACAGTCCCTCAAGTAGCTTACAGGCTAATGGGGCAGATCACATGCAAATAAATAGATTCAAAGCAAACTAGGTAGAGGGAAATAATTAACAGAAGAAAGATACTGGAATTAAAAGGAATTAGGGAAAGTTTCCGGTAGAAAATGGGATTTTAGTTGGGATTGCAGAAAGCCAGGAAAGGTGCAGAAGAAAAGTGAAAATACTCCCATGTGGGACAGTCAGAAAAGTACACTGTGCCAAAATACTTAAGGTTAAGCCTTCCAATTTAAACCTACTGCATTATCTCTTAATAGATTTAGAAACTTTAACCATCCCTCCTTTTGTGTCATCTGCAAATCTGATAAAGATGCCTTTATCCAAATCATTAGTAAAAATGTACATTCTAATTTAATGTTGCAAAATTACAAATATTAATTCTTGTCCCAAAGGAGAGAAGACATTCCCTTCTACCACTTTGCAGAGATTGGGGTAAAGGTAGGGTGGTTCACAGGTGTGGTACACTGGATATAATCAATTTTTTCCTATGTCTTGATTGGTTTTGTTTGGAGAACAACAGGAGGAATTTTAGGCTCTATGGGGGAAAGGCCAATTTTTTTAAAAATTCTGAAACAAATTGTCTTCTCTCCCATTACCATTCATATCCATCCCAAGAGATAGTTCCTAATCATCTCTGAGCTCCCCTTTTCCCCAATATAATTGTTCATTATGATGATAATGATAAGCTCACTTCCACCTCAACTTGTTCTCTTGCAATATTATTTTGGGTGCTTGGATTTACTATGGAAAGAACTAAAAGTCCCCTGTAGCCTGAAATCAATTCCAAGGAAGCTAGCTTCCCTTTCCCTAAAACCTCCTTTAATCTGTCTGACTTTTACATCTTTGGAATCCAGAATTACAAAAATGTCTTCCTGATTGCTTGGATAAAGAAAAAAAATTGTCTTTTACGGAACTAAAAATACATGATCTAAGTACTTCATAGACCTTGAAGTGTCACACAAATGTGAGTTGTTACTATGCTTCACTGGATGTTTTCCAAAACAATCCAACTTTCTCAAGTGCTCAACAAAAAGAAAATAATTTTGCAAACCTTTAATATAACATGAGTTTTAAAAACTTAATACCCCATTGATTAGTTTCAACTGACAGAGACAAAAACATTTGGGAACCATCCTGTTTTGGTTAGACCTTGGATAGGTTGAATTAAATAAATGATACATTTGCCACTATTTGTATTAGGTATCAAGACTTTAGCTAAATCTCCTGATCACGTAGTAGAGTCCATACTGTTAAAAAAAACCAATTACATTGTATGAAAAAGATTTCCTTGTTTGTCCCTGTTCATTAATGCTATGAAAAGGTCATCATTGGTTAGTAATTGCTAAAAACAAAGATTCCTACAGTCTCTGGGTCATAGAAGTGAATAATATAATATTTGACATTTACATAGTAAATACATTATATTCATTATTTCATTTTATCCTCACTATAGTCCTAAATTCAAGGATTCTTATACCCTTCATAGTAAGATAAATAAGTCAAGGGAAGTTAAGTGACTTGCCCCCACTATCATACAACTAAAAAGGTGATTTTTCTCAATTTCTTGCTAAATTATTACCATCATACAACAATGTGATCAGTGCTGTATTCCCCCACTTGCCAAGTGTGCGGATGCCTCTCTCACACACACACATACACAACCCCCCAATAACAAGAACAACCACTCTTTTCTATGCTAAAACAAAACAAAACAAAACCCATGATTATTAGCTGGTCATTTGTAGCATAAAATTTTTGCCTCTTGATTTAGAAAAAAAAAATTTTAAAGCTGCAAAAAAAAAGTTCTGAGTCCTGGAAAATTCATCTTTCCATGACTAGTCTACTGTCCCCTCAGGCAACACATCTAAAACCAACCCTAGAGCTTACTCCTCTCCCCTGATCTCCATATTTACTTTTCCAACTGCCCACTGAACATCACCACCTGGTTTTCCCATTGGTATTTTTGGGCATATTTTGGTTTCTTCGTGTGTCATTCACCCCCAAACCATATATATATAAATCAGTCTGCACACGCATTTTACCTCTTTCTAACTACCCTTCCTAACTCACCCTGGAAAGGTACCAGTCATTCAGGGGCACAGTTCTAATACTGATTGACTCTGAAGATCTTACCTGCTCCATTTTTCTGGTCCAGTCCTCCTTAGAAAGCCTGGGGGAGGAGGAGGTCCTCTACTCACAGGGGCTCTTCACATTTGTGCCAGACTTCATGCAGATACCTGAATGACTACTTTAGATCTACTGCAGCTCAATACTCCAGAACTTATTAGTTACAGCCTTAGACAGTATTAGGGATTATAGGCATACACCATCACTACATCCACTCCAAAATCTTTTCTATCTGTCTCTTTCCGTTCCCAGTATTGCTGGCAGTGTCTTTTTCTATTTATACTACCACCACACCAAAACCTTGGCTAATTATACTTAAACTATTGCAATGATGAGGAGTCTTTCTGTCCCTTCCCATTTTTCAATTATGATTCTTAATGCTACTGGGATCAATATTACAAAAATATTTTGACAAAACTAGAATAAAAAAATGACCAGAACAATGAAATTGCATTCAACATGAAAAGGCAACAAAATTCAGGTCACATGTTAATATCAAACTGTCAAAGTTAAAGGGAAGGCTTTTCTTCTTTCTGTAAACAAATCAATAAGCTGTTTGGGGAGGAATGTAGTTATAAATATATATATATATAAATAAAATATCACTTTGGTCATGGCACTATGCCTCCCCCCAATCAAAAAACAATGGATTAAAAAAAAAATGGATTGCTCTTTTTCTGTCTGCAGAATTCCTAAACTATTTCTACCTAACTTACATTTCTAACCCATGTATTTATTTCACTAGTCTCCAGCCAAATTCATTTTCTTATTGGCTTCTAAATATGCTTGTGCTTTCTAGCCTCCATGTTTTGTTCGTATCTTCTTCCTTACTCATCTGTCATTTTAAATTCTAACCACCTTTTCAGACCAGACTCTGAGTTTTCCCTGACTACTTATTCCCAGTGATTTCTCATTCTAATTTCTATGATCATTTATTTGGTAATTAATCAATCACTCAATGAATTATGATCTGTCTTTGGTGGCAAATATAACTTATATTATACTATTACTTAAATTCTGTACTGGTATATTTTCTCCATAGCTAAATCATAAGCTTATTGAAGACAGTAACCATGTCTTATTCATTCCTCTTTTCCTGTTTTGCTATTTGTGATTATGTTAATCACCATCATACACCTATCCAAAGGCAAATAAGAAATTCCTAAATCACCTTCTAATTTGCAATGTGATTTTCCCCACAAATACTTTCTTTTCTCTCCCTTTTTTCATCTCTCTTTATGTTTTATCTTCTTAGAATTAAAGCTTCCCCTGAAGTCAGGAGGACCTAGTTCAAATTTGGTCTCAGACACTTAACACTTCCAGCTTGATGGATAAGAAAGGGAAAACATTATCTGGAGAAAATCATGTCCAGAAGATTACAAAGTATAGAATTAGAAATAGAAGCAACTTTAGTAATCATCTCATTTTGCAGATAAGGAAACTGAGGCCCTAAAGCTAAATGGCTTGTCCAAAGATCACATGGTATAAACACCAAAGCTAAGATTTTAGTGACTATTTTCTGATTCCTAGTCTACTGCTTTTTCCATTACAACACAATATGGGAGATTGGAGAGTAACAGCAGTAACAAATATAGGCGAAATAAAATGTCTGGTGAATACAGCAAACACTGGAATTGGTCACAGTAAAAAAGAGGCAGTAGAAGGAACAGGATGCTATTTCTATAAGTCTGTTGATTATATCATGGTTTGTGCTACCAAGACAGCCAATAAATTAGTTTAATTTAAGTATATCTTGAAAGCTTCTTATGTAAAATGCATTTTAACTAAAATCCAGAGCAAGAAAATTATGGCAGCTGCCAACAGTGCCCAAGACTGAATCATTTCAATTGAATAATACATTTAGTTACCATTTCAGAGAACATAAGCATCACTGGAAAGGGCTCCAGACAAGTTTTAAATACCTAAAGCAGAACATGTAGGGTATAATTTTATGTATTCAAGAGAATTTATTGGGAATTTGAATCCTAACTCCATTCAATGTGTTAATCCACCTCTGAGAACACTCACAGTATGTTCTTCTATGTTTTTAATAGACATTATTCAGTGTTGGCAAGAAAATGAATTGCCATTCATTGCTTTGATGTGATTAGGAGCACCTGGCTGCCAAATTGCTATTTGAAAAATAATTATCCTCTATTAGTGGTTGATTTTTCACCTGCTCCACTTCATAAACTTTGAAAAGGATCTTTCAGTGGTGATTCAATTTTACAGGTAAATTTCTACCTTAAGAGAACATGATTGGATTGTCAAACAAATTATGTTTAAATGATAACTGATTGTTGTCCTCCACAAGGAATATAGACTTGTTTGTTTAAATAAAGTACTTCAGTGTATTAGGTATCTTGGAAAGTTTGTGTGTGTGTGTGTGTGTGTGTGTGTGTGTGTGTGTGTGTGTGTGTGTGTGAATTAATACATGGAACATGAGAATCTAGAATGCAAAACTCTAAGACTCTGGACCCTGGGGTCTGAGAACAGCTGAAGGTAGAGGCACCAGGAAAGTTAAGTGCTGCTCTACTGAGACTTATGCTACCTTAGTATCCTGACCATTTTTTTAATCCCACTTTTCCTCACTGAGATGCATGCTCCACAAATGTAAAAACTGAACAAAAAGACAGTAAACTTTTAACACATTCAATTTAACAAATATTAAGCACCTGCCATGTGCCTATCTAGTCATTGTAATTATTCATTTAATGATATTTGTAAAATAACAAATAGATTAAAGAACTTTCACTAAGGAACACACTTGCCTAGGCAGTCAGTCATCAATAACCTACTAAGTGCTGGGGATTCAAAGAAAGGCAAAAGGCAATTTCTGCTCTAGGGGAGTTTATAGTTTCATAGGGGAGACAAAAGGCAAACAACTAGGTTCAAAAAGGCTATCAACATGATAAATTAAAGCTAATCAACAAAGGGTAGTAGGGAAATGTGAGATTCAGAGTTGATATGATCTTGGCAGGAAAATGAGTGAATGACAATGATCCCAGAAATTTATCTGTACCTAAGATAAGACCAGATTACTGAACAATCACCAAAAAAATTTTCAAAAGCTTCCCTGAAGCACAATTAAAACAGACCATTTTTCCCCGTGATTTAATTTTCTTTTGTGGTAAAAGGGCATTCTAAGAGAGAGGAAAAGCTATAGACTGAGTTTCAGAGTAGAAAGTATATATATATATATATATATATATATATATATATATATATATATATATATATATATATATATATATATATATACTCAGTATATAGCAAGTCCAATTGATATCTGAAAAAAAGAACCCCTACTCTGTTCCTTTTTTTCAGTTTATAATCAGATGTATAGGTGACACAAAATAAAATATGGTTATTAATACTCTGGGAGACAAGTATAAAGTACAAACAGCCCATAACCAATTGCATATAAAAAGTTTTTGCAAAAATAGGATGAAATTCCATAAGGGCATTTATGGACACAAAATAAAATTAAAAATGAATGAAAGTTGGTAGGTCATAAAAAGATATGAGAATATGATTCAGCCTGAAACTGATAGGGGGATAGGACAGGGGAGGGTCAAAGAGAAAAGGAAGAGTAAGAACTTTGTAGTCTTCTCTGTTTCTTCTTTCTCCCTTTCTTACACCCAATATCCAGTTGGATATTGTCAAGTTTTATCTGACCTACCTCCACAACATTTCCCCTATTAGTCCCTACTGACTATTAACACAACCTCTGTAGAGCTTCATCATCAATTAACTAGAATACTGCAATTGCTTTCTATTTAGTATCTCCACTTCTGATCTTTCCCTTCTGTACTTCATCCTCTATATAAGTGGCAAACTGATATTCCTAAAACATAGATCTGACCATGTCACTTCCCCTTCTCTCAAACTGAAAATTTTCAATGGTTCTCTACTGCATTTAGAGTAAAATATAAAATTTCCACAATCTGGGTCCCACCTATCTTCCTAGTCTGATTTGTTATAACTTTCATTCATACATTCAGGAAAACTGGCCTACTAACTGTTCCACTGTATTTAAGTTGATGATGGAATGTAATTTCAAAGTTGATCATCCACATCTTCCTACTACACCTCTTAGAGTTTGATCCTTATCTGGACAGCTTTGAAAACAAGGCTTTTGATCACGTCCCACTTACAATCTCATTGACAATGTAGTATTTATTATATAGGTTTTCTTCAAATGGACTTTTATTACTTTATATTGAATCCTTTCTTATGTTCTGTAAGTAAAGTTCTTTTCCTATTTTGTAATTTTAAAATAAAATTTAAAACTAAAAAAAAATTAAAACTAGAATTTGATCCTTCCTCATCTTTATCACTTAGAATTTCCGTCTTCCTTTAACATAAAACTTAGCTTCACACATTTCCCCTCTCTCCCTTTACTCCCTCCCCTAGATGACAGGCAATCCCATACATTTTACATGTGTTACAGTATAACCTAGATACAATATATGTGTGTAAATCCAATTTTCTTGTTGCACGTTGAGTATTAGATTCCGAAGGTATAAGTAACCTGGTTAGATAGACAGTAGTGCTAACAATTTATATTCACTTCCCAGTGTTCCTTCTCTGGAATGTGTGATTCTGTGAACTAAATGTATACATTCTGTGATCCTGAATTAAAGGATGCTATTTCTTCCACTTTGAATCATCAGAATGAACAAGAATAGAAAATGCTTTCATTGTCATTTTTGATAATGTATAACTTCTTTCTGGAACTGAGAAAAAACTACCTGGCACCCAGAATGCAGCAATCACCTCCCTACATAGTAGGCATCTGTTGGAGCTTAACCTCAGCCCACTCAATACCCAACAGTTTCCACAATATGAAGAATGACCTAAGCAACTGATAAACCAACGTACTCTATCCACTACATCAACTACAAGACAGAGAGACAGAAACTGAAGGAAACATAAGAGATAAACAGAGGAGGACAGTGACAGAAGATAATTTCTGTCTGTAGGCACCTCATTCTATTTTTTCAAAAATTATTTTTATTTACTTCTAAATATTTTCCAATTATATGTAAAAGAATTTTTAGCCAATATTTGAGTTGCAAATTCTCTCCTGCTCCTTTCCTTCTTCTTGAAAAGGCAAGTATTATGATTTCAGTTATACATGTGATGTCATGACACATTTCCATATTAGTTATGTTGCAAAAAAAACAAAACAAAAGAAAACAAAAAAACACAAACAAAAATAAAGTATGCTTCAGTCTGCATTCAGAGTTCATTAGTTCTCTCTCTGACATGGACAGCATTTTTCCATGATGGCTGTCTTTTGGATCCATGGAATTGACTTGGCTTATTGTCTTGATCAGAGTGGCTAAGTCTTTCCCAGCTAATCAACCTTACAATATTGCTATTGTGAACAATGTTCTCCTAGTTCTACTCACTTCACTTGGCATTCAAGTCTTCCTATATATATCCTGAAACCATCTCTTTTCATTTCTTTTAGCAAGTAGTATTCCAACACAATCATATATCACAACTTGATTAGCCATTCTCAAATTGATAAACATCCCCTCAATTTCTAATTCTCTGCTATACAAAAATAGCTGGTATATATATATATTTTTGGTACAACTAAGTCCTTCTCCCTTTTCTTTGATTTCTTTGGTATACAAACCTAGTGGCAATATTGCTGGGTCAAAGGATATTCAGGTTTATAACGAATTGGTTGTAATTTCAAATTGTTCTCCAGAATGGTTGGATCAGTTCACAACTCCACTGATTTTTCCACATCCCCTATACCATGTCATTTTCCTTTTCTGCAGCTATCCAGGCTGATAAGCACGATATGGTATCTCAATTGTTTTGCTCTAAATCAGTAGTGATTTAGAGCATTATAAAAATGTGACTATTGATACCTTTGATGTACTCTTTTGAAAACTGCCTATTCATATCTACTGATACTAACAACTTGGGAATAGCTCTTATTTGGCTCAGCTCCCCTAGATATTTGAGAAATAAAGCCTTCATTAGAGAAAATTGTTGCAAAAGTTTTCCCCCAATTTTCTGTTTTCCTTCTAAATTAGTTTTGTTTGTGCAAAAGCTTTTTCCATTTCATGTAATCACGGAGACAATTCTGGGAAGATGGTGGAATAGTCCAGAAAACTTTCAGCGCTCTAAATTTTCTCCACAAAAAAAAAAAAAAAAAAAAAAAAAGATGTAATTATCACCTCAAAGTAGCAGAAATAAACACAAAAATAAACAATGATCCTCCAAAGACTTTCTGGAAAGACCCTGATCTCCAGCAGCATAGTTCCGCTGAATGCAACTTTGCAGAAACAAACCACAAGCCCTGGGGGTCGCTGGGAAGAGAAGCAATCTCATTGAATCTTTCATAGTCACGGGAATCCAAGCACAGCTATATTAACCAGATGAGTGTGAGTGAATGTGTTAAAAACCAAAACCAAAACCAAAGAAACAAATTTTAAATAGATTTATCAAAAGAAAAAATAGGGCAACTACACTAGACAGTATAAAATGCCTGAGCATTTATTTGCCAAAGCAAGCACAGGAACTATATGAACATAAGCATAAGACACTTTTTATATATAAATAAAGTCAGATCTAAATAATAGAAGTAACATTTATTGTTCATGGGCAGTTAAAGCCAATATATTTTTAAAATGACATTTTTATCTAATTTATTCAATTTCATCTCAACTAGATTGCTTAAAAATTATCTTACTGAATGTTCCAAATCACTACTGATCAGAGAAATGCAAATTAAGACAACTCTGAGATACCACTACACACCTGTCAGATTGGCTAAGATGACAGGAACAAATAAAGATGAATGTTGGAGGGGATGTGGGAAAACTGGGACACTGATACATTGTTGGTGGAGTTGTGAAAGAATCCGGCCATTCTGGAGAGCAATTTGGAACTATGCCCAAAAAGTTATCAAACTGTGCATACCCTTTGATCCAGCATTGCTGTTATTGGGATTATATCCCAAAGAAATACTAAAGAAGGGAAAGGGACCTGTCTGTGCCAAAATGTTTGTGGCAGCTCTTTTTGTTGTAGCTAGAAACTGGAAGTTGAATGGATGTCCATCAATTGGAGAATGGTGGGTAAATTGTGGTATATGAATATTATGGAATATTATTGCTCTGTAAGAAATGACCAGCAGGAGGAATATAGAGAGGCCTGGAGAGACTTACATCAACTGATGCTGAGTGAAACGAGCAGAACCAGAGGATTGCTGTATACTTCAATGTTGTATGAGGATGTATTCTGATGGAAGTGGAAATCTTCAACATAAAGAAGATCCAACTCACTTCCAGTTGATCAATGATGGACAGAAATAACTATACCCAGAGAAGGAACACTGGGAAGTGAATGTAAATTGTTAGCACTACTGTCTATCTACCCAGGTTACTTATACCTTCGGAATCTAATACTTAATGTGCAACAAGAAAATGATATTTACACACATATATTGTATCTAGGTTATGTAACACATGTAAAATGTATGGGATTGCCTGTCATCGGGGGGAGGGAGTGGAGGGAGGGAGGGGATAATTTGGAAAAATGAATACAAGGGATAATATTATAAAAAAAATTTTTTAATTATCTTACTGATTTAGAAAAAAAATAATAACAAAGTTCATATGGAAGAACAAAAGATCAGGAACTTCAAAGAAACCAGGGGGAAAAGATGTAAAGGAAGCAGATTCAGCAATATCAGGTGTTAAACTATATGAGAACAATGTTGAAGTGTAAAATGGATAATTTCTATAATTTAAAATTAAAATTTTCTTGTACAAATAGAATCTATGTAATCAAAAATAGAAGTACAGAGAATGGTGGGAGGGAATTTTCATAGACAATCTCTCAGCTACTATGGGATTGGGTTGGAATATTGCTGTGGTGTAGAAATTGATTAGGTGATTGATTTAGAAAAACATGTAAAGGCTTGGACTTATAAAGGAAGATGGAATCTACTTTCAGAGAAACAGATGACAAGTGGAAATAAGTATAGTATGGTCCTTACATATACATGTGCTGTATATCAAATAGCTTCTATTGATTGTTCCTTAAATGTTTGGTAGAGTCCATTTGGTCCTGAGGATTGTTTTTTCTTAGGGAGCTCAGTTATAGCTTGTTTAATTTTTTTTAAAAATAAAGCTATTTAAGTATTACATTTCCTCTCTACTAATATGGGCAGTTTGCATTTTTGTAAATATTCACTCATTTCATTTAGATATTAAATTTCACTGGCATATATAATTGAGCAAAATAACTCCTAATAACTTCTTTGATTTAATTTTCATTGGTAATGCTGCCATCCTTTTAATTTCTGATGATAGTAAAAAAAAAACCAAACAAACTATGCTTCCACAGCCCTTTATTAAATGTAATTTTATGGTATTATAGTCTAGAAAGGAAAAATTTATATTTCTATTTTTTTGCCTTTATTTGTAAGAATTTATGCCTTAATGCATGGTCAATTTTTATAAAGGTGCCATGTATAGCTGACAAAAAAGTATACTCCTTTCTCTTCCCATTTAATTATCTCCAGAGCTCTATCATAGTTAACCTTTCTAAGATTATATTTATCTTCTTCACTTCTTTCTTATTTACTTATAAAATCTAGGTTGTTTTTTTTTTTTTTATCAGGATTTTTAGGTTATGTGATAATTCTTAAATTATCACTCTTTAATCATGCCAGTTGTTTTTAAGATATTTCAAATTTTCTTCTATTTTTTTAACTTCCCACTGATGGAGTCATTAGTTTTCACTTGCCCAATTTTAATTTTTAAGAAACTATTTTTGGGGGGCAGCTAGGTGGCGCAGTAGATAGAGCATCCTTGAAGTCAGGAAAACCTGAGTTCAAATATGACTTAACACTTCCTAGCTATATGACTCAGGGCTAATCACTTAATCCTAATTGCCTCAGCAAAAAAACAAAAAACAAAACAAAACTTTTTTTTTCAGTGAGCTTTCATCTCATTTTCCATTTGACCATTTCTGCCTTATAAGGTATTATTTTCTTCAGTATTTTTTGTGCCTCTTTTACTAAGCTGTTAATATATTTTCATAGTTTTCTTCCTTTGCTTTCATTTCTTACCTAGCTTTTCCTTTTTTATTGTTGAATCATTTCAAACATGTCCAACTCTTTATGATCCCGTTTTCCATTTTCTTGACAAAGATACTGGAATGATTTGCCATTTTCTTCTCCAGCTCATTTTATAGGTGGGGAAATTGAGGCAAACAGGGTTGACTGACTTGACCAGGATTATACAACTAGTAAGTGTCTGAGGCAGATTTGACTTCATATTTTCCTGACTCCAGGACTGGTATTTTATCCATTGTACCACTTTGAAATTAATTTTTTTTAACACTACCAGGCATTTTGTTGGGCTTTTATCCATTTCTCATTTTTTCTTTGATGTAACCCATGTGGGCTCCAATTTTGCCACCTCCTTGTCACAGATCTCTCTTGCATTGTCTTGAGCTAAAAAAATGCCTCTGATCTTTTGTTGGCTCTGCCATTCCAAATTTTTATTTCAAGTGTTATTTTAGAGTTGTTTGGAGGGAATATTGGGAGAGTTTGGCCGATTCTCTAATTCATCATTTTGGCTCCTCATTCTACTTTAATAATATATTAACACTTCATTTATCTGTCATTGGGGAATGTCACTCCTAGCTATGGTCATACTGTTTCCTCTTATAATATTTCTTATTTTCTAAATATAGAACATCCAAACTGTATCAGGGTTAAAAACCAAGCTTATTAGAAACATCTATAAAAGGAAGAGCCTCTTATAAAAGTCTGCTGGCTTTTCCTGTGATTAAACTATATGGAGCTAATAATATCACTTTTATTGACTTCCTAGTTCTCAGTGATGTTCTGGATAGTTGACATTATCTGATAAGCCACCATCATAAGCATCAGATAAATGATGTACTACTGCTTGTACAGTATTGTTACTAGCACAACAAAACACATAGAAGAGGTTTGAAAAGAAAATTATTCATACATGATAACAGGTGTTTTATTATTAAAATGTTCTATTGATAGTGTTAGTAAATTTAAAGAAAGTAGTCTTGTTCAAGAAATTCTTTCTGAGCCCTGCCTCAAAAGAAAGGGTCTAGTTGTCAAGTGAACTGCTCAAGTGAGATAAAAGGAATTTGAAAGTTGAGGGGGAATTTTGCCTTGAAAGCAGGTTCCATATTCACACTGCCCTCATCTCAAACACACCTCTCTAGAAAACTCCACAAGTCAGACAATGAAACAATGTTGATTTTAGTTGGGAAAAAATCCCTATGCTGTTTTACTTTTAGACTACTACTATCATATCAGATGTTTGGCTAGCTAAAAAAAAAAAAAAAAAAAACACAATTAACAAATATAATTCAAAACACCTAATTTCCTATCTAATATGGATAGGGACTCTACAAATATTGTAATATTCTATAGTAAAAGTACAATACAGCAAACGGATCAAAGACTGCAAAAAAAGCACAAATGCCATATATATGACATCTCCCATTTACTCCCATCTATAGAATTCTGAACATTCTTTTCACAAATTTGTTCATTCCTTACACAGAGATTAGTTGCTGTCTTTTCCATTCTTTAAACATGAAGTGTAGTGAAATTTCTAGCAAAAAAATTCTCTCATTGACAAAGTTCAAAACATAAAACACAAAAAGGACCTAACACATACACACACACACACACACACACACACACACACAGAGAGAGAGAGAGAGAGAGAGAGAGAGAGAGAGAGAGAGAGAGAGAGAGAGAGAGAGAGAGAGAGAGAGAAAAGAGAGAGAGAACTAACTTGGAAATATGCTAAAAATCTGTTAGAAAGGTTAATACCTAATCTTGAATACAAGCTGTAAATTAAATTTTATACTAGGATCTCTTTATACTAGGAGCCTCAAAGCTCAGAAAGCTGGTGGGATTAATTAGGAAAAGTATCATTTAGAAATTTTTGCACAGATTTGGGAGCTGTGCCCAAGGTTTTTCCCCTTTCTTTTACCAAAAAGAGAAAAGAAAGCAAGATTAGATCATATGGGACTTTGTACTTGAGAAGCTAATATAATAAAAAGATTGCATATGGGATAGAGCTGCCTCAGTGGATTTTATAATAAACTACCCTGTAGTTCTAATGTAGTAGAGCCAGACTTTTGACTCTCTCTATGCTCCCATATAAGGTTCTAAGAAAAATTTCTGTTCAGTTGTGGAAAGAATGCTGAATTTGGAGTCATAGACTTCGATCTGCATCCATATTATTAGGCCCCAGTTTCCTCATCTGTGAAATTAGGAGATTAGATTAGATAGCTTCTACTTCTAAATCTATGATCCTTAGAGATAGAACAGTAAATATGTATAAAGGCAAAAAACATCCAAAATGGAAGAGACTTCAGAAATCATTTAGTTTAAATGCCATTTTATAGTTGAAGTCACTGACTTCCTGTTAGGTGACTTATCTAAAGTACTTATGTATGTAGATGGCTACTGGTAAAACATAGTCACATAAGTGGTAGATGGAAATTGTTTGATTTACTTGTATGTGACTATTTTTAATAGTAGCAACTAATCCTTTAAACAAATGAAATTTTTAGAGAAGTATAATTGTATGTATAATTATTACATTATTAAAATTATATATTATAATATAATAATTATAATATAATTATAAAAATATAATAATATAATAATTATTAAAAAGTATAATCTTTTATATATAGTTAACTGATACCTATATATGTATGTGTATGTAAGTATACATATGTCTATCTCCAAATGAGTATAGTGTTTTCCTAAAGAATAATCTCCTGGAGAAGCTATATATTTATTCCAAAGATACTACTATGATTTAATACATTTTTTTGCAATTGCCTTCAGACACTGAAGTACCTCTTTGTAACCATATTCAGGGTTCTCTTTGGATACAGATTTGATTTTTAGAAACAGTCAAAAAAAAATCTGCAGCAACTTTGATAATCAAAGCTGGTTAATAAGATTTTTTAAAAATCCTGTTTATAATTTATTTAAAAACAAATTTATATTTTATAATATGTTTTCATAAAATAACTCTTTAGCTATTCCAAAAAATGTTTTAAGTAGCTATAGTAATTTTTAAATAAGTATATGGTCTCCCAAGGTGATAGCTTTCAACAACAATACTCTTTTGATTAAATTAATTATTGATGTGGCTATTACAGTCACATATTACATTAGTATGAAATTTTGAGCTAAATCTTACAAAATGCAGACTTCAACCTTTGCATTTTGCAGATGAGAAAATTGAGGCAGAGAGAAGTGACTTACTTAAGGTTGCACTAGTAGTTCGTGACAGAGCTGATTTATTTCCAGGTCAGACAGACCACTACACTCAATTATCCATGCTTATAGAGCACAGCTATTTGAATCATGTGGTCCCAAACATAGGCATCACTTTTTGTTTAATGGCAAATATTCAAATTGTAGGCATTAGAACAAGACGGAAATAGGCGTAGGAGAAAGTAAACAGCATAGGCTAAAATTTCACTATTAAAAAACAATCCAATGCTACTGTGAAGTTCATTATAATTAATAAGTTGCTGACTGTTTCCACAATGTAGATTTAGATTGTATAAATAACTAATAATTTTTCTATTGTTATTTTTATATAGCCTACAGTTATGTTAGGTCCTTTACTGGTTCAATAATATCCATAGACATTTACATAGAAACTTAAAGTTTCAATGGTAAAAGTGATTCCATATATACAACATTCTAAAACACAAGTTGCATAAGTTGATATTTTACAAAAACAAGATAAGATTGTCTTTTCCTTAGTGAAGATGTCATATTTCAATGGGACAGCTAGAAAAGCATATTTATTTGTCTGACCAACTTTTTCATAGGATGAAAATATCCACAAGATATGCCTCCAGAAAAAAAAATTGGAGATAAAAGGAAAATTTACCTCTTTTATAGGAAAATCTACTGATAACTGAAGTTTTTTAAATACTGACTTGTGTAAAGTGAGGTTTTGCTATATTAAAGCAGATCATTCTCAATCTGTAAATAAGATTTTATTTTTATTCAACATCCTAAAAATCAATGACTAACTGCAGGTAGGGCATAATTATATCATTAAGATCAATTCCTCATTCAGGTCCTAAGTTTCCACATCTTAAGATGATTCTAAGAGTTGGAACTAGATTATCTCTTCTGCTATTAAACATCCTGTGATTCTGTAATAACAGGGCCGGATTGTTTACTGTTTAATAGCCAGTTTTCCTTTCTAGTAATACTCTTTTAATGAGGTGAAACTTTTAACTTTAGATTTTCTTGGAATAACTAATTTATTTTTTTTTGCAATCCACAAGCATATATGCAAAGATAGTTTTCAACATTTACCTTTGCAAAACCTTGTGTTCCAAATTTTTCCCTCTCCCTTCCCCATAATCCAGTATATATTAAATATGTGCAGTTCTACTATACATGAAATGACTAATCTTGAATGACATCAACACAGGGGCAAAGGGAGATAGAAAAAATGCTAATTATCTAAATCAGGGATTCTTAAGTTTTTCACACTCTATCCCTTTTCACTCATTTACTTATAAGAAATCAGTTTCCCATTCTCAATTACAAGAGTATGTGTGACCTACAGTTTAGAAGCTGGAATCTAGGGAGACAGAAAAATAGTATGGAAGAGAAAAATCTTTATCAGAGAATGAATCTTTATCAGAATATATAGACATTTTCCCCCTCTGTCATGTGGTTATTACCTACAAAGAAAATGCATGGGAACCTCAAAGAGAGGGCAGAAATTGGTATAAAGTAGATTCACTTTGGATCCAATCAAAATGAGACAAGGGATACTGAAATACATAATCTTCTCTCTGCACTGGTCTTATAACTAAAGTGTTTGTGCCTCTTCCATATTGGAATCTTCTTATTCTAGTTTAACCAAAATCACTAAGTTCTCATCCTTAATTCTCAGCTAGTTTTGGATGAGAAAATGAAAGCTGATCTGAGAAAATATTTGTCACTCTTCTCCTGGCTGACTCTGACAACAGCTCCTAAATAGCCACAGCACATGAAAAAGTAGCTTGACTAGTATTTAATACAACCCCTCACAAAAAGCCACCATAGTTCTAAGAGGATAGGTAGAATAAATTTTTTTGTTAGACAGCTGGAAGAGAGGGATGATAATAGGCAAGGACAAGGAGGAAGAAATGAATAAATGCTTTCTTTGATCACCTATTTTTGATTTGATGCTATCAAATAAAATTAGGAGCTAATATCTCAGCAAGAATTTATTATAGTAAAAGATGTACATGTGAAGAAGTAATAATAGTTGTTCTGAACTGCAGGAAAAGCTAGGAATACTCTAAGATAAGGAACTATGAAAAGGCGTTGGAGAGAAGATGGGTAAAAGATGACACTCTTCCTCAATTGAGGAATTTTCCTCACAAATTGAGATCTAGAGGGGACCTCAGAAACCAATCTGCTTATTTTTAGCTGAGAAAACTGAGACTCAAAAAAAGGCTTCCTCAAAACCACATTGTACCTAAGCAGGGGCTGAAATCCAGAGCCTTTGAATCCAAATCCCACCACTTTTTACATTGTACCAGTCTATCAAAACCTAATTTTAAAAGCATATCTAAGGATCAAATGAGACAACATATATAAAACTCTTTGCGTTATTATTGTTATTACCATTTTGATTCTGCCATTAAGATTATTTTGCTCATTTGGAACTATGCCCCAAAAGTTATCAAACTGTGCATACCCTTTGATCCAGCAGTGCTATTACTGGGCTTATATCCCAAAGAAATACTAAAGAGGGGAAAGGGACCTGTGAGTGCCAAAATGTTTGTGGCAGCTCTCTTCTTAGTGGCTAGAAACTGGAAGATGAATGGATGTCCATCAATTGGAGAATGGTTGGGTAAATTATGGTATATGAAGGTTATGGAATATTATTGCTCTGTAAGAAATGATCAGCAGGATGAATTCAGAAAGGTTTGGAGAGAGTTGCATGAACTGAAGCTGAGTGAAGTGAGCAGAACCAGAAGATCGTTGTACACATCAACAACAATACTGATGGAAGTGGATATCTTCAACATAAAGAAGATCCAACTCACTTCCAGTTGATCAATGATGGACAGAAATAACTACACCCAGAGAGGGAACACTGGGAAGTGAATGTAAATTGTTA
This sequence comes from Sminthopsis crassicaudata, assembly GCF_048593235.1. NCBI lineage: Eukaryota > Metazoa > Chordata > Mammalia > Dasyuromorphia > Dasyuridae > Sminthopsis > Sminthopsis crassicaudata. The sequence goes on from NC_133620.1 coordinate 193,267,418, forward strand.
GCACTACTGTCTATCTACCCAGGTTACTTATACCTTCGGAAGCTAAAAATTAATGTGCAACAAGAAAATTGGATTTACACACACATATTGTATCTAGGTTATACTGTAACACATGTAAAATGTATGGGATTGCCTGTCATCGGGGGGAGGGAATAGAGGAAGGGAGGGGAAAATTTGGAAAAATGAATACAAGGGATAATGTTATTTAAAAAAATTACTCATGCATATATATTGTCAAAAAAATTTATAATTATAAAATTAATTTAAAAAAAAAAGAAAATGGGAGGGAAAGGCAATAAGACAGTGATTAAACATGTTTTTTTTTCTGGAAAAAAAAATAAGTTTAAAGCTAGAAGCATCCTTAGGTATTATCTACCACTACTCTCTTTGTTTACAGAGTTGGAGGCTATTTTCTGTACATTCACTTTTTAATTACATTATGTGTTTCCTGGTTAATAAAGACTTTTTTCCACTGTAAAAATAATAAATAAATAAAGATTATTTTGCTCTACTATTTTGATGCTTTATTAGGTCTTCTAGCTACCAAGATGCAGAGAAAAAGGTGATCATTTAATTGGAAAAAAGAAGGTTTAGTATAGTATTTTCTTTCAACCTTTAATACTATTGAGGATAACAAATTTAATATAAATGTAGGGAAAGGGCTTCTGGGAAGCACAGTAGAGTACAGGGCTGGAGTCAGTAAGACTCCCTCTTCCTGAGTTAAAATCCAGTCTCAGATATTTACTAGCTGTGGGACCCTGAACAAGTCACTTGACCCTGTTTGCCTCAGTTCCCTAAAAGTAAAATGAGCTAGAGAAGGAAATGGCAAACCTCCAAAAGACTCATGAAGACTTGGACACAATTAGAAAAAAAAGACTCAAAATATAGGAAAATGATTTAAATTATTTAGATGATAACTAGATCATAAGTTTTTAGATAGATACATAGATAAAGAAAGAAAGAAAGAAAGAAAGAAAGAAAGAAAGAAAGAAAGAAAGAAAGAAAGAAAAAGAAAGAAAAAGAAAGAAAGAAAGAAAGAAAGAAAGAAAGAAAGAAAGAAAGAAAGAAAGAAAGAAAGAAAGAAAGAAAGAAAGAAAGAAAGAAAGAAAGAAAGAAAGATAGATAGCAAGCAGCTGGACAAGTAGGGTCAAATTACAGGAAAACCTGGAAAGACTTACATGAATTGATGCTGAGTGAAGTGAGAAGAGAACATCATACACAGTTAACAACAACATTGTAAGATGATCAACTATGAAAGATTTATCTCTTCTCAATAATATAGTAATCAAAGATAATTCCAAATCTTGTGAAGGAAAATGGCATCCACATCCAGAGAAAGATATTAACCTTGGAGGTTTGTCTTCCGTGAGTTTTCTTTTTATTCTGATTTTTCTTTCACAACATGACTAATATATTTGGCATGATTGTGCATGTATGGCTTATGTCAGACTGCAAGCTGTCTTGGAGAGGAGGGAGGGAAAAATATGGAACTCAAAATCTTATAAAAATGGATGTAATTTGAAAAAATTACGATTATGAGAAAAAAAGAGAGAGAAGGATCAGAAGAAAAGAGTTAAGAAGCTAACACTACTAGCTGATCAGAGTTACATTAAAGGAGAACAAGTTTTCGCAAAGATAAATTTCATCCTGCTTTCCAACTACCTCTCATTGTTGTATGACAATTTTCTTCTCACAAATATAATATCCAGTCAAACCCAATTAATACTCATTTCTAGTAGGCTTAACTCATTAATATTCTGAGTAATGTAAAGTATGAAAGATCTTCTCTAAGAAATTAATTTCCTAAGAATATTATTAATGTCCAATGTATGTGCTGTTCTGCTTGGTTTTCAATTCCAGAGAACAAGATGCTCTTCCCAGAGGTAAACTTTTCACTGCTTACTCAAAGTTTAATTGACATTACTTCCCTTAGCTTTTTCTCCCCTCTGACTAGAGGGGAGTACCTATTCTTGGAAATTAGAGTACCTACCTTTACTCCTACTCCTAGAGTCCCTAGTCCTACTCCCCCAGAAGTCTTTCCTTGTGGGGCTCAGAACCAGAATTTTAACTTCACATCACTTTTACTACTTTTCAACTCAAGAGGACCCAGATGGGCCCTGGGTAGGTTCTTCTTTGTCTGTCTCTCTCCCCCTGCACTCCCACTTTTTTTGGGTTCTCCATCCTCATTAGATACCACCACAGTAAAGATAATAGTATCATACTGAGAGATAACATCTAGTTTAACTCTCTTTACTGTTAAGGAAAGTAAGATTTTTAAAAATGACTTATTTAAAGTCACATTAGTAATTATTGGCAAAGCAGAAATTTAAATGTCAACATCAAATCCAGTGCTTTTTCCATTATCACATGCTGATAAAACACAAGGAATCTCTAGTGCTTACTCAAAAACTGCTGCTGCCTTTAGATCCAATGAGGAAGTATGCTGAGGAAAACTTTCTATTTCAGTTGAGGGGGATGGGCTGGCATTTGCTGAGGTCAGTCACCAAGTAGCACATCAGATGTACTCTAGGTTCAAGAAGAAATAGCAAAATATATTGTTTCCTGACATAAAAGGAAAACATGATAGACCTACCCTGGAAAAATGGAAAGGACATTGCCAACTACTAGCTGCTGTTGGAGATGCCCAAGACTAAAAGATCTATGCTCCCAAAGTATTATTGACTATAAATTGAGACAACCAAAATCTTGTAATATCTCTTATTGTGGCTGAGTCTAAAAATGAGGTAATCAGTATATCCAGAAACATTTTATGTTATTGAGAATGGTAAAAATGTATGTCTGGTTTCATAAGGAGATCACACTTTCTACTGTTTCCTTCAGAATGTGTTTCTCACTTTAAAAAACAATTTAAAAAGATAGCTAAAGTCATTCTTTAGGACCACTGGGAACAAAGCTGGGACCAATCAGTTTAGGGAAGTTTATTTAAGGAAGAACTGGCATTTCAATGAGAATGGGCTACTTCAGGAAATTATGATCTTCTACATTTTAGAGAGAACTTGAAAAGCTGAGGCCCCAGAAGGCAGAGAAACCAGGATGCCATAGATGAAAGCTACAAAGAAGCAAATTTAGACTTGGTCTAAGAAAGGATTTCCTAATTCTTAGGCTCTTAAATAAATGGCTTCCTCTAAAGACAGGGAGCTCATCCTCACTGGAAGTCTTTAAACAAAAACTAATTAATCACATATTAGGGACATGAAAGAGGAAGTTGTTCAAACACTGGTTGAACTAGATGGGCTCAAAGATCCTTTTTGACTCAGATTCTAAGATACTATGAACTCTGCTACTGTTCACTGAACTTGCAGTCAATCCATCTATTAGCTTTGCCTCATCAGCAATTAAAATGTAAGTTCTTTAGTCACAAAATCAAGATTATGATTTTTTTTAAAGCAGGTCAAAGTTTCTCCTGAGCAGACAACAGCTATCTGTTACAAAAGCAACACACCTCTATTTTATTATCAAGACCTGTTCTTTGAAAACATGACAATAAAATATAGAACATTGACTTTCCAAGAGATGAATCACTGTTTTCCTGTTAACATGTTTCAGGAAATACATATGATTGGTGAGTAAACTAAAATAAAAACAAAATAAAAACTGCAAAATGGTTTTCACCAAACCTCTAGAACAGCTCATAGAGGACAGTGGCTGAAAGTTTCTGTGAAAGTCCATTATAAAACAATTTCTAGGAAACTCAGAAATCTCTGAAATGTTAGCAACAAATTTATCATTATAGTATAAAAGTATTTATAATAGATGTAATACAAAAACTCTATTGAACAGTTGACACTATCTAGGATCATGTACTTTAAGAATTGAAATGAATGGATCTGAAAGAACAAAATCCACCACACACCCAATTTTATAGATAAGGGAACTGAAATCCTGGTAATGAAAAGTAATTTACCCAGGTGGAATTTGAAACCAGTTCTTCTGATTCCAGACCCAAGAGATCTTTCTATTATACACATCATTAAGTATTTCTTTTTTTAAAAAAGCAGAACCTGTTAAACTTTAAAATGAAAATAATATAAAATATTTGGGAGACTACCTGCCAAGTCAGGAACTATATGATCACAATTACAAAAAACTTTCCACACAAATAAAGTCAGATCTAATCAACTGGAAATGCTCATGAGTAGATCAAGCTAATGTAATAAAAGTGACAATTCTACCCTAAATCATACCATACCAATCAAATCCCCAAAAATTATTTTCAGAGCTAGAAAAGAAGATCAAAGAAGAACAAAAGATCAAGAATTTCAAGGGAATTAATGAAAAAATGCAAATGAAGGTGGCCTACCTGTACTACTCCTAAAACTATATTATAAAGCAATGGTCATCAAAACCATTTGGTATTGGCTAAAAAATAAGAGTAGTTGATCAATGGATTAGATTAAGTTCACAATACACAATAGTCAATGACTATAGTAATCTATTGTTTGATAAACCCAAAGACTACAGCTTCTGGTATAGGAACTCATTATCTAACAAAAATTGCTGGGAAAATTGTAAATGGTATGGCAGAAACTAGGCACTGACCTACACCTAAACACCCTATACCAAGATAAGGTTGCAATGGATTCATGATTTAGACATAAAGAGTGATAATATAAACAAATTAAAAGGAGAATAACTTTCAGATCTCTAAGAAGGACTGCCTTCTTTGTGGCCAAGGAATAACTAGAGGACATTATGGAATGCAAAATCAATAATTTTGATTATATTAAGTTAAAAGGTTTTGTATAAACAAAACCAATGGAGACAAAATTAGAAAGGAAGTAAAAAAACTGGGGGAAAATTTTTATACCCAAGAGTTCTGATAAAGACCTTATTTCTAAAATATATATAAAACTGACTCAAATTTATAAGAAAGTAAGCCATTTTCCACTTGATAAATGGTCAAAAGATATAAGTAGATGAAGAAATTAAAAACCATTTCTAGTCATATGAAAAATGCTCTAATCACTATTGATCAGAGAACTACAAATTAAGACAATTCTGTGGCAGCACTACATACTTTTCAGATTGGCTAAAATGACAAGAAAAGATAATGATATATGTTAGGGGGGGGAAACGTGGAAAAAGTGGGATACCAATACATTATTGATGGAGTTGTGAACTGATCCAACCATTTTGGAGAGCAAAATGTGTAGTGTCTCTACTGGATCTGTATTCCAAAGAGATCATAATGGAGGGAAAAGGATCCACATGAGCAAAAATGTTAGTGACAGCCCTTTTTGTAGTGGCAAGGAACTGGAAACTGAGTGGATGCTCTTCAATTGGAGAATGGCTGAATAAGTTATGGAATATGAATGTTATGGAATATCATTGTTCCCTAAGAAATGATCAGGAGGATGATTTCAGAAAAGCTTGGAAAGACTGACATGAACTAATGCTAAGTGAAGCGAGCAGAACAAAGAGAACATTGTATACAGCAACAAGATTATTCGATGGATCAATCTGATGCATGTGGCTTTTTTCATCAATGAGGTAATTCGATCCAGTTCCAACGGACTTATGATGGAGAGACCTATCTGCACCCAGAAGACTGCTGCAACTGAATGTGGATCACAACATAATACTTTCACTTTTTTGTTGTTTGCTTGCTTTTTGTTTTCTTTCTCATTTGTTTTCCCTTTTGAATCTGATTTTTCTTGTGCAGCATGATATTTGTGAAAATATGTAGAGAAGGGGGCAGTTAGGTGGCACAGTGGATAGAGCACCAGCCTTGAATTCAGGAGGACCCAAGTTCAAATCTGGTCTCAGACACTTAACACTTCCTAGCTGTGTGACCCTGAGCAAGTCACTTAACCCCAGCCTCAGAGGGGGAAAATTATAAAAAGAAAATATGTAGAGAAGAATTGCACATGCTTAATAACATAAAGAGTACTTACTGTCTGAGGGAGCAGAGGGAAGGAAAGAAGAAAAAAATAATTGGAACACAAGGGTTTGCAAGGGTAGATGACAATCTAAATATATTTTTAAAATAAAAAGCTTTAAAAAATAAACTGTAAGTTCATTGGCAAAAATCTCTCATTTTTGTTCATGGTCATTTTATCATGAGACATTAGCTGCTACAAGTTTGACTAAGTGTCTACAAATAACTCCAAAGTGACAAATACTAAGAGATCAAGAACCGTCCTCAAAATACATAGAACAAACTTAGTGTACAGTGCTCTTTTTTGAATCATATGTATTGTACATAGCTAGAGTATTTCCATAAAGTAATTCCATATCTAGACTTGTTGGGGTGAGAAGCAATACTTTTCTAAGAAACTTCCAAGGTAATACCACCATACTTAGGTTAGAATAGAGCCCTGGTCCCAGAAGAAACAATTATCAGAAAGGACTCCAACTTGGGAAACAAGTTGTATAGTAGTTTCCTTAACTTTTAAAAGTTAAGACTTGTGTTCTACTGTAGCCACTTCTCCTTGGGTAAACATAGAAGTGTAAGAAAATACCAAGGAAAAGATTGTGCAAGAATCTTAAGTCAGAAGAAACTCATCTTTCTAATTTAGACCTTAAAAAATAATACATCAAAAATGCAACAGCCAACTTTCAGAATATATTTCTCTTTTTTTTTAGGGGTTGTGGTATGGTGGTGGTATGACTTAAGTGATTTGCCTAGAGTCTAGTAAGTATGAAGTGTCTGATGTCAAATTTGAACTCAGGTCCTCCTGAATCTATCCATTGCACCATTTAGCTCTACCCCATCATTTATTTTTTTTTAAAGTAGGGATTGTTTATGTTACCTGACTGTAGTGATTTTTGTCCCAAAGCAATGAGGGGGGAGAGAGAAAAGGAGAAAAAGAGAGGGAAAGGAGAGGAAAGGGAAGAAGAGAAAGAAAAGAATATATTTATAAATTTCTTCAATCAAAATGGAGGAGAAGGAAAGAAAAGTAGAGATGAAATCGGGTTTGTTACAAGAATTAATGGTACTATTGAATTACTGTTCTGTATGCTAAAAGCCAATTCAATTCAACTTATATTATCATGATCTCATCAGATTATGGGAATATAAAGTTTGCAAACACTATATATTCTTAATGAAGAATAATATATATTTCTTTTTCTCCAGGATCACTAATTTTTTTTCAAACAAGATAATCAAGTTTAACAGTACACTCAATAGATGCCCAAATCTTAAAGGAACAATTGTTTCAGAATAGATTCCTGGTACTTAAAAAAAAATGACCAAACAGATACTTCCTAAGCATATATCCAGAAAAATCATTTCAGAAAGTATGTTTCCTGAAAAGCAATTGATTTGCCAGTTTTCAGTACTTAAAAAAGGAATGTGTTCTTTAGCCTGAAAAGTATTGCAATAGCTTGCTGGTTGGTTTCACTACCTCAAATCTAAACTAGTCTACCCTACATTCACTTATCAGTGTTCTTCTTAAAGCAAAATTCTAAACATGTCAACCTTATGAAAAAAGGTATGAAAAACTCCACTAGCTCCTTATCATCTCCAGATCAAATATAAAATTCTCTACTTGGCATTCAAAGGTCTTCATAACCTGGTCCTCCCTACCTTTCCAAACTTCTTACACCTTACATGCCTCCCAACCCACATAATCTCTGCCAATCCATAGACATTGACCTTTTTTGCTGATCCTGACACAAGACGCCCCCATCTTCTATCCTTGTGAGTACCTACCATTCTCTCCCTCTTCAATTGTCTCCTGGCTTTTCTAGATTCCTTCGTCCCAGCTAAAATCCCATAATCTACAAGAAGCCTTTTCTAGTCTCCTTTAAAACTGGTGCTTCCCTCTCCTATCTCTGTATATCCTGTACATACATATAAATATGTATATAAATGTATGTATCATTTGTATATAATCATCTTTATCAAATGGTGAGTTTCTTGGCAAATGGCACAGTGCCTGGTATTTAGCTGAGATTTAAGAAATGCCAATAGGTTAAAGGATGATGTAGGCCCCCCAATAAATCCCTGCTATTCTAAAATGACATTGTATTTATTGGGTATAGAACTCTTTTGCTCCTTTGAATTTTCAAGGCTTGTATGAAGATTTCTTCATATATATTCCAAAGAAGCTGAAACAAAGTAATCCTATCCTCCGTTTAAGAAGAGAGGACAAAAGTTCTCAGGTTTTGTCTGGAATTAAAGAAGATGTACCTATAACACAGAAGAGGAAAGATGCTGATGCATCTTTTTTTCAAATTGGTTCTCCAAAGAGAAGGACTTAAAAGCAATACTAAATTTGAGAATAGTTGAGATCAGGATATGGCAATTCATTACATCTATGTCAGAAGATCATATGTTTTTCACTTGATCTAGTTACAAAATCTCTGGCCAAGATTAAGTTATTAACAAAACCATTATCTTGTTAAACAAAACAATGATATTGTAGTCTTGTCCCATACCTTGACACCCAATCATTCTCCCCTGGTTTACTTTGGAAGCAAAAACATAGGTTACCAAAAATTCCAAAACATATGTATTCTGCACTTCCTTTCTCAGTAGAAAGAAGATTGAGTTTACAGTTACAGAAACTAAATTTCAATATTGGCTTGGCCAGTTATTATTTTTGTAAAGTTGGACAAGTCACTTCCTCCTCTGGGTTTCAGTTCCCTGACTTGTAAAAGGAGGGAGTTTACTCTGCTTCTAAATCTATGATTCTATAATCTTCTAGTCTTGATCTCTACCTCCTTTCATAGCTAAGAATATTAGCCCCAAAAAATTAAGTTTCTAGAATCATAAAATTTTAAGCTGAAGGGTAATTTAGAGACAATCTAATTTAACTCAACTACAACTGAAAAATATGAACTCTCTCATTTTACACATAAGAATATTGAAAGTAGGAGATTTGAAATAGCTTATTTAAGAAGGTGAGGTTTGAATTCAATTCTGTAGTTACTGTAAAAATTAATATTTACAGTTCTATTCATACTAAGTCTCACTTTATAATAAATGCTTTGAAGACTAGAATTAGGATAAATATTAGACATTAACATTAGTACTGAATTCAAAATAAGTTTGATACCTATCTCACAAAGAAAACAAAATAAAACATCACGTTGATGACTCAAAATGAATTCTGACTGAATGAGGTCTAAGTTCACTCAAACACATACACACACGTACACACAAGTTATGACATTGTCAGGATTCCATCTAAACTAGCATTTGTGTTTATCATAGATCAACTCTCAACTCTATTGAGCTGTAAATAAAGTTCACTGGTTGCTGCAGGAACACAAAAAAGGGACATAATCAAACTTGTGAGTAAAGTTTGCCATAGGACAAATATTTTAGCTACCATTTACTCTAATTTCAATATAAAGAGACTGAAATATGCTCTCTGAAATAGGAACATACATTTCAAGGAATTTGAAATTCTAGCTTTCTACTAAATCTTAATTCTCTGGCACTTCGTTTTTCCAAAGTAGTTGTCTGAGAACTCATGATAAATGATGCTATCTACTTCCTGACAGAGAGATGACATTGATTGAATTTTTTGGACATGATCAATGCTAGAATTTGTTTTGCTTGACCATACACATATTTTTAAACAAGGGCTTTGTTTTTCTCACTTTTTTGACAGTAGGGGAAAGGGAAAGGGAAAAGAAGGAAGATTTTAATTAACTGAAAAAATAATATTTAATTTAAAAAACAAATCTTGGGGAAAAATAAACCAAAACATTGCTTGGAATATAGGTAACCCTCCTTTTCTTAGAACTTTCCCCTTAATGTGAATGCCCTGCATATATCTATTATGTAATTTCTGCATCTGTCTTGTGAAAAATTATCTATTGATAAAAGTCTTCTTATCTACTTACTTTGTTTGTTCTCTATGAAGATTACTGCCTCCCCCAAAGAAATGACTTCATGACAGAGACCTTTCTTTGGAAATCATCTGTTCCAAGCTTCTTGACCTTTTTTTCACCTATAGTCATTATTTCAGTTTTAAAAATAGCTTTTTAATTGATTGGATTTTTTTGTTTTCTGTTTTCTTTTCTCTCCTTGGGGGAGTATGTTAGGTTTTTGTTAAGGACCCAAAGCCAACTGTGATTGGCTATTTAAGAGATTCTGATGGATGGTTTGACCTCAGATATTTACAAGAGACTCTGGATTACAAGGAGGAGAGTGTTTCAAAACAGCTTCAGCTTGAAAAATTATTTGTTTCATCTACCAAGATATTCACCTATAAAGTATTAACAGAAGATTGCAAGATAAGCCAAAGAAGCACACTTACCAAGTGAACGTAAGGCACAAAATATCCGAAAAGTGCAAGTGGGATTCCAAAAGCCCAGACTGAATAACCTGTGACCTTGAAGATGGCAAAATTAAAAATCTTTTTGGGACGGTTGAACTTTCTCCTTGAAAAGAGAAAGAATTTTTTCTCCCCTTTTTTCTGATTGTCTTTATATTTGTCATCATCACCATGAAAAGGTTTGTAGGTAAAGCCAGCCAGAAATAGGACAAACATGAAGATGCATAAGACTCTGAGTGTGTTGAACAGGCCCAAATTATCAATCAGTACCCTTAAAAGTAAAGGGAGTAATATTGTGAAGACGCTGCTGCCAGCAGTGACGATGCCATTCACCAGTCCTAGGCGTTTCTTGAAATAATGTCCCAAAATGACCAATGATGGCTGGTATGTAAATGAGCAGCCACAGGCAAATATAATTCCATATGTGAGATACAGAGGCTCGATGGAGCTGTATGAAAATGAAAAAAAAAAAAAAAGGAAAATAATTTTCACTACTGGTTATTATAATGACTAAGATATGCTCATTTTAAAAGTAAATGCAGACAATATCATTTTCTCAAAATTATTGATACTAAAATCAGTCTATATTCTCTAGAAATATTATTGAGGAAAGGGGAAGTGAAGAAAAAAAGAAAAGAAAAAAAAGGAGAGCTATAGGAAAAGAGGAAGAAAAAGAGCAAAGGAAGAAAAGTAAACTATTCTTAGGTACAGAATTTTACACTAAAAACAGCTTAATTCAATTGGAATGGATATAAATGTCTTTTGTCATTGTGTGACTAATAGTAATTCCATGACCTCAGGAAGACTACAATGTTTCAGATGAAATAACCAGGGTTCTTGGAAATTTGTAAATAAAATAAGAAAATGAAATCTGGCTCAGTAGAGCCAAGAGTGATAGTTTGTTTTTCCAAATAGATTTGATGAAAAGAATTAAATTAGATTTCATTTATTAGAACATTTTTTGAGGGGAAATATTTTAACATTGATCATACATTGTTTATAACAACTATCCACTGAATTAAAACAATCTGTCAGTAAGAGAGGTTTCACTACACTACCAGTATGCATCTAGAACATTAGCAAAGAGTTTTTTTTTTTTCTGTGATCTGTGGATCAAACATCACCCTACTTTATGTTGCTTTTGATTATGTAAATAATACAACTGCCCTTAGATAAAATGATATCCATTAATAGTTCTAGTTCTAGTTTATTAGCCTTGAACCCATGAAAATCTTTACAGAATCATAAAACATTCAGAATAACATTGACAAACTGGCTCAAGTAAGCAAACATTTTATAAAAATAAAATACTATGAGATTTACTGAATTCTTTGAAATATAGAAGGTCAAGAATAAAAAGAAAGTTACTATAAATTAGTACATATTACAAACTTAGAGGCTTCAGTTAATTATTCAATTTTATTTGATAAGCATTCAATGTGTGAAGTCAATATTTTTAGGTGAAGTTCCTGGGAAAATGGAAAATCTAATAACAGGGATGGCAAAGCACTAGAACCCCAGAAGAATCAAATAAAAATGAATCATGTGGCCAAAAAATCCTTCCATGTCCATTCCCAAATAATTTCAAGACCTGTTTTAAAACACTTGCTCCCAGAAGCTTTTCCTAATATGGCTTACCCAGAACGGCCATTCCTTTACTCTGTGTTATTTGTCCATTAAAAGTACTCCTTCAGAAAATAATAATTAATAATTTAGCATCAAAGAATACAATTATTCATCTAGGTGAATTTCTCTAAATAATCAAGACCTCCCCTAACACTATCTCCTCATTTGCCATTTGTGTTCTCTTTTCCCCTTCTCTTCATCTCAAAGCTCTCTGAACCATCCTACACTCTCTTCCTTTCTTTTAACATGATAGCCCTTCTCCCTGCCCTTCTATATATGCCATTATCTTATCCTCCTTGTCTTCATTTAATAGATTGTCCCCTCAATTATCAATTCCTGTCTACAATCATCAATCTCTTCTTGTATCCTGGTTCTTTTTCTATTGCCCACAAACATGCCCAAGTCTCCTCTATTCCTAAAATACTTTCACTAGACTTCATCATCCTCTCAAACTATCACCCTATATCTTTCCTCCCTTTGTCTCCTTTTACAAAAAGGCATCTATTCTGGCTGCTACTAGTTTTATTACTCCAACACATTGCAATATAACTTGTGAAACTATTTTCTCCAAAGTAAGAATCTCTTAATTGACATATCTGGTGGGCTATTTCCCCCTCATTCTGAATCCTTCTTTATCATTCTGCTGTATTTGACACTGCTAGCTATACTTTCCTCCTGAATACTTTCTTTGGGATATTATTCTCTTCTGGTTTTCCTTCTCATTTGATCACACAATCTCCTGTCATAATTCAACCTGATACCACTCTTCATAACTGGTTATTCTCAAACACTTTGTCCTAGGATTCTCTTGTTAACCTAATTAATGTGTTTATCCATCCCCAACCTTTATCCTGAGCTTCAGTACCACATTACTAACTGCCCAATAGCCATTTCAAGCTGGATATCTCAGGATCTTAAACTCAACATGTCCAAAGCAGAACATTATTTCTTCCAAAAAGTCCCTTCTTTCACATTTTCCTATTTCTGTAGAAACACCAGGTGTATATTCTCTTATTTCCCCTTATAAAATCTTATTCAAGAATCATTTTCTATACTAAGCTTTTCTTGATCTTCCTTAATTACTAGTGTCCCCTTCATTTACTACTTTGTATTTTTTAACTTATTCCACGCTCAATGTTGTATTGCTAATAGAATATAAGCTTCTTGACAGCAAGGATCATTTAATTTTGTCTTGTTTTATACCCAAAATAGTACCTGGCATATATAGTTAGTAAACACTCAAGTAACATAGTACCTCTTACATATGAACAACGGACTTTAATAGAAGAAATATGGTCTCCTTTGGTATAAATGAGAAATCTGTTTAGATGTTTAAAACATTCCTTGAGAGTAGAAATAGCTTAATTTTTAAAAATTTGGGGTGTCCAACCTTGCATATCATAAGTACTTTATAAATGATTGCTGAATTGAATTTAAGAACTGAGGTTTTGAAAGAAAAATACTATTTAAATCCAAGATTCTTGATATTATTCTATTTCTCAATCATTTATATATTTATTTTTTAGATTTTTTTTTTTGCACTTTTATTAAATGAAAAGATCTCTTGCTATCTTTAAAATAATGCCAAAATACAACAATGCTCCCTATTTTGGACCAAGCTAGAACCCTATCATTTTAATACTATAGAAATATTACAGGTATTTGTTCACATACATTATAATAATATTCACAGCAATTATTCTTATATAGTTAATCTTTTAATCTCCCCTCAGTTTTCTTCCAGTGATTCTAATTCTTTCAGACCTTCCCAAAATCAGAACTGGGTAGGGAAAGGCAAGGTATGCAGGCGGGAAGTCACCAAGGGTACAATACACAGGAGGGTGCAACACTGCTTAATATTACTTTTTGCAATGTACATATTTTAAATGCCAAAAAGAATTCTGCTCTCCATGATACACAGGGATTTTCTACTAAGCCAAATCACCTGGATAGCTCAAAGTCTCTAAGGAACAAAAATACACAGAGATTTTAATTTAAAAACCTGGCTAACTATATATGTATGCTTTATCCCAGCTCTGGACCTTCCTTTTAATAATTTTTGCGGCTCTCCTCTGAAATATTTCCAAGTTTTTTACATTCTTCAGTTTGGTACATAGAATTAGACTCAACTGGGCTCAATATTCTGGTAAAAAGGATCCAATCTAAGTAAATTGGCTTTGTCTCTTCTTATTGGAGATTCAGTTACTAATGATTTCCTTAGATTTCATATTACAATTCATTTCCATTAAAATGTACCAATTGTCCAGCATTGTTCACAGCTTTTACTTCATTATTTTAGTACTTCAAGGATTCAGGATTGCTTTGGTGTGGATTCTCCACCTATTAATATAGATTAACTGAGCTTCATTCCATGTTGTTTCTGTTCATTTCTTCAATGTAGCCAGCCATTGATCATTCCACATTCCAATCCCTTCATTCAAGGTATAATGTCCTATTATCTGGGGTTGGACTAAATAATGAAATTCAACACGTTTTCTACACTATTGATGAAAATATTAAATCTATGAGCTTAAGAATGCTACTGGCTTTGTTACTCCCTCAAATGGCTAATACCTCTGATCATAACAACAGTTTTCCAAATATGTTCTCTAGCTTACAAAAATAAAAATTCAAAGAACCATTGCCTTAGTTACATTTCCATTTTTAGGCTTAAGTTTGGTATCCATCCACCTTTCATTATTTGCTTCCCCCAATTCTAACTGACTTGAATCAGAGAAGCAAGGTAACAGTATCCTTTTGCTGGCTTCTGCAAATATTTATGAATATCCTCATTACAAGAAAAAAAAATGCAAATCCTAAAAGGAATTCTGATCTGTGGCTGCTAAGGAAGAACTTAATTACTTTAGGATATCAAACAGTGCTTGACAATCAAATATGAGGACACAGAATCCTTACCTTACAAAAGAACTAGACATAAGTCCAATGAATCCTATAGCAGCCCCAGCAACGGCCGTTTTGCGACATCCAAATATGTCTGTGAACACACTCACTATAGGGCAGCAGAAAAAAATCATCCCCATGGACAAAGAACTCACCCAAGCTGTAAAGAGAAGAAAAAAGAAGATAAATATGTATATTTCAACATGTAGTAAAATGATAATATGGAAAATCTTTTTGAATTCAATTTGACTAAAGTGAATAAATGAAAAGTCTCAATCACATATAGCAAATTGTGTGTGACCTAATGGTAAACTAGTTAGAGAAATACCAGCAATTTGTCAGCTTCTAAAATGGAAAGCTTATTCTCTTATGTAGGTTAAATATTCTCCCTGTAATCTTAACTCTAATAATCTACACTCTCTTTAATAGATGGAGCTTTTATTTTCACATACAAGACAACTAGCAGAAAAGACACTTATTTAGGGGGAGTAAGGCTCAAGTAGGATAGAAGAGACAGATCTCTAAACATTAGTAGAATGTTGTTGTAGAGACAACAATTAGGGTAGAGTGCAAAGCTGAGGTATAGGAGAGGACAGAAAAATAGCTAATCATAGCCTGCCATCTGGTAGTTTCCTATTTTAATTAATTGCTAAGCTCAATAGTTTCTAAACCACTGGAAGATTACAAGTACTCTGTAAGTTCTTAATCTTATGATTGTGGCACTAATAAAATATTTGTTTAGTAATGATGAATTTTTCCCCATATTTTTGCTATGTAATCAAAAATTCCCAATTAATAGAACCAAACTAGGGAGGTAACATTCCCAACTTTTAAGACACATCTTCTTAAACAATGCATTTATTTGAACTCCATTTCTCCTATATCAAAAAAAAAAAAAAGGAATAGAAACCACAGCTTGAAAGGGTAGACAACGAGGAGGGTACAAAATATGAAAATGTCAGTTCTAGTACAATGGTCTCAGTAGTAGAAATCAGGAAAAGCTAAGGCTTTCTGAATAATATAAGAAGATAATTTTTTTAAAAACCCCACATTCTTGAAAATGTTAGATGTTACATGCAGATTTCACTAATGTTAATCTAGGGAAGCAAACTTATTATTTTATGTAAGATGTAAGAAAGTAGATGTTAAAATTAAATGAAACACCAAAATTTATCAGTAGGTTATATGAAAGTCTAGAGTGTTAGACTCTTTCTAGCCTATTCTCCTTTTGGAATATTTTTATTTTTCATTCCTACTATACCACCTCCTACAAGTCTCCATGACTTCTATTTCTTTGCTCCATTCTTCATACCTAGCAGACTAAGTGCCCTCCAACACTTCCTTCATCGTGGCGCATTTCAGATTCCAGAGTTTATCCCAAATAAGGACCTCCAAAGAGCAAGCCATGTGGTAAATTCAAAGAGCTTTTTATGCATACAAAGAAAAAAAAAGGGAGTTGACTCTCCAAGCAATAATTAAGCTGCTTAGTGAGTGGTAATATCTGAGTACTTAAATGAGGCAATCTCTAAGTCAGATTTGCTGTGGATAATGAATGGAGAATTGATCACAATCCTTTTTGCCTTTTTCCACTTCTACCTATAGGTCCCAGATTTCTTAGCACTGTAACATCTGGTTTAGTTTTATTGCATTATCTTTAGCTGAGAGGAAAATGTAAAACATAAAACCAGGACTGAACTGTCTAAAATTTGCTAAGGAATGAATGTCCCAGTAACAAGTAGGTTTTCATTCCAGTATTAATATCTTATTCTTACTAAAATCTAATAGGATTTTAAAGTTTGCCATCATTCTTTTCCTAAACCATTTGGTTTAATTTGCACTAAGATTAAATCCCCAAGATTATTAGTACATCACAATAGTCTATTTGGAGTCTGGCATATATAAATTTTGTTATAAAATACAGCAAAACCAGACAGACACTCCACAAAAGTACCATGACAAAAGGGGAAGAGAGGAAAATGCTCCTTTCACTGGTACAAAGATACTAGTTGTTTAAGTTCAGTTGTGTGAGGAAAGGTCAATGCTAGTAACATTTTACAGAAGTTAAGATGATATTTGTTATTCAAAAATAAATATAAAACCGATCAAAAATATGAAATGTTTCAAAAAATTTTCCCCTTCAACTCCAGCTTATTTCAACATACAGATTCCTTTACAATTATCAGAATCATCACATCTCACATATTTTAGACCCAAAATATGTTTTCAATTATTATAGGAACAATGACACTTTGAAAAATTTCAAATAAATAGAAGCCACCCACTGTGACTAGTACTCTGCTCTGCATACATCTTTTTGAATAAAAGATCAGAAGTGCAGCCAACCTATGTTCCCATTTCAATTTACCACTCAGGTAAACTGTGTTATGTACTGTATTAGGCACAAAAATAGGTTAGATCCCATGGGTTCAGAATGCCAATAAATATGGTTGTTGTTTGTTTTTTAACTGACAATGTGGGATGAAAAGAATGATAGTTGCTGGCTAACATGAATCCACAATCTCTTCCCAAAGTCTTCACATACTTAGTTTTAATCCATTAGAACACATTTCTAAGGAGCAGCTATATTTTGTCTCAGGAAACTACACATACAGGAGGATTGAGTAAATAGCTACAGAGAGCTTGAACGGGATATTAGATTGTCTCACACACACACACACACACACACACACACACACACACACACACATACACACACACGAGTAAAAATAGAGTTTTATTAAAACTGCTTCAGACACTGTAAGATGGGAGCCCTGGTGGCTTCCCCTTCTTATGGATGGCAATATTCAAACTTGTGGTGAAAACTGTCAACAAGTCACACCTATCTCAATTGCTGAATCTGCTGGTTTCACATTTTACAAGTGCCAAAGAAAACAAATGAGGGTGATATGATTTTTATTTGCTTCCAACTTCCCACTCACAACAGAGTCTCTAATGGAAAGCTTCTTTGCTCTCCACATTTATTAATACTCACACGAAAGTAAACTAAAACCAGACATTTTCTAACCTCTTCTCCATCCATCCTAGACATAGGAAAAACACATGTACAGAAGTAGTATTTATTAGGTGGGGAATTCAGCTAGAGGGAAAACTTTATACTAAAATTACACCAAAAAAAGCAAAATAAAATACTTTCCAAATATTACTCTTTTTTGCTCAAGATTTCTCTATTTGGAAATGGTCTAATTTAAGGGAAAATAACAAAAAGGAGGAAAAAAACCATTTCATTCATATTTAAATTCTGGAACAACCAACCATTTTCTACCTTCAAATAAAGGGATCAGTTGTTCCGGGTGAGGGGCTGAATTTGTTGTTTTGAGGTTTGTTTTTTTTTAATGGCAAGAGTTAGTGGCAAAATTTTTAAGGGCATAGAGGATTCCTATTCCAAAATACCTTTGACAAAAATTTTATCGTTTTGTCTGTCCTCATTTAGAAATCCTCTATTCTCCCTGATTAATGGCTCAATGAAAAGACCACTTAATCTCTATCTATATGATCTTAGGTAAATCATTTTACCTCCTTAAGTTTCCTCATCTGCAAAATAAGGTTCTTGAAGTAGATCACCTCTCAGATCCCTTCTAGCCATAAATTTATCATATAGAAATAAGAATTATGATAGGCAAAGATGAGCTTGCACACTGAGTTGAGGATAAATAAGTGTTCAATTTGGCTAGAACTACTCTTTTCAACAGTCATTATCTCTGTGCTATCTCCTTTCTCTTCTATATGATAGCTACTGGTGGTACATTTTTATGAAAAGTTAAGAGAGCTTAGAGATTCCTGCTCCAAATTACAATGGGAAAATTTAGGTCAGGGAGGTTAATTAATGAGCCCAAAGCGACAAATTACCCCACCTTAAAAAGTGGGATTCAACCCCAAATCTAATATTCTGTGCATTATACTACACTGTCTTTTTTCTATCATGGTATATAGTTTCAGAGGGAAGAATTAGAACCAACAGGTAGAAGTTACATGGCAGCAAATTTCAATACAATATCAAGAACTTGTTAAACAAGACAATATTTCACAAGACTGAGGAAAGCTCCTTGAGGAAAAGGACTGTCTGAAGTACTTCTCTGTACTTCCTACTGTGAAGTCTCACTGAATCTTGCAATCAGGATAGCAATATTGATTTACTGAAGTAAGGCCATCAATAGGCATTTGTTCAACAAATAAATGAATGAACCATATTAAGTCCTGAATGAAGAAGTAGTGATGTTGTAGGTGTTTCTTGCCCTCTGGATGTCTTCTAGGATCACTTCCCAGACAAATATTCCAAGATATAGAAGCATGACACTAATGAGCTATATAGCTTCAGCTATAACTTCTGTATCTCACTTTCATCATCTGTATAATGGGAATAGTAATACCTGTTCTACCTACTTCACAGTTGTTTTCAGGAACAAATAAGAAAATGGATCATCATAATAACAACACTAAAAAATAGCTAGCATTTATAAGGGGCTTATACTGTGCTTTACAACTATATCTCCTTTGATCTCCACAATAACTTGAAAAGGTTCTATTATTTACCCCATTTTATAGATAAGAAAATTGAAACTGGGACACTAATACATGGTTGGTAGAGTTGTGAAAGAATCCGGCCATTCTGGAGAGCAATTTGGAACTATGCCCAAAAAGTTATCAAACTGTGCATACCCTTTGATCCAGCAGTGCTATTACTGGGCTTATATCCGAAAGAAATACTAAAGAGGGGAAAGGGACCTGTATGTGCCAAAATGTTTGTGGCAGCTCTTTTCGTAGTGGCTAGAAACTGGAAGATGAATGGATGTCCATCAATTGGAGAATGGTTGGGTAAATTATGGTATATGAAGGTTATGGAATATTATTGCTCTGTAAGAAATGACGGAATACAGAGAGGCTTGGAGAGACTTACATCAACTGATGCTGAGTGAAATGAGCAGAACCAGAAGATCGCTGTACACTTCAATGCTGTATGGGGATATATTCTGATGGAAGTAGATATCTTCAACATAAAGAAGATCCAACTCACTTCCAGTTGATCAATAATGGACAGAAACAACTACACCCAGAGAAGGAATTGAATGTAAAATATTAGCACTACTGTCTATCTACCCAGGTTACTTATACCTTCGGAATCCAATACTTAACATGCAACAAGAAAATTGGATTTACACACATATATTGTATCTAAGTTATACTGTAACACATGTAAAATGTATGGGATTGCCTGTCATCTAGGGGAGGGAGTAGAGGGAGGGAGGGGAAAATTTGGAAAAATAAATATAAGGGATAATGCTATTAAAAAAATACTATAAAAAATATACTGTCAAAAAATTATAATTATAAAATTAATTTTTAAAAGATTAAAAAAAAAGAAAGAAAAGAAAATTGAGGCAGATATTTGGAATTTGTCTAAGGACCCACAACTAATATCTGAGGCAGGATTTCAACTCAGGTCTGCTTGTCTCTAGCTTTTAGCACTTTGTCCACTGTCTAGCTGTCTCAAGAGATATTCACAATGGATGTGAAAGCAACAGAACAAAGGGCTATCCCAATCCAAGCTATTATATTTTAAATATCAACTGTTCAACATAGTCATAATAATGGAAAGAGAGAGAGAGAAAGAAAGAAATCTACCTTCCCCCATTTTAAAGAAAATTTAAAATGTATTGGCCTAAGAACAATAAGTACATAATACCACACAAATCCAAGAGATTAAAACTTTAAAAACAGTCAGTATTAAATTCATGTTGGACAATTTAATATAGCCATGATTTAATCTTTTGATCACATTCTTTATTTTTAAAGCAACTTTTTAAAAATCAAATACCTCAAAACCTCAAGGTTCAAAAAGGAAAAAATACCATTATATTTCTTGATAAATTTTTAGAGAACATTTCATTTTTAACTACTCAGCAAGTCTAACAGGCAACAAGATTTTATTAAGTATTAAGTATTGTTTATGAACTACTACAGTTGGAGGCAGAATGTAGTGAATATCAAAGTAATCTTCATTTGCAGTCAAACATTTATCAAGTGTCTATTGTTTGCCAGGATCTTTGCTAAGTGCTGGGAATACAAAAAAGGCAAAAGATTGACTCTACTCAAGAAACACACAATCTTATAATGGAGGAGAAAACATGCAAGCCGCTAAATAAAAACAAAATAAATTGGAGATCGTTAATAGGAAAGGCATTAGAATTAAGGAGGATCAGATGGAAAGACTTCTTTTCAAAGTTAGTTTATTAACTGGAACTTGAAGGAAGCCGGGAGGCAGAGAAGAGAAAAGAGAGAAAGCATGGAGAACAGTTATGGAAAGCATTCTGATTCAGGAGATGGATTATCTTGAGCAAAGAACATCAAGAAAAGTGTCACTATGGTGGATATAAAGTATCTGGAAGGATGGGGAGGGAAAGTTATGAAGGGCAATAGAATTTATTGAGTAAGGGAGATGACATGATCAGATCACTTTAGGAAGATCCACTCAATTGAGTGGAAAATATTTTGGAATGGGGAGAAACTGGTGACAGAGAGATCAGTTAGCAGGTTATTGCAATAGTTCAGATATGAGGTGATGAGGAGCTTGGATGAAGGGAAAGGAGATGTGATAGTGGCAGGAGAGTGGCAGGCATGTGAGAAAGGTTATGAAGATAAAACCAACAGGCCTAGTGTTTGTTGTAAAAACACTATGGGAGGGATAATATAAGAAAGTAAGGAATCAAGTATGATACCTGAGTTGCAAAGCTGGGAGGGTGGTGAAAAACCTGGCATAATAGGGAAAGTGAAATTTGTACTGAGATCTTTTGACTCTTATTACCATATCCATCATACTTTAATCACCTTGAAAATTCTTGAATAGGGTGGCACAGTTGATAGAGCACCAGCCCTGAATTCAGGAGGACCCGAGTTCAATTCTGGTCTCAGACACTTAATACTTCCTAGCTGTATGACTCTGGGCAAGTCACTTAACCCCAGCCTCAAAAAAAATAAAATAAAATAAAATTAAATTAAATTAAAAAAAAAAAAAAAAGGAGAATAGGATGATGCAGCTAGCTTCTGCTAGATCTGTAGCACGTGGCAACACTTAGAAATTACAAGTCAGTTAATCAATGCTTATTGAATTGAATTGCTTTCCTATGGTTCAATTTAGGATTAATCCATTCTTAAATAAAATTTTAAAAGAAGTTTTAGCGTAAAATAGCAGATTTCTTGTTGGAATATCTGTTTGTAAATCCATCTCTGTCCCTTACTGGCTCTTCAACCTAATCAGATCACTTGACTCCCCAATATTTATCTTGTCATTTTTTTGAAGAGGATTGATGGCATAAAGAGGTGAACTCTTGATTTGCTCAAGATCTCTGAAATTATAAATCCTTTAGAGAGTAACATGAACTTTTGTTAAACTGCTGAAGCTAAATTGTTTTCCAGGAAAAATAATCTGATTTCACAAAAGGAAATCTGAGTAAAATGATTTATTTTAAAGAAAACGTTCTTGTATTATAAGACTATAAAAGAGACTGTAAGCTTGTTCAACTCAACCAATAATAGGCATCTGAGCCAAGAACTGGGGACATAAAAATGAAAATGTTATGTGAAATAACAAATATGCAAAATATAGTTTTCAAAATACAATTGAGAAAGAGGGTAGGAGGAATCAGAAAAGATCTCACGTAAGAGACGGCAATTGAACTAAACTTTAAAAGAAGCTAGTGACTCTAAAATGAAGTACCTATTCTTCTAAGAGTTTCTGGAGGAAAATATACTTATACCTGCAATAAT
Source organism: Sminthopsis crassicaudata (assembly GCF_048593235.1). Taxonomy (NCBI): domain Eukaryota; kingdom Metazoa; phylum Chordata; class Mammalia; order Dasyuromorphia; family Dasyuridae; genus Sminthopsis; species Sminthopsis crassicaudata. The sequence continues at coordinate 193,289,983 of NC_133620.1, forward strand.
TCTTGAGATATTTACAAAGCAAACATTAATCAATTAAATTAGTACCACTTGGAGTAAAAAAAAAAAAAAAATTAAAAAAAAAAAGTTCCATTAACAAAGGCTAGTGACCTTGAAAGTTTGATCCCTGGCTCTGTATATGTATATGCATATCTCTAGTACTAGAATCTAAACTTCTAGGTTAGGGCTCAGGGTTCAAATATGGAGAGGCTGGGCTCAGTACTGATCAGAAACAAAATTTGGGGTACAGAACTGTAATAAGGCAAGAGGGTGCAATAACAAGAGTTGTCCACTCTCTGAAAACTCAACCTCCCAGTACAAATGGGAGGGAAGAATGTAGTCCTAGAAGAGTACCACACTGGTTTAGCCCTTAAAGTCACAAAGTTCATGCTTATTCTCTTTAAAGCTTAAGGTTTTTCAAAGATATGAGAAAGAAGTGGGTGAAAGTGGGGAGTCCTGTTCTTTAAGGAATGATTACAAAGGAAATGAATTTTCCCCCTTTTTTATTGCTGTGTTGCTATTCATCTATACAATAGAAATGATTCCCATGTGATTAAATAAAGGCCAGGCTAATGAGAGTAGGGAAGCCATTGATTTTAATACGACCTTTATTAATGTTTGATTTAAAAGTAGTTTTGGTTTAAAAAACAACTATATTTATATTTGATTATCTTTTATAGTAAAGCTTTATTTAGCTTTTTCTTCCCTAAAATTTTTTAAAGTTGAAATTTTCCTTAGATATCTCAAAAATCCAAATCAGAGGTTAGGTTGTAACAGAATTTCTCAGCTCATACCCTGCCCTATATTTTTCCTGGGCAAAAAATAAAAAAGTTAATCCAGAAAAAAACACTAATTTTCCATTCAATGAAACTGGTTTGGGATTAAGTATTTTAAAACATATCAAGGACTTTACAGAAAGCTTTATAATTCATACTGGTTACCCTTCCCTACAAAAATCTGTGCTAAACTGAACAGAACAAAGTTCAAAAATCCTATTAATAATAGCCTTATAGTACTGAGTCTTGCTTATAAGTGAATTTTGGTCCTGAATTGATAAGAACTTTATTAGACAGAATATTTAAGCCTATCTAAGACCTGTATTGTCAGCAGAGGTAGAGATTAAAATACTGAGACAAAAAAAATAATAATAATAATACCTGTTTTGTGCCTGACAAACTTCTGAATGATCTTACAATGGAAACAAAAAATGGCTCATTACTTACTGTTAAACATGTCATGCACAAACAAGTTCTTATATTCCAAGAAAGTATCAGCCCACACAGACAAGTTTCCACCTAACAGGCAGATTTCTATCATAATGAAGCAAATGCCTTCTTGCATATTAATTGCTGTCTTTCTGACTTGCTATCACCTTCAGCACTATTTACCAACTTTAGATATTAGCAATTTTTATCACAGGTAATTTTGCCAAGATATCAAAAAAAAATAACACTGTAAAGATAAAGTGAATACAGAGTTACAAACAACAAATTAAAGATGTCAGGGGCAGTGGCAAATCTAAACCTCCCTTCCCACTCAGATATTATGGAAATTTGACCATTCATGCATTCATAGAGAATGAGTTTATACTATACACAGGTACTATACTAAGGAAAATATAGAAATACCTAAGACATGATCTTTACCACAAGGAACACATTCTAATTAATGGAAATGAATGACCTGAAGAGGCAAGATGATGGAATGTCCTGTGATAAGGACAGGAAATAGTCTAATTTGTGGGAAGAGTTGCTTTCAATAATATCAGAAAAGTAGTCTGGAATCAGATTATGAAAGGCTTTATATTTAATCTCAGGGGCAAGATTGGAGTTGTTCAGGTAAAAGAGGGATATGGACATATCTGTGTTTTAGGACTGTCAGGCAGTTATGAAGAAGATATTCAAGAGGAGAAAGATTGGATACAGAGAGATCAATAAATAGGCATGGAAATAGTCCAAAAGAAAGATGATGAGAGCTTGGAAAAGAGTGGTAGCTATTTAAGTGGAAAGAAGATGAGAAATGTTATAGAGATAGACTGATAAGGCTTTTTAACTAACTGAATATGACATGCAAGGAAGACAAGGGTTGGTAATAGTAGCCAATAATTTAGGCAGTAATAGCACCAATAAAGTAGCTACAAATATTTTTATTTACAGACCTAGTCTATGGTGTCAGCAATAAGACTATATAGCTCCTTCTACATTACTAAATTCCTCTTCTAAAATTGAGAAACTTCTATTTTATAGCAACATTTACTGTCCTAAACCATTTCAAAGTGGACCTGGTGAAAGTATGGATAGTACCCAAGATAGATAAGTCTCTTCTGTTTAATGAGTCCTCATTCTCCTTGATCATATTATATTGGTAGCCTGTGTGTGCTCTGCTATGAAACAACTAGCCAGGTGCATAACAATATTATGTTGACAATATAACAATAGCTAGGGAGTGAAAGTGGAGGAATACTAATAGAGAGGGAAGAAAACAGTTAATAAGAAACTCATATGTATAACCACAAACTGAGCTGTGATACATCAGTGAATAGATGATTAAGATTGTTTCAACTGCCAAACAAGGATTTATGATGGGGAGCATGTCTTTTATGATGATATGATATAACAAAAGGAGAGTTTCTCCCATGAGAAATCCCAAGCTTCATTGTCTGTAACACAGGCATTGATCCTAAGGAACTAATTATAGTAAAATTCCAAAGTATGCCAAACATCTTTGTTTTGATGGGCAATAGTAAAAAGAAACTTGGAATATCAAGGAGAATTATTTTTAAAACTGGCATAAAGAATTGTATGCTTAACTCTATTTATTTATTGGAGAGGCATTTGAGGTTAAGTGACTTAAAATTTAAACAGGTGTGTGTACACCTAGTAAGTATTAAAGGTCTAAGTTAGGATTTGAATTCAAGTGCTCCTGCTCTATTCACTGTTCTTAATTTATTGTAAACTTTTATATCTTATGTACTATGTCTTTCATACTAGGTTTGCTAGACTATAAAACAAGAGACTAGAAAGCAAGACAATTTTTAAGAGACAAACACTGACAGATTCATAGCTTTCATCTACAGAGTTTAAAGCATTTTACATAAATCACAGGGGCAGTATCAATCCGGTTTTCCTAATACAACTTCCCTAGATTTTCTGACTCAAGCTAAGAGTTGGAAATAACCCACATGTTATGTAACTTTCTAAATACAAAATAAACTTGCCTCAAGTTATAATCTGATGATTTTCGATGTTAATTGGAATCTATTCAAAGATAGCCCAATATTTATTTTTGGACCAAATTTATGATGTCATTGTTTTAGGAGAGTCCTGGGAGGAAAAAAAAAAAACTAGAAAAGCAGATGGAAAGTTGCTCTGCAATTTAAGTTCTTAGACAGTTTCCTCAAGCATTGAGAAATGTCTTGGTCAGTGTGTGTAAAAAGGTAAAACTTGAACCCAGTCTCTGACTCTGAGGCCTGCTCTTTATCCATTATACTAAGTATCACACACAGAGACAACACTTTATGGTATAATCTTTTTACAAATGTAGATTACAATCAAACTTGTCCTTTGAAAATACATCATGTGATTTAAAAAGTTATACCAGCAATTTGTATTCAAAAAGCATACTCAAACTTTTATCAACATAACATTTAAAATGAAGGTTTCAGTTACAGATATTTTGTATCTTTTAGGGAAAATAAGACTACTTGACTGAAGAAACTTTTGCTCACATAGTCAGAATATTAAAAGTTGTGCAATTACCATTCTGTTAGTAAATGATAGACATTACTTCATGATTTCCTGTTCTCCTAATTCATCATGCAAAATAAATTCTTTTTTTCAGAAACATGTCCATCCTTTCTTCCCAGCTAATATCTAGAATCTGAACCCATATAAACCAAAATTTCTTCTGCTCAAAGCTCTGAGACCTATTTGGTACTCTCATCACTTTTATCAAATCTTTCCAGTTACAGCTATCATCATTCTCCATAAATTCTATCATACTCTTCTACATACTTCTAGATAGTCAGCATCTTGGTGCTTAAGCGTCCCCTTCCCAACAAATGTGATTTCCACACACCAAATTTTTCCTGATACCTAATACTGCCAAAATGCATCCATTTCCAATTTCATCAAAGTTCTTATTAGCAATATGGATGATTTAATTTAAACTAAGATGATAATAAGTAATAACGGTTTAATGTATTATCCCTCTCAGACAACATTTGCATTTTTATATGGCTTTATTGCTTTTAACTAAGAACAAGGTAATCAAGTAATTTAGAGAACTTACAGGACTACTACTGAGGCAGATTCTTTGGAATTAAGGGACCTGTAAATTGATCCTGATTCTGATTGTAGTCATTGTTTCTCAGTAGAAGATGTCATTTGCTACTTTCTACAATGTTGTCCGGAATCAAAAATGTTACCACTTTGGGCTATTGGTTTTTTTTTTTTTTTTCCGAAATTTGAAACTTGCCAAGCTTGAAAAACTAATTCGAACACTGTAAAAGTTATTTTTTAAAAAGCCTTTCATTTTCAAAACATATGCATAGCTTAACATTCACACTTACACAACTGTGTTCCAAAATTTTTTTCTCCTTCCCTCCCCCCCACCTCCTATCCTAGATGACAAGTAATCCAATATGTAAAACACGAGCAATGCTTCTATACATATTTCCACAATTATGGTGCACAAGAAAAAAAAAAGGGAAAAAATGAGAAAGAAAATCAAATGTAGCAAAAAAATAACAAAAAAGTGAAAATACTATGACATTGTGATCCCCGCTCAATCCCCACAGTCTGAGTGCACTCTGGGTGCAGATGGCTCCCTCCATCACAAGTTGATTGGAATTGGCCTAAATCACCTCACTGTTGTAAAGAGCCACATCTATCAGACTTAATTATCATATAAACTTGTTGCTGTGTACAAAATTCTTTTGATTTTACTCACTTCACTTAGCATCGGTTCATGTAAATCTCTTCAGGTCTCTCTGAAATCATCCTGCTAATCAATCATATTCCATAACATTCATTCAGCCATTCTAGTGAGCATCCACTCAGTTTCCAGTTACTTGTTACTACAAAAACAGCTGCCACAAACATTTTTGCACAAGAATCCCTTTCCCTCCTTTAAGATCTCTTTGGGATATAAGCCCTCTAGAAACACTGCTGGATCAAAGGGTATGCAAGCTAGTTTGATAGCCTTTTGAGCATAGTTCCATATTGCTCCCCAGAATGGTTGCTTTAGTTCACAACTCCATCAACAAGATATTAGTGTCCCAGTTTTCCCATATCCCTTCCAACATTCATCATTATCTTTTGCTGTCATTTTAGCAAATCTGAGAGGTGTACTGGTATCTCAGAGTTGTCTTAATTTGAATTTCTCTGATCAATAGTGATTTGGAGCACCTTTATCCATATTTTTCATAGGATCAGAGATCATATTTAATTTCATATGAAAATTTTCTGTTCATATCCTTTGACCATTTATCAATTAGAGTATAGATCACAACTTAATGATCAAATGATTTGCATTCTTTTAAATTTGAGTCAATTCTCTATAGATTTTAGAAATTAGGAACTTTTGGATGTAGAAAAAATTTTCCCAATTTACGGCTTCCTTTCTAATCTTGTCTGCATTGATTTTGTTTGTACAAAAACTTTTCGTGTAGAAAACAGTTTTAATATAGAAAGTGTGTTATTCTATTCAAGTTTCATAACTTTCCATTTTATTATCTGAGACATCAAGTTTATAATTTCTGGGGCCACTAGTTGATATAGTGGATAGAGCATCAGCCCTGAAGTCAGGAGGACCTGAGTTCAAATCTTACCTCAGACTTGTGTGAACCTGAGCAAGTCACTTAACCCTAATTGCTTAGGGAAAAAAAAAAGTAATTTCTTATTAATTGCTTATTTCTTGCCTAGTCACTAAAATGTTGATATCAAATATCAAATTTTGCTTTTCTGACACTGAGTTCAACAGTACAGCCAATTTCTTATCAGTTGAAAAATAATACTTTTCCATTTTCTCTCAGCTTTCATCTCTACAACCTTGTAAAAGAATGCAGCTGCCATTCCAAGGCTAGTTTTAACTCTGATGCAATTCAGTCAGTAACTATCATGTTAATCAATGAAATTGCTCTTGTAATCTTTTCCTAGGCCAATCTTAGCATTCTTAATAAGAAAAATTCCTGCTTAGCTTTAAGCCCATAAGTATATAATAATCAAAGCAGTCTTTTTTTTAAGCTACTCTTCTATGAAAGTATGGCATACCCTCAATGTTTCAAGAGAATGAGGCACAGGATTTCCTTTTTAATATTAATCTTTTCTCATACCCTGCCCTTCTTTGCAGAGATGGGGGACTGTGCACATAATACAGTGCATATAACACCAGATTTTCTTGATATTTTAGGTTAATTTTATTGAATTTTTCCTTTTTTTATTCTTTGTTGTAATGAATGATTTTCTGGAAGGAAAAACTATTCAATATAAAAATAAGGATATCTTTTAAATTATTTTAAAAAGAAATATTTACCTCATAGGAGATATTTAATGTTGTTCAAGCCATTTCAGTCATGTCTGACTCTTTGTGACATTATTTGCAGTTTTCTTGGCAATGATACTGGAGAGGTTTGCCATTCCTTTCTCTAGTTTACTTTACAGATGAAGAAACTGAGGAAAATAAGGTTAAGTGGCTTTCCCAGAGTCACAGAGCTAATGAGCACAGGGAACCTATGTGGCTCAAGTAAATAGAGTGCTGGACCTGCAGTCATGAAAACTCATCTTCATATGTATTCTGATGGAAGTGGATATCTTCAACATAAAGAAGATCCAACTCACTTCCAGTTGATCAATGATGGACAGAAACAACTACACCCAGAGAAGGAACACTGGGAAGTGAATGTAAATTGTTAGCACTACTGTCTATCTACCCAGGTTACTTATACCTTCGGAAGCTAATACTTAATGTGCAACAAGAAAATGGTATTTACACACATATATTGTATCTAGGTTATACTGTAACATACGTAAAATCTATGGGATTGCCTGTCATCAAGGGGAGGGAGTAGAGGAAGGGAGGGGATAATTTGGAAAAATGAATACAAGGGAAAATATTATTTAAAAAATTACTCATGCATATATACTGTGAAAAAAATTATAAAAAAAAAAAGAAAGAAAAGAAAACTCATTTTCATGAATTCAAATCTGCCCAAACGCTTACTAGCTGTGTGACCCTAGGCAGAGAGTTGGACTATAGTATTCTTCTATGTAAAACAGGCATTGGACTAGGGGACCAATAAGGATCCTATCATTCTATAATCCTCTTCCATGTCTAACAAAGATGCAGATCTAAATATCTTGGACACATATTGTATAAACCAACTACCCCCCTCCTACATACTAGAGTATGCATCAAGTAAATGTGTAATTTGATGACATAAAATTATGTGTAATTTTAAACTCATGTTATTTTCAAAAAATATTAATTGTATGGAGCAGAGAAGAAACAAAAAGGGGAAGTTATCAAGTAAAAAAGAATAAATTTGTTTTGATTGGCTCCAGAAGGCAAAACTAGGAGCAATGGATAGAAATTACAAAGAAGCAAATTTAAACTTGAGGTTGAGAAAGCTTTCCTAACATATCAGACCTAGTCAAAGTCAGATAGACTGCCTCAGAAAGTACTGAAGCATTGGAGGACTTCAAGCTATGCCCAATGACGATTTGAATTCTACGTAGCAGAGATCTTTGCTGGATTAGAGTAGATAGTTCAAGATCCCTTCTGAAGTTTTACAATTCTGAGAGGAAGTAGATCTAATTAGAAGAGCACACAAAACAAAGCATTTCATTAATGGACAGAAGATTACATGAAGTAAGTTAATTTGGGGGCTTACATATGTATCGCGAGTAATATGGAGTATTCTTCATCCAATGGGGTTAGATGGAATTCACAGAAAAGTTAAAACTTTGACTTAAACTAAGTTTGACAGTAATAGAAAGAAGGAAAGATGTTATGTCTTGGAAATGCAGCATGAGTAGGGTCAAAACAGTTGACAATTTACTTACTCAAAGTATCCTCTAAAGAGACCCATCCATAAACAATCCACCCATAAACAGCTTTTCCAACTATCTTTATTCCAGCATCTTCAGGGGAAGAGATGGCAACCTCTCATATCCACTTCTGTGGGAAATAACAAACTCAAGTAACAAATTGCCCCCCCCCAGGAATTAATTATGTGGCAAATAAAATATTAGTGCCAATTTCATAGATAAAATTGAGGATGACAAATTAGGCAAGTCAAAATACCCTCAGGAAAATCTATTTACAAATTGCAGCCCAAGGAAAGTTTCAAGACTGAAACAAGTGCAGAGACTTTTGTTTTAATGATTGTACCTCATTAATTAGCTTTTACTACTTCTGGTAAAGCAGCACTAAAATAAATTATGGGCTTCTTCAAAAAATCTGGCCACACAGGCTTCAGTTCAAAATCTTACTAATTAATGGAGAACTCTAAAGATAGCTTGAGGCATTGAATGTGACCTTTGACAGTTATTAATGGAAATACAGAAGTAGGAAGAACAAACAATGATAGGCAGAGAATGGTAAATATTTGTTTTTCCTTCAAGTGCTCCAAAAAGAGTATTTCCTACTTGAGTTTTTTGTAAAGATCGTGTATATATCTTAGCAAAATTCATACTAAAAGTTACTACTACTTTCTTCCATCTCTCATCAATAAACTGGGCCAAAAACATATAAAAATAGAAAGCCTGAATTGTACTATTTTCAAAGGATCTCAATTAAGAGAGGAAAGAAGAGATTGAGTTTCTTTCTAACCCAAAGTGTGATACAAACTCCCACACTTCCTAGCCACCACCCAAAAAAGGATTCTGTTCATTTGTTTTGAATGTTTTATTTTCAAAATAAATAGATTCTTTACAAAGGCACTATTCAACAAGAATAAGGTGCTATAATGAAAGCCTCCAAATTTATGCTGGCAGGATACACTAAGCTTCCACAGCCAATCTTCATCACCTGAAGTTTACAAGCACTTAATTCTTGGCAACTATGAAGCAAAGGGACATTTCTATTCTATGCTCCCCTCTGTATTAAATCTTGTGAAAGAATCTTTTATTTTCATAGCACTTTTTCCTAGGGCTTCAAAGTGATTTTTTAAAATGATAATGAGGGTGCAAATTGAGATGTACTTTTTAGACACAGCCAATGCAGGACTTTTTTTTTTTTTTGCTAGAATATGCAAATTTTTACAAGGGTTTTGTTTTTCTTTTTATTCCCAATGGGAGAGAGAAGAGAAAATAGATTTCTAGTAATGAGAAAAAATTGAGTAAAAACAAAATAAAAATGATAATGTCATACTATCTTCACATATGGAAAATTATAACAACATTCTTCCAACTTTGCCTGTGTTCTGTACTTCTTTCATGGTCTTCCTTCATTGTCATTTTATTGGTGCAATGGTGACATGAAATAGGAATCAAAATCAGTTTCTCTCACATGCTAACAAAGGATACCTCCTACATCCTGTTAGCTTTCAAGTAGTTAACAATGTTCTCATCTGTTCTTTTCTATTTCTACTGACAACTATCCCATTATAGACCCCTTGTTATCTTCTATCAATGCTATCACAAAAGCCTCCTAAACAGATTTGCTGTTTCCAGCATTGACTCTCAAATTCAACCTACAAATAACAAATATGATCCAAATTATTCATCTGCTCACAATTCTCCATTATTTACAAAATATTTTGTAATATTATACAAATAAAGTATACAAATTATACAAATAATACAAAAAATAAAATTTTTCACCCTACCCATATATTTGTCATTAACCTTCCACAGTACTTTTTTGGGGGAACTCTAATGCATTTATGGAGCATAATATATATTACAACTGTGTCAGTATCTAATCCCTGTTAATAGAGTATAAATTTCTTGAGAGCAGGAACAATATCTTATCTAAACTTTTTATCTCTGCCATCATACTCATCAATACATGGCTAACACATTGAATATTTGTCTTTTAAATGCAATGTCTTTTAAAAGCAATGAAATTTCTTTATAATCTGGCTCTGATACTTCACTATCTGATCAAAACCTTTTATTACTCTCTCTTCCTATGTCTCATCTTCCTAAACCTATTTCTTTGCCCTTATTGACACTTCCAATCCCTATACCCCACAGTACCTTCCCAGATTCTTATCTCAATGACATAGTTGGTCATTTCAATCAAGTTGTTCTTGATTCTTCATATTTCCCATAGATCCAAGAAGTTGCTAAATGATATTGATTTTATGTATAGAAAATCTTTCCTATTTGTCCACTTCTTTCTATTCATGTCCACCCCTACTCTCAGTTTAAATCCTCATCACTTTTCATAGACTATTTAAGCCTCTTAATTGGTTTTCTCCACACTCCAATCCTATGACTGCTGAAATGATTTTCCCCAAAGGACTGGTCTGATCATCAATTCACTTTTCATACCTCATAGGCTCACTGAATGAAATCCTTCATTTGGTACCCTTCATAACTTGGCTTTAACCTACTTTTCTAGTTTTATTATATATCACTCCCCTTCTGGTATTTTATGAGAAAGCCAAACAAGCCTTCTTCTAGTTCCTCACATACATCGGAAAATACAATTAAACTATCTAAATATTAATAGGAAATTAAGGCATGATACCATCCATGTAACAGGAGAATAAAAAGAAAGAACCAGCTTGTATTGAATGTAATGGAATATTACTATGCTAGGAGACTGGAAACCTTGCCCCTACTTTCACCATCTTTCTATCCCTGGAGACTTCAAAATCCTGTCCAGGTGGCCATACTCTTACCTGCCCAGTACACATTTCTTAGGGAGTGGGAATTAATGGCTAGGAAACCTACTATTTCAAAATTGTACCCTAGAGGTCAAGGGGTTCTGATTATGTAAAACACAAAATATATATTTTAAAGTAAATGTGGCTTAAAAAAATAAAAGTAAATGTAGTATCAGGATATCGCATTGAGAAAAATGGCAACCAGAGCTAGATAATTCTGGAGACTTTTACGGAAATATGAGAGAAGAATTTCATCAACTAGCAACTTGGTATTTTCCTGCCATTTTTCATTTTGTGTGTGTAAGTATACACATATATATAATGAACTTTACTGACATCAATGCAATTATTGCAAAGAACAGGGAAAAACATTATGAAATCATGAATCTCCCTTATCCATCTTGCCATTCATTGAGTGAAACCTCCACAATACCCCATGAGATAAACATTTAAGTCAGTATCAGTGAGTTTTGTCAAATGCAGTGACCAATCAAAGCTTCAAAAGAATGACCTTATTTCTAGTTTATCACTTCTCTGGCAAAAGATGAGGAATTCTTCACCATCACACAATTTCAGACATGGTCAATGTATGGGCATCAGAGACATATCTGCACAGTGTCACCCAGCCAGCAAGGAATGATCTGGCAGGAGGTGGCAACGGGGCCTCTTGCTACCCCAACTGTTGGCTTGCCAAGAAGTCTTTGCAGGGTTTTGATACCTTGTTCCCAAAATACAACCTTTAAAATACTCATTGGAAACAAATCAGACTCTGAGACAGAGTCCATTGTCCTCAGTAATCTGGCAGATCTTCAGGATCTACAGACAAAAAAGCCATCTCCCCCCCACCTTTTTTTTTTCCCTGAGGCTGGGGTTAAGTGACTTGCCCAGGGTCACACAGCTAGGAAGTGTTAAGTGTCTGAAACCAGATTTGAACTTAGGTCCTCCTGAATTCAGAGCTGGTGCTCTATCCACTGTGCCACCTAGCTGCCCCCCCAAAAAGCCATCTCAATAAAAAGTATATCCAGAGTTGGAGAAACAGCAAGATGATAGAGTCCAGAGGTATTTCAGCTCCAGATTAGCAGCAGGACCAAAGAGCACCTTTAAAGAATTTTTTCAATTCATCTAGATTCATATGAAAATGCTCCAAGTCATTATTGATTAAAGAAAGCAAATTAATGAAATTTAAAGAAAGCAGATTTCAGAAAAGCCCAGAAGGATTTAAACTAACTGATGCAAAATAAAGTGAACAGAATCAGGAGAACATTGTACGAAGTACACTTTTTTTCTTGCTTTTTTTCCTTTGTATTTTCTTTCACAACATGGTTTATGATACTGATACCCCAAAACTCTGAAAAATGCTTAAAGGAGAAAACCTCCTTGGACTCTGCCTCAGAGAGGGGACTCTACCCTCAACTCAGTCCAGAAACCCATTGAATTCAATTCAAATTCTAACCCTGGCTGAAATCCAGCCTGGAGCCAACCGGGGACTCCACCCACATTCCCTTATAAAAGAGCCAAACTGGAGCCTTCTCTTTGCAGAGGTCCCAAACATGGCAGCCATAAGGCTGCCATGCCAAAGGATCTCTGCCCACTGGAATCTTGGTTCCAGTGTCTTTTATCTCTACCTTCAACTTTACTAGCTAGACTTTACTTCCAAACCCCATAATAAACCTCTTTTATCAATCTAGATTTTTGGGTCTGTAAATTCTTTTACAGGGGACTCTTTCGTCGCTACTAGACCTGCCACTAACTCTGTATCCTTGCACCAAATCCAAAGCTCTATTTGACTTCCTATACCCCGAACCTGCCACTAGACCTCAATTTAACCTTAATTTCATTTAGGTATCCCAATTCTAAACCTCATCAATGATACCATGTATCAGTATAATACTATACTTTATGTAACTGAATATATGTATAATCTATATTAAATTGCTTACTGCCTCAAGGATGTTAAAAATTGTCTTTACATATAATTGGGGAGAAATAAAATATCATTTAAAAAAGGAAAAAAAATGCCTCAGCTAGTCATCTGATTCCTCTGCAGCAATAGAAGATTCATTCTCCCCATCTCTCCTTTCTTACTATAGAAGTCCTTGTAGAAAGAGAGAGAAAAAATCTGTTTAGAGTTATAGTTTCTAAATAAAGGTGAATGATGCAGAGACTGCTTGGTTCATTCTGAAAGAGTGGTTATTTGAATAGTATACAGAAGCTGATATGACTCTTCTTATCACATGTTTAATTAGGAAGAAGACAGGCTATCTGAAATCATTCAAATTGACTTAAATCTATAAAGTCCAAGCATCTCAAATCATAGGTGCCTCTTTGAATTGAGATTTTAAGATAACATGGATGAAAAGTTAAGCAGGAGATCCTGCTCAAGAAGAAAAATCAGTGGATGTTATAGCTAAACCAGATGCTTACTGGGAACTTCCCTGGCTACTGACTTTTAATGGCTTTGGCCAACAATCTGCTAAAAATTCGCTTCACCTAAAGACAACAAAAATCATGTCTGTCCAAACAAGTTCAAAAGCCACATCAGTATTTGTGTCAATTATGTAAGGTTGTGACAACACGTGTAGTTTCTGCATTATTCCTTTCACACATGACCATGAAAGGAGTCTGCCTCGATTCTAGAGGAAGTAAAGAAACTCTCTGAGCAGAATCTGAAAAAAGTAACACTCCTAGGTCAAAGCATCAACAGTTATTAAGATCTAACTCATTAATGTCATATTCTCATCTGAATCAAGGATTTAGTGCAAATTACAAAACAAAACAAGGATGATTTCTATCTGCAGATCTTCTGGGTCAGATCTTCAGAGTTGATCTACAAACGAGGATGAGCTTCATTTTTCCTTTTTCCAAGGACTTTGCAGCTAATGTTCTACAATATTCATAAGCAGAACAATATCTGTAAACACATTCACCTGCTGACTTGAATTAATACCCACAAAGTTCTTCTGGATGCCAACTTGTTAGTGATGTCGTGAGAAGATTCTTGTGTAACTATAATTTGGACTAGATACTCTCTGGGGTCACTTCCAGTTTTGAAATTATGTGATAAAATGGCAGGTAAGTTTTCCCAATGAGAAAGAGAAAAGTGGCTGGTTACAACAGTAGTACTTCTCTTATTGGAAACAGATATCAGATAGGGAACTGTGTCCAAAGGAAAATAAATATTCTGGATTCACTTGTTAGATATAAGCATCTCTAAGAATCATTATTTGTTAGGATTTATACTAAGTGCTAAGTCAGTACTTAACAATTCTCTAGCTCAGAGTTCACACCTTTAAAAGGGGTTTATACCTTTAGACTTCTTAAAAGAGTTTACACCTTTGGAGTACCCACAAGCCCATTCTCTAGGAGGATAAAAGGAGCCAAGACTCAGTGGAGAGAGTTAGAATCTGGAAGTGTCAGTCTGGAGTGAATCAAGGGAAGGACTTCCCGGGAGAACTTCAAGGAAGCTCGAGGAGATAATTCAGGTAGAAGAAGATTCTAGATTCTACTGTGGTGCTGACAGGGACACTTGGACAAGCAGATTCACAAGTCTAAAGGAAAAGCCTGCTCATGGAGATTGACAACTAGGATTGACTTCCTGGAAACCCACAATCCCACACTCTGGGAAGCAGAATCTGATTCATTCCCACATCTACCTTCACTCTGGCTGGAGGCTCCAGAAGCCTCCCAAGAAAACTGCTCCCAGAGAAAAGGATTTACAGGAAAGACATCTCCTCCCAGAGAAGGATTATAATTGAGAGCATATATATCAAAAAATGAATTTTAGTGACATAATAATTGTCTATTATTTCTCTTCTCTGCTATGCTTTATTCTATTTTATTTCCTATCTCTTTTATATTTCAAAGATGCAGTTAGAGAAAGCTACAGAAATGCTCCCTCTTAATGATGTTTCTCTACAATATTAACAAAGTGGATTCCTTTTCTAATTTTATGGATGATTTTTGTCATTTTCATGCCAGTCATTTCCTGATATGCCTCTTGTCCTATAATATCCTATTTTACAACAAAGAAAGTTAGCAAAAGCAACCAATATAGTGACATATCTATAAATAATTTGTAACATTTTTCATGTAAATAAGCTCTAGAAGCAATTGTACCTTAAAGTTGTTAAAATTATAACATATTTGGTCTAGAAGGGACCTTAGTGAACCTCTTCTCCAATTGCCTCTTTTTTAAAAAAACAAATCAAGAAACAAAATAAATTCAATTAATTTAATTGACTCAGTTGGTAGCTGAGATGGAACTATGATTTATGTCTGACTCAGGCTAAGGCTCTTTCCACTGCTTTTCCGTTCTATTAAATGTTTAGTCCTAGCTTCAGACATGGAAGGAATAGGGTATGATATGGCTCAACAAGTATGGAGAATCAATGGATTGCTTGTTAGTGAGCTGACTTCATCACCCAACACTCACCACTAAGATAGTTATACTCCTTAGTTTTAGAGCAAGTATTTAAATTGGGAAGAATAAACTCTCAAACCTCTCCCATAACACAATTAAGAAATTTTATTAAAGAGAGATTTCTTTAACACATTCTTTTGTTAAGGAATTTTGAAATGACACCCAGTCATTATTAATACCTTTTTACTACTGGTAATTTGCTACCAGTAAACAGAGAATGTTTTGACTCCTAAAAAGCTAAAAGATACTGATGACACAGAGATTTTTAACAAAGGCAAATAACTTAGGGAAAAGATACTTTTGATAGAAGTTTGAAGGAGGCTAGTCATAATTATTCTATCCAGTCTAAGCTGTACATTTATGCAAAGGAGAAAATACAATTAAAAATTCAACTAGTAGATAAACATTATTGACATATTTAAAAAGAGAGACTTTTGGGTTGACAGATTTAGCCCCAATTTCCTATACCTTCTATATTTATAGTATAATTGATCATTGAGGTTGATCATGATGATCATATACTAAGTTCCTGAGAGGACTGAATCAGTTAACTACTCATTCTGATGTGAGATTATTATAAAGCAAGATGAAACATAAGAAACTTTTACTCAATTTAAGGTAATAGCAGATGGGCTGGGCTGGGGCAGAAGAGGGTGCAGAAGAGAAAGGGGGGAAAAATTATTATTTATGATATGTTTCTTTATATATTTATATATATATTACATTTAACTCATTTTTTTCATACCCAGATTCTTTGAAAAGCATCATTTGTTTAGCAGATTAACAAAGCAGCTACTGTCTTTTTTTTCCATAAGGAATAAGCCCTTCTATTGTCATGGGTAAATGATGGATTTTGAGTTTCAATGTAAGCCATCTGTACAAGAAATGCACAAGCAATACAAAAGTGATGTTATTTTGAGAAAAGAATAGAAAGTAACTATTGTCCAGATTCATAATGGGAATCACACTAGTAAAAAATGAAAAAGTGCTAAAGCTGAGATCAAAAATCTGGGTTCAAATCCTGGTTTTGCTGCTTATACACAAGACTCTGCTTCTGTGAAGCTCAGTCTGTAAAAGGTACAAATTGGACCACTTCTAACTCTAAATTCTAAATAAAAAGAATTCAGTCTGAAATAAAATGTTTACTTGTACAACTTGGCAAAGTATAAAAGGAAAGGGTTGTACAAAATGATGTCTTTTAAGTTCTCTTCTAGCTCTAACATGTGGAGAGCCTGAGATTTAATCAGTGTCTTGGTGAATCTAATAGATGAATAGTGGTAACACTATTAACAGATTATAAGAGCTGTCATTCACACACACACACACACACACACACACACACACACACACAAATATGGTTTTATTGTATATCTAATGCATGGGATTAGTCTTTTGCTTTTATAAAATATTTTTACAAAGATTCATATTCCCATTTTACACACTAATATAAAGAGTAAAAAGACTTGCTTACTATTATAAATTAATTAATGGCAGAGTATCAGCTATAAATTGCACTTCCACATCATGGGGATTAAGCAAATGATACCCTGTGATCTGAAAAATCCATGTAAAATTTTTGTGCCCTCCCTTCATGTGAGAGAAATCTGAAATGTTGACAGATCCTTCTTGCAAAATTTGGGTCAAATATTTGGTCTTAAATTCTGTCACCTGCTGGCTTTTGTGTATGGCTTCTGCAAAACTCCCTCAAAAAGTCCCATTTAATTTCTTATGTCAACCCCTATATAGCGATGCAATGAGGAAAGTCACAATGTGGAAAGGATAACTATAGTACCCAAATCTCAGAAGCCTATATTATACTGGTTTCTTAGAAACCAGTGCTTGAGAATACAAAGAAACACAAAAATAATCTCTCCCCTCAGGGATCATATGGTTTTTTTAATTAATTTTTTTTAATTTTTTATTAATTTTTATAATTATAACATTTTCTTTGACAGTACATATTCATAGGTAAATTTTTTTTTACAACATTATCCATTGTACTCCCTTCTGTTCCAAATTTTTCCCCTCCTTCCCTCCACCCCCTCCCCTAGATGGCAGGCATTCCCATACATATTAAATATTTTATAGTATATCCTAAGTACAATATATATGTGCAGAACCGAATTTTGTTGTTGTTGCTGTTGCAAAGGAAGAATTGTATTCGGAAGCTAAAAATAATCTGGGAAGAAAAACAAAACAAAACAAAATAAAACAGTGCTCACAGTTTACACTCATTTCCCAGTGTTCCTTTTCTGGATGTAGTTGATTCTGTCCATCATTGATCAATTGGAATTGGATTAGCTCTTCTCTATGTTGAAGATATCCACTTCCATCAGAATACATCCTCGTACAGTATCATTGTTGAAGTGTATAATGATCCCCTAGTTCTGCTCGTTTCACTCAGCATCAGTTGATGTAAGTCTCTCCAAACCTCTCTGTATTCCTCCTGCTGGTCATTTCTTACAGAGCAATAATATTCCATAACCTTCATATACCATAATTTACCCAACCATTCTCCAATTGATGGACATCCATTCATTTTCCAGTTTCTAGCCACTACAAAAAGGGCTGCCACAAACATTTTGGCACATACAGGAGGGATCATGTGTTTTAATGGAGGAATTGATGGATTGAGCATTCCAGATAAGAAGGACAGCTAGTACTTGGTAGGCCTACCTGCCACAAGTCTTTTCTCACTCTAGTCCATGCTCTAAGACTTCAAAATGATTTCCCTAAAGATAGGTTGAATCACATCATTCTCCTACTCCAAAGACTATCTTATTTCCATAAATCAAATAGAAATCCTTTCTTTGACATTCAAAGTCCTTTATAACTTAGATGCCTCATTGCCCCTTCCCTAAACTACTACCTTTCTACCTTGCCAGCTACTCAGTCCAGTGGTACTTGTCTCCTGGATGTTTCATGAACAAGACACTATTTCTCAGCTTCAGATACATTTCCTCTGACTGCCCTCCATGTCTTAAATGATCGTTCTCCTCCTCTCTACTTCCTGTCTTCCTTGGGTTCCTTCAATTCTCAACTAAAATTCTATCTTCTAGAGGAAGATATTCCCAATCCTTCTTAATTTTATTGTGCATTCTTTGTTGATTATTTCCTACTTATCCTGCATATAGCATGTTTGTTTGCATCTTTCCCATTAAATTATAAGCCTTTCTTCATATCCCCAGTACTTAGCACAGTATCTGGCACATAGTTGTTAATAAATGCTTATTTGCCTGACTGACTAGTATTAAGCCACAGAGAAGGAAAATGAGATGGAGTGTCATGTTTGAGGGATTGCAAATAGGTCAGTGTCCCGAAATGTAGAAAGCAAGGAGGTAAGTAAGGAGAAAAGATAGGAAAGGGGAACATTATCGGGTTCAATCTTCCCCCCATACAAAAATTCCTGCTACAACTATAACAAATGGTCATCCAAACTTTGATCATCATCAGTGATAGAAAATTCTCAGTTCAACATTCCCAGTCAATGGAGGCATAAGCACTGGTTGAAAACACTGTCCTAAAACACAGTTAGTTCAGTGACCCATGGCCTGTAGGAAGGATTCAGGCCAACAAATATCCCTCTCTTCACCCTTCTATGGTCTGATCCAGATGAGAGAAATGGAAGAAAGATAATTCTCTTTCTTGCCAGTCTTAAATAAAGATGTTTCCACCATTAGAATCACAAAAATTTCAGAGCTAGAAAGGCCTTTAGAGGAGACCTAGACCAATGTGAACCTAAACAAGAATTCCCTTTACAACATTCTCCATAATCATTCTTGAAGAGTTCTAATGAGAGAAAAGCCAAATATCGTTCAAGGTAGCCTATTTTATTTTGTGATAGCTAAAATTATTGGGAACTTCCTCCTTATTTCAAATCTAAATCCATCTCTGCAATTTACATCCAGTACTCATGGTTCTAGCCCGTGGAATCAATTAGAACAAATCTATTCTCACTTTAAGCTTCCCTGTTACCCTAACATGAATTATCCATCAAGTTTAACTTCTTCCTAACAAGGTAGATTCCTTCATTTCTTCCTTATTCCATTTTTGCCTCCCTTCGTTCTTTTTATTCATACTTCCACTTCCCCCCTTACTTTTCTACAGGTTCCTCTAGAACTTCTAGGGACAGCTAGATGGTATCAGTAGTAGATAGAGCACCAGCCCTGAAGTCAGGACCTGAGTTCAAATTTGACTCACTTAACACTTCCTAGCTATGTGACCCTGGGCAAGTCACTTAACCCCAATTGCCCCAGCCAAAAAAAAAAAAAAAAAAATTTAACAGCTTCAAGAGCAATAGGGAACTAAGCCCAAATCAAATTGCTCATACCCTTTGACCCAGCAGTGTTTTTTATATCCTATCTAGGAGATGAAGAAGGGGGGAAGAAGGGAAAAAATTTGGAACAAAAGGTTTTGCAAGGGTGAATATTGAAAATTATCTATGCATATGTTTTAAAATAAAAGGATTTAATAAAATAAATAAAAACATTTCCCTTCCCCCCCAAAAAAGAGATTTAAGAAACCAGCTAGCTGGACTCTCTAGTCTTCAAATTTTCATAACTATAAAAGAAAGGAATTGAATTAGATAAGGCTCCACACCATTCCAAAATGCTGCATCTATTACAAATGAAGAATGGCACAGCCAAAATTTTGACATGTTAAGTAGAAATAAGTAATCCTGTAAGACAGGTAGATGGTGTAGTAAAGAGTGTGCCAGGCCTGGAACCAGGAAGACCTGAATTCAAATCCAGCCTCAGAAACGTTGTGTGACTCTGGCAAGTAACAACCCTGTTTACCTGTTTTCTCAACTGTAAAATGAGCTGGGGAAGAAAATGGTAAACTATTCCAGTATCTTTACCAAGAAAACCCCAAATGGGGTACAAAGAGTTAGACACGATTGAACAACAACAATAAGTCCTCTAAATTATAGTTAAGATTCTCTTAGTTCAGGGTCATAAAGTCCCTTTGGCTCTGTAAAAGATGTTAATGGTATTTATTGCAAACAAATAACTATAAAATAAACAACCAAATACTTACAAAACTAAGAGCAGTCTAAAGCTTTTATTTATCCAGTGTACAAAAGTTAAACCAATCAAGTTGCTCTGGCTTTGATCCTCCTACCAGTTTTACTTCGGGTTTCTAGGTAATTGTACTAATGCAACTTTTTCTGCCAGGCAGAGCATGTAATCAATATACACATTGCCAATAGGAGACAGCTAGGGGGCTAAATAGAGCTCTGGTCCTGGAGTCAGGAAAAATTTCTTTCAAATCTAGCCTTAGACACTCACTGGCCATGTGAACCTGGGCAAGTCACTTTAACTCTGTTTGCCTTAATACACTGGAGAAATAAATGCCAACCACTCCAGTATCTTTGCCAAGAAATCCTCAGGAAAAGTTGGATATGCCTGTCCACCAAAATAGGTAGAAGGCACAATTTGAAAGACTCCCATTTTCCAAGAGCAAGTAGGAAGTCATTATGCATATCTTTCAAACAAAGCAATGACTCTTAAGTCAAAAAATCTAGGTTCAAATTCTAGTTCTGCCATTTATTACCTGTATGATCTTGGTCAAGTTATTTGGCTTACTCCTTGATCACAGTTCCGAGCCTACAAAATGATGTGGATAGACTAGATGGCCAGAGGTCCCTTCTAGATCCATAGATTTGTGATAGGCAACTTTTAATAAGGTAGATGAAACCTTAGGGGAAAAGATTTTGTATCAAATTGAAGAAGTATGCAGAAATACAAAGGTAAGGAAACAGACTAGTTCAGCTGAAGAAATAAATTTTTTTTTTCCAGCTGACATTCAAAGCTATTATTAACTAAAAGAGACAATAAAGGGCTAATACATGAAGTCTTTTCCAGGACAAGAAATTAGGCTAAATAAACATAAAGGAGATTCAGGAACCAACCCAGAGAAGACATGATCTATGATCTTTTCTTAATCCAAATCATAACTGAAACCCTAATTTCCTCTGAAATGATGACCTTTCTGAATATATAGTTGACATCTGATGTTAAGATTAGTGAACTAATTAAAATCAGATACACTTTTGGAATTTAGCTAAGTACATATCTCTGTAGGAAAATAAATAGTATCATACATACTCCTCTAGAAAACTACTATAACAGAAATGCAAGGAGGGAGCTTTGTAAAATGTCAAGCATCAATATCAGCTATTATTTAGAGTAAGGTATACTGCTTATTGTATTTTATGGTGAAATTACTTTTGTGAAATATTAAATATGATAACAGAAAAACAATAATCATTCTCATTTCCCATATATACTAAAATATTTAGTATTTTTGTGGTGGTAAAAGAATTGGTAACAAAGTAAATATAGTAATTATATTGTGCTGAAAGAAATAATATGACAAATATAGAGACAAACACATATGCAAAGTGGAGTAGATAGAGCCAGAAAAACAACATATTCGATGACTTCAAAAACTTAGGTGTAAAGAACAGCAACTACAAAACAACTGAAAATGGATGTTGTAAAGTCAAAGAACAAGTTTGTCCCTAAAGAAGAGATGTGAGGTAACACCTCCCCTATTTCCTTTGCTAGGTAATGTGGTAGAGCATTCAATGTGTGGAACATTGAATATATAAATTTTAAAATATATATATTGATTTGGTTTGCTGATTTTTAAAAAACTCTTTCTCTTAGCCTTTTTTTTTTTCTTTTTAATTCTTTATTACATAGGATGGCTCTCTGGGATAAGGAAGGGAGAAATATAAGAGGGAAACTTTAGGCAATTTAACAAAGATATCAATAAAAATGTATTTTTTTTTCCCTGAGACTGGGGTTAAGTGACTTGCCCAGGGTCACACAGCTAGGAAGTGTGAAGTGTTAAGTGTCTAAGACCAGATTTGGACTCAGGTCCTCCTGAATTCAGGGCTGATGCTCTATCCACTGCACCACCTAGCTGCCCCCAATTACATAGCTCTTGAAAGCAAAGGCAAAAATGTTAGAATACAATTCTTAATTTTAGAATTATATCTTTGGGTTTTATATCACCTTTATTTCCAACTATACAACTCAAGGCTACCCAACAAACCATCTTCTTATAACAAATGTGTTTCTTTTTTTAGTGCCAAAATTTAAAACACACACACAAAGGATTGGGGTGAGCAATAAGGAGGGAGCACTTCAACCCAGGCTGCCATGTTTCATACCTATGGTCCCTCATTCTCTGCAAAGAAGAAAGGGAGATATATTTGAAATATTTTCTCTCGTTTTATGTCCATATGTCCATCTCATCCTAGCTGTTTGTTTTACTACAAAAAAGAGCAACCTATTATTTTCTAATATTTCTGCTAAAAAGATTAATAGGCACAAAATCCAATCTTCCCATGTGGGAGAAAGGTGAGTAACTCTTAACTCAGTGTGACACACTGACATTTGTCTGAACATGTAGACTTTACTATGAGATAGAGTACCATCTGGATTTAGAATTACAAGAAACTTGAGCATAAATCTCAGCTCTGACAAGTTGATGAATTGAAAGCAATCTCTGAACCTTTGTTTCCTCATATATAAAATGGGGAAAGTAATACTAATAATATCCACTTTACAGAATTGTCATAAAATCACTCACTTGACACTGTTGCCCTAAATAATTATTTAACCCTCTCTAGGTATACCTTATTTTCTTAAGTATTTTCTGAAAGTAGAAAAATTAAAAGCACTCTGTAACTATAAGCCATTATTCATTTCAACAAATGAGGAGAATCCAGACTCAATACCTAAAATATAATATTCAATAGATACTAAAGTTGTTTTTGCTTTAAAACTAATACATTGTTTTTAAAACATGGAAATATACTTGAGATTAAAAAACTGATTCCAAGCTATTTCTATTTTTCCTCCAAATCCTAATACATGATTATATAAAAGCCATTCTGGCCCAAGGATTCTGAAGCAAACATTCTTGTTATGTGCTGATACAGGAAAAGTAAAGGAAATTTGAACGTAAATTAGTATAAAATTCTTTCATGTCTCAAATTTCATTAATTCACTTTCTATCAAGTTAATCTAATTAACTTAACAGCCTCTAAACTTTATATGTAATTTCTGCCAACTCTGTATTCCTACTAATTAACTGCACGCTGGAATGTGACATGCTTCCATAATCTGAATTAACCTTTTTTATTTTATATAATCCCAATCAAAAAGACCATAGTAAAATAACTTCTCTTCATTATTAAAATATAAAAAGACACTGCCTAACTGGTATAAATTTTTCAAGCATTTCTTTTAAAAGAATTCTCAATTCTACAAAACTGGTTAAAAACATAAAAGGCTCTTCAGCTGTTTGTTAGAAATCATGACTACCTTGAAGGCACTGCCAAAACTAAGTTTGCTATAAGCTATTAACCACTTTCCAAAACACACACACACACACACACACTCAACACACACACACACACACACACATACACACACACTCAACACACACACACACACACACACACAGAGACGCCACATTTTTTTGCCTCAGTTGAAAAAAATACCTCTGAAATACGAACTACATTGCCAGTATCTGATATATTCAATAATTGTTTTCTTTATTACTTTTTTTCAAGTAAGACACAGGGATTTACATAAATCCAAAATCCACTAGAGAAATGTGCCACTTTCATAGTTAATGTATATTAAGTACATTTTGGCCCACCTTCCCAGAGCCAAAATCTTCCCCACAGAATTCTAAGTTATGCTAAGAGATAACTTCTCTGTTTCTTCTCCAATATCATTGGTTTAAAAATACGGAGTCTCCCTCTGGGATCTAGCACCCCAGATCCACTTTTATAAAGGGATGTTTAATATACTTTACATGCATGGGACTACCAGCCATCTAGGGGAGGGAGTGGGGGAAAGAGGGGAAAAGTTGGAACAGGTTTTGCAAGGGTTATTGTTGAAAAATTGTCCATGCATATGTTTTGTAAATAAAAAGCTTTAATAAAAAAATAAAATTTTAAAAAGAGATGTTTACTTTGAAGATATATTAATAACAAAAATAAGGCTGTGTGCTCTTTTCTATCCCACCTCAGTCTCTTATGAGACAAGTTCACACTCATTTCAGTTTCACTAGTATTGGTTCTCCAAGTTCAGGTTCTAAATGTGCCAATAAGTCCTTGTCTCAGTTACCGCTGGACTGGTTCCTAAAAGGAATTCCTACAGCATCAAAACTGACTAAATTGTCTACAAAATCTTGCCACTACTCTCCCTTCACTTAAAATGGAAAAACAAAAGAGAATTCTGAATATACAGAGCCATAAGGCCTCAAAAGGGAGAGGGCTTGTGGCTTCACACCTTGAAAGTATTGTCTCTCATTGGAGAGTGAGTCAAGGAGTCAAGGAAACTCACTAAGAAGAAGCAATCAAATGGAATGAATTCCTGAGGCAATTCATAAATCTCTTTCGAAGACTCTCCCAAATCTAGTTAAGTAGATAATCAAAAAAATTCTCCAATCATGTGGTTATGAGAACCAGTTATATAATATTTTTTACATATTTCAATGTGTCTTCAAGGCATTGCCATTACAATGTCATCACAATTCTCCTGGAAATAGACTGTCAGCATCTACATGTGAGGAGATGCCATCAGAGATGCACATAGGCCAGTTCCCATGTATATGGATCATAAGTGGGAAATGTTTCTACTATATGCTACAAATGTCTTATTTGAAAACTATTACAAAAATATCCTGGTAGTAGGACAAATTTGAAGTGGAACTTTGATTTAGTTTAAATGGCCCAAATGTCACATTTTCAGTAATTCTGATTGTCAAAAAGTTATCCTATTCTAGATAGTAAAGCTCCCCTCATTCCATGAGCCTTGCCCTAGTATCTTCTCATTGTTTTTTTCATGCCATTCCTTAATACTCAAGACAAAACAAGATAAAATCTAATATTTAAAATAAAGAAAATTTCCAATTAAGAGTTATATATTGCTATATATTCAAACCATAACAAAAGAGGAATTCAATTCTCCTTTAGGACATCAGACCAGATATAGAATTGTGTGAAATTGGTTCAGCAGCTCATTATATTATGCCTGAAGTCATTTGTAAACAGTCTGCTGATAACCTATACTTGTTTATATAGCCTTCCAGTCATGGGGTGGGGAAGAGAAGAAATCGATGTTGTCAAAACCCAAAAAAGGACAAATAACCTATCAGTTGCCAACATTTACCAGGTATCTGTCTGTTTCAAATTCCAGCACTAACATTAACTTTGATTAATAGTTAATCCCTGCCCCCCAAGTTGAGAGATTTATTAGCTTCTTATAAGGAGTAAGTGCTTCATTTCTTTTAAATGCAATTTCAGGGGAGAAAATATGCAAGTGCAGCTCTATCTTCTTCTCCAAACCACAAAAATCTAGCTCAAGTTTGAGATACAAGGAGATCAGTGTCCTATTTACGTTTGCAGATTCTGCCTCTTCTAATGGATAATGACCAATGATTTCTTTTCTATTAGCTTTAAACTCATAGGTTGAAAAATTCTGTATTCCTTCCAAAGATCTTGACAAGGAAATCTATCATTCCATATGAGAAAATAAACATGTGTGCCCTTGCTATATTTTAAATAAGGTGTCACAATTTTAGTTACTTTTATTAAAGACAAAGCACCTCTTTGAAATGAGGCATTTTACTGAAGTTCTGATCTATCTCCTTTATTCCTTTGATAATGCAAATACCTCAAGGAAAATGATGGTGGCTGTCCTTCCATAAATGTTGTAAGCTCATGAAAACTAGAGGGCACAGTTTATCTTCTCTACACTGACCTTTTTTTCATCATTTCCTAAAACACATAGTATAATAGGCTCATAGATTTACAGCTTTAAAAAAGGGACTGTTTTTAGAGATTCAACCCTCTCATTTTAAAAGAAACTAAAGTTCTAAAAGAAGTTAAATGATAGAGAAGGGACTCCATTCTAAATCCAGTTACATTTTGATTATTTTTAATAAATATTTGTTAATGGAATGAAATACATTTTTAAGCAGAAAAATCAAAGGATTTCTCAATGTACCAAGAGACTTCTCTATTACAAGCCCAAATTTGAATGAATTTTATGTTATTCACTCTTAGTTACTAAAATTACAAACACATACATAATATGAACTTTATCCAAAGTTGGAGGGAGAGCTTCATTGAAAGTTTTGCCCAAGTCATATTTATTCATTGTATTAAATAAGAACATGCAATAGTGTCTAATAGCTCTTATTCCAGACTTAGAGAAAAATGTTACAAAAGAAAAAGTTGAAGGCTACATTTCCAATCACTTATAATAAAGCTTACAATAATATATCAGTTTTGACAATTCTAGAAAGCAATTCTGTGAGTTGGTAGAAGAACTAAGGCGATTTCCTGCTCAACAGAGTAATTATTCAAAGATTAGTGACCAAAGATTCATCTATCCTCTTAAGTGACCATGAATAACAAGGATTAGATCACCTTGACTTTTTTCCCTCAAAGATTATTATCCTCAGCTACTGCTAGACAACTGGTCATCATGATGAATTAGAGAAAGAAAATATACTAATTGGATTAAGTATTACTTTTGCCAGATTCCTTCCTGGCAAAAGAAAAGTCCATAATATAATACCTTTTTAAGAGGCTTGGTTTTTTTATCCTCTAAATTCAAGTAACAGAAAATTACCAAATGATATTTGAATTAGATAATAATAAATTACCTATGAAACCAACAGTTATTACTATCAGTCATTTTTTTAGTCATATATGACTTTTTGTGACCCCATTTGGGGTTTTCTTAGTAAAGACACTCTCCAGGTCATTTTATAGATTAAAAAAACTGAGGCAAACAAGATTGACTTGACCAGAGTCACACAGCTAGGAACTATCTGAAGCTATATTTGAACTGAGGTCTTCCTAATTCTAGGCACACTGCTCTAGCCACTTCAACATCAATATGTCTTGTTAGTGAATAGAACAATGAAATTTAATTCAATTTAAAAAGTATACTGTATGCCAAGCTAGATTATTACTGTTGCTGTTTGTTCTTCATATTCAAGAATTAATGACAAAAGATTTGACTCATATGTGAATTATACTTAAATGAGGTAAAGCTGCATAAAGTCATTGAAGTCCAAGTGCAAGGCAAAAGTCAATGACCCAGGATGAATGGATAACACTGATGTCTTTGATGTCTGATCAAACTTTAAGCTTTAATACTTTAATACTTGTTTCTGCAAACTGTTCTCATCTACCCATTCTATCAGGGAAGTTTTCACATGCTGTGCATACTAAGATAGTGAAATAGTCTCTGCCCTCAATAAGCTTACATTTACTAAAATATTGCTTAAGAATATAGATTTAGACTGAGTAAATACCTTAAACCCTCTCTCTGTGTCTCTTGTCTCTGTCTATCATTCTACAGATGAGGAAACTGAGGCCTGGAGAAGTGACCTTCTGGACACATAGGTAGTCAGTGATGGAGCCAGAACTGAAACCCAAATATTCTGAATACAACTTCTTCTACTGTACTTTACTGCATCCCTGAGATAAAAATGTAAGTGACCCCTGATATAGTCAAAAAGCTCCTTTCATTCATACATAAGCATATTAGGAGTAAAAGTGGAAATATTCTTAATATTCTTTTGCTCTGCCTCCAAAATTTTTTAACAATCAGATTTACCCAAACTGCATTACATGTTAATATTTAAAATGCTGTTTTAAAATTAAATATGACTTACTGTAGTACTAATAAATGAAAACAAATCAATTAGAATGGTCAAACAGTAGTAGTGGTTTAAAAAAAAAAAGGAATCACACAACTCTCTTTGCAAATTTTCCATTTCCTTCTCATCCACCCCCTGCATTTTCTAAAAGGTCACTAAACTTTCAGCACCTTTGGATGGACTTCAATCACATGAGGGCAATTTGGAACAAAAAGTTCTGATAACTCAGAGCAGCAACACACAAGTACATGTATATGTGTGTGTGTGTGTGTAATGGAAAGCATAACTAAGAGCATTTTCCCTATCAATAATAAAAATATATATATACTTTCTTAGACATGTTTTTACTCATTAATCCTCACCTGGTCCACACAAAGACCCTGTATAGTAAGTAGACAACCAAGACAGAAAAGTTAAAGTGATTTGGCAAGTACTTACATAAACATAGCACTAGGAATAAAACCCCTACTGCAACTTCAAGTCCAGTCTTCTTTCCACTTAACAATATGTTCACTTGTGTGCAGAAAGGTCAATTAATCCACAAGCATTTGTTAAGTACTGATGATGGGCTAAGCTCTGTACTAGATGCCTTTCTGGATCTTTTTTCTCATCTGGCCTAGATGACTTCTTCTTCCGATTAAGATTTATGATTGTATGTCTCCTTTCCTAATACATTTTAGCATTTCTCACTGGGCCCACACAGAGATACTCATTATACTTAGTCTCTTTTTCCTAGATAATTAAATTGAGTAGAACTGCAAATTTATACATTTTAAAAGGTTAGTAGTGTGGTTAAATTCAAAAGTAGCTGATTCACTTATTTAATAAGGAAAAAGTAATCTATGAAACAAAACTACCCATTTTTTGTTTTAACTTTTTTTGTATCCCCACTGCTTAGTACAATGCTTGGAACATAGTAGATATTCAATAAATTATTCTATAAGTTGAATATTAAACCAGGGATAACTTAAAATTTCTGCATCTTTTGATTTGAAATTTTTCCCTGAAGTGCTCAGAGATGAGCACAGATACAAAGAAAAACTCTGTCCTCCCCCACAATAGATAACTCAATTTTAATGAAAAATTGGAAGCACAAGAGAGCTAAGTTTAGGAGCTAGGATAAAAGAACGGTGGTCCACAGATATAATGGGCTAGTCGTAAAATTGAAAATTTTAGGATTCTAAGAAATCTGTTCTCTCTGCTGTCTGGGCCAATGATAAGCATGAGTTCTGGTTTCTAACACGTAATTCTTTATTGTTGTTCAGTCATTTCAATAATGTCCAATTCTTTGCGACCCCATTGGGGGTTCCTTGGCAAAGATACTGAAGTAGTTTGCTATTTCCTTCTCTAACTCAGAAGGAAGGGGGAACGGAGGCAAACTGGGTCAGGTGACATGACCAGAGCCCTTAAATGTCTGAGACCAGGTTTGAGTTTAGGAAGATGAGTTTTCCTGACTCGAGGCTCAGCACTCTGTACCACCTAGCTGCTCTCCTAAAACTTTCACTTTGAAAAAAAAATACTTAACTCTTCAGCATTCTCAAGTGTAGAATGATGGGATATGACTAGAAAATCATCTTTAAATTCCCTTCTAGCTCTAAATCAGGAGGAATCAGCACAACTGCTTCTGGTATAGGAAGTGACTTCTCAAGGCAACTCCTTCCTTCTCTGTGGACTAAGAGGGCAGATAAATCTGTCTTGCTTAGAAAGAAGGAAAACTCCTGCACTGGAAAGCCTCTCTGTGCCTTCTATTTTATTTCTATCTCTGATAATGGAAATTATTGCTTTATTAAGAAGAGACATATCACTGGAATTCATTCCTCCTTAATTGGCTTTGCAATTTATAATTAGCAAATGTTCCTAACCACTTGGAAATGGTTTCTTCTCATAAGTTGGCTAAATATTCTCCTTAAATAATTTCCTTAGACTATTTGTTTAGGAAATGCTCTTTCCCACATATCTCTCCCTCCCATTACCAACTATGTAGCATAAGAGTATACTTGAATCCAAGCCTATGGAAAAATCATTATACATTGCAAGTCAATAGAATTTAAGTTAGCAGTGCTTACTCTTACTATATTCACTTAATAATAGCTTTAAAGGAAGATTTCATTGCTCTTATGGAGAACTATTTTTTGTACTTTCTAACTTAATTTCTGACTATAACATTATCTAGCCTATTTATATAGTATTGATTATCATCATTATCATTTTTCATCATTGTGAAGAAGGGGTCTATCTTTCCTCACCATACCAGCAACAATTGCTACCAATTACAATCAATAGGTCAATTAGCATAAAAGATCAGGGAGTAGCAGAACCATTCAGATCACCAATGTTTGTTCCAATAAAAAATAAAAGAAATTAAGAACATCACAGGTAAGGATATGATATCCTAATAGAGGGAGGGGAAAGAAAGAAAGAAGGGAAGAAGGAAGGAAGGGAGGGAGGAAGGAAGGAAGGGAAGAAGGAAGGAAGGAAAAAGTTTTCCTATATAATAGTTCTAGTTGAGTCTCCAGTAAAGCAGTTCTACTAACAGAGCAGCAACAAAGTAGATTGTAATACCACTTCTTTAATAATCATTTCCATAGATATTCCTCTTCATGGACTATGTAGCCTTCTCTTTGGACTTGTAGTTGAAAGTTTTCATATTGTGTTGTCTCCACCATTACAAAGTTAGCCCTTACCATTAATGTTGTGAGCAAAAAATGAGAGCAGAAAATATCTTACTTTTCTATTTGTATTCTCAGTGCTTAGCATAGCACATATGGTAAACATCTATCAGAGCATATTTTCAAAATGAAAGCATTTCAGAGTTGTAAAGAATCTCAACAGCCATTCAATTCAATCCATACATGGAAAAATATTCCTTCTAATTCTCTAACTGAGAATTTTTCCAACTTTTGTTTGAAAAAATTCAGTGAGAAGGAAAGCCCATTATATCATGAATATTCTAATTAGGATGATTCAAGTTTTTCTTGGCATTAAGCCTAAATTTTCCTCCCTGCAATCTCATCCATATTCCACAGAACAATCTTTCCAGTTCTTGGGAAACAGCTATTATGTCCTCCATGAGCCTTTTCTTCTCCAGTCTAAATATCCGTTGCCTTCAACCAAGTTTTCCCTCACCATTCTCATGCCCCATTTCTGAATACTCTCCAGTTTATCAATATCGTTTCTAAAAAATTGAGGTCCAACGTACTTCTAAAGATATTGTTTTACCACTGTTAACTAGTATGGCAGAAACTAGGCATTGACTTATACCTAACACCACATACCAAGATAAGGTGTTTATGGGTTCATGATTTAGGCATAAAGAGTGATATTATAAACACATTAGAAGAACATAGGATAGTATACCTTTCAAATCTGTGGAAACAAAGTTCCAAAGAACAACTGGAACTCATAAATGAACACCAAATAAATAGTTTTGATTATATTAAGCTAAAAAGCTTTTGTACAAAATTAATGCAGAAATAAAGGGAAGCAATAAATTGGGGAAACATTTTTACATTTAAGGATTCTGATAAAGGCCTCATTTCTAAAATATAGAGAATTAACTCAAATTTATAAGAAATCAAGCCATTCTCCCATTGATAAATGGTCAAAAGATATGAACACACAAGTCTCAGATAAAAAAAATTAAAACCATTTCTAGTCACATGAAAAGGTGCTCTAAATCACTATTGATCAGAGAAATGCAAATTAAGACAACTATACAACCACTACACACCTCTCAGATTGGCTAAGATGATAGGAAAAGATAATATTGGAGGGGATGTGGGAAAACTGGGACACTGATACATTGTTGGTGGAATTGTGACTGGATCCAACCATTCTGGAGAGTAATTTGGAACTATTCTCAAAAAGTTATCAAACTGTGCATATCCTTTGATCCAGCAGTGTTTCTACTGGGAGTATATCCAGAAATCTTAAAGGAGGAAAAGGGACCCAAATGTGCAAAAATCTTTGTGGCAGCCCTCTTTGTAGCAGCAAGAAACTGGAAATTGAATGGATGCCCACAGATTGGAGAATGGCTGAATAAGTTATGGTATATAAATGTTATGAAATATTATTGTTCTGTAAGAAAGGAGCAGCAGTACGATTTTAAAGAGGCCTGGAGAGACTTACATGAACTGATGCTGAGTGAAATGAGCAGACCGAGGAGAACATTGTACACAACAGCAATATTACACGGCAATCAATTCTGATGAACGTGACTCTTTCCAACAATGAGAGACCAGTTTTGATGATCTTGTGATGAAGAGAGTCATCTACACCCAGGGAGAGGACTGTGGGAACTTAGTGTGGATCACAATATAACATTCTCATTTTTTGTTACTGTTCACTTGCATTTTGTTTTCTTATTCATTTTCTTTTCTTTTTGATCTGATTTTTCTTGTGCAACAAGAGAATTGTATAAATGTTTACACATATTGGATTTAACATATTTTAACATGCATAACATATATTGGATTGCTTGCCATCTAGGGGAGGAGATGGGAGGAAGGAGGGGAACACAAGGCTATGCAAGGATCAGTATTGAAAAATTATCCGTGCACATGTTTTGAAAATAAAAAGCTTTAATTTTTAAAATATATTTTGTTTTCCCTTTGTTACAAGTAGAAATAACAGGAGAAGGTGGTTCAGAGGGCCTTTTGCCCCACTAAAATGATCAAATAAACATTTAAAATCACTGTGATGTGAAGATTTTAAAACAGAAATTACTGATTTGAAATTTCCTATACTTAACTTTGTAGTTTTCCAAACCTATAATCTTTTAGAGTTTACAGCAATGAAATTCTACTTGATTTTGAAAATATTGCAACTTTTACCCAGCTCCCCAATGCCTATTCTGAGTTTTTAGTGACTGAGTTCAATATTCAATATCTTGGTCTTTTTTTTTTTTTTTTAATGCTAAATGTTATTTTAAATCTAATAAGTTATGTTTCATTACTTGCACTAAATCAAATGTATATTTCAACTTATTCCACAAAGAACGTGGATCAGAAATTTAGAGTTAAGAGGCACTCCAGTAGCCTTCTAACCCGATCTTTTCATTTTACAGATAAGGAATATGAAACCTGGTGGCTTACCCAAGGTCACATAGTTGACAAAGTTAGGCTAGATTCCAAGTCCTCTGACTCCAGATTCAAGGCTCCTTCCATTTGTGTAAGCAGTATTAAAAATTTCCACTGTTATCCAGCTGAAAATATTAAGAAACAAACATTTTTTCAATGTGGAAAAATGTATTTCTTAATATTTTCAGTCCTTTATTTTTCCTTTTATAAAAGCTACAAGTAGGGGGAATGAATCCAGGATTGTAACCAAAGCAAAAAAAACCCTAAATTCTATTTAAGATTATAGCCTTTTCTATACCCTAAGTAATAGAAGGGCAAGTAAGCCCACCAGTGTCAGATCTGGAGACGATTAGACTCACTTTACTGAGTTCAGATCTGGCATCAACACACTTACTAGCTGTGATCTGTGCAGTTTTTGGTCACACAGTTTTTTGTATGCTTCAGCTTCCTCATATGTAAAATAATCTGGGGAAGGAAGTGGGAAACCACTCCAGTATTTTTGCTAAGAAAGCTTAAATGGGGTTACTTAGAATAGGATATGACTGACAAAATGTATTAGGATAGTAAAAAGAGGGGCAGCTAGGTGGTACAGTGGATAGAACACCAGCCCTAAAGTCAGGAGAACCTGAGTTCAAATTTGGCCTCAGACACTTAACACTTCCTAGCTGGGTGCTCCTGGACAAGTTACTTAACCCCAATTGCCTCAGGAAAAAAATAAAAATAAAAAGAATACAACAGAATTTAGAAAATATTCACTTTATTCTTTTCAAAGGATTTTAGCATAACTTCAAGAAAAGTCCCTTTAATCAAAGAACTGGGTGGCTTTGGAATAAGTAGTTATTTCTCTATTAGATGGAATAGAATATTAATCCAAAATGTATTTTAACATTTTCCCTATTCAAGATTCCTATCAATGTCACTTCAAATTATTTTGTTAGATGGATTTCTATGGGATAGGATGTTTTCCATGCTAGCTTGAATAATGTTCTAAATTATAAATGCCTAGATTTAGAAAACTAACATTGGAGATTCCAGAAGGACCTCACTAACAAAAAATGGGGAAGGATATTCCAGTGTGGAGAAGTATGGAGGGGTCAAATTCAAAGCTGAGAGAAGAACATATCTCCTTCTGATTGCAGATTTTTTTTAAAGGAGGGACAATAGAAACAGAATATAATCATTATGAAACCTATAATTCTCTCTTGCTAAAAAGAATCAACAATCCAACATGATGAAACAAACATCTATGAAGCTTATACTATAGAGATGGAAAGCAGAACGAGTACCAACAGGTGACATTGCTATGTCACCTATTTCTACAACAGTTACATTTCTAAAATCTCCATTTCATATATATATAACCACAAGGTACATGCCCATCCACTTTATTAATATAAAGAAGCATATAAGTTTGTTTAGTCATGCCCTTGTAGGTTTAAGTTTCACTCGCTCCAGCTGAGCTTACCATATGTGCACCCCAGATGAAACTTTTACCTCTCCCTTTACACAGTCATACCCTTTTAAAACTGCTTAAAAACCTATGGCATTGTCCACTGGTCAGCCAGCCTCAGCCAGAGCAAACCATTCAGGATGGTTACTGAGGCCGACTCTGCTCAAGAGGAGCCATGATCTGGCTTTGTCAGGGATGATCCAGCACTCTTGACATAGTGTGTGGCTTTCCTTTCCCAAGAGCAATATCCAAACCAGAGGGAGAAGTAACTGGCTTTTGCCTGCAGCTTGATAGGATCTTCCCATCCCCTAGTAAGAAAAGCTCTGAGTTGTCTTGCCCAACCCTGTTACTTGGTTTTAGGCATTTATACCTGCTATTATTATAAACATCATGTGTTGAGCATCACTCTTAACTGGACTCAAATCATTTGCTTTACTGACAGGTTCACATTAGATAATTATCTACATCCTAAATCCTAGTCCAACGCTCCTACAAATCATTCTGCTTTATTACTAATGCATTCTTTAAAACCAATATTCAATTATTAAGAAGTTAATCCTAAAACTAAAAGAAAAGTAAATGTACTTCCTAAATGTACCAATATTTACAGGAAGTTGTTCCATAGAAGTTATTCTTTCTGAAACAGATTAATACAAAAACACTGTAAACAGAGGTATCCCTCTGCCCCCATGGGCTCGAAAACTTTAATTCCCTTTTTGGAATGCCTTTGTTTAAATAGCCATTAATAAATGTGAATCCTGAGTTTCTGATTAAACAGCATGAAACTTTTAGATGTTAAGGGAAAAAAAATTGTCACCAGACCAAAAGAAGTATGTTGAGAATGAAATTGAGCTAAATTTATCTGTATTAATAAATCTCAACAGTCTCAACACAGCTTGTTGCCCAAGTTGTTTTCATATCCAATCTCTTATTTGTTATTAGAGAAAGATCCTGTCTCCTGGGCCCTTTTAGAAAGTTATTGGTACAATTTAGTACATTTGAAAAAGTGGATTTAATACAATCTTCAAAAACTGTCAATTTTCCCTAGATTTACGGTTTTAAAAAATTAATTCTTCATTTGGAATGACTGTGTGACTTTGGGCAAGTCACTTTCTTTTGTTTGAAAACAAAATTTTACCTAGCTAAATGGGTTGTATAAAAATGAAATAAATTATCTATGTGAAATGTACTCGCCACTCTCTTTATGACATGAGGTATTTTCTTTCACTTTCCCTTTTTAATTTGATACCTTTGTGATGAGATTCATAACCATTCAGGCAAACATATTTTTATTCATGCTATATAGATGCTTTGTTCCAGAGTTCATCATTGCTACATTTTCAGCAGTAGTCTATTTTATTATTTTAATAGTATTTTATTTTTCCAAATACATATGTAGATAATTTGCAAAACCTCATATTCTAGATTTTTCTTCCTCTCTCCCCCCTCTGCCCTCCCCAAGACAGCAAGTAATTCATTATTCAGCAATAGTCTAAACCATAAATCCCATTTACAGATTTTTAACCAACTAGCTAATAAATTCCCTAATTTACCTTTCTTTCCTGAAGCTTCCACTAGCTTCTACTTGGCAGTAGTAATGAAAAATATGACCTAAGGACCTAAGATATTTAATTTCTTTCTCAGAAGATCAATGCTTTCTAGGTTCCTTTTGACACTAGTTATATCTCCTCATAAACCTTCATAGGTAGGAAATTATCATTAAGTTTGACATCTCTTGCAAAATCTTTTCTCACATCCTGACCATTAACTCTATCAAAACAGTATTCTCTCCCCACTATTCATGATAGATCAAAATATTGCCAAATAAGTTCTACTTGGTAGATATTGTACTAGTATTGCCAAACATTGCTAATAGAATTAATTCTATGATTAATTCTACCCAATTCATAACTGTTTGGCAGCTATATCCAAAAGATGCTGGCTAAAAGATCTATGGCAACCTAGGGAAATTTCCCTAATGGAGTGTCTTAGGATTCTATCTTGTATTCTTTATGTTCAATGAATAGAAGTTATAGATAGCATACTAATCAAATATGCCAATTACATAAAGCTGGGAGGCATGATTAAGTGCATAACTAAAACCATATGAAATCACATTATTGGGTCAAAAATTCTCTTCAGGCTGGATTAATGTACAAAAATGAACAAGTTTATATTTATTTCTATTAGATTTTAAGCCTCACTTTTTGGTTCAAAAAATGTACTAAAGAAGCCCAATACATATAGTAGAGTTTGGCAAACTAAAACCCAATATAAATCAACAATATAACACAAACAACCAAATAAAAAGCTAATGTAACATTTAACTGAATTAATAAGATATCTGATGTTTATATAAAATTAGGTAATAAATCTATTGTAATACTAAGACCATAACTTGGATTGTTTTTGTGCAGAGCTAGATACACTACAGGGGCTGAGATAGGGGAGAGAGGGGAGAAACAGAATTGTCTGAAGGTTCCAAGAAAAATCTGATGCCTTTGATTTTGCTGGGCTTATTTAGTCAAGTTTTACTCTGGAAGAGAGAGATAGCAGAGGTAGGAAAAAGGACTTGAAAATGGTTTGTAGAGAAGTTAAAGTATAATATATATAAGTGTTCAGTTATGTATCATTCCAAATTAGCAATTGACATCGGTCACATTTTATGTTACAAAAAAAGAAAAAAAAAAACAAAAAAACTCTAGGCATTCATTGTAATAATAATTTTTTAAAAGTCTGGCTTTGATTCTTGGTCTTTGGCAAGTAATTTTCTTCTCAATATTTCTCAGTTCCTTTCCCCTTTACACAAAGTTGGAGGGGAGGGGGAATGTAATTTTGTTTCCAGATGCTTTAACACAGAATCATCAACATTTGGTTCCTCCATCTGAGTATAATGTCTCCTTATCAAACACAGAGCCCAAAATCTCTTTAATATCATAGATCTGGGATTTACATTTTTTTGCTTTATTTTTGGCAAAACAATACAGTGTTGCTTGTTATGAATCAGCAGCAATTAATATTAAGAGTGTTCACATATGTATGGGCACTATTCCAGAGAATGGCCTAGAGCCATAACAGGCAAATTACTAAAAGGCTGTCTTATTTTAATAAGATAATAATTTTCTAGCTGTTTTCTACAGGGTATTTATATCATAATGCTACTTTATCTTAGAGAAACTCTATGGAAGAGATAGAAATAAGACTGTCCCATGACTAAGTCCTTAGAAACAAGATTCAGGGAAAATGAGGATTATTTATTCCTTTTGAGGGTCAACCTAAACATTAAATTCAGACTTTTACAAAAAGCTAGAAAGATGATAATGTCAAAGTTGAATCCATATATATAAACATTACAACACATCATTTAAAATTGAAATTTAAAATGTAAAAAAAAAAAAAAAAAAAAAAAAAAAAGCATCCTAAGGGAAAATACCCATGACATCATTTTTATTCTGCTACCTCCAAAGTTGAGCTAAAAATTGACCTAAAGTTTATTTTCAAAACAAATTCTAATATAGTTATGGGAATTGCATTAAAAACATACCAATTTTATGAAAGAAGCACTTAAATAAATAACAAAAGTAATAATTAAATCTGTACTATAGTTCTTGCCTTCATGGAGTTTACAATGTTTTTTGGTTTACTTTTTTCTACTTAAAAAAAAATAGATGAAATAGAAAAGGAAAACAAAACAGAACAGAACATTGTCATGTGCCCAGCACAACACAAAATATATAATAAATTGCCAGTTCAAGAAAGGATATAATAGAAGAAATTATATTCATGAGTGTCCATCTCTTCTTTACTTCCTTGTAGGTTATTCTTTTTAAATTCGCCCTTATTCTTTTTTCCAAATCCTTTCATTCCCAAGCAGACTATAGTTAAGTAAGAATATATTTATGTACATATAGATATCTATACATATATTAAAATACACATACACACACATTTTTCCTATCCCCGCTAACTCTTTGCTTTAATTCTGCTCCTTAACTTGCCTTGATATTACTTAACCTCCCAACCATGAATTTTTTCCCTTGTTTTATTGCTCTACCCTTTGCTTCCCCCTCTGAATCCTTCCCCCCAATTTCTATATAGATTTTAAAAGGTGCTATACAATGAATGAGCCTTCCTCCCCACTCTAAAACCTGTGTTTATTCTTCCTCTATACCTCATTTGTATAACATAATTACTATTTTTACCTTAAGTTTGCCCAATCAAGTTTGCAATGTTAGAAAGACAAGATTTACATGCATGAAAACAAGCAATACAACTCTAAAATTATTTCTTTACTTTAACTAGAATTCCCATTCATATATATATATATATATATATGTATATATATATATATATATATATAGTTCCTCAATATAGCAAGATATAGAAAGTTAATAAGTAATACCAAAGTCTCAAAAACAAACAAACAAACAAACTACAGGCATTCTTAAATGCATACTTTAAAAATATTTTAAAAACTGTTCTAAAATGTTTTATTTTTGGTTGGTACTTCTATATTGTCTCTTAATTACTTATGAAAGTGAGCAATTTTCTTCAGTTCCAGGGCTCTCAGTTTCCTCATATGCAAAATAAAAGGATAAGACTAGGTAGGTGATCTTTAAAGTCTCTTCCATATCTAAAGTCCCATACTTTTTTATCTGTCAAATCCATTTGGTTCAACTCATACACATTAATTTTCTATTTCTACTGTATACTAGGCAATGTGCTAGTAGATAGGAAAATTAAAAAAAAAAAAAACAACTATCTCTGCTCTCAAGATTTTACATTCTATAGTGAAAATTATCTGCCATAAAAAAGAGGCAAGAAAAAAGCTTTTACAGTGGAAGGGAAGAGGGGGAGGAAGGGGGAGTGAGTGAACCTTACTCTCATCAGAATTGGCTAAAAGAGGAAATAACATAACACACATACAGGTATAGAAATCTCTTACCCTGCAGGAAAGTAGGAGGGAAATGGAATACAGGAAGCTGGGAGGGTGATAGAAAAGAGGGCATATTGGAGGAGGGAGTCTCTCTCTCTCTCTCTCTCTGTCTCTCTCTCTGTCTCTCTCTCTTCTCTCTCTCTCTCTCTCTCTCTCTCTCTCTCTCTCTCTCTCTCTCTCTCTCTCTCTCTCTCTCTCTCTCTCTCTCTCTCTCTCTTTCTCTAGACACATCTCTCTCTCTGTCTCCCTCTCCTCCCACTCGGGTTTTTCTCATTAATTTTCATTAGGGATGGGAGATCTATGTTTTCCTTCATAACATGACTTTTATGGAAACGTTTTGCAAAACTTCCTATGTGCTTTCTTAATGAGGGCTGGGAGAGGGGATAAGAAAATCTAGAACTCAAAGTTTTAAAAACATTTAAAAACATTACATTTTTAAAAAGACATTCTAGAAGAGTAGAGAGAAAAATGCAAAATCAAGCAAAACAAGGTAATCTGAAGAGATAAGAGAACTTTAACAACTCAAATGATAGTGAGGGAATTCAACTTGCTTACTTCTCTCCTTGCCTCAAACAGCAAATATGAACTGAATTCAATTCTATTCACTAAAAGCCAAAACAGAACACCAAAAGATCCAAATTTTGAAGGAACAGTATGGATACATGACATTTCCTCATTTTCTACTTTGCATTATAGGTTCAGGTTCACTTAAAATTATACAAAGCACCAATTCTATTTATCTTCTCTTCCCCACTCCACTTACAATGGAAACAACCCAATGAGGCATTTCTCTTAGAAAAAAGCAGTAAAGGTGGACAAGTCACATTCACTGTCTGGACCTCAGTTTCTTCAATTCTAAAATGAAGGGATAGGAAGAAATGAATTCAGGTCTGTGCATTCCATAGTTATCCTTAATTCTGTCCTTAATTCCATGTAAGAATGATTCTTACATGGATAGTTATGGAAATTGTGGAAAAGTCATCCAAACAAAGCAACACCTTCTAAGAAGTAAATTATCATATAGAACTTTTATTTGTAAAGATTCTCATGTAATTTTTTCCACCCTATGATTTCCAGACTACAAAACTTCCCCAACAGAATCACCTAAAATTGTTCTTGTTTGATAAGTTACCAACATGTAAGTAGTATGTGAAGCCAGAAACAAATGCAATGTGTATGTCACTATGTGAATCACTGAATATTATGTTAAAACCTAGTTTTCTTATTTCCTGTTTTCTGGAAGCAATAGGGGACAAGAAACTTCAGAGGAACCAGCAATTAATCCTACAAAAAGTGAATGAGATACTAAAAAGAGAAAATAAACATTTTTATTACATAAAATTTGGAAGTTAAAATAAAAAGACAAAGTTTTGATTTGGAGGAAAGCCTTTGTATCATGCATCATCATGATAAAAGTTTGATATTCAAGACAAATATCAAATTAACAAAGATACTCCCTAATAAATATATTTTCAATGGAGATGAACAAAACAAGAAAAGAATGACAAATTATCTATCATAAAAAAGACTATTCCAAATCTCTTATCAAAGGATAGGCAGAACAAAATTTTCCTTTCATGCTAAGAAACTGACAAATGACAAAAACTGAAAACAGGTCATTTTAGAGGGATTTCAGAGAGATAAGCACAATAATAATATACTATGAATGGAGCTTTAATTGGTCTGACCATTCTGAAAAACAATGAGTGGTGTAAGAAAAATCATGGAGCAGCCAGGTAGCACAGTGGATAGAGTGTCAGGCCTGAAAGTTAGGAAAACTCATCTTTATGAGTTCAAACCCAGACTCAGACACTTTTACTAGCTGTATGTCCCTTGGCAAATCACTTAATCCTTTTTTCCTCAGGTAAAATATGTTTTCCATGAGTAAAATGAGCTGGAAAAGAAAATGGCAAATCACTCCTATCTAGAGTATCTCTATCAAGAGTACAACACTATTGAAACAAACTAAACAGAAGCGACAATAAAAACAACAAAATCATTAAATTCAAAATCTTAACTCCTGAGAACCCACCTTTGGGTATATACCCCTAAGGTATTAAACATAGATGGTTCCATATATGCCAATTCAACTCAACTAATATTTACTGAGCACCTATGTCCTAGGTATTGTGGTATATAATGAAAACACAAAGATACAGATTTGAAGGGGAGAGGGGAGGAAATAATGTGTATACAAACAATTGGAAGATAAACACAAAAAAACCCATGCATACAATTACAGAATAAACACAAAATAATTTACAGAGGAGAAACAGGAGAGCATTTGGAAATGGGTTAAGCAGTTTGTAATGCCACAGATTCAGGGGATGGGATGTCACAGAATGAAAAATGTTAGGATAAGAGGCCAATGAGACTGGAAAGAGATTTAGATTTAGAGATTTAGTGAGAGATAGTAATTCAGGATAAGTCTGAAATAGTGAGTTAGGACCATATTGTGAAAGGCCTTAAATGGAGTTTGCATATTTTAAGAAAGCCATATGTAATAGGTACCTCCTCTTCATGTCATACTCAAATCCCTGCAGTCTGGCTTCTGACCTCCTTCAACATACACTTTCCAAAGTTACTAAGGATTTTTTAATGACCATATCTATGTTGTTTTTTTTCCTCCTTAATCTTCATCCTACTTGACCTCTTTATAGCCTTTAACACAATCACTCTTTTTTGGATACCATTTTCCCTCTGTTTCTGAAATACTACTCTGTCCTGGTTCCCTTTGTACTTATATTATCCTTCCTTTTCTGCCTCTTTTGCTGAGTCTTCATCCAATTCTCATTCACTTAACAGTGAGTGTCCTAAAGGGTTCTACCCACTCTCCTCCCCCTAGTCTCCCCTTTCCATCTATGTATGTAGTGGGGGAAGGAGGACAAGGTATGAGACGTCCAGGTCCCTTTGGTATGAGGACTTGCCTTAGCCACCTCTGATGTAGACTTTTTTATTCAATTTTCAGGGGCTCCAAGAAGCTATTGCATTTACAGTGGCCTCACCTCAGCAAACAAGCCAAATCAGGTTGAAGGTGACCCATAAGTCACAAACCTATTGATGAGCTAGGGGATGTCTATCCCAATCATGCTTCCTCTAGCAGAATGGTCAGGTGAGAATAATTTATTGCAATGGCCAAGAAGGTGGCTGAAGCAGGTGCTATGGAGCTATTAGAACTTGGTCATGGGGGGGAGGGGAAAAATTAGAACGGAGGGTTTGGCAATTGTCAATGTTGTGGGGTTGCCCATGCATATGTCTGGTAAATAAAAACTATTAAAATATTAAAAAAAATAAAATAAAAACATTTTAAAAAAAAAATTGGTCAGGTATTACATACTACACTAAGGTCCTGCCACTGGATTTCTATGATTCAGGAAGAGTGAGGTTAAAGACTTTGTGCAAATCTGTCTTACTTAAATTCAATTTACAAGTCAAACCAAGTCAAAACATCACCGGTGATATCATTGGTTCTTTTCAAAAGATAAGACCAAGAACATATGCATATATTTTGCTTAGAGATCTCATTATCTCCTGTATCAATGATTTTCAAATCTACTTATCCCGTCTAATCTCTGCTAACCTCTAAACTCTCATTTCCAAAGAGCCCATGAAACATTTCAAACTGAAGGTCTCTAAGCTATCTTTAATTCAAACTTCCAAAACTTAACGTTCTCCTTCCCAAAAAACTTCCTAATTTCTCTATTATATTACCTCCCTGTTACTATATCCTCCAGTCCCTCAGGCTCAAAACCTAGGTGTCAGCCTTGACTTCTCAATCGCTTCCTACCCAATCCCACAAACATTCTGTTGCCAAGGCCTTTTTCATTTTACCTTTGTAACATCTCTTACCATGTCCCTCCCTCTACCCTCTTCTGAGAATATCACCACCTCGGTGCAAGCTGTCATCTCCTCCTGTCCAGTCTATTGCAATAGTTTGCTGACTATTGATCGGTCTGCCAAGACCAGAATCTAGACTCTCCCCAGTCTTGTCCATTCTCCACATTCTTACTGTCAAAGAAATCTTCCTAAATGGCAATTCTGATCGTGTCATACCCCATCTATCCCCCCTCAAATTCCAATGGCCCCCTATCACCTCCAGAATCAAATACAAAAACTTCTCTTGGGTCTTCAAAGCTCTTCATAATTAATCCATCCCCACAAACACACACACTTTCAAGTACTTTCACACCTTGTACTCCACTCCCTACTCCATCCTCGGTAATCCACTAACACTAGCCTCCCTGCTGTTCCTAAAAGACATTCCATATCCTAACTCCAGACTCCCAGGCATTTTTCTTAGCCCTTTCCAAAGCCTGGAATTCTTGCTTCCCTCAATTCTGCCTCCTGATTTCCTCTAAAAGCCAACTCAAATGTCATCTTCTACAAGAAGTCTAGTGTCTTCCCTCTGTATGCTTCCAAGGTCACTTGTCTTTTTTCTTTGTTTATCAGCCCTTAGGGCAGGACCTGATAGATTGTACATGTTTACTGTTGGACTAAATCCTAGATAACATGGCCAGACCTGTCCTCTAGGAATAAAGACATGTAACATTGATAGATTAACTGAAGCAAACTATAAAAGTGAATATGCTAAGACTGTGCAAATGTTTGTTCAAATAACCTAAATGTTTTCTTGAAATGTATTTTCCTATCAATTTTACAGATGACAGCATCACTTTTTGTGGTTAAAAAGAAAAACTGGAAATAAAGTGAATGTCCCTCAATTTGAGAAGGGTCAGGAAGATCTCAGATACTTAC
This sequence comes from Sminthopsis crassicaudata, assembly GCF_048593235.1. Classification (NCBI taxonomy): domain Eukaryota; kingdom Metazoa; phylum Chordata; class Mammalia; order Dasyuromorphia; family Dasyuridae; genus Sminthopsis; species Sminthopsis crassicaudata. The sequence goes on from NC_133620.1 coordinate 193,334,161, forward strand.
TAGTTGTGTGACCCTCTGTCACTTAACCCTGTTTGCCTCAGTCTCCTCATCTATAAAATAAGTTGAAGGAAATGGCAAACCACTCCATTTCTTTACTAAAAAAAAAAAACCCAAATGGGGTCACAAAGAATCAGCTATGACTGAAACAAATGAATTACCACAACAAAAAAACTGTTTTATGAATGTTTTATTATTTTCCTATAAGAAACAAGAAAATTGGAAGTAAAAAAAATAAAGTTTGTGTGAAATAATGCCATATAAAAAATTAACATATAAAATGACTACAATAATGTAGTAAAGTTTTAAAATCAATATTAGCCCCCAAGAAGAGATGAAGAAATATACTTCCCTCCTTTCCCTGGAAACATGGGGAACTGTGCATATGAAATATTGTATATGCTTTCTGATATAGTCCCTGTTTCAGGATATTGCTAATGTATTTTTTCTTCGTTATTATAATGAAAAGTTCATTGAGTTGAGGGAGGGGAGTATCTGGAAATGGCTGATATTAAAAACAAAAGAAAAATAGAATCAAAAATTTTAAAAATCAGATTGGTGCTCTTCTCCTCCCAACCTTCCCCCCTCCAAAAAAAAATAGATGAGCAGAAACTGAAGCTTTAAGAATACTGATGGTGGTATGACTTGACCTCTAAAATGATTGTTAGACTAATGGTGACTGCTACTTCTGACAATCCAACTGCGGGCTCATAGCTACCTGAAGAGAACAGTCTCTCCAATACAATCTGTAACTCAAGGTACTGAGGCCTCAAATGACTTGTTTTCTTGGCCCTACCGGACAAGCTTGTACTTGATGTGTCCCCTGGCAGGATTTGGATCCCTGGCTTAGAGATTTCAGTGTCAGTGCCAGTTCTAGCTCCTGTAGATTGAACAGGAACAGTTAACAGAAACTATTTAAAGAGTAAACAAGTTAGTACAAAACCAAACACTGTTCCTTCATTAGAATATAAGTTCCTTGAGGGAAGGAACTAGGTTGTTGGTTGTTTTGGTTTTGGTACCCACAGTCTGGATACATAATTACCCCTAATAAATTCTTGTTAATTGATCTCAAAGAGTGACAAGTCAGCATCTTCAAAAAATTTTACATTTACACTTATTTACTAAGACACTTCTTTTTTTGTAATTTTTTTAAAATACCTTTTTATTTACAAAACATATGCATGGGTAATTTTTTCAACATTCATCCTTGCAAAACCTACTTTTCCAAATTTTCCCCTCCTTCACCCATCCCCTCCTCTACATGGCAAGTAGTCTAATACATGTTAAATATATTACAAAGATACTTCTACATATGATTTCTGCTAGGAATTAGAGATTTGAATTCTAATCCTGAATACATTATTTAGTAGTAACTTTGATCAAAGCAGCAATTCACCTGTTATATACTAGTGAGCTAAGCATTGGGAACATTGTATACCAAAAAATAAAGCAATCATTGCTTTCAAGAAGATGAAGTGTAGACAGACACATACACACAAAATACTATAATAGTAGTACTATTAGTAACAATGATAATGAAAATGGTCTGCATTTATATATAATTTTGAACACAGCTAGGTGTCAAAGTGGAGCAAGCTCCAGGCCTGGAGTCAGGAAGACTTCAAGGAACAGTTCAAATCTAGCCTCAGATACTTACTATGTATGAAACTGGGCAAATCAGTTAACCATGTTTATCTTAGTTTCCTCATTTGTAAAATGAGCTGGAGAAATGGCAAACCATTCCCAAATCTTTGCCAAGAAAATCCCATATGGGGTCAAAAAAAGTTGGACACAGAATTAACAACACAGTTTTGTGGTTTGCAAAGATATTATCTCTTTTGATCCTCATTATAACTGATAGAGGCTACTATTATCTCCATTTTACATATGAGGAAAGCAAGGATGAGAAGGGGTGACTTGACCATGATCATAGTTTGTAAGTTAATAAGAACATGTCTTTCTGACTTAAGTGCAGCACTATTCACTGTGCTACCTCAAATTACAATACAGAATAGACTATAAATACATAAGTAAGGTATATAACTAAGTCTTGCTTTGCTGCCTTCTTGTGGAATAGAGGCAAACCTCAAAGGCTATGGCACTACAGCCCTAACTCTAACAGGTTTTCCCAAACAGCTCTATCAAACTGGAAAATACTTAAGATATAAAGACTCAAAAAAGATATGAAGAAAATGGGTCTAATGATGGACTGCATGTTTGTCATCCAAGATCCAAGTTAGATAAATTTGGAGAGAGGTTCCTCACCAGAAGATTAATACCATGGCTACAGAGGAAAAAAACTATAATTGGGTTGCAATCCTTGATTGCTATTTAATAACTGTGAATTTGGCTAATTCACTTCTCTGGCTATTAATTTCCTGACCTGTGAAATGAGGGAATTGGACTAGATGGCCTCATCTAGTCCCTTCTTACTCTAAATCTATAATTCTATCACATAATTTATTTTTTTTCCATAGCAACTCACAAAGGTAAACTATGAAGTTGAGGAACTGTTCAAATGCCAATTCCATATTATGTAACCCTGGGCAAATCATCTTGTTAATCTGAGAAAAATAAATTAATCCATGATTAGAGCTGAACTGTAGAATAGTTGCTAGTCTGAATTTCTGGAAGAAATTTCCTCACCAAAGTTCCCTTTAAATCAATAAAATCACCTAGCTGATTTAAAAGGGAGTGAGGATGGATATATCACTGAGACTTGGTAAGCTGGAACTCATGTATGAATTAAATATGTAGCAATCTACATAAGTTGATAATAACTATTTGACCTTTCATAGGTAACCTAAGATCACTAGGCTTGTTTTCTCATCTGAAAAAAAAGGGGGGGGGAGAAGGAAGAAGGGAATAGACAAGCTGGTCTCAAAGGTCCTCTCTCTACTTCTAGATTGATGACTCTAAGATCTGATCTGCAACAGTGGAAAGAATATGTATACTGATGAATTAAGGATCTTTGAAGTAATGAAGTATATAAGAGGTTTAAGAAAGGTATAAGTAAATACTATGTCAAGTCCAATAGGGAAATCTAATAGGGAATATCAAAGAAGATTTCCTGAAACAGGTGCTAATTGAATTGGGTCCAGTTTGGCTCAATTAAGGAATGTGGAGAGAAGCAAATATGAAGAAGTAAGGTACTGCCAGATGGTAGCGATCCTGGATGTCAGACTAAGGAAAATTGGACTTTATTCAATGGGCATTAGGAAGTCATTGAAAGTTTCTGAGCAGACAAGTGATGAGATCAGACTTGGACTGAGGAAGAATAAACTAGCAGCAATATAAAGATGAACTGCAGGAAGGAAAGTATAGAGATATTTGGAAGGAATCAGGAGGGTACTATAACAATATAGGTGGAAGTTTAATGGGAGCCTGTATTGGGATGTTAGCAGTAGTAGAAAAGATAGAATAAATCTAAAAAAAGATAGAATAGATCTAAAAAGGCAATCATGAGACCTATAGATAGTAACATTTGTCTCATTTACAAGTAAGAAAAATGAGTCTGAGATATTAATGTATGATGACATGACTAGTAAATGAAGACATTACAACTCAAACTTCTGACAAATAGATCAGTGTTCTTTTCACTTTGTTATGTTGCTTCTCTGGTAAGATTTATCACCAGAAATTGGGCTACATGGTAACAATTTTTTTTCCAGTCACAACAATTTACAAATATTAATACAAGGAAGGATTGCAAACTGCACCAGTAAAAATACCCATAGTGATGAAAACTAGTCCTTGAAGTATTACAGTACATAAGAATTGCTAGGACTTAACATGAAATTCAGTTTTCCCATTTTAATTAGGTAATTTCTAAAGTCTTGGACATCTCCATTAAGCATAGTACTTTGGCCTCTGGATCACAAAGATACATTTTGTTATACTTTAAATTGCACTTCAAGAGTTGGTACAAGATTATTTTCATCAAATTTGAAGGTGAAGGGAAGAGGAGAGGAGAGGGAAAACAAAGTATATGTATAGAGGGAGGGAGAGAGAGAGAGAGAGAGAGAGAGAGAGAGAGAGAGAGAGAGAGAGAGAGAGAGAGAGAGAGAGAGAGAGAGAGAGAGAGAGAGAGAGAGAGAGAGAAGAGAACAAAGTTTTTAGGGGAAAAAAATTCCCCATTTTTCTTCTTCCTGGAAGAAAGCAGATAGGAGAACTGAACCAGTTTACTAACAAGATACTAAGGACTGTTTATGAGAAAGTGTCATGTAGAAAAAGTAACAGACAACTAAGTTTTTCATTTCATTAGAGAATTATAAAGTTATCCGACAGCCAGAATAGCTGTGACAATCATTCATTTCTAAAGAAAAATAAGATTGGTTTGTTTTTACTATAAATATCCTTTGATTCACTGCTGAGTGATCTGTATCCCAAAGAGATCATAAGAGAGAAAAACACCCACATTTGCAAAAAATGTTGGTAGCTGCTTTTTTTGTAGTGGCAAAGAACTGGAAATTGAGTGGATATTCCTCAGTTGGGGAATGGCTGAAAAAGTAATAGTATATGAATGTAATAGAATATTATTATTTCATAAGAAATGACAAGAAGGTTGATTTCAGAAAAGCCTTGGAAAGACTTACATAAACTGATGCTAAATGAAATGAGCAGAACCAAAAGAACATTATAACACAGTTAACAAGATTATATGATGATCAACTGTGATGGACTTGACTCTTTTCAGCAATGAGATGATTCAAGGCAATTCCAACAGACATGGGATGGAAAATGCCATCACATTCAGAGAAATATGAAAGCTGAATGTGGATTTAAGCACAAAAATGAACGTTGAAAACTATCTTTATACATGTATTTGGAAAAATAAAATACTATTGGAAAAAAGAAAAAAAATTTTAATCTAAATATTTAAATACTCTTTTTCCAGTTCCTTCCCATGACTATTTTTACTCACTTTTTATGAAAATTATGAACTAATGAATTTAAAATGTACTAAAAATTGTTTACAAATAATACATTTACTTTGCTCTTTAGAATAGTATAAGTATTACTGTTATTTCATTTTGTAGATGGAAAAACAAAGGCTCTAAGAATTTGTACTCTTCCTATGATTAGGCATCTAGGCAATAAAAACCAGGAACCCAGGTCCCTTGGTGCCAAGTCCAAGATTCTACAGGTTACCTCACATTGTTTCTCAATTATTCATGCTCAGTTTATTCCTAACAGCCAGGTGGACATACGTGAAATCCATTCATTGTCAAGTATGATGTCAGCAACTGCTAGGATTCAAATTGTTTTGTATCAATAGCAGTAGTGCTTCTCCATTCACTTCCATGGTTCTGGGTTTCTGCTTCTAGTCAACCCACCTTTCCCCTCCCTCTAGTAGAGAATGAAATGCAAGCTGAGGAAATGCAAAGTAAACCATCCATGGAGCAACTAGGTGGCAGTCAGGAGGACCTCAGCAAATTAAATAAATAAATAGATAGATAGATAGATAGATAGATAGATAGATAGATAGATAGATAGATAGATAAATCATCCATTCAAATTAAGTGAAGAAAGCTTCTGGTGCCTTCAAGGTCCTTACCCAACAATGACCAATACCACTTTTCAGTCCAACTCTACTCCCTCCCCATTTTCATTCAACTGCAACAGATTTAAGAACCCATTTCCCATTCCTTGCTTCCTTCAAGATAGGGCTCAAATTCTGGAGTTAACTTTCCACCCAGCAAGTACCTATCCTCTGAGATTATATTGCATTAACACTGTATATGTGTAAATATGCACAGTGAATCAATGTTGTTATTTAAACTTTATCTCAACTATAAAAATTCGAGGCGTCTTGAGGGCAGGAAGTTTGGTTTGTTTGTTTTTTCCATTCTTTGTATCCCCAGCACATGTCCAGGTGCAAAAATTAATCTAATAATTGCTAATTTTATGGCTGGATTCCATTAAAATGTAGACTGGTCTGAGAGATTTACTCCTTAAACTAGCAATAGTCTTTGGTAACTTGTTTTGTGAGAAAGGTCCAAAGGTCTCCAAGTGCCTGAAGAGAAGCCCAGGGAGAAGAAAGTGATATAACTGAAAAAGAATTACTGCCAATGTTGCCTAGAATTTCAAACTTATGGAAGCACATTCTGTTCCTGTGTGTGTGTGTATATTTGCTGTCACAATAACTTGAAAAGAAAGAATCCACAATACCAACCACTATCATTTTGTATCCAGCAATGGGTACTAATTGGAATATCCTTTAGTTCAGTAATTACTTTGCTTTCCATAGGGGGAAGAGGGTAGATGTAGAATAGAAAAGCATAAGACCTTTTATTTGTCTGAATATATGTATGACTCTGGAAGCATCCTAGCCAAAGGTGCTCAGAAAGAGTTTTCAGAGGATATTTGGATAACTCTGCAGGAACTTCTTTCTACCTGAAGTTGGGAACCCCAATAAATATATCCCATGGAAATAGCCTTCCCTTTTCTTTTGTGAAAAAATTTCTTTCCTTTTTGAAAATTTCATCTGGTTCCTAATGTAAGCTCTGTATTTGCATATTCAAGACAAACTTACTGAATTCTGTGCTAAATATTATTATTTGAAAGGTAACTGAAGAGGGGCAACTAGGTGGCCCAATAGATAGCGCATCAGCCCTGAAGTCAGGAGGAACTGAGTTCAAATTTGACTTCAGACACTTAATACTTCCTAGCTGGGTGACCCTGGGCAAGTCACTTAACCCCAACCGCCTCAGCAAAAAAAAAAAAAAAAAAAAAAAAAAAAAAAGTAGCTGAAGAAAGCAAAATATTTAGTCAGAAATAACTCATCATTACACTAACAAAAGAAAAGGCCACAAAGCTCAAATTGGTCATATGCTCCAACTTTTTGAATAGCTGCCATGTATGAAGTGCTTCAGGAAGTGTTTCCTCAAAAAAATGAGGACTTAAAAGTTACATTCTTGACCTGTTTCATGGCTTGCTGAACTTAACCAGTATATTCCCCTCTGGCAATCCATTAATATTTACTAGTTGTACAAATGTAGTGTTATCAGTCAAGAGGGAAGAATACAAGGCAATATTCTTGTCCTCATGGAACGTAAGAGGACAATTCAGACTAGAAATAGAGTTTTTTAAACACATAAATAACATATAAACACTAAGGGTGTAAGTTTCTAGTTTGGTTGTAGATATGATGTATTCCTATATATGTATACAAATGGGACTGGAAGAAAGTAAATCTGATAGATAAATGTTGGTTATAAGTACAAGAGGAGTACCAAAGAGATTAAAATGGAATTAAAGCAGGTCCTTTCCCTTATCCTGTTCCAGAAGGAACTTGCATTCAGAAGTCTCCGTCCTTCTCTCTCAAGTCCCTAGATAAAGACTGATACCTTAAAACAGAGGACTCCCCATCAAAGACTGCCGGGTTGAATGTTATCACATTAGCTACACTAGTAATCTCTGTAACTAAACTGGGAGAGATCCCCAGTCAAAGAATGCTCTCATCTTTGATGTATGTACTCATCTTTTCTGGTAATGTTGAAACTCCAGCCCTGCAAGTTTCCCAAGCAACTCTTTACCTCTTTCCTACTCCTTTTTTCCTAATGAAGGTCCAAGAAAGTTTTAAAATGAGATGGGAGAGAAGAGGATGGATCATTCTTGAATTTACGATTTCTAATTTTACATACACATTTATCCTCTGGCTATACTCAAGCTATTGTTTAATTAGTAAATAGGGATACTTTTGAAGTTTCAGGACTTAAGCATTACTCCTTTAGAACAACACCATGCAACTGCTATTTCAGGATGCCAAATTGTAGGTTAACCTTAGTGCCATTTTCTCATTTTTGCCCTATTCCATTCAGGTGCCAGGAAGGCAGCATTATTAAAGTGAATTGAGAAAAACAGTAAAGATTAAGGCAAAAAAAATTTTTTTGCACATTTTTAGTTCCCTCTCTGGTAAACTTTTGCTTTTTGCTTAAGCAAATTAACAGCTACGACTAGCTCGCTGATTTTTATTTTTCTAGCTGAAGCAGCATAATTTTCGTTAGCATTATTAAATGCTCCCCCCCAAAAAATGAGAGTCAAACTGCAAAACAGGAAAGGGCACTCCTTCCTTTTTTTTCTTCACTCTCCATTGCCAGCTACTTTCAGCGGGCAGAGCAGAGGTGCAACCATTTGTGTATTTAGACTGTGCGGTTCTGGCTTTGGAACTCGCCGCGTTGCTGGAGGAGGTATTTCACTTTAATGCAGATACCTCAGCTCCTCACCGCAAGGGACTTCTAGTGACTGTGGAAAATGACGGCTGCAAGGTGTTGTGGGCTTTTTTTCTTACCTTTTTTTCAAAATTGAAAAGACTCTTTGCTGTTGGTTCTTAGTTTTAACGTTCTTCAACGCCCCCTCTGTAGGGAGGGAAACTGCCAAAGTGGCCAAGCAGCTCAGGGACAGCTGGGAAGACGCACTAGGAAGGAGCTGCGAGCTCCTGCCTCCTTCCACCCATTGCCTGCGTGTAGCCCGCGAGGACGGATAGACTGACGGACAAGCAGATTGAGGAGCATACAAAGACAGCCCCCCTTCCTCAGCCCCCCACCTATACACGCACATACACGCGCGCACACGCGTGATGAGATCACTCTGCTGGCTGCCGGGCCGGGCACGAACCGCGGGCAGGTCCAGCTGCGGCGCCTCACCTGTCTTGAACACCATCGCCTTGTCGTCTTTGGAGTTGAAGGTCTCCAGCATGGACACGAAGAGCACGCCACACGCGTTCTGGATGCCGAACACCGATCCATTGCACCACATGGCCGCGAGCATCACCACCCAGCCCCAGCCGCCCTCGGGGGGCTCGGGCACGCTCTGCCCCGGGGACCCCTTCGCCTCCCGGTCCTCAGGCATCTCGGGTCCCTCGGCTGGCTGGGAGGAGACGCCCCTCTGCGGCTGAGGGCTGGGCTTCATCCCGTGCCCCGAGGAGGCTTCCTCCTGGGCCGTCACCATTGCCCCCGCAAGACGGAGACCCTCCTTCCCTTACCCCCCCCCCCGCGCGCGCCTTCCTTCTCCTCCTCCCCCGCGGCTCGGGTGCGTGGGGAAGCTCGAGCTCCGGGCGGGGTGGGCGGACGGCCCGAACGCTCAGGACCGTACTGCAGGCGAGCAAAGGCCAAGGTAAAGGCAGGGGGGACGAGAAGAGCGGGGGAGGAAGATGAGACAGACGAGGGTGGCGCGAGCACGGGCTCGAGGGCGGCTCGAGGGGTTAGTGCTCCTCAAGGTTCCAGACCTGAATGCTGGACAGGCCCCCCCATGCTTCCCCTGCGCCCTAGTGTCAGTCCTCTAATAGAGCACCTGCCCCGCCCCCTCCAGGGGGCGTGACCCTTTTGCTTCTCTCTTATTGGACAATTCGGAGTAAGGGAGTGGGCCTAGCGACTTGGGGGACGTCGCACTCTCAGCCTCGTGTGGCTGAGCCAGGATCAGAAATACACAGTCTTCTCTAATATCTCCGCCTTCCCCGGAGGAAACCATTCTCCTCCTCGGTTTCCTGTGTAGTCCGTGGGCCCAGAGCGCGAAGCTCTCGAGGCTTTAAGAAGCATAAAAGGAGGCATCGAATCTAATGGAAGGGGAGGATCCCCGTCCACTCGCACGCACAGGCCACCCGAGGAAAAAAGTGCACACGAAAGCACAAACTATCCCCAACACGCTCATCCCTCTCTCCGTCTTCTCTCTCTCCCTCTCTCTCTGTCTCTCTGTCTCTGTCTCTGTGTCTCTCTCTGTCTCTGTCTCTGTCTCTCTGTCTCTCTCTCCTTCTTTCCTCTCTCTCTCTCTCTCTTTCCTCTCTCCATCTCTCTCTGTCGCTCTGTGTCTCTGTCTCTGTCCCTCTCCCCCCCCTCCCTCTCTGTCTCTCTCTCTCCCTCCCTCTCTTTCTGCCCCTCACACACCATCTCGTTTTGACACATTCTCAAACCTTGTCACGTTATCACCTCCCAGACACTCGCGTCTGTACCACTCAGCCCTCTTCTGTCTCAGACGGAAGGAAATCTATCCAAAGTCACGTTCATGGGGTCACTACCTCAGTCACACATCCCTACAACCACTTCATGTATATATGTAGCTCAAGCTGCCTTTATAGTCACCATCATAATAGACACACACCCCTTAAGAAAGTTGGCACCTGAACACTGACATAGTAAAGTCAGTAACCTCGGGACATAATGCCCTTTCTCTACCGAGGAAAATTAGGACACAGAATTACTCCTAGTCCGCTTCTTGCTTTATGCTGGTTGTAAAAAAATGTGAACTTTTAAAAAAAATCCGTAGGGTATCAGAATATATTCAGAACAAAGGCAGGTGGACTGGCCTTTGATCAAAGTAAAACAGCATCAGCAACATTAAGTAGCATTGTTTTCCTGACCCTTTAAAGTTATCTGTAAACACAGTGTTTAAATAGCATTTTATGTTATGTGAGTTGTTTTTTGTTTGATTGTGGGTTTTTTAAGCACTTACTAAATAACACTAATTAGAATGCATAATAGTAACAGCATGCTTCCCGTCTACTAAATAGGGAGGTGGTAAGGATGAAACACTTCAGTAAGTATCTATTCAGTAGACTTCTGCTCAATTGCTATTATAAAAAGAATAAACATCAGTCCACTGGTGCACAGAAGAGAATAATTTTTACAGATACAAAGGCTATATTGTATGCTAAAGGTTTAATCAAGCAGATGTTGTAGCATCTGATCAAAATTAGAGCAATGATCAGCACAAAGTTCATGCTCAATAAAGGTTAACTGATAAAAAAGATTAAGTGAATACAGAAGAAAGATAATTGATGCAATGTGGTATAATAGAAGTGGCAGTAGTTTTTTTTTTTTTTTTTTAATCTTGGTCATTCTACTATTAAACTATCTGTTATCACCCCAAGCATCATTTGGCTTAACTTCTCTAGGACTCAGTTTCCTCATCTGTAAATCAAAACTGTTAAATGAGGTGATCTCCAAGGTTCCTTTTAATTCTAAAATTATAGTAATCAATGAACCACTTCTTGATCTTTTTTTTCAGGTTTAAGATCAGAAGAGCTGTCCTGAACCTTCCTTTTCCTTCAATCTCAGAGTTCTTTGAATCAAATAAAGGACCAGGGATTTATTGTATTTTAGGCCATCACCAATCGTCCTGACTTTGTGTCTTGCCCCTGGACTTTGATCATTCCAGAGAAGAAAATGAAGTTGATAATTTTGTAAAAATTTGCCTCATTTAGAGAATTAGAGATCATTATTGATCACAAAATAGAAGATTTTGATTACATCAAACTAAAAAGTTTCTGTACAAACAATACTAATGCAAACAAGATTAGAAGGGAAGTAACAAATTGGGAAAATATTTTTAAAAGTAAAGGTTCTGACAAAGGCCTCATCTCCAAAATATACAGAGAATTGACCCTGATTTATAGGAAACCGAACCATTCTCCAATTGATAAATGGTCAAGGGATATGAACAGGCAATTCTCAGATGATAAAATTGAAACTATTTCCACTCATATGAAAGAGTGTTCCAAATCACTACTGATCAGAGAAATGCAAATTAAGACAACTCTGAGATACCACTACACACCTGTCAGATTGGCTAAGATGACAGGAACAAATAATGATGAATGTTGGAGGGGATGTGGGAAAACTGGGACACTAATACATTGTTGGTGGAGTTGTGAAAGAATCCAGCCATTCTGGAGAGCAATTTGGAACTATGCCCAAAAAGTTGTCAAACTGTGCATACCCTTTGACCCAGCATTGCTGTTATTGGGATTTTATCCCAAAGAAATACTAAAGAGTGGAAAGGGACCTGTATGTGCCAAAATGTTTGTGGCAGCTCTTTTTGTTATAGCTAGAAACTGGAAGTTGAATGGATGTCCATCAATTGGAGAATGGTTGGGTAAATTGTAGTATATGAAGGTTATGGAATATTATTGCTCTGTAAGAAATGAGCAGCAGGAGGAATACAGAGAGGCTTGGAGAGACTTAAATCAACTGTTGCTGAGTGAAATGAGCAGAACCAGAAGATCACTGTACACTGCAACAACAATACTGTATGAGGATGTATTCTGATGGAAGTGGAAATCTTCAACATAAAGAAGATCTAACTCACTTCCAGTTGATCAATGATGGACAGAGGTAGCTACACCCAGAGAAGGAACACTGGGAAATGAATGTAAATTGTTAGCACTACTGTCTATCTACCCAGGTTACTTATACCTTCGGAAGCTAATAATTAACGTGCAACAAGAAAATGGTATTTACACACATATATTGTATCTAGGTTATATTGTAACACATGTAAAATGTATGGGATTACCTGCCATCGGGGGGAGGGAGTGGAGGGAGGGAGGGGATAATTTGGAAAAATGAATTAAAAAAAAATACAAACTAAAAAAAAAAATTTGCCTCATTTAAATCTAATTCAAGTCAATATACATCACCTTCACAATTTCATTGGCCTTTAAAAATAAGATGAACAACAACTAAGCCATATGACCACAGGCAAATCATTAGACCTCATTGCCCTTTGGTTTTTTCATCTATATAAAGGAGTTGGACTATATTAGATTACTTCTGGATCTAATATATTATGATTCTGAGGATCCAAATTATAAAATATACTATAGGAAAAAAGTATTAGGAATTCCAGGAAATGAAAACCTAATTCACAAAGAACTTAACTTGAATCAGTCTGATAATTAACTTATACATAAAGTTTCACTTTTATATATGTAGCATCCTTATTTCATGACTACAAAATATTGTTTCTATATAATAATTTTAAAAAGATTCCATTCTCAAACTGCTTTCCTGTTTACAGGTAAACTTTGGCCCCAATATTTATAATGCTTTATTTTCGAACTGGGTTGCCTCATTGTGGCATGGAGGTCACCCTGGGATCTCAAAAGTTATGCCAGCTAAGCAGTCTCTGGCATGTCCTGCCAACCTCAAAAAGCTTTTGAGTACAAGTGTAGTAATGAACCTTGAGCTTGTTTTTCAAGCACTTAGCCCAACTGAGTTTGGAGAAGCATCAACACCAGATAGCCAATATCACTAACAACCAGCTGATAGATTTGGTGAAGGGAGTAAGGGGAGGGAGGATAGCCACTTTCTCTTCTCCAATCCATTCTCTAAACAATTTCCAAAATGATCATTGCTAAAGCACAAGACCAACCATAGCATTGAGCTATTAAATAAATTCCAGTGGTTCTTAGGGTCATATTCAAATTCCGCTGTTTGTCATTTAAAACACTTCATATCATTTCAACCTATCAGAGTTGATTAGTGTATATTACTTCTCTTATTCACAATGGTTTCAACTATATATGGTATATACTATACACTATTCCCCTTTATGTACTCTATGGTCCAGCAAAACTGTCCTACTTCTCACACATAAAATTCTATCATTTGTGTAAACATAAAACTCTTAGTTCAGAAAAGAAAAATATATAGTTATTTGAGTGGGTATTGAAAAAAAAACATTTCTTCTTGGTGTATTTGACCCTTATGATAAATTTTATTTATTACTCTATTATTTTTTTCTCAAAGTAGTGATTAGGGCTTAGAAACAGACACCACTTCACCAAAACTTGATACAAAGTCTCTCTGCCTTTTGTAATTTGATCAGGTAAGATTAAGTTCCTCCAGAGCAAACTGCTCTAGGCAAATAAAGGACTTTGTCTGAACAATAAATATATGTAATACATTTTTTACCAGTAATGGTGATTTTATCTGAATTCTTAAATTCTAGGCTTTTTTACCTTTACCTTCTTCCTCAAAATATCCTCAAAGAACTTAGTTGAGAAATAAAAAGTGCCAGACATTTCTATGCTGTTTGGTTCTTGGCAATAATTTGCAGTGAAGTTGCACAAACTTATGTTTTGCATTTTTTCTGCTACATGATAGAAAAAATACTGAAATAAAAGTGAGTTTTTATTTTCAGGGTTTTGATTAAAAATATACATTTTCTTTTAAATATCAGTTAACAACTGAGATGAATGAAGCAAGGGGTTGTGGGATCTGAATGTCAAGAAAAATAGATTCTATTTCCTCACCTGCTATTACTTCATCTTTTGCCTCTTTTTCTACATCTGAATGGCTGAAGATATTTTCATCTATCTACCTTACTGTAATGTGTACAATAATGAATCAATATTCAAAAACTGTTTTACAAGTATCAAAGGTTTTATAAACATATAAATAGGTATAATTGTCCACTAAGTCTTAATGACAATGATATTTTAAATTTATATAGATTTCTTCATCTAGAATTTATATTAATCTTATTATTTATTAACTAAAAGAACCTTAGTTGACTCTTTACTGAGATATGCCAAACGTCCCTATTTAGGACAATCTAGATTTTAGTTAAATATTAACTATTTTCCACTTGGAGAATGAAAAAACTTCTTGGAGAGTTCTCCCATTCGACTTCACTTAAATATAGTTATAAAACTTCTCTAACAGTACCATATATGAATTATGTGTTTATAAGATTGGCAATCTTTACTTTTAATAATATTTTATTTTTCCCTATGTTACATGTTAAATGTTTTATCATTTCAAATGTTGTGTTAAAATGTTTTTAATGTTAAAATGATTTTAAACATTTATATATTTTTTTTAATTTCTAATTTCCAATTCTATTTCTTCCTTTGTCCCTTCTCTTCCCCCTCCCTGAGATGGTAAGCAATATGATATAGTTTATACATATGCAATCATGTAGAATATTTCCATATTATTCACTTTGTACAAGAAAACTCCAAACAACAACAAAAAAAATGTGAAAAATAATATCCTATCTTTCAGTCTATATTCAGTCCTTTCTCTGAAAAGCAGAGAGTATGTTTCATCATGAATCTTTCGGGATTGTCTTGGATCATTGTATTACTGAGAATCTCTAAGTCATTCACAGTTGTTCATCATACAGTATTGTTCTCTTGGTTCTACGCATTTCATTTTGCATCATTTCATACAAATATTTCCAGGTTTTTCTGAAATACACCTGCTCATCATTTCTTTTTTTTTTTTTAATTTAGAATTTTTTTCCCACAGTATATATGCATGAGTAATTTTTTTTATAATATTATCCCATGTATTAATTTTTCCAAATTATCCCCCCTTCCTCCACACCCTCCCCCTGATGACAGGCAATCCCATACATTTTACATATGTTACAATATAACCCATATACAATATATGTGTGTAAATACCATTTTCTTATTGCACATTAAGTATTGGATTCCGAAGGTATAAGTAACCTGGGTAGATAGACAGTAGTGCTAACAGTTTACATTCACTTCCCAGTGTTCCTTCTCTGGGTGTAGTTGTTTCTGTCCATCATTGATCAACTGGAAGTGAGTTGGATCTTCTTTATGTTGAAGATATCCATTTCCATCAGAATACATATTTTTTTTCTTTTTTTTATTATATATATTTTTTTATAATATTATCCCTTGTATTCATTTTTCCAAATTATCCCCCCCTTCCTCCACACCCTCCCCCTAATGACAGGCAATCCCATACATTTTACATGTGTTACAATATAACCTAGATACAATACATGTGTGTAAATACCATTTTCTTGTTGCACAATAAGCATTAGATTCTGAAGGTACATGTAACCTGGGCAGACAGATATTAGTGCTAACAATTTACATTCACTTCCCAGTGTTTCTTCTCTGGGTGTAGCTACCTCTGTCCATCATTGATCAACTGGAAGTGAGTTGGCTCTTCTTTATGTTGAAGATTTCCACTACCATCAGAATATATCCTCATACAGTATTGTTGTTGAAGTGTATAGTGATCTTCTGGTTCTGCTCATTTCACTCAGCATCAGTTGATATAATTCTCTCCAAGCCTCTCTGTATTCCTCCTGCTGCTCATTTCTTACAGAGCAATAATATTCCATAACCTTCATATACCATAATTTACCCAACCATTCTCCAATTGATGGACATCCATTCATCTTCCAGTTTCTGGCCACTATGAAAAGGACTGCCACAAACATTTTGGCACATACAGGTCCCTTTCCCCTCCTCAGTATTTCTTTGGGATATAAGCCCAATAACAGCAATGCTGGGTCAAAGGGTATGCACAGTTTGATAACTTTTTGGGCATAGTTCCAAATTGCTCTCCAGAATGGCTGGATTCTTTCACAACTCCACCAACAATGCATCAGTGTCCCAGTTTTCCCACATCCCCTCCAACATTCATCATTCTTTGTTCCTGTCATCTTAGCCAATCTGACAGGTGTGTAGTGGTATCTCAGAGTTGTCTTAATTTGCATTTCTCTGATCAGTAGTGATTTGGAACACTTTTTCATATGAGTGGATATCGTTTCAATTTCATCATCTGAGAATTGTCTGTTCATATCCTTTGACCATTTATCAATTAGAGAATGGTTTGATTTCTTATAAATTAGGGTCAGTTCTCTGTATATTTTGGAAATGAGACCTTTGTCAGAACCTTTAACTTTAAAAATATTTTCCCAATTTGTTATTTCCCTTCTAATCTTGTTTGCATTAGTATTGTTTGTACAGAAACGTTTTAGTTTGCTCATCATTTCTTATAGCACAATAATATTCCATCACAATTATAAACCACAACTTGTTCAGACTTTTCCCAATTGATGGACAGTCACTAAATTTTCAATTCTTAGCACCACAAAATAGCTACTATAGATATTTTTGTACAAATAGGTCCTTTTTCATTTGGAGGGATCTCTATGGATACAAACTTAATAGTGGCATCAAAGGGTAAGCAGAGGCTTACCCTTTATTTTATTAGTTTTTGACATTTCTTTTTATAAAATTTTGATTTCCATTTTTTCCTCTCCTCACCCCTCCCTAAGAAGTATATCTATCTGATACACATATACAATCATATGAAATATATTTCCACATTTGTCATGTTGTTAAAAAAGAATCAGAATACAGGGGAAAATCATGAGAAAGGAAAAGCAAAAAAAGTTAAAATAGCATGCTTCAATCTGCATTCAGACTTCATAGTTCTTTCCCTTGATGTGGATAGCATTTTCCAT
This sequence comes from Sminthopsis crassicaudata, assembly GCF_048593235.1. Classification (NCBI taxonomy): domain Eukaryota; kingdom Metazoa; phylum Chordata; class Mammalia; order Dasyuromorphia; family Dasyuridae; genus Sminthopsis; species Sminthopsis crassicaudata. The sequence continues at coordinate 193,351,177 of NC_133620.1, forward strand.
CATGAGTGTTTTAAAATTGTCTTAGATCATTATATTATCAAGAAGATCAAAGTCTATCAAAATTGACCCTCTGCACACTGATGTTGTTACTTTACTATATATACAATGTTCTCCCCATAATGCTCACTTCACTTAGCATCACTTCATGTAAGTCTCTCCAGATTTTTCCAAAATCCACCTGGTCATCATTTCTTATAAAACCATAGTATTCCCATTGTTGGTGGAACTGTGAAGGGATCCAGCCATTCTGGAGAGAAATTCGGAGCTATGTGCATACTCTTTGATCCAGTTTCTATTCGGCCTATATCTTAAAGAGATCTTAAAGGAGGAAAAGGGACCTAACATGCAAAAGTGTTTGTGGCAGCCTTTTTTGTAGTGGCCACAAACTGGAAACTGAGTGGATGCCCATCATTTGGAGAATGGCTGAATAAGTTATAGTACATGAATGTTATGAAATATTATTGTTCTATAAGAAACAATCAGGAGCAGCTAGATGGTGCAGTGGATAGAGTGCAGAGCCTGAAGTCAGGAGGACTTGAAGTCAACTCCAACCTCAGAAACTTAACACTTCCTGGCTGTGTGACCCTGGGCAAGTCACTTAACCTCAATTGTCTCGGGGGGGGGGGGGGGGAAAGGAGAAGGAAAAGAAAGCATCACAGGATGATTTCAGAGAGGCCTGGAGAGACTTACATGAACTGATGCTAAGTGAAATGGGCAGAACCAGGAGGTTACTGTACATGGCAACATGAATATTATCCAATAATCAATTCTGATGAACGGGACTCTTTCCAACAATAATGATTGAGATCAGTTCCAATGATCTTGTGATGAAGAAAGCCATCTACAATACCCAGAGAGGACTGTCAGAAATGAATATGGATCACAACATAACATTCTCATTTTTTTAATTGTTGTTCACTTAAATTTTGTTTTCTTACCCATTTTTCTTATGCAGCAAGAGAAGTATATAAATATGTTTACACATATTGGATTTAACATATATTTTAACATGTATAACATATATTGGATTATTTGCCATCTAGGGGAAGGGGTGGGAGAAAGGAGGGGAAAATCTGAAACACAAGGCTATGCAAGAATCAATGTTGAAAAATTATCCATGCATTTGTTTTGAAAATAAAAAGTTTTAAAAATTAACATCAATAGCTTATGATGAATAAATGCTATTTTAAAATGTAAAAAAAAAAATACATAGTATTCTTTTACATTCATATATCACTGTTTATTCAGCCATTACCCAATTGATGAACATCCCCTAATTCCAATTCTTAGCTACCAAAAATATTTTTGTACAAATAGGTCCTTTTTCCTTTTGGGGGTTCTCTGTGGGACACAGATCTAGCAGGGTTTCAATGGATATGAATAGTTTTACAAGACCCAAAACCCCATGTTCAAAATGCAACAGAGGAATCCATTGGGCATCAAAGTGTAGACTGATTCAGGAAAACGGGATGAGGGGCCCAGCTCCAGGGCCCCAGGCAAAAAAACACTTGGGGCATGATGGCAGCCGATGCCACACCCAGAGAGTGCCTCCAAGTCCAATACCCAGACATGACCAATCAGCCAGGAAGCAACATGATGGGAGAAAGGGACTACAATTAGGGAGGATAGAGTTGTATGCAGCTGGGACAACTGAGATATCCCCTGGAGAGGTGAAATCTGTTCCTCTCCAACCTATGGATCCCTTGCCTCCAGGCACAGTAGGCTTGACCATTTCACCTCCTGAGAGTACTTACAAGACAGTGTTCATTTATACACTGATGTGGGAAACTGGGGAATGTGTAGATAATATCCCAGTCACTAACACAGGTAGACAATGTTTGACTTACCAACCCGGGGAAGTAGTAGCATCGGGTTTATTGATACAGACCCCTAATAAGCAACCTGGTGACAGTCACCCACGTTCTGACTCCAAGCAGAAAAACCCAGGAATACACTGGATAGCAGCTGTGACAGCTGACCGACCTATGCTCACCATCTATATAAATGGCATACTATTAGAAGGACTGGTAGACACAAGTGCAGATCTCACAGTCATTAGAGGTGCCAACTGGCCCAGTCACTGGCCAAAGACTAAGGCAGACACCTACATGTCTGGGGTAGGAGGATCAATAGCAGCTGAAGTTAGTGCTACCCCTTTAAGATGGATATTTGAAGGTGAAACAGGAGTTTTTACTCCTTTTATAGTTGAAAAAATCGCCATCAATCTATGGGGAAGAGACATTTTACAACAATTAGGGTTAAAAATGAGTACTTCAGTTTTTTAGGCAGGGCTGCTGTTGAAGGCCTGCCAACACTCTCACCTGTTCCTATCCAATGGAAAACTGATACACCAGTGTGGATAGAACAGTGGCCCTTAGGCAGTGATAAAATTCAGGCCTTACTAGACATAGTACAGGAACAACTTGACCAAGGACACGTACAACCTTCTCTAAGTCCTTGGAATTCCCCAATATTTGTTGTAAAAAAGAAATCTGGAAAATGGAGGATTTTTAAGAAAGGTAAATGAACAGATGGAAACTAGGGGAACTCTTCAACCTGGACTTCCATCTCCTACTCAGTTGCCTAGACAATGGCCTCTGTGGGTTATAGACATTAAGGATTGTTTCTATTTTATCCCTCTAGATAAGGAGGATATGAAAATATTTGCTGTTTCAGTGCCCAGCGTTAATTTAGCTGAGCCTTATAAAATATATGAATGGACAGTTTTGCCACAGGGAATGAAAAACAGCCCTACTATGTGTCAAATGTATGTTGCTGCTGCTCTTACTCCAGTAAGAAAAGCATTTCCAAAAGTAATGTTATTACATTACATGGATGACATATTGGGATGTGCACCTGAGGAACAAACGTTACAAGCATGTCTACAAAAAACCATAGAAACACTAAGGAATTATAAATTGCACATAGCTTCAGAAAAGATTCAAAGACATGCTCCTTTTCAATATTTAGGATATGAAGTATATCCTAAGGTGCTTACAGTACAAAAACTCTCCTTAAGAACAGAGAAGCTAAACACCTTAAATGACTTCCAGAAATTGATAGGAGATATCCAATGGATGTGTCCCGTGCTAGGCTTGACTACCTGTCATTATATGACATTTTAAGGGGAGACAGTGCTTTAAATTCACCACGCCAGCTTACAAAAGAAGCTCAAGAGGCTTTGAGACAAGTTGAACTGGCTTTATCCAATGTGGTTGAATCACTCAAAAACCCTTGGAAATATCAGTTTTTGCTACACAAGAGGCACCCACAGCAGTCCTTCATCAAGGAGATAGTGTGATAGAGTGGGTGAACCTCCCACCACCACCAGAACAAAGCCTTATTCCTTACCCAGTGCTTGTAGCTAGAATTTTATTAAAGGCCATTAAATGAGCAGTACAATTATCTGGGATAAGACCTGATAAGATATACACCTTTTATACTAATGCACAAGTTAATGTGTGCTGTGAAACCATCCCAGAGTGGCAAATTTTATTAGCCATGGCTCCAAATTTTACACACAGGTCTCCATTAAAGATAACCAGACTGTTACATAATTGGCAATAGATTCTTGAAGAAAAGGTTTCTAAAGTTCCTCTTAAAGGACCAACTATCTTTACAGATGCATCCAAACATAATATTTGCACTGTATATTCTCATGACTTAACTATAAAGAGAGTAATCAGAACTCCTTTTCAGTCCACTCAGCAGAATGAATTGTATGCAATCATTCTAGCTCTTGCTTATTATCCTGGAGACATAAATATAATATCTGATTCGGCCTATTCAGTAGGTGTGGTACAAAGAATTGCCACAGCCCAAATAAAATTTGCAGCCTTCAATATATATCAACTCTTTAAGGAACTTCAAGAGCGAGTGAGAAAGCATCCAGGTAAGATTTATATTTTGCATGTCCACTCCCATAGTGGACTTCCAGGTCCTATTTTTATGGTAATTCAAAGGCAGATGGCCTTCTAACCATGTTGGCCAGTACTCCTTTATTTCAAGAAGCACAAGAATCTCATTCTAAATATCATCAGGCTGCCCGAGTTTTACGTTTGCAATTTGGAATAACAAGGGAAGAAGCTAGGAGCATAGTAAAAGCTGTACAGCTTGCCTTCCTTTCCATGCTACTACACTCCCTCCAGGGAAGAACCCTTGTGGTTTGAGACCTAATGAAATTTGGCAAATGGATGTGACCCATTATAAATCTTTTGGTCGTCTATCTTTTATCCATGTCATGGTAGACACCTTTTCAGGATTCACATTTGCAATGCCTGCAGCAAAAGAGACAGCCCAAGTGGTCACTGAATTCCTTATACAAGCATTTGCAATTATGTGTGTGCCACAAGCAATAAAAACAGACAATAGACCTGCATATACGTCTAAACATTTTACACACTTTTGTGCACAGTATAAGATTTTACATACCACGGGCATACCCTTTAATCCTCAAGGGCAGGCAATAGTAGAGAGAAGAAACAGAGATATTAAGACACTCCTCCAAAAACAAAAGAAAGGGGGAGCTACGGGTAACCCTAGAGAACTTCTAAATTTAGTTCTCTATACCATTAATTTTTTAATTTTTGACAAAAATGCACTGGCTCCGGCAGACAGGTTTTATAATCCACCAGAAGGGCAGTGTCCAGTGCAAGCAGCTCCACTGTCTTTAGATAATCACCAGGTGATGTGGAGAGACCCAGAAAGTGGTGAATGGAAGGGACCAGATAGGTTAACTGCTTGGGGGAGAGGGTTTGCTTGTATCTCCACAGATGGAGAAGGAATCAGATGGGTGCCAAAGAGCCGTATTCACCTTGTCCATCAGAGAGAGACGGAGTAGACCCTTGAAATGAAGGAGAAGACCCAAGAAACATCGGGTGGTTCCGTTGCTGATTGTGCCCACCACTGAAAGAACCTGGCAATTATGGCGTTTGACCCATGGACATCAAAAACTGTTGGAGTTGAAAGTCCTCAGGAACCATTGGATTCTCTGAGGCATCATAAGACTATTGTAGGACTGAAAGTCTTCAGGAATCATTGGATTCTCTGAGGCATCATAAGACTATTGTAGGACTGAAAGTCCTCAGGAATCATTGGATTCTCTGAGGCATCATAAGACTATTGTAGGACTGAAAGTCCTCAGGAATCATTGGATTCTCTGAGACATCATAAGATTATTGTAGGACTGAAAGTCCTCAGGAATCATTGGATTCTCTGAGGCATCATAAGACTATTGTAGGACTGAAAGTCCTCAGGAATCATTGGATTCTCTGAGATGTGATAAGACTATTGTAGAACTGAAAGACCTCAGGAATCATTGGATTCTCTGAGGCAACATAAGACTGTTGCAGGATTTCAAAACCTGTAGGGATCATTGGATTCCGTAACATATAAAAAGACTGATGTGGGACTTCAAAAACTTGTGGGGATCATTGGATTCCCTAACACGTTAAGCAATGGACAATAGATTGGTTTTGGACTATCTCTTGGTTGCTGAAGAAGGCGTGTATGTGTGACTGATGTTTACATACCCTCCTTCTAGGACTTCTGGAAATCTCTTACAATACCATGTTGATTTATATTGTTTGTTATATCACTACTTGCATGTACAATTCCTGCTTGTTACACCACATCGAGTCTGCACTGACTGTGGGGAGAGTCATCACTAATAGCCTCTGCGTTATTGCTATGTACTTGTGTAATAACTCCCATGCTGATGGGTTTGTGCATACTTGTCTCTAATAAGGCCCTTCAACCCAGAAACCCGCTAGTAATCCCCACTTCTCTTTGGTGCTTTTCATCTCCCTTCCTGAGATGTCAGGGGGGGTGTGATCACCTCCTTTTTAGGGTTCTCACCTCCCTGAAAAGTCAGGGATGGCGCTACCACCTGTGGTCTAAAACAAAAGAAAGTGGGAGATGTAAAGGGCTAGAACTGAGCAATGCACTTGGATAATGAAGCACGTGAGACTAATTGCCAATTGGACAGTTCCCTATTAACTTGTTTGAAGGTTGACCCTCCCCAGCTGTTCTGTGCTGACTTGATTGGTGGGACAAAAAGGGGGGGGGGGGAAAGGAAGAGGAAGTAAGATACAGAAGCTGACTCAGTCTCTCCTGGCGTTTGAGGGAGGAAGGTGTGTGTGAGGGAGCTAGGCCTAACCCCTTGACCTTGACTGTAAAAGATCAAGAATAAAGATGTTTAGTGATCCTGACTCCAGCTGATTTCTGGGAAGACAGAGTTCCAGCAATTTATCATTTTCTTTTTTTGTCATATCAGTCATTCTGACTGTTGTGAAGCAGAATTTCAGAGCTTTTAGTTTTCATTTCTCTAATCAATAGAGATTCAGAGCATTTTTTCATGTGACTCTAGATAGCTTTGATTTCTTTGTCTGAAAACTGCCTATTTGACCATTTATCAATTGGGTAATGAATTGTATAACTAGCAAGTCTTTAACTAATCCAACCTATAGCCTACTGTGATAAATATGTCTTAGTTATTGTAAATATTAAATGTCTTGATTTTCTTATATTAACATTTTAATTGGAAATGGGAGGGTGGAGAAGAAGAAACTACTTTTGTAATATATCACCATTGTTAAGGACCATGCCTAAGTGAAGGGGCAGATCAATTCTCTAAGAGCCTCCACAGCTGTGAATTATAACACTTGATAGAGTTGCAAAGCAGCATTTGCAGTTATTCCTTGTGGATTGGGAAATAAATTGGAGGCAGAAGGAAGAGGAGAGAGATCAGAGAATAGCAACTGCCTCTCAGTCTCCTTGCATCCTCCTCCTCCTCCTGCTCCTCCTCCTCCTCCTCCTCCTCCTCCTCCTCCTCCTCCTCCTCCTGCTCCTCCTCATCCTCATCATCACCATCTCACATGAAGATCCATTCCACAGGACTGAATCAGACTTCCAGCAGCCACTGGCAGATGGCTCTCATATCACAACACACCATAATCTATAACTTCTTTGAAAGGGGATGTATCCTGACATCTTAAATTTGCTGCTGATTTGTGGGTACTGACAAATTTGACAGTTTATGAAAATGCATCCCAGTTTATCAGTTTACAAAATCAGTATAATCCTGCCAACTCTCTTCACAGGACACTTAAATATGAATGACCTGCAAATTGTTTAATCCTATTAAAAGCAAAAAGAGTACATTTAATTCATATAATATGCCATCATCAAAAGAATACTATTTGGAAACAATATCTACTTCTTATTTTTATTCTGTATTTGATCTGTGATCATTCTAATAAAAATTTGCACAGTAAGGAAAATAGGCATGTGGGTCAGTACTTGTTAATATTCTTGTCTTACCTTTTTTTCTAACCATATTTTTCCCTAAACATTTGATATCCTCTCTTCTTTCAAGATATATTGAGTATTGATTCCCTTAATACTTTCAAAATTGTGTTAACTCCAAATATATAGGCTTCCTCTGTATATATTTGATCTTATTCATTTACTGTTCCTATCTTACCATTTTAGGATCATTTCTATTTCTTTATGCAACACATATGGGACTACAATGGTAGAGAATAAATGTGGTAGCTCTATTAGGAATGATGGGGAAAAAACTTTTTTATAGAAATGTTCATAAATCTTTTCCATTGTTTCTTTTTCATCTTCCTTTTAATTTCATCTTTTTTTTTTACAGCTGAGAACTGATTCTTCAATATTTTTAATTGTTTAATTTTTCTGGTTATACATCTATTGACTTTTTTTTAAATATACATTTTTAATTTCATCTTTAAATACTCTCAGGATTACCTGGCTTAATAGGGTTACTCACTAAGCTTTCTGTACATTTTTTCCCATTTACTACTTCTAATAGTTTATGAGGCAATATTGCCTATAATCTTCCATAATCTTTCTCTTTAAGACTTTATAAATAAGTTTTCATTTAAAACTAGTGTTGCCTTTGGCTGCCATATCTCTTTTCTTGTCAAGATTAAGTATCTGCTTGCTGAAGCAGTTTTGTGGGTTTTTTTTTTTTTTTTTTAGCCCTGTAGTGATTGAGTTACATTTGTTAAGTTTCCTTATAAAATGGTGATAGCCTATTTTGAGATCTGTTCTTAAGTCAATTTCTCATTTTTTTTTGTGTCAACATTATATTTAATATAATTATATTAGGTTGAAAGGGCCTTAAATGCATGCTACATATTCTTACTTTTATTCTTTCCTTTAAAGTAGTATTGATTTGAACATTTGTTGTAAGTCAAAAATTTGATCATATTAAGATAACTAATTCAGATCAGTGACCAGACATTTTTTGTCTATTAGAATAAAATATATTTATTTTTGATGTGATTATTCAGTTTTCTTATGGTCTATCTCATCTTCACTGGTGCATTCATAATATATAGGTGTGAGGCTTCTCTATAGTTTACAAGTATTTAACCTTTTCCTCTTCTTACTGCTAACCCAGGTTTTCCAATATTTTTGTTTTCACTTTTGTCCACATTTAAAGTCACTGAGCATTAAAGAATGTTAATTTAATTTGCAAAAAATGATTAAATTCTCCATAGAATCTCTTAACTTCTTCATCTGCTACAATAGGTGTTTATACACAAATTTCAATTACCTTCAATATTGGGGAGGTGGCTTTTTTTTTCAAATGTTTATCACAGATACTATGATACAATATAAACTAGTGTCCATTGAAGTGATTGTTTGTACTTTCCTTTGAACACAAAGTAATAATAACTCCTTTATTTTCTTCTCCAAGGAGAAATTGAGTCACTTTTTTCTATTTAGGTACAACTTATGTGTTCTAGTTTCACATATAGAGTGGGTGTTAAAATTGACATAATTTCTTTCTTTCAATAAAATATGCATTAACTAGCCAATTGGGTAAGGATTTTACATTTAGAGTTCCAACACTCAAATTGATCTTTAAAGAAAGTCTAGAAACTGGGTAATTCTTATAACCTTATTCCCACTTTCCTGCTACTGTCATAATCAATAGTGGTAGAAGGGGTCCATACAGGAATAAGAACCATTTTATATTTTTCTTTGATTCACAAATTATTTTAGTTAAGAATTTACTGCCAATGGGCCAGCCTATTGATGATGGATCATTTGTGCTTTTTTTTTTTTTTTCCCTGAGAGCCCTCTTGCCAGTATACTACTTGAAGCTGTTCTGGCTTGAAAAAACCTATCAGAATTTATGACTGACTTAAGATGGGAAAGACCAGAGTAATCTCCATATAAATGTAAATCTCCATGGAGATACAACAATAAGACTTTGTATAGGGAACATTTGTTAAACAAAACAAAACAAAACAAAAAAAACCCTCACTTCTTTAAAAAATTTTAGAATTGAGATGTTAGCAATGAGACCTCTCCTTAGAATTCAGATGGCTGCTTACCTTTTGCTTTCTCTCATAAGAGTGAAAAATGAGTTCATTTAGTCTTCATGTTTTAACCAACCCAAGAGATTGAAAATGTATCATGATTTTAAATAACTTCACAGAGGAGCTTAAGAAGTCATTGAATCAATCTGGATAGATGACAAAGACTCGCTGAGAGAATTTTAATTCAGGTCTAACATGCATAGCAAAGACTGTCCACCAGATGAACTTTTTGATATGTCTTATTATTGCTTTCCTTATATAAATTTATAGTTCATATTTCATATGAAAAATGGGTAATACTGATAAAATGTTGATCCTAGTTAGCATTTCTTTTTTTTTCTTTTATTTAGTTTTATTTTTCACAAATTACATATAAGAACACTTTTCAACATTCATTTTTAAAATTTTGAGTTCCAAATTCTCTTCTTTTCTCCCTTATTGAGAAGGCAAGCAATTTGATATAGGTCATACATGTATAATTGTGCAAAATATATTTCCATAGTAGTCATGTTGTTAAACAAAACAGACCAAAAAACCCCCAACCCAAGTAAAATTTAAAAAGCATATTTCAATCTATATTCAGATTCTCTCAGATCTTTTTCTGGGGATAGATAGCAATTTTCTTAAGTCTTTCAGAGTTGTCTTGGATCATTGCATTGTAAGCTATTCACAGTTGATCATCTTATGATATTGTTGTTACTGTATACAATGTTTACATTTACAATGTTTACAATGTATACAAAGCATTGTATTTCCTGGTTCTACTTCTTTCACTTTGCATCCATTCCTGTAACTCTTTCTAGATTTTTCTGAAAGCATCTTGCTCAACATTTCTTATAGCACAATAATATTCCATCACAGTCATATACTGTAGCTTGTTCAGCCACTTCCTAATTGATGGACACTCCCTTTTAGTTTATTCCTCAGTTAATATTTCTACCTACAGATATTAAATAAGCTAATCAAGTCCAAAAACTGAAACAATTTTGATTGTGTCTCAGAAAATGATATTTTTATTTAAAACTTCCCATTTTCCCTTTTTTTTCTTGAAAAATTACTGTTCGCAGTTCTTTTGCAGTTTGTTGCTCTGTCAACATTTTGGTGCCAAATGTTACAGTTTATATGCATCTAGAAGAAAGTGAGAGACCAGCTGGCTGAATCTTTACTTTGGCAAAGGAAGCAGCATGGTATAGTGGGAAAAGCACTGAATTTGGAATCAGAAGACCTACTTTTAAATCGCAGTTTCTCCTACTTACATGTGTGACCTTAGGAAAATTGATTTAGCTTTCATCTACAAAATGAGGGACTTAGACTAAAGTTCCTTAAAGGAACATAGTTTAATAGCTTTGCAACTTCAAGGACTTTTTATCCAGAGATGATAAAGATCTGAGGGAACCAAGTTAAAAATAGAATTATTTATAAACCAGAATAACTATTTATTTACACTGAGAAATAATACATTTCAAGTGAATTTAAATGAATTTCAAATTTAAATTTAAGTGAATTTAAGTATTACCTGTTTACAGAAGAAATTGACAAGTCAATTTGGGAAATCAAATATCAGTAGTTAATTTGGTTAGCATGAACAAAGAAAGTGGATCATCTTAAGAAGTAGTCTATCAATCAAACAAAAACTGTTTATTAAGAATCTAGTTGGCCCAGTGGATATAGTGCCATATATAGAATTGGAAAGACTCAGTTTCATGAGTTTACATCTGGCCTCAGACACATACTATCTGTTTCACTCTGGGTAAGTCACTTCATCTATTTGCCTCATTTTTCTCATCTGTAAAATGAGCTGGACATGGAAATGGCAAACTACTCCAGAATCTTTGCCAAAAAACAAAAAACAAAAAACAAAAACAAAAAAATGGAATCACAAAGTGTCAAACATGGCTGAAAATAACAAACAACAATATGTGCTAGGAACTATGTTAAACATTGGGGATACTGAGGATGTATTCTGATGGAAGTGAATATCTTCAACAAAAAGAAGATCTAATTCAGTTCCAATTGATCAATGATGGACAGAATCAGCTACACCCAGAGAAGGAACACTGAATTGAGTGTAAACTGTTTGCACTTTTGTCTTTCTTCCCAGGTTATTTTTACCTTCTGAATCCAATTCTTCCTGTGCAACAAGAAATTCGGTTCTGCACACATATATTGTATCTAGGATATACTATAACATATTTAACATGTATGGGACTGCCTGCCATCTAGGGGAGGGAATGGAGGGAAGTAGGGGAAAATTCAGAACAGAAGTGAGTACAAGGGATAATGTCATAAAAAATTACCCATGCATATGTACTGTCAAAAATATATATAATTATAAAATTAATTTAAAAAAAAAAAAAACATTGGGGATACAAAGACAAAATAAAATTTATCCCTACTCTCAAAAGTTCATATTCTCACGGAGAAGACAACATACACATATAGGACTATGTACACAATGCATACAAGATAACCTTAGAGGGGAAAAAAACCAACTGACATCTCTGGGAGCCAGGATTTCAAGTATCCTTGAAAGGAATGAAAATCAGGATTTCTTAGAAGCAGAGAGATGAGAAGAACAATATTCCAGGTATTGAGATGAGATATAGATTGTCAGATATGAGGAAGAGCAAAAAGAACAATATGTCTGGATTATAGAGTGTAAAAATATAATATACATAATGTAATATATATATATGTAATATGTCATATATTATATATAACACAATAATATATATTAATATAATGGTAATATATAATATAATATCATATATAATATATAATGTAGCACTATGTAATAATCAAGCTATGATAAGCTGTGGGACATTTTATATATGCTTGCCTTCTAGAATACCAAATCACAGAATGTAAGAGCTGGAAAGAATCTTGATCACTTACAACTTCTTTATTGTACTGAAAAGGAAACTGAAACCCAAAGATGTTTAATGACTTGTAAAATGCTGGGTCGGGTTATCCATTCATGTGGACCCAAGTTAAAATTCTAGCTATATTATTTACTTACACGATGTTGGGTAGATCATTTAATCTCTGTGGACCTTAATTTCCTAATCCATCAGAAAAGGAAGGTTGCAATATTTCTAAATCTGTGATACTCTGAACAGTATTAGATAAACACTAAATAAATTCTTATTTTGGGGGTACTTTACTTTCTTTTATTTTTAATTAATAATTTTTATTTACCAGATATATGCATGGGTAATTTTACAACAATGACAATTGCCAAACTCCTTGTTCCAATTTTTTCCCCTCCCTCCCCTGCCTAGATGTCAGTTTGACCAATACATGTCAAATATGCTAGAGTATAAATTAAATACAATATATGTATACATGACCAAACAGTTGTTTTGCTATACAAAAAGAATCAGACTTTGTAATAGTGTACATTTAGCCTGTGAAGGAAATCAAAAATGCAGGCGGACAAAAATAGAGGGATTGGGAATTCTATGTAGTGGTTCATAATCATCTAGAGTTCTTTTGCTGGGTGTAGCTGGTTCAGTTCATTACTGCTCTATTGGAACTGATTTGGTTCATCTCATTGTTGGAAAGGGCCTCATCCATCAGAACTGTCCATATAGTATTGTTGTTGAAGTATATAATGATCTCCTGGTCCTGCTCATCTCACTCAGCATCAGTTGATGTAAGTCTCTCCAGGCCTTTCTGAAATCCTCCTGTTGGTCATTTCTTACAGAACAATAATATTCCATAATATTCATATACCACAGTTTATTAAGCCAATCTCCAATTGATGGGCATTCATGTAGTTTCCAGTTTCTGGTCACCACAAAGAGGGCTGCCACAAACATTCTTGCACATACAGGTCCCTTTCCCTTCTTTAAGATCTCTTTGGGATACAAACCCAGTAGCAACACTGGTGGGTCAAAGGGTATGCACAGTTTGATAATTTATTGAGCATAGTTCCAAATTGCTCTCCAGAATGACTGGATGTATTCATTCACAATTCTACTAACAATGTATCAGTGTCCCTGTTTTCCCACATCCTCTGAAACATTCTTCATTATCTTTCCCTGCCATTCTAGCCAATCTGACAGGTATGTAGTGGTATCTCAGAGTTGTCTTAATTTGCATTTCTCTGATTAATAATGATTTGGAGCATCTTTTCATATGACTAGAAATAATTTCAATTTCTTTATCCGAGAATTGTCTGTTCATATCCCTTGACCATTTATCAATTGGAAATTGGGGGGGGGGGGTACTTTACTTTCTACAATCCATGCACAAACACACACCATACCCATTTATTATAACAGTACCAATTTATACATGTTTCACTTTAGCTTCTGCTAAGTTTTTTCTTTGTATTTTACAACTCTGAGGTTTCACTACCTACCCAGCAATTTGAAAAAGATGATAAAATACGGGATAGGAAGGGAATAGTTAGTGGTGGAAAGGATTATTGAAGAACAGACACACTAATATACAATGTAATGTCATTTCCATTGATAATATTATATCACTTTCTGACATTAAACCATTCTTGGTGGCAAGAATTTTGTTTTCTGGATCTTCATAGATACATCTCTCTTTATAGGGAGGTTGCTTCCCAAATTGATAGCTAAGATCACTGAGATGCAAGAGTTGTCATTCCCAAAACTCATGGACTCAGGATCCTGAACTGTCTCCATTAAGGTCTGAGAGGAAATGGTAACCAAAGTGATGATAGTAATGTGACTTTTCTGGCATATGCTGTCTTCTGTCTCTTCTTCAGTGTTTTGCTTCTTTAGCCAGGCTATCTTGCCTGCCTTTAGGTGGCAGTTGGTTGGCAGTTGGTGGGTATGGTTGGTTCCTTCTCCACATAATTTACATGCCCAGATGATGGCTGCATGAACTGATATGGAAGGGAGTATGCTGCTACTCCCAGAGCACTTGTGCTTATCTATCTGTTGGTAGCCGTTGATCAGCAGTTGTTACTGTTGATAGTGAAAAAAAAAAAAAGTGGGTCCTGTCTCTACAATGTTTTCTTCCTTCAGTAGTGTAGAATGGAAGCAGGACTGGTGATTTGGGGGACACTAACATCTTCAAGGCTCTTGAGGTCATGGTTTTATTGTGTTTCTATCGAGATTGGAGGAGAGATGGTGGTCAAGGAGAGTAGTGGGTGGTTTGATTGCTTAGCACATGTTGCCTCCTATATTTCCCTCAGTATGCCTTGCTTCCTCATTTAAGCTGGTTTGCCACTGACCTTCATGTAAGAGTAGGCTGCCCCCTTTTTCACAGAAACTGCTTGCCTAGCTGTGGTGTGGGGGATGAGCTGAAAGGAGGATCAGTGGTTTTTGATTTGATTCTTATAACCTCAGTTCCAGAGGATGACATTGTCTGAATTCCTATCCAGGCTCTCTGCTAGAAATATTATCTCATTTGATTCGAAAAAGCATGACTACTTACAAAAATAGAGTTTATATCTTCAGACCGTTCACAAAAAGAAAACTTGTGTTTGCCAATTAATTTTCATTGCCAAGAACAAAGACCCTTCCTGGAATCATCCCATTATCTTATTCTTCATAAAATTCCACTATTCTTCACAAACATTATAAAATCCAAAGGACATCAGATATCATCTAATCCAATCTCAGACCCAATGCATTAATTCTTTTCACAATAACCCTGAGAGGTGGTCTCCTTAAATTTCTATACTGAAAGGGAATTTGCTATTAGCCACTTCCATGGGTGGAGGATCCCTACTTGTTTAAAAAAAAAAAAAAAAAAAAAAGTTTAGGATTTTTTGTTTTTCCCATGTTAAACTAAAATTTGTCTTCTTGTAGCTTCCATATGTGGGTACAAATTCTGCCTTCTGAAGCTCTCCTGAAAAAGATAATTTCTTCTTCATTCCAAAATAATAGAGCTAGCTAAAATGTTCCCCCTTTTCTACCATTCCCTTCTAAATGTTACTAGGTTCTCCACCATTTCTTCAAATGAGATGATGTTCAGATTCCTCACATTCATATTACTTCCTTGGACATATTAGTTTGCCAATTCTCTCTTAAAATATGGCAGAATTTAACACAGTAAGTGTTAATAGAAATGAATTGCTGAAAAAAACAAACTGAAATTTCCTTCCTGACATGATAGGAGGCAAAATGAGAATGAGGCATGTGGCTATAGGATATACTAATGGAAGAAAAAATACTCAAATGGAGTATTGAATAGAAAGCTGGGACCTGGAGTCAAGAAGGCTTAGCTTAATGAGTTCACATGAGCTTCAGATATTTATTAGCAATATGACCTTAAGCAAGTCACTTAATTTCATTTGACTCAGTTTCCTTATTTGTAAAATGACCTAGAGAAGGCAATGAAAAATCACTCCAATATCTTTCCCAGGAACACCTAAAGTCAGGAAGAGTTAGACACAACTGGAAAAATGACTGAAAAACAACAACTATGGAAGGAAAAGAAAATCTAAAATGAAATTTTGCTAATCATTAGTTTTGCAGATGGCTGATTCTGATATTGCTGTCTGGAGAGGATAGGAGGTCCCATATTTTTAGGAGAATGCCTTTTTTTTTTCCACTGAAGAAGTAAAATCAAATCACAAGATCACTGATTTATAATTGAAAGAAACCTTAGAGGTCACCATTTATATAGATAAGGAAACCAAGGTCAAAAGCCAGTGAGAGGAACTCTGGAAGATAGAGATAATGGGAGAGATCCAACTCAATCCAAGCCTTCCTGATATCAAACCTAGGACTCTTTCACCAGTATTATGCTGGGATCAATAAGAATATAGGCCCCAGTCAAATTAATAAAAATGAGAGCCATTCCCCAAATGATAAATGATCAAAGAATGTGAATGGCCAGTTTTCAGAGAAGAAATCAAAGCTATCAATAGTCATATGAAAAAGTTCTAAATTCCTAATAACCATCAGATTGGTTATGATATCAAAAAGGGAAAATTACAAATGTACTAATGTACTGTTGGTTGAGCTATGAATTACAAAGAATGTAGAGAGCTATTTAGAATTATTTTCAAAGGATTATAAAATTGTGCATATTCTTTGACCCACCAATATACTTCTATTAATTAGGTCTATATCCCAAGGAATCCAAAAGGGAGAAAGACCCACATGTACAAAATATATCTTTTCATGACAGTAAAAAGCTGGAAACTAAGGGAATACCCATTAACTGGGGAATGACTAAACAAGTTATGATATATGAATCTGATGGAATACTTTTGTAATGAAAGAAATGATGACAGAGATGGTTTTAGAAAAAACAAACATACCAATAACTAGGAAAACTTATCTAAATTGATAAAAAAGTAAAGTGAGCAGAAGCAGGAAGATAATGTAGTAACAGCAATAGTATAAAGCTAATCAATGGTTGGTAACAGATCAATACCGTAATCCACCACAACTTCAAAAGACTCATGACACTTCAGAAAGAAAACTGGTAGTTTTAAGGTGCAAATTTAAGCATATTTTTATTTTCTTTACTTATTTTTCTTGTCTTTTTTTGATCATGGCTAATGCAAAAATATGTTTTTCATGACTTCATATATAATGATTATCATATTTCTTGAATGAGTGAGGGTAGAGAGAACTTGCAAGAAAATAAAAATTGTAAAATATCAACTTTTTTTAAAATTATGTATTCTCCTTTAGACAAGATAATATTCGCTCTATAATATGAAGAATAGAGATTTTTAGAGCCTGAAAATGACAGACAAGTGTCCTGTTACCTAAAGAAACAGGAATTATAAAACAATTTACCCAAGGTCATATGGCTAGTATGTGACAGAATAGAGGCCTGAATCCAGCCTCCAGGCTCTTAGTGCTCAAACCAAAGCGATTCTAATTGAACACCAATAGGACCTAGGTCAAAGCCCATTATTGGGGCCGTTATCTACTCAGATTGAATGTGAATAGCACATTCTACTTTGGCCCTAAAGCCTGAGGGTGTTTATTTATTTAGATTTTATTTGCCTTGGTGAAAGTAGAGATTCTTTGCCTCAATTGCTATCTAATCAATCACTAAATGGCTATAACCTCAGGCAAACTGAGACCTTATCTTAAAGACCAAGGTCTCTC
The DNA here is from genome assembly GCF_048593235.1 of Sminthopsis crassicaudata. Taxonomy (NCBI): domain Eukaryota; kingdom Metazoa; phylum Chordata; class Mammalia; order Dasyuromorphia; family Dasyuridae; genus Sminthopsis; species Sminthopsis crassicaudata. The sequence continues at coordinate 193,368,596 of NC_133620.1, forward strand.
ACTGCATTCAGAGCCATCTCTAGTCATCTTGATCTATATCTTGCTATTGGATTCAGAAGATTGGAGGGAAAAGTTAGGCAGGTGACCTTGCACAGGTCTCCCTCCCTTAAATCCAATTCATTTTCATATCATTGCATCACTTCCCAGATGTCCTGTCATGGTCCTCTTTGAAAATGAAGGACAAACAACAATGCTACACTCCAGGGCTTCTAAACATATAAAACAGAGTGAATAGAATGCTTATTGGGATTGCTTCTGATATTTACGAGACTGTTTTTCTTTAGGCAAGTCAGCAAGGCACTTTATCTTTCTAAGCCTCAGTTTCCTCATTTATAAAATGGATATGTTGTACTAGATGATCTTTACATCCCTTCCAAGTCTAAATCTCTGGTCCTGTGAAGGTCTTTAGTTTGAAGTATTATTTTAGGGTTGGAACTCCCTCTTATCAATTATAAATAATCTCTTGAGCAATAAGAGACATGCAATAAATACTTTTTTATTATAGCTTTTTATTTACAAGATATATGCATGGGTAATTTTTCTGCATTGACATTTGCAAAACCTTTTGTTCCAATTTTTCACCTCCCTTCCCTCACCCACTCCCCCAGATGGAGGTTGACCAATACATATTAAGTAAGTTAAAGTATAAGTTAAATACTATATATATATATATATATATATGTCCATACAGTTATTTTGCTGTACAAAAAGAATCAGACTTTAAAATGTGTACAATTAACCTGTGAAGGAAATAAAAAATGCAGGCGGACAAAAATAAAGGGATTGGAAATTCTATGTAGTGGTTCATAGTCATCTCCCAGAATTTTTTTGCTGGGTGCAGCTGGTTCAATTCATTACTGCTCTATTGGAACTAATTTGGTTTATCTCATTGTTGAAGAGGACCACCTCCATCAGAATTGATCATCTTATAGAATTATTGTTATAGTGTATAATGATCTCCTGGTCCTGCTTATTTCACTCAGCATCAGTTCATGTAAGTCTCTCCAGGCCTTTCTGAAATCATCCTGTTGGTCATTTCTTACAGAACAACAATATTCCATAGTACTCATATAACACAATTTATTCAGCCATTCTCCAATTTATGGGCATCAATTCAATTTCCAATTTCTGGCCACTACAAAAAGGGCTGCCACAAACACTCTTGCACATACAGATCCCTTTCCCTTCTTCAAGATCTCTTTGGGATATAAGCCCAGTAGTAACACTGCTGGATCAAAGGATATGCAGTTTGATAACTTTTTGAGCATAGTTCCAAATTGCTTTGCAGAGTGGTTGGATTCATTCACAGTTCCACCAATAATGTATAAGTGTCCCAGTTTTCCCACATCCCCTGCAACATTCTTCATTATCTTTCCTTGTCATTCTAGCCAATCTGACAGGTGTGTAGAGTTATCTCAGAGTTGTCTTAATTTGCATTTCTCTGATTAATGATAGCTTGGAGCATCTTTTCATATGGCTAGAAATAGTTTCAATTTTTTCATCTGAGAATTGTCTGTTCATATCCTTTGACCATTTATTAATTGGAGAATGGCTTGATTTCTTATAAATTAGAGTCAATTCTCTATAGAGTCAATTTTGGAAATGAGGCCTTTATCAAAACCTTTGATTATAAAAATGTTTTCCCAGTTTATTCCTTCCCTTCTAATCTTGTCTGCATTAATTTTGTTTGTACAAAAACTTTTTTAACTTAATATAATCAAAATTTTCTATTTTGTGATCAATAATAATCTCTAGTTCTTCTTTGGTCATAAATTTCTTCCTCTTCCACAGGTCTGAGAGGTAAACTATCCTATGTTCTCCTAATTTATTTATAATCTCATTCTTTATGCCTAGGTCATGAACCCCTTTTGACCTTATCTTGGTGTATGGTGTTAAGTGTGGATCAATGCCTGGTTTCTGGCATGCTAATTTCCAATTTTCTCAGCAGTTTTTGTCAAACAGTGATTTCTTATCCCCAAGGCTGGGGTCTTTGGGTTTGTCAAACACTAAATTATTAAAGTTATTGACTATTTTATCCTTTGAACCTAACCTATTCTACTGATTAACTAGTCTATTTCTTAGCCAATACCAAATGGTTTTGGTAACCACTGCTTTATAATACAATTTTAGATCTGGTACAATTAGGCCACCTTCATTTGATTTTTTTTTTTCATTAGTTCCCTTGAAATTCTTGACCTTTTGTTTTTCCATATGAGCTTTGTCATTATTTTTTCTAGGTCATTAAAATAGTTTTTTGGGAGTCTGATTGGTATAGCACTAAATAGATTGGTTTTGGTAGTATTATCATCTTTATTATATTTGCTCACCCTATCCAAAAGCATTTAATATTTTTCCATTTGGTTAGATCTGACGTTGTGTAGAAAGTGTTTTGTAGTTTTGCTCATATAGTTCCTGATTTTCCATTGGCAGATTGATTCCCAAATATTTTATGCTATCGGTAGTTACTTTAAATGGAATTTCTCTTTGTAACTCTAACTGTTGGATTTTGTTAGTAATATATAAGAATGCTGATGACTTATATGGGTTTATTTTGTATCCTGCAACTTTGGATTATTTCTAATAGCTTTTTATTAGACTCTCTGGGGTTCTCTAAGTATACCATCATATCATCAGCAAAGAGTGATAACTTGGTTTCCTCATTATCTACTCTAATTCCTTTAATCTCTTTCTCAACTCTTACATGCAATAAATAAGTGCAGATGGATTGATTCTAAACCATCTGTTACAGGGAGGATTCTATTAGAGGCTGAAATCATAGTAGATATTATCACCCTCATCCTACTAGCAAAAAACATTGTCAACCCTTTTACATAATAGATGAGCATAGGCTTATGTCTAAGTGAGGTAACAACAATATTAAAGTTTTCTAAGTGCATAGTTTCCCCTATGTAACATATTTGAACATTCTGCTCAGAAGTCCATGTTGCAGAGGCCTTTACCTTTCTTCCTGAAATATTATAAAAAGAAATTCTAGACTAGAATTATATTTTTAAGAAAGTTGCATGTATTTCATTTTCAAGTTGGTGGAAACTTTAAAACTATGTTCATATTTAGAAAACTGAGAGCAATTAACCCATAGCAGTAGAATATGGGGGAAGGAAGATGCAGCTAGATGACTTACCTGATAGAATGCTGGCCCTGGAATCAGGAAGATTCATCTTCATGAATTCTAGTCTCAGACATTAGCTGTATGGCCTTGACTAGTCATGTAACCCAAGTCTATTCCTCATCTGTAAAAGGAACTGGAGAAGGAAATGGCAAACCACTCTAGTATCTCTGCCAAGAAAATTCCAAATGGGATCACCGAGTCAAATACAATTAAAAAATTGGACCACAACAAAAACAAAGTAGGATAAAGGCTTTAAACTATTGTTGTATAGTGTATGGGCAGTTAATACACCTGAGTTTCTTATTCTGGCTCTACTATCTGTGTTACCTTGGACAGGTCACTTCACAATTTTGATTTCCTCACCTATAAAATGTGACAGTTATTTCTATGTTTAAGACTTATTTTCTAGGATCCTACATTATTTTTTTGTGGATTTTATTCATACCAAATTATCTGAGATTTTTTTATTTCCCCCCTGAGGCCAAGTCAGGGTGGAATGAATCATGTGAAAGTGTTGTTTTTGTTTTTTTTTTTTAGGATTATCTTGGCTCATACTTTATATATATATATACCTTTTTATTGACAGAACACATGCATGGGTAATTTTTCAATATTGTCCCTTGCAATCACTTCTGTTCCAACTTTTCCTTTCCTTCTCTCCACTCTCTTCCTTGGATGGCAGGCAGTCTCATACATGTTAAATATGTTAAAATATATTTTAAATGCAATATATGTGTACATATTTGTACAGTTCTCTTGTTGCACAAGAAAAATTGAATTCAGAGAGGTAAAAATAACCTGGGAAGAAAAGCAAAAATGCAAGCAGTCCACATTCATTCCCAGTGTTCTTTATCTGGGTATAACTGGTTCTGTTCATCATTGATCAATTGGAACTGAATTGGATCTTCTCATTGCTGAAGATATCCACTTCCATCAGAATTGATCCTCATATAGTACTGTGTTGAAGTGTACAATGATCTCCTGATTCTGCTCATTTCATTTAGCATCAGTTCATGTAAGTCTCTCCAAGCCTCTCTGTATTCATCCTGCTAGTCATTTCTTACAGAACAATAATATCCCATAACATTCATATACCACAGTTCACCCAACCATTCTGCAATTGGTGGGCATCCATTCAAATTTCTAGTTTTTAGCCACTATAAAAAGGGCTGCCACAAACATTTTTGCACATACAGGTCCCTTTCCCTTCTTTAAGATCTCATTGGGATATAAGCCCAGTAGTAACATTGCTGGATCAAAGGGTATGCACAGTTTGATATAGTTTTTGAGTATAGTTCCAAATTGCTCTCCAGAATGGTTGGATCCATTCACAATTCCACCAACAATGTATCAGTGTCCCAGTTTTCCCAAATCCCCTCTAACATTCTTCATTATCTTAGCCAATCTGACAGGTTTGTAATGGTATCTCAGAATTGTCTTAACTTGCATTTCTTTGATCAATAGTGATTTGGAACACTCTTTTATATGAGTAGAAATAGTTTCAATTTTATCATCTGAAAATTGTCTGTTCATATCCTTTGACCATTTATCAATTGGAGAATGTCTTGATTTCTTATAAGTTAGAGTCAATTCTTTATATATTTTGGAAATAAGGCCTTTATCAGAACCTTTAACTGTAAAAATATTTTCCAGTTTATTGGTTCCCTTCTAATCTTGTTTGCATTAGTTTTGTTTGTACAAAAGGTTTTTTAACTTGATATAATTAAAATTTTTCTATTTTGTGATCAATAATGATCTCTAATTCTTCTTTGGTCACAAATTCCTTCCTCCTCCACAAGTCTGAGAGGTACTCTATCATGTGTTCTTCTAATTTATTTATTATCTCCTTGTTTATGCTTACATCACGAACCCATTTTGATCTTATCTTGGTATATGGTGTTAAATGTGGGTCCATACCTAGTTTCTGCCATATTAATTTCCAATTTTCCCAGCAGTTTTTGTCAAATAGTGAATTCTTATCCCAAAAGTTGAGATCTTTGGATTTGTCAAACACTAGATTATTAAAGTTATTGACTGTTTTGTCATGTGAACCTAACCTATTCCACTGAACTAGTCTACTATGAGAAAGTGTTAATATACTGACTATGGAAGAGATTTTTCTTGTGAAGGAAGCCAGTACCATAGTCTGATCAATTGCCCTATCTATCCTAGTCTAATCTGAAAATAAACTCTAGTGTTTTTAAAGGCTACACTTTTTTGAAAATAAATCAAAAGTAATTTCTTTTTTTTTTTTAATTAAAGCATTTTATTTTGAAAACATAAGCATGGATAATTTTTTAAACACTGACCCTTCCATAGCTTTGTGTTCCAAATTTTCCCCTCCCTTTCCCCCACTCCCTCCCCTAAATGGCAAGCAATCCAATATATGTTATACATGTTAAAATATATGTTAAATCCAATATATGTAAACATTTATACAATTATCTTGCTGCACAAGAAAAATCAAATCAAAAAGAACAGAAAATGAATAAGAAAACAAAATGCAAGAGAACAACAACAAAAAGAGTAAGAATGTTATATTGTGATCAGCACTCAGTTCCCATAATCCTCTCCCTGGTATAGCTGACTCTCTTCATCACAAGATCATTGAAATTGACCTCAATCATCTCATTGTTGGAAAGAGCTATGTCCATCATAATTGATTGTCGTATAATATTGCTGTTGCTGTATACAATGTTCTGCTGATTCTCCTCATTTCTCTTAGCATCACTTCATGTAAGTCTCTCCAGGCCTCTCTAAAATCATCCTGCTAATCATTTCTTATATTCCATAACATTCATATACCAAAACTTATTCAGCCATTTCCAACTGATGGGCATCCACTCAGTTTCCAGTTTCTAGCCACTACAAAAAGTACTGCTACAAATATTTTTGTACATGTGGGTCCCTTTCCCTCCTTTAAGATCTCTTTGAGATATAGGCCCAGTAGAAACACTGATGGATCAAAGGATATGCACAGTTTGATAATTTTTTGAGCATACTTCCAAATTGCTCTCCAGAATGGTTGGATTCTTTCACAACTCCACCAACAATGTATTAGTGTCCCAGTTTTCCCAAATCCCCTCCAACATTTGTCATTATCTTTTCCTTTGACCTTAGCCAACCTAAGAGGTATAGTGGTATCTCAGAGTTCTCCTAATTTGCATTTCTCTGGTCAATTGTGAATTAGAGCATTTTTTCATATGACTAGAAATAGTTTCAATTTCTTCATCTGAAAATTATCTGTTCATATTCTTTGACCATTTATCAGTGGGAGAATGGCTTGAGTTTTTATAAATTTGAGTCAATTCTCTATATCTTTTAGAAATGAGGTCTTTATCAGAACCTTTGAATGTAAAAATGTTTTCCCAGTTTATTGCTTTCCTTCTAATCTTGTCTGTATTAGTTTTGTTTATATAAAAAAATTTTGCTTAATATATCACAATTATCTTTTTGGTGTTCAATTATGAGTTCCAGTTCTTCACAAATTCCTTCCTTCTCCACATATCTTGAGAGGTAAACTATCCTATGTTCTTCTAATTTGCTTATAATATAACTCTTTTTGTCGAAATCATGAACCCATATTGACCTTATCTTGGTATATGGTGTTAGGTATGGGTCATGCCTCATTTCTGCCACACTAATTTCCAATTTTCCCAGCAGTTTTTGTCAAATAGTGAATTCTTATCCCAAAAGTTGGAGTCTTTGGGTTTGTCAAATACTAGATTACTATAGTCATTGATTATTTTGTCTTGTGAACCTAATCTATTTCACTGATCAACTACTCTGTTTCTTAGCCAGTACCAAGTGGTTTTGATAACTGCAGCTTTATAATATAGTTTTAGATCTGGCACAGTTAGGACACCTTCATTTGCATTTTTATTCATTAGTTCCCTTGAAATTCTTGAGCTCCAAAAGTAATTTCAGAGACACTGATGCATGAGTGCTAAAAAACAAAAACAAAAACAAAAACAAAAACAAAACAAAACCTTAAAAAATACAAAACCCACGCTCCCCCATTTGCAAGGATTGAAGACAAGAAAAGTGAATTTTGGCCTCTATTTGAGTACAATATTCTGAGCTAGCTCTTTCAAATGATAGGGACACTGAAAAATATCTTCAGTCATTCAACAAACATCTACCCAGTACCTCCTTTGTACATACTTTCCTGTATTGAGTGCCATACAGGGAGAAACAGGATAGTGGCAGGAAAGGCTCACTCTGGAGTCATTGGATCTGTGTGTGAACATGACTCTACCATTTGTTATTAGCATGACATCAGGGAATTTAGATGGCTGGATGTTTAAATTCTCTGAGTTTCAGTTTTCTCATTTTAAATGAGAGGGACCGAGTAAGTGACCTCTCAGGTCACTTCCAGCTTCCATTCATGACCCTACAATAAATGAACTTCTCCTAGGTCTACAATCCTAATTAGAAGATTGAATTTGAAAATAGAAACTGTCCATAGTGCCAGACAGTTACTCTTTAAGAGAGAGAGAGAGAGAGAGAGAGAGAGAGAGAGAGAGAGAGAGACAGAGACAGAGACAGAAACAGAGACAGAGACAGAGAGAGAGTGTGAGAGAGAGAACCAAGATGAATTTACCTTCAAACTAATTTGGTTTTCTTTGTAGAGGATATAATTTTATTTTATTTCTTTTATTTATTCATTTTTCCAAATTATCCCCTCCCTCCCTCCACTCCCTCCCCCCCCCCCCCATGGCAGGTAATCCCATACATTTTACATGTGTTACAATATAACCTAGATACAATATATGTGTATAAATACACATTTTCTTGTTGCACATTAATTATTAGCTTCCGAAGGTATAAGTAACCTGGGTAGATAGACAGTAGTGCTAACAATTTACATTCGCTTCCCAGTGTTCCTTCTCTGGGTATAGTTATTTCTGTCCATCATTGATCAACTGGAAGTGAGTTGGATCTTCTTTATGTTGAAGATTTCCACTTCCATCAGAATACAGTAGAGGATATAATTTTTGGAAACCTTTATGCACCCTCAGGTTACACAAGCAAGTTATTTCAACATCAGCCCTTATTATCGCTGAATAGCAGTTGTAATCATAACAAGTGCATGGTAGCATGAACATCTTGAAGATTAAATGCTGCCTCCTTATTGACTCACTGTAGCAAATTGATAAATTCTTCTAAACTTTGGTTTTGGTCCAAATGTCAATCTGACATTCCTGCCTTGAAAAATAATAGCAAGTGCTAATCAAAATAAAGGACTTTAAAAAAAAAAATTCCTTTTTATTGTATTTGCCCAATTATTGGTCACTTTATGAAATACAAAGATTATGGAATTCATAGGATCATAGAATTCAGAACCAGAAGAGAACCAAGATGCCACCTTAAGGATTCTTGACCTGGGATCTGTAAATTTATTTATTTATTTAATATTTTGATAGTTGTTTCAATATAATTGATTTCCTTTCTAGTACTGTGTATTTTATTTTGCTCATTTAAAGTTGTTATCCTGAGAAGGAATTTATGGGCTTCACTTGATGGCCAAAGGAGTCCATTACACATTCTTTTCCCCTCCCCCAAAGCAATTGGGGGTCAATTGGGCAATTGCCCAGGGTCACACAGCTAGGAAATGTTAAGTATCTGAGATCAAATTTGAACTCAGGTCCTCCAGATTTCAGGACTGGTGCTCTATCCACTGAGTTACTTAGCTGCCCCCACACACAAATTCTTAAGAAATTCTTCTCTTACCAATTGCATCCAGAAAGAGAACTATGAGGACTGAATGTGGATCACAGTATAGTATTTTCACCTTTTTTTGTGGGTGTTTGCTTGCTTTTTATTTTCTTTCTCAGTTTCCCTGCTTTTTTGATCTGATTTTTCTTGTGCTGCTTGATAATCGTGGAAATATGTAACAAGGAATTGCACAAGTTTAACATATATCCAATTGCTTTCTGTCTAGGGTAGAGATTGGGGGAAGGGAGGGAGAAAAAGTGGAGCACAAGGTTTTGCAGGGGTAAATGTTGATAACTATCTTTGCATATATTTTGAAAATAAAAAGCTATTATTAAAAAAAAAGAAAGAAAGAAATTCTGCTCTAGTTCAACTCCCCCATTTTACAAATGAAGAAAGTAGAGAGATCTAGAAAGTTTAAAAGGACTTGTCCAAAGTCACAAAGTAAAAGAAAGAGTACCTGAACCCAGAGTTCAGATTTAAACATGTTCAAGGACATCAGATACGGATCTTAGATTTACCAAAAAGGTAATGAATTTAACTACAAATTAGCTATTTAATAGCTACCACTGCTGAATAAGCAGAAAACAGGATGTGGGGGGAGGGAGAGAAGCTGTGCCTTCCTGAGACTCACGTGACTAAGTAAGCACTAGAGTATATAGTTATAATTTAACTAGTGGCTCTCATTTATGATGACAACATTCTCCACCTGAAAGGGAATGTTTGTTCAACACCATTATCTATTTTCTCCCCAGAGGCATTTTGAAGTACTTTGTATGGGGAATTTGCATCTATTATAGCAATGCAGCCATGTTGCAAAGAGAAAATATCCACATAAAGAGTAAATTGTATCCATATGTAGACTGCTAGAGATATAGTTACAGTATTTCATATAACCACAAATTAAGTTGCCCAAGGTCACACAGGGAAGTACTGGGCTGGGGATTGGAACTCTGATTACCAAATTTCTAATCTTAAACTAGAGATGGATTCCTGATTTAAATCTGACTCTTTGGAATAACTCTCAGAGATCTACCCCAGCCCACCCAGCCATTTTCAAGCCAAGCTCCAGCTAATTCTCTAATCACAGTTCTTTTGTTTCTCTAGTATCCTCAGTATTCATTCCTGATTCTTCTCTTATACCTTCTCTATCCTGCTCCAGATCCCTAACTCCCCTACCCTTACTTCAGTGAGTCTAGTATCTATTTCTTCATCTTTGTGTAGTCACATCTGCTGCTGGCTCCCATAGGAATCCTAGTGGAATCTTAGTCTCCCCCTGCACCTGCTTTTGGCAATAGACTTCTTCCCCTGAGTCACATTACCTCTTTGCCCCTTGGTTAAGGATCTTGCCCTTGGCAGAGTGTGAGTGAATTAGATGCTCTTGGCTCTGACTCCCAGAATGATCTAGGTGATTTAGTTACATCATGAAAAGTGGTTTTATTTGCTTATGGTATAGCCGGCACTACTCCCCCTCCCCCATTGTTTCTTGCAGGAAATATTTACCATTGAGGTCATACACTAGCTGTTACTAGCACTTTTTTCCCCTATTTTTTTCTTAGAAACTAAGAAGAGATAAGCCAAGAAACTCCAAAAATCAGAGTAGAAGTTGGAAACCAAGAGAGGATATATATCCATTTAGATGCCAGAATTAAAATCTAGAGGCAGTGACAGGGAAAAAAAAAAAAAAAAAGACAGTTCAAAAACATTTAAAACCACACCCAGCAAGCTACACATCAAAGACAGTGAAAGAAGCAATCAATAATTTCCAGATTATTCAGATTTTTCAAATCTTTTCAAGAATTAGCCATAAATCTAGCATACCCATAGATTTGACCTCCATAGAGCAAAACATAGGTGCCAATTTACTATGAAAAAAGAGGTCTCAAAATGTAGCAAATGCAAGAGTAAGAAAAACAGAATCTTTGCCAGAAGGGAGGATTTGATTTATGATCTGGGGTTGGGAAGTAGAGTGCATTTATCCAGAAATTATTGTCAAACAAAACTAAAAGGCATCAGAAACAAAAAAGAAAAATCAAAATATTTTACCAAATATTTGGATTTCGACTGGAGTAGGCATGTGATAGATTTAGAGTTGAAGGGAATTTCAGAGGCCATTTAATTCAATTTCCTCAATTTACAGATGAGGAAACTGAGCCCCAATGATTCTAAGTGACATGCCCAGAGTCACACAGGGAGTAAAATACATCAGAGATAGGATTTGAACACAAATCCTCTGACTACAGATCTTGTACTCTTTCTTTCTCATGATACATAATCTCACAGTTTCTGTTTCTGTTATTTGTAAAATGAAATCCTTATTTTGCTTACTCTGCATCACAATGGGGTTGTTGCAAAGAAAATGCATAAAATTTAACAAAGCAGAGAAATGTGAGTTGTTATTATAATTGTCGATTATAGCGATATTTTATAATGGAAAGAGACCTGAATTTTGACTCAGAAGGCTTGAGTCCTTGTTTGACCAATTTGTTAATTGTATGACTATAGGCAAGTCACTTTTCACCTAATCTTACCTTTTTGTCTGTAAGGGGAAATAATAATACCTACATTATTACTTTTTTTGTATTATTTTTAAGATCAAATGAGAAAAGGTAGGGAAAGCATCCTGTAGGCTTTAAAATATGATGTGAATAACAATTATCACTAACTTTCCATTTTAAAACAAACTTAGAGAATGCTTTAACTGGAAAATACCTTAGGAATTTTTCAGCCTAATATCACAATTTTACAGATGAGGAAACTGAGGCCCCAAAAGGTTAAGTGATTTGCCCAATGACATACTGCTAATACATTTTGGTATCTGGATTTAAATCTAGTAGCATGAAGGGTATGTGAAATGAAGGATGGAGCAGCTCTCCTTTTGTCTAGAGGTGTGGTCACTTTTGAACATTATAAGGTAGTAGTAATGGCATAAATATAGTTTAACTTTAAATGAGTAAAACTGATTCCATAAGCTAGAGAGAAATCACTCAAATTTATGAGCCTCCCATGGTTCTGTTTTTTTGTTTGTTTTTTAAAGCATCATCTAACCTTCTTTCTCCCATATTTTTGGTTTCCCCAAGTAATTACTTATCTTCCAAATTCTACTGGAATGATACAAAATTCCCTGAGTGATCACAACTCTGTACAGGGAAAGGGTATTGGTAAATGTGCTGCTGGTTAATTAGTATGTCCAGGAAAAGGAATAGAGTTTTGCTTTTTTTTTTTTTTTTTAAATTAAACTTCGACCTACCTTTCAACATGACACCTGATCCATTCTACCTATCCAACTAGGATAAGGAAAACAAACATCTCCATCTGGAATTTGTGGTAATACTGTGCAATCCAGAACCAGGTGACTTTTAAAACATCAAAGTAACCCTAGCAAAAAAAAAAAAAATTGCAGTTGCTGGGCAAAGAAGGACATTTATTCAACTAAGTTGGAACAGGGTAATTCTTAAGTCATCTGGGATGCAACTCGGTGAAGAGTTATTAGAGGTAGCTTATTACTAGTCTGGAGATTGTTTTGTTTTGTTTGCTTTTTTAAATAAATTTTTATTAGTCTTTTTTTTAAAAACACCACCATAGTTTCTCCCAAGTATCCCTCCTGCTCCTAAACAACTATTTCAAATAATAAATAGTATTTTTAGAGACAGAAAAAAAAAGAATTTTAAAAATCACTATAACTGACTATTACACTTTAAAAAAGTCTAACCACAAGGGACCTCCTTACCTCTGAATATCCATTCATATCCTGTAGGATACTTTGATGAAAGATGAATTCCAAGATTGTGCAACTGAATCAGGAGTCAAGGGTCTTAGGGACAATTAATTCCCAGCTCTGTTTCATACTATGTGTCCTGGAGAAGTTTAATATCTAGGTTAAATGAAAGGATTGGATTAGACCAGTGGTACTAAACCTAATGTCCTTGGATCATGAAAAGATCTGAGAACTTGGATGAGGGAAAACATTTTTTTGTTTAAATATAATTGTTTTCATTTGTAATCGTCTATATTTTATTTTAGGCATAAAAACCATTATCATGGAAAGGGTTCATATGCTTCATCAGAATACCAAAAGGACTGTATGATGAAACACATATATTATGTGTCCATAATTTAAATAAGGCATTATTTAGGAGACTGGATTCATTTCCAGCAAGGATTTTCAGAAAAATCTTGACCAATGATCTTCAAAACTTTGTTCTGAGAAGTGGTTTAAAAGTTTCAACAGACTGCCAAAAAGCTCAGTGATGCAAAACAGATATTTTGGATTAAATAATATAGATATTTTGGATTAAATAATACCTTCTAGAAAATACTTTGCAGGAACGAACTCATACCACTCACAGAGTCAAATGTCAGATTTTCAGTGTGGGCAAATGCTATAAATCTAGGGTTGGATTTGTTATTTTGTTGATTGTCTAAACTTAAGAAAGTGATGAAGAAAAAAATTCATGCAAATTAAACTTTAAAGTGTGTCTTGTGTATTTTTTTTGCCCTACTTTTTATTCTGGGGATTAGGTACCTCCAGCATACTCCATGGCGAACTTCTACTCTTGGAGAGACTAGAAGTGTGTGGAATGGAGAATCACCAGTTTGCCCAGGAGTAAGGCAGGGTGAAAGAATTCTGGACTCAGAGACAGGAATGTCTGGGTCTAATCCCCACTCAGTCATTAACTAGCTAAAGGACTTTGAGCAACTACTTCTCTGATGTAGTTAGCTCATTTATAAAATGGGTACTAGATACTTCTAAGGATCCTTTCAGCTTGTTTTAACATTACGTGGTTCTGTGATTTCCATAATCGGGTCTACTCAGTAGAGAAATTGTACCCAGGACCCTATATGCATTAGTTCAGAGAAAGATGGTTATGGAAATAAAATACATTGAAATAAATAGATTTTGTGGACCATTTCATTCCTGCCTGGTTGTGGAAGGAATATTAACATCCTCTGAACCCATTGATAACTACTACATATTCATCAGGGGCCCCTTCAAGAATATGTAATTAGTTTTCTCATCTCTGCACTTCAATGTGCCCTACCTACTAAGAATTTATCTTAAGCTCACCAGAACCAAAATTACCCTTTCAAGCCTCCAGATGGCTATTATTAAATCCTACACATAAGGAAACACCTCTAGTGCAAACAAGCGGCAGGAAGACGAAGGGAACTTGTAGAAGGTGTTGAGGGGCTGGGTACTTGCCCAAAAGAAGTGAGTCAATTTTCTCAAAAGGAATAGATTAGATTATTTCTTCCCTTTCTTACCTGCTTCTCATCCTGTATGCATGATAATCATCAGCTAGAAATTCTTCAGTCAGTTCTATGCAGGCAGTCCTAGATAACAAAGACTTTTCCATTCTTTCAGTCCTAAAAAAAATTTCTCTTCCAGCTGAGAAAAGAAAGCAGCACCTAGGACAAGTCACAATCATGAGTTGCTCCTTTTTTTTTTTTTTTTTTTTTTAAATCACTGGTCAAGATTTTTCTGAAAATCTTTGTTGGATGTCGACCCATCCTCCTAATGTCTTGTTTATGTCTGACTCTTGCAGTAATTTGTTCTGTCTTTTCAATTTCCGTGGTTTTACTAAACTCAGACTCTTGGCTGACAATCCTGGCACAAAAACAAAGGATTGGAGGGAGGTTAATGGTTAAGCCTGGCGGGGGGACCCCTTCAGATCAAAACTGAAGAATTTAAGTAGCCTACTTTCTTCCAAGTGCCTCAAAAGCATTTTCTATTCAACATTCCTTCCTTCTTTCTCTTCTTCCTTCCTTCCCTTCCTTCCTTCCTTCCTTCCTTCCTTCTTTCCTTCCTTCCTTCTTTTTTTCCTTCCAAAAGTAAGTTTAAGTAACTATACAATAAAGGCATTGTGTTAGTCATTGAGGAAATTACAAAAAGTTAATTTCTAGTTCACAAAAAAAAAAAACCCTCAAAAAGTGGTCTGCTTTCTTCCAGGTGTGTTAAAAGCATTTTCTTTTTAACATTCCTCCCTCCTTCCCTTTCTCCCTGCCTCCCTTCCTTCCTTTCTTCCAAAAGCAAGTTTAAGTACCTATTATGATAAAGCCTAAGGAATCTATAAAAAGATAACCTCTAGTTGCCATTCACAAAAGACTTACACTCTAGTCCAGAGATTCTTGACCTTCTGTGTCATGGAATTCTTTGGCAATTCTGGTGAAACCTTTGGACCTCTTCTCAGAATTAAGTTTGTCACCTAAAGTTATAATTGAAAGAAATGTTCATTTTCAGTTAGAGGCTAGTAAAAATAAAGATGCATTTTTTTCCCCTCCATCCAAGTTAAGGGTTTCTTTGAAATCTATTTTTAAACCTCTTTTGGGATCTGTGGACCTTAGATTAAGAACACTTTCTCTAGTCTTTTGGTCAACACTCTAGTAATGATATGTGTCTACTCCCTCCATTGATGAGAAGAGACTAAATCTTATGGAATATACCTACATATACTATACATATATACATACTGCATGGAATATACTCAATATAGGGGACTACCAATGAGGGTGCATTCTCTACTAATAAGATGGGGGTAATTTCCTTTGCAATTTATAGTCTTAGATAGTTGTCTAGGACACATAGGGATTAAGTGATTTACCTAGCTTCACACAAAATTGGAGACAAGAAGGTAGAATTTCCTGAATTGGAGGCCCTCTCTCTCCACTTACTAGGCCATAATGCATCTCTCATTGACATCCTAATAGATTGTCCTAATAGATGCTCTCCAACATCTAATAACCAACCTCTGGGAATGAGTCTCTCCAGACTTAGCTAAGTTGATCTTGGAATAGCATACATAAGATTTCTTTTGGAAGCCTTTCCAGTTTGGCAGATCCTATGTTCTGTTGGCATAGAAACCAGGGTCATCTCTACTCTACAGTGAAGCAATAAGAAATACAATCTAGTAAAGGTGGCAAAATTACCTTGCCCTGAAAAAAAAATCTATAATATGTAAAAATAAAAATAAATTTAAAATATTTTCCATTCGAATGTAAAATATTAGCACTACTGTCTATCTACCCAGGTTACTTATACCTTCGGAATCTAATACTTAACGTGCAACAAGAAAATTGGATTTACACACATATATTGTATCTAGGCTATACTGTAACACATGTAAAATGTATGGGATTGCCTCTCATCTGGGGGATGGAGTAAAGAGAGGCAGGGGAAAATTTGGAAAAATGAATACAAGGGAAAAATGTTAAAATATATATTTTTTTTTTCAATTTAATTCAACAACCTATTTTGTATACCCATATGAAGCTTTTCCTGATCTATCTACTACTGATCTTCCTCCCACACTATATTGTATTTAACTAATTTGTATTTATTTGTAAGGAGAGATTATTTCATGCTTTGAAGTTGTAACTTCACAGTATCTAGCTTGTTTTCTAAATACTTTTAGATTGATTGATATATGCTAAGCATAGAAACATATGATGTACATATGAAGCATCTAGAAAGATACAATAAAGATTTGCCTTTAGGGGCAGCTAGGTGGTGCAGTGGATAGAGCACTATCCCTGAAATCAGGAGGACCTGAGTTCAAATCTGATCTCAGACACTTAACACTGCCTGGCTGTGTGACCCTGGGCAAGTCACTTAACCCCAACTGCCTCAGCAAAAAAAAAATTAAAAAAAAAAAAAGATTTGCCTTTAAAGATAAACTAATACACATGAGATAACATTGAACACAAGTGCCATACATTTCTTAGTAAGTAGGCACTTTGTCTATGCAAATGAGAGAGATTTAATACTTCCTAGCTGTGTGACTTTGGGCAAGTCACTTAACCCCAATTGCCTTAGAAAAAATAAATAAGTTAAGACTAGATTTGAACTCAGGTCCTCTTGACTTCAAGGCTGGTGCTCTATCCACTGCACCTCTTAGCTGCCCTTGAGAAAGTAGTTTTAAGCTGACCTTGAGATGAGTAGTCAAATAAATATGTAGTACTTTAGAGGACTGAGAAAAAAATATATTTCAATGATATATCCCTCTTTGAATAGATTTATCTTCTTATAATTATAGCCTCTTGCTTTACTGTTGTTGTCATCAGGAGTGTGCTGGAACCAGCTTGAAGACTTAGTTAAAAGAATTATGATATAGGTAATGAGATGTCAGCTTTGTAAAGCATTACAAGTGTTTTAACTGAGGCTATAACAGTGCTTTCTACATCATACTTGGTCTTCAAAAGTTCAATAGCATATCTGAAAAACTACTTAAAATTAGGCACATTAAGAATCTTTCATGTTCAGAGGTTTGTCAGTCAACACAAACTCCAAAGTCTAACATATTTTTAGAAAGAATTTTAATAAGGCATTTGACAGAGAGGATAGAAAAAAGTTGTGGTTTTCATCATGAAGTTTACATTATATAGAGCTGAAGGACAAGCATTTGTGTGTCTAGCACTAGTAAATATTGTTTGAGATATCAGCCAATAAGTATACATATTCAATAAAATTTTGGGAAAGTCATAAAGCTGTGAAACAGATCCCCATAACCAAATTAATTACTTGGTAGACCCAAAACAAAACCTGGATAGCATTTAAACATCCCTTGCTATCTCTGGCTTCTCTAGAGCATTTATGAGGTCAGTTTGAAATCTATAATAAGTTCTGAGTTAGGCAAGTTCTGACCTCATAAAGCTGGATCCAAACAATATTTATAAATAATAAAGTATTTCCCCACAGAGAGATGAATATCAGAATTATGAATAGTGAATACATTATACAAACAACATTATGATGGAGAAAACTAAAAGTTGGAAAATTTGCACTTCTGTTTTCCTTTCCAACTTCACCTGCTTCCTTGGAAACTTTATTAGAAAAGTAAAAGAATACTTTGGACTTTGGACAAAAATCCAAGCTTTTTTGCCTGTGAAATTGATCTTCATTTTTGTGGAAGAGTCACTCCTTTTCCACTGAGTTTAGCAGCTGTAGAGTGGGAAGGAAATGAAATTGCTTAACCAATAACAGGTGGTTCTCTCCCAGAAAGGCAAAACTCTTTAGTTCAGGTGTGGCAGTAAACAGATGTCCTGCCTCCCACTGCCCTGACTTCACACTTCTAGGAAATGCCATATCCAAGGTTTCTATGTCCTAATTCTTATGATCGCCACATTTTATGAATAAAATTATTGACACATATGATCTGGCAAAGGATGATCCTTTTGCAAGGCTTTCATGAGGGGGAATATTTGGTTTGAGGTTTTTGTTTGTTTGTTTGTTTGTTTTTTAAGAATTTTATTAAAGTCCTCATCTAGAAACAGGTCCATCCCCAAAAATCCAGAGACTTATAGCTTAGCTCAAAACCCATGACATAGGACAGGAAGGAGGCAAGATATTTATTTTGAATTTTAAAAAAATCTCAGAAAAGATACAATAATAGCTTTCAGGAATGTGAATGGTCATGTGAAAGAGAATGAAAGACATAGAGTTGGAAGGACTTTGGGAGATTATTTAGTTCAACTGGAAACTGAGGCCTATGAAAGTCAAGTGTGCTGCCCAAAGTTGAACAGGTAAGTAAATGGCAGAGCTAAATTTTGATACTAAGCAGATGAACTTTGAATCTAGAGCTCTTTTCACTTCACTATGCTGTCTCCTAGGGATTGGACTTGTTTTGTTTTGTTTCCAAAGGACAAACCCAGGAACAATGTATGGACATTTCAGAGAGGCAAAAAAATGAAAGGAAAAACTTCCTAACAGTTAGAAACATTCATAATTAAAATGGGCTGTCTTGGAAGGTAAAATAGACTCCCTCTCACTAGAGGCCTTTCTGGAGAGATTGGATGAATATATATCATCTATATTGTAATGAGGATTCCTCATTGGACTATGATTAGATTAAATAATCAATAAGGTACTTTCAAACTCTAAAGAATCTATAAATCTGTGATACTTTAAAAAAACCTCCAAGATTGGAAAAGTGAATTTTATTCTATAATTGGGCCCTCAGACCAAGGTCAATCTCTCTCTGTAATTTTTCTTTGTATCATCCAGCTCAGTTTTCTGTGCAATGTCTCTCATCAGCTGCTATCCCCCCAAGTATAGACTTAATAGTGAGGGAAAATAAAGTGCTTGTTTGATGGGTAAAAAATATATATATTTCCTTCTATGTAAAAATGGTCTTATGGGTCATTGCCTAACCCCAACTGCTGTTGTGGACTGTGAGATTAACATAGTGTCATTACTAAAAGTCTGGGTAGTCCAAGCAGAAACTAACCCACAGGAAAGAGAGACAGGAAGTGAAAAATAATAAAGACAGGGTAGAGTTAAACATTATCAAGTCTAGGTCAGCATTTTTTGTACTGATTCAGTAAGTAGCTATTGGGGAAGGAGTATTAGAAGTGAAGTGTCTAAAGGAAATGATAGTATAGTTAGACTATATATTTAAGAAACCATCACAGTAAAATTAGAGGAAAGTTTAACATGATGATAAAAAAGGGAGAGATTTTTGTTTACCCAAGGATTGGTGAGAATCACTAGCTCTATCTTAGTAACACATCATGATGAGTTTCCTAAATTAGAGACTTGTTACCTTGGACACCTAAAGGGAAGGCACAGAGAATCTGAGACCATGAAATACAAGGCAGGTACATTTCAGGGAGGAGGGAGAGAAAACAAAGCAAGGACAACATCTGGGTGATAGTTTAGAGCCCTGACTAGGGCTCATTGGTAAAGTGCTTAAGGGGTGTGTGTTTGTGTGTGTGTGTGTGTGTGTGTGTGTGTGTGTGTGTACATACACTCTTAACTCATGTATATGAAATATCTGAAATCAAACTATAACTACTTTTCAGTTTTGCACAGAACTGGTCTATTCTCCCAGACTACAGCATAGTGAATAAACTATAAAGGCATTGAGTGTCACTGGTAACAGAACACAGCCTCCCACAATGCAGGTCCCTGCCTAACTCGCGGGTTCTTTACTGTGTCTATGGTCTAAACTTATGATTTCTCATAATATTAATTCAAAATAATCATGAATGAATATGGTATAAGGTTCATGAACTCTAGTATCCTGTAATAAATATCCTGATAGTACCTGTGAGCCAGGATCAGAGGACTGAGAACACTTCAATAGGAGGTAGAGTTCACAGTTATTGCTGTCTGTTCTTCATTTTAAAAGAGGACCAAAGACCAATGGGATGTCTTGATTCATGCATGAATTGGATTTAAGTGAGGTACTTGTGCAAAGTCATCAGTCTCACTCTCTCTTCCAGTCATCTAAGTCCAGTAGCAGCACAAAAATCAAGATGACTGGTAACAGCCCAGGATGCACTTTTATATCTTTTATGTTTGATCAAGCTCTAAACACTCCATGAGGGTGATCTCTAGTCCTATTGATCTATTTTTTGCCACTGGACCCAGATAGCTCTGGAAGGGGAAAGTGAAGCAGGTGACTTTGCCCAGCCCTTCCTCTCTCAAATCCAATTCACTTGCATGTCACGGGCATCACCTCCCTGATGTTGGTCTTCTTCCAGAATGAAGGTCCATCAACAACAAAGGCTCCACCAGCCATCTTCATAGCAGTTGGAACAAATTGTTCTCATCGGCCCATTCTGTTGGGGAAAATCTTCAGATGCTCAGGGTAGATATGCCCCTAACTTACAGTTACCCTCAGCCTAGTTTAGCCCATCTCCTGAAACACTTTACTCAAGTGTGGCAACTGCATGTGCTATAGCTTTTTGGAGAGCTGAGTGCCAGGTGAACACCAAAGGTGTCCTGAAAAGCAGCCTTAAAAAGGATCAGCAAGCTCTCATAATAGAGGTGCCAGTCCTCCTTGAACAACCATACATTCCCAACAGCTCGTAGCTATTGTCAAAGCTGAAATTGAGTGTAGAAAGCCATATTAGAGCTATTCCCTATCTGTCTTTCTCGGTCTCTCTCCTTCTGTCTTAATACATGTACATGGATGGACAGACAGACATGCTAATTTCTGTGTCATTGCAGTACTTTTGTCATCCTGCATATATCTGTTTGTGAAGGCCAGTTTTAGCCTACAAATTTGACAGTGAAGTAATGAAATAAAAGAGGAGGTAATTAGGTTGCACAGCTTCCAGCTGGAATTTAAACTGTGTCCTGTGGCTGAGTTAACTTGCAGTATCCCTCAGAGGCACAGGAGATAGCTAGCTATCCAGGTGTCATTGCCAGGAATTTTTGACTCTCAATTTAATTTCTTGTTGACTTGCTATTCTATTTCATTAAATGCTTTTTATTTTTCTCTTGAAACTCATGTCTCATATAGCATGATCCAGGGAAAGAATATAATTGAATGGAGGCTCACAGGCTATGAATTTGAATAGATGCTGACCTGAAGAGTACCTATCCAGGTGTTATTGCCAGGAATTTTTGACTCGCAATTTAATTTCTTGTTGACTTGCTATTCTACTTCATTAAATGCTTTTTTCCCCCCTCTTGGGACTCATGTCTTATATAGAATGATCCAGGGAAAGAGGTAATTGAATGAAGGCTTACAGGTTGTGAATTGGAATAGATGCTGACCTAAAGAGTACTTTGACCAGAAAAGAAAGTTAGCAATATAGCTTTCAGGGAGTCACACTAAGGGTGCTTTTAGCCTCATCTCTGTTCTCTTTCAACATTCTTGTGGTTTCAACTAATATCTGTTCATGGGTAATTACTAAATCTTATGCCTCCAGCTCTACCCACCCATTCCCATTAGATTATACCCCTATTAAATCATCCTGACTGCTTTTCTGTTAAGGGTTTCCTTTCAGTCACTTGGAACTTGGAAAAAAAGAGAAGGTAAAGCATGGTGAATAATATAACACCTAGCAATGCTAGCAAAGGTATGAGTAAGAGAGGAGGTTAAAACTGGTGACATCTTGTATTTGGACATTTAATTATTCCCAGCCCACCACTGTGCCTTATTACCAAACCCTACTTAATCTTTTTCTCATTTCTTGAAACCAGAGGAGTTATTTCCACTCAAGCATTTATTAATAATCCCTGGGTACATTCCCTCTGTAACAATCCAACAGCAGAAAGTTTTCAAAAAATCTTTTCACAAAAATTCACAGAGAAGAAGATTGTTCCAACCATAACATGTCACGAAAGCCAAACTGTTCAATAAGGAGCCGTCGGGTGGAAACTGGAAAAGTTTCCAAGTCTCTTACTCTGTGCCAGGAGGGAAAGGAGGGGGTTGGAGACACCACAGTATCGAATTCGAGACTTTGAGTTTCATAGCAGTGATTGCATTGCCTCTGTTGGCTATAAATATTCCTTTGACTGAAAAAAAAAAAATGCAGATCCTGCCAGCTTGCTGTAACAACACAATATTGTTTCAGAATGTCCACAAACTAAATTGCAGTCCTAGGCTCACATACAAGCAGAGAGAGCTTGGAATCAAACAGAGAAAACATATTGAAGGCATTGAAATTCCATTAAAAAAAAAAAAAAAAAAAGTTTCCAAAGGTGCTTATTGCCCTTAGCCCCAAAGTTGCTATGTTCTGTTTACAATAGATGAATGCAACATAGTTAAAATTTCCCAGTGGACTCAAGGAACTGTATTTGAGCTAATGCTCTTAACAAAAAAAAAAAAAAAAAAAAAAAAAGCACTGTTTTCTTGTATGTCCTATTTCATAAATTGCAATTGTACTATACCACTTGTGCTATATGAGTTTCATGATATATAGTAGCTTTAAAATATAAAACATATCACTCACAATTAGAAGAAAATTGAAAGTAGGTACTTTATATAGTTATGGCTGGGGTAGGGAGGGGGAAAGAATTCTTTTTTTCCCCTTAAATATCAAGGATACACTCTTTTTAAAAAATACATAAATCAATGAATAACAATTATATCACAAAATCTTCCATTAATGTTCTCCAAGCCTCCAAGGCTTTGTCAAGGCCCTGAGTTATGAAAAACTCTACTAGAGGAACACAGATTCATTGGAGCATCTTATCTAGAGAGGTTTTGAATTGACTCCCAATCTATCCTTTGTGGATCACTATAGCTAGGTCCAGTCTCTTTGTTTGTTAACCAAAGGGTGAGGAAATTTTCAGTAATAGCAATTCATCAAAATCATCAAAATTTATCTGGTCATTCTGATTTGCCTCTAGAAGTTTAGCTTTAGAGATTATGCAGTCCAGCTTTATCTCCTTAGAGATAATTGATATCTCCTAAGTGATAATTGAGAGTCCTAATTGTCATAAAACCCACTACTAAAAATTCACCTTTTTTGTTTTGTTTTGTTTTTGTTTTTCCTAGTCCTCTGCAAAGTTTATTATAATTGTAAAAGAGGGCTTAAATTTCCAAAAGAAATTAGAAACTGAAGCAAGGAGACACCTTACCCAGCTTTTTATCATAGATAAGCTAATCCAATAGCTCAAAGATATGAAGGAGTGGTCTCTGGAATTTGGTTCTTGTTCACCATATTATTACTGATCAGATTATCAGTCACCAATGAATTGAGGAGTGGTTTATTCACTATTATCTTAGGAGTTTGATCTGTGGAATCTATCTGATTTAGAAGTGGTCAGAATCAGACTGAATGTGGGAGTTTCCTGAGGCAGACTTCAAAGCCAGAAGATCTAGAATCACTGACTTATTGCCCCCCTAAAATCAGGGGACCACAAAATCATATAACATTTCCCTTCTCAAGCAGTTTGTACCCCAAATTCATTTGGGACAAAGGGAAAGAGGTCTCATCTTTTGGAGCCGCTTCATGCTGATAATGGGCATAATATAAGGCCCTGCCTAGTAGGGTCCAGATTGAGGAAGGAAAGCAAGATGGCAGCAGCAGCATTCAGAAAGATGAGGGGTTTCAGAATTAGTTAATCAATGATATTTGGAGTGGACAAATAGTTGGAAGTTCATAGCTTGGAGTCTGGAAGAAACAAATCTCACAGGTTAAAAATGCAGGAACCAAATAGGAATAATTTTTTAAAAATAAAAGAATAAATAAGAGGACAACTAAATAAATATTAAATAAATTAAACAAACTAACTAACTAACTAAAATAAATAAATAAGTAAAAGAATAATTAAAAGTGGAGATAGTCGGGACAATAGCCAGGAACCCCACCCAGGGAAAGACTTGGGGGGTAGGGGGAGGAAATGAGGCTATCTTAAATGCCTCTTATCCAAACAGCTTTTCTTAGGATAAATACCAAAGAATGTTTTCCCCCAAATCCCCACTTTTGTCTCTTTGAAGGGATAGGGGCAGTTTCGGAAGCAGTGGCATTATACACAGTGAAAAAAGCACTCAGATGACTTAGCAAGCATCAAGTTTAAAAGGTGTTAAACATTGATCTACTCAAATTTTAATTCTACAGTGAACAATGCAGATTAGGTGGAGGACAGCTATTTTTATTTCAACATGAAAGAAATGCTAAAATTAAAAAGATTCAAAATCACATTTTTAAAAAAGTATTTATTTTTATTTTTTATTCTATTATATTTATTAGCTTATAAAAACTAAATAAACCATATAAAGAAAATAGACCTGTTATGTGCAACTTGTTTTTATTTATAATTATATAATACATTCAGATTATTGCTTCAAAGTCTATGCTTTTCCCTAGCCTTTCTTTTATCTTCTTTCTATTTTAAGCAAAAGATGCCTCTATGAGTGTCTTCTCTTCCTTTTTTCCTTCCTTGCTATCCATGTGCCATTGCTTAAAACACTTCTCAATTTAATTTCATTTCCTTGATATTCTATTTCGTTAAATGATTTTTCATCTCTTGGAATTTATGTCTCATATGATTTAGTCCAGTAAAAGAATAACATGAAAAAGAGTCTCATTTTTATCCCTTCCTACATCTATCTAAGGAGAACTTACACATGATCTAAACCTAAGCTTTAAGTGATTTTTTTTCCTCCAGGGCTCCAGTGTGGGGACTGAGAGTTTGAGAAAGAAACAGACTCTGCTCTTTATGAGCCAGGTTCCCTCAGGACTGAAGATGGTCAACAAATGTGAATCCAGAGTTTAGAACATCTTAGTGAAAGAGGTAAATGGTGAGAGCCCAAGCCCCTGTGGGCCTAGTAGTGGTTCTGTGCTGTTACACTAGAGGGAAAAAATCTTAATAGCAGATATCTTTGATAAAGGTGTGTTAGCCAAGATATATAGGAAATTGATTTCAAATATAAAAGAACAATGGCCATTTCCCAATAGATAAGTGATTTAAAGATATAAAAAAGGAACTTTTCAAAAAAAAAAAGAAAGAAAGAAAGAAAGAAAGAAATCTAGTTATATTAAAAAAAAATGCCCCAAATCATTAATTTTTTTCTTTTTTTTTGAATTTTTTAAATTAATTTTTATAATTATAACATTTTTTTTGACAATACATATGCATAGGTAATTTTTTTTTTTTTTTACAACCATTATCCCTTGCACTCCCTTCTGTTCTGAATTTTTCCCCTCCTTCCCTCTACCCCCTCCCCTAGATGTCAGGCATTCCCATACATATTAAATATCTTATAGTATATCCTAGGTACAATATATATGTGCAGAACCAAATTTTGTTGTTGTTATTGTTGCAAAGGAAGAATTGTATTCGGAAGGTAAAAATAATCTGGGAAGAAAAACAAAAACAAAATAATAATAATAATGCTCACAGTTTATACTCATTTCCCAGTGTTCCTTTTCTGGATGTAGCTGATTCTGTCCATTATTGATCAATTGGAATTGGATTAGCTCTTCCTATGTTGAAGATATCTACTTCCATCAGAATACATCCTCATACAGTATCATTGTTGAAGTGTATAATGATCCCCTAGTTCTGCTCATTTCATTCAGCATCAGTTGATGTAAGTCTCTCCAAGCCTCTCTGTATTCCTCCTGCTGGTCATTTCTTACAGAGCAATAATATTCCATAACATTCATATACCATAATTTATCCAACCATTCTCCAATTGATGGACATCCATTCATCTTCTAGTTTCTAGCCACTACAAAAAGAGCTTCCACAAATATTTTGGCACATACAGGTCCCTTTCCCCTCCTCAGTATTTCTTTGGGATATAAGCCCAATAACAGCAATGCTGGGTCAAAGGGTATGCACATTTTGATAACATTTTGGCCATAGTTCCAAATTCTCTCCAGAATGGCTGGATTCTTTCACAACTCCACCAACAATGCATCAGTGTCCCAGTTTTCCCACATCCCCTCCAACATTCATCATTATTTGTTCCTGTCATCTTAGCCAATCTGACAGGTGTGTAATGATATCTCAGAGTTGTCTTAATTTACATTTCTCTGATCAATAGTGATTTGGAACACTCTTTCATATGAGTGGAAATAGTTTTAATTTCATCACCTGAAAATTGTCTGTTCATATCCTTTGACCATTTATCAATTGGAGAATGGCTTGATTTCTTATAAATTAAAGTCAATTCTCTGTATATTTTGGAGATGAAGCCTTTATCAGAACCTTTACCTGTAAAAATGTTTTTCCAATTTGTTACTTCCCTTCTAATCTTGTTTGCATTAGTTTTGTTTGTGCAGAAACTTTTTAATCCCAAATCATTAATAATAAAATAAATGGAAATTAAAATATCTTTGAGGTTTCACCTAATATCCACTAGGTAGGCAAAAGTAACAAAGCAGCAAAGAAATGATCTTCAAAGTAAGTAATGTTTGGGAACCCAATGAATGCTGGATAAATTGTGATATGAGAAAAAATACCATATTTTTGCTAGAAAAATGACAAACATGAAAAGAGAAGATTTGTGTGATTTGTATGAACCAATATAAAACAAAGTAAACAGAATCATAGGAACGATTTAGATGATGAATACATTAGAAAATATTATGAAAGATTTCAAAGCTCTGATCAGTGTAGTAAACCAATCATGACTTCAGACAGCTGATGATGATATTTGCCTCTTACCTCTAAAGAGAAATAAAGGACAGTAGGTCCTAAATATATATTTTTAGACAAGGCCAAATAATGATTCATTATTACAATGAGAGAGGATTCCTATGATGTGAGGTGGTCATTTGGGAGTTCTAATAATGTAAAAAAAAGAAAAGCATTAATAAAATATTTAAAAACATAAAAGATATGTAATTGTGCTTTATTTTAAAAATAGTTGCTTCTAAAATTATAAGGAAGTTAGTTTTTTATTTGGTTTGTTTTTTGCAGATTAAAACAGTTTCATTCATTTAGCAAATATTTATTAAGCACCTGCTGAGTATTAAGAATATAAAGACAAAAAAGAAAAAAAAAAACCAATCTTATTCCCAAAACACTATGTATTTTAATTGTATTAGAATGCTATAGTGAATCTTTCTGTAATATGCCCTTTGAGTCATGCATGCATTCATTTATTCCTTCAACATTTTTTATTAGGGATTTGTTATATTTAAGATAATTTGCTAAATGCTGATGATATAGGGAAATAGGGCACAAACATTATTTTCAGAGTAGCTTTCAATCCAATATGAAGAAAGGCATTTTTTTTATACTTTATTTTTTATTAATTTTATAAACATTTTTTTTGACGGTACATATGCATGGGTAATTTTTTACAACATTATCCCTTGCACTCACTTCTGTTCTGAATTTTCCCCTCCTTCCCTCTACCCCCTACCGTAGATGGCAGGCAGTCCCATACATGTTAAATGTGTTATAGTATATCCTAGTTACAATATATGTGTGCAGAACCGAATTTCTTGTTGCACAGAAAGAATTGGATTCAGAAGGTAAAAATAACCTTAGAAGAAAAACAAAAATGCAAATAGTTTACACTCATTTCCCAGTGTTCCTTCTCTGGGTGTAGCTGATTCTGTCCATTATTGATCAATTGGAACTGAATTAAATCTTCTCTTTGCTGAAGATGTCCACTTCCATCAGAATACATCCTCATATAGTATTGTTGTTGAAGTGTATAATGATCTCCTGGTTCTGCTCATTTCATTCAGTATCAGTTCATGTAAGTCTCTCCAAGCCTCTCTGTATTCATCCTGTTGGTCGTTTCTTACAGAACAATAATATTCCATAACATTCATATATCATAATTTACCCAACCATTCTACAATTGATGGGCATCCATTCATTTTCCAATTTCTAGCCACTACAAAGAGGGCTGCCACAAACATTTTGGCACATACAAATCCCTTTCCTTCTTTAGTATTTCTTTGGGATATAAGCCCAGTAGTAGCACTGCTGGATCAAAGGGTATGCATAGTTTGATAACTTTTTGGGCAAAATTCCAGATTGCTCTCCAGAATGGTTGGATTCTTTCACAACTCCACCAACAATGTATCAGCATCCCAGTTTTCCCACAGCCCCCCCAACATTCATCATTATTTTTTCCTGTCATCTTAGCCAATCTGACAGGTGTGCAGTGGTATCTCAGAGTTGTCTTAATTTGTGAAGAAAGGCATTTATAAAAATAATTTTAATGCAAGAGATAATGAGAAAAATAAAAAAGAGGAATACAAAGCTTTATAGAAGTTTGGGGGAAGAGTAGGTTTAGAAGAGAAAATGATGACTTCAGATTTAGATGTATTGAATTTGAGGTAAAATCTCAGCATCCTAGTTATATCCAGCAGGCAGTTGGAAATCTAGAAATGAAGTTGAGGGGAGGGGTTTGAAGTAGAGAACTAGAATTGGGAATCTTCACATAGGTGATCACTGAAGTCGATTAACAGGAAAAATTTCTTGTTATGTCTATATCTCAAAGAGATCATAAAAGAGGGGAAAGGACCCAACATGTGCAAAAATGTTTGTAATAGTTCTTTTTGTGGTGTCAAGGCATTGGAAAATGAGAGAATTCCCATCAATTAGGGAATGGCTGAATAAATTATGGCATATACCATATATAATGGAATATTACTGGTGTATAAGAAATTATGAGTAGGCTGATTTCAGAAAAGCCTGAAAGACTTATATGAACTGATGCTGAGTAAACAGAACCAGGAGAATACTGTATACAGTAACAGCAAAAATATGCAGTGATCAACTCTGATAGGCTTAGCTCTTGACTCAGCAATACATTTCCAATAAACATGGTATGGAAAATACCATTTGTATTTGGAGAGAGAAATATGAGAACTATGAAGACTGAATGCAGATCAAAATATACTATTTTCACCTTTTTTTTTTTTTGAACAGCTTTTTTTTCTCATGGTTTTTCTCTTTTGTTCTGACTTTTCTTCCACAAAATGACTAATATAGAAGTACATTTAAAATGATTGTACATGAATAACCCATATTAGATTGCTTCCTGTTTGGAGAGGTAAGGTAAGAGATGGAGGGAGAAAAACATTTGGAACTCGGAATCTTACAAAGATGAATGTTGAAAATGATCTTTACATGCAATTAGAAAATAAAATAATATTGAATTTAGAAAAAAATTCCTTATAATGAGAATCATTATGCTTTAAGTGATCTGTTTTGTACTTTCAAACTTTTATATCAGCTTTTTTTTCAGATAAGTCAAATCTTTTTTGTCTTTTTTTATAGAACATTTCTTAATATTTTATTTTTCCCCAGTTACATGTAAAAATAATTTTAGCTCATTAAAAAAATGTTGAGTTTCATATTTTCTCCTTTTTTCCCCCCTCAAACAACTTGATATAGCTTATACAGTCATGCAAAATTATTTAGTCAGGTTGTAAAAGAACACACAGACCAAAGAAAACACCAACACACACACACACACACACAGTGAAAAATACTATGCTTCAATCTGCATTCAAATTCAGATGAGTCCTTTGGAATTGTCATAGATCATTGTAGTGATGAAAATATCTAAGTAATTCACAGTTGATTATTGTACAATACTGTTGCTATTGTTCCTGGTTCCATTAATTTCACTTTGTATCAGTCTTTCCAGGTTTTTCTGAAATCATTCTGCTTGTTATTTCTCCTAGCATAACAGTTTTCCCCTACAATCATGTATCAAGATTTGTTCAGTCCTTCCCCAATTGATGGGCATCATATAAATTTCCAATTTTTTTGTCACCACAAAAGAGCTGTTATACATATTTTGTACATATACATTCTTTTCCTTTTTTTTTTTTTTAATCTTTTTTTCAATACAGACCTAGTAGTGATACTGCGGTTCAAAGAGTATGCATACTTTTATAGCCCTTTGATCAGTTCCCAGTGACACCAATAGTATATAAGTGTTTCAATTTTCCCATATTCCTGCGAACATTTGTCATTTTTCTTTTCTTTTTTTAAAATTAATTTTATAATTATAATTTTTGACAGTATATATGCATGAGTAATTTTTTTACAACATTATCCCTTGTATTCATTTTTCCATATTTTCCCCTCCCTCCCTCTACTCCCTCCCCTAGATGACAGGCAATCCCATACATATTAAATGTGTTACAGTATAACCTAGATAACATAGATACAATATATGTGTGTAAAACCAAATTTTTTGTTGCAAGGTAAGAATTGGATTCTGAAGGTATAAGTAACCTGGGTGGAAAGACAGTAGTACAAACAGTTTACATTCAATTCCCAGTGTTCCTTCTCTGGGTAGAGCTGTTTCTGTCCATCATTGATCAACTGGAAGTAAATTAGATCTTCTTTATGTTGAAGATATCCACTTCAATCAGAATATATCTTCATACAATATCGTTGTTGAAGTGTATAGTGATCTCCTGGTTCTGCTCATTTCACTCAGCATCAGTTGATATAAGTCTCTCCAAGCCTCTCTGTATTCATCATTTTTCTTTTCAATCATATTAGCCAATCTAATAGGCATGAGGTGCACCTCCGAGTTCTTTTTAAATTTTCATATCTCTAATAAATAGTAATTAAGGGGTGTTTTTTTTTTGCATGCGATTATAGATAGTTTTGAATTTTTCCTTTGAAAATTGTCTGATAATATCCTTTGACCATTCATGAATTGAAGAATGATTTGTGTTCTTATAAATTTGACCCAGTTTTCTATTTATTTGAAAAATTAGGCCTGGAGGAAGGAGGGGAAAATTGGAACACAAGATTTTGCAAGGGGTAATGTTGAATAATTGTTTATGCATATGTTTTGAAAAATAAAGTTTTACTGGGACGCTAATATATTGTTGGTGGAGCTGTGAAAGAATCTGGCCCTTCTGGAGAGCAATTTGGAACTATGCCCAAAAAGTTATCAAACTGTGCATACCCTTTGATCCAGCAGTGCTATTACTAGGCTTATATCCCAAAGAAATACTAAAGAGGGGAAAGCGACCAAGCGACCTGTATGTGCCAAAATGTTTGTGGCAGCCCTTTTCATAGTGGCTAGAAACTGGAAGATGAATGGATGTCCATCAATTGGAGAATGGTTGGGTAAATTATGGTATATGAATGTTATGGAATATTATTGTTCTGTAAGAAATGACCAGCAGGATGAATTCAGAAAGGTTTGGAGAGACTTACATGAACTGATGCTGAGTGAAATGAACAGAACCAGAAGATCACTGTACACTTCAACAACAATGCTGTATGAAGATATATTCTGATGGAAGTGGATATCTTCAACATAAAGAAGATCCAACTCACTTCCAGCTGATCAATTATGGACAGAAATAACTACACCGAGAGAAGGAACACTGGAAAGTGAAATGTAAATTGTTAGCATTACTGTCTATCTACCCAGGTTACTTATACCTTCGGAATCCAATATTTAAGGTGCAACAAGAAAATTGGATTTACACACATATATTGTATCTAGGTTATACTGTAACACATGTAAAATGTATGAGATTGCCTGTCATCTAGGGGAGGGAGTAGAGGGAGGGAGGGGAAAATTTGGAAAAATGAATACAAGGGATAATGTTATAAAAAAAATTACTCATGCATATATACTGTCAAAAAAATTTATAATTATAAAATAAAAAAGAATAATGAATTTACCTCCCAAAAAAAAAGAAAAATAAAGTTTTAATAAAAAAAGAAAGAAAAATTAGGCCATAATCAGAGATACTTGCTGTAGAAATAATTTCCCAGCTTTCTACTTTCCTTCTAATCATGGTTGCATTGGTTTTGTTTGTGCAAAACCTTTTAAATTTAATGTTATCAAAATTATGCTCCCTATATCTTGTTTCTATAAATATATATATATATATATATATATATATATATATATATATATATATATATATATATACATACATATATATTGAAGGGAGGCAGAATGGACATCTCTAGCCTCCTATTTCATAATTTCCTCCCAGAAAAACTATTCTTTCTGCCAGAAAGGAAATCCATTTATTTCTTTCTTATACAAATTCTTTTCTATCTAGTTCCCTTATCTCTTCTTATAGGTCTCCCCATTGACACTTCATACTCTGTACCTCCCTTCCATATCCTCATCATAGTTCCTCTCTACTGGAATTCCCTTTTTCCTCTCCATTGTTCTTCTGAATTTGCCTCCAAGATCAGCAACTTCTACTCATATCCCTACTTTCTCATTTCTATGAAATCTTTTACAAGTCAATTTTTTTAAATGTTTGCTTGGCTTTATTTATATATTATAATAGAAAGCTTATGGAGTGGGGAGAGTCAGTGGGATTAGGGGGAAAAATAAAGATAAAAACATAAAAAATACACCAAAGATAAATGGTCAAAGGATATGAACAGACAATTTTCAGACAAAGAAATTAAAATCATTTCTATTCATATGAAAAAATGCTCTAAATAACTATTGATTAGAGAAATGCAAATTAACACAAATCTGAGGTATCACTTCATACCTCTCAAATTGGCTAAAATGCTAGGAAAAAAAACAATGATGAATATTAGAGGGGATGGAACACTAATACATTGTGGATGGAGTTGTGAATTGAAGAGAACAGCTGGAAAGCAATTTGGAACTATGTTCAAAGGTCTATTAAACTGTTCATTCCCTTTGATCCAGCAGTGTCTCTACTGGGCTTACATCCCAAGGAGATCATAAAGGAGGGAAAGGGACTGACATGGGCAAAAATGATTGTAGCAGAAAAAAAAAAAAAATTATCCCTTTTGTAGTGGCAAGGAACTGGAAACTGAGTGATTGTCTCTCAGTTGGAGGATAGCTGAATAAGTTTTGGTATGTGAATGTTATGGAATATTATTGTTCTGTAAGAAATGACCAACAGGATGGCTTCAGAGAGACCTGCAGAGACTTACATGAATTGATGCTAAGTGAAATGAATAGAACCAAGAGAACATTGTACTCAGCAATAACAAGATTATGTGATGATCAACTGTGATAGAGTTGACTCTTTTCAACAAGGAGGTTACTCAGGCCAATTCCAATAGACTTGTGATGGAGAGAGCCATCTGCATCCAGAAAGAGGACTATGGGGACTGAGTGTGGATCACAACATGGTATTTTCATCTTTTGTTGTTATTCTCTTGCTTTTTTTTCTCTCTCATTTTTTTCCCTTTTTGCTCTGATTTTTCTTGTACAGCATAAATGTGGAAATGTGTTTAAAAAATACATCAGAGATGGAAGTGGATATCTTCAACATAAAGAAGATCCAACTCACTTCCAGCTGATCAATGATGGACAGAAACAACTACACCCAGAGAAGGAACCCTGGGAAGTGAATGTAAGCTATTAGCACTACTGTCTATCTACCCAGGTTACTTATACCTTTGGAATCCAATACTTAAGGTGCAACAAGAAAATTGGATTTACACACATATATTGTATCTAGGTTATACTGTAACACATGTAAAATGTATGGGATTGCCTGTCTTCTAGGGGAGGGAGTAGAGGGAGGGAGGGGAAAATTTGGAAAAATGAATACAAGGGATAATGTTATAAAAAAAAATTACTCATGCATATATACTGTCAAAAAAATTATAATTATAAAATTAATTTTAAAAAGGGAAAAAATACATCAGAGAGAACAAAAATAATCAAGAAGGGGCATAAATAAAAAGGCTAATTAGTGGGCCCATTTTGGCCAACACAACTCCCACGAGTTACACCAGATTAAAATTAATTGAGAAATATTTAACAAAATAAATGAAAATACAACTGAATATAGACAATATTAACATGTTTTTCTAAGTTCCTATTAGGCCCCTCAAGGATTCTAATGTACGATTTTGTTCCCTCCATTTCTATTTAAGTTTGACACCACTAGTCTAGACTCAAGATTTTACTGATATAGATAAATAAATAACAAATTTACCAGGTATCTAAGTCATGCAGTGCTAGAGTATTGGACAAGAAATCAGAAAAACTTCTCTTCCTGCATTCAAATCCAGCCTTAGACACTTACTAGCTACTTACTGGGCAAGTCATTTAACCCTGTTTGTCTCAGTTTGCTCATCTGTAAAATGAATTAGAATAGGAAATGACAAACTACTCTAGTATCTTTGCCAAGCAAACCCCAAAGAGGGACATTACTGAAAGACTGAACAACAATATGCTTATCAGACACTTACTATATGCTGCACATTGTGCTAGTCAGTAGAGATACAAAAATAAGTAAAAATGTCAGTTCTTACCCTCAAGGAGATTACATTCCAGTGTGAGAAGACAAGCAGTGCATAAACATTTATTGACTACAATAAGGAGCCAGAAAGAAGAAAGGGCAACTGACAGATTCAAGAATTCTGGGGAAATAGAAAGTTATGGAGAATAAAAGATATAGCCAAAAAAGAAGTGATTATTACCTAGGCACCTTATGGGCTAGGGACTCACAAATAAGGAGAAAGAAATGAAAAATAAAGGCATCTCCAGAATAAGAAGGCAGTTTTGATGTGGCTTATGGTCCCTTTAAGATTCCTTTCTGATTCCCAACCCCCCATGGCTAAAGAAGCTAGGATCTTTGATTCACAAATCCTGGTCAAAAAGCATCCTTTTGAATTCCAATGATATCTGGGCTTTCCCAGCCCCCACAGGATCTGAGCTAACTTGGGCTTTCCCAGCCCAGCCACTATCTGCTCAGGTTTCCCCAACCCCTACAAACAGTTTCTTCCTTATCTAAAAACCCATTGAATTCTACTTTTTTTTCCCCCCTGAGGCTGGGGTTAAGTGACTTGCCCAGGGTCACACAGCTAGTGTTAAGTGTCTGAGAGCAGATTTGAACTCCGGTCCTCCTGAATTCTGGTGCTCTATCCACTGTGCTACCTAGCTACTCCCATTGAATTTTATTCAATACTAAGCCTGACCGAAATCAGCCAGGAGCCTGGGACTCCACCTACCTTCAAGATCACCAAGAGCCCCCATTAAAAAAAGGGAAAACTCTGGAGCCCATGCTTTGCAGGAACCCTAAAACATGGTGTCCTTACGCTATTCATGTAGGGGTTCCTGTCTGCCTGGCGACCAGCTCTGGCCCTGGCATCTTTCTACCCTTACTTCCAAACCCCTACAATAAACCTTTTTTATCAATTTAGGTTTTCAGGCTTGTAAATACCTTTACAGTGGACTCTGTGCTGTCACTAGACTGTATTTAACTGTATCCTTGCGCCAAACCAAAAGGGGTTCCCCCTTTCCTAACTCTCATCAGTTTCCAAAGAGAGGAAAGTATTCCTTTCTGTCTCTATTCAATTTTCTCCAAAGATCTATCATATCTAACTTTTCTAGTGTTCTATTTACTTTCTCAACTTCTTTCATATTTATTTTGTGGTTTGATTTATCTAATTCTGACAGTACAAGGTTGAGATCCTGCACCATTATAGTTTTGCTATTTATTTTGTCTTGCAGCTCTCTTAACTTCTCCTTTAGGAATTTAAATGCTATACCACTTAATGCATATATGTTTAATATTGATATTTCTTCATTAACTATGGTACCCTTTATCAAGATATAGTTTCCTTCCTTATCTCTTTTAATTAGGTTGATTTTTGTTTTTGCTTACCTGAGATCAGGATGGCTATCCCTGCTTTTTTTACTTCGCTTGAAGCATAATAAATTGTGTTCCAATTGTGTTCTTTTTGCTACCTCTGAGGCAGGACTGTTGCTTTGCCCATACAAGATTCAGCTTGGAGTTCTGGGTGGCAGGCCCTTGGTGAAAAAGAGCACTGGCACATCAGAGCTTACAGCAAGAGTGAAGCAGAGACTCTCCTCACAATTCCAAGGCAGAAAAGAATGGTCACTCACAGACCAGATCACAGCCCAGGAAACCTCTCTTTAGATCATGTCACCTTGAAAGAACTGAAAATTTATAGGACCTGAAAAATAGGTCCAGGAGAGGCAATTTAAAAATTATTGGACTATCTGAAAACCTTGATCAAAAAGAGCCAAGACATCATCTTTTAAGAAATTATCAAAGAAAACTGCCCTGATATTTTAGAAGAAAGGGCAAAATAGAATTAAAAGAACCTACTTATCACTTCCTGAAAGAGATCCTAAAATGAAAACTTCCAAAAATATTATAGTCAAATTCCAGAGCTTCCAGGTCAAAGAAAAAATATTGCAAGCAGCCAAAAAAATAAAAATAAAAATAAAAACAATATCTTGTAAATAAAAAGCTATAATAATAATTAAGAAAAAGAGTGTGCAGGATGGTCTAAGAAAAACCTGAGAAGACTTACATAAACTGATGCAAAGTAAATTGTTACAAAGTAACAGTAATTTCATTTTTTAAACATTATTATGGCTTTTTATTTATAAACTATATGCATGGGTAATTTTTCAGCATTGATCTTTGCAAAACCTTCTGTTTTAACTTTTCCCCTCCTTCCCCTCACCCCCTCCCCAGATGGCAGGTAGACCCATACATGTTAAATATGTTAAAGTATATGTCAAATACAATATATGAATAAATATCCATACAATTATTTTGCTGTATAAGAAATAACCTGAGAAGGAAATAAAAAATGCAAGTGGACAAAAGCAGAGAGAGTAGAAATGCTAGGTTGTGGTTCACACTCATTTCCCAGAGTTCTTTCGCTGGGTGTAGCTGGTTCTCTTCATTATTGAACAAATGAAACAGATTTGGTTCATCTCGTTGAAGAGAGCCATGTCCATCAGAAGATGATCTTATGAAATTACTGTTACTCTGAGATACTCCTAAACACTTGTCAGATTTGCTAGGATGAAAAAATAATACTGAATGTTGAAGGGGATTTAGGAAAATAAGAACACCGATACATTGTTGATGGAGTTGTGAACTGATCTAACCATTCTGGAGAGCAATTTGGAACTATGCTCAAAAAGTTATCAAACGGTACATACTCTTTGATCCAGCAGTGTTACTACTGGGATTATATCCCAAAGAGATCTTAAAGGGAAAGGGACCCATATGTGCAAAAATGTTTGTGGCTGCCCTCTTTGTAGTGGCCAGAAACTGGAAACTGAGTGGATTGTAGAATGGCTGAATAAGTAGTGGTATATGAATATTAGGGAGTATTCTTGTTCTGTAAAAAATGACCAACAGGATGATTTCAGAAAGTCCTGGAGAGACTTACATGAACTGATGCTGAGTGAAATGAGCAGAACCAAGAGATCATTATATACTTCAACAACAATACTATATAATGATTGCTTCTGATGGACATGGCTCTCTTCAACAAGATGAACCAAATCTGTTTCATTTGTTCAATAATGAAGAGAACCAGCTACACCCAGCGAAAGAACTCTGGGAAATGAGTGTGAACCACAACATAGCATTTCCACTCTCTCTGTTTTTGTCCACTTGCATTTTTTATTTCCTTCTCAGGTTATTTCTTGTGCAGCAAAATAATTGTATGGATATGTATACATATATTGTATTTGACATATACTTTAAAATATTTAACATGTATGGATTACATTATTACATAATTACAATTATTCTCATCAACACAATGATTCCAAATAATTCTGCAGGACTTGTGATAAAAAATGTTATCTATCTCAAAGAAAGAATTGAAACATGCTTTTTAAAATTTATTTTCCTATGTTTTTTTTTTTTTCACAAAATGACTAATATGGAAATGTTTTGCATAATTGCACATAGATAACCTATATTAAACTGCCTGCTTTCTCCATGAGGAAGAGAGAGGAATGAAGATGGGAGAGAATTTAAAGCTCAAAGTTTAAAAATGAATACTAAAAATTGTTTTTATATGTAAGCTGGGGAAAAATAAAAGACTATTTTTGGTGGAGTTGTGAAATGATCCAACAATTCTGGAAAGCAATTTGGAACTATATCCAAAAGGCTATAAAACTGCATACTCTTTGATCTACTAGTATTAGTACTGTGTTTGTATCCCAAAGAGATTATAAAAGAGGGGAAAAGACATGTGCATAAATGTTTGTAGCAGCCCTTTTTTAGAGGCAAGAAACTGAAAATTGAGTGGATGCTCATCAGTGGAGGAGAACGGTTGAATAATTTATGGTATATAAAGGTAATGGAATGTTAGTGTTCTGTAAGAAATGATGAGTAGGCTGATTTCAGAAAAGCCTGAAAAGACTTACATGAACTGAAGCTGAGTGAATTGAACAGAACCAAGAGAACACTGTACATAAGTAATAACGAAATTATGCCATCAACAACTTGACTCTTGTCAACAATGAGGTGATACAAGGCAATTCCAATAAACTGGTGATGGAAAGTGCCATCCACATTCACAGAGAGAACTACAGAATGTATATCAAAGCATAATATTTTCACCTTTTTTTAGTTGTTGCTTTTCTTTCTTTCTTGTGTTTTTTTCTTTTTTGATCTGATTTTTCTTGTGCAGCATAATGAATATGGAAATATGGTTAGAAGAATTGCACATGTTTAGCCTATATTAAATTGCTTGCTGCCTTAGGGAGGGGAGAGGAAGGAGATGAGAAAGATTTGGAACATAAGGTTTTGCAAAGGTGAATGTTGAAAACAATCTTTGCATGAGTTTGGAAAGATAAAATACTATTTTAAAAAAGAAAGTGTTAAATTTTTTTAAATGAAAAAAATTCAGTAAGAAACCATAATGTCATTTTTACCAGCCAAAAACTGCTCACACACACAAAAAGAGATCAACTAGGGCCCTACTAGCAAAGTCAACCACAGTACAAGGTAACCTTCCAGTTCAATCTGATCCCAAAAAAAAGGAGACTAAAAGTAAATGAGAAGGAAGAAATGAGAAGGAAGAAAAGCAAAGAACTAGAACATAAGCGATGCCTTACATTGCTTCTGAGGAAATTGGGGAATGGCTAAACAAATTGTATTTGTGATGGTTACTATTATGAAAAATATAATAAAAGATTGCAGAGATTCTTAGGTAGTACTTGAACTGACAGAGTGAAAGGAACTTCTGATCAGAAGAACAATTTATTCAAGGATGACATTATAAAGAAAAAACAACTTTGAAAGATTTAGGAACCAATTACCTATGCTGGTTTTCAGCCAATGTCTCTAGAGCACTTGTAATGATGCATGTAGCCTATCTCTTGGCAAAGAAATGATGGATACAAGGTGTATAGATACACATTTTTGGACGTAACCACTATATGGATTTGTTTTGCAAAATTTTGCTTATTTATTACAAGGGCTCCCCCCCTTCCTTAATTTTGGTTAATTGGAGGATGGAATTTTTATTAACTAAAAAATGAAATAAAAACTTCTGATCCTGACATTTCAGGCCCACCACTATCTCATTTGACAAACTTCCTTTCCATTCTTATTTCATAGCATAGGACTTCCCCAACTCCTCACTCCAGTGAAATCAAATCACTTGCTGTTCCTTTATCTCATCCTGATTTGTTTCTGTGTACTTTTGCACACAGTATCCCATCCATGGAAGAAACTCCTATTCTTCCATTCCCTGTTCTCCTAGTAGAATTTAGGCCCTTAAAGAAATTGATGAAGAAACATTGGCTTCTTAACAGTCTCAGTTTATCCTTCTCAAGATAATAAAAGGGCACAGAAAGAGAAAAGGGAAAAAAGATACAAAGCATTCATTCATTTGGACTTTCCTTCCCCTACATCTAGGGAAATAGACTTTATATGATTTCTGGGGAACTTCTGCTCTCCCAACATCATCCAATTTGCTTGCTAATACTAGGAATACTTTTTGCCAGGATCTAAAGTCTTTTGTTTCTAAATGAGCTAAGTCTTAAAGAGTAAATGCATCTAGATATTTAAATATCCTAATAAGAGTGCATAGCATTTATATAGAACTTTACAATTTGCAAAACTTTTTTCATATGCTATTTCATCTTCACATCTTCCCTGTGAGGTAGTTTTATTATCCTCAGTTTACAGATAAGGAAACTGAGGCTTAGAGAGTCTAAGTGACTTGCCTAGGATCACATAGTAGTGAGTGTCTGAGGCAGGATTTGAACACCGATCTTCCTGATTCTAGGTCTCTATTCATTGCACATTTTGCTTTTTCTCAGATAGCTGATAGTTTCCAATGTGTTGTGATCATTGGTTACAAGTATAGCAGATCATCTGCTGCTTGAATGGATGAGAAAGGTAAGAAAGTTAGGTGAATTTTAGAAGTTTATGTAGGATCCACAGAGAATGGGGCAAAATAAGTGGCTGTAGGGGACAGTCCTCATTGATATAAAAGTCCTCCTGTCTAGGGAGTTTGTTTAACAAAGTTTCATTGTAAAAAGACCATCCTCTGGGCCGCTGCCACTTTCATATCCTTTTTCTCCACCATCATTAGACATTCCTTCTTTTGAAGTTCAGGACTTCTGTTTAGATCACCTCATCCAGATTCTTTTTGTTATCAGGTTATTTTTCCTCCTTTCTTAAGGTGTACAATACACTCTTGATGTTTCAATCACTCACCCTGCTAATTCTCATCTTTAGGTCAACCCCTACCCTTCTCATGGTGTTATGATGTCCTTTGTGACAAATGAACAGATTCAAGCAAACCAAATGCACATAAAACGTAATTTCTCCTGTTTATATCTTTTAGTCATGTCTGTTTTTACTGTATTGTCTAAGATCATGATAACTGCCTCCTGCATTTTTAGTTCACCAGAAGCCCAAGTTCTGATTGAGTCTTTTATTTGAATTCTGTGTGAATATTTCAAGTATGTTTCTTGTTAATATCTGATTGGATTCTGCTTCCTAAAATCATATTTTCTTTATTAATTCTCAGTTATGATTGTTATATATTTCCCTCTATAATATCCACTTATACTTTTTTTCTATTCCCCCTTACCCACATTTTCTCTTTCTAAAGAAGATAGCAGGAGAAGGCTGTTGTTCAATCATGTCTGACTCTCTAAGTCCATCTGGGGTTTTATTGGCAAAGACACTGGATTAGTTTAACCATTTTATTCTCCACATCATTTTACAGATGAGAAAAGTGTGGTAAACAGGATAAAGTGACTTGTCCAGAGTCAGTTACTATCTGAAGCTAGATTTGAACTCAGGAAGATGAGTCTTCCTGATTTGAGGACCAGCACCACCTAGTGAGAGAAGACTGTATTCAACACTAATAATTTATAATTGATGTGACAGTTCCACTGTCCCTCTTCCCTTCTTACCAAGACACAAACCCAGGTCTTTTCTTTTTTTCCTTTTAATCATCCTTTTGAGAATACACCTTCAGAAGATAGTTTATATTGCTTTTGACTGATCACTTCCCGATTCTATCCTCCATCTTAATCTTTCTCACCTTTTCCTATTCCTACATAGAAGTTTCCTGAATTGAAATTATTCTCATAAAAATTACAAGTTATCTCGATGATTTCATCCAACAGCCTTTTTTTTTGTTTCATTTTTCTCAACTTTCCAAGGTTTTTAACATGGTTAACCACTCCATTCTCCTATATACTCTTATCATGTCCTATTTTATCTTGTTTCTCCTACCTGCATGGTTAATTGCGTTTTCATCTCCACTTGTTTATCTCTTTCCTAGGACTTTAATATGAGATGTTGATGAAAAGTTTATCTTCAACTGTCTTATGGTCACCTCATTCACTCCCATGGTTGCAATTATCATCTCTATGTAGACAATTCCCAGATCTGCATAACCAACCCAAATCTTTCAAATGTTTCTATAAAACTCCTGTCCAAAAAAAAAAAAAAAAAAAAGTCTCTTATATTAGTGAAATAATTCTAGTCCCTATTACTATCTTAAACTTAAAATATCCAAAATAAAACATTTCCTATTAGCCTCCACTAACCCAAATGTGCCTATTTTCTCTTTCAGGGTACAATTATGCTAGATGTTCCCTCACAATCATATTAAATTTTAACCTGTCCCTTGTTATCCTAAGCCAATTAGTTGCAAAGTGTTACTGATTCTATCTCCATCCTTTCACCTTCCCTTCACTTTTCACCTTAACTAATACTGAAGCCTCCAGATTTGTTTTCCGTATCCAGTCTCCTTCCCTAATAGTCTCATTTTTTAATCTTGGTAATCCCAACAACAAGCACATAGTAGATGCTTAAATGTGGAATATCAAAGTAGCAACAGGGGTTGGGAATCAGAGGGCAATACAGGATATAGGCTTTCCCTGGACACAGGATGCTCAAAGCAATAAATGTAGAGGAGGCTCTTCCTCTACAACACCTGTTCAGAGAAGGGGTCCACCTTCCTTTTTACAATTATCACCAACTGCTGACTGATGAGAGAGTAAGTCTATAAATAGCAGATTTTCTTGGAACAGGTCTTGCTTCCAGTCTTGTTCCTATAGCCATCAACCAGGAAGCAGACTATGTTGAAAGCCAGAAATTGCTTTTGCAGATGCTTCAGTGACACTTTCCCAGCAGCCACAACTCCTAAAGACCCAGAAAATAAAGTTCTTTGCCAAAAAATTCCTTGTCACTGTCAAATGCTTCCATACCAAAAACAATTAGTAGAAAAGAGACCTTTCCATTTGAATTATGGCTGAAATTTTCTTTGTTGTTTCCATTAAGATGTGAGCTCCAGAACCGGAAGATCACTATACACTTCAACAATACTGTACGAAGATGAATTCTGATGGAAGTGGATATCTTCAACATAAAGAAGATCCAACTCACTTCCAGTTGATCAATGATGGACAGAAACAGTTACACCCAGAGAAGGAACACTGGGAAGTGAATGTAAATTGTTAGCACTACTGTCTATCTACCCAGGTTACTTACACCTTCGGAAGCTTAATACTTAATGTGCAACAAGAAAATTGGATTTACACACATATATTGTATCTAGGTTATACTGTAACACATGTAAAATGTATGAGACTGCCTGTCATGTAGAGGAGGGAGTAGAGGGAGGGAGGGGAAAATCTGGAAAAATGAATACAGGGATAATGTTATAAAAAAAAAAAATTACTCATGCATATATACTGTCAAAAAAAAATGTATCATTATAAAATTAAAGGAAAAAAAAAAAAGATGTGAGCTCCTTGAACACTGACTTTGCTATTTGTATTCCCAACACTTAATATAGAAGTTCATTCATTTTTCTACTTATTAGTGGTCCTCTTCAGCTGGTCATCCAGGTTGTTCAGCTGTTTTCGTTGATGGCCGATTCTTCTTGACCCCGTTAGGGATTTTACTGGCAAAGGTACTGGAGTGGTTTACTGTTTCCTTCTCCATATGGTCTTCATAAGAAATGACAAAAGAGATCGTTTTACAGAAACCTGGAAATACTTGTGTAATGTGATGCTGAGTGAAGTGCAAAACCAGAACAACACTGTAAAGAGAAACAACTTTGAAAGACTTAAAAAATCTGGTCAAACAAATGACTAATCATGATTACAGAAGACCAAGGATGAAGCATGCTATTCTGACAAAGATGACGTTCAGAGCATAGAATGAATGAGACTTGGTGTTTGGATAGGGCCATGTGGGAATTCGTTTTGCTTGACTATGTATATTTGTTACAATGATTTTTTTTCTTTTTCTTTCAGTAGCAGAGGTAAGGCGGGGTGAGGGGAGGAAAAAGAATTTATTTTTTCTTATTGTTATTGGTTTGCTGTTGTTATATTGTTGTAAATATATGTTATTATTAATAATAGTTATTTGTTAAAAAAAAAAAAAAAAAAAAAAACCTGGGTTTCCAGTATATCCAATACTAGCCTAACCACCCTACATAGCCTTCTCCTCCATTCTCCTTTACCAGCAATTACTTGTTCCTTCAAAATTACTTTCTTCTACTTCAAGCTTTTCCCCTTGTTCGAAATTTATTTTCATTAGTGTAGGTCACAGCAAGATAAAAAAAGAATGTCACCAAATTATACTGTGAATTAACTTTTTTTTTAATAAAAATTTCTCTCCATTTTACCTCCCCTCCCCTCTACTTCAATTAGGGAAAAATAAAACCAAAACCCTATTAACAAATATATGTAGTCAAATAAAACAAATTCCCATGCTAGCTAGCCAGTTCAAAAAAATTGTCTCTTTCTGCTCCCCAAGTCTTCTGTCAAGAAGGTGCTAAGTGTGAATACATCCAGCCATCATGGAGAATGATTTGGAACTATGCTCAAAAAGCTATCAAATTGTGCATACCCTTTGATCCCGCAGCGTTGCTACTGGGTTTGTATCCCAAAGAGATCTTAAAGAAGGGAAAGGGACCTGTATGTGCAAGAATGTTTGTGGCAGCCCTTTTTGTAGTGGCCAGAAACTGGAAACCGAGTGGATGCCCATCAATTGGAGAATGGCTGAATAACTTGTGGTATATGAATATTATGGAATATTATTGTTCTGTAAGAAATGACCAGCAGGAGGAATACAGAGAGGCTTGGAGAGACTTACATGAACTGATGCCGAGTGAAATGAGCAGGACCAGGAGATCATCATACATGGCAACAAGATTATATGATGATCACTTCTGATGGACGTGGCCATCTTCAACAATGAGATGATTCGGAACAGTACCACTTGTTCAATGATGAAGAAAGCCATCTACACTCAAGAGAGAAAACCATGTGTGTGGACCACAACATAGCATTCTCACTCTTCTGTTATTTGCTTACATTTTGTTTCTTTTTTTCTGTTTTTTTCTTCCTTCTTGATCTGATTTTTCTTGTGCAACCAGATAGCTGTGTGAATATATATATATGCTTATTGGATCTGGCATGTATTTCGCCATATTTGGCAGGGGGGG
Source organism: Sminthopsis crassicaudata (assembly GCF_048593235.1). NCBI lineage: Eukaryota > Metazoa > Chordata > Mammalia > Dasyuromorphia > Dasyuridae > Sminthopsis > Sminthopsis crassicaudata. Next base: position 193,413,316 of record NC_133620.1, read on the forward strand.
GGGGAAAGAAGGGGAAAATTTGTGGCAGGGGGTTATGCAGGGGTCAATGTTGGAAAAATTATTCATGCATATGCTTTGTGAATAAAAAGCTTTAATTTAAAAAATGGTAAGCAAGTTTCATCACTGAAAATCACAGTTGGTTCCTGTTATTCAGTTCTCAAATTTTTCAAAATCTATGTAATGTTGATAATGTATAAATTGTTCTTTGTTCACTTTGCTTGGTTATTGATTCAAACTGGAAAGTATGAATCCTTCATCTTTTTTAAAAAAATTTTTACTAAAGCTTTTTTATTTATAAAACATATTCACGGGTAATTTTTCAATATTGACCTTTGCAAAACCTTTTGTTCCAACTTTTCCCCTCCTCTGCCCACCTCCTCCCCTAGATGGCAGGTAGTCCAATACATGTTAAATATGTTAAAATACATGTTAAATACAATATATGTATACATATTTATACAATTATCTTGCTGCACAAGAAAAATCAGATCAAGAAGAAAAACTGAGAAAAAAAAACAAAAGGCAACAAACAAAAAGAGCGGAAATGCTATGTTGTAGGCCACATTCATTTCCCATAGTTCTCTCTCTTGGGTATAGCTGATTCTCCTCATTACTGAACAATTGGAACTGGTTTGAATCATCTCATTGTTGATGAGAGCCATGTCCCTCAAAATTGATTGTTGTATAATCTTGTTGTTGAAGTGTACACCGATCTCCTGGTTCTGCTCATTTCACTCAGCATCAGTTCATGTAAGTCCCTCCAGGCCTCTCTGTATTCATCCTGTTGGTCATTTCTTACAGAACAATAATATTCTATAACATTCATATACCACAATTTATTCAGCCATTCTCCAATTGATGGGCATTCATGTAGTTTCCAGTTTCTGGCCACTACAAAGAGGGCTGCCACAAACATTCTTGCACATACAGGTCCCTTTCCCTTTTTTAAAATCTCTTTGGGATATAAGCCCAGTAGTAGCACTGCTGGATCAAAGGGTATGCCCAGTTTGATAACTTTTTGAGCATAGTTCCAAATTGCTTTGCAGAGTGATTGGATTCATTCACAGTTCCACCAATAATGTATCAGTGTCCCAGTTTTCCCACATCGCCTATTATATTTTCCTGTCATTCTAGCCAATCTGACAGGTGTGTAATGATATCTCAGAGTTGTCTTAATCTGCATTTCTCTGATCAATAGTGATTTAGAGCATCTTTTCATAATTACAAATAATTTGAATTCTTATCCCAAAAGCTGGGGTCTTTGGGTTTGTCAAACACTAGATTGCTATTTTTATTCACTATCTTGCCCTGTGAACCTAACCTATGCCACTGATCAACTAGTCTACTTCTTGGCCAATACCAAATGGTTTTGGTGACTGTTGCTTTATAATATAGTTGTAGATAAGGTACAGCTAGACCACCTTTATTTGATTTTCTTTTCATTAGTTCCCTTGAAATTCTTGATCTTTTGTTCTTCCAGATGAATTTTGTTGTTATTTTTAGGTCAGTAAAATAGTTTCTTGGGAGTGAATCCTTCATTTCTTATGATATTATATTCTATTACATTTATCTACCATAATTTGTCCAATCTTTCCAATTGATGGGCACCTCCCCTTAGTTCCCAGTTCTTTAATACCACAAGAAGTACTTTTTCTTGATCATAACAAAATTTTATTTAGCAAACATTTATTAGGTACCTTATTGTTTACAAGGCACTATGGAGGCACTTCCATATAAAAAATAAGATAATATAGTTCTTACCTCAAATAGTTTACAATATGAAAATGTAAATTTTATATTTACTGTTTAACAAAAAAAAAAAAAAAATCAAATAGGTCCATGTAATAATTTTTATAGAATTGTTTACATCTGACAATTCTTTCCTGCAAAATATAGTAACAGTCAATTGTAGACTAAATTCAATCAATTTTTCTTCTCTTAATTTTCTGAGATTTATTTTCTTGATTATTAGTTAATTTTTCTGCAGGTCTTTTTTTCAACCCTTTCATTTTCCTTGTTTGCAATTTACTCAAATCTTGTTTCTGCATGTGAATTCTTCCATAAGTTGCACCAAAAGTATCATGGGAAATATTCTTCTTCTTCTTTGGCTGTAAAATAAAAATTTTTCTTTTATAATTCTTAGTGGCATAAAATAGTAAAAGCTTAGCTTCAGTGGGTCATCTTAAAGGGGTTTCCATTAATGAACATTTACTGAGCACACTTTGGATACTACAGGATGACGTAGCCATTAACAAGTATAAAGAACCTTTAGTAAGGAGGTTCAAATAACCTGTCAATATCCCTGTCCTTACAGGGATGGCAAAAATCCAATTTGTTTTTCAGCTTAAAAGGTAAATCTACAAATGAGGTTGTCCATGAAGCTTTGGGCCATGTGAAAGATTGACTATAATTTCCAGTCTCCATAGGTCCCAAACTTATTTCCATTACAGTATTTGATTATTCACATTCACCAAAGCATACTAAAATACCTTCTTCTCCCATATTACCTGGTAGTAAAATTTGTGACTGGACCTCTGTTCTACTCATCTAAAATAAAAATTAGTCAATTTTGACTGAGGCAAGCATAAAATATTAGGTTTGCAAAAAAGTGAAAAAAGAGCTAGATTTAGAATTACAGGATCTGTATTCAAAAGTCAACCCTGCCAATTAATTTGATCTTGGGCAATTTCGCTTCTAGGGGCCTCAGTTTCCCTCCTTTCTTAAGTTAGGGGGTTGGATGAAATATTTCTGAAGTCCTTTCCATGTCTCAGCTTTCTAAGATCCATAATGTCAAAAACATAGTTTTAAAAATATTATGCCTAAAACAGATTAAGACTTTATAACTTCTTTTTTTTTGTACTTTATAATTTCTTAAAATAGCAAACTGTTGAGCTGGAAAGGACTTCAATAGACACCCAGTCCAATTCCTTCAATTCAGAACCAAGGAAACTTGAAATTAGAGGAGTTAAGTGACTCATTTGGGTTATACAACTAAGAACAAAGCAGCAGGCCCCAGCAGCCAGGATACCAAACTCCCAAGCCAGTGCTCTTTTCCACTAACAGTGACCACAATCTGTTTTCAAAATTATTTTGAAAGCTAAATAGACTCTCAAAAAAAAGTGCCCTGGACAAATTCATGCATAGGAGTTAGAATCACAAGGTTTCTCAACACCACAGCCAGAGTCAAGATCAGACTTTACAATTAAGTGGCTACCCCACTTGGTCAATGAAAATTCAAGAGTTCACTGGAATCAATTATTTACTGAACACCTACCAGGCCTTAACAACTGTCAAGACACAAGAATTATCAGCTCAAGAATCAATCATCAATTCTAATTATTTGATAACAATTAAGTTATTTATCTTCTCTTAAAAAAATATATCATCTTTTCAAATATCCGTTCAGTTTGTTCTGTTTTTTCTACATTTCAACAAAAAGTTATGATGGAAGGAATAGAGCTGAAATCAATCTTCCACAGATACAGTGACCACAAGATAGATTTAAGCCTTCTTATAATACGACACATGACAAGAAACTTTTCTATAGGCCTCCATTGTCCTTCTTATGGGTCTAACTCTTTATTTACCAATCTCGAAGCCAAACCTTGAAAAGATATGTGGGTGGCTATAAAGTAATGAGGTCTATTCTGTGCTACTCATGGAAATCAGTCCTATCTGTTCCACAAGCCACCAAAAAATGCCATTCCTGCTGTTACACTTTTCACTGTAATGGTATCTTTACATTATGGCATTCCAACTCCATTCTTTTTCTGAAGTTTAATTTTAATGTCCCTCCCCCCCAAAACCAAAAGACTATTTTGCAAGAATTGACACTTTTTTGTTTTGTTTTTTAGGCTTACACACCTTCAGTGCTTTAGGCAATTTCATGGATAACTTATAAAGATCATCTGATGCCAAATAGGTTCTCCTCATGATCAGATCCAGTGATGGTCCCATTTCTTCCAATTCAATTCGTGGTGTTCTGCAACCAGATTTCTTCAATAATAATCTTTATAAAAATAATAATTAAAAAAAATTAGTGTCTTTTCTCTTATAAAATACTTCCTCTCCCCTGCTAATAAAAAGAAAATCTAAATTTGGTATCTTACAAGTTTCATTCAAATGTTCTCTTTGACGAACATAGACTTTTAGGACAGAATATAATAAAATATAACTGGAAAGAGTAATTCAAATAGAAAAGTGTTTTCAGGAAAAAAATTATTGTCTCTCCATTTAACTTATTCAGTTCCCCAAGTATGAAACATTTAATGTCCTCATGCATTTATGTATGCATAAAATTCATTCTATGAGTTTTGAAATGAGTTTATACTAACATGAAATACAGTCTTACATCTGATAATTATGAATTATGATAATTATATTATATGAATTATGATAATTATTTAACCTGGATCATACTGACATAATTTTATGCAGAAAATTTAAATATGAACTAAAATACAGTCAAACATCAGGCTTGTGGAACAGCCCTGGGCAAGAAAATAAGAAAAGGAGGGCAGCTAGCTGGTGCAGTGGCCAGAACAGTGGCCCTGAAGCCAAGATGACATGAATTCAAATCCAGATTCAGACACAACACTTCCTAGTTAACCCCAATTGCCTCCTGCCCTCCTAAAAGAAAGAGAGGGGGTGGTGGCAGGAAGAGACCACTTCTAACCCTTTGAGACTCTGAAACAAATGAATACAGCTAAAAAGAAAAAAAGAAAAAAAAACAAACTGAAAGACTATTGGATCACAGGAATTGGTAATTAAAGAGAAAGCCATCTATTCTAGCCCCTTCACTATACAATTGAGTAAACTGAGGCTGAGAGGGGTCAAGGAGTTAGAGGATTCTACAAACCTGAGGTTTTTCTGATATGCTAAATAGCACTCTATCCATTATACTATAAAAAGGCACTACACTACTAAAAAGAGTCAGGAATTGAATCTAGTCCTTGCTTATGATGAGGGAATACTGCCACTGAGTTCAGTAGAACCTGATTAGAATTCTAACTAGCTGATGAAACTATATAAGACTAACCTTTCTGGGTAAAAGCTGAGGAGACAAAACATAAAATAAAAATTTAAAAAAATAAAAATAAAAAAAAATGGAAAGAAGATAAGGATGTTATCACTGAAAGAGTACCAGACTGTGAATCAGGAAGCCTGGGCTCTTCTGGATTGTCTTTTGCACCAACCCATTTGTAAACTGGCCCTAGATCTCTTGAGTTCTGTATTCCTGTTTTCTCATCTGCAAAAACAGGGTTTGGATTAAGATGATCATTAAAGTCCCTTATAGTTCCAGGACTGTGTGATTAGTTGCAGAGGGAATAAGAAGGGAAAGAGTAGGGGGAGAAGAAGGGAAAAGAAGGGAGGGAAGATGAAAGGGAGCAAGAGACAGAACAAGAATTTATTAAGCTCCTACTATGTGCAAGGCACTGAGTGCTTCACAAATATCTCATCTGATCCACACAATAATCCTAGGAGGTAGATGCTATTTTTCTCCTCATTCTACAATTTAAAGAAATTGAGGTAGACAAAATTATTAAGTTGACTTGCCTAAAGCCACACAGCTTCATACTGCACCTGAACTCGGAGCTTCCCGAGTCCAGGCCCAGTACTTTGCACCCTGTGTCATCTAGCAACAAAGCTGTTGGTGGCAGAGAGACAGCAAAGTGCCATTCACACTTTGACACTTCAGCTCCAGAAGGATAAGGAGTCTCCACTATGTGTGTGCTGAGAGATGGGGGGAAGGAGGCTGAGAGCCAGGGAGTGTGAGGGTGGGGAGAAGAACCAGGGGGCCTGTACTGAACCTCAAGGATTCCTGGAACTGCGTACATGCCAGACCGAAGCAACCAAAGTAACTTGGCAAGGACAGATTCACTGCCCACCCACAATGTAAAGTTAAACCATAAACACAGAACAAAAGGAACATCTCTTTAACAAAGTAAGCAGAATCACCCTTGTCAGCACAGGTCTGACCATGTGCCCCATTACCTCCAGAAGCAAATTTAAAGTCCTGTTTGGCTGTGAAAGCCATGACTGCCTGGCCCCTTCTTTTCCAGCCTGGACATTCAGTGACAGGCCTGCGAGATTCTCTTATCCTGGACTCTGCTTCTTCCCTGGCCATCTCTCCCAGGCCTTGAATGCTGTCTTCATCACTGCTGCTTTTGCTCGAGATGAGCTGAAAAAAGCCTTCCCCATCTATCCTTCATATGGCTTATATGGACACGGATGTTTATGTGTTGTCCCCCCTTACATTATGAACTCCTTGAGGGGAGGGACTGTGTTTCTGCCCTTTTCTGAACTCCCCAGTCCTGGCATAATGAAAGCAGTAAGTGCCTGCCGACTTCTGCCCGTAAAACCCCCTGCATGACTCTTACAGCTCCAGCCTCCAGATGAGGGGCTTATCTGAAACCAGAGGGGGTTTTCCTGCATCAATGAAGTCACAGGGTTGTGCTGCAAAAATAGCGGTATCTATGCATGACTGAAAGCGTCAACCCAAGAAGCTTTTAATAGATCAGTACAAGGATGGTCTGTCTATCCTAAAAAGATATTAGGATCCAAATGGAAAAGCTTTTGAAATTCTCTGCAGATTCTGAATCCTAAAGTTATAGGCACAATGCCACATAGAGCATCTACTTAGATTAGATGGTTCTGCAAAAATGATTCTCTCAGGGAAAAAAACCAGGAGGCCTCCCCTCTCTGCTGTGCCATGGTTATTCAGACAGAACTGGTAAAAAAGAGGAGACTGTGAGGCTGCAAAAATTTCTGTGCAATTCCTCTCCCACACCACCTCAGATACTGATAAAACAAATGGACCTGGGCAGAGCCGGCCAATGCTGGCACTAGCTTCCAGAAAGTAAAAGTTTCAATTCCCGGTTTTGTTGGGCTTCCAAAAATGTCACACTATCACTTGTTAAAGTGCAACAGCTAAAGCACAGAATGGAGAGCAACAGAGAGAGAAAGAGAAAGAAAACAACAAACATCAATCCTATTATCTTTCTCTTTCTTCACCGATCAAGTCTAGAACCGTGACTTCCCCAGTGAAGGAAATAAAGCCGAGGAAATAACTGCCCCATGTTCTGGCCTGTGCACCTTAGTTATGTCATTAACTCATTCCATGAACCAGGATGTTAGAATATAAAAGGTGATTACAGAAGAGTTTTCATGAGAAACCTGACCCCTCATGCAAGCACTACACAAGGCTTTCCGTTTCATTACACATTAAAGATGTCATTTTTTAAAAGTACTGCTTGCACTTAAAATTCTATTCCATGTCAAACATTAAAAAGAAAAATGTTCTATTCTTCGCAGAAGTTGGGAGACTTATGGAGGTAGAACATTAAATATGCTATCAGACACATTTAAGTTTGCTGAACTGCCTTTCCACACAAATTCCTACCTTGTTTAAATGGACTAGTTCAGGGACAATTAGGTGGTGCAGGGGATAGAGTACTATATCTAGAGCCAGGAGGACCTAAGTTAAAATCCAACTTCAGGCATCTGGCACTAGCTGTGTGACCCTGGACAAATCACTTAATTCCAACTGCTTTGCCAAAAAAGAAAAGTCTAGTTCTCTGGATAGCAGAAGTGGGAAAGATATTTGAAAGTGAAAGTGGTATTAGTATAAAAAACAGAAGCTATCAATAAAAATTAGAACATTAAAAGAAATCACTGTGGCTAGGCAGTTTATTTGTAAAAATCTAACCATTATCATGACAAAGAATATGCTGACATTTTAGTCATTCATTATCCAAAACACTAGCAGAAATTCTTGAAATACTTAACTATATTACCCCCAAGCCACAAATAGCATATGAGCAAACAACACAATTCAAGCTGACGAGGAGATCTGTCTAGTCCCTTGAGCGGGGAAGTTCTCAGAATAATAGCATGAACAAGTTTAGAGACTTGCTAGAAACCTGCAGAGAACAGAAAATTTTCTTAAGATTTGGAGGTTACATGATCAGTACTAGTCTTGTCCAGGCAGTCTAGCTTCCAGCCAGACTCCACCATGCACTGTGTCCCTTCCCTCTATATAGGCCAGCATGTTCCGAGGTTCCTGCCTTTACTTGGGCTAGTTTTTAGGCTAGAAAGACCATCCCTTCCTTCTTCCAATACAACCTGTAACATTTTTACCTACCCATAAGTAGGTAAAACTTAAATAAGTAGGTATAAATACTATCATCCTCCCTTCTGATCTCCACTCCCCTGCCCATTGCTTGATCTCAGACAGAGCACTTCACACTTATGCTTTTATCATGTATTAGAGTTACAAGAGGTATGTTATTTTTCCCCATTTACTTCCTTACTAGACAGTAAGCTCCATAAGGGCAGGGGCTAAGTTTTAAACTTTATTGCCCTTAGTGCCCAACATTGTACTATACATGTGAGGCACATGATATGTTTGCAGAATTGAATAAAATGCTTTGATCTTTGATCTGCTAATAAATTTTACAGAAAGGCAGTCACATTACCATGGGGAGGGGGGGGGGGGGGAGAGAGTGGAGAAGAGAGAATCCGAGCTACAAGCTTTAATTCACTTTTGTAAGAAAGATGCAAATGACTAAAAAGCAAGCTGAAATGGAGTTTTTCAAGAAGACTCAATTAAGTTTGCTTTTGTCCTGTGATGTCACCCATCACAGAAACTGATGCTTTCAACGAGTCAACCGGAGGGGGGGAGGGGAAAAATTTTTTTTAATAATAATAATAATAATAATAATAATAAAATAAATATATATACACACCCATTAAAATATATACATATATGTATATATATATAAACATATACATTTAATGTTCAATATCTTCTATTTATGAAGGCAAAAAAGCATTTACTATTATTTTAGAAAGGTACTATAACGCAACAATTTATATTTAGAGTATTTAGAACACGTAAGCGTAATTGTCATCTATCTGGAAATCTTGTATTTGTCTACTAAGCAACTCAGATAGATGTAGTTCTATTATACTTAATCAATCCTTTGTCGCAAATTGTATTTCCTTGTCTCACCACAAAACAAGAATATATTTTCCCATGTAGACCAAGAATTATTTCTTTCCAATAATCTTAAACAAATTTTATCTTCTCACTTTGTCAAATAATTGAAATGTAGTTTCGGTGTGTATGAACTTAACTCATTTTAAATAGAACTTAATAAATAACCATGATGAGATATCAGTGAGCAAATTTCCCTAGTTCTTTATACATTATACACACGCTCTATGATCTTTTTCCTTAAACAATTTTGAACATCCTAGTGGATGCCCTATAATCAAACTCCAATTTTTTTTTATCTCTATGTTAACTATAACAACCTCAGTATTTGTAATGAACTGAATTTTCTATATAAAATTAAGTAAATCCTCTTATATTGTTTTTTATGCCAGCAAATCTGTCTTCATGACCCAATTAACTATAACTGCTAATCCTTTTGAGAAAATATTTATTCACTTTCTTTCATAGAAAGGACTTCTTTCTAAAATTTTCAATCACTTTAGTCTATTAGTTTTCTAAAGAAAATCCAATCAATTAATAAATAGTTTATTCATGGGAGAGGGGAAGTGTTGGAGAGTGAGGGTAGGGGAAAACCAAATAAAATAGACCTAAAAATATTCTCAAGTGGAAACAAACATATAATAAACATAAAAATGTAAAGGAACAAAACCCTTATTAATATAAAACACACACAATTTCCACCAAATAAAAATCAATTTTCCCAAGGATTTTTCCTCCAAATCTACACACACACACACACACACACACACACACACACGCATACACACGTACTCATGAACACAGGCATGCACACACCCTCACCTAAATTCTCAATAGCAATTCTAGTACCTGCATTTCAAATATTATTTTTAAAACAAATATTAGAAATGAAGTACAAAGGCTATATATTAATGTCCACAATTTCTGTCTACTTCTCAACAAGGTTTATAGATATGCTTACAATAATAATCTCTTGATTTTCTCCCTCACATTCTCTTCTTTCTTTCCTGTTTTCTACTCTTTGTTTTTGTATCTCATCAAACACTGCTTTAGGTCTTTCAGTAGAATCTCTAAGGGATGGCCCTGATGTTGTAGATTTTTCCAATAAAGCTTCTGAAAACGCCAGCAAACATATTCATTATTATTAAATAATTAAAGATTTTCTATGTTTCATAACAATGATTCTAATTCTACAAAGAGTAAACTAGTTTCTGGTTGTAAAATATTTATTTATATATGAAGAATGAATTCTTTAAGGGTTCAAAGGAAGAGGCAATTAACCATACACATGTAAATAAGGTTACTCATCAAGGTCAGAGGCGATATTCTCACTTTATATTCAGAGATCCTTTAATCTAAGCATCTTATAAGATTTATTAATTCTCACGAGTAACAACTAAGTCATAAATGTAGGACGTACCATTACTATTTAGAGAAAAAAATAGCTTAAAGGGTCTGTCTAAAGTAGTAAAAGATACAAATAAGGAATTTCCAGAATGAGCTTCTTATAGATACCTTACATATTATTATGTATACCTCTATTTTAGATATGCCATTCTGAGTGCTTCTCTGACTGAATAATGTTCTACTGTTTTTCTTCTACAAAGTGAACTTTTTATGAAAGAGAATACCTTAATACAGAATATACTGAAAAAAGCTAACGCAGTGCTTGGTAACAAGCTCCCTTAGGGAAGCTTGAAGTATAAACTACAAATCATCTTGGCATTTCACCAGGCTGCTTCACATATTTATTGATTTCCTGCCTGCAGCAGAATTTTCTCAGCCCTACACTTCCTCATTTTTTTATGTCAAAGTAACAACATACAGGCATTATAGCCAACACAAGAAAAGTCCCAGGCACTTTAACTGGATCATCAAACATATCCTTCCTGAAATGAGGAGTGCCCCAATTCAGCATGCTGGAAATTATGGAGAATTTCTGCTCACTTGGTTTAATTATAATCTCGATGCAGATGACTCCCAGATCGTCTATGCAGTTGCAGCCCCTCTTGCGAGCTTTAGTCCCTGATACCAATTGCCTCTCAGACTTTCCAAATTCAATGTTTTACAGATACAGACCTAAGAACTGGACTTGATATTTCACTGGCATAAGTAACTCCTACCAAAGAAGGTCTGTACCTTCTCTTCCAGGTAGAGTCTTAAAGAGATGCCTGTGGCACTGAGACAAAAGGAACACAGAGTCAGTGTTGTCAGGGGCCACAGACATCTCTAACTCAACAAGAGCAAAACAGAACCCAGCAGCTTTCTGGGAGAGCCCATCCCTCTTCTGAACTTCCCTATTTCTATTGGGATGATGACCCTCCTGTCAGACATATTAGCATCCTCTGGGTCATCTCTACTCCCCACCCACTCCATATATCCTATCATTTGTCAAATCCTATGAATTCTACTTCCATAACATCTCTTCTATCTTTCCCCTTATCTCTGCTTCCATAGCCACCATTCTAAGCCAGGCCTTCATTCCCTGTTACCTGAGCTATTTGTTCGCAGGTACAAGAATTGGTGGTGGTCTTTCAATTTTTTCCTCTATTTTCTAGCTTGGCTCCAGCTTTCTTTTCCAAGTTTAATGCTGCAGTCATGCACTTAGTGGTTCTGTCAAATTGACCTTCTGACCCCTTCTTACACATGAAATTCCATACCTCTTTGTAGAGGGCCACAGTCAGTGGGGGAATTCTGGGTGAGGTTTAAGACCCTTTAGCCCAGAGGGAATCTGATAACAATGTCTGGTTTGGCTCCCCATCTCTCCTAAGGGCTCACGGCATTCCTGAGAAGTCAGTGGGCAGTGACAACCTGTGTGGAAATTGAGGCAGGGTGATACCAGGTGACAAACTACATACAACAGCAAGTTGTTTATGTGGTACCACGTGCTCAGTGTTGTTTTTGTTACATTATAAAAATGGGAAAGCTCTTAAAATAAACGGTCTCCATTTTCCCACCATTCTTGGGAGTCCCGCCTCATCACTTCTCCACTAGGAAGGTATATTTTAATTACCCCGGTGTGGGGGCTCTGGAAAGTAATGGTACGTTTTGTCACCCCAATTTGGGGGCTCTAGAAAGCAGGACACAACACCTCTTCTCTATGCCTTTGCAAAGCAAAGTCTGTCCCTCCAAGACTGAATTGCATTTCCTCCTTAATTCTGATATCTTTCAATTCCTTTAATTCCTTCCTAGTTTCCCTCAAATCTTAGCTTAAATGCTTCTACTACATGAAGTTTTTTCTAATTCTCCAGATTTGGCTAGTGCCCCATGTACGTCAAATTACATTTTATTGTAGCATGTATTTCATATATATTTATGTTTGGATATATTGCCTCTTTCTTGAGAGAATTACAACTTCTTGGTGAAGTGACTATTTTTTGTCCCTAGTGACCAATATTGTGTCTGATATAGAGTACGGGCTCAATAACTGCTTGCTTGATCTGGAATTAGTTTCTTGGAGTAAAATTTTAGAAGATTTTTTAAAATTATATTTCATATTTTCAATTCGGGCTTAAACTCAATTATTATTTCTAGTTTCCTTAATAGAAACCAAAAGGAAGGAAAGACATGAAAGCACACTTGAGGTAGTTACACTCCTAGATGTCCTGAATCAACAATTCTTTATTCATTTTATTCTTTCAGAAGCTTATATTTCTTTCTTTCTTTTTTTTAATTTGCAATAGTTTTGCTCAGAAGCAGCTAAGTGGCATAGTGGGTAGAGAACCAGCCCTGAAGTCAGGAGGACCTGAGTTCAAATCTGGTCTCAGACACTTAACACTTCCTAGCTGTGTGACCCTGGGCAAGTCACTTAACCTCAATTACCTGGGGGGAGGGGGGGGGAAACAGTTTTGCTCAGTTTGATTTTTGACACCATAATGAAAAATGCCTTGATGCTGGTAAATCATATGAAAACTATGATGCTCTTTTTTAATACTCATTTTCTCTACTTCACAATCATACTTCTCATCCCTTGGATAGCCCTACCTTCCCTGTATTCAATTTATTCATTCCCTTCTACATCCCTACCTCAAATTTTCATTAAAAAGGAATTTTATGTATTTTAGGAATATTCATCTTTTCATAGTTTTCAGTTTCTATATATTGGTTCTACCCATTTGTTTTATTTGTTTGTTTGTTTGTTTTGGGCTGAGCCAAAAAGTGACTTGCCCAGGGTCACACAAATAGGAAAAAGTTAAGTATCTGAGGCTGGATTTGAACTCAGGTCCTCCTGACTTCGGGGCCAATGTTCTATCCACTGCAGCATCTAGATGCCCATTACTCATTTGTTTTAGAAAGAAAAATACAGAAGTATTTTACAAAGGACAGAGGGCTACAATAAAATCGTAGTATGACATGGTTACTTGCAAGCCTAGAATCTCTAGAGCTTTAAATTGAAATATCTCATGGAAATTTTTGACCCCTAGGATGAAATAGATATAGGAAAACCATAGTTCTAGTGAATGAGTTATTTTCTAGTTCCTTTAGATTTAATCTTGGGTTACCCTCAAGGTCTGGAAGCTTAGACTGGACCTAGAGAGGAGGGCTTAGAGTTCTCTGACCACCTGGGTGAAGGACATACAGAAAACAAGGATGATCTTACGGCTTTACTAAAATTTCAGGCTCAAAGAGATTCAATATGAGGATGTATCCTCATTGTCAAACCCAGACATCCAACAGTTTATTTTTAGTAGATTATGTTGAGGCAAGACACAATCAACGTGCAGCACAGAGCTGGTGCCCCACACAGTTCACAAGACTGTGGTCTCACAATTCTGAGTTTGAATAATGGAAAACAAATACGAAATATTCCCCCCAAAATAAATAAAAATATGCTGAGACAAACTTACTTATAGGTCCGAAAGTAAATCTTCCCATCCACTGCAGTGAAATGCAAGACATACTCTAAACCAGCAAGACGAATATTTGGTACTGTAGGGCCTCTGAAAAAATCTAAAAGCATAATTCATGACATAAGAAGAATCTTGAATGAAAACTTTTTTTAAAAAAATTCATCTACAAATGGAACAAAACTATCAACATGAAAATGCAATTTATTCTAAACACAAATCAGAATATCAAAAAGATGACAGGTAGAAAGAATCCCTGATTAAGCCTCACAAGTGCTTCTTCTACCTCATAATGTATTGATTCTCTCTGGTTAGTTCACTGACCATGATGCTTTTCAGTTTTAATGCTTTTCTCCCTCTCTGCCAATACTTGACAAGGGGTCGAAAAGTCATGTTCATCATGGGCATTAGCTTTAAACAAAAACCTACAGAAAAGATAGTTCACATGTTTTTCTAGTATAAGCAGACATACAGGTTAATAAAAAAAAAGTGTTACATAAACTGTGTCTAAACAACAAAACAATTAAAACTAAATGTTGTGAAATCATGATGACCAAATTTTATTCTTCAAAAAGAGATGAGAAATCACGTGCTCCTACTTCTTTGGACAGGTGGGTAATCAAGTTGTGGAACATTGTATATGACGTCAAACTTTTTGAGTATGTTGATCATCGGTTTTGCTGAACTTTTTCCCCTTCTTGCGTATTATAAGGGATCACTTACTTGGGAGGGGATGTGGGAAAAGATACAGGAGGAAATATAGGTGATATAAAAACATAAGCTATTGATAAAAATGTCTTTTAAAAGAAAAGTCAATAATCCAAGGTGACCCTTATGACAAAGAGGAAGTCTACAGTAAAAGTAAATCTTAAAGAAAATTCCCCAAAGAGATCCCAATTATAGAAGAAAAACTTAGGTTTTGAGGAAATCATTTGAATAACTATGACTAAATTCAGAAAAAGATAATCCTTCCCCACTTCCTGCCCATATGCAGAGTCTCTCTTTCCGCACATAACTCAAGGCAATTAAAATAAAACAATCAAACAATGTACCAAGAGAACATGGTGCAAATTTCACAACTAATGAAGAAAAGCCAAAAGATTTTGACCCAAATTCACCAAACCAGAGCTACCAAATCAATAAAATTGTTAAACTCTGTCTAACAGTACCACCATTGGGATCAGCTTAATTCTTGAATCAGCACATATTTCCCTCTACTTTGAAGAACAGAATCATTTCCAACATGTGTTGCTTTCCTAAGTTTTTAAAGAATGAAATGATGGATTAAGAAAAATACTTGGGACAACAGGCCTATATTCTTTACCAGTCAAAAGATTTTAGACATAAAATAGCTTATGAATCTATATCTCACCAAAGTCAATTCCCTTAGATGATTACTCCTTGAACTGCTGATTTCATTAGTTTATACTTCAAGAAAAACAGAAAAATATCTTTTAGAGAAGAAACAAGGAGAAACATGTGGGAAGTACATCAGTAGCATACGTACTAAGTCTTAGCAACACAAATGCAAACATGATGAATGTAATAAGAAAGTTTGCCTTAGAAGTAGGGGGAAAAGAAATATTAGGTGTCATCAGATATTTGCTCTAAGAGGTATTGGGAGGATATAAAGATGAATCTTTATCCTCAAAGATATATACTATATCTTACATACATATATATATATATCTCAACTATAGAAGTTGAAACAATGCAAATACAAAAATAATAACGTAATTTAAGTGAAAGAAGAGGCTGAAGCTAGAGTCCTGGGTTGGGAAAATGAGAGGCAGTTTTGGAGGAAGGAAAAGAGCCTAAGTTTGGAGGAATTAAAAAAAAAAAAAAAAAAAAAGAATGGTAGGAATAGTTGGAGATAAAGCAGGGAAGCCATGTTAGGAATGGTAAATTCAGGAGACTGATAGTAAAAAGCATGCATGCCTTCTAATTCTCTTAACTGAGAGGCTCTAGAATATTAGTACAGAATGAGGCACACATTTTCAGACAAGGTCAGTATATTGATTTGTTTTGTTTGACTGAATTGATCTATTACTGTTCCCCACTATGAAGGGGAGAGAGTCATTAAGAGGTAATAATAGTGATTTAAAAAAAAAAAAAAAAAAAAAAAGGACTATCAACAAAACTTTTTTTTAATAGGTTTGGAGTCAGATCAAAGAAGACCTTGAATACTGAAACAGGGACTATGAACTTTATTTCTTAGGCAATGGGAAGCCACTCAAAGTTTCTGATTAAGGGCAGTTCTAATATAATCAGAACCATGCTTTAGGAAGACAACCTTGTATTGGTCCACGTGCTGTTTGTAAAAGAGAGGAAATCCACTAGGGACAATCACCTAGTAAGAAACTACCTTTTTTTTTTTTTTTTTTTTTTTTGGCGAGGCAATTGGGACAACAGGCCTATATTCTTTACCAGTCAAAAGATTTTAGACATAAAATAGCTAAATATGCTTGCATATTTACAAACATCAGACTACTATCCTAATGTGAAAGCCTAAAATAGGGGAATAGGTAAAGACAGGACACAGCAAGAGAAATTATGTAGAATCTAATCAACAGGACTTGGTGACTGGATGCTGGGTGGCAAAGGAGAACCAATGAATGATGAGTTCAAGTTTTTAAAAAGCAGGCAGCCCGAGAATGATGATGCCATTAACAAGGTAAAAAAAAGTCAGAAGGTGCTGGGTTTGGAGGGATGGTGAGGTGGTGGGCTATTATTACTACTACGGATTTTCATTTCTTTACAGATTATCTAAATGAAACTAAATAGGGATATGAAAATAAAGGATGGAGACTAGTAGAAAGACCAGACCTAGATGTATACATTGGAAGCAGTAATAACACTTCACATTTAATAGTGCTTTAAGGTTTACAAAGAGCTTAATGTGCATTATCTCACAAATAAGCTCACCAAGGATAATCACCAAGTAAAGAGAGAAGGAACATGATGAGACAGAATGACTGAGGAAATCTAATGAGGAAATTTATTAAGGGAATAGAGAAAAGAAACAGAATAAAGAGTAACGAGGGGGTAACAGAAGAGGAAGATGGTGCAGAATCCCAGAAATAAAACTTCAACTTAGAAGAATGGACAGGAGGGTCAAAGACTTGTGAAAAGCCAAGGAAGATGAGAATTAAGCAAATTGGTGAGCACCACTACTCTATGGGAATTTTGGCAATAGAAAGAAGAAGAGAGGTGGGACAGCAGCAGGTTATGATAGAAGGCAAGTTGTTTGCCATTTGGTTCTTTAAAAATCCCCAGTGGATTATAAATATGGAGAATTCAGAAAAACTTGGAAACTAATGAAGAATTAAAAAAAAGAACTAAAAGAATAAACACAATAAGTATAAACAATGTAAATGAAGACAATAATAAGGGATGACAATTTAGGCCAAACACATCAAAAAACCCCCACTAATATCAAATTATTCAACCAAAAGCATACCACCCTTTCTGCAAAGGACTTTTTAAAACAAACACACGTAAAGGTATTTTACTCACAATCTTTGTGGTGCAAAGTTGGACTATATGGTTGCATAAAGTGCCTATGGTAAGCAAATAGAACTAAAACAGATCCCAGAAGACTGTTTAGCACATACATGTACAATAAAGACAGAGGGAATTCTCAGTTGTTGTTTTTTTCAATATAATCACTAGCTCTAAGTTACTGCACAGAGAAATAACTGCTTATGATCTTCTCCTCTTTCACCATTAGTCATCTACACAAATCTATATATTTAAAATTATCACATGGTATCATGCCTTCAGAGCCAATGCTCCTTTCCCCCTAGCCCTCCCCACCTCACTGCCTCCTTTTTCCCTCCTGCATCTCATGCTCCAATCACTGATGGCAGAGGCTCTATAGTTATGCCTGGTCAGTTTTGCCACCTAGTGACTGAATCAAAAACATGACACAGAAGAGGCAGTTTAGATTTTTTAGACAAACTAGTAAAAATTTCCACTATAACTAATTTTGATACTGATACCTTAGTAAACCTTTCAAATATCTAAAGATATAAATATGACCACAGGACCATGAATCAATGGTCTGAAAGCTACTAAAAGCTAATGCAATTTTACATTAACCCAACTACAGAATCCAGGATTACTGGCTTGTTGAAACAGTGCCATTCTCAGCTCTGTAACAGGCCACAAGTCAAACAGGCAGTCCTGGATGTCACACTTTTAGGACTAAGAAAGGGGATGCAAGAAACCCTAAGGAGCCTTCTCTAGAGGGTCCATGATTCTATAAATGGCTCTAAATAATTATTCTGTATTAATGAAATAAGGAATACCATGAGATTTTAGCTTTTCTTAATCACAGAGGCGAAATATATCTGGTCAAACACTAGTGTTCAACTTTTTAAAGTGGCTTCCTATTGCTGATTTAGTAAAATTCAAAATCCTTTCCTAGATATTCAAAGCCCTTCAACAATTCTCATTCACTCTACTTTTCTGAGCTTATCTCAAATTACTTCCCTCCATACACTCATGACTTAAAACTACTACTGTCTGTCCTGCAAACATGAGCTATACTCTTCTGCCTTTGCCCATGCAGTTCTGTATGGTTAGGAAGCCCTTTTCATCAACATTCTTTAAATGTTAAAATCTAACACAATTAAAACTCTTCCTCTTCCACTGAAACCATCTGACGCTTCTATTAAAATTACCTCAGAAATAACACAGGACTTTGTTTTTTTAACTCTAAAAATCAAATGACATGTGTGTAAATTCTTTTGCTCATTGTCACCCACATGGCAGGAGCTCTAAATGTTTGTTCCGTTCAAACTCTTTCCCTATTTCTCTAAAATGTAAGATTATATGATGAGTGCACTGCAGTTAGCCATTTCAGTAGTGAGCTCTATGAGAACGGAGCTTTATCTTGTCCCTTTGTGTATCTAACAAATCATAGTACTCAGTGCACAATAGAAACTTAACATATGCTTTTGATTATCAGTGGATGTATGATTTCATTAGGATATTTTATTCATTCATACCTTTTTATTCTTTCAAGTCCTCTATGGAAGATGTATCCAATATACTACAGCCTTTCTCTAATTAATATTTTATGGATATCAGTGTTAACGCCTGGGCCAGCCATCTTTCACTCTCAAGAAATCTTCTTTTCCAATCATGCTTGTCCATCACTCCAATTATGCAATCATCAATAGTCATCAATGGTGATATGCTATAGTCTACTCATACCCACACCAGGGTTAATATCTTCTGAATTGCTAGCGATTTTTATTCTTTTTAAGAGAATGCTAGTGCATAATTGGCAGTCATACAACAGTACTGGAAGAATACTAGTGTTAAAAAGATGAGATTCTGTGGCCATGAGCAGCATGAGATCTCTGTAAGTGTATAAATTTCCAAATGTAATTCAGATCTACCTCCTCTGCTTATTAAATTCTAGGCTGAATTCAATGGCCTATATATAGAGTACCTATTCAAGACAAATTTAGGTATGGGTTAACTCATCAGGTTGCCTGTCATAAGCATCCATGATGCAATTTTTCCAATGTGAATGGCTAGGCTGATGTTTTATACCAATGGATCTTAAATTTTTGTGTCATGGACCCCTTTGGCAGTCTGGTGAAGCCAAGGAACCTTTTTCAGAATAATTTTTTTAAATGCATAGGATTACAAAGAAAATAAATTATAATATGATAATTTTATATACACAAGTTTTGAAGAAAACTAATGACATCACAGGGTGATATCTTGACTTGAATGTGGATACACACATAAATTAATATAGTCCTAGTTTAAGAAACTTTGTTGCAGAATGACTGATTCATTAAGAAAGCTTGGAAACATTCTAGAGCTTGATGCAATCAGCATAATGCTATCTGCAAACAGAATCATTTGTAGAACCTTCCTGTAAATAAGAAATCCAGCTTCTACTTGTATTTTGTACAAAGCCATCATCCATGACATTTGTAAATATTTTTTTCTTATTTTAAGTGCTGCGTCTAAGAATATTTCAATGATCTGCTATTTCTATATCTGTATTTGTCTTAGAATCTTGTATTATTTTAAGGTCATGGTAGAAACTTTTTTTTTTTAAAGAACTTACAAAGCTAAATTTTGCTGACTCAAATGCTTTGTTATAAATCAAATGGAAGGATTTTCTATTTTCTCCTAAAACTCATCAGTTGAAGTGTCTATAAAGATGTGATCTTCCAGGGAAATCAATCATGAAAGGCTGTTTATTCACTTCTTATATTCTCCATTCCCTTTATGCTTAAAAAATTAATTCTCAAAAAATTTGTGGAGATGAGAAAATGGAAATAGTTGATAGTTTATTTTTTTTTTTAGCCATCTTTTGAAATTCTTTTGGAACCATTTCAATATCATGAAAATTGATGCTTAAATTCCCTTAAAATTTATCACTTCCTGTACACATTTCTTCTGCACTGTTCTTATTAGGCATAAACTTATCATCTTAGAGATACCTCTCCATTTCTTCAAGAGAAGAGAGTACTAAAACAGTGTTTCAAAAATCACCAATAGGTAATGACCTAGAAAAAATAACAACAAAGTTCATATGGAAAAACAAAAGGTCAAGAATATCAAGGGAATTAATGAAAAAATAAAATAAAATGAAGGTAGCCTAACTGTACCAGATCTAAAATTATATTATAAAGCAGCGGTTACCAAAACCATTTGGTATTGGCTAAGAAATATATTAGTTGATCAGTGGAATAGGTTAGGTCCAAAGGACAAATTAATAACTCTAACAACCTATCGTTTGACAAACCAAAGAACCCCAGCCTTTGGGATAAGAACTCAATGTTTGACAAAAATTTCTAAGAAAATTGGAAATTAATATGGCAGAAACTAGGCATTGATCCACACTTAACACCGTACACCAAGGTCAGGTCAAAATGGGTTCATGACCTAGGAATAAAGAATGAGATTATAAATAAATTAGAAGAACATAGGATAGTTTACCCCTCAGACCTATGGAAGAGGAATGAATTTATGTCCAAAGAAAAACTAGAGATCATTATTGATCACAAAATAGAAAGCTTTGATTATATGAAATTAAAAAGTTTTTGTACAAACAAAATCAATGCAGATAAGATTAGAAGGGAAACAATAAACTGGGAAAACATTTTTATAGTCAAAGATTCAGATAAAGGCCTGATTTCAAAAATATATAGAGAATTGACTCTAATATATAAGTAATCAAGCCAATCTCCAATTGACGAATGGTCAAAGGATATGAACAGACAATTCTCGGATAAAGAAATTGAAACTATTTCTAGTCATATGAAAAGATGCTCCAAATCATTAATAATCAGAGAAATGCAAATTAAGACAACTCTGAGATACCACTACACACCTGTCAGATTGACTAGAATGACAGGGAAAGGTAATGCAGAATGTCAGAGGGGATGTTGGAAAAACAAAATACATTGTTGGTGGAACTGCGAATACATCCAGCCATTCTGGAGAGCAATTTGGAACTATGCTCAAAAAGTTATCAAACTGTGCATACCCTTTGATCCAGCAGTGTTGCTACTGGGTTTGTATCCCTTTTCCTTTCCCCTTTTCCTCTCCCCCCTTTTAATGAGGTGAGAGAAAATTCTCTGAAAAACAAATATGTTAATTATTTACTCTTTGAGCCTCTTCTGATGAGAGTAAGATTCACACAATGATTCTCCCCCTTACTAAGTTCCCTCAGATATGGTGGATTTTCTATGTCTCTTCCTGGGATGTAG
The DNA here is from genome assembly GCF_048593235.1 of Sminthopsis crassicaudata. Taxonomy (NCBI): domain Eukaryota; kingdom Metazoa; phylum Chordata; class Mammalia; order Dasyuromorphia; family Dasyuridae; genus Sminthopsis; species Sminthopsis crassicaudata. The sequence continues at coordinate 193,434,906 of NC_133620.1, forward strand.
TTTCCCTCTTTTTATCACTCCTTCCCCTTTTTCTGAACCGACCTCCTTCCCTTTACTACACCCCCCTTTTTTTCTTTTATATCAGTAAAATCAAATTATCCTTGAGTATTTTTTATATACCCACAACAGAGTTACAGTTCTCAAGGGTTCTGTGTACCTTTTTCTGTTTCTCTTCAGTCTTGTGGATGTAGATCAAATTTTTTGTTTAAGTCTGTTTTTTTCTTAGAAACATATAGAATTCCTCTGTTTCATTGAATGACCATCTTCTTCCATGGAAAAAGATGCTAAACTTAGCTGGGTAGTTCATTCTTGGTTGCAGTCCTTGATCTTTTGCCTTTCGGAATATCAGGTTCCAGGCCCTTCTATCTTTTAATGTGGAGGCAGCCAGATCTTGGGTGACCCTTATTGTGGCACCTTGGTATTTAAATTGTTTTTTTCTAGCTGCTTGCAGGATTCTCTCCTTTGTGTGGTAATTCTGCAGCTTAGCCACAATATTCCGTGGTGTTCTTTTTTTAGGGTCTATTTCAGAAGGAGTTCGATGAATTCTTTCCACATCTACTTTCCCTTCTGTTTCTATTATCTCTGGACAGTTCTCTTTGATAATTTCCTGTAAAATAGAATCTAGGCTCTTTTTTTGGTCATAGTTTTCTGGAAGTCCAATAATCCGCAGATTATCTCTCCTAGATCTATTTTCCAGGTCTATAGATTTTCCCAGTAAGTATTTGACGTTGTTCTCCAGCTTCTCATTTTTTTTGTTTTGTTTGACTGATTCTTGGGTTCTCTGTGAATCATTCATTTCTATTTGTTCCATCCTGACTTTTAAGGAGTTATTTTCTTCTTTCACAGTTTTTAGTTCTTTTTGTAAATGCCCAATTTCGTTTTTAAATGAATTATTTTGCTCTATTGAATTTTTTTCCATTTCCCTAATTTTTTTTTTGAGAATTATTTTCTTTTTCCAATTCAGAAATTCTATTTTCTTGAGACTTTTTTATCTTTTCCAATTCAGAAATCCTACTTTCCTGTGTTTTTTTAACCTTTTCTAATTCACTAATTTTGTTTCCCTGCATCTCCTGTGAATTCTTTATTTTTTCCAACTCCAATTTCAGGACGTTGTTATTCTCTATCATAGCTTCCCTTTCCTTTCCCCATTTTTCTTCGATCTCCCTCAATTTTTTAAGAGCTTCTTCTAGGAGAGAGTTATGTGATGGGGGGCAGGAATCGTTCCCCTTTAGGTTGTCTGCTGATTCTCTGCTGTCAACTTCCTCGGGGTTGGACACCCGCTCTTTCTCTGTATAGAAGGAATCTATGGTTTTTCTAGCTTTTTTGCTCATACTTAAAAAAATCTTTTGGGGTCTGTCCCTGGGGTAGGAAATTATTTACTTCTTTACCAGCTTCCTCCCAGACCGGATGGATGCAGCGGCCCCTGCGCCAGCGCTAAGAGAGAGCTCTGGGAGAGAGTTCCCCACCCTCTCCCTGGGAGTGCCTCAGAGGTGATTAGCACTGCTGTGCTTTGAGGGCGTAGAATAGTGAAGACAGCACGAAGCCCAGCCTATGTGTCCGGGTGGGGCGTGGATGTCTGCAGCAGGTGACGTGAGAACCCCCTGGGCTCAAACTGGAAGTGTCTGCCAGAAACCGCGGTCCCTAGTTCAAAGGTTCCGCTTCTCTGGGACTTCCTGGAGCTGAGTTCCACTCCCGCCAGCTAAGCTAGGCAGTGTGTGTTGCCTTGGGCCGTATCCACCCACTTGTCAGTCTCTTAACTATTCTCAGGAGGTAGCTGAGGCCACACCCCCTGGTGCCGAGATCTGTGCCTGAGTCACCCCCAGGGTCCGGGGAAAATCTAATCTGAGTTTTAAAATATTTTGGCTTTCTCTTCTGAACTGCTAAATAATTAGCAGAGAAGAGCTAACAGCCTGTGCCAGATTCCTTTACCTCAGTGGCTTCTCTGATCCCAGAGCCCTTCCCAGCGCAATGGGCGCAGTGTGCTGCAATGGGCGCAGTGTGCCTGGGTTTGTATCCCAAAGAGATCTTAAAGAAGGGAAAGGGATCTGTATGTGCAAGAATGTTTGTGGCAGCCCTCTTTGTAATGGCCAGAAGCTGGAAACTGCGGGAATGCCCATCAATTGGAGATTGGCTGAATGAATTGTGGTTTATGGATATTATGGAATATTATTGTTCTGCAAGAAATGACCAACAGGAGGATTTCAGAAAGGCCTGGAGAGACTTACATGAACTGATGCTGAGTGAAATGAGCAGAACCAGGAGATCATTATACACTTCAACAACAATACTATATGATGATCAATTCTAATGGACGTGGCCCTCTTCAACAATGAGATGAACCAAATCAGTCCCAATAGAGCAGTAATGAACTGAACCAGCTACACCCAGCGAAAGAACTCTGGGAGATGACTATGAACCACTACATAGAATTCCCAATCCCTCTAATTTTGTCCACCTGCATTTTGGATTTCCTTCATAGGCTAATTGTACACTATTTCAAAGTCCGATTCTTTTTGTTCAGCAAAACAACTGTTTGGTCATGTATACATATATTGTATTTAATTTATACTCTTAACATATTTGAAATGTATTGGTCGACCTGACATGGGAGGGAGGGGGAGAAGGGGAAAAATTGGAACAAATGCTTTGGCAATTGTCAATGTTGTAAAATTACCCATGCAAATATCTGATAAATAAAAACTATTTTAAAAAAATCACTAATAGGAAGAGATTTCTTTCATTTCCCATCTTTTTTGGTCCTTACAGTTTTATCTACAGATAGTCTTTGGTTGATCTGATTTATATGGGTCCCATGTGCAATACTTTTTATACTTTTCCTGTTTTCAGTGGAGTACAGTTCCTACTCATAATTTTCTTTATCTTTCACAATAATTGTAGAGATATATATTTGTTTAAGGAAACAAGCATGGAAAAAGATGGAGTAGAGAAAGATTAAGGAGGAGGATAATCAGAAATGCAAATTAAGACAACTCTGAGATACCACTACACACCTGTCAGATTGGCTAGAATGACAGGGAAAGATAATGCACAATGTTGGAGGGAATGTGGGAAAACAGGGACATTGATGCATTGTTGGTGGAGTTGTGAAAGAATCCAAACATACTGAAGAGCAATTTGGAACTATGCCCAAAAAGTTATCAAACTGTGCATACCCTTTGATCCAGCACTGCTACTACTGGGCTTATATCCCAAGGAAATAATAAAGAAGGGAAAGAGATTTGTATGTGCCAAAATGTTTGTGGCAGCCCTTTTTTGTTGTAGTGGCTAGAAATTAGAAATTGAACGGATGCCCATCAATTGTAGAATGGTTGGGTAAATTATGGTATATGAAGGTTATGGAATATTACTGTTCTGTAAGAAATGACCAGCAGGAGGAATACAGAGAGGCCTGGAGAGACTTAAATCAACTGATGCTGAGTGAAATGAGCAGAACCAGGAGATCATTATACACTTCAACAATGATACTGTACGAGGATGTATTCTGATGGAAGTGGATATCTTCAACATAGAGAAGAGCTAATCCAATTCCAATTGATCAATGATGGACAGAATCAGCTACATCCAGAAAAGGAACACTGGGAAATGAGTGTAAACTGTTAGCATTTTTTGTTTTTCTCCCCAGGTTATTTTTACCTTCTGAATCCAATTCTTCCTTTGCAACAACAGCAACAACAACAACAAAATTCGGTTCTGCACATATATATTGTACCTAGGATATACTATAAGATATTTAATATGTATGGGAATGCCTGCCATCTAGGGGAGGAGGTGGAGGGAAGGAGGGGAAAAATTCGGAATAGAAGGGAGTACAAGGGATAATGTTGTAAAAAATGTTATAACTACTAAATAAATAAATGAATGAATGAATGAATTAATTAATTAATTAATTAATAAAGGTTTAAAAAAAAAAAGGAGGAGGATAATACTGAGGGATGGTTTTGCTGGTAAGGCTGCTTTGCATGTTACAGTTTCTTGAGAATTGGGACAGGTGGATACCAAAGCACCCCTGGATTAGCAGTCCTGAAAAGAACTCAAAAAAGTTCACATACCCTTTTAATGCCCCAAATACACCTTTAAAAAGTAAAGTCCTAGGGCCAGCTAGATGGCACAGTGGATAGAGCAGTAGCCCTGGAGTCAGGAGGACTAGGGGATAAATCCAGCCTCAGACACTCAACAATTCCTAGCTGTGTGATCCTAGGCAAGTTACTTAACCCTAACAGCCCATAGACTCACCATAAAAAAATTTTTTAAAAAGGAGGAAAAGGAAAGCCCTAGGCGGGGGGAGGGGAGGAGGGCAACAGACCTGTAACTCTCAACACATCCCAGTAAAACTATTTCCGTAAGAGAAGCTAAATCAGGTTGGGGGTCAGCCCTAAGTATGTGAAAACTTTCTCCTGTTGAATGGGAAGATAAAAACAATTATCCCAACAGCCATGGGAACAGCTGAAGCAGGAGCTGTGGAATTAATTCTGTCTCACTTAAATGTAAAATTTTCATACATGTTGCATGATCTTAAGACAACTGGAAAATGTCTAAAAAAATGATGGCATATGAATGTAATGGAAAGTTATGGACCATAAAAAAGTCGATTTTAGAGGATTCAGGATAGTATCAACTGATACAGAATAAAATTAGCAAGTCAAAAAATGTACACAAAAAGACAACATCATAAAGAAAAATAATTCTGAAAGCTTTAAAAACTCTGAGCAAAGTAATAAACAATTTAACTGTGTTCTCTGTCTCTAGAAAACCTAGAATGACATATGGTCAGCCACCTCCTGAACAAAAAGTAATGGAATACAAGATATAGTGAAAAATATTTTTTAACATAGTCAATGTGTATATTGATTTTGTTTGACTAAGCTAAATTTTATTCCCTCCTTGATAATGGGGCAAGTAGAGTGGGGGTGGAGATGGGAGGAAAAAGACAAGGTCAAGGAAGAAAAAAGATAAACCATAGTGATGCCCCAAAAAAGATGGACCACTGAAAGAAACATTTTTTAAAAAAATGTATTGAAGAGAACAGAAGGAAGTTGAAAAAGAAGACTAGATTAACAGGACAGTTTTGAAAGTAACATATACATTCAGGTATGTCTCTAACAGGAAAACTAGAAGTAACATTTCTTAAACAAGGAAAAGGTCACAGTATGATAAATTAGAATTTGGAGTTAATGTTTTATTCCCCCTAGTTTAAGTATTCATTTAAATCTTCCTCTAAAACTATTCAATTCCTTCTCAGATCATTTTTCTTGATCCAAAGGATTTTTTCTCTCTAATTAATACCTTAATCTGTCAGAATGAGGGAAGAGGACACTGTCCTTAAGTAGGTCATACCTCTTCTTTCAAGTAATGCTTATGATCTCTGCAACTAGGGAGACTAAGTCCAAGACACACAAAATGGAGTGTGCCCAGGAATAGAAGGCCAAAAGACTTCTAAAGGTGGGTGAATGGGCCCAGGTCAGATAAAAGGAGCAACAAATTAAAGCTTCTTTTGCCAGCAGTAATGGGGTTAGGCCCATAAGTGACCTAAGTCAGAGAGAGAGAGACAGAGACAGAGACAGAGACAGAGACAGAGACAGAGAGAGACAGACAGAGAGAGAGAGAGAGAGAGAGAGAGAGAGACCTAATCTCAAAAAGTAAAATAAAAATTTAAAAATCAAGTCTCTGGAGCCTAAAGTTTTATTCTTAACCCTTTCCATATTCCTAAAAAGAAAATTCTGGAAAGAATTTGTAATTACAAAATATCTGTGTTATAATATTTTCAATTGAACTCGAAAATTTTCTATGTGCTTTCACAATAAGTGAAATAAGTCAGTTTTAGTAGAAGACAGAATAAAAAATGAGGAAAACAGATTTCAAGGGACTATGAAGTATATGAGCTTTAAGGAAGTGCCCCAAGGTAAGAAACATGATATAAAGATCATAGTCCTGATGAGAGACAATCCAAGAATCATACAAACAAGCACAGAGCTTGTTATCTCTAAGTTGATCTTAGACAAATCATAACAAACTATGAAAATATTTATGGACTGGAAAGAATAAAATAAATGGTTTTGGAAATATCAAATTTGAGATGCCAGCAAGATATCTCGGAATTAACAAGCCAGTAACTGCAAATGTATCCCAATTCAGAGGAAAGGTAAAGACTGTTGATACAGACTTAGAAGTCACCTATATCAAAGTTATAATTACTGGGAGAGAATAACAAAAAAGAATTAAAGATAAAGTTGGACACGGAAGTAAATGCTAAACTGTAGAAGACCTTAAATATCTAATTAAGGAGTTTAGATTTAAAACCTATAGACAATGGGACACACAGTTTATGAACTGAAAATTTCTAACATTTCAAAATGTTCTAAAATTTTAGTGATTTCCTAACAGTTTTTAGTTTATTGACCTAATTTAAAATTTTTGTTTTAACAATACTGTATGAGGATGTATTCTGATGGAAGTGGATATTTTCAACATAAAGAAGATCCAACTCACTTCCAGTTGATCAATGATGGACAGAAACAACTACACCCAGAGAAGGAACACTGGGAAGTGAATGTAAATTGTTAGCACTACTGTCTATCTACCCAGGTTACTTATACCTTCGGAAGCTAATACTTAATGTGCAACAAGAAAATGGTATTTACACACATATATTGTACCTAGGTTATATTGTAACACATGTAAAATGTATGGGATTACCTGCCATCGGGGGGAGGGAGGGGAGGGAGGGAGGTGATAATTTGGAAAAATGAATAAAAATAAATAAATAAGAAATTTTAGTTTTAAATATCAGTTCCCAAAATTATAGTAATTTTTAATAATCTGTAACAGAGATTAATAACTCTTAGCTCTGGATATCCTCTACAGACCTAAACAACATTCATACAATACCACAGCAAAAATATTTATTAAAGAAAAATGATTTTGGAATGAAAGGAAAGTGTTTTGTGATACCTTTGGAGGAAAAAGTATTAGTTTGGGATGGCGCTATCAGCAGAAAAGAGTGATAAAGGGGACAGGGGAAGACAAAAGTAAAGCTACAGAAGGAAAAAAGATAGCAAAGGAAAAGAAAAGGTCCACATGATTGGAAGTTGGCAGACTATCATAACCCATTGCTTAAATTTTTGATAATGAAAGTTAGAAAAACCACTTACCAATAAGAAGACTTTTCAATCTTCTGTAGTCTTCACTTAAATCAAAAGCATCACCAGCAAATATTAACATGGGTTTTGTTCCTTCAGGACACTTGCTGTTCTAATAGAGAAAAAAAAAATTTTTTTTAAAGTACAGACTATTCCAACCATCAGCTAACCTTTTAAACTGTCTATCCTTCTACATAAAAAAATCAAGGCTTTCAAAAATTCTTAGCTATTGTTACCTTTTCTTTTTTTCTCTTTTTCTTGGCAAGGCAAATGGGATTAAGTGATTTGCCCAGGATCACACAGCTAATAAACATTGTCTTGAAGCTGCATTTGAACTCAGGTACCTATGGTGCTCTATCCACTGAGTCTTCTAGCTGCCCCTATTATAACCATTTCTGGGAACATTTGCAAAAACAAATGTCTTCTGCCCTACTCTGAGTTTATCCCCAGAGCTTCCTTCTTCCTGGTACACTCTTCTTCCCTCTGATATTCTAGATTATCTTAGACCTATCATTTTGTCTTAGCTAACTTCCCTAAAAAAGAACTCTCATCTGATGAATCTTGGACATCTATCAGATCCTTTCTAGTCGGTTCTGTTCCACTATTGCCTGTGCTTGAGTATTTTTTGTTCAGTCCTTTCAATTTATTCTTTCTCTTGCCAAGCACTCCCAGACTAATTTTAACCATCAAAAATGACAAGTCAGCCTTTCCCTAACACTTCTGCTCCTTGCTCATTTGGGAAGTCGGATCTGTCTCCCTTGATCCTCAATGACAGAAAAAAGTTCTGTATATGTGCTTTGGGGTACCTTGCTTTAGGTCCATAATAAAAGTTTAACCTATGGTACCAGGTAAAATGCCCTCATGATAAGGGAAGAAGGACTTTACTAAGGTATGATAGTTCTAATAAATTATTTAGGTGCTATCTATTGTATTGGAATATTTATAAAAACGTTAATTAGTTCTACTGGAGTAGTTTGGGAGTCAACTGAGAGAAAGTATAGTCTAAGAAGCTTCTAAATACTTCGGGACAATGGAATATAGCATTATTATCTCAGAATGTTTAAGGTTCAAGCCATAGCCCTGACACAATTAGTGGGTAGTTACTCAATTTTTCTGTGTTCAGTTCCTCACAAGATGCTTTGGAAAAGATGCTTTATAAGCCTTAAAGTATTATACATGGAATGTCATAATTATCTAGTCAATTATTATTTTATAATTACATAGAACTTTAGGCATAAGGAATGATTTTTTTAAATGAAATAGCCTCTGCTAAGCAACAAATATGACTGCTAATATAAATTATTTTGCAGACAGGTTCAAATAAGAGAAAAAAAAAATAACAGTTAAATGATTAAAAATTAACTGAAGCAGTAAAGCAGAAATATTTACAAGCTACAGATTCCCTTCTGCAGAGTCAAGAATCAAATAACTAGAGCTAAACTGATTTGGCAGGAAGGGCCTCTTCCAATCCAGACAATAATGACTGGAGAAGTCTGACTTCATTAACTGTATGCATTGGGTCATAGTCTAATCAGAAAGTAAGGGCTTCATTCAGGGTATGACAATCTGAACTAACCTGATAAAGAGAAGCAGGTCCCCAATGTCCAATAAAGAAGTCAAGAATACTTGTTAAAACTGAACATTTCTCTATTATTATTCTGTAAGAAATGACCAGCAGGATGATTTCAGAAGGCCTGGAGAGACTTACATGGACTGATGATGAGTGAAATGAGCAGGACCAAGAGAGATCATTATATACTTCAACAACCATACTATATGATGATCAATTCTGATGGACATGGCTCTCTTCAACAATGAGATGAACCAAATCAGTTCCAATAGAGCAGTAATGAACTGAACCAGGTACACCCAGTGAAAGAACTCTGGGAGATGACTATGAACCACTACATAGAATTCCCAATATCTTTATTTTTGTCTGCCTGCAGTTTTACAAAGTCCGATTTTTTTTTTTGTACAGCAAAATAACTTATGGGCAAGGAGGGGAAAAATCAGAACAAAAGGTCTGGCAACTGTAAATGCTGGAAAATTATCCATGCATTTATCTTGTAAATTAAAAGCTATTAAAAAAAAAAAAACCCAACAACAACTCGAACATTTCTCAAAACTTTTAATCAGAGTTTTGTTTTGAAACATTATTCAAATACATTCTGCTGCTTGGGGACTAGTAGGCCTATAAGGCCTCTAATCATAATCAGCAACTAGAAGACAAACTATGAAGTTCTATTAATAGTCTTGTGAATTATCACCACTAAACAGAGTAAATCTCTCTCCCCACCATTCCCTGGTTTCTACTGCCCTGACCCCAACCCTAGTTCATGCCTTCATTCTCACCTGCCTGGAGTGATTTCACCTTCTGTTCATATTAACTTTAAAATCACAGACACACATGAGAACTTAGGGAGTCCATTCCCTTGACATATGAGGAAGCTGAGGGTCACAGAACTCTCAAGCCAGATCCTCCATAATTCCAAGTCCAATAAATCTCTACTACTCTTCTTCCTATACAGACACAATCCTACTCAAAATCCTTCAATGGCTCCCACTTGGATAACTCCTGAATATGGCATTCTATACTAACAACAGATAACATTTAAAAAGCACTTACTTTGTACAGACACTGTGCTAAGCATTTTCCACTTTCTATTTGAACCTCCTAATAATTCCTAGCAGTAGGCGCTATTTTGTTTTACAGAGAAGACTAAGGCAGATGGAAGTTAAGTGCCTTGCCCAGGGTCCCTTAGCTGGTAACCATCTGAGGCTGGATCTGACTTGGGATCTTCCTGACTCCAGGCCTGGCCTTTATCTGTTGGCCTACCTCACTGCCGTATCACATAGAGCTCCCCTCCCATTCTCCATGTTTGAGCTGTTCCCTAAGTCTAGAACCCTATCTCTCTCCTTTACTGCTGATTGCCACTCATCCTTTAAGGCCCAACTCAAACACCACATCCTCTGTAAAGTCTTCACTTCAGCCTCACCATCCTCTTCCATGAAGGAGAAAATAATAACTTCAAAAACTGCTTCTTTTGCATTTCATTCATGGACCTTTTTTTGGTACAGATCTCTGATTTCTCTAATGTGGGGAGCTATTGTCTCTAACTTCTAAAACTATTTAAGGGCAGTGAGAAGTTAAGTTATGAGTCAAGGTCACAGAGCCAGGAAGGCTAGCATTTTTACAGAACCAGTTTATAAAGGCTTTCCATATTTTCTTCTTGATCCTCCAGGCAGCACTTTCCAACCTCTTCCTCTGAAACGAGTCACCTGCTGTCACCTTGTATTTTGTACTGCATCTTTTGTTTATTTTTAAATGTGATTTCTTTCTACTAGACTATCAACTTCCCAAGAGCAGGTATGTGTGTCCTGCTGGAATTTTGTATCTCACCCGTCAGCATCTAGCTTTATCCTCTGCACTGTACAGGACAGACTTTAACAATCTACTTAATCTGCTGAATCAGTAGAAGTAAAGCAAGATCTCAGGCTTCGACTTGGCGTTGACAGAAGGCTCTGAGAATTTAAGAGTCTAGATTAACTCTCAAACAATGAGTGCTTTACAAAATATGCCCTCATTCACCTTACAGGCACCTCAATCCCTAACACATTTTGAAAAACATGGCAAATTTTATTGAGCATTTATTACACTAAATTTAAATTCCTTTATAATGGTGTTGATATTCAGTTGTTTCTAATTGTGTTTCACTCCTTGTAACCCATTTTGGGTTTTCTTGGCAAAGATACTGGAGTCTTTTACTATTTCCTTTTCCAGCTTGTTTTACATATGAGGCAAATAGGATTAAATGACTTGCCTAAAACCACACAGTCAGTAAGTACCTAAGGCCAGATTTGAATTCATGAACTTAAGTTTTCCTGATTCCAAATTCAGTGCTTTATCCATTCCACCACTTAGCTGCCTCCAATACAGACATACCAGTACTTATATTCTGGGGCATTCAATATAGCTTCAGAACAAGTAAAATATTCTTTCCCATTTGCAAAATACTTCCTCTCTTCTCAATTTGTTATTGTCAGTGCTTTAATAAACATGATGGATGAAATCTAAAATAATTGAGGAAATAAAAGTTTGAGCTTCTGAGCATATCAATTTATAAGCAAATGCACTCCAACTGCATAACAAATCAGGACCAAGCCTATTCAACTTTGCACTGGATCCTGAATACAGGGAGAAACAGATTTTTATGCACTAAAAGCAAACAATTAACAGAATATAAACCAGGATACAAGATGAGGTAATCTGATTTTTTGAGTGGAAGAAAGGTTAGGGGCTTCCCAAGTTGGGAGGGGGAGAATAAACAAATACAATTCCCTGAAATCAGAAAATGACGTATCCCACTCTGCCAAGTGTCTGTATTCAATCAAAGGAACAAGGAAATTGTAACTGACTGACCAGTACAGGACCAATTTTCAGAAAGGACACATGAGTTGCATGAAATATCTAATTATGAGAAAACTCTGCATCCGTCTTCAGATGTGACTTGATTTCTTGTCAGTATAAATTGGGGTCCTTAATTAAGGGTTTCTAAGCAACAGGTAGTGATGATCCAGCTTCCTAGCCATGGAGGTCTAGGTTCAAACAATATAAGACAGAAACTGGATTAGATCCATAATTGAATAGAAAGAGAACTGAGAGGCAGCTAGGTGGCAAAGTGGATAGAGCATCAGCCCTGAAGTCAGGACTTCAATGAGTTCAAATCCAGTGTTAGATGTTTAACACTTCCTAGCTATGTGACCCTGGGCAAAGTCACTTTACCCAATTGCCTCAACAACAACAAAAAAAAAAAAAAAAAAAAAAAAAAGAAGAAGAAAAAAGAAAAAGAAAGAAGAAAAAGAACTGAGCTAGATCCAGAACTGAATAAGAAGATGGAGTCAGTTTAGTAAACACAATTCCTACAATTCCCTCAGCAACTCTCTTAAAACTGTAGGTTGTAAAGGTAATGCCTGGGATTGATAAGGAGCTTCCTCATCTAAGTAATTTCCTCTACTAATGAAAACACAGGTCTAATTTCCAATCCCTATTATCCCTTGAAAATGCCTCTGGCTGACATGATGGTATACTTAGAGAACCCCAAAGATTCTGCTCCAAAGCTATTAGAAATAATTCAGAACTTTAGCAAAGTTGCAGGATACAAAATAAATCCACATAAATCCTCAGCATTTTTATACATGACCAACACAATCCAAGAAAGAGCAAGAGATACAAAGAGAAATTCCATTCAAAATAATGGTCGATAGTATAAAATATTTGGGAATATATCTACCAAAGGAAAGTCAGGAATTATATGAGCAAAATTACAAAACACTTGCCACAAAAATAAAGTCAGATTTAAATAATTGGAAAGACATTCAGTGCTCTTGGATAGGCCGAGCGAATATAATTAAGATGACAATACTCCCTAAACTAATCTATCTATTTAGTGCTATACCAATCAGACTCCCAAGAAACTATTTTAATGACCTAGAAAAAATAACAACAAAATTCATATGGAACAACAAAAGGTCCAGAATTTCAAGGGAAATAATGAAAAAAAAATTAAATGAAGGTGGCCTAGCTGTATCTGATCTAGAATTATACTATAAAGCAGCAGTCACCAAAACCATTTGGTATTGGCTAAGAAATAGACTAGTTGATCAGTGGCATAGGTTAGGTTCACAGGGCAAGATCGTGAATAAAAATAGCAATCTAGTGTTTGACAAATCCAAACATCCCAACTTCCGGGATAAGAATTCATTATTTGACAAAAACTGCTGGGAAAACTGGAAATTAGTATGGCAGAAACTAGGCATGGACCCACATTTAACACCACATAGTAAGATAAGATCAAAATGGATCCAAAATTTAGGCATAAAGAACGAAATCATAAATAAATTGGAGGAACATGGGATGGTTTACCTCTCAGACTTGTGGAGAAGGAAGGAATTTGTGTCCAAAGGAGAAGTAGAGACCATTATTGATCACAAAATAGAAAATTTTGATTACATCAAATTAAAAAGTTTTTGCTGAAACAAAACTAATGCAAACAAGATTAGAAGAGAAGTAACAAATTGGGAAAACATTTTTACAGTTAAAGGTTCTGATGAAGGCCTCATCTCCAAAATATACAGAGAATTGACTCTAATTTATAAGAAAACAAGCCATTCTCCAATTGATAAATGGTCAAAGGATATGAACAGACAATTTTCAAATAATGAAATTAAAACTATTCCCACTCATATGAAAGTGTGTTCCAAATCATTATTGATCAGAGAAATGCAAATTAAGACAACTCTGAGATACCTGTCAGATTGGTTAAGATGACAGGAACAAATAATGATGAATGTTGGAGGGGCTGTGGGAAAACTGGGACACTGATGCATTGTTGGTGGAGTTGTGAAAGAATCCAACCATTCTGGAGAGCAATTTGGAACTATGCCCAAAAAGTTTATCAAAACTGTGCATACCCTTTGATCCAGCAGTGCTACTACTGGGCTTAAACCCCAAGGAACTACTAAAGAAGGGAAAGGGACCTGTATGTGCCAAAATGTTTGTGGCAGCCCTTTTCGTAGTGGCTAGAAACTGGAAAAATGAATACATGTCCATCAATTGGAGAATGGTTGGGTAAATTATGGTATATGAATGTTATGGAATATTATTGTTCTGTAAGAAATGACCAGCAGGATGAATACAGAGTGGCTTTGGAGAGACTTACATCAACTGATGCTGAGTGAAACGAGCAGAAGAACTAGGAGATCATTATACACTTCAACAATGATACTGTATGAGGATGTATTCTGATGGAAGTGGATATATTCAACATAGAGAAGAGCTAATCCAATTCCAATTGATCAATGATGGACAGAATCAGCTACATCCAGAAAAGAAACACTGGGAAATGAGTGTAAACTGTGAACATTTTTTTTTTTTTGTTTCTCTTCCCAGTTTATTTTTACCTTCCGAATCCAATTCTTCCTTTGCAACAACAACAACAAAAAAAAATTTGGTTCTGCACATATATATTGTACCTAGGATATACTATAAGATATTTAATATGTATGGGAATGCCTGCCATCTAGGAGAGGGGATGGAGGGAAGGAGGGGAAAACCTCAGAACAGAAGGGAGTACAAGGGATAATGTTATAAAAAAAAAAATTACCTACGCATATGTACTGTCAAAAAAAAAATGTTAAAATTATAAAATTAATTTAAAAAAAAAAAGAAAAAATGCTTCTGGACATATGCTTTATGTAGGCCAATCAAATCATTCTACACCTAGTCTCATCTACTCTTATTCCCTTCCTTTGCTAGATAATAGTCTTCATGTTAAGAAAATATTTAAAGAATTTAAGTATTAAGAAACCATTTAAGTATAAATTCTATTTAAGAAAGCTAAATATAAGTCAGATGTAATTTCAACTATCAACACCACATCCTCAGTATGTAGGGAAGCATATACAGTATGTTTTTTAAAAAACATAAGATGAAAGAACTAAGATAAAAAGTTGTTCAAGATCAAAAGAGAAACAGAAGCAGAAGAATGTAATTTTCAGGATTCTCCACTAGATGTGATAGCTGTATGTCTTCAATCAAATGAAACAAACAAAAATCTCTTGTCTTAGTTTCTCCATGTATAAAACCTAGTAAGGAACTGAGACATCTATGTGGATTGATAACTGTTCTCCAAAAGATAAGCAATCAAAGGAGATACTGTTTTGAAAATTGACAAAATTTGATCAATAATTATATGAAAAAATGTTCAAGAACACCAAGACTTTATAATCTCGAATAGCTATAGTTTTTCAATTCTAATATCTATGATTCTATAATTATGTAGCTATACCTGTTTTATGCTTTACAGTATGTTAAAAGAAAATAACAAAAATCTTTCTAGTCAGTTTAGTTTGCAAAATTATAGTGTAACTATTCACCAGAAGATGTCACTAGAGCTACATCATCAGTGTTATAAAGGGAATTTTTTTTTTCCCAATCAACTTACCTTAATATCTTTAAGTGAGACAAACTTCTCAATACCTAGTTCAATCATATCCAGAATATGATAATCATACATACGACCTAAAAAGGCAACACACAAAGTTTCTATTTAAATATTCATTTCCACATGTAGCCTTTTATATGCATCCAGTGGTACATAGACTCAAGGTATCCAATGACTATCAGCCTCTCCCCTCCCCACCTTCTCTTCATTATTGAAGGATATTCTTTCTGTAATTTAACCCTTTACCTTCTCTACTTAGTATAAAAGAAAAGTTATGTTAGGTAGATGAACCTGCTAAATAACAAGTTTGAGGGATTTTTAAAAGAATATTATTGACTCAGAATTTTAGTTGCCTTCATTTTTGGAAAACATTTTATCATATCAAAATATTTTATCTCTTTTGAAACCATATATATTTACTAAACTAGACAATATAAAGGAGATATAACCATTTTATAGATGAGAACTTTATAGATGAAAGCTAAGAAATTGTATATTTAGTATTATTCAGAATTGTCATTAGAATATACTACTTATTCCTAAATCTAAAACTTCAGAATACAATCTGAAAAACCTGTCATTCAGCAATAATCATTCTTAGATGCAGATAAATCTTACCTACTATGAGATTATTTGGTCGCTTCTTATTATGAGAACCAAACATGAATAAGGAGCAATCTGACTTCTTTGAAAAAAATTCCTATAAAGCCAAAGAAAAGAAATTTAAAAATTTATACATAACAAAACCATTGCAGCTAGAATAAAAGAGATGGCACAGATTGTGTGAAAAGTCTAATATCTAAAAGTAACAAGCAATTGAGACATATATATAAAAAACCTAAGAGATATTTTCCAATAGATAAGTTGTCTATATAAGTGGTCAAAGTATTTGAGTTTTCAAAAGACAAAATATCTTATCAGCAACTGTATGAAAAAAATGTTCCTAATCATTAACAAGACAAATACAAATCCATAAACTTCGAATTTAACCTCACATCCAATTAGCAAATTTCTCAGTGTTTAAGAGGCTTGTGCAGTTATTAGAATTGTAAAATGGTCCAATTATTCTGGAAAACAATATAGAATTTGGTGGAAAAAAAAAAAAAAAAAAAAAAAGACATTAAACTGTTCATACTCTATGATCCAGATATCTTACTACTGGGCATATACATCAAAAAGGTTAATTACAAAAAGAGCATATAAAACAAAATATTTACACCAGCACTTTTATTAAAAAATTGAAACTGAAACTAAAGCAGATACCCATCAACTGGAGGATGGCTAAAGATATGACAAACAAATGTTATGAAGCCCCAAGAACAGATGCTGAGTAAAAAAGAATTATGAGAACAATATACAAAATGATATTAAAATATAAATGAAGTAAAGACTAAGAGGGAAGGGAGTTCATATCAAATGCATTGACAGTGATATTTCCAGAAGACTGTTTTTGGAAGACACTTTCTTGGAGATATAATGGTCTGTGGGTATAGAATACTCTATCAATTATCACTTTAGCTGACAATTTGGTTTAACTTTAAAAAATAACGAAGGCCTTAGGTTTTTTAAAAATACAGTGAATCAATAAAACATCTCAAAATAAGACCAAAGAAATAGCTATTATTGCTTTTTGCAATTGCACATATTTAGCATATACTAGATTACTTGCTATCTAGGGAAGTAGTTGGAAGGAAGGAAGAAAAATTTGCAACACAAGATTATGCAAGGTTGAATGTTGCATATATTTTGAAAATAAATTTTCAAAAAATAAGTATTAAAAGCAAAAAGTGATTTTTTTTGTCTTGACATCACAGTCATTTCAGAGTATACTCCTCCATCACAATTAACAGCACTACAATATTTCTCATGTACCTACTTCTTCATTTCTATAAGTCCATTATAATCACTGTACTCAGCTGCAAAACATCACTTTAGATAACACATATACACATACAAGGTCTCTGTGCTTCAGATCCTTTCATCTCACTTTTCCCTTCAAAACTTAGGATTCCAGAAACTTGTCTGCTCCCCTTCCATCCCCAATCCCTTTCTATTCATTTCCCATGTTTGCGTGGGCCATACTATCCTGCTCATGTCTTGGGAAGCTCCATTTGTATTTCGAAAATAAGCTCTCCCATTGTATGTGGCTTTGGTTGAATTTCTTCCTCTTGGTTTATGATTAATTTTCCTTTCTAAATGTGATGTCAATAACAATTACTATACTGCAGCACATCTCCAAAAAGGATTATTATGGTAGCTAAAATATCTCTTAAGAATCCCCCCACAACAGTCCCTAATTTGGGCTGAATCAGATTAAAATGTAACTGGAAAATAAACAAAATAACAAAATAAACTTCTGTAGAAAAAAAGACAATGCTGCCCAAAGGGATCCTAATGTACATTTTAATTGTCCCCATTTCTGAATTTGATACCACTGGTCTAGGGAGCTGAACTCATAGATCATCTGAATAAATTAAGGAAACTGCTTTTTTCCAAAACAGACTTATCTGTATTATACATTCCATAATTTCATATGTGGTATGATTTGTAATTTCCTTAACCACAAATAATGGCATTCTGCACTTAGCTATTCTGACAACTTCATCAGACCCTAAAGGAGCTGCTTTATACTTACCAGGGATGTCTGATCCTCAAAAGGCCTTGTGATGTTTTTTCTAAGAATATAAACATAAATGACCAAAAAATATTAATGTTATTATATTTTATGCACTTTATTTTTCAGCAACAATGCTCAAAATTAATAATAACGGAATACAGTATATTGAATATATTCCCAGTAATACATTATTGGGATAAAAAGTTTATTTGTGCATTACTGTGTATTACCAGATTCCTCCTAAAAGATATTACTAATTTTAATTCTTTCAGCAGTATATGCTGTATATATTTCTCAACAATCCTGCCAGGATTGAGTTTTGTCGATTTTAATTATTCTTTTCCAGTTTAATGGATGTAAACTGATAAGTTACTTAATCATATCTTTTCACCATTTATCTAATGATGTCTGGTAGTTTCTTTGAATATGTATTTAAGTTTCTCTATTAACTTTACAGCATATGTTGTCCAACATAACTTTTTTAAAGCTTTATAGTTATGCAGAACTTAAATGTATAAAGGCATGTACTTTATATCATTAATTCTAATAGTTTAAAATTATTGTCAATCATGAAGAGCTAAAAAGTAGCATATTATTCCCTCTTTTATATTTTGCTTTCTTATATTTAATAATTAGTTATACTTTTAGATTATTAATTTACATTACATAATATAAAATGTCATTTATTTATTTGTTGAGGCTGGAGTTAAGTGACTTGCCCAGGGTCACACAGCTAGGAAGTGTTAAGTGACTGAGACCAAATTTGAACTCAGGTCCTCCTGAATTCAGGGCTGGTGCTCTATCCACTGCACCACCTAGCTGCCCCTAAAATGTCATTTATAAACATATAAAATATATTTTATAATTAAAAGCTCTAATATTATTTATAAAAAATTTCAACAGTAACTTTATCTTACTATATGGAAAGATAAAGTTGAATTCTTATTGCTTTCTTCCCCTATGCTGTCATTTCATTTAGAGGATATAAAACCTGTTTTGCATCAAACAATTCAACTAAATACAACAGATATTTATTAAGTGCCAGTTATCTCCTCTTATTATCTCATCCCTATTCTCCTTAACCCCACCCTACCCATTAACTAATCCAACCTAGTCCATTACTTTTTCTATCTTCCATTATGTCCTCTGGCATTTTCATTCCGTCAAGAACAAATTCCTCTTCACCTGGACCTTACAATCCTTTCTATCTATTAATCCTCTCTGAAACCTAGTTCCCCTCGTCTGACAACACTGTATCCCCCTGCTAGATCCGGCATGGATTACTGTACTTTCCCAACACCCTGGTCCACAGTAGCGACTGAATGAAAATTCTCCCTATTCTCTATGATTAGTGCCAGGCTCCCCCTTTACTTCCTCCAGTCAGGAATCTCTTCCTCTTGTGAAGTCCACTCAATCAAAATCTTCTACCCAGGCCCAATTATAGTGACTGTCTCTCATGGCTATCTTTCTTTCCTCCCCAACTCCTGCCTTTTTACTAGGGGCCTTTAATATCCATATAAATGTTCTCTCAAACCCACCGAATTTCCCAATTCCTCAGACAATTTAAATCCTATGACCTACTTCTCTACTTCACTTCAGATCATATGAAATGAAAACACTCTGTATCTCACCATTACCCACAAGTTTCCTACTTCCTTAATTAGAAACTCTTAACATTCCTCTATCTGACTGTAACAGCTCTCACTCCATATTCCACATCTTCTTATGCCTTACCCTCCCCTGAATTTGTCTTTCACCACTATATGTCAAATCTCTTGATTTCCTCCTTTCCCCAAAAAATGTTGTCAGGCACTCCTTAGGCAACTAAATAACTCAATGAGAGAGTTGTGGGCTTAACAACATGGTGGAGAGTTGTGTCCTTATCTAGCTTGAGATATCAGCTGTGTGATCCTTTTTTGGAATGTCAAAAAGCCTCTTTTGTACAGGTAGGTTCTTAAATTGGGTGTCAGGTTACCCTCTAAAAGCTATTTAATACTACTTTACTATACAAGGTTTGAGTGATTAGATAAAATGTCTGCCTTTGGACAAAGTTTGTTTTGTTTTTAAATTTCTTTAATATAACTTGAAGTGGAGAATATAATAAATTACAAAAACTGAACACATTAACTTTGTCCCAAGACCCTACCTGCTTCCAAACTCCCCTATTTCTATCAAAGGCATAAATAGCATCGTTTTGTTCTTCATGAATCTTAACTCCTTACTCCACAAATCTGATATTTGCTAAATCTTGCGGATTCTACCTTCATAACATCTTTTGCATCTGACCCTCTCTCCTTAATTTCATAGCTGCCACTCTACTTCAGGCTCTCATTACTTCTGGTGTAGATTTTTACAAAATATTCCTAATTAGTCTGTCTCAAGTCTCTCAGCATTCCAATTTATCCAACACATAGCTGCCAAAGTAATTTTCCTCCAATCTCCTATCCATTAAATTCTGTAGCTTCCTCATGTCTTGAGGATAAAATACGAACTCTTTTACTTACTTTTAAAAGTCCTTTATGATCTAGGTCCAATCTATCTTTCTAGCTTCATTGGATATTACTTCCCCTTTAGCACTCTACTACCCATCCAGACTGTCCTTGTCTCTTCTCTTTACTTAGGACACTCCATCTCCCTTGCCTCCATGAGACTAGAATGCACTTCCTCTTTACCTTTGCCCCAAACTCCCTCTTCTTTTAAGCAGCAGCTCAACAACCATATTCAGGATAAAGCCTTTGCTGATCCTTGCTAACTCCCAAATTATCTTGTATTTAATGACTTTCTGTATATTTATCTCTGTTCATTTTATAACAATATTAGCTAACATTTATATTAGTTTTAGGGCTTGCAAAGCACTTCCACAATATTATTTCATTTTATCTTTGTAAGAATGCTAAAAGATGGGTGCTATTATTATCCCCATTTTATACATGAAGAAATTGAAGGAGACAGTGATGAAATGATTTGCCTAGGGTGACAGAACTAGGAAGTGTCTGAGGCTTACTTTGAACTCAGCTACCTGATTTCAGGTCTAGAATTCTATCCACTGTCACCAGTATATGTATGTCCTGGTTGCCATCCTCATAAAAGTGCAAATTCTTTACAATTAAAAGAATAATTCATAATTTTTACTTGTATTCCCAATATTTAGCACAGTTTGGGGAACACATGTAGACATTTGATAAATACTGATTGATGAAATATATAAGATGTTAAAGATAGGAAAAATAAACAAGTTACTGCCCTCAAGAAACATACATTTTACTGAAGAAATAGAACACTTAAACAAAAGGTAAGACTTGTCTCCAGATCCTTTTTTTCCCCCAATCATATTTCAATATTTTTGACAGCTATTATCCAAGTCTTGTATTCCACCCACAGTTGTCAGATTTTTTTTTTTTTTTTACTTTATGATGCAAATCCATAAGGGCAAGAACTATGGCCTCTTAAATCTTTGTAATTCTTTCAGTAATCAGCCTGAAGCAGATGCTTAATAAATGTTTGCTCAATGAATGAATTCTGCTTCTTTTAATCTCTATTTTACCTATAAAGAAGTTGAAAGGAAATAAAGGTCAACATAGTGAGAGTGCTCCTTATACAAGGAGATAAAGAAAAAGACTAAGTCTGTAATATAGGGAATGAGAAGTGATTCCAGATAATAGCGGCTAAGATAAAGGAAAATAAAGGAATGCAAGATACTGTATTAAAATGGCAGAGGAAAGGATGTATGAGTAGGAGAAATGAAAAAAACTTTTTTTTGAGAGTTCAGGAAAAAGTTTAAAATACAGCTGTTAAGAGGATAAATATGTAGATCATGTCTCTACATGTAAGAGAACTTAAATGAATGAATTAATTAATTAATTAATAGATAGATAGATGGATAGATAGATAGATAGATAAATAAATAAATAAATAAATGCAGCAGCAGCAGCTTATCTGGCCTGATCTAGATCTACTAATCTTCTTTTAAAATATTTTTTGATTTGATTTGTCTTAAAGAAACTACTGCTTCTTACCCTCAAAGTCTACTTTTCCCATGAGGCTACTACACAATAATTACTTGATTTTAGAAAACATTAAAACATTACTCACTTTTTATATAAAACACTATAAGGTTTCTTCAAAGCATACTGCAAAAGAGAATTTAGAGTTATGAAAACATCAAATCATCTGAAACTCAGTAAAATTAAATTATTATAGTATTTGTTCTAGATTATTCCCATACTTAAACCACAACTCATTTCTTATCTGAATTACTACATACTTCTGTTCCCAGATTTGTTTACCACTAAGACCAAATACTACATCAATATCTCTTTCACCTTTCATTTTTTTGGTATCATATATTTTCAAATATTATCCTTCTTCACATCACTTTGAATCTTCCCTCACTCAAAATTTCAATACTCTTCAATAGTTCACTCAGTATAAATATGCTTTTTTCTTTGAAAGTAGAACCTTATTCAAATGAGATGTTTTAAATTAAAGAGCTCTGCTGAAAACTTTATCAACTACTTTCAGTAAGTACTTTCAATAATTACAGAAAGTTTTAGGTTTTAAAAATGCACTCACCATATCTCTGAGTACTTGAGTAATTGTTGCATTTGCATTTCCCCCTTTAATAAGCATGGCATTTTTAACATTTTCATTGAGTTTAGGCTCTCTCTTCTCAAGAAATCTCTTCGCCCGTTTAGTTTTGGGCTTTCTATACAAAGAAATTGGCAGTTTAGAAATCACATTCAAATATAAATTGCTATTTTTCAATTTTAGGTCAAATGAACATTTAACTAATATGCACATTCTTTCAAAATTTACATGAATGTTAAAATATATGCTTACATTAAGATATTTACCAATCATAAATTACACTCATGTGAAAAGTTTTTTAAAGGGATACTTTAAGGGATACAACTCTTATAAAATTATAAAGGAAACAAATTCTCCACTAAAATCCTACACATCAAAATCTATGGGGTAGAGTGAGGAGGTCAGGAGACAATACATTCAAAATATGAGAAAGAGAAAATCCAGAAACAGAAGATAAAGTGCAAAGTATAAAAATGAAAAACAGAGGGAAATCTACTTTGGCTGGTTCTTATGATTTTGGGATGGGGAATAAAGTATAATGAGGCTAAAAAGAGAGCTTCGGGCCCTATTCACTCACTCTCCCCACTGTACTACCTATTGTCTCTTTTAAAAACACTCAAGTAAACAAACAAGAGAATGATGCAGGCATACTTTACCCAGATATTAAAAACACTTGCAACTTTCCAAAGTTGTTCTTGCAAACAAAATGGGGAAAATGTGGGCTATGCATGAGTACACTTACATTCAGAACTACCTTGAATGGTCAGACTTAGTATAGTAATTAGTGATTCAACTCAACAAATATCTATTAATTGTAAAACCTGACTTTGTGAAAAGCCTTACCTTAAATAGTAGGCATGCAAAGACAAAAATGATACGAAGGGACAGCAATACACACAACATGAAGGTTAAAAAAATAAAAAAATTTTTAAAAAGTAAAATAATTTCAAGAGAGAGAATTTTAACAATTAAGGGAATTTTATGGTACCATTTCATAACAACTTTGGCAAATTAATCTAATTAAACAAAAAGCCTATCCCCCCCAAAATTCTTAATTTGAGTTACACAAATTGCCCAAAAACTCAGCTCTTGAGCTGTTTCTGCTAATCATATACTCCCAGTTTCAACTAGCATGTCTAAACATATTAATTCCCAAACCTATATTACCTTAATCATCTGAATTCTAGACCTGCATTTTAAAATAGTAGCTAAATCTTTTCTACTAAGATTTCTGTCAACCCATACAAAATCATATCTATTTTACTAAAACTGAACTGCCTCTTTCTTAGCTTTTCCGTTTACCATGACCCTCAGTTACACAGACTTGTAATGAATCTTCTGACTCTTCTCAACTATTCTGCACATCCAATCAGTTGCCACTTTCGATCAATTTCACTATATTACACTCCCTACTTCTCTATTCCAACTGCTGTAATTCACCATCTTTTCAATTAGAAAAGAGTTAGGAATTGGATTTGGGATTTCACTGCTACGGTGAACTTCACAGTGAGGAAACTCATTTTAATGTATCTTCCTTGCAATTGAGAAATTGACAAGGGCACTGAAATGTATCTGCCTAGGATCACAGAACTAGTGTCAGAGACAGGACTTCAATCGAGGTCTCGAGGGAGGAAAAGAAAGGGAAATAGAGAATGAGCCTCTGAAACAAAACTTTAAATAATTTAAATGTATTAAATTGCTAATTCGCTATTTCATGAAATGATTTTTTTTAAAGGATCGTAACGTTTTGGATAGGTTTATTTTAAGCAAAGGCTATTCTATGAATGGAAACATGGAGACAGTAATAAGGAGTAAAGGACTCATTCACTTATTTTATTCCTTCATTAAGGACGCAAGTGCCCACAACACACCAGACCCCGAGGGTAGGACCCGAGGACATAAACACACACACACAATCCGATCAAACACTGCAGCTCGCCTCCAGAAGCTATTCCTGCTAAGGAGCTGACACTCCGCCAAACTGTGGCGCCGGAAACAGGACGCCTGGGCGGCTTCCTTCAAAACATGAGGGGAAGGGAGAGGGAATGGGGAGACAGGAAGAGAGGAGTTGAAAAAGAAACCACTCTCGCGGCGTCTCCATGTCACTTCTAACTGGCCTCCGCTAGAGCCCCCCAATTAAGAAGGGCCGCCTCGCGCACGGACTCCCCGAGGGTGACCACAGCTGGTTCCCTCAGAAACTGGAGGACGCGAAGAAGCACCAAGGTCATAATGATGAAGACTTTCCCATTACTTTCCACTTACATTACTCGATCCAACTCGGCCATGGCTCCAGCAAGCAGGACTTCACAATTCACATGTGCTAGGAGAAGAGCCAAACCACCACAGTTCTCCGAACTTAGACTCTCGCAAGCGGAACCGGAAGTTGTTCTGTGACGTCAGATCCGCCTGAACCTTGTGGGAGAATAAGTAGACACGTGCTAGCGGCCATTTTTGGTAAGGAGTGAATGGCTGCTATGGTTGCTATGGATACCAATAGCGCTTTCCCCAGCAGCTGTGCAGTGGGAAGCAGCCTACACCTCTAAGTCCCTTTGGTATTAAATGACTGCTGTGAGTTCAAGAAATATCACCATGTTTTATGTTGGGTTTGTTTTAACAGATGTCTTGCAGGGGACGGAAGAAATTATTTAAATGTGACAGATAGTGTAATAAAAGCTCAAAAAAAAATCATCTGATTTAATCTTCCCAACAATCCTGAGAGGAAGGTGCTGTTACCCTCATTTTATATAGCATCTCCTGTGTCCTAGATAGAGTAATAAGCGATTTTTTTTCCTGAGGTAATTGGTGACTTGCCCAGGGTCACACAGCTGGGAAGAGTTAAGTGTTGGAGATCAGATTTGAACTTAAGGGCTGGGGCTCTAGCCACTGCGCCACCTACTCGACCCCCTAATGAGCGATATTTAAAAATATTATCAATGCATTTTTAATTTTTTTTATTTTTATTTAATCTTAATTGATTTTCACAACAACCTTGGGAGATAAGTGCTATGATGTGAGAAATACATCTCTTGGATTCAGAGAGCGGTTAAAAGTCTGTTTTATTACACACAACTACAGAAGTGGGTATGTCCTATTATAGACACACACTAAGAAAGGACAATCAAGCATTATATCCCCATTCCCGCCACAGGGATCACAACTTACCTTTATGCTTACTATATGCTTACCCTTAGATATATTCCCTCTCCCACTACATACATTGCATGACTATTAAAATGAGTCTACACTCCTCCTGAGGAGGAGAAGTTACTATTTATGAGCTTTCAAAAAAAAAGCTGAACCTTTACTTTATCTTACCTACGGCCTCAACTTGAACAGAACCGAATCAGTTACATTTCTTTAAATCTGGTCCTTCTGCTAATTGCTCCTCTGAATTTATGGAGACACAACACTTCATTTGTTATCTCTCTCATTATTATCTCAAATGATTTAGGTGCCATTATTACTCTAAATGAGCGTAGCACTTTTATGTACAAAGTACTATACTATGAGAGCTTAAAAAAATACTATCTGATCTACTTCATATATTTTTATTTCATTAAATATTTCTCGGTTACATTTTTTAAAAATTAACATTCATTTTTAACCATCTAATTTGATTATATCTATAACAGCCCTGGTAACTACATACTATTATTCTCATTTTGTTTAGTATCTACTATGTGTCAGGAACCATCCTAAGTGACTAAAAAAAAAAAATCTGATTTGATTTTCACAACAATCCTGAGATAGGTGCTATTTTTATCTCCATTAAGTAGTTGAGAAAACTGAAATTAAATCATTTATCCAGAGATAGACAGCTATTAACTGAGGCTGAATTTGAACTTGGTTCTTCTGGATTCTACATTCCATCAGCTGCTATCTGTAGACATCTCAAACTCAATTTGTCCAAAACTAAACTCATTATGTAACTCCCTAGTCCCTTCCTTTCCAAAATTCCCTATTACCATACAGAGCATCACCATCCTCCCAGTCCCTCAGGCTTTCCTCCAGAAGTCATCCTGGATGTCTAACCCACTCTCCCATATCCAAACTATTGACAAGGATTGTCAATTTCTCCCTCTGTAACTGCCACTTCTTAGACTAGTACAACAGCCTGGTGGTGGATCTGTCTGCCTTAAACCTCTTTCCCACTCCAGTCCATCCTCTATTTAGTCATCAAAGTGATTTTCCTAATGTACAAATCCATGTCAACTCTTCCAATAAACTCCAGTGACTCCTGATTGCCCAAGGTCCTTCACAGATTAGCTCCCTCTCACCTTCTTACACCTTACTTTCTACCACTTACTCTTTAATGCAGTAATACTAGCTTCCTGGATATTCTATAAACAAAACTCCTGGAATTTTCTTTGCCTAGAATATTTTCCCTCCTCATCTTTGCCTATGATCTTTCTTGGCTTCCTTTAAGTCCCAATTAAAATTTCACCTTTTGTTGTTCAGTTGTGCTCAATTCTCTTCTTAAGTGGGGAGGAAGTGTCAGGCACTAAGTGCTTTACAAATATTATCTCATATGTTCCTTTATGATACATTTTTTTTTTTTATCGTAGCTTTTTATTTACAAGATATGTGCATGGGTGATTTTACAGCATTGACAATTGCCAAACCTTTTGTTCCAATTTTTCCCCTCCTCCAGATGGCAGGTTGACCAATACATGTTACATATGTTAAAGTATAAATTAAATACAATATATGTATACATGTCCAAACAGTTGTTTTGCTGTACAAAAAGAATCGGACTTTGAGATAGTATACCATTAGCCTGTGAAGGAAATCAAAAGTGCAGGTGGACAAAAATAGAGGGATTGGGAATTCTATGTAGTGATTCATGTCCCCAAAAAAAACCCATAATGACATATACCCTCAATATCAGGCACTCCGAGTTATATTAAAGTCTGTCTCCTGTGTTAGAATATTGTTAGACTATATTACTTATATGTTCTGTTAAGACTATATATAAAACTCTCAGCATTCTTAGAAGTGAGTTTAGAAGACCCGCACCTTGCATAGATTATTTCTATACTTAAGCTATCAGCCTGAAATAGGAAACACTTCTTGAAAAAATTATCAGCTCCTCTAATGGATCTCTCCACAATCTGAGACCTGCCTACTTTTCATTTTATTTCCCACCATCTCTGCTCTCTTTTCTAGCCAAATACTTTGTACCTCAATGTGTCTTAAACTTTCCTGCTATTAATGCCTTCATCTCCTTTCTACCAAAGTTGTTTTCTTCATTCTTTAAAATCTAAGTCAATACATGAACTGATACTAAGTGAAGTAAGTAGAACTAAGAGAACATTGTATACAGCAAAACAAGATTATAGGATGATCAATTCTGATATACGTGACTCTTTTCAACTATGAGGCGATTCAGGCCAATTCCAATAGACTTATGATGGGGAGAGGACTATGGAAAACTTAAATGTGGATCAAAGCATGGTATTTTCACCTTTTTTGTTGTTTGCTTTTTTTTTCCTTTCTCATTTTTCCATTTTTTCAAGCTAATATTTTTTTTGTGCAGAATGATAAATGTGGAATTATGTATAGAAGAAATGTATATGTTTAACATATATTTGATTACTTACTATCTAGGAAAGGGGATGGGGGAAAGGAAAGAAAAATTTGAAAACACAAGTTTTTGCAAAAGTAAATGTCCTATCTTTGCATATATTTTGAAAATAAAAAGTTATTATTTAAAACCCAAATCATATATCTTAACTCAACTGACATTTGTCATATAGTGCCTTAAACTGTATTTACATATGTCCTTACTCTTAAATCAATCTTAAGCTCTTTGAAAGATCAATCTTGTGAATCATTCTGTCCTTCACACATTTTACACAACTTTACATATTTTAGACGATCAATAAATATTTAGTGAATATTATTGAATTTAGAAGTTGAGTTGCTAGTATCTAAAAATCACACCTGACCTTTTTGTATTAAAAAAACCCTAAAACTTGCCTCTTCTGTGTTTAGTTGTGAAATGCATGCCTTTCCAATTAACGATTTTATGTTTCTCTAAAGAATTTATAAGATAACAATCTAAAGAATAAATAAGAGAATATTTTCCAATTGGAAAGTCCAATTGGTCTGAGTCTTTGAAAATCACTACATTCCATGTGAACATAAAGGACAAGAAGAAAAAACTCAAAAACAGGCACTGTGATAAAGGTGTGCCAGAATGCTAACAGAATAATAAAGTTCTTTAAATGTTTTGCATATTAAAAAAGAGATATCCACAAAATAAATTGAAAAATGGTTTAATAAATAGAATAAACTAGTAACAGACAACATTAAAAAGTTTCTGAAAAATAAGACTTTATTATATACCAAGCATTATTATAAACAAGATAAAATGCACCCATGTTCTTCACGGTACTTATTACACCATTTTTATGTAAATGGATTAATTGCCATCTCACTTACCTAACTTTTGCTAATCTGGAATAGTCTGTTAAACAACCTTACAAAATGATCCTCTATAATTCCTTACACTATAGGATTAAGGTATATAAACCAATTGTTATAGAATGAGAAGAAAACTAAATTTCAAGATAGAACAGAATCAAGATACAGATAGCAGAGTCTGGAAATCCCAGGTTCTTCCCCAGATTTATCTCCTATGTGACTCCTAGGCAAATCACTTAACCTCTGAGGACCCCTCACAACTCTCCAAAATTAACTTGAGGGTAGTGGGAAAATAGCGAGGAGATAAAGGATGGAGATTACATTGACAATATAGAAGAAATTTCCATATTTGGAAAAAAAGCCAAATCCTTGGTACATTACAAAATGCCTTTATTAATTAGCAAAACTACTAGAATTTCCTGGTTATCCTCTTAGAGGAAAGGGCAGAATACATAGCTATGTTTTGCTCAGGATCTCTCTTCTCAAGTTGCCAGAAGTCCTTTAAGTCCCCTAAAAATAGTGCCTTCACCTACATAAATATCCACTTTAGCCAAAATCTCTAATTTAGAGAATCTGAAGGAATTTAAAAAAAAAAAAATTATCTAATTAGTGCTCAGTCCTGACTCATCCAAATATATGCAGCTACAATCTGTGTATGGCCAAAAGTCATGGAATCCATGAATAACTAAAAGCTATACACTCAATTCTCCAAAATCAGAACTCTAGTTATGTCCATGCCTACAACCTACAGGAATGATGTCACCTGGGAGTGGCTTCTAAGGCAGACTCCTGGGTTTCCACAGAAATAGAATCTTCTGTCTCAGAAGATAGACTATCAAGAAGAGGACCAGCATCCTCCATTTCTAAGTGTTCTGATTTTTCCAGTTCATTGCCCATGCCTGTGTTCTCTTTGGCTTGCAACTCCTGATCTTCCATTTCCAAAGTTTTGTCTGGAGCTTGAGCTGCAACTTCCTCTTCTTCCTTCTGATGTGCAAAGCTACAAATCATGTTGGGTCTGTATGAAAAATCATTGTCCTTGATCTGTAGCCATTCTACACCACCTATTCCAGAAAAGAAATAATTATGCCAAGAAATAGGGATGGGGAAATGAAAAAAGTTATCAATTAGCATTTCCCTCAATTGATAGAATCTTAGACTGATATGCCCAAATAAACATGTCAAGAGAAAACTATAACATTTAACACATTAAGGCATATGATCATGAGTGTTCATCTAAAAATCTTGGAAATGTGAGAGTAAATATGGTGAAAAATTACATAAAGCCAAAAAGAAAAAGAAAATCTTAAAAAAAAAAAAAAAAAAGTGGCTAATCACTTGTCCACTTGTCCAAGTCTGGACATCTGCTAAAACTATCTCTGACAATAATGATCGTCTAGTCATCATATCAAATCATCATCTTGATCATATTTGAGTTCTTTGAAACATGACAGATTCTCCCATGCCCATACTGGATATGCTTTCCTTGCTTAGTTTCTGAAATAAAACATTTTCTCCTGGTTTCCCTATTCCCTCACTCATTACTTTCTTTTTTCCAGCCCTTAAGTTACAATATTATTAGGTTGCCTTTATGCAGATCTAAATCCTAAAGTTCTAGCTTTTGCATTTTTTGTTGTATCCTCATCTTTAGAGTAGTTCCTGATACAGAATAAGCTCTTAATACTTTTTGACTGATTGATATAATGCAAGTTCAAATCACTATTTTCTGAAAATGATGTATACCAACCTATGTTTTCTTCTCCCTCCTTCTTCTCAGTCAGAAGTGTTCTTGTCATACTGAGCTTCTTCATTGTGTGACACTTGTATTTCAGCTCTGTTTTATGGTTACCTTCTGCATCAACTATAAACAAAGTTACCTCAATTACCACAATGTTTTCAATTTCATATGATCTTAACCTGAGAAATCAAGAGTAATTACTTACCTTGGTCAGTATTTTCTTCAAACACAACACAGGTCCCAAGAGTATCTACAGGAAAAGTAGAGGACAATTTATTGAGAAATAAGGTTCTTCTCACTCGGAAAGTCATATAATTAAAAAGAAATGTCTGACAGTGACCTACTCCTACCTTCATATTCCCCCGCAAAGACATAGCTGTCCACTTGAAGAATAGGTCTCTCTGTGTCAATACCCTATGAATTGAACATTATAAAATATAGTCAGAACTAGATTCAACAGGTTATCTAGTGGAAAACCTTTAATGCACACAAACATCCTTCAAGTAAATACTCTAAGAAATGATGTTATTCTAACCATAGATATTTAGGTCCACATAATACTTCTTTGGTGAAGTATTAATTTACTCCATGTAAAGCCAACTCTGAAAGATTAAACTAAAAGAGGGTTAAATAGCTGTCAACATTACCAGTCTATTAAAGGGAGGTATAGTATAAAGGGAGATAATTCACTCAGCAGCAAATAGTCAATAAACATTTATTAAGTCCCTACAATTGCCATGCATTGTGTTAAATTCTAGGGATACAAAAAAGAGGCAAAAGGCATTTCCTGTCCTCAAAGAACTCACAATTAATTGGGGAAATAAATAAGCAAATAAATATGTTCAAACAAAGTATAGACAGGATAAATAGGAAATCAGCAAGAGAGTTTGAAAAAGGCTTCTTGGGGGCAGCTAGGTGGTGCAGTGGATAGAGCACCAGCCTTGAATTCAGGAGGACCTGAATTCAAATCTGGTCTCAGACACTTAAGAATTCCTAGCTGTGTGATCCTGGGCAAGTCACTTAACCCCAGCCTCAAAAAAAAGAAAAAAAAAAAAAAAGAAATCTCTTGAGAAAGGCTTCTTGTAGAAGAAGGAATTTTAGCTGGGAATTAAAGGAGACCATAGAAGCCAAAAAGCAGAGATGAGGAGGGAAGAGTGTTTTAAGCAAGGGGAATAGCCAGAGAAAATTCCCACATGTAAGGGCCCTTTAAATGGGCGGACACAGTGCATCGGGAGATTGAGGCCCGGAAATAATTTCTGTGGATATTAGGACTGCCCTTGGGCGGGATCCTGGCCATATTGAGAT
Source organism: Sminthopsis crassicaudata (assembly GCF_048593235.1). Classification (NCBI taxonomy): domain Eukaryota; kingdom Metazoa; phylum Chordata; class Mammalia; order Dasyuromorphia; family Dasyuridae; genus Sminthopsis; species Sminthopsis crassicaudata. The sequence goes on from NC_133620.1 coordinate 193,466,736, forward strand.
AGTTTCGTAATGGGTGACTCTCTCACTGATTGGCTGTGTATGTGACCTCACAGGCCCTATGTAAGCCCACTGCAGGCAGCAACCGCCCTCTTTAACCTCCTGCTGTTCACCCTGGCTCCCCAGCCTGGGTGGCCAAGCCAAGATGGGTAGCCAAAAGAGGTAAGGGTTTTGGTAGTGAACACATGGGTCTTCTGACCAGGTGTTCACTTGGGAACCAACAAGTCAGGGCATCAGTTAGGGCATTATGTGAGTAGGTATAATAAAGGCTTTTAAGATTACACGTGGTTGTTCTTGAGTGCGCTACCGGTTATTAAGCTATAGATTCAAGAGATTGTGGCCAGAGACCTTAGAAGGCCTCAGAGGAGGCGAGCCGGGTAGAGTTCACACTGCAGAGGACAGTGGTCAAAGGTACTCTGGTGGGTCTAGGACAGACTAGTAATTGTAACTGCCAGGAGAGCACGTTACACCCACACATCTTTTCCTACTACCCATTCTTCTCCATGTTTATCTGTTTCTCATTCTCTTCATGTATCTATCCTCCCCCCATTACTCCTCTTCAGTAGCAACTATGTGCATTTTATATTTTTCTATTCTTCATATAAATTGTATTTGCTATTCTAACTGTAAAAGGGCAGAACACTAAATATTTTATACTTTTCTTAAATAAAATTCTGACACATGGCTCTCAAATAATTTTGAGGTTAGTAGATGGAGAAAAGGATTTGCCTCGGAGAAAAAAATGAGTGACAACTCACTCAGTAGCAAATAGTCACTAAAACCTAAAACTTGCTTGCCCTGTCTTAAATCATCTGATATGGATAATTGTTCATTTTAAAGATCTATAGGAAAAGAAAGTCCACAACTTGGGTATTTAATCATGCTTTATAGTGATTTACTATTTTAAGAATAATTATAATCTCCCACCATTTTACATAGCAACTGTCACACTTAACACAGAAATTACCTTTAAACAAAATCTAGGGACAAATATAAATATTTAGCAGACAAAGTCTTTGTGATCACTACAGCTTACATCTATGCAGTTCAAATCCTTCTTTAGTCACTTACTATATTGGTATGACGATGACCAAGTCATTTCACCTCTGAACTTAAATTTTCCCATCTACAAAATGATGATGCTAAGAGCGCCCCCCTCCCAGAGCTGCTGAAGATACAATGAGATGAAAATTGTAAACCACTTCTCAAACCTTAATGTGAGTTACTGTTATCATACCTAATGGTGTACCAAATGCTTTCCTGACAAAGTTCCTGCGATACAGAATTCAGAACAAATATGAATTCTTATTCCATTCTGCAGAAGAGGAAAGTGAAGTTCAAAAAATTGTGACTTTCCCCAAACTCAGAACCAGGACTCAAACCTCAGTTTACTGAATTGAAGTTGTATTCTTTTTTCTTTTTCCTATATTCTTCAGTTAATAAGAATTTAATCCTGCTTTTAATTTAGGAATAGTTTAAGTAAACGGCAAAATGTCAAACACTCACCAAAATCTTGCATTTGTTTCCACATCTTGTTAAAAACTCTGAATCAATAATGCCGGATAATTCCACCATGACCAATTGCTCCTGGAGGGGAAAAGGAAAAGGTGTTAAAAGCTATCAGTTGACAAAGTAGATTCCTATTTTAAAGAACCACTGAATAAATTCTGCACATTAATGCAATGGAATATTACTATGCTGTAAGAAATATCAAACACCAATACAATAAAATAATATACACAACTACAAAAATGTAAATGAAAAAACTAAAGAGTAACTAGGATGAATATTACAGAATTATGAAAAACAAGTAGTCACAAAGAAGAGGTATAAGAAGATATCTCCCTCCATTCTTGCAGAACCAGGAAATCCTAACCACGAAACATTAAATATGTGTATATATATATATATATATATATATATATATATTTTTTTTTTTTTTAATTATAGATTTTTATTGACAAAACATATCCATGGGTAAATTTTCAACATTGACCCTTGCAAAAACTTCTGTTCCAACTTTTCCCCCTCTTCCCTCCACCCTGTCCAGTCTCCTAGATGGCAGGCAGCCTCATACATATTAAACATGTTAAAGTATATCTTAAATACAATATATGTGTACATATTTGTACAGTTCTCCTGTTGCACAAGAAAAATTGGATTCAGAAGGTAAAAAAAACAAAAATGCAAGTAGTCCACATTCATTTCCCAGTGTTCTTTCTCTGGGTGTAGTTGGCTCTGTTCATCATTGATCAATTGGAACTGAATTGGATCTTCTCTTTGTCGAAGATATCCACTTACATCAGAATTGATCATCATACAGTGTTGTTGTTGAAGTGTTTAATGATCTCCTGGTCCTGCTCATTTCACTCAGCATCAGTTCATGTCTCTCCAGGCCTCTCTGTATTCATCCTGCTGGTCATTGTACAGAGCAATAATATTCTATAACATTCATATACCAAAATTTACCCAGCCATTCTCCAATTAATGGGCATCCATTCAATTTCCAATTACATATATTTTCAAATGTTTTTGACATACCAATGGATTTTATTAATTTTTTTTCTTCTTCCTCTTGATAGTTTTTTTCCCTTTAAAAATATTCTTTGCTATATAGGATGTCCTTCTGAGACAGAGGAGGTGAAAAAATACTGGAAGAAATTTAGTTGATGTAAAAACAAAGCTATCACAAATTCTTTTTAGAAAGCTTACCACATAAGTACAGGAAAGCACTTTTGAGCGGTAGAGCTCTGCCATTCACTATGTATGTAACTTCCTCTATACAACAGACAAAAATTCAGTCCTAAGAAAACAAATCTGACCATGTCACCCTCTTTAAGCTTCAGTGACTCCCTACTGCCTTCAGGATTTAAAAAAAAAAAAAAAAATCAAACTTCTCTGGCATTTGAAGCCCTTCACAATCCAGCTCCAATATTTTTATATCAATTTCTCTATACTATCCTTCACTCATTCCTATTCTTGCCATTCCTTCTCCCAGCTTTATATCCTTACACCAGTTCTTGAAATTAACAAGCATTTATTTAGCATCTATTTATTAAGGATTGTAAATGCTAGGGGCTCTGTACAAAGACAAAAATAGTCCTTGCTCTCCAGGGATGTCTAATGGACAACATGCAGAAACCTAGTTGCAAACAAGATATATGATAAACTGCAGAAACCTTAAAAGGAAGATCCTAGAATTATAAGAATTGAAAAAGGTGGGGCTTTAGCTGAGTCTTGAAGAGAAGTCAGGGAGTCCAGTCAAGAGAACAGCTTGTGAAAATGTCTGAGAAGAAAAGTATAATAAGACTAGTGTCACTGAATCTCAGACTTCTTGGGAAAATAAGGAGTAAGACTGGAAAAGTGGTTGGGTTATGAAGGACATTTTTATTACAGGGATCAAACCTGTTCTTTAGGAAGATCATTTTGATAGCCTATTTAAAGCAGGGAGATGAATCAGATGGGGTAGTCCAAATGTGAGGAGATTCAGAGCTGTACCAAAGTGGTACAAAGAGAAGGGGGGCATGTACTGGAGATGTTACAAAGGTAGATTCCACAAGACTTAGCCAAATATTGGAAATGGGAGAGGAGCAAAAGCCAAGGATACCTAAGTTGCCAGCCTGGGTGACTGGGAGGATGTGATATCCTTAACAGTAATAAGGAAATAGGAAGAAGAATGGGTTTAGGGAAACATGAAGAATTCAGTTTGGACAAGTTAAACTTAACATTTCTAGGGGGGGCATCTAGGTAGCGCAGTGGATAGAGCACCAGCCTTGAATTCAAATCTGGTCTCAGACACTTAACACTTCCTAGCTGTGTGACCCTGGGCAAGTCACTTAACCCCAGCCTCAGGGAAAAACAAAAACAAAAACAAAAACAAAAAAGCAAAAAAACCATTTCTATGGAAATCTAGTTTGGGGTATCCAATAGCAGTTAGAAAAGTTTTCTTTACTTATCTCTCCCCAATTAGATAGTACAGCAGATACAGCATTTGGCTTGGAGTCAGGAAGACCCATATTCAAATCCAGCCTCAGACACTTACTATCTGACTGTTCACTTAACCCTGTTTGCCTCAGTTTTCTCATCTGTAAAATAATCTGGGAAAATGGCAGACCACTCCAGTATCTCTGCCAAGAAAACCTCAAAAAAAACAAAGAGTGGAACACAATTGAACCTCTCCAATTAGATTCCTAGTTACATTTAAAGCTCAGCTCATAATTCTTCCTATAAGAGGCTTTTCCTGACTTCAAGTTGCATTGATCCCATATACAGAATTTTACAATTTTATTTATCTTTGGATGTTTTCTGTTTTCTAGAATGTAATCTTCTTGAAGGCAGAGACTCTCGAATTTCCCTCTTTATATCTTCAGAATCTAGGAAAGTTCCTGGCACATAGTTATCACTTATCATGCTTATTGTCTTGACCTGACTGGAAGCCAATTACATCAATGTACAGGATAGAGTACACAATTTGAAACTATAGGTCTGAGATTAAAATCTATGTCACTTTCTGTGTGACTTGCCAAGTCACTTAGCAACTCCAGCCCTCATCAGTAAAAAAAAGTTTTTACCTGGGTAATTCCTGAGAAACCTTTTAGTTCTAATAATCTTCATAACTTTCCCATGGATTTTATCAGAAAATTAAAGAAAAAGTCATCATAATTCTACACACCACATATTTTCATATCAAATTAAATTCTAAGCAGTATGACCTTACAATAATTTCACTGTGACTTTTGCCTTTTGATTACAAATGCACATTTAGGACAAAGTATTAGGTGCAATTGGAAAGGATGATGAATGGAAGTCAGGAGATCTGCACTAGGGTTTTTTTATTGGCTAGTTGTATGTCCTAATCAAATCATTAAAAAAAAAAAAAATTAACCAGGAGATCATTATACATTTCAACAATACTGTATGAGGATGTATTCTGATGGAAGTGGATATCTTCAACATAGAGAAGATCTAATTCAGTTCCAGTTGATCAATGATGGACAGAATCAGCTACAGCCAGAGAAGGAACACTGGGAAATGAGTGTAAACTGTTTGCATTTTTGTTTTTCTTCCCAGGTTATTTTTACCTTCTGAATCCAATTCTTCCAGTGCAACAAGAAATTCAGTTCAGCGTACATATATTGTATCTAGGATATACTATAACATATTTAACATGTATGGGACTGGCTGTCATTAGGGGAGTGGGTGGAGGGAAAGAGGGAAAATTTGGAACAGAAGTGAGTGAAAGGTGGGGCAGCTAGGTGGCGCAGTGGATAGAGCATCAGCCTTGAATTCAGGAGGACCAGAGTTCAAATCTGGTCTCAGACACTTAACACTGCCTAGCTGTGTGACCCTGGGCAAGTCACTTAACCCCAGCCTCTGGGGGGAAAAAAAAAAAAGAAGTGAGTGCAAGGGAAAATGTTGTAAAAAATCACCCATGCATTAGTTGTCAAAAAAAAAAAGTTATGATTATAAAATTAATTTTAAAAAATTATTTTTATCTGTAAAAAATAAGTTTAGATTAGTATTTCTCAAAATGTTTTGCAAAATGTGTCCCTATAGCTGTAAATGGAAGGGTTTCTTGAAAACACCCTTGATGCTGGTCATGTTTTTCCAAGGGAAAAATAAATTTTAAAATTTTCATTCTAAGCAAATGAATCAAGTTTCTAAAACATTATATTGCACTGCAGCATTAAGTTCTGACAGATCCAGGCAGGGAAAACATGTGGGCTGCTTTCATAGCCAGACGTAAGGACAGTAACACTGGTACCTAAGACTTTTAAGAGGCAGAAAAAGGGAGTCCGCTCTTAAGCTGATTTTCTAAGGGTGCGTTTCATAAGGGCGGATAATGACAACAAACATGAACTTGGAGCTATATCAAGGTTTCTTAAACTTTTTCCACTTTCCACCCAAGAAATGTTTATAAGACTCCGGGTATGTAGGTATACAAACCAAACGTTTACCGATAATAAATCATTATTTACTACCGCCACATGCAAGGATCTCCGTGACCATGATCACACAGAAATTTCTAGATATTTTGCAAGGGTGAATGTTGAAAACTGTTTTTGCATGTGCTTGGAAAAGAAAAAGGCATGCAACAACAAGGCGATGTGCTGATTAATTCTAACGGGGGTGGCTTTTTTCAACAATGAGGTGATTCAGGCCAATCCCGAGTCCTGGGAAGAACCTTTATCCTGGGAGGCCCGACCTGCACACGCAGCCTGGCCGCCACTCCCGGGGCTGTTAAAGGCAGCCAGCCAGGAGTATCCCGGGCAGTGCCGGCCCCGTCAAACGGTCCCGCATCGGCGACGGAGACGAACGAGGCGGTAAGGGTTTTGTCTCAGGGCCGTGGGTCCTCTCCCTCTGACTCTCCCTAGAGTGGGCGCCTGGAGGTGGGGACAGGCAGCGCAGTGGTATACAGTCGTTTCCCAATCGCGTCCGACTCTTCTCGACTCTGGCCACTTACCTCTTCTTCGTCATCCTCCTCCTCTTCGCGCCCGGAAGCTCGCTCACGCAGGGCGGCAGCAGCCATCGTCCTCGGGCTTGGGGCTTGAATCGCTCCCCCCCCCCCCCCCAGCTCTCCCCACTAGTGTCACGTGATCGAGTCAGGCCTTTCCCCCCTCCCTCTCCGGAGCCTCCATCTTGTGGGCGGACTGCCGAAGAGCAACTTCCGTGTTCTTAGGTTCCGGTTCCGTCTTTTCCGTCTAAAGAATCCTCCCCGCCTTCCACCCGAGCAGAACCGACCCTGCGGGGCAGGATGCTCGTGAGTTCTCCTCGAGTTTCTCTCCCACTTTAACTCTTTACACCAGGCCTGAGGCGGGCAGTGTTTGCTGATCGGACTGGCCGAGCACAGCCCCTGCCGAGAATACGTGAACTGAGCAAGCGTGAATTAAGTGTCTCCCTCGGGCCTGGGGAACTAGTCTAACTTGTTAGTCACGGCAGCAACCATTTATTGAGCACCTACTGTGTGCGGGGAAGGCAAAAATAGGGTTTCATACAACCTAGACTGTATACAATTAGCCACATGGGGAAAGCACGGTGGCGAAAGAAAGAGCGGAGGTCGAGAAGTCTGAGGGGTGAAGCCAAAGCTTGGGATCGTATAGTTTAGTCCCCGTCATGGATTCGAATCCCGAACTTCTCGCTGCCCCCCCCCCATTCCCTCAAGTCAAGTAGCTTTTATTAATTGTCGGACTCTTCTAATCGCTTGGATTGCCCCCCTCCTCCAAGCAAGGGAAATGGTCTCTCCCCTGGTCCCCGGATCACGTGGGATGCCTCGAAAGGGAGACGAGGTGAATCTAGGGAGAGAAAAAAAAGACTTGATATTTAGAACAACCAAAATAGAAATAACGTAAAGTGCTTTATAAATGCTGATAATTAGTCATCGTTACTTCCCAAATGGCCACTGACAGAAAGTGGAGAAAAAATGGCGTGTCCTTGCTTACAATGGTTTACAATCCTAGGGAGTCCAGAGGAGTCCGCGCCTAGATTAGAATAAGACAGGCTGTCCCATGAGGGCCCAAAACTAGGTCCCGATAAAATGCTCTGGAACTACTGTAAAGTTGTAGCCATTTTCAGCGAGGGGGTTAGGGAATACTTCATAGAGGAGACAGCACCTGAACTGGGCTAACAGCTTTCTGTCTGCTGAATAGTCTAACAAGGATATTAAAAGAAAAAAAAAAAAAAAAGGCATCCTTTTCCTAAATGACTGAAAATTGGCACTCTTTCAGTTTTACATTCAATTCATGGCAACGCCATTCCGGATGAGATTTTAGATCCTGAGATACAAAGCAAACCGAGTGAAGAAAGTCACTTCAATTTGGACCAAATTTCTAGTAAACAAAGTGTTTATATCTGGAGCTATAAAACAAATGAAAAAGATAATCCTCTTAGAGGATAATCACCTACTCCAACCTGGGGTAATACAATCCCAGTATCTGAGAAATGGAATTGTTGTTTAAAACTGTGTGCTAAACTCTGCCACTAGGAGGAGCCACGTGAATGAAAAATAACGGTAAACCTGCTTTTAAAGCGCTTAAAAACTGAGATATGTGCAGATGTAGTTCATGTGAAATCATTTCCATGGGGTGGACAGACAGATGATTAATTGGCTTTAACTGTTAGGATCAAACAGGGGCAGCTAAGTGGTGCAGTGATAGAGCACCAGCCTTGAATTCAGGAGGACCTGAGTTCAAATCTGGTCTCAGACACTTAACACGTCCTAGCTGTGTGACCCTGGGCAAGTCACTTAACCCCAGCCTCAAAAAAAAAAAAAAGAAACGGATCAAACAAAGCAAAACAAAACAGCAAACCTCTTGCCCACCTATCTGGTAACGTTATATCCTGAATTTAGTTAGACTGTTTTATAGATGTAGACTTCTAACCAGAACAAAATCTTTCAATTTGTTAGGGAACTTGGGTTCTACTGACTTAATGTTCAAGAACACAGGCTCTTTTTCTAGATAAGATAAAGCACTGGCATGGGACTTTAGTGAAGAGCAGTTCATCACTTTATTTTGTGTAATAAATAAAGCATTACCTATAATTACCTTTAAATGAATGTTAACATTTCATCTTAAAACCAGCAACATTTATATATCTCTTATTCAATCTACAGATATCAATATTTCATCATAAAATGAAATCAAATGAGATATGGTACTTTGTAAATATTAAATCACTCTATGAATGCCAGCTATTATTAATTTTAACAAGTGTCAGTGCCATAGTTTGACGAGCTAATATTGAGAGCTAAAAAGTAAATATAGGAGTGGATGCAAAATTATTTAACTCAAATTTTCTAATGCTAAAGCAGTGTTTCCTCAAATGTAATTTGGAGGATTTTCAAGAGTTGGAACTCATTGTCTGGAAAATGATCAAGGCTTAGAGCACTATTAATGAGTGAAAATGTTGCAAGTTGAAGACTGGAGACTATGGAATTAGTAATGAGATATTCTAAGAGTTATTTAGAAGTATTTGCATTAGCTCTATATTGCAAATTAAGACTATAAATTGGAGAAGCTGTCAGTCTGCATCAGTGAAGCATCCAAATTGGGAGTTTCCAAAATAGATTAAATCTCAGCAGTAAACAGCTTCTCCCCCACCCCCTTCCTCCCCCACCTCCACCAAAAAAAAGGAAAATTACTAATCAATCCCATAAGCAACCAAATCTCTAAAACTATGATTTGCAGGACAATTGCCTAATCTGCATTCCCTGAGGAAATCTCAGTAGGAATTTCCCTACACCAATGAAATCACTGGGACACCATGATTATTACTACATATTTTAGGGATATATAATTATTTATCCATGAGCAAAAAAGGACTACCCAGAAATACTTTAATTAAGGAAAAGAGAAAATCATCACTAATGTCAAGATTAATTCTGTTTTAGGAATTTTTTTTAATGGTATTCTTGATAGCTTTAAAAATGAGAAACATAAGACAACACTGCTTTTTAACATGTGGGACCTTAAGCAAGTCAGTTAACTTCTTTTGAACAGGACCAGGAGATCATTATACACTTCAACAACAATACTATATGATGATCAATTCTGATGGACGTGGACATCTTCAACAGTGAGATGAATCAAATCAGTTCCAATAGAGCAGTATGAACTGAACCAGCTATACTCAGCGGAAGAATAATGACTATTTTTGTCTGCCTGCATTTTTAAATTTCCTTCACAGGTTAATTGTACACTATTTCAAAGTCTGATTCTTTTCGTACAGCAAAATAACTATGGACATATATACATATAGTGTATTTAACATATACCTTAACATATTTAACATGTATTGGTCAACCAGCCATCTGGGGAGGGGGTGGGGAGGAGGAGAAAAATTGGAACAAAAGCTTTTGCAATGTCAATGCTAAAAAATTATCCATGCATATGTCTTGTAAATAAAAAGCTATAATAAAAAATGTTTTATTTTAAATTTTGAATAAATAATTTACATTCTAAAATGGGGAGTTGTTTTATATGTTTCCTCAGAACCCTAGTATCATCACTTTGGTATGGTATGATGCTGAAGAAATTGAGCAAGATAGAGATTAGAGAGTATTTAATAATTTATAAATGGAGAGATATTCTGGGACCAAAGTGGATCCATGATTTGGTCCCAGGGCTGAATGAGATTATCCTCTCCAAGAATCCAGCAAACAATATGAGTTCTCAAAGCCATATATATACATATATATATATAAATAAGATGAGGTGAGATCTTTCAAGACAGTTGTGAAAATCGAGTAAGGCTTCATCTACTTCAGAGTTCGAGTAGGCCTGAAGGACTCTGAAGTTCGAGCAAAGGGCATTGCCTTCCCCTCCTATGACATCTCCCTATTTCATCCAAATATGGGCAACTATGTACTTATTGGTCAAGTTCAATTTCATGGGTAGATCTCACGTTTAGAATGTAAGACTCTCAGCCAATGAGGATGAGGGTCAGTGGTGGGAGGGGGCGTATTGCGTTAGGGATTAAAGGTGCTGTCCTGCCCACAGAAGGTGCTTCCTCTCTTAGGTAGTCTACTCAAAGAGTGGGACGCCCTTCTCGCGAGAATGTACAATAAACTTTGCTTTTCTCTAGAGCTCTCTCCAGCTTTTTTATTAAATGGTGACCCCTCACCATTTCCGTACCCCACACACACACACATATATATATATATATATATATATATATGCATCTGAGCCGTGTGTGTGTGTGTGTGTATATATATATATACATATACACACACACATGGCTCAGATGCAGGTAGACTGAGGCAGGGGCAGAGTCAGGGTGCTGAGATCGGGAATGGGATTCTGACAGGGTGTGATGAGCCTCTGGAGATAGGGTTGACATAATCAGGAGGTGGGGAGAGGCATCTGGATAACACCATATCTGATATTCTAATAGTTTGAGATGGTGAGAGGCATTCTGATTTCTAAAACATAAGATCTTTTATCCTTATCAAGTATTCTGATAAAGAGGGAGGGGAGGTTTTACAGAACTGAGGAGCAGGGAAGGACTGAGAATAATTAGAGAAACTGAGTCAGGACAATAAAAGAGAACTGGTATAACATTCCACACTCTTCTGAATATTCAAATCATTGAATTACCTTCCTCTAGAAGGTCTCAGCACTATAATTTTTTACCAATCCTATGTAAAGCAAATAAACCAAAACTAAAACTAGAAAAATGTCAGCCCTGGGACCAAACCATGGATCCATTTGGTCCCAGTAAATCTCTCCATTAAGTAAATTATTAAATTGTTCTCTAATCTCTATCCTGCCTCAGTTTCTCTGCCATTACAAGCTTTATATTCAAACTCAAGATCTTTATTGAGCTGCTCTCTCTCTACATCTTTTTTCTAAATTTTCTATTTTAATGTCAAAAAATACTAACATAATATATAATTAAAAAAACCATACAAAAGATAGCTTCAGCAGGCATTACATAGATAGCATAACATGTAATTAAACTAATCATGTTATCCAGATTGTGAAAAGAACATTCCACAGCAAATAAAAGAGATCCAGATTTTAGTTTTATGTCTGCCCCAAGTTAGCTGTGTGATAGTCTTTTGAGTTACTTAATTTCTGTGGGGCCTTATCTGGAAAATAAAAGGATTGATTAGATGATCTCTAAGAGTCCTCATTGCTCTCTTGAATCCCATCTATCTAAATTTAATTATTATCCTTTTATGAGGTTAAGATAATGAGAGAGACTAGCCAAGAGGTTCTTTTAAATATCTCCCTAACATCTTGTTCATCCCTGGGAGTTACAAGTATCACATACTTGAAATGAGCAAGAAGAGCTAGATATTAGTCTATAAATTTAGAGCTCATATTTTGGTCAGAAAAGACAATATATACATAAGTAATGATATATAGGAAAAATGCAAAGCAAATCATCATAACCTGTTCTATTTTATTGGACCAACCACTCTAACTTTTTAAAGTCATTTCTTACCTATTCTCAATATAGTTCTGCTTCAGTCAAGAAAACCTGCTGTCCTTTGGAGTCATTCTGTTAATTTTGTTCCTTGATAGCATTTGTTCTTATCAGGAACAACTAACTTCATTCCATTTTCCATAGATTTCATATATACTAATTCCTTCCAGAAAGAATTAAAGGTTTGCCTTTTCTAGAAATCTTTCTTCTTAGATTCATAAAACTATAGGCAGAAGTATAAGGTATCTTAAAATTTATCTAGTCCACCCATCTCATTTTACAAATGAGAAAAATGAGATAAGATCTTTGAGGAAAGATGAGAGAATTAACAAAGATCAAACAAGTAGTAAAATGCAAAGCCAGCTCTCAAACTAATATAATCCAGCTCCAAATGCAGATCTCTTTCTACATGAGATAATATTTGTAAAGCATTTAACACTTTGCCTGGGCCGTAGTAAGTACTAAATAAATGCTTGTTTTCTTCCCCTTATCATTCTCCACTATGCTGCATCTCTTAAGTGTACAAATAAAAGGGTTTCCTTTGACAAGAAGTATCCCTTATCCTTCAGAGACAAGTAAAAAAATTGATTCTTTATACCTCCTCTAGTACAGATGAATCTTGAAACATGAAGGGAAAAAAATGAAAGATCTTGTGATGAAAATCTCAATTTTCTCAGTAAAGTAGGGATTGAGAATATGTGCAGAGAAAAAAAGGAACATAAAGGAATGTTACAACAGCCACTAAGAGGAAAAGGGAGACTAAAAAGAATGCCTGTACCAGTAAGAGCAGAAGTAAGATTGCATAATATGAATTTTAGTAGGCCTAATTAGTATGGTAGTATGACTTTCTCCAGCTGCTTTCATTAGCAAGGTAGGAGGAAATGTGGCAATTAAAAAAGTTTGAGACATAGTTTCTGGATAACTTATTCATTTTCTAAACAAGGGCAACATGTTATTAATGAAAGGGTAATTTGGTTGTCTGTCTTAGACTAAGGCTCATAGTTTATACACCCTTCCAAGAGTAGTTTTTAAGAGATGCTAATCAATTCTGAATGTTTAACACAATGGGAGGTGGGTTATATTAAAATTCGTATTTTAGAATATATGTCTTAAGTGATTCAAATCTTGGTCAAAGAGATATCAATTTCTATATCACCTTTCTTGACTGAAAGGGACTTTTCCCAGAACCATCTGAGCAAACACATTGGTCAGGAATGTACCCTTTAGCATAGACTTTTATTGTATGATTAGATCTTGGCCTGAGTAAAACTTTAAGAGAGGTTTATCACACAGGCTGGTTTCCTCTGGATCAGGAAGCAGAAAAGGGGGAAACCTTGGTCCTAATGCAATAATTAGTTATTAGAGGAGGAAACTATTCATTTCTCACAGAAAGAAGGTAGATGGTACAAGTGATTCACCTCAAGGATTCTTCTGGATGGTTGAGAACAATGTATGTTAAGAGACCAAATATGCTAGAATATATCCTAAATATGTTAGAGACTGAAAAGCAGAAGGTAAGGTCAAAGGAGAGGTGACAGACTAGGATAAAATAAGGAAGCAAATAAGGAACTAGAGTTTTTAATGAAACTGAAAAAATAAGGTTAGAAAGAGTGAGGCTGAAGGAGACAGAGAATGTCAGGTTATTAAGGCATTCTCCAGTTGATAAATGGTCAAAGGATATGAATAGACAATTTTCAGATGAAGAAATTAAAATTATTTCTAATCGTATGAGAACTTGCTCTAAATCACTGTTGATCAGAGAAATGCAAATTAAAACAACTTAGAGATACCACTATATACCTGTCAGATTGGTTAAGATGACAGGAAAAGATAAAGACCAAAGTTGGAGGGGATGTGAGAAAACTGGGATACTAATACATTGTTGGTAGATCTGTGAATGGATCCAGCCATTCTGGAGAGCAGTCTAGAACTATGTTGAAAAAAATTATGAAACTCTGTGTACCCTTTGATCCAGCAGTGTTACTACTGGGCTTACATCCCAAAGAGATCTTAGAGGAGGGAAAGGGACCTGTATGTGCCAAAATGTTTGTGGCAGCCCTCTTTGTAGTGGCCAGAAACTGGAAACTGAATGGATGTCCATCGATTGGAGAATGGCTGAATAAATTGTGGTATATGAATATTATGGAATATTATTGTTCTATAAGAAATGACCAGCAGAGCAAGAGATACAAAGAGAGATTCCATTCAAAATAACTGTCGATGGTATAAAATATTTGGGAAATAATCTACCAAAGGAAAGTCAGGAATTATATGAGCAAAATTACAAAACACTTGCCACAAAAATAAAGTCAGATTTAAATAATTGGAAAGACATTAAGTGCTCTTGGATAGGCCTAGCGAATATAATTAAGATGACAATACTCCCTAAACTAATCTATTTATTTAGTGCTATACCAATCAGACTCCCAAGAAACTATTTTAATGACCTAGAAAAAATAACAACAAAATTCATATGGAAGAACAAAAGGTTGAGAATTTCAAGGGAAGTAATGAAAAAAAAATCAAATGAAGGTGGTCTAGCTGTACCTGACCTAGAACTATATTATAAAGCAATGGTCACCAAAACCATCTGTTACTGGCTAAGAAATAGACTAGTTGATCAGTGGAATACGTTAGGTTCACAGGGCAAGATAGTGAATAAAAATAGCAATCTAGTGCTTGACAAACCCAAAGATCGCAACTTCTGGGATAAAAATTCATTATTTGGCAAAAACTTCTGGGAAAATTGGAAATTAGTAAAGCAGAAACTAGGCATGGACCCACATTTAACACCACATACTAAGATAAGATCAAAATAGGTCCAAGATTTAGGCATAAAGAACGAGATCATAATTAAATTAAAAGAACATAGGATAGTTTACTTCTTAGACTTGTGGAGAAGGAAGGAATTTGTGTCCAAAGGAGAACTAGAGATCCTTATTGATCACAAAATAGAAAATTTTGATTACATCAAATTAAAAAGCTTTTGCAGAAACAAAACTAATGCAAACAAGATTAGAAGAGAAGTAACAAATTGGGAAAACATTTTTATAGTTAAAGGTTCTGATAAAGGCTTCATCTCCAAGATATACAGAGAATTGACTTTAATTTATAAGAAATCAAGCCATTCTCCAATTGATAAATGGAGAACAGACAATTTTCAGATGATGAAATTGAAACTATTTCCACTCATATGAAAGAATGTTCCAAATCACTATTGATCAGAGAAATGCAAATTAAGACAACTCTGAGATACCACTACACACTTGTCAGATTGGCTAAGATGACAGGAACAAATAATGATGAATGTTGGAGGGGCTGTGGAAAAACTGGGATACTGATGCATTCATTGTTGGTGGAGTTGTGAAAGAATCCAGCCATTCTGGAGAGCAATCTGGAATTATGCCCAAAAAGTTATCAAACTGTGCATGCCCTTTGATCCAGCAGTGCTATTACTGGGCTTATATCCCAAGGAAATACTAAAGAAGGGAAAGGGACCTGTATGTGCCAAAATGTTTGTGGCAGCCCTTTTTGTAATGGCTAGAAACTGGAAAATGAATGGATGTCCATCAATTGAAGAATGGTTGGGAAATTATGGTATATGAATGTTATGGAATATTATTGTTCTATAAGAAATGACCAACAGGAGGAATACAGTGAGGCTTGGAGATACTTATATCAACTGATGCTGAGTGAAATGAGTAGAACTAGGGGATCATTATACACTTCAACAATGATACTGTATGAGGATGTATTCTGATGGAAGTGGATATCTTCAACATAGAGAAGAGCTAATCCAATTCCAATTGATTAATGATGGACAGAATCAGCTACACCCAGAAAAGGAACACTGGGAAATGAGTGAAAATTGTTAGCATTTTTGTTTTTCTTCCCGGGTTATTTTTACCTTCTGAATCCAATTCTTCCTTTGCAACAACAACAACAAAATTCGGTTCTGCAGATATATATTGTACCTATGATATACTATAACATATTTAATATGTATGGGAATGCCAGCCATCTAGGGGAGGGAGTGGAGAGAATTAGGGGAAAATTTTGAACAGAAGGGAGTACAAGGGATAATGCTGTAAAAAATCTTATAATTATAAAATTAATTAAAAAAAAAAAAAGGAAAAAAGAAACAAACCTAAAAAAAAAAAAAAAGAAATGACCAGCAGGATGATTTCAGAGAGGCTTGGAGAGACTTACATGAACTGGTGCAAAGTGAAATGAGCAGAACCAGGAGAGGAGATCATTGTACACAGCAACATCAATATTATATAACAATCAATTCTGATGAATGTGACTCTTTCCAACAAAGAGATAATTGATGCCAATTCCAATGATCTTGTGATGAAGAGAGCCATCTACACCCAGAGAGAAAACTGTGGAAACTAAATGTGGATCACAACATAACATTCTCACTCTTTTTTTTTTTTTTTAGAATTTTTTTTCCACAGTATATATGCATGAGTAATTTTTTTTCATAATATTATCCCTTGTATTAATTTTTCCAAATTATCCCCCCCCTCCCTCCACTCCCTCCCCCCAATGGCAGGCAATCCCATACATTTTACATGTGTTACAATATAACCTAGATACAATATATGTGTGTAAATACCATTTTCTTGTTGCACATTAAGTATTAGATTCCGAAGGTATAAGTAACCTGGGTAGATAGACAGTAGTACTAACAATTTACATTCACTTCCCAGTGTTCCATCTCTGGGTGTAGCTACCTCTGTCCATCATTGATCAACTGGAAGTGAGTTGGATCTTCTTTATGTTGAAGATTTCCACTTCCATCAGAATACATCTTCATACAGCATTGAAGTGTACAGCGATCTTCTGGTTCTATTCATTTCACTCAGCATCAGTTGATGTAAGTCTCTCCAAGCCTCTCTGTATTCCTCTTGCTGGTCATTTCTTACAGAGCAATAATATTCCATAACCTTCATATACCATAATTTACCCAACCATTCTCCAATTGATGGACATCCATTCATCTTCCAGTTTCTAGCCACTACGAAAAAAGCTGCCACAAACATTTTGGCACATACAGGTCCCTTTCCCCTCCTCAGTATTTTTTTGGGATATAAGCCCAATAGCAGCAATGCTGGATCAAAGGGTATGCACAGTTTGATAACTTTTTGGGCATAGTTCTAAATTGCTCTTCAGAATGGCTGGATTCTTTCACAACTCCACCAACAATGTATTAGTGTCCCAGTTTTCCCACATCCCCTCCAACATTCATCATTATTTGTTCCTGTCATCTTAGCCAATCTGACAGGTGTGTAGTGGTATCTCAGAATATAACATTCTCACTCTTTTTGTAGTTGCTTCCTTGCATTTTGTTTTCTTACTCATTTACATTCTTTTTTAAATCTTATTTCTCTTATGCAGCAAGAGAACTGTATAAATATGTTTGGATTTAACAGATTTTAATATGTTTTAACATATATTGAATTGCTTGCCATCTAGAAGAGGAGGTGGAGGGAAGGAGGAGAAAATCTGAAATACAAGGTTGTGTAAGGATCAATGTCAACTTATGTTTTGAAAATAAAAACTTTATTTAAAAAAAAGAATGTCAGGGTATTATGATCAAAGAGAGGATTTCACAGTTTAAACTCATGTAGGTGGCACAACTACAAGTGATACTAATTTCTGAAGTATCATTGCTGTGGTTTTCTGAGGTAGACTGAAGTTGTAGGTCATGAGAATGCAGGTTCATAAAATGCAAGGCTAGGGAGTTGAAGGAATATCAGTGCATTTACCAAAGTCCCCACCTTTGAGGGCAGGAGTTGGGAAAATAAGGAGCCAGAAACTAAACTCCTTGAGAAAAGAGGTAGATCGTAGCAACAAAGGTCTATACTAGTGAGGAAATAAAATTTGCTTTAAGGTAAGAGAGATTGTTGAGTTATAAAGGGGAAAGATGATATGATCTATGGTGTAGGTTTTGTCACTAAATGATGATAGGCACCAGAAGTTGAGGTTTGGTCATGTGAAGAAGTCACAGTGGCCATTCTTTTTGGCAAAAAGGTAAATTTATTTAGGGGAAGATGGGGCAGACGAATTGAAAAGATACAGACATGTAAATATGAAATAGAGTGGAAAGAGCTTATGAAAGACAAGTTCCTCAGTGAAACTCACAATTGCCCAGTAGAAAAGGAGCACCCCGTGAGTTAGGGGCATGTCCTTTGCTGGCAGGCTAAATCCTGAAAGGGACTGAGCATCCTAAAAGAGTTAGCTGTAAGGAAAAATGGGGTTGGGAAGCACAGTGGAATTAGAGGAGATACCACATGGCATGGAGGGAAGGGGAAAGACCCCATAAGGCAGAGTGCCATGGTAGACTGAACCAAAGGAAGGCAACAGCCATGGGATGGCCCATAAAGTAGATTTCATAGGGAAAATTTACCCTCAGGGACATGACTGGGATTTCTGACAGGGCATGGCAAGGTGAGACTACAGAGGGTGGGTCTCAGGGGTCTGACATAATTTGGATTTTAGACAGGACCACCTCCCCAGAGGGTGAGCCTTCAGCCTGCCTGCCTCAAGAACCAATTCTTCAGTTTCTCTTGGTCCAAAACACCATTCAGGATCTCATCAGAGGGAAAGCGTATAAGTGATCTGAGGAGCAAGAATTAAACCAATTTCTCCTAGCCCTGTGCAGAGATATATGACAGGAGCAAACAGCAATGGAAGGCTAGGAAGAGATACAGGTGCGTCTTTCTGAAGGAGCCATATTTCAGTGCATGCTAGAAGGTGGAGAATGTGAAAAGGAGAGATCTCAAATGAAAGTGATTTTCATGATGGGCAGTGTTGCAGAAGGCACAATGGCAAGGAAAAGAAGAGGAGAAATTTAACTGGGGAGGACTAAAGCTGGGGTAAAAGCTGAGCAGGATGCAGGCAAAGACAAAATGTAGCTCAGTCCCAAAACCCATTGAATTCAATTCAAATTCTAACCCTGGCTGAAACCCAGTGAAGAGCCAACCTAGGACTCCATCCCCTCCCCCCCCAGCCCTCTTCAGTTTGTAGCCAAAGCCCCTTATTATAAAAGAGGCAAACTAAAACCCTCTCTTTGCAGGGGGTTTAAACATGCTATGCTATGCCATCCTTGGCATACTATGAGTCTCTGCCCACTGGAATACTGTTTCCAGTGCTATTTTCTCTTTACCCTCAAATATTTCCTTAACTAGACTTTAACCTTATTTCCAATCCCCATAATAAATCTCTTTTATCAATCTAGGTTTTCAGGTCTGTAAATTCTTTTACAGAGAACTGCTTGTACCACTAGAAGGAAATTCCCCAGAATTCCCTACCCTTGCACCGAATCCCAACAGGTTGCAGCGGAGCCAAACCTACCCTATAACCCAAACCTACCACTAGACCTCATTTAACTCCCTAATCACCAGTACCCTAATTTAATTTGAGTTCCTCAAATCTAAACCTCATCATCCTCACTTCTGCCCCTGGAAATGAGTAATTTCTTCCAGGATCAGCTCAAATGCCTCTTCCTCCTGATGGCCTTAGTTGCTAGTGCTACCCCCTCAGTCCTAATTCTATTTTGCATTTGCTTCATGTATACTTTGTATTTACTTATTTGTATACAAGTTGTAACTTCTAGTGGTATATAAACTTCTTGAAAGTAGGAACCGTTTTACTTTTGTCTTTGTATCTCTAGTGTTTGCACTATGTAATTTGTCCATAGTAGGGCATAATACATGCTTTCTGGATTAAATTTAATTTATAGTATTGGGCTTTTAGAAGGCACACAATATTTGTCAAATCAGCAAGTCCCATCAAGGCAACAAGCATTTATTAAGTCACTAGTATGTGCCAAGCACTGTGTTAAACCATTAACAATCCCTGCTTTCTAAGAGGTCAAAGTTTAATGGCAGAGATAATATGCAAACAAATGAGATATGTACAGGATATAATCCAATTTTAAAGAGAGAATAAAGGACAATGGACAGGGGTAGGAAATATAATTCCGTACTGGATATAAAGTAGATGGAAAATGAATAATTTATAAAGAAAAATCAGCTAAATAATTGTCCATACATATGTTTTGAAAAATAAAAAGCTTTAATAAAAGGGAAAACAATTAAAAAAAAAAAAGAAAAATTAGCTAACAATGGCTTATATCTTAAGATATGGCACAAAAAAGGTACCTTCTAATTTACAATATTGTTCTTCTTCTAAGTGCAGTGCAATGCTTGAAAATGAATAAGCATGGATTCTGATATTTTACTGCTTTCTTACACTCAAATCACATTTTACATTAAATCTGGTAATTTTAGAAATCGCTCCTTTTTTTTCTCTGCTCTATCCCTATACTCTAATAGAAAAGAGTTTAACATAAACTGTTTTTCCTCTTTATTACAATGTAAGAAAGCACAGAGAAATTGAGGATAATTTATACTAATGAACCTGTAGAGTAGATACCAGTCATTGCTACCAATTTCCAAACCAAGTTTGGTTTGGAGTATTATGTTATAATTAAATCACATAAAAAGGGCAGAGACACAAATGAATCTAACATAGTTTTTCTTTTAACTGAAAGTGCTTGGGCCACTGAAAATGGCACTCAAACAGAAAGCCTATTGTTGTAAAAGTAAGTCAAACATCAAATTGTCTCTGGTCCCAACATCCGGGAGAGAGTGTTTGCTTTAATTTTTTCCCCATTCAAACCCTATCCTATGACAAGTCTGAGATGACTAGGCCTAACTCTGAAAGTAGGTTAAACTCCTAACTAAAAGAGTAGAGAAATAGAAGACATAACCTGTGGATCCTGGAGATTGGGGATTATTTAGAGTAATTCTGGCCATGGGCAGCTATCCAGCCTGGGACAATTGGCTCCTTGTTGGCTGCTGAGTCCAAATTGTATCAAATTAATTTAGACTGCCTTTAAAAAAAAAACAAAAAAACAGCCCTCTGCCTTAACATGTGACTTCTGAAAAGTTACTTGTGAGTTAAGATCTGGGATTCACTTTCCTCATTTGTCAAGTGAAGTATTTATCGTTTACTAATTGTTTATCACATATAAAAAAGAACAATAACTTTTAATCTAATAGTCCCCCTTTGATCAAAGATTCTATGAAAGTAACACCATAGTTTGGCAGAGATGCAAAACCTAAGCAGCTCATCTATCATAGAGAACGTCCAACTGTAGTGCTGCAGTTCCCTTTTTGTCCTGACCCATTTTCGGGAATTGTCCTCTGCCTCAGGTTATATTCCCTCATAAAGTTAGGATAAAGGTCTTATATCTTATATCTTAGACCTCAGGCTATAGTCATTCCCTCTTTATGTTTGATGAGATAAAGGTCTTTATCCATTTTAGACATCATTAGAATATCAGGAACCTTTCCAATTACCTGCTAGGAACTGTTAAGTGTCTGAGATCACATTTGAACTCAGGTCCTCCTGAATTCAGGGCTGGTGCTCTATCCACTGCGCCACCTAGCTGCCCCTGTTTCCGCAAAAATTAATATAAATCCTTATTTCTTGCTGGGCATTTGACACAAAAAAATATTTATCTTGATATTGCTATGAGGACTATGGGCAGCAAATCATTACAGGCCATAATGCTCTTGGCATTTCTATAAAACACTGTATTTCCAAAAGGGCACAGTTTTGGAATGGTATAGAATTAGCATGATGGGGGGGGAGGGGGGGGCAGCTAGTAAAGTGACTTACCTAGAGTCACCCATTATACCTCCTAGCTGCCCATATAATCAGATAGTGAAAAAACATGTTTTTCTTTGCCCTTAACTGTTAGTGAGTGTCTCCTTCCCTGGATGTAGACAGCATATTGTGAGGTTCAAGTGAGATAACAGATATAAAGCATTTTATAAACTTTGAAGCACTGTGTAAATGCCTGTTATTATTATCCTTGACATAATTATTGTTTTTGTTATCATTAATCTCCAGTTACTAGGCTTCCATTTCGATAATGACTTCATTCTCTGAGCTTCTGCACTCTTGTTGAACTCAAGCAAGTTTTATAGAGAGCAATATAGGAGTGTGCTGCTACATGCCTAATGACTAGGCTCTCTAGGGAAGAGTATATGCACAAACTTTTACACTTAATCTGCTTTATTAACACTTTCTGAAATCAAGACAACCAAGAAAACAATAAATCAAGCCATAATTTGTAGTGATTACAGGTATTGAAAGTATAAAATTTCTCATTAAAAATTTAACAATGGCTTTCACAATTAATTTAGAGTTGGCTTCCCTAATCACTTTGTGTTTTTTTGTATTTATTTTGTAAGTAGTTATCTATGTACATGTCAGTTTCCCCAAATTGACCATAAGTGAGAAGATGGGTTTTTTGTGCTTATATCTCAAGTACCAGCCACGTGGGAGATGGTTAAAAATGCTAATTAATTGCAAAAAATCAAAATCTGTCACAGCTGATGTATCAGTTAGTTTTATTTAGCTTTTTTCTTTTCAAATCTTTGTCTTAATAAGGGAAGATTTTGCTGTAAAAACACAAGACCTCAATTTGGAAAAGATCATTTGAACAGAAGTAAAATCAATTGCATTGTGCAATTCATTGCACAATAATGCAATAAGCATTAGCTTATGCTAATAAGCAAAAGGCTAATAATGGTGGGGGGGGGGAAATTCTGCTATTGGAAAGCTGTACCATTCAATTAACATTTAGTGAATATTCTGGATGCATTACAGGGTGGTTTAAATGAAAAAGCTTACCATGCATTTTGCATACATGCAATTTAAAATAGAAGAGGGAATTCCCCTCAAGGAGTATAGATTATAATCAATTCAACAGACATTAAATGCCTACCTTTGAGAGAATACTCTTCTAAATGTTAGTAAAACAAAAATAAAAGGAATTTCCACTTTTTAGAATTTGCAATCTAATAGAACTTTGCCCATGGTAACAAGCTGAATTTAATTCAGAGGTGGAAGAGATGACTTCTGTTTTAGAGATTAGGAAAAGCTTCAGGTGTTGGGTCCTAGTTAGGTCTTGAATACAGGAATAATTTCAGTAAACTTCAGTAAAAATAGGAGCCAGGGGATGGGGGTGGGATAGTTTATGATCAATATTGTGGTGCAACTGCCTCAAATCTTTATATATTATATATTCTTTATATGCCCCTTATGTCAAACCCTTTGTGACTGTGTGGTACGGAAATGGTGAGGGAACACCATTTAATAAAAAAAGCTGGAGAGAGCTCTAGAGAAAAGCAAAGTTTATTGTACATTCTCGCGAGAAGGGCGTCCCACTCTTCGAGTAGACTATTGAAGAGAGGAAGCGCCTCCTGTGGGCAGGACAGCACCTTTAATCCCTAACGCAAAACGCCCCCTCCCACCACTGACCCTCATCCTCATTGGCTGAGAGTCTTACATTCTAAAAGCGAGATCTACCCATGAAATTGAACTTGACCAATAAGTACATAGTTGCCCATATTTGGATGAAATAGGGAGATGTCATAGGAGGGGAAGGCAATGCCCTTCAGAGTCCTTCAGGCCTACTCGAACTCTGAAGTAGATGAAGCCTTACTCGATTTTCACAACTGTCTTGAAAGATCTCACCTCATCTCATTCAGTCCCTCCTCTTATTTTGTACACTGAGATCTCTTCAAATTTTTTTGTAACATAATTTCACATTCCCTATTAATTCCTCACTTCCTTCTGATTCCTGTTGGCCTTGGGCCACCGGCTCCACCCTTACCCTTTTAACAGCATCTATTTAACAGACCCTTCAGCTTTCTCTTCCAACCTGATCATTCCAGATGATGAGTTTTGGACAATTCTGGTTATTAATCTGATCAAACATGGGATGTAGATGGGGAATAATATAACACCACTAAGGGCTATAAGGCCAAACCAAAGGAGCTGCTTCCACCAGCTTCCCAAACCAGGACCATCAAGAAGTATTGAACAGTGAGGTCCAAGTCTGTACAGGAACATGAGCAAGTTTCCTAATGTTCTTAGTGATTTCCTTCACTAGATTACCATTGTTATCAATCTCTATACAACATGTGGATAAATTTAGTTTAGCACAAACTCTCCCTTCCTCAGCCAACAAATAATCCAGCACAAGTCTATGTTGTAAAACAGCCTCTCTGGTTTGAGTAGCTTCATCAGCCAAAAGATGTAGTGCCTCAGCTGTCTGATTGGTGGTAATCTCTACAACTGCCTGAAGCCTAATTATCCTGTTCAACATCTATATTGGAGTTCTATATCCCCAACTTCCATCTTGAGCCCAGGTCGCTGGCCCATACTCTTTGACTATTCTTTCTGGAGGCCAGGCCTCACCCCAACCATTTGCATCTCCAGTCCAAGTGATGGAGGTATCTAAACTCCGTTTCTCCCTTCCCAAATCATCATACAACTGAATCCCTAAATATTGGTTTGCCTGTTCGCGAAGAAAGAAAAATTTTGGCCTTATTAGTCCAATATAATAATTCCCTGTCCAATTGAGAGGCAGGTGATTATAGGCAGTTAAACCACAGATCCAATAATGACCCTTTAGAGCAGGTTGTTCCCTTGGAAATATGTCTGAGCTATTCCTTGTAAAAGGGTAATATTGTTGGTCTCTCGTCCCTAGGGGGCTTCCCCCACAAAGGGGTCATACTGGCATTTCCATAAACCTTGCTCTTTTCTCCAACTACAATTGGCAACTGGCCACTGGCCTGTTAGATTAGAGGTACTCCAAAATGTGGAAAACAGAGTCCCATGTTGCCCGGGTGTCCTTGGGGTGACATTATACCAACCCCATTGGTAACTGTACCCAATGTATATGTTCCTTTTCCTCTTATTCTCTTTTATACATCTTAATACATCCCATTCTACTTCATCACACTCAGCAGTAGTGACTTGTTGATAGCAATATCCCTGCTCTCCTATTTCTGGGAGAACATCCAAGGTACAGTCTTTCTAGTCCTTCCCACACTTCAATTGAGGATTCCTCCCCTTATCCCGCCAATATTTAGACATTTTTGTACAGTCAATTGTCTTTGGCCTCAGGTCTGTTCTCGAATAGGTCCACTCACAAACACTATTTCCCAGCTTCAAACCTCGTCCTGTCTGATTTAAGCAGTATTTCCCTTTCCTATCTTCTGTCAATGACCACTGATGTTTTTCTCAATTCCAGAAACCGGTCCCATTATGAATTTGGGATCTGTTGCTAAGGATCCAGGCTGGGCTTAAGGGGACAGGTACCCATGGCCATTGTTTGATTGTTGGGATCCACCACAGATCAAACAATTCGATAAGTTAAATGTGCTCCCTATATTCTGCATGAGCAGGAGAAATTGGTTCTCATCTCTAGAAGGTAAAGGTCTAGTTTCTATGACTATCATAAGGAAATAGATAAACCCAAAGCTTAGGGAGAGCCTCATAATGTTCAACTATTATAACACTGTGAAGTTAAGGTGAACTTCCCAAAGGAAAATATATCAAATCACAAACAGGCAAAGAGACCCAAAGTAAGAAAAGAGAAGTCATACAGTTACAATGCACTGGATTCAGAATCATGTTCCCATTCAGTGGAGGTCCCCTCCTCTTATGTAATTGGAGGTCTCCCCTGTCTTCAACTGTCCACTCTGATAAAGGTGGCGCCACAGGTCCTTTTGTCCTGGTGTGGTGTGTCCAGCCTCGTTCCTGGGTGCGAATCGCAGTATCTGAAGTCAGTATCACTTGGTAGGGTCCGTCCCAGCACGGAGTCAGCTTCTCTTCCTTCCAGGAACGGATCAGCACCCAATCACCAACCTGAATTCTATGAACAGGGAAACCTAGAAGTCTGAGCTATTAGCCCTTTTTGTTGAAGTCCTTGCAAATGTTCCAGCAATGATTTCACATATCTCTTAACAAACAAATCCTTAGTTTCTAAAATAGGGTCCCAGTCTCCCTTAGGATAAGCCTGGAAAGGATGACCATACAATAATTCATAAGGTGAAAGCCCAATATCTCTATGTGGCTTGGTTCAGATTCTAACCAGAGCGAGAGGAAGGCATTTCGTCCAAGGTAGTTGGGTCTCTAAAGATAACTTAGTCAGCTGCCATTTTATTTCTTGGTTCATCCTTTCTACTTTCCCAGAAGAGGGAGGATGACAAGGGGTATGGAGATCCCAAGTGATTTCTAAGGCCCTAATCAGATTCTGCAATACCTGGGCAGAAAAAATGTGTTCCCTGATCCGAGTCTATCCTCTCCACCATTCCATATCTAGGAATAATTTGTTCTAATAAGACCTTACTTACTGTCGAGGCAGTTGCTCGGCCTGACGGGAATGCCTCCACCCATGAGGTCAGATGGTCCACTATGACCAGCAAGAACTTAAGGCGACCCACTGGTGGCAGCTCAGTAAAGTCCACCTGGATGCTTTGGAATGGTCTGATTCCAGGAGGTCGTCCCCCTTTTGGAAGCTGGCGTTGGGCAGCCCTGTTAGTCCTTTGACAAACAAGACAACCGTCCACCAGTTGTCGAGCCATAGTATATAGGCCGGGGGAAACATACCTTGTCAGTATAGCATCACACAGGTTTTGGACATCCCAATGGCTGCCCTGGTGCAGTTGCTGAAGGACTTGCCTCATACTTGCTTTGGTCAGTACCTCTCTGCCGTCAGGTAAGAGCCATCGTCCTTCCGAGTTCTCAACTGCTCCGAGAGTTGAGGCTTTCTCTTTTTCCTCCTGAGTAAAACTAGGAGAGGGTAGACTAGGGGGAAGTACAGGTATCAAAGCCATTATATGAGAGATTTCCTGATCTCCGGCTCCCTTGGCCTCCCGGTCTGCTAATCTATTTCCCCTTACCTCAAAAGAATTTCCCATCTGATGTCTCTTTACATGTATTACTGCTATATTCCTAGGAGTCAGAATATTTTCTAGTATCTCTCTGACTAGTGTATGATGAACCAGTTCTTTACCTTTACTGTTTACATATCCTCTTTCCTCCCAAATCCTCCCAAATACATGCACCACACCCCAGGCATATTTAGAATCAGTATATATATATTCCCATCTTGGTCACACAATAATTTTAACGCTTGATTTAAAGCATACAATTCACAGCAATTCACAAGTTTGAGCAGACCAATGGGCAGGTAGACTGCCCTTGGTAACAGTGTAAGTTCTAACAAACCCATTTCTTTTCCCATTTACCATCCTAGAAGAACCATACATAAATTCTAAACAAATATTTATCATAACCTTGTGTTGATAACAATAAGGAATTTTTCCCAATGAGTTTATATCCAAGTAGATCTTTCATAAGTGAACATTATTCATACAAATCAGTTTGTTTTTAAAAACATCCAATGCAAATACAATCATATACAGAATGTCTAATTCCACACAAGAGAATTCAAGAAGTTTTGATAAGAGATTCCCATTAACTTGTAATGGGAGAGACATTCTGCTATTCTGAAACATAAGGTCTTATCAAGTATTCTGATAGAGGCAGGGGGGTTTTTTTTTGCAGAACTAAGAGGCAAGGAAACTGAGGCAGGACTGAGTCAGGACAATAATTCAAAGTTAAAACATAAGCCAGCCAATCATAGTCTAGCAAATTTTCAGCTAGAGTCCCCTGTAAAGGCCTTTTGTCTCTGCAGCCTTCTCCAAACCCCGCATCTGCTAAAATCAGGTGTGTCTAGCTAGTGGACAGGTAAAGAGCTTTTTCAACTTTTTGCAGCCTCTCCCTTATCTGTAGAGACAAGAGAGCGAGACAAAAGGAGACCTTTTGTCAATCGCAGCAATTCTTAAAAGAAATGTGCCAAGCATAGAGCTCTAACAACGATCCAGGCCAGAAGCAGCCTGGATGTCCGCTGCAAAAAAAGAAAAAAAATCTTTTACCTTTTCCAGAGTTCCATTCAGTACCCAAATTATGTCTAGTTTTTTTTTTTTGAGGTCCTTCATCAGGGAACCAAAATGATGAGGTAAGCAAAGAGTAAGTAGTTTCCAATTATGCCTGAACTGAAATAAGACATCAGTTTTTCCCAATCTTCTGACCAGTTGAAATCTCCGTTTCCCTTCCCCCCTGTTTACAGAAATTATCAGATTATACACAACAGACTAGTAAATTTCCCAAAATAGCAATAGTCATACAGTTTTATACAGCAATAGTTCTGTTCTCCAGGGGACAAAAAGGAAGCAGGATTAAAATCGTGATCTTGGATTATGGAACATTCTTTTCTAATAGTATTGCCTCATGTTTCAACACTCTGGAATCTGTGAGCCATCTCCCAGCCCTCTAGATTTAATATTGTTCTAACTTGAATACCCCTTCATTTCATCTTCTCTGCATATTAAATAGGGGATTGAGTGTCAAAAGTTCTTTCCCCACCATGATCATGCAAGACATGAAAAACGCATCTGAATATAGATCTATAGTCAGGAACTTGGGATTGGGGTTCCAGAGATTGCCAGCTTCGTCTCAAAAAGAAAGGCAAAGTGGGAGCGGTCCTAGCAATGTATATCTCACTGACCACTTGGCTCTGATTACAAACATAAGAGGAAAAACCAGGGGCATGATTTAAGGCAGTTTTACTTCAGGTAGCTGTCCTAATTTTAACCATCCCACCTCCAGATGGTGGAGTTTAACGACCTCTGCAAACAGTTATACCTGAATTCAAAACTCCAAGTAAATATTAGCTTCAGTCCCAAAGGATTTTATCTAAATGTAGGCTGTTCCTTTAAACAGTAGAAATAATTAATATCTAAATCAGCAAGGAGGTGTAGTTAAAAACAAACTAACAAACAAAAAAAAAACAACAAAACCCCACTATACTTAATGGGAGGAGGGACCTCTCCACGTGGTCACCCTTCCCCCACACCACCATGCTTCCAGTCCCAATATATCATAGCTCCATTTAAACTATTAATTACTTTTACAAATCAATCTTTCCTGTCCCGTCTTTAAGTAAATATATATGTATATATTTTTAAACTTTACACTTCAATGTTTGCACGTAACTGACCCAAATTTCATAAAACTTAATACATGCCCAACAGAGCTGACAAACACTTAAGGCATAGCTCAGTTACAAATTACCCAATACCTCTAGCAAACATACCATCTAAGTAGGGAGATACAACCACAACCTCCCCTAAGTAAGCTACCAGCATTGTTTTAAAAACCTATGTTTTAACTTAAAATCCCAAACACAGCTTTAAATTCCCAATAATATAAAACTACTTTGCTATCATATTTAAAACAATGAACTTCACCAAATAGCGGTTTCTTTCCCCCGGCCCACGTGGCCCTGCTGCAGTCAGGACACGTGGGAGGAAGAGGAAGGAAGCCACCATCTTCACTGGCTCAATCCCACAAACTTCCCCATGTACAGGGTTTCTGATCCCAAATGGGATCTACTAACAGCTATTTCTGGTCAGCTGAAACGACCCCTGCTTCAAAAGACCTAGTTCTCCTCCCCGCCCGAAGGCCCTTGGAAGGGCTAATGGAATTAAAATCCTCTCAGGTCCTTCCCTTCAGGTACCATTTAATCCTTTTGGCACCACCAGTCTGCAACAAAACAACAATACCTTATCCACTTTTTCTTGCTTTTTATTTCTCCTCATATTTTGGCAGTTTGTTCCAATTACTTAATTTATCTCCCAAGGGAATATCTACCGGTATTTTCTGATATTTTTCTCATTTCTCTCCGCGAGGGCTGGCTGGGACTAGGCCACACCCATTGAATTTGGAAGGAGTTTAACAGACTCCTAAACGCCCAAACACGTTAACCGTCACCGATTAACTCAGTCACCCAGGAAGGCCTAGCTCTCTTCCTGTCTACCGTCTACAGCCCCCTCCAGAATCTATAACTAGACTCAAGGGGCTTCACAGGACGCTTACCTCTGGGTTGCTGCGCAACAAATTACTTGACTGATCTGTCCTCCACCAACCGGTTGGGATTTTCACCGCGGAGTTTCCGTTGCTTTTCTCTGAGTTTCTCCACTTCGGGTCCACTCTACGTCAGGGAGCAAGGAGAAGCCCCTGGATGCTGGCGGGCTGCCTAAATCAAGGCAGGGCGCCATCCCACTAGCACCCAGGAGTTCACTTACCGAGTAAAGGATCCCGGACGAGCCCCCAAACTGTGTGGTACGGAAATGGTGAGGGAACACCATTTAATAAAAAAAGCTGGAGAGAGCTCTAGAGAAAAGCAAAGTTTATTGTACATTCTCGCGAGAAGGGCGTCCCACTCTTCGAGTAGACTATCGAAGAGAGGAAGCGCCTCCTGTGGGCAGGACAGCACCTTTAATCCCTAAAGCAAAACACCCCCTCCCACCACTGACCCTCATCCTCATTGGCTGAGAGTCTTACATTCTAAACGCGAGATCTACCCATGAAATTGAACTTGACCAATAAGTACATAGTTGCCCATATTTGGATGAAATAGGGAGATGTCATAGGAGGGGAAGGCAATGCCCTTCAGAGTCCTTCAGGCCTACTCGAACTCTGAAGTAGATGAAGCCTTACTCGATTTTCACAACTGTCTTGAAAGATCTCACCTCATCTCATTCATGACCCTTTGGACCATAGCACTCCATACTGTCCATGGGTTTGTTTTTTTTTTTTTTTTTTTGGCAAAGATATTAAAGTGATTTATAATTTTAATTAAGACAGAGATTAAATTAAGTGACTTGCCCAGAGTCAGAGTATCTGAGATAATATTTGAACGCAGGTCCCCAGGTTTACAACTCTGTCCACTTAGCTACTTAGCTATCTTTATGGACCTCAACACTACGTATAATTAGGAGTCAATAGTATTCCCCACTAATGCAAAAATCTCTGATACATAAAAAAGAAATGAGAACTAAAAGGATTACACAATTTCAAATTACAATTTCAATTTCAAATTTACAATTACAAAATTTCTTTTTTTTTTCTCTCTCTTACTTTTGTTGTCAGATAGGATATAGATAAATAACAATTTAACTGGATTCTCTTTGGCCCAAGTCTTCTGGCCTTGAACCACTTATCAGAAGCTTACACAGCATATGTTTAGAAAGCTTATGCCTTCTTCCAGTGCTACAATTCAGTAAAATCAATACATCGTGATTCATCAGAGAGAAAATCATAGGAACTCAGTTGTTTCTAGAGAAAAAAGCAAAGAAGTTGAACTATGGTGCCTTAAAATAGGAAGCTTTACATCATTCATGTCATTATTATTATCAGGCTCAAAGTATAGATTTGGACTTGAAAAGGAATCTTGCTAGTCTAACACCCATTTTTGCATATGAGGCCTGGAGAGTGACTTGACTGTGGTCATTGGGTCACACAATTACTAAGTATAAGTGTAAGATCTGGGATTTGAATTTGAGTATCCTGACTCAAAATCAAGTTCTTTTTTCCCCCCTGATTGTGGGGTTTTTTTTGTTTTTGTTTTTCCCATAATGAATTACTATTAGTAATTCTTTAAATGTTTCAAGAAGAAATACAGCTTAAAAAACTCATTTAGACTATCAGGATCTTTCTATTTGTGTGGGGTGTGTGTATGTGTGTGTGTGTGTGTGTGTGTGTGTGTGTGTGTGTGTGTGTGTGTGTAATTGATGTACTTGTGTTATTTTTATGTACAATAAGGTGCCAGAATTCATAGTAGTTTGAGAAAGAAAGAATGAGGATTCCTGAATCATATAAACATTCACAACAGATAAATAAAGCATTTAATAAAAGTTAAAGTACATAAATCTTGGAAAATGTAACCAAAGAAAAACCCAAAAATGTATTTTTAAAATGTGCCTTTTTGGAGTGCACGTATTTAATCTATATCATATTGTTTGTTGTCTTGGAGGCAGGACAAGGATGTGGGGAGAAAAATTTAGAACACAAAGTCTTTAAAAAATGAATGTCGAAAACTATCTTTACATGCATTTGAAAAAATAAAATACTATTAAATAATGAAAATAAAATAAATTGTGCATTTTTAATTTCTTACATATTATTTTTTAAGATGTTGTTAGGAATTCACTGGAAGTCCTGACAAAGACTATTTTTTTAAACTAGCACAGACAGGAAATATTGCTATATGCTATTGTTATCATCTGACACACTCACTTATTGATAAGAGCTGTGGGGGGACTAGAGGAATAAAAGGCTAGATAAGGCATTTGATGACATCAGTTCTGACTTTCTGACACAGATGTCATAGTCTAGATTAGCCATAAAACAGGCAGTTCCAAAATATTCTGAAAATGATTAGTACAAATTCAAGTTAAAATACTCAACACTCGTGGTTTTCTTGTGTGTGTGTCTGTGTGTGTTTTAAAAGGCTATCTGACTGGATATATTATAATAACGCTAGGCTTCAAGTTTTTCCATCTTTAAAATCAGGGGGTTGAACTAGATGATTTCTCAGGTCCTTTCCAGTTTTAAAAGTGTTTGATTATATGAATTCTTACCGAGGTTTTTCTATTGTTGGATCACCAAGTATGAAAGATTTCCTAACTCAGGAGCTTGCTAGTTCTATGTAATGTTAAGGCTGCGGATAGAAAATGATGCAGCAGCAGCATCCATTAACATTTATTAAGGACCCTATAATAAGTATAACAAGAATATTGCAACCTGTATTGTCGGTTTCCTTTTCTCCCCTTAATTCCATGCTTGTTCATTTAATCAGGTTTAGTCAATAAAAAGCTTTACTCTGTTGTTTAACACATTGCTGGTTTTATGTATTTGAAGTTGACATTCTCCATAGGAATGGTAATAGATTTTATATTTTAATACAGTTTACTGTATGGGGCAGTTAGATAAGCCAGTGATCAAACCTGAATTCAAACCCACACTTAGTCACTTATTAGCTATATGACCCTGGACAAGTCACTTAACTTGTTGACCTCAGTTTCTTCATCTGTAAAATAGGACTAATAATAGCACCTAAATTCCAGTGTTGTTGGATCAAATGAGATAATAATTATAAAGTGCTTAGTACAGCATAGGGCACCTAGTAAGTTCTATGTTAGCTATTATTATCCTATTATTCTTTCCACAATGTGTAACATGACTCCCTTATTTCACCAACTCCAGTGGTTCCCTATTGCCCTATGGGATAAAACTCCTCTGTTTTGCTTACAAAGCCCTTTACCACTTAGTTCTAACTTCACTAATTTCCAGCCAAAGTGGCATTTTCTCTATTTCTTCACTCATGATACTCCATTTCTGGGCCCTGTCCCTTTCTAGGGGTTGCCTTCCTTTAAAGGTAAAGTACTATCTTCTTTATGAAGCATTTCCTGATTTCCTTTACCTGCTAGTGTTCTCCTTCCCAAAATATTTTGATATATATTTTTTAATAATAATAGCTTTACACTTTTCAAAATACATGCAAAGATAATTTTTAACAGTCATCCTTATAGAATCTTGTGTTCCAAACTTTTCTCCCTCTCTTACCACCTCCCCACTCCCTTAGACAGCAAGCAATCCAACATAGGTTAAACATGTGCAATTCTTCTATACATTTCCACATTTATCATGCTGCACAAGAAAAGTCAGATCAAAAGGGGGGAAAATGAGAAAGAAAAAAACAAGAAAACAATAACAACAAAAAAAGTGAAAATATTATGTTGTGATCCACATTAAGTCTCCATACTCCTCTCTCTAGATGCAGATGGCTCTCTCCATCACAAGTCTATCTGAATTGGCCTGAATCACCTCATTATTGAAAAGAGCCCTGTACATCAGAGTTGATTATCACATAATCTTGTTGCTATGTACAATGTTCTGTTGGTTCTGCTCATTTCATATAGCATCGGTTCATGTAAATCTCTCTAGGCCTTCCTAAAATCATCCTGCTGATCATTTCTTATAGAACAATAATATCACACAACATTTATATACCATAACTTATTCAGCCATTCTCCAATTGATGGGCATCCACTCAGTTTCCAGTTTCTTGCTACTACAAAGAGGGCTGCCACAAACATTTTTGTACATGTGGGTCCTTTTCCCTCCTTTAAAATCTCTTTAGGATATAAACCCAGTAAAGACACTACTGGATCAAAGGGTAGGTACAGTTTGATAGCCCTTTCTTTGAGTTGGTTCCAAATCACTCTCCAGAGTGCTTGATTCTGTTCATAACTACACTAACAATGTATTAATGTCCCAATTTTTCCACATCCCCTCAACATTTATCATTATCTTTTTCTGTCATCTTAGCCAATTTTAAAGGTGTGAATTGAGTTTCTTTGTATTTCTTAACTTTATATATATATGCTGTATATAATTTTATATGTATTTGTTGTTTCCCTATTAGAACATAAGTTCTCTATGAATAGATTGCATTAGTGATATAGAGTGTGTAGAACGTGTAGAATGTTTAATCTCAAGTCAGGAAGACCTGAGTTCAAAGTTGGCCTTTTCTAGCTATGTGACCAGGGTCACTTAGCTTCTGTCTGCCTCATTTTCCTTATCTGCAAAATGGAGATTATAATACAATTGTTGTGAGAATAAATTATATTATTTGTTAAGTGCTTTGTGAACCCTAACACAGTGCCTGGCAAATAATAATTTCTTAGTAAACATTTGTTGTTTGTTGATTAACAAAATGTTTCCCATTTATACATTAAAATCATATGACTCCTTCTAGAGATAACTTTGTTATTGAATCCTATGATTATTTAAATCAAGTAAGGCATGAAAAAGAAAGATTTCTGATTCCTTTATTACCTCTCCAGGGACTTTCCTGACTCTGGACTTCTCTCCTTCCTCCTTCCTTTCTCTTCCCTGTCCTTCTTTATCTTTCTTCCTTTTATATTATCTTTCCCCCTTAGTTTGTGAACTCCTTGAGGGCACAGACTGTCATTCTTTTGATTTTGCTTAGCACAGTGCCTAGAACATAATAAGTACTCATAAATGCTTGTTGCCTTGCTTGTTGATATATGTTCACCAAATTTGTTTGATTTCATCATGGAGACATCCAACACTGAGAGATCAAATGGAATAGAGATTCACTGTAGATGGTGAGTCTTGCAGATCTTCCTGTATGTAGATGTCATTGTACTAATGGGCCTAGTCCTGGAGAAGTGTGGAGTTTTCCTAAATGAGATAGAAAGTCACTCAAAAAAGGTGACTAGCCTGCAATGGTCTTCTGATGGAGAGAGCCAATTGCACCCAGAGGACCATGGGGATTGAGGGTACATTACAACATCATAGTATTTTCACTTTTTTGTTGTTTTTTGCTTTCATTTTGTTTCTTTCTCATTTTTTTAATCTGATTTTTCTTGTGCAGCATAATTGTGGATATAGCGCAGAAGAGTTGTTAGGAGCCTCTGCAAAGAGAGAGCTCCAGCTTGGCTCTTTTATAATGAGAGATTTATACTATTGATCAGAGAAATGCAAATTAAGACCACTCTGAGATACCACTATACACCTGTCAGATTGGCTAAGATGACAGGAACAAATAATGATGAATGTTGGAGGGGATGTGGGAAAACTGGGACACTGATGCATTGTTGGTGGAGTTGTGAAAGAATCCAGCCATTCTGGAGAGCAATCTGGAATTATGCCCAAAAAGTTATCAAACTGTGCATACCCTTTGATCCAGCATTGCTGCTATTGGGCTTATATCCCAAAGAAATACTAAAGAGGGGAAAGGGACCTGTATGTGCCAAAATGTTTGTGGCAGCTCTTTTCGTAGTGGCTAGAAACTGGAAGATGAATGGATGTCCATCAATTGGAGAATGGTTGGGTAAATTATGGTATATGAAGGTTATGGAATATTATTGCTCTGTAAGAAATGACCAGCAGGAGGAATACAGAGAGGCTTGGAGAGACTTACATCAACTGATGCTGAGTGAAATGAGCAGAACCAGAAGATCGCTGTACACTTCAATGCTGTATGAAGATGTATTCTGATGGAAGTGGATATCTTCAACAAAGAGAAGATCTAATTCAGTTCCAGTTGATCAATGATGGACAGAATCAGCTACACCCAGAGAAGAAACACTGGGAACTGAGTGTAAACTGTTTGCACTATTGTCTTTCTTCCCAGGTTACTTTTACCTTCTGAATCCAATTCTTACTGTGC
Organism: Sminthopsis crassicaudata; assembly: GCF_048593235.1. Taxonomy (NCBI): domain Eukaryota; kingdom Metazoa; phylum Chordata; class Mammalia; order Dasyuromorphia; family Dasyuridae; genus Sminthopsis; species Sminthopsis crassicaudata. The sequence continues at coordinate 193,502,647 of NC_133620.1, forward strand.
AATAAGAAATTCAGTTTTGCACACATATATTGTATCTAAAATATACTATAATACATTTAACATGTATGGGATTGCTTGTCATCTAGGGGAAAGGGTAGATGGAAGGAAGGAAAAATTTGGAACAGAAGTGAGTACAAGGGATAATGTAAAAAAAGTTACCCATGCATATGTACTGTCAAAAAAATTATAATTATAAAATTAATTTTAAAAATTAAAAAAAAAAGAATTGGTTTAATAAGAAAAGCAATAAAACATTTCCCTCATATATATATATATATATTTTTTATTCCAGTGGGCAGAGGTTTCCTTGACGTACATAGCATGGCGTAGGCATGGCATGGTATGGCATGTTAGGACCTCTGCAAAGAAATGAGTTTAAAATTGCCATTTTTAATTTTTATAAGGAAGTCTTTGGCTACAATCCAAGGCTTGCACTCCCTTTCCATGAGGCTGGTGGGTGGAGTGGGAATTGAATCTTCAACTGAATAAGGTGTTTCTCCAATTCAGTAGTATTCATGTGCCCCACCTAGACAACAGAATGAAGCTGCTTGTCCTCTGGTGGGGTCCCCACAGTGGCAGGATTCAAGAAGAATTTGTCCTTCAAGGAGTTTTAAGTGCTTTACCTCATGGCTCATTCCCAAAGTCAGAGAGAAAGAGTTTTGGGGCTCCTCTTCTCAATATAGTTGAGAATCATAGCATTTAATTCTGAAGAATTAAAGAAATTAAAGTTGCAGCCCATGCAATGGGAATCAATAAAGAATCACACAAAAGAAGTGATGCAAAGAATATTATCTGAGAGGTGAATGCCTGAAAACAGAATTGGACCAGTCCATGTGCAAAGAGTAAGAGATGGCTGGTATACAGTTTATATACTTTACCAGGCAAATATGGAGAAGTCTGAAAACAATGGTAGTAATTGGAAATGTATAATGTCTGCTTTTTGTATAGGATTTATTGGAGGATGTGGATAAGGGTACTATTGAATGAAAAGGTAAGGATAGGTTGCAAGTGAAAGTTCATAGGTACCTTGATGTAATTATGTGGGAGAAGATTAACTGCTAAATTTAAGTAATTTAAATCTAATTCAAGACATAATTAGACCATAGTCTTATAAGAAGCGATAAGAGGTGATCAAAATAATGCTGAAGGATTAAGACTCTTGATGCCATATGTAATACATATAAAAAACAGGAATAAAAATAGGTTTCCTAGAAAGCTGTAATCTATCTGAATGAATGAATGAAGTATTTATTAGTTATGTACAATGTGCAAAGCACATAGAATAGGAAGACAGTCTCTGTTCTCAAGAAACTCACATTCTAATGGGGAGACAATACATATGGAAGATTTCAGTTGCAAGTCAGATGGAAAGGTCCCATAGTTCTTATGATTCAGAAGCAAAATATGATATTTAATGTAATTTTCACTACTAAAATGATATCAGTTTCTGATATTGAGCTATTTGACAGTGCCAAGAATTTTTTTTTTTTTCTGGGTCTTCTATAGATGTGACTGTAACATTTATAGGAGAAAGTTACAATGTTGCTTCTCTGCAGGGATTTCTTCCCAGGGTTCTTGGATTGGGGTCCTGGGCTGTCTCCATCAGGGTCACAGGGGAAATGATGACTTGTTTGCATCAAGAAGCCCTGATGTAGATGTGGTTGTAGAAATAGAGAAAGAATACATTGGTACTTTGATGGATCTGTGATCTTATTATGGCTACTCTCTCCACTGATGCAGTCTAAATCCAAAACATTTTATCTAGGTATTTCTTGTCCTCTTATTCTCCCTCCTTATATTTACCCACAGAATAAGATTTCCTTAAAGTTTATTTTAGTATTCTATGTACAATAGACCAATACCAACCCTGGTTCTTGTTCTTGCTTCTCAATTGGTCGATATTTTTTTCTGATCTTATCCATGAATGATATTCCTCTTCTCTCCTCCCATTCCTTCCTCCTTCCTCTCACTCTCAAGACTCAGACTCCCCATTTCAACCAAGTGCAGCAGCCCCTTACAGGTCTTATTCCAATGTCAATTATTAGAGAAGTTTTACCTGCTTTGTTTTTTTGGCTTGAGCCAGGTAGCCCCCTCTTCGTAGGGAACTTGGTGATCCTTAGTTCCCAGACATTTACCACATTTGTGCTGGACTTGGTACAAAAATCCAACTGACTTTAGCCCTACTGCAGTGCAGAATTCTCCAGCTGAATTTGTCAGCCTCAGTCTATACTAATAATTGTAGGTATAGATTCCCCATCACCAGATCTGGATGATATTTTTTTTTTTCCTGAGGCAATTGGACTTCCCCAGAGTCATAGGGCTAGGAAGTGTTAAGTGTCTGTGATCAAATTTGAACTCAGGTCCTCCTGACTTCAGGGCTGGTGCTCTATCCACTGTGCCACCTAGCTGCCTGCCCCTGGATGGTATTTTTAGTACTATGTCTTACATTTGTAACAGCAGGGGTCACTGTATAGAAAGTTTTAGGGTGAAAAGCAAAACTGAAAGTCAGAACCACTCCTTCCCAAAGTCAGGTATAAGTCAACAGTGAAAGGTAGATTTTGCAGCCTTTGGGGAGATGAAAGGTCCTCTTTAATAAGATTTTTCTTTGGGGAGCCTATAAGGTTATAACAAAATTACAACATTAACGTCTCCTGTTAGGAGAATAAAATATGCTCCTATTAGAGGTCCCCTTAATAATGGGCCAGGGGTTGGGTCCTCAGCTTTAATCTGGGAAAAAAAAAAATGTTCCTAATGTATGGCTAGAACTATCAGAGCTTCCCCACCACACACTTAAGACTGAAAATAAAGAACTTTAAAGAAATATATATTTGGGGTGGGCAGCAAATGTTTATGAGAAGTAAAACTAAATCAGTAAAGGAAAAAAAAACAAACCTCCATCAATTTATAGCAGAGAAATGAAACAAACTCAGACATGGGCACCAGACATAGCCAGCTGAGATAAGATAAGGGGAAGGGATAAAGGAAGGTTTAATTTCTTCCTATTCATCACATCTGCTTTTATCAGAACTTTAGTCACACCAGAAAGTCTCCAGTCAGCCCCATTGTTTTTTATTTCTTTGTCTTTGGCTTGGAAAAGGAAACTAACAGTCACTGTCCTTGACTCTGCTGCTGTTAAATTATTCCCAAGTCTTTTTTCATCCTCCCCCAGATGCCAGGGAAAAAGCAGAGTGAGTGACCTTTCTTTATACTCTTTTTTTTTTCCAGACTCCTTTTCTATAATTCTCTTCAAGTCTTATCCCTTTCCCAAAACCATGTGATAATTTTTTTGACTGGAAAAATGAATGAAAACTCAAGGGTTCAGGCCATTCCTTTCACCTGCAGGGGATCAGAATCTGATCCCCTCTTTCAAGGGGTCTGCTTTATGAGCATTCACTATTGGTAATAATATTGCAATTTATTTTATTTTTTTTTAAACTTTGACAAATTGTTTGACATTTTTAAAAATAATTTTATAATTATAATTTTTTTGACTGTATATATGCATGCATAATTTTTTTATAACATTATCCCTTGTATTCATTTTTCCAAATTTTCCCCTCCCTCCCTCTACTCTTTCCCCTAGATGACAGGCAATTCCATACATTTTACATGTGTTACAGTATAACCTAGATACAATATATGTGTGTAAATACCATTTTCTTGTTGCACCTTAAGTATTAGATGCCGAAGGTATAAGTAACCTGGGTAGATAGACAGTAGTGCTAACAATTTACATTCACTTCCCAGTGTTCCTTTTCTGGGTGTAGTTGTTTCTGTCCATCATTGATCAACTGGAAGTGAGTTGTGTAAGGGGCCTTTAAATGGGTGCCACAGCAAATCAGGAGATTGAGTGGTCCGGAAGTAATTTCTGTGGATATTAGGACTGCCCTTGGGTGGGATCCTGTCCATTTTGAGATAGCTTTTGTAATGGGTGACTCTCTCGCTGATTGGCTGTGTGTGTGACCTCACAGGCCCTTTATAAGCCCACTGCAGGCAGCAGGCGCTCTTTTTAACCTGGCGTTCTTCACCCTGGCTTCCTAGCCTGGGTGGCCAAGCCAAGATGCATAGCCAAAAGAGGTAAGGGTTTTGGTAGTGAACACGTGGGTCTTCTGACCAGGTGTTCACTCGGGAACCAACAAGTCAGGGCATCAGTTAGGGCAATATGTGAGTAGGTATAATAAAGGCTTTTAAGATTACACGTGGCTGTTCTTGAGTGGGCTACCGATTATTAAGCTATAGATTCAAGAGATTGTGGCCAGAGACCTTTGAAGGCCTCAGAGGAGGCGAGCCGGGTAGAGTTCACACTGCAAAGGACAGTGGTCAAAGGTACTCTGGTGGGTCTAGGACAGACTAGTAATAGTAACTGCCAGGAGAGCACGTTACAAATGGCGCCCCACGTTGGGCGCCAAATGCTGGAACTCTATCTTTCCAGAAATCAGCAGGAGTCAGGACCACTAAAGATCTTTACCGTCACCTCCAACGCCAGGTCACGAGTGCAAGTGAGTGTGAGTTCCACCACCCAAGTTTCTCTTACTCCTCCCACACAAGTCACTTCCTTCTCTTTGTCCCACCAATCAAGTCAGCACAGAACAGCTGGGGAGGTCAACCTTCAAACAAGTTAATAGGGAACCGTCCAATTGGCAATTAGTCTCACATGCTTCATTATCCAAGTGCATTGCTCAGTTCTAGCCCTTTACATCTCCCGCTTTCTTTTGTTTTAGACCACAGGAGGTCGCACCATCCCTGACTTTTCAGGGAGATGAGAACCCCAAAAAGGAGGTGATCACGCCCCCCCTGACTTCTCAGGAGGGGAGATGAAAGCACTAAAAAGGAGATAATCACACCCTCCCTGACATCTCAGGAAGGGAGATGAAAAGCACCAAAGAGAAGTGGGGATTACTAGCGGGTTTCTGGATTGAAGGGCCTTATTAGAGACAAGTATGCACAAACCCATCAACATGGGAGTTATTACACAAGCACATAGCAATAACGCAGAGGCTATTAGTGGTGACTCTCCCCACAGTCAGTGCAGGCTCGATGTGGTGTAACAAACAGGAATTGTACATGTAAGTAGTGATATAACAAACAATATAAATCAACATGGTATTGTAAGAGATTTCCAGAAGTCCTAGAAGGAGGGTATGTAAACACCAGACACACATACCCCTTCTTCAGCAACCAAGAGATAGTCCAAAACCAATCTATTGTCCATTGCTTCACTGTTAGGGAATCCAATGATCCCCACAAGTTTTTGAAGTCCCACATCAGTCTTTTTATGTCTAGAATGGGTTGGAAAATTGCTGTTTTAATCACTAGAATAAATAGACAGTGTGTGATCTTTGACCCAGGAGGAAAAGTAATATCAGATTTATTGATTCACATTCCTGGAGTACAATTCGGTATCAGAAACTCAAACTTTGATTTTTAGGCAAAAGAATTCAGGGATATAGCCGAGTGTTCTTTTTTCATTAACTGTATGAGTGGATGTTTTAAGACCAATGGACACTATGGCTTCATTCCAATCTGGAGAAGCAGCTAGACATGGGATCAACCATTTTTCTATTGTAGAAATTTCACATGCATTTAAGACAGTTTATGGATTGGCTTACAAATACTTTGCCTTTAGGTGTTTTTGCATTGAATTTGATTTTGCCCATTCCATTGGCATTTCTTATAATCCTATTAGTAAAGTCATTACTGCACAGACTATCCCCAAGATCTTCTCTTCTAAACAAGAGAAGGGAATTTTGGAATATGGGATTGCTTACAATTTTTAAATTTTGATTTTACATTTTTAAACATTTTTGATTTTACATCTTCAAAGTATTTTGATCTTGCTAAGTTATTTTGATTTTACATTTTAAAGTTATTTTGGTTTTATATTTTTAATCTATTTTGGTTTTACACTTTTAAATTATTTTGGTTTTACATTTTTAAATTCTTTGCCTTTTACCTTAGCAATGCACTTTGTTACTTCTCTTCTAATCTTGTTTGCATTAGTATTGTTTGTACAGGAACTTTTTAGTTTGATGTAACCTACTGCATGTTAAGATTCTCATAGCAATTTCCACAGAAGGCCCTGTGAGTTACACTATATATTTATATTATCCCCATTTTGTAGTTGAGAAAACTAAGATTTGAAGCACTTAAATGTCTTGCCCAGTGTCATACAGCTAATTAAGGTTAGAAGAGGAAATTTAAATCTAAATTTTCAGCTTCAAAGGCGTCATGGCATCAGTACATAACATGCTTGGAGTCAGGAACATGGGTTAAAATCTTCTATTTACTGGCAATATGATTATTTAATCTCTCTGAACTTCAAAATTCCCTAGATCAGGGAACTTAACCTTTTCATGGACTTCCTGTGTCTATGTAGTCCTCTAAGAATAGTATTTTTTTTTTATTTATAACATAAAATACATAAGATTACAATGGAAATCAATAATATTGAAATGTATTTTAATAAAATTTAAACTAGGTTCATGGATAGGTTACCAGCTCTGAATCTATTATCCTGGAATTCCAAGTCCACTATTTTTTTTTTCTCCAAAATACTATATGACCCTCTAAAATATTACATAGCATAGTGTCTGGCATATAGTAGGCACTTAATGTTTCATGACTTATTTTCTGTTTTTGATAAATGTACATGCTTGGAAAAGTTAATTAGGTCAATTTTTAACTGATTATGTTACTTCGATATTAGTTTAGCTTACAGGACCTTTGACCAGAATTAGCATGCAAAAGAAAAAAATTAACAATGTTTCATGTGAAAATAGTAGAAATGTTTTAGACATTTGTCAATTATGAAAAAATTAGACAGCTCCTGAGCTTTTACAGAGAAGTTATCAGGAAGAGCCTAAAGCAGTTTCAGGTATATAGCAGGATCTGTGCTGAAACATGTTTTCTGCTGGTGGCTCAGTTTCACTCATTAGCTATAGGAGCTTCACGATCTCTTGTGTAATTCAAGTTTAGTTCTGACCTGACAGCTTACTCTATTCTTTGAATCTCATTTCTTCTAATTTGGCCCAAATACTTAGATCACTTTGTAAAGATAGTCTTTTTAAAAGCAAGAAACCGCAGAGGTTATTTAGTCCATCTTTTTCATTTTGCACACAAGGAAACTGAAACCGGGAAATTAAGGGAGACTTGTCCACAATCACACAGTGTTAAATGGAAGAGCTGGATTTAACCCAGGTCTTTTATTCTTAATCTAACACATTTTCCTTTTGCTCCATGACTTTCTGGTACTAGAGTGATCTCAATTTGATCGAATTTAGCTCTCACTAACCAAAGTATCACTGCCAGAGATTCATGGACTTAAATGCTTAAGGGATAAACATTATGCTTCCACAAATATCATTCAATCAACAAGTATTTATTTAGCATTTGCAATGTGCCAGGAATTGTGCCAAACTAAGCCCTGGGGATATAAAGAAAAAACAAAAACAACTTCTGCCTTCAAAAAGCTTAAATTCAAATGAGTATATATATATATATATATATATATATATATATATATATATATGCACACAAGATAAATAAGGAATAGATAGGTTGTTGCTACTTATTCTTCCTCCTGGAAGAATATCATGACCCACAGATGAACTGAATTTAAGTGAGGGAGGGCTGTGCAAAATCAACAGTGTCATTTTCCCTTCCAGAGCCATCTGGGTCCAGTTATAGACAAAAACAACTTGAAATGGTTCTGAATGAAGTGGGAGACCTTGGCCTTTTTAAATTAAGGTCTTTAACAGGTCTCAGTTTGACTGAGGAAATATCCAATCAATGAATAAGGATAGGTTAGAAATGTGGGAGAAAATGGTCTCTTTTACCCAGTCAAAAAACCCTGACATATACACATGTGTATATACATTAATATATTATTGTGTTAATTATATATAATGTTATATTAATAATATATTAATTATAATATATACATGTGTGGGATAATTATATTTAGATGTTATATATGTGTGTACATATATGTCACATGTAAATATAACATAAGTAAATAACAACTGTTATTTACATTCCTTCTCAGTCAATTAGAGCCCAAACAATGACCAAGTGGATCAAGTTAATCTTAGAATGGAAAATACCAGTAGCTGGTGGGACTTGGGAAAAGAATAGAGCTTGAGTTAAGTCTTAAAGACTTAGACATTCCAAATGGAAGTGAAGAGGAAGAGTGTTCCAGGTGGGAGGGGGATGATGGTGCAATCAATGAAAAGGAATGGATATAGAAGATATAATTATTGTGTATCAGAAGTAGCAAATAAACCATGAAGTGGAGTAAGGTATGAAAAGGTTGCAAAGAAAGAGGAGGGAGCTAGGTTGTAAAGAACTTTAAATGCCAAAGGAATTAATATTTGTTCTTTGAGATAAAAGGAAATCTCTGGAATTTGAGTGGGGAAGGACAGTAACATGGTGAGAACATTCTTTGAAAAATCACTTTTTGCATGTGAGGATGAATTGGAGTGAGGAGAGATGAGGCAAGGGAGACCAAGCAGAAAGCTATTACATGATGATAATCTTGTAAAGATATAATTACTTTGATCAATGAAATGAGCAATCATGAATCTAGAGGGCTGCTGCTGAAATATTCTACTATCTCCCCACAAAAGAGTAATGGATGCAGGGTACAGAATGAGACATGTTCTTTTGAATACAGTCAGTTCATGTATATATTTGGTTTGACTTCCTCCACCTCTCAGGTGGGGGTCAGTAGAGAAATATAATTATTAAGTGAAAAAAAAAATTTCAGAAAGTAGATTTATTAGTCCAAATGAGAGATGATGCTCAGGAGAGAAACAAATACATCTGGGAATCATTTGCATAAAAATTATTATTTTTTAAAATCTTTCTTTTTTTTTTTTTAATTAAAGCTTTTTATTTTCAAAACATATGTATAACATTAACCCTTGCAAAACCTTGTGTTCCAATTTCTCTCTCCTTCTCCCAATCCTCCCCTAGAGTCAAGTAATCTATGTTAAACATGGTGAAAATATTTGTTAAATCCAATATATTGGATAGAAATTGTAATGGGAGTTGCTAGGAAAGAGAGTTGGCAAAATGCCCACTGGGGAAAAATAAGTGGTCAAGGAGGACCCATAATTAGTGGGCATGACATGAATGAAGATTCAATCAAAGAGAATGAGGGGAAGTCAGTCATGTAGAAGGAGAATTCAGAGAATTAGGCAAACTCTCCTTCCAGGGGTTTTTCAAAGTTTCCTAAGATGCATAGAGGTTAAAAAAAAAAAAAGTCAAGATTGAGAAAAGGTTATTAGATTTGGTAAATAAAGGATCACTGGTAACTTTAGAAATTGCAATTTCAGTTGGATGATGAGGTAAGGAGTCAGATTATAGAAGGTTTAGAAGAGAGTGAGAGAAGATTTATCCAAGACAACAAGTATAGACAGTTTGTTCAGGATCTCATTTCTCACTTGGGCAATTGCAGTAGCTTACTAATTAGTGGAAAAGAAGAGGAGAGATATAGGACAATACTTGGCAGGCATGGTAGGATCATAATCCTATTGTAATAAAAATAATTACATAATATAACATGATAATTATGTATAAAATAAAACCATAATAACCTACATTTATATAGTACTTTAGGGCTTGTTTACAAATCACTGTGAAGTAAGTATGGTAAATATTATTAGCCTCAGTTTACAACAGGAAAGGGAATTTCAGAACTTAAATGATCTGCTCAAGATCTTACAACTAAGTTGTGTTTTTTTTAAATTTTTATAATTATAACATTTTCTTTGACAGTACATATTCATAGGTAATTTTTTTTTTTTACATTATCCCTTGTACTCCCTTCTGTTCCAAATTTTTCCCCTCCTTCCCTCCACCCCCTCCCCTAGATGGCAGGCATCCCCATACATATTAAATATCTTATAGTATATCTTAAGTACAATATATATGTGCAGAACTGAATTTTGTTGTTGTTGCAAAGGAAGAATTGTATTCGGAAGCTAAAAATAATCTGGGAAGAAAAACAAAACAAAACAAAACAAAACAAAACAAAATAAAACACAAAACAGTGCTCACATTTTATACTCATTTCCCAACAACTAAGTTTTTAAAGTCATGATTCAAACTTCATTCTCCTGACTCAAAGTCTGGTGTTCTTTCTAAATTATGTAATGAAAAGAGCAGGGTTTCTTTCCCCCATCTCAGTTCTCTGTCTCCCAAGACTCAGGTCCCATATGGTGTTCAGGGATATCTCCACCTAAATGTTCCTTTATGGAAGCAATACTTCTAAATTCCAGATCTTTTTTTTTTTTTTTTAATGATTTTTTCATCTAATGTCTCACTTCCCTAGGACCCTGTTCTTTGCTAGATGACAACTATTTAATCTCATTTAAAAAAAAAATCATATTAACATTAATTGAAAGTAATGTGAAAGCTAATGTTACTTTCAGATATATATAGAAGATACTGGATAAATATTTTTTGATTAATTTTAATAAGACTTGTCTGGTGACAACTCAAGAAAATTATTCTAATGGTGGAAATTTCCGAATGATAGTTTATTGGCCAAGATAAAGCATTGAGAATACTTCAGATCACACCAAATGGAGAAGAAAAAAAAAATTAAGTAGAATTCACAATATTACCCTTTTTAGAATACTGTTAAACTGAGTGTTTATGTAAATTTGAATCAAACTTGCTAAACACAGTATCTTTCATATCTTACTCTGCTTGTAATATGTAAAGCCATAAAGCTCTCTTTTGAGAGCTTTAAAAAAAAAAAAAAGGCAAAACAAAGAACATAACTTCTGTTTTCATGGGATGATACTCCTGAGATCATGTAAGAAGCCATCTTATAGGGAGCAGAGTATAAAGGCAGGTACTCAATTGCAATTTCCCCTCCAAAGCAACTTAAATAATGCCTCAAAATGAATCCTGGAGTGGCAAGCCAGTAGCAGCCTTGGAGTTGGAAGCAGAATACATAGGCAGAAGGCATGGATGTAAGTAGACTATGATGGGATGATATCTAAAAAAACAAAATTAAGAGGTAAGAGGGAGAAAGGGAAGAGAAGGGTAGAATGTGAGCTTTAACAGTGGAAAAGATGGATGAGTGGCAGAGAACACTTGAACTTCACTCTCATTGGAACAGTCTCAAAGAAGTAATAATATCCACACTTAGTTGGGTATAAATATAGCTATATTTAGTTAAGTGAAAAATGCTCAAAATCACTATCAGGTTGGCAAATATGATAGGAAAGAAAAATAATAAGTGGAGAGGATGTGGGAAAATTGGAACACTAATGCATCATTGATGATGTTGTGAACTGATACAACCAATTTGAAGAGAAATTTTGAACTATGACCAAAGGGTTATCTGAGCACACCCTTTGATTTAGCAGTATCACTATTAAGTTTGTATCACAAAGAGATCATAAAAGAGGGAAAAAGACCCACATGTGTAAAAATGTTTGAAGTAGATCTCTTTGTGGTGTTAAAAAGAACTGGAAATTGAGGGGATGCTTAATTGGGGAATGACTGCACAAGTTGAAGAGTATGTTATAGGTCACTTTAGAAGAAATGATGAACAGGATGCTTTCAGAAGAACCTAGAAAGACTTAAATAAACTAATGCAAAGTTAAGTGAGCAGAATCAAAAGAACATTGTACATACTAACAGCAATATTTGTGCTGTTCAACTGTAAATGATTTAGCTATTCTCAACAATACAATAACCCAAGACAATTCCAAAAGAGAAAGAACTAATGAAGGCTTTTTTTACTTTATTTTTCTTGGATTTTGGTTTGGGCTTGTTTATTTTAGTCTGTGTTTTCTTTCACAACATGACTAAAATGGAAATAAGTTTTACATGATTGCATATGTAAAATCTATATTAAACATGACTTCTATGGAATGTTTTTTGTATAACTTCACATGTGCCTTCCTAATGAGGGGAGAGGAAGGGAGAAAATCTGGAACTGGAAGTTTTGAAAACAAATGTAAAAAATTGTTTTACATATAACTGGGGAAAATTAAGAAATATTAAAGCAAAAAATAGAAAGTAAAACCTATTATTATATTGATTGCCTTTTTAAGGAGGGGGTAAGGAAGAAAGGGAGAAAGAAATTTTGGAAATCAACATTTTTAAAAAGGAATGTTAAGAATTGTTTTTACATGTAATTGGAAAAATAAAATAGTAAAGGGAAAAAAAGAAGTCATCATACATTTATGACAAAGTAGCATCATTGAAAGGCTAATATTCAGTATTCAGTTTTAGCACTTTGACATGGGAACAGAAAAGTATCATATTCAGTTTTCTTCAGGGAATGATATAATTATTAACTAAAAATGGATAGGACTCCTTGTCCCCTCAGCAATTGTTGCCAATGAGGTCAGATAACTGAAGTTAATTGCTTCATTATGTATTAAAATATCCTTGAGACCAAATAAATGATAAGGTACTTCCCTTCCCCGACTTTTCTGGAAACTAGACAATTAACTTTTCTGGAATAGGAAGTGAGAACAGTTTGTTCTGAAAGTATATGATTTCATTCTTATAAAAATTATATTCCCAAACACACACACACACACACACACACACACACACACACACACACACACACACACACATATATAGTTTTCATATAAGTTTTTCCTAAGTCATTAAGGGATTAAGAATAGTAGAGAATGGGCAAGATACTCTTACAGATTCTAGGATCCTGCATCCCAAGAGTTGTCCTCCCTAAAAATAAAAAATATACTACTAGTCTAAAAACCCAAACTGTACTGAGTAGTAAGGGAATGCACAGAACAAGGTGAAAGAGGATCATATTGAAACCTGTAATGTTCAGGGAAAGAGTAAATAAAGGGCAGACATGGATGAAACCATTTAGCTAGAAACTTGAAGTGATTACAGAAATTGAAAACTCAACAGTTCAAATATCTTACTATGGATCTACAAATAGCTACTGAAATGTCATATTATTAAAATATTAGTATTCGTAAAACTGAATAAAATTATTTCATCACCTAAAACTGTTTCCTTTCTGCTCTTTGCTTTGCTTTTCCCAGAGAGTAAGAGTTGGTTTTCACTTTTAGTCTATTTAGTTCTCATGAAAATTTTGATTACCAAAACCTAGCAAGATATCTTGGGGTTTATGGGCTAGATTTTTTTTTTTTTTTGGGACCATGTCTTTAACCCAAATCATCTGACTCTCATTTAGCTAATATGGTCCTAGCCCAAGCCTCACTTAGTCACTGGGTTCTGATGGTTCAAAATAGTGTAAATAGTAATTATTTTTGTTTTGTCCAGAAACTCTGAAGATTTTATCCTCCTTGATTTTTTTGATTAGGTAAAAAGAGATCACTCTTTGTTTCATTTTTTTACATTAGCCTTAATCACTGAATGGATGTTGCTTCAGTCAAACTGAGATTGGGGGAACATCTTAGCTAAAAAAAGCCAAGGTCTCTCACTGCATCCAGAGGCATCTCTAGTAGTCCTGATCTATCTCTGGCCACTGGATCCAGATGGGCCTGTAAGAGAAGGTGAGGCAGTAGACTTTGCACAGCCCTCCCTTACTTAAATCCAATTCACTTGCATGACATGGAATTCCCTACCTGCAATCATGGTCCTCTTCCAGAACAAAGACAAACAGAAAAGTAGAATTCTAACTCTTACTTTCTATTACAATTCTCCACTTCTCATTAAAAAAAAAAAAAAGTCTTTTCTCTTCTGGCTACCACTTGGTCCTAAAGTGGATCCAATTCGAATAATTTGTCAGGCAAATACTAATAACTGCATCCTTCTTTTATATAACCTGTTGTGTACTTTATTACTGCACATTTATTACTACTGCAAATGGAATGACTTTCTCAGTCACTCAGTATACATTTCAAAACTTTGTTGTTTTTTGAATTTTTTTCACAGTAATTTTATTTACATTAGAAAATTTGATGATGCTTTGATTATTTTATCAACTATGTACAGATGAAACAGGGAGACTAGTTTCCAAATTCAAAAAAGTTTCATTTTTATTATTGTTTTATTATTCATATTTGTTACTTGCAGGTTTTTCAATTCCCAAATGATTTTTCAATTTAGAATGAACTAGTAAGTAAGAAATCATTCTATTCCTTATAAAAGAAAAGAGGTTAGGACCTGTGATTTAACAATTTGGGAAGCTCCACTCTACTGATACAAAATGCTCTGCAATATATCCCTAAAGAGTTGCCAGAGGTCTTGACAGATGAAAGGATTTGTGTAGTCACATATTCTGAAAGTGTCTGAGGGTGATCCCAGTTCCAACTCTCTCCAACATGATACGCTTCCTCTTGAAATGAGATTTTCTACTCCCCAAACTGGATAGTTACATCAGTAATTTCAAAGGAACCTCATCAATGAATATAAATTTCCTTGAATGAATAGTTTATCTGAAATTTAATGTAATTATCATATCATGGAAGATTATAGTTAGAAAGGACTTTAAAGATCATTTAGTTCAACTTTCATTTTAGAAATGAGGAAATTCATATGAGAGACATTGTGATTTGCTTATGGTCACACAAATGTCAACATCTAGTGCTTCTTCTTCTCCACCATGATGGATATTCATTTTGAGAGCCATCTATGAGTACTGAGAAAACTGATTTTTTTTTTTTAACATGGTCTGCCATAACCTCAAATTGTCTGGTAAAGTATCTTTTATTGCTTAATATTTATTGTTAATGAAGCAGCAGAGCCCTTCTTAGAACAAGAGAATGTGTTTCTTGTGGTCTTTTTTGTCTCCACTTTGTTTTTGGTAAATGAAAACTGTACTTATCTAACCAGGCGATATTAATTATATTGCTATCATCTAGTAGAATTGATTATTCACTTGTGATTCTTCCTGGCCTACCTTTTCTTCTATGCATTTAAAAAAATTGCCTTTTCATTCATTCCTTTTCTTCTTCCTTCTTTCCTCCCCTCCCTATTTTGTTTTTTTCTTCCTTCCTACTTTCCTTCTTTCCTCCCTCCCTCCCTTTACTTCCTTCTCCACTTATTCCCATCCCCATTCTTCATCTTATCTCCTCATCACTGGGGGGGAAGGGAAAGAGTACTATATTTCCTCTAATTAATAATGATTTGGAGTATCCATACATGAATTGTTCATGACCTCTACTTTTTCCTCTTGCTCTGGCTCTCTCACTTACATTGAGAAGGACTCAGATTATATATATCATTCTTGCCTTGGTAGTCATATTCCTAAACATTTTGCATACTCTGAAACATTTGCATATTTTCCTGCTAGGTTTTGCTGTTTAAGATACAGAAATGCTAATGATTTTTGTCAATTTATTTTATATACCAAAACTTTGCTAAAGTTGTTTCAATTAATTTTAGATGAATGTTTAGGAAGTTTCTAAAAACTTTATTTAGGGCACTATATTAAATGGTCGTCATGAAAGCAGACATTATTTCCCTTCCTTCTTATTGGAAAGGCCTTAAACTTTTCTCCATTATATGTATTTGCCTGATTTTGATACTACATACTCATCTTAGGGAAAATTTATTCCTATGCTTTCCATTTAAATGCATTGGATTTATTTTTATGTATCTATTAATGTAATCATATAGCTATTTTATCCTTAATACACTATACTTTTCCTCATATTGAACCAACTGTTTTACTGGCTTAAATCTAACCTATTCATATTGTTTTTTTGTTTGTTTGTTTTTGATATGCTGTTGTAACCTTTAAGCTTAAGGTTTTTAATAATTTTGCATCAATATTAAGAATTACTTTTTTCTGCCTTGTTTCCCTGCCTTTTTTTTTTTATTAAGATCATATTTATATCAGTTTGGAAAGAGGTCTTAGTTTAACCAACATTTTATGTAGTATTACAATTAATTTTCCTTTGAATGACAGAATTCACTCATAAATTCATCCAATGCTCTGTTTGGTTTCCTTTTGATCATACAGGTAATTTGATGATTTTTTAATCATCTCAAATTGTTTTCTAGATATATTTTTGATAGGACATATATTTTTCAGGTTTTTTGGGTTGAAATTGGAGTTGATTGACTTGCCCAGTGTAACACAGCTACTAAGTGCTTGTCACATTTGATTCTAGGGCCAGTGTTTTATCTACTATACGATAGCTGCATTTTGCTTGTTTTACATTTCTTACCTCATTGTTGTTTCTCTTTGGCCTATTCCAGTTTTGGGGGAGTTAGTTCCTCAATAAGGTTTGCCTAATATTATTGTCCTAAACCGCTAACTTTCCTTACTATGTTTTCCTCTTAGTTTCTATTTTATCATTATAATTTTACATTTTGTACCTTTTTTACTATTTGGATTTCTCTCAATCCATGGGAATTTTTTGTTTGTTGTATAGTTTTGGTTATTCCCGCCTCCAGCCAGTTTCTGTATTGGAGGAGAGGCGCCCGTTTGTGCCTAAGGCATCTATACTCCCTCCCACACTCCAGCTTTTGTATTATTCATGTGGTAATTAGAACTTGGGACCCCCCCTCCTGCAGTAATTCTCAGATTTTAGCTTCTGGTATGGTTTAAGTCAAAGCTGCCTTAGGTTCTGGTTCAGCAGCCTGCTTAGGTTGGGTTCTGGCCCTTTTTCCAGAGGCTGCAGGTAAAAAGAGGGGAAGCCTTTTGCTGCACACGGGCAGTTTGGTTCTAGTCTGGTCCTTTCACCTGCTATGGACTTGCTTCTTGTTTTACCTTCTTCCTACCTCCTTATTCACTGCTTCCCCAGCATTTTATCAATCTTTTTGTGCAGTCTTGTATTGGATGGAAAAAATTATAAATTTTCTCTTTTATCACTGTACCTGTTAGCACAATTGTAGAACTTGACCGTGAGGGATAGTTCATTCAAATGATGGATTTCAAGGCCAAGCAACCACAGCTGGCTGAGGTAAAAGACTTGAGACCTTCCACACAAGGGAAAGGATACTGGTGATTGAAGTAAGAGTGCATAATAGCTGACATATTAACCATTAATGTAGACATAAGGTAAACAGTATTGCAGTACTATGAATGGAATGAGCAATCTACAGGAAGTCTCATCTTTCACGACCTTTGGGTACCATTGGTTGCTGACCACCACTCTTTCATTCTGGATTTTCTTTCCTCCTTTGGCTCTCTTCCTATATATCTGATTGTTCCTTCTTTGTTCTTTGCTAGTATGTCATCTCCCCAACCCCAAACATCTCCCTCCCACCACCATCCAAAGGATGTTCTCAGTCCATTTTTTGTAGTCTTTATATTGCTTCCCTGGGAAACTTCATCTACTTTCATAGCTTCATTTATCTCCTTTATCCAAATATCTTCTACTACATTTCATCCCCCCATATCCTAGTTTTTCCACTTCCCCCCAAAATCTATTCTTCCTAACATCTCCCCCTTGTTACACAGACTCAAATTTAACTCCTTCCTCCGGTTCTACCTTCATAGTATCTCTTTTCCGATACCAAATCTGACACTCCTAACTCAATAACCTTGGTTTCTCATAGCCTTTA
The DNA here is from genome assembly GCF_048593235.1 of Sminthopsis crassicaudata. Lineage (NCBI taxonomy): Eukaryota > Metazoa > Chordata > Mammalia > Dasyuromorphia > Dasyuridae > Sminthopsis > Sminthopsis crassicaudata. The sequence continues at coordinate 193,520,134 of NC_133620.1, forward strand.
AGACAAAATACTAACTCCTTAGCAATGGCAATTAAGGTTCTTCACAATCTGGATCCAATATTATTCCAGACTTAGTCCTCCTCCTCCACATACTCAAGGAGGATTGCCAGTAGAATTTCCTTTTTTTTGGGGGGGGGGGGATGGATAGGGGGGAAAGGGTTTCACTTCACCTTTTTCTGCCTGTCCCAACTGGAAAATGGGGATTACAATTCATACCTTGTTAGGTTTGAGGATCAATTGAAATTTGTTATAAGCATTTATCTGTATGTCTCATATTAGATGCTATGTAAATGCTTAATTTCTTCCCCTTCCTTTTCCTTTTCTGTTGCCTTAATTTCCCTAAACTGGCTTTCATTTTCCAGGAGTTGAAGATTCAGATCTAACAGAAATTACACATGAGGCTCTATGGTTGTGGATTCTGGAATACCACTTTTTTTTTTCATTTAAAAAATTTTATTGATATTTTACTTTACATTACATTTACAGAAGACTCTCATTTCATGAGATTGCTTTTTAACAAAGTAAAACAGTTAAGAAAAAACTAAATACAGTGACCTCATCTGAAAGTGCATGCAACATTTCACATTTGTAGCACTTCTTTATTTAAAAAAAAAAAATTGAGAAATCTTTTTTCCCTCCCTCCCACCAATTCAACCATACCACTAAAAAAACAAATTTCTTGGGACAAATATGTATAGTCAAGCAAAACAAATTCCCTCAATGGCTGTATACAAAAATAGTTTGCCTCATTCTGCACCCTCAAGCTATTATTTAGTAGATAGCATGTTGCAACACTGATCCTCTGGAATACTGGTCATTGTACTAATCAATTCTTATAGCTTTCAAAGTTGTTTTTGTGTAAGTTGTTCTGATGCAGGTCACTTCATTAACTTATAAAAAACCCCTTAAAATTGTTCATTTTTCTAATATTACATTCTTCTGGTTGTGCTTACTTTAATATACACCAGTTCTTTTCAAAGAAATAACAGCATCTTAGAAACATTACAAACAACTCAAAAGGGCCATAGAAAGATGCCTGGCTAGTACAGATTTGTAGTAAATGATAACTTACAGAAGAGATGTGATATAGATAGTATCAAGGACAAAAAAGGACTAGAAGAGGATATAGTAAATTAAGCCTTTCAGTAGATACCCAAAGACAGGAGATTTGTTCTCCTGCTTCAATTCTCCAAATAAAATATTTTAAAAACGTTCTCTCTGGCGAGGGGGAAAGGAAACTCACACAGAAGGCTCATGTATACAAAACTATTTGTAGGCTGAATCTAGATTTGGGTGATGGCTCCTCCATGGATTGTTGAGGTATATGGCAGCTCCAAAGACTGTTTTCAGCATTCCCAATTTGTCTAAGATAAGTTCCATCCCTGACATGTTACAGATGGGAAATTACTCATTAATGACCAATGGTGAGAAGTCTAGTTGGGCTGGATTTCAGCATGTAGACGAATGTAAAGAAATTAGAAATGGATGGGCCAACTTGAAGAGCTTTATGTGATAACTTATATTTTATTTTAGAAACAAGAGGGAGCCATTGGAATTAAGAAAGGTGAGAGGGGAGGATTTAGGACAGAACTGTGGGGGCATGTTGTGGAAGCAAAGAGAATACTAAGCATTAGTCAGATAGGTAGGAGAGGCAAGAGAGTAATGCCATAAAAATCTAGAGAAGAGAGTATTAAAAGGAATGGGGATGGAGTCTCAAATGTACTAAAAAGAGGAAGACAAATGAAAAATGCATCAGATTTAGGGATTGTGAGAGCACTGCTACGGAGCCAGATGGGCAAACAGCCGTATGAGGGAGAAGGAGAGGGGAGAAATATGCTATTGTTGGCGACAGATCTGCGGACAGAACAAGTCTCAAGGACTTAGCTACATGGCTAGCCTGTCCTTTCCTTATCTCAGAGCAACATGCCCAACCGAGAAAGGGCCAGGAACAGTTGTGCAGTGGAGGTCACAGAATCCTGAGAAGTTGTTTTAATCTGCAAGATGTAAAAAACTGACTAGTCACATCAAGCAATTCAATGCTACTGGAAAAACAAAAACCAAAAAACACCGGATGCTAACAGTGACTGGTGCCCCTCCCCCTCACTCCCTTCATTCACTATTGTATTTATTTTGCAGAATCTAGGCAGTGATTGGAATTAACTTAACCAGAGGCATCCATGGTGAAATCTACTCTCTGCTTCAACCTTTTGCTTTATTGCTAATGCACAGGTGGCATTATTTACTATTAAGTCTATTTTTAACTTTAGCAAGTTTGGTCTGAACATTTTGTTACCCTGGACTTTCTTTCTCCCTGTAAGATTACAATGGAAGGCCACACCCTGATCCCAAGGAAAGATCTTGTGTGGTCAGTCAGCCGTAAAGTGTTCCTCAGCCCTCTAGGTAGTGATAATCTGAGGATAGAGGTGGCTTTTTTAAGGATTGAAAAAACAATTATGTGTGAAAAGCAATAGGAAAGGAAACAATGGGGGGGGAGGGGAAAATGAACAGAAAATGGTGAAGTCAGTCAGTCAATTTCAAGGTCTCCAGATTGGAACATTTGCACCTCAAACTAGTGAAAGATCAAGATGATTTGTAGCAGAACAGGGTCCTGAAAACAGACCAAGATTGGAGGACTCCAGATGGGGATTAGCCCATAGGAAACATCTCCAGGCCAGTCAGCTCGGAGGAATGGGGAGCCCAGGGGCTAGCTGGGTAAGGTTGGAGAGCTCCCTGACAGGTTCAAGGGTTAGGATGGCTGTGATCATCCCCTTTCCCCCAATGAGGAAGGCCAGCTGGGCTGCCGAGATCAGGCCTGGAGCAGGGATGCTGCATTGGGGGAGCTGTTGGATGGGGTTCCTATCAGAGAGTTGAAATAAAGCTGGACCACTATACCTTTAGCCCACAATTAGAGGTGCTTACCCTAATACCCCTCATTAAAAAAAATTAACCGGCATTTAGAGTCCAACCATAGAAACATACTATGGTAACGGAAGGATCGGGGTTCATCTTGGGAAGATACTGAAGGAATTGTAAACAACACCTTTCCCAGAGAGAATTTATAGAACAAGAAAAAAAAATTAAAAATCAAGTGGGACATAAAGGAAAAAAAATAACCACCCAAGAAAAACAAGATTATAGAAAAAAATATACGAAGGCAGAACAGGGGTCCTCTTTGTACAGCCCAAGAGTAACCAGAAGTATGAAGTGTGTTGCTCAATGTATATACATTCATTACATACATGTGTAGGTCTGTATGCATATCTACATATTTGTGTGCATCTACATTAAATATAGACTGCTTGGGAAATGAAAGGAGAAATTACAAAGTAAAAAGAAATGCAAAAGAACAAAAGAAACAGCTATAAGGATAAAGATGGACCCCCCCCTTGAATATAATTTACTATATATCTTTCCTGAACTGGAAAACTGGTTATATTTTGAATCCTGACATTCTGCTGGGCACATGACATTGTGCTCTTATTTATTCTTTTGTTTTTGGTTTTCTTGGCAATGATACTGGAGGTGGTTTGCCCTTTCCTTCTCCAGGTCATTTTATAAATTGAAGCCAAGCCAAGAGGATTTATTTAACATTTGAATTCAGGAAGATATTTTTTCCAATCCTGGAGCCCCATGCTCCCCACGGTCACTTAGCTGCCCATGAGACATTCAAATTTGATCTCAGATATTTAACTAGCTGTGTGACTGACCAAGTTCAGTAGTTTCCTTCAGCTACAAAATGGGATAATAGCACCTATCTCACAGGGTGGCTGTGAGGATTAAGTATTTGTATTGTACAGTGCCTTACACATAGTATGTGCTTAATGTTTTTTCTCTCCCCATTTCCCTTAACCTTAAATAGAGATTGGTCTTGTCAAAGGAAAAGATTTCCTTATTGCCAATGTCTAGGGAAAAGATTTAAGGTTATTAGGGGTTTGGGGATGAAAGAGGGCCCGGGAATTTACTGAGAAGGGCTGGTCAGGTCTCTAGCTGAATTGGGGTGCGGAAAGTGAGAGGCTTGAGATAAAGGTAAAGTTTAAAAATATGAATTTAAAGCACCCAGTTAGCTTAGTTATGACACTTTCCCCAGATCTATTTAGGGGCTTAAGAAGAGAGGAACCAGATAATGGGGATAAGTCAAGGTGGTTTAAGAGGAACTGGAAGGTTACGGAATTGGGGAAAACATCAATATAGATGTGTAAGTCTCAGTATAGGAGGGAAGGGGAAAAAAAAAGTATAGCCCTTACTTAATTCCTTGAAAGAATCTGCAGGTAGGTTCATAGTTGCCACCATGATTTTAAAAGGACCCAAAATTATTATCCACAAAATAAGTTGGTGAATAATGTCATCAGTACAGAAAGACTAGGCAAGATTGGAATGAAATATAGGTAGGAGATGGAGAAAGTGAACAGTGGAGGGAGGGAATTTGCTACATATAGCAGCAAGATGGTATAATGGGATAGAGTACCAGCCCTGGAGTCAGGAGAACCTGAGTTTAAACCTAATCCCAAAAAGCTGTGACCCTGGCTAATTCGGTTTAAGAGGGCAAACGTTCAGTGTCAGGAGGTGGTTGCTTGGGGGGGGGGAGGGTGAAGAAAGGCAGGGTGGGTGCTAGCTTTAGTACCCACATAAATCTGTTAATTGTGCATATAAAATGATAATGCTCATGCAACCTCTCTGGCTTATCACAAAGTGTTGGAAAAAAAGCTTGCCTGAGAATTTACAAAGACAAAACTCCCTTTTTTTTGGGGGGAGGAGTGTGGGTTTGTGATTAACATATGAATCAATTGAGGATATGCAAAGAATGACTGGGTTATAAAAAAACATATGTTGCACTAAAAGTGACTGCTTTAATTTCCAGAGACTAGTACAAAAACTATGCTATCATGGTACATTAGTCATTGTGCATATTTCCAAGGAATCTCCTTACTTCGTAGTGATATGTATCATTCCTGCTACAATTATAATAAAATATTAGTTTTACTTGCCATTTATTCAACTATTCCCCAACTGATGGGGACTCATGGGTTACCAGAAGAGCCTTGTAAATATTTTGGTACATCTTTGTCTTTGACTTTTTCAGGGTAGTTGAAATTTGTTAGGTCAAAGGGCAGGAACTTCCAGATTATTTCCATTTTTTATCACCTTTAATTCAAGCACTGTGAGATATATTCAATTTCATTTTCTTTGCTATTTTTCTATAATCAACAAGCAAACAGCTTAAGTCAGTAACATCCTAATGTCGCTCATCCTTATTTCCTCTTGCAAAAATGTTGTCCTGGATTTTTCCACTTTCCTTTAGCTACCTTAATTCATATATTCCATCATTTATATGTCACTTTGCTCTATTAGATTCTTCAGACACTTTTCCCCAAGCCTTCAAAGTATAGCATCAGTACAGCAGGACTGATTTTGAGGAACAGGTCACCAGACTCACTGGATTATGTCTGAGAGGGGGACAAACTTGATCTCCCCAGAATACATTAAAATCTTTTGATAAGAACCTATAACTTGGTCTTGGGGATAGACTCCCTGAGTTTAGTTTGCAGAATACAACATATTAACAATATTTATTGAGCACCTAATATATGTAAGGCACTGGAAATACAAAGATTAAATTTAATATAACTTAATATTGTTCCAGTCCTGCAAGAGACCACAATGGGGGGGGGGGGAGAGAACAAAAGCAACAATACAAGAATACAGGAAAACAATGCAAGGTATCACATCCAGTACCACATTACTGCCAAATGAATGGTAGTTTAGCATGACTAAATATGAATTTCAAAAAAGAGACCCCTATTGTCACCAGAAATTCTGTGGCCAAGACCCAGAAAAATTGACTGTTTTTACCTTCAGCTCCACTCCTTGCACTGGAATATTCCTCACCTATTATTTTGCATTGATTCCATAAAGATCTCTGAAGCTAAACACTCAACTTTAGAATAAAGCAGCTAAGACAGGGTGTTCTTTGGTATCAACAGGACTTTGCTTTGATCTCAAGCAATCTGACCTGAGGTCAAAATTAAATATTTGCAGAGAAGAAATAAACATTCTTCTTCCATGTGAAGCAGTTTTTGCAATGAACAAACAAATCAGGGCTTGCCCTTTGTGATCAACCATTCTGTGTAAGAAAAGACTCTTTGGACAAAAGCTTCTAATCAAAAGAAAATTCATCAAGGCTACTTCCATTTACCAAAACTATATAGTTTTTAAATGTAGCTAGTCCAAGAATTGGGTGACCTTGTTTGCCTTACAAATATTAAAAGATTGAGCTCAAGTATATCATTTGACCTAATTTAGTGGAAAGTATAAATTCCTGTTAATGGTCCTCTTTCTTACCCAAAAGCTAAAACTATTCCCGATAAAATTCCTCCAAATGCAGATTAAATTCCTCTTCTACATAAACATTCCCTGACTATTCACCAATTCCCCTTTTCCTGAACTCTTGTCTATATCATGTAATTGGAGAATTTAGGTTTTATAGGATCTTTCTGAATCTTCCTAAAAGTGAGAGATGGAATCTAGAAATAGTTTCCAAAGCCAAATTTGTTTAACACTTTTAAGCCAGTATATTGTACATAGATCCATAACTATCATCTATCATGATTTGATACATTAACAACAAAAAATAAGACAAGCTTGGACCACCCTGATTAAAAATACTTGCACCATCAGAAAAAGAATGCACAACACATGGAGAGATCATTTAAAAATAAAGGCACCCTTAGGTTATAAGCAAGCTGTTTCAGGAGATCAGATCATGCTTTTTCTTCTGCAACCCATTAAACCCAAGTTTGCAAAAAGTACAAGGGAAAAAAAAAGGAAAATGGAAGAACTATTGAATTCTTACTGATATTTCCTTTAAGAAAATGGAAAAAGTGCTTCAAGAGGGAAACTAGGTGAAAAAACAAAGGTAACATTTCTAGGTGTTTTATAAATTCTATGATTTTTAAGTGTTATAAATCATATAATTATTTGAATTAAATGTTAAATGTGCTTAACAGATGAAGAAAGGAATGACAAGATCTACTTGAGCAACAGGGTAGTGTGACCAATAACAATACAAATATGTATCTAGGAGTTGAAGCTTTTTTTCCCCCAGATAGTTGCAGGTATGATATAGAAAAAATACAATCATTGAACGTACAAACAAATGCACATAAATTTTTATGGTCTAATGGTGTTATAAAGGAATTATTGATCTTGCATGATGATTTGAGTATGATAATACAAAGATAAAACTTGAGACTCCAAAAAACATTTAAGTGGTGGTATATCAAAAGATATTAAACTTGTAAAAAACTTGTAAAAAGCCCAGAAGTGCTACAAGCAGTTCAAATTCACTGAAATATTGTCAAGTAGCAAATTGAGGATTTGAACCAGGATTTCTTCCCTAGAATAAGGCCAAATAAAGATGGGATAAAAAAGGCAGAATTGTCAAGAGAATTGTCTTTGCTATGCATCCACTGGGACTTGATGCTAACACCTTTGAAGGGGTTCAGTATCGATGGGTAAGGATTTTAATTGCATATTCTTACTTCTGCCTAGAGTTTTTCCACTCTGGCTTAGTAAAAACCTGAATCCAAAGCTTGTCTCCAAAATGTTAACATTGGCAAGTACCATGGCCTCCTAGGTGCTTCAAAATTGCCTATCCCAAAGTAGCTATTAACTGAGAAAATACAAAAAATTTTAAAATCGGGCAATTCTGATACTTATGATAGCCTCTGCTAGAAGTAAAAGCAGTTATAAAGTAGATGGATCAAGAACCATATAAGTTTTTGATAGATCTGGACTACAAGGTAGATATATAATCTACTCTGGAAAACAGGTATCAGAATGAGTTGTTGCTGAAGTTGAACTAAAAGGAAAATTCTGCTAAAGACATGAATGAACCTGATGAATAAGGTATTTTATCTACACAAGTGGGAAAAGGGACAGAAGAGGATGTTTCGGGTAATAAAGATAATAGACCTTCCTATTTTGTTACTCTTCAGAAAGGAGAATGACCTTTCAAACTGTTTATATTTGTATCCCCAGTATACTGCAATGCTTAGAAAAAGGATTGAAATAGAATACAATGCATACACCTCTTCCTAAATATGAATTTTAACTTATATCCAAAGGTGAATGTTAATTGGCTGAAAAGATTTCTTAAGAGGTTGCAAACTTGTAAAAAGTGGAATACACATTGTTCAAACTATAGGATAGTAGCTAAACCAACAGGTAAAGGTCAAGACTGGTTTGTCACATGGGGTACACCATTTATTTTTAATTATGAAATCCATGCAAAAAAAAAAATCAAAAACTTCATTTAGCATCAAGGACATGCTGTGTTTTCTAGAAGGCAGGCAAAAATGCTTTGTTATGTTTCCATGTGCAAATTCTGCTTGCCACTTGTACCAGTTAAATTTCTACAAATACCCCATATTTTTATATATTTGCTGCCCCAAAAGCAGTCCTTTTATCCTCACCTACCTAGGAAATGTGTAGAGTCAAGATCCTATCTCCATTAATTTCCCATCCCCACCCCCAGGGAAAGAGGTTTATTTATAGCTGGCTTACAAGGTAAACCTGATCTACTTCTAGGTTAAGAGATTTAACAGGGGAATATTATTTTGTAACTTTACCGCTATGGCAGAAGTTTCTTAGAATAAGAGGAAAAAAGGCTTAGCTCTGGAATTAATGGATCTAGGTTCAAATCTTAACTTTGGACCCTTATTATCTTTGTGATCTTGGGTAAATCAGTCAATTTAACTTCCCTGAGATTTAAGAGCAAAGACCACAAGATGCTCTCTCCAAGATCTGATCTTAATGGAAGCTGGTAAGGCTCAATATGTACAGGTTAGCCAAAACAATTTTTCAAAAAACCTATAACAAAGTAATATACCCATAAACCTTATTTATTTGCTTGTTTAGTAGTTATCTGAAAATGTACCCAAGAAGTTGATGAACAATGGGCATAGTTCAAACAAGACACTACTAAATATCTAAGGTTAGTATTTTAAGCAAATGTTAAATACCTCCACACAAAGTACTAATACTAGGTGCTAGGGATACAAAGACAAAGGTCCTGTTCTTGAGCTTAAAATCAAACTGGGTAGAGTAAGAATATATAGAAATAGAATGTCCATTATGAGCTGGGCTTCCTCTCTTGAGGGTAAGGATTACAAAATTTAGGGGTGAGGAGAGTTGGGGAAGGGAAATCCTTGCCTAAAGGCACAGTATTGATTCGGGAAGAGGCAGAAGATCATAACTGGATTCTGTCTGGATGAAAAAGAATGAAGTGGAACAGTTTGAATACTAGGACATTTGTGGGGCAATGGGATCTAGGAGTAAATATCAGAATAAAGAAGCTTTCTGATGTGCTGGCTGGAGACTGAACCTTTGGATTCGGTGACATTTGGAGGGAGCTAGAGGCAGAAGCTGGGAGAGGCAAAGGCCTAGCAGCAGGAGCTCTCAGAACCAAGGAGAGAGATAGGCTTCTAAGACAACTAACCAGGCACGCCCCAGGCAAGATTCTGAAGGAGACAATAAAGGATTTGGACTTGTGATTACTGAATTGAAACTAAGGCTGCTCCCAGAAATCCCCAAGAAACCTGCTCCCAGAGAAAAATTTTAGAGAATATTACAGTTATAATAGGAACGAAAAGGAGAGAACAGATGTCCAAGATGTTTCAGGGAAGAAATAGTTCCATTTCTGTACCAACTCCGAAAATTAAGATGCCAAAGAATTTGGTGAACAGAACCCTGATTTGACATAATGTTAAAAAAAAAATCTCTGAATGTCTCTATACAATTAATTAAGCAAACTTTTATTGAAGCATTAAGTTTTGTGGTACAGATTTTAAAAATACATTTTAACTGATTAAAGTCCAACACCATGAAGAGAGAAATTATGACACCAAAACTTCCCCTCTTCTGATCATACTAGATTAATTATCAGAGGCTTGTTTTGATACTTATATAAATTTGTGCATTTTTCAACTAGTTAGAAAGAGGGATGTTCAGTAAATTAAAAAAAAAAAAAAAAAATCAGACCTCAAGCCAACAAATGTCATCATCAAATCTTTTGGGACACTGTTCAAGAAACAAAATCCACTTGAATTATTGGTCCTCAAAAATATCAAGCACCAAAAAGTATCAGGTGCCACATTACTTACAGATCACAGAATCAAATTGACCAAGTTGGTAGAATGCTTCTTCAATGAAGCATTTAGTCAAACAACATGCTTAAAATAAAAGTCAAAAACAGTGTTCCAACCACTTGATTACTAACCAAGCAGATTTTTTAAAGTTTAGAAACACTAAAAAAAAAAGTGTTTCATTTATAAATACGGAAGGAACAAAACACCACTGCATCAATCCAGAAAGTCAAAACAAAATTGGAGGACAAGAGGAAAATTAATTGTTGGTCTCACAACTGCTAAAATCCCACAGTTATTTGTTGAAAATGCCAACTCTTGAAAGCCTGCATCTACTAGTCATCCATTAAATGACCCATGTTTGAACATGCCTTTATTTTTTAAAAAATCAATAGCATTTTACTTCACTGTCTGTCTAAATAACCTAGACAGTTCTCACTGTGCAGTCATTCACTTGATGCCATCAAATCATGGTTAAAGGAATCACCACATTAATTAAGAGGAACAGATGAAGTCACAACACTATCAAATACAGCATAATAGTCTCATGCACCACAATATCACAGGACTTTCAGTCACAAGATAAAAAGGCATATCAATTCTGCTTGGAACAACAAAATTAGGTTTACAGTATATTGTTTACTCACAATTAGGTTGAAATGGCTGCTAAGGAAAAAGTTATGGTGAATGATCCAAGCTGACCGGAATATCTAGTCTGGTAAATTCCATCTCTTACACTATATCTCCCTATTAAATTTGTTGATTTTAAAAAATTAAGTATTTGAAGGTTTGTGGCTATATATTTGGTGCTCTATTAGTTGTGGAGTATTGAAATAGCATAGTTAAGAGCCTCTATAACTCTGTAAATGCATTCTAATCTTACCCCACACATAGTGGAGAAAGTCTTGGTGCCCCACTCTTCTCCCCCCCCCTGCCAATCATACATCCAAAGAGACCACCAAACCCACCTTGACATGAATTTAGATCTGGATGAAGGTTCTCCCCTCCAAAGGTGAAAAGCTAATGTTAACCAGGGTAACAGTATATTGCTCATTTTATGAAGAGGAGGTGGAAATCACTGAGCTTAAAGAACTAAAGATACAGGGAGCAAAATATGTTCCAATACTCAATTTTTATAATAAAATGATCAGTTCTAGTAATCATTAATTTTCTTAAGGTAAAATTTCTAATTTCTCAAGTGCAAAGAAACTTGTGTTTAAAATTAGTCATTAATTTCATTAGAATTAATAGAGAAAAATGTGGTCTAGAAATTGGAAAAAACTGCCCACAAAAAAATCTGGCAGTAATTTGACAGAACAGTCCCAGATGATTTAGGCTGAGGCCAACACCTAATGAGGACGAAAGCCTTGTCTGTGGGGGATTTTTGGTGATACCTGGAGAAAAATTACACCGTGCATAATCCTAATTGAATTGTTTTTACAAGTGTTGTAAAGTCTCATACAGTAAAAGTTTTTCTCTACATGCACTTCAAGTTCACAGCAAGAGTGGCATAGAATACCTAAACACAGAAGAGAGCAGTCATGCAAGATATCTAACTCCTTGATATAATAATGCATACAATTCAAAATGATTATACTATGATTACATCTAGGGCTTTCCGAAACTACAAGGTGGTGGGTATGGAAAGCATGGCCCCCTGTATCATTAACTAGAAAGCTGCCACCACCTTCTATTTGTGTTCTCTTTTTGCGTTTTTTCTTCATTTTTCTTAATCAACTCTGCTGTTGCTGCCGATTCTTAGCAAAACTGGTAAAAACGAAATTGTAATCATTGAACTGAGCAATCTGGCGATCAAGACGTTTAAACCCTTCAATCTTTTGGGCCGAAGAAAACACTGTGCGACATTTAGAACTCTGGGGGGAAAAAAATTAAAGAAACTGTTTAGAACATATGAAGATCAAAATAAGCTTTTAAGCAATAAAATAAGACTAGTTTTTTTGCTCTATACTCCAGGTTATTGTTAGCAACAATAAAACAGGTTTACCTGATTTACAAAGAGGGTGGTCACAAATTTTCCAGGCTTGAAAATTTCCACTACTTTCCTGATCAGGTCATCGTAAGAGGTCTGACCTATGTTAGTTTCAAAGCTAACATAAGAAAATGCTGGTTCTGGAGTGATGTGAATAGTCCAATAAGTTCCCTTAGAGGAAAAAAAGTTTGCTTCAATAAGAGAACAGTTGGGGGGGGGGGGGGGGGAAGAAGCCAACCACTTTAATCATGCAGAATTACTTACATCCGATTTCATTCCATTCATTGAATACCCACAAGGATTGAACATTGTAGCATCAATGACAGAACCTGGTATCAGGTCACGAATTCCACTCACCTAGAAAATTTAACCCAGAAATTAAGACAATGTCAGAATATTAGAAGACAGTACTTGGCTTAGCAACAAAAGTCAAGACTTAAAACCAAAGCTTACACGAGTGACATCATTTGCAGTAACACCATCTTTCATGTAGAACTGGTCCATAACTGCTGGGTCAAGCTCACTCATCAGAATTTCCAGTGTCTGATCTGGCTGATTAATGACTCTACTCTCTGGAAAATCCAGAGTGTACAAGTACCTATAAAAATAAAAAATTTAACTTGCCAATTATGGAACTAACATAATTCTTAAAAACAAAAAGTATAATTGTATTTAGACATACCAGCAATCAGAATTCATACGCCCCATACAATATGCTGCTCCATCTGTGGAAAAGGGAACAAAGTTTTAATCCAATCTATAGTAATGTCTCATAACCACCTTACAACTCTTGAAATAATTAGGCTAATACCCTTATTACCACAGATTCACAATTATCAGACTTAAGCAGATAGTAAAATGAACAATACAATTACATTAGACATGGCTGAATTTATTAGATTTATTAAAAACAAATCTGATTCATCAACATGGCACTGGTGGTTTGTGCAAAGGATGATCCCTTCTCATTCTTAACTTACTTAGGTAAACTACATGATAGACATGAGGCTAATTCACAATTGCAATCATAAAATGATAGATTCAGACAGAATGTATTAGACTCAACTGTGTGGTTTGCTTTCAACCAGTTTTGACCTTTGGCTTCTTGATCCATAAAATGTTCTGAAATAATACCCCATAAAAGGCTCAAGTATATGTAAAGTAATTCTCAAAAAGTAATTCACACAAAAATCTTGCTAATAGTAATAAAACAAGCTCAAAGGGAGAAATTTGTGCCAAGAATACTAAATGTCATAACTAATAAAACATTTCAACCAGGATCCTTCTGTGCTGACCAAAAAAGTCTTCTATTATTCAATGCCTATTTACAAAATCTAATTAACACATCTGTTTTAATTGAGCTTACTTGGGAAAATTTCATTAAGGAATTCGACTTCTTCCTGGAAATTCCTGTGTGGGTACTCCTGGTGGGAAGGCTTCATGAAATTCTTACGAGAATAAAAGAAGCTCTGAAAAGCATAAAAATAATTTAATTAAAACCCCACATTAATTATCATGAAAATCTCAAATCACTTCACCTGAAATGGTATTGTACAGTTTTAAAAACAAACTCTTGTAACTTTCATTTCTCTCCTCCCAATAAATAAGGTTATCTTAAAAACTTTATTAAAAAATAAGGTTAACTTAAAAGACCAGGGGAAAGTTTATTCTGATTGCTGCCTTCTGTGCTTGAAGAATGGAGCTAATTAAAATTAAATTAATTAATAAAATTATAAAGTAGGCAACTTTTAAAAAACCCAACTTCACATAGTATATGTGAACTTTCTTAAAGCTGTTTTATTTCCTAAGATAAATGTTCAAATGGCTTAGTCACCCTTTTAAGAAACCATAGCACCCTTTCTAATATGTCAGAGAGCATTGTATATGCATTAAAGAACTGTGTGAACATTAGTTGATCTGTCACAACTATATATACACACACATATATTTATCTATACCATAGGCCAAGCGTTACCATAGTGTCAATAACATAAATTTGGTGTAAAGAACTCCTTCCACCAATGATGTTCATAAAAACACAAGATCATCCACAAAATCATCCAAATCCCTTTAACAAAATGGATTTTTGTTAAATAACATAACAATTACATGGAAAAGCTATTCTTTCCTGTGACCTACCAAGAATTTATCTACACAAGACATTGATATTTTGTTCTAGCATGTCACCAATACAAACAAGTGTTCTTTGTATACTTACTTGAATTGAGTCAAACCCACTGTACTCCCTAGCAAGCTCCAACAGGGGGACCAGTGCTTGCAGTAAGAGGGTGGTACCACATGTCTTCAAAATGAAACGTCTCTTGGAGACAAACATGCTACTCTCACTGCAGGTTTTAAGAAAGAAACCCAAGATAATCACTGTAATAGTTCATGACTATAAGTCATCATGTAGGAATAATTTAAGTACAAACTTCTAAGTCTGGATTGTGTCTACAAAGTGAAATTAGTATCATATAATCCCAAATTTCCCAGATATTATTTACATGTAAGACCATCTTGATGTGATGTGTTCATTAAAGTCTACAAATTATTCAGTACCTAACAAGGTATTCAATCAACATAATTTCTAAAGAAAAAAAGCAATCCTAAAACCAGCACATGATGAACAGTTTCCTCAATGATTTATTTAATTTTTTAAATAGTGTCCCAAAAATTCGAGTGTAGGTATTAGCTAATCAGCTTTTGAAACAAGATTTGATTCTGAGATCAGATCAACCCAATCAAAAAGCTTTTTGTTTGCTTTTTTCCAGAGGCTGAAAAATTAGCAAACAGTTTATTGACACTGCTTTATAATGACATTTATAAAATATTATGTATATCCTACTTTACTTGGTAGAAGCAGAACCAGGAAGGAATCTAGATCTTATAATTCCCCAAACTAGCACTGTCTTCTTCCAAACTTCTTGCCAAACGGTCATTATTTACTCAGAGTCTTAAAAGCCTTTAATAGCTTAAAATAGCGTGAATAAACCAAATAGAATACCCCCCAACATATTTCTGTATAGTTTAATAGTAGTACTTTTAGTAGCTTAGCGGCCTTTAATATAAGGATCATGCCCTAGCAGCTTCTGTTTATATCAAACTTTTAAATTTAAGTGCTTCGGAATTAAAATGAGAAAGGATAACTATGTATTCTCTTAAAATTGTTTAATTTTACCTGAGTACATAAGCTTCCTGCTTGTCAGTTTTTGTCACACTTATGATTAAACAATGCACATTCTCCAAAAGTTTGTCCCACTCAAACCTATAAAGAAAAAATTTACATAATTAGTTTTTATACCCTTTGGCCCTTTGACTTTCCAAGAAATTTAGGAGAACTTAACCATATTAACATATAACCAATTAACACCATAGATTTTTCTTTCTGGTATCAAAAATTGCAGCTCAGTCATACCAAATGTTCACAACATTTAATCTACTACTCATTCAACTACTAGGCAAATAATCTTATGGAGAGATACAAAAGAAATTCTTAATTCTTAAAATTCTTAAATTGGAGTCTGAGCTTTTTAAAAATATCAATAACTTTTTATTCCTAGTTTTTTCCCCGGAGGATAACCTGAACAAGTTTTATTCTCCAAGCACAATATTGCTTAATTTCTTTATTGCTCCCTAGCTTTAGAAGCCAAAAGGTTATTATATTCCAGCTTCTTTGTGTAAGCAGAGGGGAGAGAATAATAAACCTGCTTGACAGCTGCCAAGTCAGATAGACCAGGCCTGTCTCTCCTTCCAATTATTAGTATACTGTCTTGTCTTCCCTTTGGAAGTCACTACCTTTTTTCACACAGCCAGAATAGCAAACACCAACCTACTCTTCAATGGCTTACAAACCAAAAGGGGTTGGAGGGTAAGAAGAACTCCAGGTAAAGGAAATAAGGATACTTTTTCCTAGAAGTCCTCAGGAGGCATTTGCCATCATTCTACTATGATCATTCTACTATGCAGTGTATCTGCTTCTGTCAGGATGACCTAAATGAAAACATTAGAGAGGACTTTCCAGGTATTTGTGTTCCATCATAGTCTTCATTTGGGATTTTCGTTATCAAAGATATCTGGAAAAATTAGCAACTTCCTTCTTTTACAGAACTTGGGTAAACAGGACTTAATTAAGGTCACAAAGATTTGAACCCAGGAAGATCTTCCTGACTCTAGATCCATTCCATTCTACTGTAGCATACACCTCACTATCTAGGAATACTTTGAATATCTTTTCATTTAGCATTCAGGATTTAAGTGTGGATCCATGCTTAAGTTTCTGCCATACTAATTTCCAGTTTTCCCAGCAGTTTGTCAAATAGTGAATAATTATCCCAAAAGTTGGGATCTTTGGGTTTGCTGTAGCAATTGACTATTATCATTTGAACCTAACCCAAATGGTTTGTGACCGCTGTTCTATCATAGTCTTATATCAGGTACAGCTAGTCCACAAATTATGGCATATGAATGTTATGGAATATTATTGTTCTGTAAGAAATGACCAGCAGGATGAATACAAAGAGGCTTGGAGATACTTACATGAACTGATGCTGAGTGAAATGAGCAGAACAGGAGATCATAAATACACTTCTTAAACAATGATAATGTATGATGTATTCTGATGCTTATTTTTACCTTCTGAAGCCACATATTGTATCTAGGATATACTATAACACATTTTAACATGTATGAGACTGCCTGTCACTTAGGGGAGGGGGGTGGAGGGATGTGGATACAAGGGATAATGTTATAAAAAATTACCCATGCATATGTACTGTCAAAAAATGTATAAAACTATTTTTACATGTATTTGGGAAAATAGTTAACACCTTAAGCATAATATATTTAAGGAAATATAAATTAAATGGGGTATAGATCTATAGATATACTGATCTGTGGTCCCTTTCCAAACTATATCAAAGTAAATGCTATTTTAAATGGCATGTGGCTTTTCAACTGTCTGATATTTCAAGATCAATTTTAATAACATGAAAATATTAATAAATTGGATTACATATTAGTTGGTCAGAGGAATATGAAAGATGTTGGGCTTTCAAAGGAAAATATTTGTATAAAGAAGTGTTGATCAATAAAGTAGTCTGTTACTGGCCGATCCCTTCTGGATAACTAGTTTAGAAAACAAAAACTGTTGTGGGGAATTTTTCAAAGTTCAGCTCTTTATAGGAAAAGGTTTATTTAAAAACATTTTTGCTAAAAGGCTTTTTGGCCTAGACTGTGGATTCCTTTAATGTAAATCATTGATGCTGTAAAGCTTGAGAGCAATGACGTAGTCAAGTATGGAATGAGTTCCGGGAAAAGTTAATGCTGAGGTTTCAATTACTATATTTGCAACTACTGGTCCTTAGCCTTTACTGCAAATTTCTTATAACCATAAAAACCTTCCACAGCTTAAAAACTGCAGAATGACTGCCAGAGTTCAAATTTAAAGCTTTAGTACAACTATTAAATTAACTTCAGCAACAAATAAAATACTATTTCGTGTTACCCTAGTAAAACAAAAAACAAAACACCAATTTATGTTCCTTACTCTGCTTTGATAAGAATTTGCTTAGTGGCTTAATATGAAGAGACAAAGACATTAATTAATTAAGTATTTGGAAATGTTCTTAATCAGCAAAGTAAACAATTATTTCACTCTCATTTGACAAATGTGGAAACCGAGGCTCAGGACTTTTTTATAGGTTACAAAGACAGATTTCCTGAAATCCAGCCTTCAAATGAAGGTGGCAGTGGTCCTGAAACTTAAATAGGAAAAAGTGAATATCCCACTTTATATATATATATAAAATCAAAGTGATATGAAATTGACTATACCTTTTAAGAATTGCAACAAACTTCCTTTTCTTCAGCTTATACATAAAACCAAATGTAAGATACTATTGTTAAATTAGTACATAGGAGTTGGCTCAAAGAGAAAATAATTGAAAGTTCACTTCAATATGTACAAATCCAGTTCAGGAATCAGGAAACTATTTCCTATAGTTTATTTTCAGTTACTTGTCATTCTGCCTCCCCAAGTCTATTTCATTCCCTCATTCAGTATATTCAATGACTATGCATAGAAAACAGTGCTATAGTGATGCATTCATGAAAAATTAAGCAATACACAAAGGTATACTCTAATCTGTATAATGAAGTGGGGATAGAAGGGAAAGGTAGATAGTTCTGAGCATAGCCCCCAATAGTATCAATAGGAAAAGTGAAGAGGTTCCATCTTGCAAGTTTTTCCAGATAATGTAACAAGCACTTCAAAGTATTTGAAAATTTTTTTTATCATTTCAATAGTATTCTTCCCCCAAAATGACATCCAAAAATACTTCACTTTTCACTCATTCACTTTTGCATAACTAATAATTTGCATAACAATGTTTTTCTCCTAATCCTTTGAGAAACAGATATAAGTTTAACATGTGTAATTCTTTCATTTCCATTATTTCCAATGGTGTGGGGGAAAATTAGAAAAGGGGGAAAAACCCAGCATACAAGCAACAATGACAAAGATGAAAATACCATGCTTTAATCCATTCTCTCTGGATGTGAATAGAACTTTTTATTATCAAATTATTGCCTATTCTTGGAGACTTGCATGAACTGATGCTGAGTGAAATGAGCAGAACCAGAAGATCACTATACACTTCCACAACAATACTGTATGAGGACGTATTCTGATGGAAGTGGATATCTTCAACATAAAGAAGATCCAATTCACTTCCAGCTGATCAATGATGGACAGAAATAACTACACCCAGAGAAGGAACACTGGGAATTGGACGTAAAATATTAGCACGACTATCTATCTACCCAGATTACTTATACCTTTGGAATCCAATACTTAATGTACAACAAGAAAATTGTATGAGATTGTCTTTCATCTAGGGGAGGGAGTAGAGGGAGGGGAAAATCTGGAAAAATGAATACAAGGGATAATGTTATAAAAAAAAGTACTCATGCATATAGTCAAAAAAATGTATAATTATAAAATTATTGCCTTAAGTCACCTCATTGTTGAAAAAAGTTACTGACAATAAAAAAAAAAAACCAAAGCAGCCCCAATTAAAATTGGCTTACATGTTTAGGTGATATAGTATTAAAAGAAAAAAATTTACTTTCATCTCTCCTCAAAACTATCAAACTGGTTCTTAAATCTGTTTTCCAATTTACTTTAAATGGGTAGAAAAATTCCTTGGGACATCTATTACATAGCTCTTTCTGCTGATGTCTCTACTTAAAAAAATGTTAGAAACATGGTGTTTTATAACCCACTAAAGAGCAAAAACCAATTCTCAAACTATTTGCTGCTGTATTTTGTTAGTAAAGAATTGGAAACAAAGTAGATACCCATTGATTGAAGAAAAACCCAAAAACTATATAGTTTGACATAGTTCCAAACCGCACTCCAGAATGACTGGGTCAGTTCACAGGTCCACCAAAAATGTATCAGTGTCCCAGTTTTCCCAACATCCCCTACAACATTGGTCATTATTTTTTCCTTAGTCAATCTTGTCAATCTGACAAGTGTGTTATGGTATCTGAGTTGTTAATTTGCATTTCTGAGCAATATATTTGGAGCACCTTTACATATGACAAATTAGTTTCAATTTCTTCATCTGAAAATTGTTCATATATCCTTTGAGCATTTATCAATTGGAGAATGGCTTGAATTATAAATTTGAGTCAATTCTCTATGTTTTGGAAATGAGGCTTATCATATCCTTGGGATGAAAAAGTTTTCTCAGTTTATTGCTTCCTTTCTAATCTTGACTGCATTAAATTTTTATTATGTAACCAATAATGATCTCGAATTCTTCTTTTCCTCCTCAACAGATCTGAGAGGTTTACTATGTTCTTCAAATTTATTTTCTTTATTATTTATTTATTATATATTTATTATTATTTATTATTCTTTATATACATATATAATCAATCTTTTCTATTGCTATTTTCATAAAATAAGTATGAAAATTCCTGTTTTTTTTTTAATTCAGAAAAATGTTCATTAGTGTCAGACTTCATTATCCCAATTTGGGTTTTCTTGTGCTTTTTCTAACTTTTCTTTTCAAGCAACTGACCTATAATAAGCTTACTTTTACTATATTCTTCCCTTTCACAGGTTTGGCGTGCCACTCTCACCCTCACCTTTAAATCCTCATTTCTCAACCACTTTTTCATTTTCAACTAAAAATATTCACCAATGTAAATATCTTTATTGGCTAAATTTCAGAGGCCTTTTCTCAGTTCTCATCTTTATCTCTCTTTAACAGTGAATACTGTTGCATTCTCCCTTCTGGATGTTTTCCTTCCTCTGGGACATAACTTGGTTCTCCTTGTCATATCATTTCTGTTCAGTCTTCCCATTCCATTTTATTAGATCTGGTACTTTTCCCTCAAACTCAGTTCAAACAGAATTCATTATGTTCTCCCCTTTTCCATCTAAGTTCATTTCTATCAAGGACATCATTCTACCAGAACCTCTTTAAAGGTCTTTCACATAAAGACTATTTACATACTACCCAAGATATAGGATGTACTCCAAACCTACCAGTGCATAGGCAGTGCACAATAATGAAATGTTACCACTAGATGGTGGATAAGGCACATAAAGAGCCAGGGAGACCTTTCTGGGTTCAAATCTGGTCTCAGGCATTAGCTGTGTGACCCTAGGCAAGTCACTTAACCTTGTTTGTCTCAATGCTATGTCTTGGAGAAGGAAATGGCAAATCTTTGTGAAGAAAAAAACCAAATGGGTTATCTTCTCCTCAACTCCTAATTCTTTTGATGTTATTTTCTTCCTGTTCAAAAATTTCTTTTGGGAATTGCACTATTTTGGATTTTAGTTTGGAAGGGAATTGGGAACTTTCAATCCCTATATTTTGATGAGTGAATTGACCCTCAAGAGATGCAATAAATGTATTACAGCTGTGAATTAAAATTCAAGCTTAATGATCAGAATGTCCTAATAATGAATAAAACGAATATATTTCATTACACCATACAAAGCATGTCACAACTTGTTTAGTGCACACTGCACTAAACACTTCTGAATCTTGTAAAATGCCACAAACTAATCAAGGTAATTGGCAAATATGCCAATAGAAATGACACTATTTTGTATTTTTAAACACACCCTGGAAATTTACTTAGTTTCTTAGCCCTTTTTGCTTATGTTATGGTCAGGGGTCAGAATTTCCTTATAGCATTTACATACACTTCCATCCCATGTATTCCCAATAAATTGAGAAAGCCAAGGTTTGTTTATAACAAAAATTTCTTATCTTACTACTTACTTACATTTATAAGCTGAATAGCAAATTTAGTGCCTGAATCTAAAAGTTCAGGTCAGAGAGATGAGAAGTAGAAACTAGGTTAGTCGGCCTATAAATGAACAGACACACTTGTCTATCCACACCACTTGTTTTGGAAATCCATTGGGAGTACCTCAGAGAGCTCTTTTCCCCTCTAAGGTACTCAATAAAAATCCCTAAGCATCACCACAAAAAGAAACTAGTAATTTTGAGATATAAATTTCCAAAAAAGTTCAGACCCTTTCATACAGTAATTATCATTCTTATCAACATTCTTCAAATTCTACCTACCACCTTGTGAAGGGGAACTTCTCTGGATGAGAATCCCAATCTATTGGAATTAATTGCCTTGAATCATTGTATTGTTGGGCCAACATAAATGTAGTTGCTACTGTTGTTTGATTCTCTACCCACTTAAAAATTTAAAAATATGCAATAGTTCATTACATTCATATGCCATAATTTATTCAGTCATTCCCCAAATGATGGCTATCCAGTCCACTTGCAGTGGCTGCTACAAACAATTCTTGCAGAGTAGGTCCTTTTCCTTCTTATGTCTTTAGGATGAAGCTCATCCTTCTCCAAGAACTATTTGATTCATGGGGAAAATCTGTTGGCCAAGGCAATCTGTTTCTGTAATAATTAATATGGACACATAAAAGGGAAAATAGAAGAAAAAGTAGCATCCTTGCAATTAAAGCCTTAAGTGCCACACAAAATTATGGCATATGAATGTAAGAGCCAATGTAGTTAAAGATCAGAAATCCTTTCAAAATTTACAGCACAAAAAGTGCCTAGAATGACTCCATAGCATCTCCTAGTTTCCTCTTACCCCCGGTTCCCTTTATCGGACAATTAGGACAGAGTGGCAGCCAACATTCTTCAAAATCTCATTGGTGGATAGCCTTAGGGCCTAAACATTCTGCCTACCCAGAAAGCTCTCATTGGCTCAACTTTTCAATGAAGAGGAGAGACAGCTAGACCTTAAGGCAGAGCGAAGAACCTCACGTGTAATCGTAGTGGTGGCCACGGGGGAGGAGAGGAAAAGGGGGTGCCGCAGTGAAATGAGGGAAGTTAAAAACGGTTTAAAAAGCACATTGGGCCTCCTGAGTCACTACAGGCCAATCTATACTAGGTTCAATGCAACTTCTTTCAGCTATAATTTATTATTACTACCTTGCATAAAATACAGGCTAGGATTCCCAAAAATGCCATTTAAAAAAGGCATTTGCCTCCAAAGGCCACCAGTCGCCATCTAGGAAATTAAGTTACTGAAAAAGCATCTGGCGTTTGTGCTGTGCCCTCAAGTGCCGGGAGCACGGGCCCCGAGGCCCCAGATCTCCTTGACCAAGCTTAAGGCATTTAAGTAGCATAATACGTTACATGCAGAGCATTATGTCCCCAAAGAGAATTGCAGGATGGGCTTCAATCCTATTAACGTTGCATTCCAGTTCCCCAGGTCCCCGATCTCACTGGCTCAAGTAACAGGTTATACTGCACAAGGTCAGAAAAGCCTCCAACCAATACTTCCTCTCCTAGCCTACAGTCACGGGATTCGTCAAGCCCCTAAGGCAGCCGCAGACCAGCCTCGAGGGCCAAGACCTATCCCAGGTACCCCCGAGACCGCTCAGGCCACGCGCTAGGCCAGAGGTTTTGGTGCAGAGCCTACCCAGGCGACAGAGGTGCCCCCCCAACCCCCACCCAAGGCCGCCCAGGGCACTGCGACACCGCCGCCTCCCGCTCACTCCCCACCACATGGAGGCAGCCTGCAGGGACTCGACTAATACACAAGGGGGAGGCCTCGGGAGGCGGGTTTTTATGGCGGCTCCGCAGGAGGCCTGGTTAAACGAGACCCTACTACTAAGAGGAACCGGGAGGAATTCCCCTTCCTCCCGGCGGCGGCGGGAAGAGTAGTCTGCACTCTTCCCCAAATTCCCAGCAGGAGGCCGGGGAAGTGGTGGTGGAAATAGCTGATTTGAAGTCACCTAATGGTGAGGGAGGAACGTCCCGAGATAGAGCTCCAAAATAATTAGGTCGGAACCGGTGTCGCCCACCTCACCTGCCAGGGAATGGAAGGGAGAAACCACTGACCAGTGATCCTCTTTTTCCCTCCCTTCCCAGCGGGGGCGGCGCCCAGTATCCCGGATGGGTGAACATTCCATTCCTCAATTACCTGAAGCCCGCGCTCCCAACCCCACCCCCGACTCGAGGAAGGACGTTACCTGAGCGCGGCCGGCACGAGGCAGAGGCCCCCACAGCAAACGGCGCCCCAGTCCCCCCCCCGCCCCATCCTCATCACGAGAAATTAGAGCGCCTACTACCGAATATGGGCTTTTACCACCTGACGGAGGGTAGCATGCCCCTGGCCCTCTCGACACCTCCGCCGCACCCCCCACCCACCCTTTAGATCGGCCCGCAGACCGCTTATCCGTGCTTCCAACCCTTCGGTCCCCCACGCGTAGCCCCGACCTTGGGATGGTGCGGAGATCCCCAGATCCTTTGCCGTCGTCTGGCTGCTGCCGGTAGAACCAAACCTCCAGCAGCTTCTCGGTCCCTTCGAAGAAGTGTGCAGCTTCCATCACTGTGAGACAAGCGAACAACCAACAACCACAGAAAATCAACTAAATTAAATCTCTTCTCCCGCCGCCGCCGCCTCCGCCGCTGCGGGTTGTTCCTGCTGCTTCTTTAAAGTTCAGGAGGTTTTTTTTTTGTTTTTTTTGTTTCTTTTTTGCGTGCGTGTGGTTCTTTTTTTGCTTGTTATAATTTTATATTAACTTTAAAAAAAATTAATAAAATTTTTCCCGGCTTTTTTTTTTTCTCCTCGTGCGAAAGTTGAACGTGAGTCTGTGTTGGAAATAGAGGCAGATGCTGTTCAGTCTCTTTTACTCCGCTGGTTCCCGTTACAGAGAAGAGCATAGAGCGAGCGCTAGCTAATGTCGCCGGCCATACTGTGTAAGCGAGGACGCTGCGTGAGCAAGTCCCTTATATAGGCCCTCGATCCTCGGGGTCCGGAAGTGACGTATGCCACCCCGCCCATCCCGCTCATAGCCCCAGTTGGCTGTCAATCATTTTCCGTCTCAGTTTGGGGCGGGCCTCCAGCGAGCGCCGGGAAGCAACTAGCCTGATCAATCTTTTGCCATGGCTCCCTACAGCGGGCGATACTGGAGAAGGAGACCGCGTTTGCACTTCACTTATGTGGGAAACCAAATCGGGGTGAAGGGGTCTAAATAGAATTGGGAAAATGTACTTGTCCCGGAGAGCTAATCTTTTCAAAAATTCAGCTAACGTGGGCGGGTCCTCGTCCCCTAGCTGGGCTGGGCTGGGCGGTGTGCAGGGCGGGGCGGGGCTGGGCTGGGCTGCGCTGCGGGGGCGCGGCTCTTTCCCTTTTCTGTGGGGTGGGTTTGGTCGCTTCAGCTTCTGCTAGACCTCGCTATGCTCCGCGCACATTTCCCCCGAGGCCAAAAAAAAAAAAAAAAGCATTCACTGTTTTAAAACTCTACGTGTTGCCCTTTTCTCTGCACTTGCAAAGATCGGGAAAAGACACATTCGTTTCATCTTTTGCTCCAGCGCGTGCGAATGGGAATGAATCCGTACCGCTTTTACACAATAGGCAGAAGCTGTTGGGGTTTGCCTTCTATTTTAAAAAGGGAAAGCTAAGCACTGGCGCCCAGCCCTAGAGGGCTCTGAGTCTCCTGCCCGCGGCGTCCATTAACCTGTTTTTCCTTGGAAGCTTATCTAAGCTCCGAGAGTTTGTGGAGCTGGGAGCTCCTGCAGCTGACAACTTCATGCCTCAGTGGGTCAGGTTGTGAGAAGGAGGATTTGTTCTGTAAAAAAATCTAAAATTACAGAATACTGATGGGACATTAACTTAATGGTAAATCTGAGGTCTGATTTGTCACAATCTCAACCAACTGGAAAGTGATCGATGGGAAGAGGGGCGTTGGAACTACGTCTCGTAATTCTTTAGGTATCTTAGTAAATAGGAAATTTAGTGTTCTGCAATAGGTCAATTAGGACTATTAAGAAACACATCATTGTTGGGATGACTAATTCGCACAAAATTAATAAATGCCTGACAAAGTTAGGAGGGGGTCAAAATGTCACAGTGAACCTTTCCATTCTTTTGTTATTTTTTTGCTTGGAGAACTTAGAAGGTAAATATATCACGAAACGAAATATATTCCTCTCAAGATGAGAAAAGACCTCCAAACTGGACTTCAGGATGTTGCCAGCATGAAAAAAAAAAAAAAAAAAAGCTACTGGAAAAGCGGTTTGAGCTTGCGTTCCAGATACCCTGCAGGGTTATATACTTGTCCAACAAGTACAGGGGTTTGTTCACATTTCTCCATGAAACTTGTTGAAAGCAGCTAGGTATTGAGGTTATGATATTTACTAATAATCTTTCCATCTTGTACAAAAACATTTGACTGCTTAAATAGGGGTTATGAACTCCCAGATCATATAGTCCATCTTTCCATTAGTAGAGGCAAAGACAAGCAAATGGGTAGGCAAGTCAAAGCTGTTTATTATTATTATTTTTTTTAATGGAAAGATGTCTTGTAATACTAATTGGGATGAAGATGAAAGTAGTAGTGCCATGTTTTTACAAGTCATTCCACTCTTTGGCTTTAAGCAGTTGCTTATAGAAATGGAGACAACAGTGTCTGTTTAACTACCTCAAACACTACTTGTACTATAAACATTATTTGTCTTATAATTGCTTGTAATTAGTTGCTTTTCAATTGCTACCATATTATTTTTTCCAATGTAATTTGAGTCTTAATATAGTGATGAGAACAATGATACTGTATAACCTTGTTAATTTGATGGAGGTTAATTTAAAATTATGTGTAAATTAAAGCAATTACAATTTCCAAGTCAAATAATTTTTACAGAATCAGTTTTAGAGCTGGAAGGATCATAGGATCATAGATTAAATCTAAGGTCATTTAATGATCCAAGGAGGTTTAACCTGAAGTCCATGTATAAGTTATGGTTTCCTTTGAAATCTCATGTAATTTTAGGTATTTAAGAACATTATTCTGAGATGAGATCCAAAAGGTTAACCAGACTGCCCAAGGGGTCTAGGGCAGAAAAAATGCTTAACAACTCTTGAAAATCAATACCTCACTTTAGAGAAAGAAAACAGAAGCCCAAAGATACGTACAAGGTGATGAAACTAGTTATGTCCATAGTAGTACAGCTGGGATTAGAAACCATGTGTTACCATCTAGAAGCTATTTCAAATCTTGAAGTTGAGAATCTTCATGTGCTTAGTTTTTAAAGTGTTAATAATCCATGGAGAGACAGACTATACTTTCCCCCAGAATCAACAAGTCCCAAAGTGAACTCTTTTTTCCCATTCCTTTCCCCAACAAGTCCAGTTCTGGTGAGTAAAATCATGGTACTATCCATCATTTTCATAATTTCAAGGTCTAGCAATCTCCTCTGCCTGGAATATTCTCCCTTTTCAGCTCAGCCA
Organism: Sminthopsis crassicaudata; assembly: GCF_048593235.1. Taxonomy (NCBI): domain Eukaryota; kingdom Metazoa; phylum Chordata; class Mammalia; order Dasyuromorphia; family Dasyuridae; genus Sminthopsis; species Sminthopsis crassicaudata. The sequence continues at coordinate 193,547,068 of NC_133620.1, forward strand.
ATTGCCTACAGAAAGTCCTAAGCCTCTTAATCCTATCTTCCTGCCGTTAACGATATATTTAACTTGTATATAGCTTGCTTTGTATGTGTTTGCATAGTCTCTGCCTTAGGATGGTAACCTCCCTCTGGTCCTGGACAGTTTTTTTGTTTTGTTTCCTTGATATCCCCAGCACTTAACACAAATGCCTGGAGCTACCTTTCTCCTGAGTCAGGAATCTGACCTCCAGCTGGAGCTCACTCTCCCAGGAGTCTGCTTATTTCAAGTCCTCCCAGCCCTACTTAAAAATATAGTACATATACTAAGGTACTAAATATGTGCAAACTAGAGAACCATTATCTCATCCATCACACTGAGTAAACACCCTGTTGTAAGTATCCTTGTTTCAAGTACACTTTTCTAGAGTTCCAGCCCTCTACAACCTGGCATATAGTAGGTACTTATTAAATGTTTATTAATTGATTGATGACTGGACCCCAAAAGTAGTATTAGATATCTAGAGGATATTGAGTGCCCTAGGAATTTGTCTTTTATTTCATTATATTGTTAGATAATTTTTCTGTTCTTTATTATTAATAAATTAGATAAAGACATAAAAGTATGCTTATCAAATTTTCAGATAACGTGAATCTGAGAGAGGCTAGATAACACATTGTAGAATGAACTCAAGAGCCCAAAAGATAGGTCAGGCTAGAATAATGGACTGAATCTAACAAAATGAAATTTATTAGACATAAATATAAAATGTACTACCTACATTTAACAAATTAACAAGCTAAGGAAGGCTGAGGGAAAGGAAGGAGCAACTTTGGAGTTTTTAGTGGACAAAAAGTTCAATGTGAATCAATCACCTTCCAACCACAGTGTTTCATTGGGTCTGTGGTTTCATCAAAATAGATACTCTTAATTCTCTTTAACAGTACATTTCAACTGTTCCATGCATGTTCATCTGCTTGTCTATATATATTTACAGCAAAGTGTCTCCCTAATATGTTGGGGATCTTTTTTTATTTCTCTTGCATAGATTCCAGTGTAGCACATAGCCTGTTGTTCAGTTGCAGTTCTCCCTTCCACATCACAAATTTCCCCATTGTTTCAGTATATCAAGGGCGGGCATAAGGAATTAAATGGGAATTTAGGAATTTGTGAAAGCCACAGATGACACCAGAAGGCCAGGAGACTGTAACAGAGAAAAACTTTAGAAACTCAGAAATGCATAAAACATATGTATAGTATTGTATCCTATCAACGTTTTATCTTCTAAAACCATAATAATTCAAACTTTTCTGGTCTGGAAGGAGAGCCAAACAATTTTGTGTTGGCACTGGGCCCCTAACCCCAGCAATATGGAAGGGAATCACTACTTCTTTGTCCTTGTTATATGACCAGCATTTATATATTTGTTTTGTGGCATCCTTTATACTGTGTCTCCTATGTAATTCTTTATTTGTAATAAATAACAACCTACTCATGTCCACTATGAGCCAAATCACCATTCATCTCCATCATATTGACTAGCCTTTTTGGTGAGTTTATATTTTATGCCTGAGAAAATAGCTCCTTTAGTCATGTTGGATGTATCAGGTCCAAAAATATGCAGTCTTGATAGGTCAAAATAAGGTCCAAAGTAAAGGAGTTCTTATGACTGTTAAATTGCCTCTTCTTTTCAGCATTACTGGAAAGTCTTGGGGTATTTTAGCAGATCAGTGAGAAAACTCTGTCAGGGTGAGAAACTCAGAGATGAAGTGTTAATAGTTGTGCCATAAAATTTAATAGCCACAGCAAGTATTTTGTCAGTGTAGAGATCTCTCTGTATAGAATAGCTTCCTTTATGCAGGCCACAGAATTCTGTAGGTGGAAAATACATTGGAAGTTGGTGGTCTAATTCAGATCTGATCAAGATTGCTTTTTTGCAATTTTCACCTGTTATGCTGGTTCTACTCTCTGGGGTCAAGTATAATAAATGTAAAGTAGTGCATCTTCCACTTGACAATCCTTCAAGTACTTGAAGACAGCTAATTATACAGGTTTTTCCTCTGGCCAATTATATGCTACAGACACTCCATTGTCTTTTTCTTTAATGAGCACTTTTCTAATTTGGCAAATACTTTTTGTTGCCCTAACTGCTAAAAGAAATTCAGTATATTCTGTGAAGCCACAAGTATATGACATAATTATTGAAATAGACTGGTTTTCCATAGAACTTTAAATATTTAATTTATGTGAATTTTTTTTATCTTATCAATATGGGTACTTTCCTCTGTCATACAGAACTCAACCCATCAGTTTAGTCAAGATTTGACAAAAGCAAGAAAATGACAAATGTTGGAGGGGCTGTGAAGAAGCACGCACACTGTGTTAGGTACATTCTAGAAAGACAGTAAAAAGTGTGATCCTGGACAAATTTCTTCACCTCTGTTTGCCTCAATTTCCTTATTTGTAAAATGAGGATAATAATAGTATCTGCCTCCCAATGTTGTGAATTAAATTAAACACTTAGCACAATATCAGGTCCACAGTGAGCACTATATAAATGCTAGTTACTATTGTTGTGGATGTAACGTTATTTAACAGTGCAAGTATTTTATCCTAGCTATAACACTACTAAGCCTTTACTCAATAGAGATTAAGGAAGAAGAAAAAGGAGGTTCTAGTCAAATAAGGAATAGTTGAATACATTGTGGTGTATGAATATGATGAAATAGTACTGTGGTGTAAAAAATGAGGAAATGATGATTTTAAAAGACATGGAAAGCCATATGAACTAATAGAGTGAAGTAAACAGAATTAGAAGAACAATTTATACTATAACAATATTATCAGGACAATTTTAAAGACTTTTACAAACTGAGGAAGAATGAAATTAACAAAGCTAGAACAATTTATACAATAATTACACTGTAAAAGCAAATTTTGAAAGCTATAAGAACTGTTAATGGAACCATTCATGATTCCAGAAAACTAATGAGAAAACATTCAATCTAAGACAAAAAGATGGTGAATTTAGGGTACAGATATGTGTGTGTGTTGTGTGGTATACAACTGCTGAAGGAATTTTTCTTGATTATACATACATATACATTTTTTCTCAATGAGTTAGGGGGTATAAGAGGAAAATAGATTTCTATTTTTTTTTTTTAATATTGAGAAGTGAGAGCACTTCCTCTTTAGTTATCACAATTTGCAAATATAAGGCTCTAGTAGCCTTATTATAAAAGATATGATTTAAAAGTCCATGCTGAAAATGGACATGTAGAGTATAATATACCTGAGTGCTCTCTCACTTGCTCTCAAAGTTCTTTAAAGAGCTGATAATATATATTAAAAACTACAAATTTTATTTGAGTTGTGGTAATTCTTTGTACCACATCTATTGAATAAGCTTAATCAAAAATTATATTTACATACCCATATGCAAGGCTTAGAGCTGTAGCCTATAAATTTTTTCCACTCTGGGATGGTTTCACAACACACATCAATTTGTGCATTGATATGAAAGATTTATTTTACCAGGTCTTGTCCCAGATAATTTTACTACTTTCTCAATGGCTTTTATTAAAATTCTAACCACATATATTGTAACATATGTAAAATGTATGGGATTACCTGTCATGGGGGGAGGGAGTTGAGGGAAGGGGAGGATAATTTGGAAAAATGAATACAAGGGATAATATTATAAAAAAAATTACTCATGCATATATACTATGGAAAAAAAATTCTAAATAAAAAAAATTCTAACCACAAGCACTGGATAAAATTTTTAAATGTTTTATCTGATTGTGTTGAGAGGTTCACCCACTTCATGCTATCTCCTTGATGAAGGATTGCTATGGGTGCCTTTTATATAATAAAATTTGATATTTCCAATATTTTTTATTTATTTTTTTTTAGCCATATTAGGTAAAGCCAATTCAATCTCTCTTAGAGCCTCCTGAGCTTTTTAAAGCTGTATTGTCAGTCTAAAGTACTGTTTCCTCTTAAAGGTAGTACCACTTTAACTCTTGGAGATACTTTTCTCACAGGAGCAAGGTTAGCAGCCACATGCCTTTGATTCAAAGTAGAGCTGTTCTTTATGCCATGTGGCAAGGCCGTCCATTCAAACCCTTTTAAGGCTCAGCTGGAGTAATGCTGGGCACTGAAAAGATAATATCCTTCTTATCTAGAGAAATAAAATTCTTAATCCTAGAAGACCCTTCTTCAAGTAATTGAGAAAATGGAAGCCCAAGCTGAAGAACTTCAGTTGTTTCCACGTGTCCATTTACTTTTCTCAGATCAATAAACATTCTCCATTCCCCAAACAAATTTAAGGGAATTACAAGGACTTAGAGAAGCTTATAAATGTCCTTGGTTAAGTCTTTTCTGTCCTATGCCTAATGAGATCTGAATTTTTTCATTTTTTAAGAAGTCTCTTCCTCACTGATCAATGGGGGACCTTTCAACTGTGTAATAAGTCTTTCTGTCTTATATTTAAATTCCCATTTTAAGAGGTAGCACTATTTTTAACTGTCATAGATTCTTTTATACCAGACATATAGGTATTTTCTGTGGTCTTTAACCAATTACTAGACCAGCTGGCACCTTTAATAGCTGCACTATCTACTTCTGTGTCTAGCAACCCTTTTTCTGCCATTCATACAGATAATGAGCAAAGGACACTTGGCTATGAAAGCTTCAGTCCATAATATCCCTGAATTCTTACTATATTGTATTTCAGGAGTGTGAATCAATAAATCTGATGTTACTTCTCCTGGGTCACTTCTATCTATACCAGTGATTAAGACAGCAGTTTCCCAAATCATTCTAAAAATAAACAGTTTTATAAGTATTCGTAGGGGGTTGGGCAATCAAGCCTTCCAGTGGAAGTGGAAAATCCAAGAGGTAAGCAAAAGGTAATTCTAACTCTCCAAAGGCTGTCCTAGCAGTTCTAAGGATATAAAATTCCATTCTAACTGCAAGGTCTTACCCTTGTAAAGTTGCTTAGAAACTGAGCTGTATTTTTAAAATTTTTCTAAATATTATATTTATTACTGTCCTCAGTACACAATTCTTTTTTGCCTGGAGCCATAAAGCCTACTCCCTTCTTTTGAAATGAAGACATAGGAGGGCAGTGCGGATGATATTATCGCCCTTCCTATTTCTCCTCCCCCTCTCTCTCGACCCACTAAGTTGGAGCTGAGGGAAGAGGGTCAGGAATTGGAAAACTCCCCAAAGGTCAATCTAAAATCCAAACCGAGCTTTGCACATAGAAAGAACTAAACCTCTTCTCAAAGGAATGGTAATCAATAAATTCCTTAAAACAATAATACATGAGGTAAACCAACCAAACGCTCTGAAGAATTTCTTCAACATGATTTATTTCTCTCCTTAGCTTCAGCCACTGGTTTGAATTCTTCCTGTTCTAGTTGTCATAACCTAGCTTTTTCTTCTTTCTCTATCTCAACCCGCAATTTAGCCTGCAATTCTAGTAACTCTTTTTTAATTGTTTGTTGTTCTACTTTTAATTCAACTTCTAGTTTTGTATTTTATGCTCTACACTCTCATACTTGTTATACTTATACTTATTCCATTCACCCAGTTAATAGACATTTAATGGAATATTATTGTGTAGTAAAAAATGATATGAAGAATTCAAAGAATAATTAGAAGATTTATATGAACTGATGAAATTAGCAGAATAAACATGACTACAATAATATAAATGAAAAGATCATTAAAAAGAAGTTGAACTTTAAGTACTTTAAGTCAATAAACATCCCAGAGAGCAAACATGCCTCTCTCCTCATAGAAGAGAAGTTGGATCTACTAGAGCAAAATATTTTACATCTCGTCTCTGTATCAGACACTTTTGCTTGTTTTGTCAGAAAGAAGTGTTCCCAGAAGTGATTGTGACATTTAAAAAAAAGGTTTAAGAGATGGATAAATGATGGATATAAGACAGGTAATTTTAATGATAACAGCTAGATAGTAAGGTATGTGTAAAGTATTGTGGTAAGTGTTTTACAATTATTTCCTCATTTGACCCTTAAAACAATCTTGGGAGGTGGGTGCTATTATCATTCCCATTTTCAAATGAGAAAACGGAGGCAAACATTACAGAAAAAATGAGAAAGATTAAAGAGAACAAAATAATAAAATAATATTGCTAGATGCTAAAATGCTAAATGCTGAATAATAGGCTCTATGGTAGAGGGGAAAGGACCCTAGATTTGATCTTGGAAATCCCAGGTTTAATTTGTGTTTAATTAAGGAGTTCTTAACTGTGAGATTATGACTATGTCATTTTACCTTTCTGAGAAAAGGTTAACATATCTATAGGTCAACCTATCTATAAAACTATAAAATAAGGGTAGTAATAGTTATCCTAATAAGATCACAAGATTATTGTGTGTGCTTCGTAAGCTTTGGAAACTCTGTAAACGTAGGCTATTCTTTTTTATTCCAACAAACATTTATATAATTATTTTAAGAATAGCTTTTTTATTTTTCAAAATACATGTAAAGATAGTTTTCAACATTCATCTTTGCAAAACCTTGTGTCCATATTTTTCTCCTCCCTTCCCACCTCCCTTCCCTCTTGGGAAAACAGCAAGTAATCCAATATAGGTTAAACATCAACAAACATTTATTAAGCACCTACTATGTATAAATTCCCAGACAAGTGCTGGATTATATATAAATATCCGACTAATTTTTAAATTCCTGTGGGAAGAGAAATGTTTCAGGCAGAGTGCTTCATAATACCTCTCCATTAGGTCACCCAGAACACTTTTGGCTAGGTATCCTTCCCCCACTTTGACAGAACTTTTTAGCTTTGAAGAGTTCAGAGGATATTGTACTTCCCATTGGTGTCCGAAAATATGACATCTGTGTAGCAGCTGGCAATATTATCAGTATCAGGAGCCAAGGACATATTGCAGAGATTGACTATGCAGTCAATGCAATGGTAGAGGGGAGGTAAAATCTTAGCTAGGTCTTTTGTATTTGCCAACTTATCATCAGAGTCCTTGAAAAGTCCTCAGGTAAACATAGCAATGTCTAAATTGTGACCTAAGGATAGAATGGACACACACACCCAAAAGTACATATACACATATGCATACATGTACCTATGCATATATATTATATGTGTACACATATGTATTAGTGTATATATAGTCAAAGCTCTAGAAAAAGTCTCCCAAAGGCATAGAAACACCTTACAAAAGAGAGAAAAAGACATCCAGCAACCAAGAGTTATGAAATATCTCTTTGTTTCATGAACTCTCTAAACTTGGACCCACTTTTTTTTTCCTTTTAAAAAAAATAATAGTTTTTATTTTTCAAAATACATGCAAAGATATTTTTAAACATTCACCCTTGCAAAATCTTGTGTTCCAGATTTTTCTCCCTTCTTCCTATGCCCTCCCCTAGAAAGCAAATAATCCAATATATGGTAAACATATGTAATTCTATGTATATGTCCACATTTACCATGCTGCACAAGAAAAATCAAATCAAAAAGAAAAAAAAAATGAGAAAGAAAAAACAAGCATGCAAACAATTTTTAAAAAGGTGAAAAAACTATGTTGGAATTCACATTCAGTCCGATGGTTCTTTCCATCACACATCTATTAGAATTGGCCTGAATTACCTCATTATTGAAAAGATCCACATCTATCAGAATTGATCACTGAATAATTTTGTGGTTGCTGTGTACAGTGTTCTTTTGATTGAACCCATTTTTTCATGGCGTCTGTACTTGAGAGATATTGTCACAGACTTTTGGGGGGATGTTCTGTACCACTATTCTAACTCTACTATTTCAGTAAATACTCCCTATCCAACAACTACAGTAACTACAAAACAAATCTGCTTCTTTTGTGATTTACATTTTATAAAAGATACAAAATGTTGATAAGTTTGTTGTTTGTCTTTTGTTTGTTTGTTTGTTTTTTAGAAGAAGACCAATGGCATCATAGGATGATATCTTGACTCAAATGTAAATTGAATTTAAGTTTGTACACAATAATATGAAAAGGCAGTGAACACCAATAGCTAGGAATATCAATAAAGGCTTCTTGTAGAAGGTACATGAAATGAATTTTCTAGGAGTTTAGACAAAAGTGAAGAGATTGTACATTCTAGGCATAGTGAAGTAGCCTGTGTAAAGGCATAAAAGTGGGAGGACTGCTGAGTTTGTAAAAGAGTAAGTGGATCGATATAACAAATGTTTCAGAAGGAGTAAAGTGAAATAAACCTGCAAATGTAGAGTAAGATTGTCAAGACATTTACTTTAAATGCAAAGCTGAGAAATTTGTGTTTTATAGTAGAAGCAAAAGGCTACTGATACTTCATGAGCAGAGGAAATGATTGACATACTTAAGTTTGAGGAAGATTAGTTTGGCAATTGTGTGGATGATAAATTGGAGAGATGAGAGCCAAGACACTAGAAGTTCAGTTAGGATATTTTTGCTATAGTCTAGGTAAACAAGAATAATAAAGGTGGCCACAAGAATGGAGGGGAGAATTTAGAGGCCAAAGATATGGTAGAGGTAGAATTAGCAAGACTTGGCTACTGATTGACTATGTTAGTTCAAGGAGAATGGGATGGAGAATGACTACAAAGTTTTGAGTCTAAGTAACTGAAAAGACAGTGCTTGCCTCCACAAAAATAGGGAAATTTGAAGAAGGGATGGGTATAGGGAAGGAAATAGAGTTCTCTTTTGTAAATGTTGAGTGTGAGATGCCAATGGAGTATTCATTTGGAGATGAGATCATAGGTTCATAAATGTAGAAGTGAAAGGGACTTCAGAGGCCATTTATAAAAAGATACAGGATTATTAATCTAGAGCTGTAAGAATCTTTGGCAATCATCTAGGCCAGGTAAGAAAACTGAAGCCCAAGTCCAGATGAGAAAACTGAAGCCCTAGGTCACATGGTAATCATCAGGGAAAGGATTTGAACTCATATCCTCTGACTTTATAATTAGTGTCTTTTCTACTGTCTTATAATGAATCATAGACTTGGAAAGACTCTTAGAGGCTCTCTAGTCTAAATCCCTCCTTGTACAGATGAGGAAATTGAGTTCCAGAGAGGTGAAGTAACTTGTCCAAGATCACACAAGTAAGTTAAGAGCAGATCCAGGATTTAAAGAGTATACCTTATATTGATTTTGTTTGAGTAGAAGTTTTTTTAGCTTTATGTAATCAAAATTGTCCTTTTATCTTTTATAATACTATCTGCTTCTTGTTTGCTCAAGAATTCTTCTAGGAGCAGCTAGGTGATGCAGTGGATAGAGTACCAGCCCTGAATTCAAGAGGACCTGAGTTCAAATCTGGCCTAAAACACTTAATATTTCCTAACTGTGTGACCCTAGGCAAGTCATTTAACCCCAATTGCCTCAGCAAAAAAACAAAACGAAACAAACAAAAAAAAGAATTCTTCTATCCATAGTTTTGAAAGATGTCTCCTATTTCTCTAATTTCTTTATATTACTTTTTATATCTATTTTGTAGATCCATTTGTACTTTGTTTTAGTATATGGTATCACATATTAGTCTGAACCTAAATTCTGCAATCTGCTTTCCAAGTTCTCAGTTGTTTTTGGTATAAAGTGAATATTTACCCCAGTAGTTAGGATCTGTAGATTATTAAAAACTATTACTATATTTATTTACTTCTGTATCTTATATACTTAATCTACTCCCTGGATGAATTTATGAATTTTTTTTTAACCAGTGGCAAATCACTTTGGTAATTAATATTTTGTAATATAGTTCAAAATCTGGCATTTGTAGGCCTTCTTCCTTCACATCTTCCCCCCTTATTATTTATACTGAGATTTCTTGTCTTTTTTGGGGGAAGGATGTCATTATTATTTTTTTCTAGCTCTATAATAATATTTATTTGTTGGTTTGTTTGACATATCACTACATAAATAAATGAATATTGGTAGCATTGTAATTTTTGTTACATTGCCATAAATTAAGCATGAGCAATTAATATTTTTCCAATCATTTAGGTCTGTCTTTATTTCCATAAAGATTACTTTGCAATTTATTCAAATAGCTCATTGAACAGTTCCACTATATATATAGTTATTTTGAATGGAATTTCACTTTCTATTTTTAAATTTTTACTGGGTTTTCATAACATAAGGAAAATTGACTATGTATTTTTATATTATAGCCTACAACTGTGTTAAAATCATTGTTTCAATTAACTTTTAGTTGTAGAACCCTCAGGCTTCTCTCTAGATAAATCACCATGTCGATTACAAAATACAATACTTTTGTTTCCTTTCAACTATACTTATTCTCTTGATTTACTTTTCTTTTTTATTTCTGTAATTAGCATTTATGGAATTATATCAAATAATAGTGGTGAGAAAGTACATAATTATTTTACTCTATTTTATTGGTATGGCCTTTAGCATTTCTCCATTACATATAATCCTGTCCTTGCTTGTAAATAGATTCTATATACCATATCAAGTTCTCTTTCAATCAATCTACTTTTGTATTTCTCAGCATTTCTAATAGAAGTGGATATTATATGTTGCCAAAAGTCATTTGGTATTTATTGGTGTAATCATTTAACTTTTATTGTTTTTGTTATCAATATATTGTATTTGTAATTTTTTATATTGAACCAACTCTAAATTCCTTTTATGAATAAAACTGGTCATAGCATATAATCTTTTAATGTGTTGCTATAACCTCTTTATCACTTTTGCTACTGGCTTCTTTAGGATTCTTTTTAGATATTTATATTTTCTGAAATTTATATGGGGAAACTGGGCTTTTTTACTTCTGTTCATATCATTTTTCTTACAAAAATTCTCTTCTGAAAAATGATAAAAGTATTGCTACTATCCTTGGTGGCAATCAAATGTGGGACTTATTCCGAACAAATTTCCAGATGAACAGGGGCAATTTCTTGGCTGTATTTACTTGAGTTAATTCTTCATAGATAGCCATAGGCAACTGTTTCAAAAATTAATCTCCCATGGCAGGGGTATTCCATATCACATCTGACTTGGTATCTGGAAAGAGTTGCCATAGTCTTGCATGGTTATTTACCCTTGATTAGACCTAATTTGTCTTTTGATTGGCAGGACTGATTTAAGAGGATGTTGGAAGTATTTTTGAGTTCCCAGTTTTCTCTATAGATTGTCTAATAGTAAGGAATCAATCAGAGAATAATGGAGGGTGGAACTGCTTTGGACAGAAAACCTGACTTCAAACCCTTCCTCTAGTTAAGGACCAAGGGGAACCTCAAAAATGTTAGGGTTCCAAACCAGTGTCAGGAGGTATCTCAAAAAAATTTGTAGGCTTGAATCCATCTCCAAGTCAAAGAGCAAAGTTTATTATAATTGTAATGCCAATTAACTTCCAAAAGAAGTTAGCAAAGATCCAGGGAGCAAGAAAGTAAATTCATAGGGAAAAATGAGAGAGACTAAATACTTCATGTCACTGATATGCTAAGAGGTGGTCTGCTTCTAGTTTTGTGCATAGATGCAGTAAACATAATTCTCTGGGCAGAGTTCATGGGAAACCTTCCAGAGTTGGTTTTTTTGCCCTGAAATATCATTAGGTCAAGTGACAGACACCTAATTTTGTTCTGCTCCTGTGTCAACTTTAATCATCTCATTATTATTGTTCATTAGTCTCAGAAACCCAGTTATCACTGAGCAGTAGGCTGTGATCTGACTGCCAGCAATATTTTCAAGCTCAGCATCCTGAATATATACAGTAAACTCGGGCTTGATAGTCTAAGGAATAAAATATATCATTTCCAACTATATCACTTTCAAGGCCAGTTGACCTTCAAGTTATTGCTACATTCTTCTTAAGGGCTGCACCATGTCACTCTGATTGTGTGACTAGGCAAGTCATTTAAGTTTTCCAGTTCCTAAGGAATTCTAAAAATTTCAGAGCAGTTATTGATTTCTATTTTCCACTTAGGTCATTCCCTATATATATCTACCAATGAAATCACCATTCTGTATACACATGCATGCATAAGCTTATGTGGACATACACATCTACCTGTGTTTATAGTTATATGCACACAACATACACATACATGTTTTTATATCTACACACATGTGTGTGTTTATGCATGTGCACAATATTTATACATATATGTATGTTTCTATTCTTTCCTTGAGGTAGAGGGTTTCCTAAAGGTCAGCCTGTTCCTTCAGGCAAAAGGAAAGTTGACCAGGTTTACGAGGAGTAAGACTTGGGAGTGGATATCTACTAACAATTAGAATTGGCCAAGAATCTGGGAGGTTCCTTGCCTGACTGATGAAAGCATCTAGGGGACTGACTCATTGTGAGCAAGTAGTAACTCGCCCTACTTTAATAACTGGCATCTATATTGGTTAAGGTTTGGCAAAGCCCTTGATATGCATCATCTCATTTGAGTCTCACAGCAACTGAATGAGGTGAGTGCTGGCATTAGAATCTGCTTAATAGATGAAGAAACTGTGTTTCAGAGAGGTAAAGTAACTTGCTTGTGATCATAGCAGTGTCAGAGACTGGATTCAATCAAAATCGTTCTGACTAGCAGTCCAGAACTCTATTACACCAGAATGATTTTTATTATAGTAATTAGATTAATTGGCTAGTTCTGTAGTGGCTCATTTGCTCCCTACAAGTCAGCAAACTGCCAGCTCTGCAGAAGTAAGCTACAACTGTTGCTCAAGTGCCTCGACCTTCAGGGAGCCCCAGATATGGGGGTAAGTAGCAGGCTGACAAGTCATTCAATCTTTATCATTGCCACAAGTAGGTAGGGGACCCAATTATTCCATGTTGATATCAAACAAAGCCAAAAGTCCCACAAAATTTATTCATGTTGATATCAGACAAAGCTAAAAGTCCCACAGCTGTAGGGGGAATTGAGCTAGTGATTAAAGAGAACTGAAAAGACTCAAAAGAAAGATCCTTTGAAGAGGAATGGGACCTGATTCAAACCTTGATTAGAAAGACTGTAAAAGTTCACCGGAAAAGCCTATTATATATGTCAGGGAGGGAAGTGGGAAGTAGAGCACAGAGAAGTAATCAAAAAGATTAGGAAATTAATTAATGGAGTCAGAGAGAATATACCAATGAGTGGTAGATGACCTTAAAGTGATAGTTTGTGTGATGTAACTTTTTGCTTAAGGTTAGGATGATGTGCTAATGGTGACATTTTCCCCTTGTACCATTCTAATGATATTGTCATTGGTCTGTACTAATGGTGGTCTATTTCAATGTTTCTTTTATATGATGTTATAATAGTAATTAGAGCATGGAATTTGAAATTAGAAATAATGAAATTCAACTCTAGCTTTAGACTAATTGTTCTCAAAGTAGGGTTTGGGGAACCCTACGAGGTCAAAACTTATTTTTTTATTTTTTTTAAAATTTTGCAACTTTGTTAAAGTTGTGAATTGTTTCTAGTAGTTTTTTAGTTGATTGTCTAGGGTTCTCTAAGAATATCATTATATCATCTGCAAAGAGTGATAATTGATTACCTACTCTAATTCCTTTTATCTCTTTTTCTTCTCTTATTGCCAAAGTTAACATTTCTAATACAGTATCGAATAGTAATGGTGATAGTGGGCAACTGTTTCACCCCTGATCTAATTGGGAATGCTTCTAATTTGTCCCCATTACATATGAAAAATTATTTTCTTAATAATTTGTTGTTGTAGTTCAGTTATGCCTGATGATTCATAAAATCCATTTGGGGTATTCTTGACAAAGATACTGGTTGTGGTCTGTCATTTCTTTCTCAAGATCATTTTACAGATGAGGAAATTGAGGCAGAGTTAAGTGACTTGCCCAGGGTCACACAGCTAATAAATGTCTAAGGCCAGATTTGAAGTCAGTAAGCTGTCTTCCTGACTAGAGGCCTATCACTCTATCCACTCAACCAACTAGCTGCCCTTTTCTCAATAATATTGACTTTTAAATTTCTAATATGGTATTAGAATTTTATTTAATCTTTAATAAAAAGTGTATATTTCTAATAAAATCAGTATCATATTGTTTTGTAAATATCATATATCAGACATAACCTTGTAAGCAAAAGCTTTTTAGGAGGGTCCTTGATAATTTTTTAAAGTGTAAAGGGATTCAAAGACCAAAAAGTTTAAGAGCCACTGCTTTAGACATTTGCCTCCTGACAAATTGCCTGACCAAACATATGCCCATGGAAGATTAGGCTTTAACTCTAGAGAACAAGTGCATCTAAGTGTCAAAAAGCAATATGGTAAAGTGGAAAGACAGTGCTAGCTTTGAAGTCGGAGTAGCCAAATTCAAATCCTGCCTCTATCATTACTCATTTAACTACTCTTGAGATTCACTTTTTTCCCATTTTAAATTAAAGCAAAATTGAGTTAGAGTTACTATATGTGAATTATTATAACATGTTATTATGATACATTGCATATAATAGAATATTATGCCCTGCTTTTCTTCCCTTTACCCAGACCCTGATCATAGGTTTCTTTTTAATCCTTCCTTCATTATCCATTAATAGGTAGCATCTATTTTTGCTTATAATTAATTCTTCCTTTTTCTCTCTGTTTCACTCTCTTTTCTCTGATCCTGCCTGCTTCCCTGTTCAGTTTAATGTATTTTTATATCAAAAATATTTTTATGTTTGTGTCTCACCCTTTCTTTGTCTAATTCAGACAAAAGTGGTAATCATATGATAACTGCTTCCTCCATTCTCCTTGTTTGCATATACTATTTTTATTTATCACCCTGATTATACAAAATGTTAAGTTCTACCCTTTCTTCCCTAGTATATTTATTTTCATCCTCTTTTCTTTCTTCATGTAATATCATAAAAACAGGACAAAACAAGACAAGCTCTCTTGTCATATTAAACTGCACTTATGACCCTTAAAGACATTAAAGCTCTCAGGGGATTAATTTCCTTCTCTCCCTACTAGAATATAAATACTTCCTCATACTCTCTTCCAAGTATTGCAATAGATTTACCATTCTAGGTTTCTTTTGATTCCTGTTTTTGTATTTCTTTTTTTTTTTTTTTTTAATTTAGTATTATGTTTTTCCCAATTACATATACAAATATTTTTAAAAATTCATTTTTAAGGTGTCGAGTTCCAAATTTTCTTCCTCCTTTTCCCTCCCCACATAAGTATATGTCATATATACAAAATTTATTTCTACATTAATCATGTTGTGAAAAAAAATATAGACCAAAAAAAAAAAACCAAAACCCAAGAAAAATAAAGTTTAAAAAAAAAAGTATGCTTTGATTTACATTCAAACTCCATCTGTTCTTTCTCTAGAGACAGTCAGAATTTTTTTTTTTTTTTTTTTTTTTTTTTTATCATAGGTCCTTTGGAATTGATTTGGTTCATTCTATTCCAGAGAATACCTAAATTCTTCATTTGATCATTATACAATATTGCTGTTATTGTATACAGTGTGATCTCCTGGTTCTGCTCATTCACTTTGCATTAGTTCATGTAAGTCTTTTTTAGGTTTTTCTGAGACCATCTTACTCATCATTTCTTATAGTATAATATCATTTCTTATAGTATAATATTATTTTATCACAATAATATAGTCCAACTTGTTCAGCCATTCTCCAGTTGATGAGCATCCCCCTCAGTTTCTTTTTTTTTTTATTTTTTATTATATATATATATATATATATATATATATATATATATATATATATATATATTTTATAATATTATCCCTTGTATTCATTTTTCCAAATTAGCCCCCCTCCCTCTATTCCCTCCCCCCGACGACAGGCAATACCATACATTTTACATGTGTTACAATATAGTCTAGGTACAATACATGTGTGCGAATATCATTTTCTTGTTGCACAATAAACATTAGAATCCGAAGGTATATGCAACCTGGGCAGACAGATATTAGTGCTAACAATTTTCATTCCCCTCCCAGTGTTTCTTCTCTGGGTGTAGCTACCTCTGTCCATCATTGATCAACTGGAAGTGAGTTGGATCTTCTTTATGTTGAAGATTTCCACTTCCATCAGAATACATCCTCATACAGTATTGTTGTTGAAGTGTACAGTGATCTTCTGGTTCTGCTCATTTCACTCAGCATCAGTTGATTTAAGTCTCTCCAGGCCTCTCTATATTCCTCCTGCTGGTCATTTCTTACTGAGCAATAATATTCCATAACCTTCATATACCACAATTTACCCAACCATTCTCCAACTGATGGACATACATTCATCTTCCAGTTTCTAGCTACAACAAAAAGAGCTGCCACAAACATTTTGGCACATATATGTCTCTTTCCGCTCTTTAGTATTTCTTTGGGATATAATCCCAGTAGTAGCGCTGCTGGGTCAAAGGGTACGCACAGTTTGATAACTATCCCCCTCAGTTTCTAATTCTTTGTCACCACAAGTGCTTCTATAAATTTTCTTATACATATAGGTTCTTTTCATTTTAAAAAATCTCGTTGGGATATAGACTTATTAGTGGTATTGCTGAGTCAAAGATAAATATTCTATATTTGTATTTCAAGACTTCAACTTTTATTTTCTCATTAACAATGCTTTAAACTTTTCTCTTTCACTCAAAGTTCATTTTTTCTTCTATGCTTTTAAATACTATAAATTGCAGAGAACGTGCCAGTTGGCATAAAGTTTCTTCACCCCCAAAATACTATTGTATTAATAAAAATACTACAATCTTGTTGTTTTCAACTCCTCTTCTATCTCCATATATCTTGTCTAGAGCCTCTTTTCCCACCTATACTAAGTTTTTCTAATCTTTATAGTAATAATTGTCAAGTATTATAGAATTTTGTTCTTCAATTCTTTCTTTCTAGTTGTAGCCTTTTTTTAAACTTGAAAATTTTGGATTTTGAATAAGACATTCCTGAGAATTTTTATTTTAAATTTCTTTCAGAAGAACCAGTGGATTCTTTTTATATTCACTTGCCCTCTGGTTCTAATTGTTCTAAAGAATTATCATTTTCTTGAATTATCTTGTTTTCTTGAATTATCAGTTTCTTGAAATTCAGTATTTATGATTTTTTTTTTGGTCATACTTGTCAGATCATCCAGTAATTCTTATATCTTTTTGACCTATTTTCTAGAGAAATTCTTTTAAAAAGATACTTTTCACTTCTATTTTTCCCTGCAATCTTTTGATTTGTTCTGGAACTTGTTGGTTTCATAGAGTCATCAATTTCTAGTTTGTCTAGTCTAATTTTCAAATAGTCTTTCTTTAGGGTAAGATTTTGTATATTTTGCTTCCACTTTTTCTTCAACAATCTATATTTATATAATTGGAGAAAATCTTTTGAATAATATCTTCTAGGAATTTTAATTGACCTTGTGAACAAACTGTACTTTTATTTGAGGGTGTGCCTCTTGTTTGTGTGAAGTTACTCTCTCCTCTAGGTGAGAATTCTGGATGTCCCTGGATTCATAAAATTTCTTTATTGCCAGAATCTTCTTTTGTTTATTCATTCATACTTTTAGCTTTACTTACTGAATTGGCTCTGACTGTTTCTGTGCACTTGGACCGCATGGTGATCCCCCTTTTTGGTCTTGATCTCTATATTATATGAGGTCCTGCCACCTTTTGCTAGTAAATGATATATAAAAAGTGCTGGCTAGCCCAGGCTCACATGGCTCCTTCCTGTACAGAGCACTAAATTCAAGGTTTCTGGATAGCTCATGTAACCTTGCTACAAACTTTCAGAGCATCTCACTTGTCAAAGTACAGAGTTGCCCTGTAACAGCTTTCCCACTATGCTAACTCCTATCACCACACCCAGGTCCAGAACTTTTTTAGGTAATTAATCAATCTGGATCTTATCACTGGAGTTCTATGAAACGCTGATCCCCAGGTCCAGGGCCTGCTTAATCACTCTGGGATTTTCTAGATGGACCACTCTGAGATCACAGCTGGAAGGCTGTAGAACACTTTGGCTCCTCTGGCTAGTCCTGTTCTTCAGTGCCTGCAGATTTTTTGGTTGTGTCTTTTCAGGAAACATGGGTTAAGCTGTTCTATTCTTATCTGTACTGCCATCTTGTATGGAAGCCCATCAAGTAGCCTATTGATTCACATGCCTTAAGTTATCAGTAATCACTTCATGGCCATTGGGGAAAGCCCTTGAATGCTCCCTGGTATAGTACATAAAATCAGTTACAGTCCAGCACCAAAATCCATTGCTTAGCTCCCACTTCTGTCATTATCTCAAGGTTAAGGTGACTTCTAGAAAATGAAATTAAAATTCCTGAGGGCCAACTCCTTGATTCTTGGTTTACATCATTTCTAATAGTTCTTTATTATGTATCTGTACTTGCAACCAATCTTTCAAAGATAATTGAAACAAAAGATACTGGTTAGACAAATTGATGTGGGTTGTGCTCCCTTTAAGAAACTAATCCTTTCAGATGGATTTATTCTTTTCTGATTCCCAGCCCCTCCTATCTGATCCATTATAAATTCAAGAAGCTAGGACCTTAGTTTCACAAATCCTGTGAAAAGCACCCTTTTGAATTCCAATAGGAGATCTGGGCTCTCACAACCCCCACCCAGATCTGAGTCAACTTGGGACATCACCCACAGGCCCCTTTGGCTAAATCTCTCATTATAAGAGAACCTTTGCAGAGGTTCCTAACATGGCAGCCTTACTTCTGGCTGCCAAGGATTTCTATCCACTGGAATCCTATTTCCAGTGCCCTTTTATTTCTATCTTCACCTTTTATTTACTAGACTTTAACTTTACTTCCAAACCCCATAATAAACCTCCTTTATCAATCTAGGTCTTCGGGTCTGTAAATTCCGTTACAGGGGACTCTGTGCCGTTGCTAGACTGCATTTAACTCTGTATCCTTGCGCAGAATCCAAAGGGGTTTCAGGGGAACTCTATTTGACTCCCTGTACCTCGAACCTGCCACTAGATCTCACTTAACCCTAATTTCATTTAGTTAACCCCAATTCTAAATCTCATCAAAATGATATGTCTTTTGGTGGAAGTTCCAAACTATCAAACTGCATTTCTATTTGACTGTAGCCCAGCATTCTATTATAATAGTGTTCATTTGTTCAATACATAACCTTGTAACTACAATGTCACAAGACTTGCTGACAGAGCTTTTTTTTTTCCCCCCCCTGAGGCTGAGGTTAAGTGACTTGCCCAGGGTCACACAGCTAGGAAGTGTTAAGTGTCTGAGACCAGATTTGAACTCGGGTCCTCCTGAATTCAAGTCTGGTGCTCTATCCACTGCACCACCTAGCTGCCCCGACAGAGCATTTTCATTCATATTTGTCTTTCTTGGCCAGTACTGTATACTGACTTCATAGTAATTAAGGTTGTTTCCCATATTTGGCAGGCAACATACATTGTAAATATGGTCAAAATATGTGGATTGGTGGCTTTTGAACTTTTCAATAGTCCCTTTCAGAGCAAAACCCCCTCCATTTTGTGAATGGGATACAAAATCTCATTGTCATTAAGGATTCTACTGTCAAAATTAATAATGTTTCATTATACGTAACAACAGCAAGATTTTGCAATGGTCAACTATGATGGTCTTGATGAGATTTAGATTTGGGGTGTCCAAATGAAATTAGGGTTTCTGGTGGACAGGGAAATGAGGTCTAGTGGCAGGTTCAAGGTTCAGGGAGTCAAATGGAGATCCCCTGCAACCCCTCAGGATTCGGCGCAAGGGTAGGGAGTTAAATGAGGTCTAGTGGCGGCTCAAGCAGTTCTCTATAAAGAAATTTACAGACCAGAAAACCTAGATTGATAAAAGAGATTTATTATGGGGATTGGAAGTAAAGTTAAATTCTGGTTAAAGTCTAATTAAAGAAATAGGTGAGGATAAAGAAAAGAGGGCACCGGAAACAGTATTCCAGTGGTCAAAGGCCCTTGCAAAGCCAGCCATGGTGCTGCCATGTGTGAAACCTCTGCAAAGAGAGGACTCCAGCTTGGCTCTTTTGTAATGAGAGATTTAGCTAAAGGGGCCTGTGGGTAGAGTCCCAGGTTGGCTCCTGGCTGGGTCTCAGTTAGGGGGAGAATTAGCTTGGTGGGGGTTGGGAAACCTGACCGATCATTAGAACAGGGGCTGGGACAGCCCAAGTTGGCTCAGATCTAATTGGGGGGACAAGTCGGATCTCCTATTGGAATTCAAAGGGCTCCTTTTGACCAGGATTTGTGAATCAAAGGTCCTAGCTTCTTGAATTGACAATGCATCAGCCAGGAGGGGCTGGAAGTAATCTGAATCACAAATCAATTTCTTACAGAGAAGACAACCAGATTCATTCAGTCTTGCTTCTTCTAAGCAGTTTAGTGATCTAAGGCAATCCTAATAAACTTTGGGTAGAAAAGCAGCATCTAAATCCAGAAAGAGAACCATGGATTGAATGTAAATTAATACATGTTAAGTTCACTTAAAAAAATTTTTTTTTCTTTCATGGTTTTTCCCCTTTGTTCTGATTTTTCTCTCCCAACATGATTTATAAGGAAAAGTTAAAGAAATAAAAAATTAAAAAAGCTTCAACATATAATTGGGAGAAAAGGTTTTTTTAACCTACAAAAAAATTTGATAGATTTCTGGTGGCCATTATTCTCTTGGTTTCAGTACTACTCCCAAACTTTCCAGAACTCCCCAGAAGTTGGGGAAAGAGAAAAAAGAAAAATCTCCTCCCACTGTGCTCTGACAGAGGCACAATAGAAAAGAGAAAGTGATTCCCCTCTCAAACTGCAGTTCTCCATGTTTGGCTCTCTTCTAGACTGCCAAGGGTCATACTTCTTGAAACTCTTCCTTGCCTTGGTTGTCTCTTGAAATAATGATGTAAATTGTGTCCCCTTTAACCTTTGGGGTGGCCCTGAAGTAAACTGTGTCCCCTTTGGGGGAAGGGTGTTCCTGACTCTCAAACTCTGGGAGGAGCACACCTTTCCCAGACAACTCCCAATAACCTTATTCAATTGGAAATCTCAGCCTGTGGCATAGTCAATATCCTCTATTGAGTGGCTCCAGGCTAAGACTGGCCCAATATAACTGGGGGTTTGTTAACACATCTTTCCTAATCAGGAAGTCCAGCCCTTCTGGATTTAGCCCACTTATGAAGATAATTTCTTCTCAGTGTCAACCCATCTTTGCAAAATTATCCTAACAGAATTCTTTGCCTACTAAGAAAGCTGTCTTCTTAGTGTAAATAAACCCATTCTTTGCCATAGATCTGGTGCCTGTATTTATAGGAATTTGTGAATTCTTTTGCAAGGCAACCCGCCAAGGGGTTCCCATTGCTGTTGAAATGGGAAGTCTGAAGAAACTTTCTCTCTGAAGGAGAAAGCTACCTTGAACTTTACCTCTGTATCCCACCGGAGGCAAACAGGGTAACCAGCTTTGTTAGGCCCTTTCTCACCTAATGCTAATTGGTCCTAATGCCCAGATCTATCAGAGACTGGTAAATATAATGTCAACCTTACCTCTGTTTTGAGGTCCCCAGAATCCTCCGGCTGCTATCTCATAGGGAAGCAGCTTTAAGCACAACAGAGCACCCGAGAGTTTTGGGGAACAAGCTTAGACTTTATTTACGTGGTTCACATCTACTCTATGATCTCCTATACCTTGGTACTGCTTCTCCAGGCCAAGCTTTAAATCAGGGGTTCTCAAACTACAGCCCACGGGCCAGATGCAGCCCGCTGAGGATATTTATGCTGCCTGACAGGTTATGGCAAATGGGCTGAGGGGCAGAGACAAAGTGTGAATTTTTGTTTTACTATAGTCCGGCCCTCCAACAGGAGCCAAACCTCTTCATTTGGTTCCCTGAACCCCGAACCTGCCACTAGAAACCTTAATCTCATTTTGGTTCCGTAAATCTAGACCATATCATTTGGTTCCCTACAAAAGGGAACCCCAAAACCTAAACTTCATCATATTTTGGTTCCCTGAAAGGGAACCTCAAAAATTAGACAGACATCCTTTTCATTCTGACATCAAGTCCACTGGCTTCTTACTATACCATTATGAATAATACCAACATTTTATTATTTTGAAGAGTGAAACTATATTAATAGTTTTTCTCCCTTTTTAATTAACTTTTAAAATATCCTACCTGTTTATTGGTCTCTGTTATATAGGAACTAAAATAAGTGCTTTAATATAAATTTTAAAACTTTTAAGTTTTTCATGCTCTTTTCCCCCTCCCAAATATTTCTTTTCTGTTTCTATATTTCTATTAAAAGAAAAGACAAGCATAATTTTTAAATGTATAAATTTTAGAAAGAAGGATATTCTTTGTGGATGATTATATCACCCATAAAGATGTGAAAGCATTAAAACCTTAAGGAGTAGAATATGATATAAATGTAAAAGGATACTTGTGTGCCCTAAGGAATAGTATAAGTGATGAATTCAGAGAAAAGTGGGAAGATTTGTGTTGACTATTGTAGAAAGAAGTAAGCAGAACTAGATGAATAATTTACAAAAACAATTACAATAATGTAAAAGAAAATAGTTTTGAAAGTCTTAAGAGCTAATAACCAATAATGACTCCGAGTCAGATGATGAAACATGTTCTCCCATATCTTAGCAGAAGGTTATAGACTAAGTGCAGAGTAAGACATATATCTTCAATGTATTTTTTTGTCTTTCTTGACTATATTTATTTGTTGGAAGAGAGAGTTTTTATTTTTTTTACAGGAAAAGTTATGGTAGGTAGTTTGTGAGTAGTGCTAATGATGTAAAAAAGGGAGAAAAGAAAGAAAAAGGTTACTGAATTATTTTAAAAATTCAAAAAGAAAGCATAAAGAAATGCAGGAAATAGATTAACAGGGAAGTGTTGATACTATTGTGTTAAATTATATTTTAAAATAGTATAGGTACATAGTTTCATATACCATTCTCCTTTTCTGTTCTTTATATGTAGGAATGTTAATGTTTGTTTACATAATATATAATTTAATGCATAATAAAAATGAAATGAAAATTTAAATTTTCTAAACTTTAAGGGATGTTATATTATTATTATTATTATTTTTTTTGCTGAGGCAGTTGGATTAAGTGACTTACTTGCCTAGGATCACACAGCTAGGAATTGTTAAGTGTCAGGGCAGATTTGAACTTGGGTAGTCCTGACTTCAGGGCTGGTGCTCTATCCACTGTACCAACTAGCTGCCCCCAAGAGATGTTATTTTAACTTAAGAAATACAGTGCATACTAAGATAAGCTACTAATTATTCTGATTAATATTATCATTTTCTTCCATTAGTTTGCCAAATGAGAAAATAGCATTATTTACAAGATCTTAGATTTAGAGCTGTAAGGGACAAAATTATCTTGTCCAACTACCTCATTTTATATATGAGGACAATGAAGCGTGTTGAACTTTAGTGAAGCTGTCCAGGATCACACAGATATAAAAACTAGAATTCAACCTTAAGTGTTGGGACTCCAAATTCATACTATATTTAAAAGATAATGTTATAAAAACTGCAATTACATGTGAGCAAATATGCTGAACCATTTCTTACTCTACTTTCATAAATACACTTCATGCTTGTTTTGTCCATACAAGGTTTAAATCACACCCAATAGGTCCTTTGATTCCTTTAATCTCCTACATGAAACCTTTTTTTTTTTTTAATCACCCAAACTGCTAGTAGTTCCTCATCAAACTATCTTGCATTTATATGTTTATTTTGTACATACCTATGTATGAATCCATTGTCTCGCCTTAAGTTCCTTAAGAATCTTTCATTTTTTTCCTTTTTTTTTTTTTTTTTTTAAATTCCCAGAGTCTATTGTTTGAGGCATGACACAAAATAGATTCAATGGATTAGAGTATTGGCTTAATACACTATTGATTAATGGATTAAATATGTTTATATTTACATTTTATACATTGCCAATTTATGTAAAAGTGTGATTAAAATATATATATATATTTTAACATTCATTTTTTAAAACATTGAGTTCCAGATTCTCTTCTCTCCGGTCCCTCCTCCTCCTATTAAGAAGGCACACAACATAATATCAATTATTTGTGAAATAAGGCAAAATGTGTGTCCATATTAGATAAGAAAAAAAAAAGAAAAAAACCCCATGTTTAGTTTACATTCAGTTAGTTCATCATTCTCTTTATAAAAGTGGATAGAATTTTTCATCATGGGTCCTTTAGAATTGTCTTGGATCATTATATTGAGCAGAATAGCTAAGTCTTTAATAGTTGATCATCATTACAGTATTGCTGTTACTAGGCACAATCACAAACTTGTGATTTGTTTATACCCAAACATATAGTAACTTTAATCTAAAAAACTGGAACAAGGAGAATGTCTGAGTTTCTCAATCATAGTCACTTTGGCAACAAAGGAGTGTCATTATGGATGAGCTCTGAGCAAAGCTTCATTCCAGTTTAACATGTTTATAACATGCTAGTCATTATGAAGGAAACAAAGTTCTGAAAGGGAATTTTGGGAATATATCAGATTCTCTTGTCTTTTAATAAACAAGGTAACTCTACCAATTATTTTTATTAATCTTAATTTTTTATTCCATTAATTTGCCAAAAGAGAAAGGTGAAGATCCTAGATTTAGAACAGGAAGGGAACATCCCTAAAAACTTCTTGATAATATATTATAGTATATTTTGTTTATGTAGAAAAGTTGTCTGTGCATTTATCTAACTTCTATATTTTAACAATGTCTCTAGATTAGCAATGAGAGAAGTGATTTAAAAAAAGCAAACTATTGAGTATGACCTATTATAAACAGAGTGGTGCAACTGGATGAAGCTTTTTGTAAAGCCATTGTATTCCCTGATGGATCATTGGCCAAGAATATGAAAAGACATTTTTCAGAGGTGAAAAAAAGAAATGTAAGATCTGAACAATCATTTTCTATTTTGGGAAAAAAAATTCCAAATCACTAAAAGTAAAGGAAATTTAAAACAACTTTTAGATTCTACTTCATAACATTGAATGGCAAAGGTGACAAAAAAAAGAAGATGGTAATTGTGGGACAACACTTATTCTTATGGAACTGTGAATTGGTCTAACTAGTCAGTAAAGTGATGTAGAACTGTACTCTCAAATCACTTAACTGTTCATATCCTTTGACCCAGCTACTGAATATATGTTCCCAACAGGTCAAAAACAAAGAGAAAACAATAATATACAGAAAATATTTATAGCAGCACCTTTTTGAGGTTGTTTTAGCTAAGAATTGCATGAAGTGGGTGGTTTTTAATTGGGAAATAGTTGAATAAATATGAATTTTATGGAATATCACTTTTCCATAAGAAATTATGAAAAGGATAGATTTCGAGCAAACGAAGAAGATTTGCACAAGTGAGTGATACAGAATGAAGTAGGCAGAACTAGGAGAACAATTTATAACAAGGATTATAATACTGTTAAAAAAAATAGCTTTGAAAGATTTAAAAGCTCTGATCAATGCAATGTCTAGTCATTGAATCATGAGTAATCCACTAGAGTTACAGAATATATCTTCATTCATGTCCAATGAGTAGATTTATTTTGCTTGACTATAATTATTTATTTTAAGAGGGGTCATCTATGAGTCAGGAGCCTAGAGGAAGATTTATTTGGTGTGAGAATAATGTTGAAGAAGAAGAAGAAGATCAGAAGAAAGAGAAATAGATAAGAACATAAAGTATTACTAAAAATACTCAGAAGAAAAGAGTTCAGAATAGGATGCACATAAATAGATCCGTTTTTTTGCTATCATGTTAAATGTACTATATATTTTAGGAAACTATGTAAAAGAATCTCATGGTTTCATATATAATCCACTTTTCTATTCATTATATGTTGAAATAGTCATATTTGTTGATAAATTTATAATAAAAATAAATTTTTGTTTAAATTAAATTATTTACTCATTTGTTCATTTATTCACTAGTATTTATTGATATTGATATAGTTACTCTGCTATGCTTTGTAGCAGAATATAGAAAGGCTTAACTTTATAGTATCTTCCATCAATTTGCTTTTTTAGCTAGAGTTGGTCCTTTTGAGAGTTTCTTTCTATCCAAGGTCTGAATCTATTTCTTTAGTATATTCTTGGACTTCGGCTTAGAAATAGTCTTACCATTCATATTGAATACCTTGATTTGGCTGTTTGCTATCTCACCAGAAACGGAGTGAATTGGAAAACTTTTATAACTGGAAAATTGATCCTTATCTCTCAGGCTATGAAACAGGTATGTACTACTTTTTAAAAAATATGTAAATCTGAATTTAAATGAATTGGGAGGTAATTATTAACAGTACAGCAGGGTATTTTGCTTTATGAAAGCATTTGCTACAAAGTTAAAGAGAAAACTCTTATCACATGTTTTGAAAGATTGAATTTATATACTTAAGGAACATGATTAAAATCTTTCTTGTAATTCATATGCTAAATAATGGTATACCTCAAGAAAGTTCTGTTCTTATCTTTATTCTTGTGTCATCTGCGGCTCTGAACTGCAGCTTTAAATTCCCACAGCCTGGGTTCAATCTTGGGGATCTCTTAATAATAATTTGAAGTAGGCTTGTTTTGTTTTCAGGCAAAGTATTCTCTAGAATTCCTGAATTTTGCCCATTTGAATTGTCTAAAAATCCTCCTTTTTCCTACAGACAGTCCAGGCTAACAGGAAATGGATCATAGAACAAGTTTATTACACATAATACAAAATACAGAAAGGACTTACAATTGAGCCCATAAAAGCCAAAGAAACTTTACCTCTTGTGAGGCTTACCTTTTCCAGGACTATATAAATCCCAGGCTATTATATAATATCATCATCAAGTTAACTCCTCTCTTCTCTCCGTAGGAGATAAAAAAATTGATTGTTACGAGGGATGTTTTGAAGCTCAAATGACATAATAGATTTAAAGCATTTTGTAAACCTTAAAACACTAAATTCATGCCAGCTATTATTATAATTATTGTTATTATCCTATTGTCAATAGACTTCTACTTCAGTCATGAAGTCTTCTACTTAAGTCTTAAGTCTTTACTTAAGTCTTCTACTACATGGCTGTTCAAGCATTGTTTCTAGAACAAAACAGGACAAATGTGAAATGTATGATGACTACCTGGAGGAAACCACATATTTGGACACTTTAAAATTGAATTTGTATTAATATTGTATTCTTAAGTCTAAACAGTCCATAAAACAGTAAATAAAGCCCAAATCTGTAGTAATTGTCATTTGTAAGGTATACATTTTCACTTTGAAAACTTAACAATTAGCTCTCCATTAGATTTGGCTCCAATTCACTTTTTTTTTTTTTATTTGGGCAATTGGGGTTAAGTGACTTGCCCAGGGTCACACAGCTAGGAAGTGTTAACTGTCTGAGATCATATTTGAACTCGGGTCCTCCTGAATTCAGGGCTGGTGCTCAATCCACTGCGCCACCTAGCTGCCCCCCAATTCACTTTTGATTATTATCTTAAGTCAAACCACATCTTTTGTGAGCCTTCCTTCTTACCAGGGTATCTATATGGTCACTACCAGACCCTAAATAGGAAAAAGAACTGGATAGTTCCCTTACTGTCCCTTGGACCTTGTATAGACTATACAGTGAAGAGTAAGTCTTCAGGACTTTATGCTTTCCTACTCCATAGTTTGAGGTTTTATGTCTCCTAGTTTAAACCAAAGATCCTTAGATTGTTCCAGGAATTCCCTTGCGTTGCTGCCATCTCTCTCTGTGCTCTGCCACAATTGCCCCAGTTCTGTTGCCTTCTTCTCCCCAGAAAAGTATTAAAGTTTTTATAGATCCAGGGTCCATATGCCTCTGAGCTAGTTAATATATTTTAAACTTGGATTTAGCTCTTCCACTCTATACCTGGACCACAAAAGGTCCTTCAGATGCTGTAAAGATATCCAATTTGCATTGTTAGTCCCCACACTCACTCCTTGACAAATTATAGCAATTAAATTTCATTCACTTTAGAGGTTAGACAGGAGAATTTGCTTCATGATGAGGCAATATAGTAGTACTTTAATGCAGCTATAGGTGATAGCTTTAAAGCAAGGAACTATGGTGAAAGGGTATTAGGGAATTGGATCAGGGAAGAAGCATAGGCCAGCAGAAGACTGAAAGATGTGGGATGATAGTTTCCAGATCACCAGAGAGTAGGTCTCCTAAGGAGAGGAACTGGGGATCCCCCCACCCTGATTTTGATCTCCCTAAGGCTGATTCAGGTGTCTAGGCCCTAATCATTGCATTGTACTCCATTTATATTTCCTTGCTTAATTCTATTCTCTTTTTCAATCTAACCTAATTTCTTCCATCTCTTTTTCAATCTAACTTCCACATAGTTGTACAATTTGATATTCCTAAAGTAGAAGTGTGATGGTGTCCCTCTTCTGCTCAAGAACTTTAGTGGTTCCCTAGAATCTCTAGGATAAATACAAGTTTCTCTGGCATTTAAAAGCCTTTTGCAATCGGGCTTCAGCCTATCTTATTATATATATTTCTGTCATATCCAACACTTTTATTAGCAAAGATACTGGAGTAGTTTGTCATTTTCTTCTCTAGACAATTGGACAGAAGTTAAATATGTGACTAGCCCAGGTTCACATTGAAGTTGGATTTGAACTCAGATCTTCTTGACTCCAGCCCCATCACTCCTATTACATATTGCTTCTCCTCACTCTATATTTCAATCAAACTGATTTACTTGCTGTCTCCTGTACATAACCTTCACTCTCCAAGCTTTAGAAAAGATACTACCAAACCGAGAACATTTTTCCCTCTACATCTTACTCCCTTGGAACCTCTAACCCTTCAAGGTTCAGAGACTCAAAACTCAACTCCTTTGTGAGGCTTTCCCTAATTCCTTTATTTGCTAGTGTTCTCCTGCACAATTGTTTTGTATTTTTGTACTTATTCCTCATTTACTTACCTGAACATATGGGCTCTCTCCAGTAGAAGTATGCTAAAATTTTATTTTGCTCCTTCCTCATGACCAATCCCATCTTCTAGTCAGTATAGTAAGTTTATAAGTAGCTGGCATAAGGTAGCAATAGAAGGAAATAAGATTGTAGAGAGGAACCTGAAAGTTACTTACAAACAGTCCCAAAGATCAAAGGAGTGTTACTTACAAAGTGTATTATATGTTAACCAGAATTCATATCCTGATACTATGTGACCAATAAGGAGGAAGTATTTACACAGTATTTGTCAAGGTTCTGGTCCTATGATACATACATTCCAAACAAAAACTAGCCCTCCACACCTTTAGACCAAAAGAACATTCAAAAGGTGCTGATAACTCTGGGATGATGAGATGTTAATAACCTAACCCCAAAATGGCACAGATAGGAGTTGGTATGTCTTGTCCAAAATATCTATAAAAATGAAAATTCCTGCTCCCCAAGAAATCTTCCATCCACATCAGTTTTGCTGTCCTGAGTGCTCTTAACTCTAATTCATGGTTACTTGAATGATACTCTCTGCCTCTTCCACTTTTCCTCTTTCTGCTTGTCTTCTTTCACCATCCTATTCCTGGTTCCCAACCACTGTCTGTTACTTGCTTTTCTGAACTTTTGGCTTCAATACTCTCTGTCTTTCATTAAAATATGATTGTTCCCTGTTTTTCAGCTGCCAATTGTGATCTTTCCTACCCTAAGAATACCTGCCCCCACTTCATAATTTCATAAATTAATTACAATTCAAGAAGTTCCTTTATGAGAACTGTCTTACATTCATATTTGTATCCCCAATTCATATTATTATTCTATGAAATTTGTTTCATACAAGGGGCTTAATAGTTTGTTGATCAATTGATTGATTTGTGAGTAAAAAAATACATATACATCATCACATTTTTTTACTACTAAGGTGAAAAGCCCTGGCTTTTTCATCAGTGTTGTGTCTAGTGAATTATTATCAAATAAGCTTATTTCAAAATTACATTATTAAAAAATCAGGTTTCCTAGCATCAGAGATGTTGTTTCTAATATTTCAGGGATAAATTTTTTGTCCTTATGTTTAACACAATTGATTCAAAGAGCTAATAATAAAGTTTGATACTTTACTAAAATTAATTAGTTAAAACTATGCTTAAAAAGTTATCAAACTGTGTATACCCTTTGACCCAGCAGTGTTACTACTGCGCTTATATCCCAGAGAGATTTTAAAGAAGGGAAAGGGACCTGTATGTGCAAGAATGTTTGTGGCAGCCCTCTTTGTAGTGGCCAGAAACTGGAAACTGAGTGGATGCCCATCAATTGGAAAATGGCTGAATAAATTGTGGTATATGAATATTATGGAATATTAATGTTTTGTAAGAAATGACCAGCAGGATGATTTCAGAAAGTCCTGGAGAGACTTATATGAACTGATGCTGAGTGAAATGAGCAGGATCAGGAGATCATTATATACTTCAACAACAATACTATAAGATGATCAATTCTGATGGACGTGGGCATTTTCAACAATGAGATGAACCAAATCAGTTCTAATAGAGCAATAATGAACCAGCTACACCCAGCAAAAGAACTCTAGGAGATGATTATGAATCACTACATAGAATTCCCAACCTGTCTAATTTTGTCCACCTGCATTTTTGATTTCCTTCACAAGCTAATTGTACACTATTTCAAAGTCCGATTCTTTTTGGACAGCAAAGCAACTGTTTGGACATGTATACATATATTGTATTTAACTTATACTTTAACATATTTAACATATATTGGTCAACCTGCCATCTAGAGCAGGGTGGGGAGGAAGGAGGGGAAAAATTAGAACAAAAGGTTTGGCAATTGTCAATGTTGTAAAATTACCCATGCATATATCTGGTAAATAAAAACTATTAAAAATCATAATGAGAAAGTTAAAAAAAATTAATTAGTTAAAATAAAACAAAAAACCCCAAAAGAGCCAAGTTTCTTTTGGACAGGCCACTCATTGCCATTGAATGAGACCTGAGGCAATTATTGAGGATACTCATTGACTCCTCACAAGATGGACTTTTCCCTCTTTTCTCATGTTTTCCTACTTTTCCATTCCTTTTGCTCTCTTGTGTTTCCTTTACGCATACCCATGTTAAGTTTGTCAGAAGCCCCCATAGATACTAATGCATCTATCTGGATACTAGTTACATTCTTCTTCTTCTTCTTCTTCTTCTTTTTTTTTTTAAGAAGTTACATTTTAAACCCATTGCTTTGTCCTCATGAGACCCTAGGAGTGTCACATAGATGAATATGCAAACTCTGGGTTTAAATGTCATCACTTTGCCCCACCCCATCTAATCTCACATCTCCTGATACACCCTTATCCACCCAGTTTGCTTAAGTCAGACAAATTTATGAGATTTATTCCAGGTACTTAATCTTCCTCCCACTCTAAGGGAGACTTTTAGTACAGGTAATAATCTACTCTTGCTATTGATGTCCTTTGTTTTTAATTCCACAATCATTTCTGGATAAACACCTCCACCTAGCTTAGTCAATTAATGCCCTTTCTTGTAACAAAGAAAAATAGATAACTAAAAATTACTAATACAATGACTTCCTCTGACAATGTCACAAATTGCCTAATTTTTCACTAATCTTTCTTCTCCTTGATAACTCTCCTCTATTTTTTTGGGACATTTTCTTAGTTCTCTTAACAATCAGTTTCGCATGCTGAATGAGTTCTGATGTAATGGACTATGCTCTTTTGCTTTCCCAGTCATCAATGGAACAAAGCAGAGCTGTGTGTTGCTCCCGTGTTTTTCAAAAAGATGCTTTTGGTGATTGTCAGATTCTTCAAGGAGCACTAAAATGGCATGCTACCATACTGCACTTAAATTGAAAAAGCTACAAGCTAAGACTGTTTGTCCTTCATTCTTGAAGAAAACCAATAACGTCATGAATGAATTGTATTTAATTGAGACAGCGCTGAGTAAAAATTCATTTTTTCCTCCAGAGTTATAAGAGTCCAATGACAAGACAAAAGTCAAGGTGACTGATGATGGCCCAGACAAGCTAAGGTGCTTATTATTGAACCTGAAAAGACTACAAGTCAAGACTAAAGTCAAGGGAGAATTGATGTGTGACTTTTTATTCACAGATAATTGTGCTCAATGAAGTGTTTGAGGGTGAGATGTGACAGAGTATGGATTGATTTTCTGCTGCTTCTGCTAATTTTGACCTGATGATCAACACTAAGAAAACAAAGGTTCTTCTGTCAGTACCATCCCAATGAAACCATTGTTAAAGCAAATGGAGAAATGTTGAATGCTTTGGATAAGTTCACTTTCCTTGGCAATTTACTTTCTAGGGATGAAATTCCGATTTACTCACAGGGATGATATCATTAATGCTTTTCAAGAATGAAGAAGAAACAGCAGTCTTGGCTTGTAATCTTTTCAAGTTAAATAATTTGCCATAAGAGCAGCAGCTGCCTTCACACTATTTTAGTCCTCCTTGAAGGAATCTGATAGCATCATTAAAAGCATCATACTGAAAAGCACAGGAGCAAATATACAGCTCTGCTTCACTCCACTGATGACTGGGAAAGCACAAGAACACAGTCCATTATCCACATGATGAGGTTGACACATGCATTGCCAGAGCTATCTCAATATTTGAGAGGTCCAAAAGAAAGTGTGAGAGAGAAGAGCCATTACATTGCTTACCAAACTGAATATCTCAGAGCCATTGTGCTGACCTCATGGTTGTATGCCTAGGAAACTGGATTACTTCCATTTGAATTGTCTTAAGAAGATTCTGAAGAACACCTGGCAAGATAAGCTGCCAAACACAGAGGTCCTTTCTTAAAATGAAAGGTTTAAGCATCCAAACTCTACTGCAGAGAGTGTAATTCTGATGGTCAGCTACCAAACATGCATTTACCTAAATGACTATTTTATGAAGAACACATGCAAGGAAGATGCTCCTATAGTGATCAGAAGAGATACAAGGACACTCTCAAGATCTCTCCAAAAAACTTTGGAATCAATCATAAGACATCAGAGACACTAGCACAGCACTGCTCAGGATATCAAAGAAATATCATATTTTGGGGGCAGCTGGATGGCTCAGTGGATAGAGCACCAGCCTTGAATTCAGGAGGACCTGAGTTCAAATCTGATCTCAGACACTTAACACTTCCTAGCTGTGTGGCCCTGGGCAAGTCACTTAACCCCAGCCTCAAAAAAAAAAAAAAAAAAAAAAAAAAAAATTCATATTCTGTGGTCAAAGCAGAATTGCAAATAACTCAAAAGAAATAGGGGATGTGAACATTTAGAGACATCTCCATTCTAAATGTTCACATGGACTATTTATGTCCTGTGAGTTCATATGAACTATTTGTGGGCTGTGCAACAGTTGAACACATTGTACCTTGACCTCAACATTTTGGTCTTCTTTGAGAACAAAGGACAACAAACAATCAAACTACCAGATTGCTCTTTCTCAGTCTCCTTTGCTCAATCTTCATCCAAGTCATGCCAGGAACAGTGGGTGGATATATCACAGAACTCTGTCTTGGACCCTTTTCTTTTCTTTTTTTAATACAATTTCACTTTGTGATCTCACCAGTTTTCATTGATTCAATTAAAATCTCTGTGTTGATAATTCTCAGATCTATTCATTCAGTCCAAATTACTCTCCTGACCTCTAGTTTGCATTTCAACTGCCTACTAACGTCTTGAAATGGATATCTTGTAGCCATCTCCAACTCAACATGTCCAAAACTGAACTCATTAATTTCCCCTCCAAACTCTCCCCTCTCTCTAACTTCCCTATTAGTATAGAAGGCACCACCATGTTCCCAGGAGCCTAGACTCAAAAACACGGCATTATCTTCTACTCTTCATTCTCTCATTCCTTACATCCAATCTGTTGCCAATTGATTTTTTTCCTTTGTAGCATTTCTGGCATGTTCCCCTGAGTCTCTGATGCTGAAGTGATCTCTTCACTTTCTACTTAAACCAGCAATAACCTACTGGTTGTTTGTCCTTTTACAAGGACAAACTTTTTAGCTTCTCCATTCTCCACTCAGTTGCCAAAGAGACCTAAAAGTTCAGGTTTGACCATGTTACCCTCCTTCCTCACTCAATAAATTTAAGAGATTCCTTATCAGTTTCAGGATCAAATATAAAATCTTCTGTTCACAAAACTTCATTAACTTCCCCTCCCTTTCCAATCTTTCTTCCCCTGCCCCAAACTCTGTGATCCAGAGACCTCCTTGTTGTTCAAACTAGAAACTTCAATTGTCTACTCTAAGCACTTTTACTGACTATTGCACATGTCTGGAAGGCTTTCCCTCTTCATCTCTGCCTCTTAGCTTTCTTCCAGTCTAGCTAAAATTCTGCCTCATTTAGAAAACCTTTCCCTATCCTTCTTAATGCTTTCCCTCTACTGCTTATTTCCAATTTATCTTATGGCCAGGAAATTAATCCTCCTAGGTATAATCTCTCAGTCCACATTAGTTTAGTACAACAGGTCAGAGAAAATCAACAAAATATAACCTAACTATTGGTTCAAAAAATATGCTGACCCAGATATATATCTCTGCATCAAATCAATCAACAAATATTTATTAGTCACTTATGTGTCAGGCCTTGTACTAGGATACAAGTATAAAGAATGAAACTATAAGGAGCAGCTAGTTGGTGCAGTGGATAGAGAATGAGCCCTGAAGTCAGGAGGACCCGAGTTCAAATTTGGCCTCAGACACTTAACACTCCCTGACCCTGGGCAAGTCACTTAACCCCAATTACCTCAGAAATTAAGAAAAACCTCAAACTATCTCTGCTTGCAACTGGAATTATATCCCAAAGAAATCTTAAAGGAGAAAAAGGGACCCACATGTGAAAAAATGTTTGTGGCAGCCCTTTTTGTAGTGGCCAGAAACTGGAAACTGAGTGGATGCCCATCAATTGGAGAATGGATGAATAAATTATGGTATATGAATGTTGTTAAATATTATTGTTTTAGAAGAAACAACCAGGAGGATGAATTCAAAGAGGCCTGGAGAGACTTACCTGAACTGATGCTAAGTGAGTAAGCAGAACCAGGAGATCATTATACACGGCAACAATAAGATTACACAATGATCAATCCTGACAGAGGGGGCTCTCTGCAGCAATGAGATGACTCAAACCAGTTATACTTGTGCAGTGACAAAGAAAGCTATCTACACCCAGAGAGAGAACCACGGGAACAGAGTATGGAACACAACAGAATTCTCACTCTCTCTATTGTTGTTTGTTTGCATTTTGTTTTCTTTCTCAATTTTTTTTTCTTCCTTCTTGATCTGATTTTTCTTGTGCAAGATGACTGTATAAATATGTGTGTGTGTGTGTGTGTGTATATATATATGAGTTAACATATATTTTAACACATTTAGCATGTATTGCACTACCTGCCAGCAAGGGGAGGGGATGGAGGGAAGGAGGGGAAAATTTGGAATAAAAAGTTTTGCAAGGGTCAATGTTGAAAAATCACCTATGCATATGTTTTGTAAATAAAAACCTTAAAAAAAAAATAAAGATTGCCATGCTTTGCCTAAAACACTTGAAAACAGTAGTATTGAGAGATGACTAATACTAGTAAATTTCTCTTCTATTCCTCAGCCACCAAGAGGAATTCAAAGAAAAAGAAACAAACTAACGGCATGCTCCTCATCTGTCACCTATATTTTTTTTGGGCAGAGTATCCTGTACTGGTGGTTAATGTGGTGCTGTTCCTAAGAAGTAATATCTAATTGTTAGTGAATTAAAATGTGCCTATGTGGTTCTTTGGTGGGAAAGCATACTTTACCTTTTTTTTTTTTTTTTTTAATTTTACCCTGGCAATGAGTTTCTCTTTATGAATACATCCTATCCATATGAGGAATGGGAAAGCCACAATGAAAACTGTGGGAATTATAGAAATTGAGTGAATTACATTGTGACTCAGTTTTGGATCTAGATCCATTCCCTTTCTATTATAGTTCTAGTCCAATTTCTGTCTTATGAGAAAACTTTATTGTATTGTTTGAACCTAGCCCTTCTTTGCTAGGAAACTGAACTATCTCTACTTGTGGTTTAGAGATCCTTAACTAAGAACCGAGGTTATGCTGATCAGAAACTTAGTCAAATCCGAAGACTGATGCAAGGAGTTTTCTTACAATTATATATAACAAGTAACCTATATGTCTTATCTGAAAACTGGCCCAAGATAGTTACTATTTCTTTGTTCCTTTGATTTAATTCTTGGGAGAGAGTGGGATAATTCTTTTTCTGATTTCACAGATTTCACTTGTTCATTCTCCTTTTTTTTCAACTGACAAGTTGGAAAGCCTCTAATCTTTCTTCTAATTAGGAATCAGATTATTTAATCTTGTATCCTGTACTTTTTTTTTCCCCCTTCTTTTTTTGTAATTCCAAATTATTTATTTAAAATTTAAATGCAAAATAGAAAAAGAAAAAAAAATTTCCATGTGCACAGCAGAACATGAGAGCATTCAAAATGTAAAACAGTAAATTTCCATTTCAAGAAAGCCTATATAATAAATACTACGTATTATATTCAGAACTGTCCATCTTTTCTTTGCTTCCTTGTAGATTTCTTTTATTTTTCTGCTGTGCATTTTTTACTTTATTCTTTTTCGCCTTTCCTTCCCTCTTCCCCAAGGTTACAATTAAGTGTGGATACACACATACACACACACACATGCATGCACATATACATATATACATACATATGCATATATATTTATAATCATTCATATATATATATGTATATATATATACACACATACACATTCATATACAACTATGTAAGATCATACTATGCTTATTTTCCTGTTTCTCTGAAGGTGCATCATATCTTCTTTCCTAAGTCTAAGTCCTTCCATATTTTTCTAAATCTACCAATTCATCATTTCCTATACCACTGCAATACTCCAATTTTATGCTGTCATTTTAAATCATCTAAAACACTATCGATTATTATGACTGACAAATAGTGTAGTTTCCCTATTTTTCTCTTTTGATTAAATCTATTTAATTGATTTTTAAAAATGCATAAAATTTTATCCCCCACCTTGTATTTGGGTCTAATATCAACCTGAAGAAGCCTGGTCCTGATTTGTCATACAATTGGTGTGCATTGCTTAATAAATTGATATGTTAAAGAACTCG
Source organism: Sminthopsis crassicaudata (assembly GCF_048593235.1). Classification (NCBI taxonomy): domain Eukaryota; kingdom Metazoa; phylum Chordata; class Mammalia; order Dasyuromorphia; family Dasyuridae; genus Sminthopsis; species Sminthopsis crassicaudata. Next base: position 193,584,160 of record NC_133620.1, read on the forward strand.
AACCTTTGTTTCCTCAGCTATTTCAACCTTCAACTGTCACAAATCATTGGCTGTGTTTTTTCTACCTTGGTGATAATTAATACCATGGCACTTATATGACACTGCAGGATCTGCTGTTTTATTATTGGGGGTAAACTTTTAGGTACTACCAGTAAAGCTACTCTCGGAGTTCAAGAGTATCTTTACCTTAATTTCAGAGAGGGGAAGGTATTTTTCTAATGTTTAGAGAAGTTTCTCATCACATATACTTGTCTTATTTGGAGGGCTATTTTGGAATATGTCAGGCATCCTGCTAAATCCTGGGGAAACAAATATAAAAGCAAGACATGGAAACAAAAATTATATTCTAATTGGGGGAGATAATATATGCATACAAGGGAGTGGTGAAAAGGAAGACTATTTTGGTTTGGAAATAAGAGCCATAGATGACACACCCTTTCCAGGAACAATGAAAAGAGTTAATTTAATTATTGTACCCCAACCATAAAGCTTCTACTCACCTCCCACTCCAACCTCAGAAACAGAAGTAGCATGGTAGTTAAAGTGAGGAGATGGACTAAAAGTGTATTTTAAAGACATTTTGGTGAGGAGAGTACATACAATTTTATCAGAAGTAGAGTAAAAAAGGTAATAGAGTAATACCTAGGGATGTGAACTGAAGAAAATGGGAGAAAGAATTTGAAATAATGATTTTCTCAACAAAGTGTGAGTTAAGGACCTTACTTGAAATGGTAGGGGAAAGGGGTGCTGTAGGAAGCTTGAAAAAGAGAGGAGGTGGTTTAGAATAACTGTTGTGATGAATAAAATAGAAAATCAATTAGGGAAGAATAGGAGTGCCTGAATATATATATATAGTGAGGTCCCAGTTAGGATTAGCTAACATAAATTTTAAGTGGATTCAGTCAAAATAGGTATGACTTTTCCCCCTCTTTTTTATAACTTTATTTTGCCCAATACCTGCAAAGATAGTTTTCAACATTCATATTTGCAAAACCTTGGATTCCAAATGTTTCTCCTTTCCTTTCCTCTCCTCTCCTCCTTCCCTTAGACAGAAAGCAATCCAACATAGGTCAAACATGCAATTCTACACATTTTCCCGTATTCAGCATGACTTTTTTTTTTTTTTTTTAACATATGAGTAGGAGTGGAGGAGGTAGAGGGTAGGAATAATCTAGGATTGTGATTTGGCAAAATATGAATATCCATAGGAATGGGAACAAGGGATTGAGAGAGAGTCTAGTGCTTTTTTGTTTCTGAGGTTTTTCCTATTCTATTTTCTGTGAGTGAAGAGGAAGGATATGAACTCTTAGCCTCTTTAGCTGCTTTAATCCCTTAGTAATCTATGATCCTTCCCTCAAGGGGATGTCTCATCTTCATCCTACCAGTTCTTGGTGTCCCTCCCTCTGTTGTTTTCCTTTTCCCTCATATATCCTCTCTCAAATTAGAGATGTTTTTAGGCATGGACCCACATTTAACACCACATACTAAGATTAGATCAAAATGGGTCCAAGATTTAGGCATAAAGAACGAAATCATAAATAAATTGGAGGAACATGGGATGGTTTACCTCTCAGACTTGTGGAGGAGGAAAGAGTTTGTGTCCAAGGGAGAACTAGAGACCATTATTGATCACAAAATAGAACATTTTGATTACACCAAATTAAAAAGTTTCTGCACAAACAAAACTAATGCAAACAAGATTAGAAGGGAAGTAACAAATTGGGAAAAAATTTTTACTGTTAAAAATTCTGATAAAGGCCTCATCTCCAAAATATACAGAGAATTGACTTTAATTTATAAGAAATCAAGCCATTCTCCAATTGATAAATGGTCAAAGGATATGAACAGACAATTTTCAGATGATGAAATTAAAACTATTTCCACTCATATGAAAGAGTGTTCCAAATCACTATTGATCAGAGAAATGCAAATTAAGACAACTCTGAGGTATCATTACACACCTGTCAGATTGGCTAAGATGACAGGAACAAATAACGATGAATGTTGGAGGGGCTGTGGGAAAACTGGGACACTGATGCATTGTTGGTGGAGTTGTGAAAGAATCCAACCATTCTGGAGAGCAATCTGGAATTATGCCCCAAAAGTTATCAAAATGTACATACCCTTTGACCCAGAAGTACTACTACTGGGCTTATACCCCAAGGAACTACTAAAGAAGGGAAAGGGACCTGTATGTGCCAAAATGTTTGTGGCAGCCCTTTTCATAGTGGCTAGAAGCTGGAAGATGAATGGATGTCCATCAATTGGAGAATGGTTGGGTAAACTATGGTATATGAATGTTATGGAATATTATTGCTCTGTAAGAAATGACCAGCAGGAGGAATACAGAGAGGCTTGGAGAGACTTACATCAACTGATGCTGAGTGAAACGAGCAGAACCAGAAGATCATTATACACTTCAACAATGATACTGTATGAGGATGTATGCTGATGGAAGTGGATTTCTTCAACATAGAGAAGAGCTAATCCAATTCCAATTGATTAATGATGGATAGAACCAGCTACATCCAGAAAAGGAACACTGGGAAATGAATGTAAACTGTTATTTTTACCAATTCTTCCTGTGCAACAAAAAATTCGGTTCTACACACATATATTGTATCTAGAATATACTGTAATATATTTAACATATATAAGACTGCTTGCCATTTGGGGGAGGGGGTTGGGGGAGGAAGGGAAAAAATCTGAATAGAAGTGCAAGGGATAATGTTGTAAAAAATTACCCATGCATATGTACTGTCAAAAGAATGTTATAATTATAAAATAAAATAAAAATTAAAAAAAAAATTAGAGATGTTTTTCCCACTTCCTTTGGCAATATTCCTTCGGAAATAATTTATTATTAAGTTCCATTTTTATTATTTACTTATTATTTTTATTTATTAATTACTAATTTGTTATTTATTATGGCTACTTGTTCTAGAGATAATACTATATCCATCATACCTTTTTGGTATTTGTCCAGCGTGACATAACTATATTTCTTGTTAAGTTTTCTGCCTCTGGTTCTCCATTCTGGGGCATCTGTATTATGACTGGGTGATAGGATATTCTCTTGTCCTGTTACCCTTTTCAATCTTAGAATTCTAGCCTATATATCTCATTGTTTTTTCAGTATAGGATAAGAATTTTCTCAAAATCTCCTTGATGATGTCTCAGTGTGGTTCCTGTACCAAGTTAATAAGATAAGGGGCCATATGAATATCCATTTATCTGTGAACTTGTTGTGGGTTGCCACTCCCTTTTAGATGGATTTATTCCTTTCTGATTCCCAGCCCCTCCTAGCTGATGCATTTTCAATTCAAGTAGCTAAGACCTTTGATTTACAAATCCTGTGAAAAGCACCCTTTTGAATTCCAATAAGAGATCTGGGCTCTTACAACCCCCACCCAGATCTGAGCCAACTTGGAACACCACCCACCCTTTGGCTAAATCTCTCATTATAAAAGAGCCAAGCTGAAGTTCTCTCTTGGTAGAGGGTCCTAACATGTGACAGTCTTCTACTTGGCTGCCAAGGATCTCTGTCCACTGGAATCCTATTTCCGGTGCCCTTTTATCTCTACCTTCACCTTTTACTAACTAGACTTTAGTTCCAAACCCCATAATAAACCTCCTTAATTAATCTAGGTTTTCGGGTCTGTAAATTCCTTTACAGGGGACTCTGCCCTGCCACTAGACCTCATTTAACTCTGTATCCTTGCGCTGAATCCAAAAGGTTTGCAGGGGAAGCTCTATTTAACTCCCTGTACCCCAAACCTGCCACTAGATCTCAATTAAACCTAATTTCATTCTAAACCTCAGCAAACTGTTGATTGACACAATTTGTTTTAAGCTAACAAGGTCCCTTTTAGATGTTTAGATGTTTTCCTAATAATGCTCATCATTACAAGTCTCATATAAATACAATTAGGTCAAATTGAATGGTTTCTTAAATAAATTGTTGGTAGTTTGACAAGATTTTATTTAAAAAATTTTGAATAAATAATAATTATATTGATTTACATTTCTCTTCCCCCCCCAACCCCGTATTCTTCCCTCATTTAGGTATTAGGATTATTTACATCTCGTAAAATTGAATGTTTCCTTTCTTTATTTTGAGAATTTGTATGTAGTATTGATACTGTGTTCTTTAAAGTCTGAGAGTAGAATTTTCCTAAATATTCATCAGGACCCAGTATTTTTTCTTGTTAATAGTCAATAGTCAGTAAACATTTATATATGCCAGGCATTGTGCTATGTTTTGGAGATCTTACAAATACAGTAAAAGAAAGGGAAGACAACATATAACACTAAGTGGAAAGATGGGATTAGGTGGATGATAGAAAAGTTGAGGGAGTTCTAGAGTAGTGTTGAAATGAGCTCTTGGATTTTAAAGAAGGGAAAGGGACCTGTATGTGCAAGAATGTTTGTGGCAGGCCTTTTTGTAGTGGCTAGAAACGAAACTGAATGGATCCTCATCAATTGGAGAATGGCTGAATAAATTGTGGTATATGAATGTTATGGAATATTATTGTTCTGTAAGAAATGACCAACAGGATGATTTCAGAAAGGCCTGGAGAGACTTACATGAACTGATGCTGAATGAAATGAGCAGGACCAGAAGATCATGTTACATGTCAACAGCAATATTATACGATGATCAATTCTGATGGACATGGATCTTTCCAACAATAAGCTAACTGATGCCAGTTCCAATGATCTTGTGATGAAGAGCCATCTAAACCCAGAGAGAGGACAGTGGGAACTTAATGTGGATCACAATTTAACATTCTCTCTATTTGATGTTGTTCACTTACATTCTGTTTTCTTATTCATTTTCTTTCCTTTTTGATCTGATTATCTTGTGCAGCAAGAGAATTGTATAAATATGTTTACATATATTGGATTTAACATATATTTTAACATGTATAATATATACTGGATTGCTTGCCATCTAGGCTAGTGGGTGAGGGGAAAGAGGGGAAAATCTGAAACACAAGGCTATATAAGGGTCAATGTTGAAAAATTATCCATGCATATGGTTTGAAAATAAAAAGGCCAAAAAAAAAAAAAAAAAAAAAAAAGAAAAGAAAAGAAAAGAAAAGAGAGGATTAGAATTACCTCTTGGTAAATGAGAAACTAAGGTTTCACTAGCTAGAGAGAGCAAAACTCATCATAGTCCTGGAATAGGAAGGTCTATACTAAGGCACCATAAAGAACAACAATTTTAAATGGAAGAAAGTTCCTTACATTATATTCCAGTCTCCTGCCTTAAACAATTAAGCTAAATTAAATATTTATTAAGCACTTTCTACATGCATCCTATGTAAAGCTTAATTTGTATAAATTTGCTTGCATGTTGTCTCATTAGATTGTAAGCTTCTTGAGGAATTGTCTTTTGACTTTTTTTGTATCCTCAACACTTAACATGTCTGGCATATAGTAGGTGCTTATTACTATTTATTAAACGAATGAGTAGACTTGACATACAAAGATAAACATAATCTCTGGCCTCAAAGAGTGCATATTTCATTTTTCTTCATGATCCAAATCTATCACCAGTCCTCCTAATCTTCTTTTCAAAGCTCTCTGACTTTGTTCATTCCCCATGATATGGTAATATCCTGATTGTTCCTATTCTAAGCCTCTTCCTTTAGGTTACTTCTAAGCTGTTATAAATCACTTTCCATTCTGATGAGGTGGTCTGGTGGGAGTTAAGCCTTCTTATTTTTCAGACTTGGCTTTCTGAAACATGTATTACTCTCACACTTATGGTATGATTATATGTTAAAAGAACATGAAAAAAATGTGATTAACATGGTAGAATGAGATATCTGTAATACTGAGGCAGGAAAAAATGACAGTTATGATACTGCCATCATTAACTAAAGCTGCTAAAACAGTCTCATAAATATGTCAATATGTGATGACCCTGGGGGAAAATATCTTAAATCAAGAGTTTGGAATGCTCAAGGAGACCCAATCTTCCTGGACAATCAGATTGGTCATAATTCTACATGGAGTACTATTCTTGAATTCCTTTCCCACATAAATATCTGTATCTTTGCATCTTCTAGTACTTGTCTTTCTGCCCCACCTTGGTATATTTTTTATGAGAGTACTGGTGTGATTGAAGATAAAAAGAAAAAATAAATCTGGGCAGTCAAGTAGAGATTGGAGGCAGAATTCCAGTTAAAAATAAATAACAAATCAGTCCTTTCTGGATATTTGGCTTATCCTAGAGTCTTATGGCAATACAACCTCATGTTGAAATCCTTGAGCTCCTTCTCTGATTCAACTTTAGGATATCCACTAGAAAGTACATCACAAGTTCTTATAGACTTGTTGGGCACTAAGAAACTCAGTCCCTGACTTTCCAATAATAGTATACAAATCTAAGTGGATGAACTAAAGTGTCAATATACTTTGAAAAAAAAAGCAAATATATATATATATATATATATATATATATATATATATATAATAAAGTATATATATAAAATTTATTTATCTCATTGGGGTTCAGTTTTCTCATATGGAAAAGACAAGATTGGACAAGATGACCTCTAAGGATGCTTTCCAGCTCTGAATCTAAGATCTTATGGACATAGTTAAGGAAAATAAGTTAATTATAATTTATATCCATTTTATCCATAAAATCACAAAGCTGTTGAAATATAATTTACCATTAATCTTTACCCTCTTCATCCCCTCTCAAAAATACAAAACCCAACAAAAAACAAGGAACCTAGACTAGTATATTTCATTTTTCTTTTGTAGTACTCCTCAGTGGAATTTTCCCCTCTATAGGTTAGTAACTTTCTAGATGGTTCCTCAATCCTATGACCCCAGAGATTCCTTCAGTTAGCATCTCCCCATCTTTCATGGTTTCAAATCTCAGTTCTAGTCTGAAGCATGAAACTTCCATTCATTTAACTTTCTGGAACAAGCAGAGTAGTTCCACTTTTTACAACATTAATGAGAGGTTCCTCTAAATAGTTCTTAACTCCTCTTTTATTCCAAAACATCAACTTTCAATTTATTTAGAATAAATATATTGGTCCTAAAGTACTTTTTTGAATGGAGTCACTTCATTCTATTCTATTCATGTGAATATACAAGTCAAGGAACTGTAATTTTATGAGTATGTGAACTCCCTCCACCTACAATCAGTCTATACTTTATAGTTTTAAATAAAGAGCTGCCCAAGGTCAAATAATTTAAATGACTTTACCATGTTCACAAAAGCTAGTAAGTGCAGGAGGTGGGATTTGAAAGGAGGTCTTGCTGACCCTAAATCTAATAGATTATCTACACACTAGGTTTTCTCTCTTGTAGGAATCATAGAATATTAATTTATTTCAATGCAACAAAAATTTATGAAGCAACTCGCATATAATGTACACAAAGGTAAAGGAAGGGAAAAGTGGTTAATCAAAGGAGTTCTCTTGGAAAATTCAATTTCTTACTACAGGTCAATGAGCCTTTTTTTGGGACATTTTATATGCATCTCTGGATAGAAAAGTGCTTTTTGAACTTTTATGTAGCAATGTCTGAGTTATTTTTGCCAAAAATTATTGCACCTTTCTTTTTATAAAACAAGCAACTGAAATAATTTTCTTAGTTCCTGTTCCCTTTAAATAAAATTGAATTTAAATTTTCATAACTTAAGCATATATTAAACATGATGAAAATAATAAATAATTGCTGTATTGCAATCACTGTTATAGAATTTGAGGTTTAGAAATGGATACTTTTGAGGTCATCTATTCCAACCCTAATCAGTATGATCAGGCAGGGCCTATTACTCCTAAATACTTTACTGGTATTAAATTTCACTTTCATTGACTTTGCTTGGAACTATGTTTTCATTGAAAAAAGTGGAATATTTATTAAGAAAAATTTATTAAGAATGATTTTGTCTATTACATCATGGAGAAGATTTTTGAGAGTAGGTTCCATATTTGGAATATTCTTCCATTGAGTGTGAGCATGCCCAATGGCACTCTGTTGAGATCATAAAAGACAACTTTTTTTTAAATTAAAGCTTTTTATTTTCAAAATATATGCATGAATAATTTTAAGTTTTCACCTTTGCAAAACTTTGTCAAAAAAATTTTTTCCCCCTTTCCTCTAAAAGAAAGATGAAAATACTATATTGTGATCCACATTCAGTCCAAAAGACAACTCCTAACTGGTTTCCAGTGACAGGAGCAGAGTCCAAGATAATGTGGCTGAATTCCTTAGTAAAATAAACTATTAATGGAAGGAGTCCTTTTTTATTTTTTCACTTTCATCTTTCTTCTGTAATACAATAGCAAATTATTTCATCCCCTCCAGGATCTATTGACCAATGATTTCTGTATTAACTCTAGACATGCAACTTTTTAGCCCAAAGGATGGCAGTAACCAGGGTCATGACTGAATATGAAACATTCCAGCAGAAGCATATAACATGAGCAGATATATGACTGCCCCCATTGTTCCAGAAGGGAGATCATAGATCATACTTTTTAACCCTAACTTTCTGAGAGGATGAGAGGGAAAAGGAGACTTTATATTCTTAAGCAGCATGATATTGGAAACTAGTCTATACAGAGAATGGAGATTTCTTTTGGGATTGACTTGAGAGTTACTCTAAGAATTTGGAAATCTAATATTCTTTTTTTTTTTTTTTTTTTTTTTAAACTGAGGCAATTGGGGTTAAGTGACTTGCCCAAGGTCACACAGCTAGGAAGTATTAAGTGTCTAAGGTCAAATTTGAACTCAGGTCCTCCTGATTTCAGAGCTGGTGCTCTATCCTCGAAAATTAGCCTCGAAATCTAATATTCTTAAATAATAAGAGAAATTCTTGAATACTGTGTCACTTAGAGATAAAAGAACTGTAATGGACTTACAGCTATGACATAAGGCAGCAGATGACCTGTACTTTGTCCCTTAATCTTACCATGAGGTATTTAAATGATGCTGTCCAATGGAATGTGGTTGATTTCTGGAGGAATCCAAACCACAGGATGGCACTATGAATCTGGGAAGGACTGTGGCAGAGACAGGTTCCACCAGAATATCAGGGTTTTGCTCTGATGGCAACCCTAAATTCTTTTCTCTTTCAAGGCAAACTGATGGGCTTACTATGAGTGATTTGTTTTTTGCATTTTGATTATGTAAGTCATTTGCATTTTTTTTTTTTGTATTATTTGTGGAATGTGATAAAGTCTATCTTGTCTCTGATAACTTCATTTGTTAACTTGAGTATTGTAAGAGACCTGGAGACTCCTTTTCCCCACATAGTAAATTCTATCCCCTTTCTCCTCCAGAAATCTATACATGAATACATTTTGAGATTTCCCAAACTAAATCCTAGGGGGTAGCAGGGCATGAGTCAAAAAGATCTTGATGAGTGTGGTGCTCTTCACCACCCTTCTCCCCCAAATTAGACCTAAACCTTAAGTTAAACAAAGGATTGCCTTAGATGACATGATAACTATTGGAGACTCCTCTCAGGTTAATGCAATATATATGCACATAAATAAGTATATGAAGTGAAGTATATAGTAGGATAGGAGTGAGCATGAAAAATAATCTAGAAAAAATGTCGGGGCAGCTAGGTGGTGCAGTGGATAGAGCACCAGCCCTGAATTCAGCAGGACCCGAGTTCAAATCTGGTCTCAGACACTTAACACTTCCTAGCTGTGTGACCTGGGCAAGTCACTTAACCCCAGCCTCAGAAAAAGGAAAAAAAATGTCAACTGAGGGATCAGGGAAAGCTTCAGTGGAGGAGATATTACCTGAGTTGGACTGAAAAAGGACATAAGGATTTCAACAAAAAAAAAATGAAAAAGTAGCATATTTCAGGTATGGGTTAATATTATCTCATCTAAACCGTTTATTTTACATATGAGGAAGCTAAATCCCAGAAAAATAAAATTATTTGTCTGTCACATTAGAAGTAAATAGCAGAGCCAGACATCGAACTTAGATCAAATGTTTGAGTTTTCTTTCATCCTGCTGGCAATATTGCTTGGAGGCAAGAAAAATTTAGGGCAAGAACAGAACATATTTTAACATGCAGTTTGGCTAGTATTTAGAGAATGTAAAGGTGACTGGTGTCAAGTAGATCTGAGAAAGTATTTTGGAATCAAACTGTGGAAGGCATAGAAGAGAGGATGATATTGTCAGATTTGTGCCTTAAGATTATTTTGACAGATATTGATGGACTGAATATATAGAAGCCAATTAGAAATTTATTCCAATAGGTCAGGTGATGAAGGCCTTAATTAGTGTTATCTCTGGTACTGCAGAGGAGAGAATAGCTATGAGAGGAGTTACTAAGGTAAACTCAAGATAGGCTAATTGATTAGAAAATCTGGATAAGGGAGAAAGACCAAAAAATAGCAGATTTTAAGCCTTATAACAGGAAGGATGGAGGGCAGTGTTAAAAGTAGAAACAAGGAAGTTGGTAGAGGGGGAAGGTTTTTGGGGAAAGCCAATTTTATTTTTAGATTTATTGAGTTTCAGGTGGCAATGGAATATCCACTTATAAATATCTCACAAGCATTTGGGAAATTTGTGACGTATTTCAGGAAGGCATTAGAACTGGATAGATGGATTTAGAAGTTACTTACATAGAGGCAATCAGTTTAAGGGAAGGTAGCAGGTGACTACCTTGGGCAGCTAGGTGGACCAGTGGATAGTATGCTCAGTCTAGAGTCAGGAAGACTCATATTTCTGAGTTGAAATCTGGGTTAAAGAATTACTAGTTGTGTGCAAGTCACTTAACTGTTTACCTCAGTTTCTCATTTATAAAATGAACTAGAGAAGGAAATGGCAAACCACACAAGTGTCTTTGCCAAGAAAACTACAGATGGGCTCATGAAGAATTGGATGTGACTAAAAAACAATTGAACAAGGGGTTGACTTCTCCAAGGGAGGCATATAGAGAGAAGAGAATAGGGTTTATGGAAAGCTTTAAAGCAATATCAACCACTATGGTAAGATGACTAGAATCAAGTCAGACAAGAAAGAAATCCAACAAAGATTTGTGCCATTTAAGGCTGAGAATGAAAATGTATCAGGAGGAGATGACCAGCCACCACGATTTGTGGTATAAATTGTTATCAAAAGTTCAAAGAGGATAAATAACTGGAAAAAAAGTCATTGCATCTAGCAATTAAGAATCCATTCTGGAGAGCAGTTTGGAACTATGCTGAAAAAGTTATCAAACTGTGCATACCCTTTGACCCAGCAGTGTTACTACTGGGCTTATATCCCAAAGAAATAACAAAGAGGGGAAAGGGACCTGTGAGTGCCAAAATGTTTGTGACAGCTCTTTTTGTAGTGGCTAGAAACTGGAAGATGAATGGATGTCCATCAATTGGAGAATGGCTGAATAAATTGTGGTATATGAATATTATTGTTCTGTAAGAAATGACCAACAGAATGATTTCAGAAAGGCCTGGAGAAACTTAGATGAACTGATGCTGAGTGAAATGAGTAGTACTAGGAGATCACTGTATACTTCAACAACAATATTATATGATGATCAATTCTAATAGACCTGGCTTGCTTCAACAATGAGATGAACCAAATCAGTTCCAATAGATCAGTAATGAATTAAATCAGCTACACCCAGCAAAAGAACTCTGGGAGTTCCCAATCCCTCTATTTTTGTCCACCTGTATTTTGGATTTCCTTCACAGGCTAATTGTACACTATTTCAAAGTCTGATTCTTTTTGGACAGCAAAATAACTGTTTGGACATGTATACATATATTGTATTTAACTTATATTTTAACATATTTAACATATACGGGTCAACTTGACATATTGGGGGGGGGAAGGAGGGGAAAAATTAGAACAAAAGGTTTGGCAATTGTCAATGTTGTAAAATTACCCATTGGTAAATAAAAACTATTAAAAAAAATAATAATCCAGTGGAGTTATTATGGAAAATATCATCCATATCCAGATAAAGAACTATGAAGTCTGAATGTAGATCATAGCATACACTTTTTCAATTTTCAGTTGAAAACTTTAAAAATTTTTAAAAATTTTTAAAATTTTAAATTGTTTTTAATTTTCAATTTTTTTTGTTTTTTTTTCCTTGTAGTTTCTACTTTTGTTCAAATTTTTCATTAAGAACATGACTAATATGGAAATATGTTTAACATGATGATACATGTATAACCTATATCAAATTACTTACTCAAAATCTTATAAAAATAAATGTTGAAACTATTTTTACATGTAATTGGCAGGGGGCGGGGTTACAATTAAGTGAGAGTTTGGGCAGTAAAAGTGTGGTAAACCATTGGTATCATCAAGATTATAGACAACTCATTTTAAATTTTGTTGTTCCATTGAAAGGGAGGAAACATACAGGAAGCATTTAGTGAACTTGAAGGGGGACTGTCAAGGGATTTTTGTCCTCAGGTCTAGACCTATGTTTTCGTTGGTGTGGGGGATATCTTAGTGTGGAAACTCTTCTATTACAAATAAACAACTTATCTGTCATTTATTGTTTTGGAGAGTTTCTCGGACATGATCAGAGGCAATATCTGACTCCTGGTCTTCCAAACTCAAAGGCCAGTCTTCTCAGTCAAGGGCTTTTTAAATTTTTTTTTTTTTTTTTTTTTTTTTACAAAAAATTTATGAATAGGTAATTTTTCAGCATTGGCAATTGCAAAACCTTTTGTTTCAACTTTTTCCCTCCTTCTCCCCACCCCTTCCCCCAGATGTTAAATATGTTAAAGTATAAAATAAATACAATATATGTATATATGTCCAAACAGTTATTTTGCCGTACAAAAAGAATTGGACTTTGAAACAGTGTACAATTAGCCTGTGAAGGAAGTCAAAAATGCAAGCAGACAAAAACATAGAGATTGGGAATTCTGTGTAGTGGTTCATAGTCAACTCCCAGAGTTCTTTCGCTGGGTGTAACAAAGAGGGCTGCTACAAACATTCTTGCACATACAGGTCCCTTTCCCTTTTTAAAAATCTCTTTGGGATATAAACCCAGTAGTAGCACTGCTGGATCAAAGGGTATACACAGTTTGATAACTCTTTGAGCTTAGTTCCTAATTGCTCTCCAGAATGGCTGGATGTATTCACAATTCCACTAACAAAGTATGAGTGTCCCAATTTCCTCACAGCCCCTCCAACATTGCACATTATCTTTCCCTGTCATTCTAGCCAATCTGACAGATATGTAGTGTTATCTCAAAGTTGTCTTAATTTGCATTTCTCTGATTACTAAGGACTTGGAGCATCTTATCATATGGCTAGAAATAGTTTAAATTTCTTCATCTGAGAATTAATTGTCTGTTCATATCCTTTGACCATTTGTCAATTGGAGAATGGCTTGATTTCTTATAAATTAGAGTCAATTCTCTATATATTTTGGAAATAAGGCTTTTATCAGAACCTTTGACTATAAAAATGTTTTTTCCATTTTACTGCTTCCCTTTTAATCTTGTCTGCATTAGTTTTGTTTGTATAGAAACTTTTTAATTTGATATAATCAAATTTTTCTATTTTGTGATCAGTAAAGACCTCTAGTTCTTCTTTGATCATGAATTTCTTCCTTTTCCACAGGTCTGAGAGGTAAACTATTCTATGCCCTTCTAATTTATTTATAATTTCATTCTTTATGCCTAGGTCATGAACCCATTTTGACCTGAGCTTGGTGTATGGCATTAAGTGTGGGTCAATGCCTAGTTTCTGCCATAGTAATTTCCAATTTTCCCAGCAATTTTTGTCAAACAGTGAGTTCTTATCCCAAAAGCTGGGGTCTTTGGGATTGTCAAACACTAGATTATTGAAGTTATTGGCTGTTTTTTCCTCTGAACCTAGCCTATTCCACTGATCAATTAGTATATTTTTTAGCCAATACGAAATAGTTTTGGTGATCGCTGCTTTATAATATAATTTTAGATCTGGTACAGCTAGACCAAATTCATTTGATTTTTTTTTTTTTTCATTAATTCCCTTGAAATTCTTGACCTTTTGTTTTTCCATATGAATTTTGTTGATATTTTTTCTAGGTCATTAAAATAGTTTTTTGGGAGTCTGATTGGTATAGTGCTAAATAAATAGATTAATTTAGGTAGTATTGTCATCTTTATTATATTTGCTTGCCCAATCCAAGAGCATTTAATATTTCTCCAATTGGTTAGATCAATTTTAAAAAAAAATTATTTATAATTTTTTGGACAATATATGCATGAGTAAATTTTTTTTAATAACATTATCCCTTGTATTCATTTTTCCACATTATCCCCTCCCTCCCTCTACTCCCTCCCCTTGATGACAGGCAATCCCATACATTTTACATGTGTTACAATATAACCTAGATACAATATATGTGTGTAAATACCATTTTCTTGTTGCACTTTAAGTGTTGGATTCTGAAGGTGTAAGTAACCTGGGTAGATAGACAGTAGTGCTAACAATTTACATTCACTTCCCAGTGTTCCTTCTCTGGGTGTAGTTGTTTCTGTCCATCATTGATCAACTGGAAGTGAGTTGGATCTTCTTCTTTTTTTTTTTTAATCTAATTTTATTTTTATTTATATTTTTTTGATAGTATATATGCATGAGTAATTTTTTTTAAACATTATCCCTTGTATTCATTTTTCCAAGTTATCCCCTCCCTCCTTCTACTCCCTCCCCTTGATGACAGGCAATCCCATACATTTTACATGTGTTACAATATAACCTAGATACAATATATGTGTGTAAATCCCATTTTCTTGTTGCACATTAAGTATTAGATTCCGAAGGTATAAGTAACCTGGGTAGATAGACAGTAGTGCTAACAATTTACATTCGCTTCCCAGTGTTCCTTCTCTGGGTGTAGTTGTTTCTGTCCATCATTGATCAGCTGGAAGTGAGTTGGATCTTTATGTTGAAGATATCCACTTCCATCAGAATACCTCTTCATACAGCATTGAAGTGTACAGCGATCTTCTGGTTCTGCTCATTTCACTCAGCATCAGTTGATGTAAGTCTCTCCAAGCCTCTCTGTATTTCTCCTGCTGGTCATTTCTTACAGAGCAAAATATTCCATAACCTTCATATACCATAATTTACCCAACCATTCTCCAATTGATGGACATCCATTCATTTTCCAGTTTCTAGCCACTACGAAAAGAGTTGCCACAAATATTTTGGCACATACAGGTCCCTTTCCCCTTCTCAGTATTTCTTTGGGATATGAGCCCAATAGAAGCACTGCTGGCTCAAAGGGTATGCACAGTTTGATAACTTTTTGGGCACAGTTCCAGATTGCGCTCCAGAATGGCTGGATTCTTTCACAACTCCACCAACAATGTACCAGTGTCCCAGTTTTCCCACATCCCCTCCAACATTCATCATTATTTGTTCCTGTCATCTTAGCCAATCTGACAGGTGTGTAATGATATCTCAGAGTTGTCTTAATTTGCATTTTTCTGATCAGTAGTGATTTGGAACACTCTTTCATATGAGTGGATATAGTTTCAATTTCATCAGTTAGATCAATTTTTTAAAGGATTATGACATCTAATTTTATTTTGTTTTATTTTTTAATTTTAATTTTTTTATTATAGCTTTTTATTTATAAGATATACGTATGGGTAATATTTCATCATTGACAATTGCAAAACCTTTTGTTCCAATTTTTCTCCTTCTTCCCCCTCCCCCAGATGACAGGTAGACCAATACATGTTAAATATGTTAAAGTATATATTAAATACAATATATGTATACATGACATCTGATGTTATGAGTGGCAAAAGGTTTGAAGCCTAAAGGGATAGAAGATTCAAGAATTAGAGATGACTGAGGAAACAAAGCCCTCAGGTGAGGTGAAATATTTGTGTGAAGGAGTGTATTATTTAAGTAGATACTATGTACATAGGAACTGAAAGTGAAAGCACTAATAAACATAATTTAAATTAATAATAAATAGAAATTAAAGTGAGGCTAAAGCATAGGTTTTGGGATTAGTTTGGTCCTTTTCTTTTTTCTTTCTTTTCTTTTTTTTTGGTATAACTTTTATTCAGTCCTTTATCTCTATTCTAAAGAGCATTACCCTAAGCCAAATTTTCATCACAATTTCAACTGAGGTAAACACTACTTATTTTTTGTTTTTAAATCCTTAGTAGGTATTCAATAAATATTTTCTGAATTGAATTAAATTCCTGATAGCTGTTAAATTATTCTTTGGTCTTCCTTCCTTCCAGTTAGCTCAGATAAATTGTGTCATTTCTAAGTCTCTTCTCAGAAACTTTCATAGATTTCCCACTGCTTGCAGGATAAAGTTAAAATTTTTTCAGCCCAGTGTTAAAAGTCTTCCATAATTATTTATTATAATTTTTAAAATAATTTTTTATTAATCTCTTTTGTATTTTTTATATCTTCTAAATTTCCTAATGTACATGTGCCTACTTTCTCAGAGAACCATCCTTTATAACAAATAATAATAAAGAAGAAAAAACCCCCACAATTCAACAAACTTAAAACAGTTGTCTAACATTATAAAGTTTTCTATATCCATAAAGTCCCCCACCTCTGCAAAGGAGCATGAAATGGCATCCTCTCATATCTTTTCTTTGGTTCCAAGCTAACTGTTCAGTTTTGGTTGTTTTTTCCTGATTTTGCTTACTTTACTTTGAATCAGAATATATGTCTTCTCATAATTCTCAGCATTCTTTGTGTTTTTATAGTACAATAATGTTTCATCACATTCATGTACCACAACTTGTTAAGCCATTCCCTAACTGATGAATATCTACTTGTTTTCAATTCTTTGCTACTATAAAAATACTGCTATAAATATTTTGGCATATGTGGGTTCTTTTTAAAAAATTATTTAATTAATTTTTATCATAGCTTTTTATTTTCAAGATATATGCATGGGTAATTTTTCAGCATTGACAATTGCAAAACCTTTTGTTCCAATTTTTCCCCTCCTCCCCACCCCCTCCCTCAGATGGCAGGTAGATCAATATATGTTAAATATGTTGAAGTATATGTTAAATACTATATATGAATACATACCCATACAGTTATTTTATTGCACAAGAAGAATTTGACTTTGAAATAATGTACAATTAACCTCTAAAGGAAATAAAAGATTGCAAGTAGACAAAAACAGAGGGATTGGAAATGCTATTTAGTGGTTCACACTCATTTCCCAGAGTTCTTTCACTGGATGTAGCTGGTTCTCTTCATTATTGAACAAATGGAACTGATTTGGTTCATCTCACTGTTGAAGAGAATCACATCCATCAGAATTGATCATCATATAGTATTGTTGAAGTATATAATGATCTTCGGTCCTGCTCATTTCACTCAGCATCAGTTCATGTAAGTCTCTCCAGGCCTTTCTGAAATCATTCTGCTGGTCGTTCTTACAGAACAATAATATTCCATAACATTCATACCATAACTTATTCAGCCATTCTCCAGTTGATGGACATCCACTCAGTTTCCAGTTTTGGGCCACCACAAAGAGCGCTGCCACAAACATTCTTGCACATGCAGGTCCCTTTCCCTTCTTTAAGATCTCTGTGGTATATAAGCCCAATAGTAGCACTGCTGTATCAAAGGGTATGCACAGTTTGATAACTTTTTGAGCAGAATTCCAAATTGCTCTCCAGAATGTATTAGAATGTATTAGTGTCCCTGTTTTCTGTGGGTCATTTTTTACTATTGACTTCATAGGAATATATGCCTAATAATAAATCCTGTAAATCAAAGGATATAGGATTTCATCAACTTACTTAGCCCATTTAAAATTGCTTTCCAGAATGGCTTAACCAACAGTGTACTAATATCTTTGTCTGTCTATAATCTTTCTGACATTCATTGAAGTGAAAATTTTGATTTCCATTCTTTACTGATTTGGAACATTTCTTCATTTTGTTTCCAGTTTTTATTTTGAAAACTCTTTGTTCTTATTTTTGACCATTTATTTATTGAGGAAATGCTTTTTGGTGTTTTGTATTTCTGGTAGTTGCTCTTATGTATTTTTATTTTATTTAAGATTTTACTTTTTATTCATAATAATGAACCTGATAAACATCAATAAACATAAATACTTCCCTATACAAAGAATAACAGGAAAACAGGCGCTCTCTCTCTCTCTCTCTCTCTCTCTCTCTCTCTCTCTTTATATATATATATATATATATATAGATAGATAGATAGATATATCTATATATATACACACATACACACACACACATATATATATATATGATATATAAAACTGAATTTCTACTTTTTTAATACTTCAAAGTTAATATGGTAATTACAATATTTTTTAGTTTTGCGATGTCACCTGAACTTTTTTGCAGGCATCTACTTATTTTTAAAATATTTCATTAATGTTCTTTTCTTTCTTTTCTTCTCTTTCACTATCACTCACCTCCATTTTCTTTTTTCTTTTATTAAATCTTTGCATTTTTCAAACCATATGTGTGGACAATTCTACATCAGCCCTTGCAAAACCTTTTGTTCCAATTCACCCCACGCCTTCCCCTAAATGGCAACTAGTCCCATACATGTTATACATGGTAGAAATATATGTTAAATCCGATATATGCATCCATATTTATGCAATTATCGTGCTGTACAAGAAAAATCAAATCAAACCAGTAAAAAAATAAACAAATAAATAAAATTCAAGCAAACAACAAAAAAAAGAGCGAAAATGCTATGTTGTGAACTACACTCAGTTCCCACAGTCCTTTCTCTGGGTTTATTCAGCAATTCTCCAATTTATGGGCATCCATTCAGTTCCCAGTTTTTTTTTTGCCACTACAAAAAGGGCTACCACAAACATTTTTACACATGTGGGTTCCTTTCCCTCCTTTAAGATCTCTTTGGTATCTACACCTAGTAGTAATACTGCTGGATCAAAAGGTATGCATAGTTTGAGAATAGTTCCAAATTGCTTACCAGAATGGTTGGATTCGTTCACAATTCCACCAACAATATATCAATGTCCCAGTTTTCCCACATCCCCTCCAACATTCGTCATTATCTTTTCCTGTCATCTTAGCCAATCTGACAAGTGATATCTTAGATTTGTTTTAATTTGAATTTGTCACTGGAAGCTGAATGGATGTCCATCAATTGGAGAATGGCTGAATAAATTGTGGTATATGAATGTTATGGAATATTATTTTTCTGTAAGAAATGACCAGCAAGATGATTTCAGAAAGGCCTGGAGGGACTTACACGAACTGATGCTGAGTGAAATGAGCAGGATCAGGAGATCATTATATACTTCAACAATAATACTATATGATAATCAATTCTGATGGGTCTCTTCAACAATGAGATGAACCAAATCAGTTCCAATAGAGTAGTAATGAATTGAACCAGCTACACCCAGCAAAAGAACTCTGGGAGTTGACTATGAACCACTACATAGAATTCCCATCCCTCTATTTTTTTCTGCCTGCACTTTTGATTTCCTTCACAGGTTAATTGTACACTATTTTAAAGTCTGATTCTTTTTGTGCAACAAAATAACTGTGTGGACAGATTGTTTAACATGTATTGGTCAACCTGCCCTCGGGGGGAGCAGGTGGGGGAAAGGAGGGGAAAAGTTGGACCAAAAGGTTTTGCAACTGTCAATGCTGAAAAATTACCCATGCATATGTCTTGTAAATAAAAAGCTATTTAAAAAAAAGAAAATTAAAAAGTTTAAAAAAATTAATTTGCATTTCTCTGATCAATAGTGACTTAGAGCACCTTTTCCTGTGGCTAGAAATAGTTTCAATTTCTTCATCTGAAAAGTGTCTGTTCATATCCTTTGACCATTTATCAATTGGAGAATGGCTTGAATTCTTATAAATTTGAGTCAATTCTCTATATATTTTAGAAATGAGGCTTTTATCAGAACCTTTGAATGTAAAAATGTTTTCTCCAGTTTATTGCTTCCCTTTTAATCTTATCTGCATTAGTTTTGTTTGTACAAATTTTTTTAACTTAATATAATCAAAATCATCTATTCTGTGATCAATAATGATTTCTACTTCTTCTTTGGTCACAAATTCTTTCCTCCTCCACAGATCTGAGAGGTAATGATAAATTAATAAGGAATTTTGTTGTTATTTTTTCTAGTTCAGCAAAATGGTTTCTTGGGAATTTGATTGGTATAGCACTAATAAATAGATTAGTTTAGATAGTATAGTCATCTTTATTATATTTGTTTAACCTAACCAAGAGCACTTGATATTTTTCCAATTGACTTTATTTGTGTGGAAAGTGTTTTATAGTTTTGTTCATATAGTTCTTGGCTTTCCCTTAGCAGAGATATTCCCAAATATTTTTACTATCGAGAGTTACTTTTAATGGAATTTCTCTTTGTATCTCTTGCTGTTGGATTTTGTTAGTGATGTATAAGACTGCTGATGATTTTTGTGGATTTATTTTGTATCCTATAACTTTGCTAAAATTGTGGATTATTTCTTTAGTTTTTAGTTAATTCTCTAGGGTTCTCTAAGTATATGATCATATCATTTGCAAAGAGTGATAATTTTGTTTCCTCATTACTTATCCTAATTCCTTTAATGTCATTTTCTTCTCTTATTGCACAAACTAACATTTCTAATACAATATTGAATAGTAATGGTGATAGTGATTAACCATGTTTCATTCCTGATCTTATTGGGAATGGTTCCAATTTATCCCCATTACATATGATGCTTGCTGGTAGTTTTAAATAGATGCTACTGACTATTTTAAGGAATAGTCCATTTATTCCTATAATCTCTAGTGTTTTTTTTTTTTTTTTTTTTTTTTTTTTGAGGCTGGGGTTAAGTGACTTGCCCAGGGTCACACAGCTAGGGAGTGTTAAGTGTCTGAGATCAGATTTGAATTCAGGTCCTCCTGAATTCAGGGCTGGTGCTCTATCCACTGAGCCACCTAGCTGCCCCTCTAGTGTTTTTAATAGGAATAGATGTTGGATTTTATCAAGTGCTATTTCTGCATCTATTGAGATAATCATACATTTTTTGTTAGTTTGATTATCATGTTTTTATTTTATGTGGTTTTATATGTCAGTCTTCTGGAATCTTGATTGGTCATTCTGTTAAACATAGTTATGCAGTTGCTTTCTTTTTGTGTGGGACATTTACTCTTACCCAAAAAATCAGAAACTCTCAAGGTAAAAAACAAAACAAAACAACAACAAAAAACAACAAACAAAAAAAAGGATTTATTAAGATCTTGAGACAAAGGGCAACTCCCAACAGACAAAATGTAGGTAGAGAAGTGCAAAGCACAAACTGCAAAACACAAGATTTATAGACCAGAAGCCCCACCCTGCTCCTCCCATCCCCTACCTGTTCTCCCATTGTTTGGGGGAGTCCAGGCTTACACTCTAAATATGGAATTCCATCCCAGAAACAAAGAATATTAATTTAAATTTCCTTAGAGAATTGCTAAACAAGCAGATATTTTTGGAAGAGAGAATTCTGTTACCTGAATTCCCAAAGCCATCATTGCCTTTAAAAGTACTTAAATGCTAATTGAGAGTTAGGGGAAAACAGTAGGGGAAATGTTTATCCAAGACAATTGTACACTTGCAGCTTTTTAGTGATAGCTTAACATGGTATCATAAAGTCTCAAGTCACAATTAGTACATAGTTCAGGGTCACATAAAGGTCTTCAGTTTATCCCATTCACTTTGTACTATTCTAGTCATTGTATACATTGTTCTGACTCTGCTCACTTTACTCTGAATCTGTTTATACAAGTCCTCACAGGTTTTTCTTAGTCCATTCTTTTCATCGTTTCTTATGGCACAATAATATTCTCATATATTTTTGCAACATTTTTTTCATATTCTACTTGATTTATCTAAGACAGGTAGATCTCCTTCCCAATATATATTGTCACTTTGCTTGCTTTTATCTGTGAGAACTTGTTTTTCCTCTCTAGAAAATTCACTTCTACTTCCTTGCTTGTCTAAATCCTACATTTTTCTCCACATCCAACTACCTCTATAAAGTCTTTCTTAGTGCTCTGATTGTACTTTCTTCTGAAATCTCATACTATTTTTCTTTACTATTTGACTCTTTGTATATGTTATCTTGTATTGCTATTTATTGTTTTATTTGTGACACCAGAAGGCTGACATCATGGATAATGGTGGCTCCTATTCAGTAAGAAGAACCAGAATATGTGTTATCAAATAGAAGCTTACTCTATCTGTCATGGATATAGTACAAAAATCAAGGAATTTAAAAATATTTAGTTTTATCTTTTAGCTGTTTCCACAAGAAGCTTACAGTTACCTCCTTCCCCCTTCTCCGACCTTGATTTTTTTATTTTTGGCAAAAGCCTGAGGATTGTAAATAAACAATAGTTGGGGTGATTTAGGCGCTCAGAGTACTTAATCTATGCCTCTCTCTTCAGGGTAGAGTGACTTTGGCATTTGGAAAATTAGATCTGATGATGATCCTTTATTCAAATGACCCTGTCTCCATTTTGTTCTGCTATTAGCTGGATTCTAAATATTTTTATCCTTGCCCTTGACGTAGATCATGCCAAAAGAGTGCATGGCTCTGCTATTAAAGCCCTGGCATAGGAAAATAGCTATGGTAGACCAATGACGTTTAACACCATTTTCTCTCTCTTTAATCTTGAAAAAAACTGGAGCAAATTTACTGCATACCTTTGCTCTATCAGTTGGGGGATGGGTAGGGCAACCCTTACCTCTACTACATATGTAGATATCTGGCCTCCTCAGCTGTATTAAAGAATTTTGTACAAAGCAGGCCCAAGAAATTAAGTTTAGAAGTCAGTTATTTTGAATCTAGAACATATTTCCCCATAGAAATAAGGCCATAAATATTAGATTCCTAACATAGCTTTAAGAAATCTATTTGACTAAAATTACAATGAAAAATGATGAACAAATGTTGAAATACTAGCATGGCACATATGAACTCTGGGCTCACTCCCCAATCAATAACTAATAGGTCAGTTCCTCGGGATAAAGCTAGTGCTTCCTTCTGAGTTCTAAGGGAAACCCTAAGGAGATGAAGATTTCTTTAGTAGTAGAGTTCACAAACCCAATCTGGTATATTTTGTCCTCCAAATATTAATTTATTTCCATTTCTGTTTTATTAATATTTCCATACTATCACCTAATCAGTGACAACTTCCCCAATATAATTTTTTGGTCAGTTGCTTCCTTTACATTATACATTGACTAATTGGCTTTAACAAAGGGATATTTGTGAGAAAGGATAATAAAGATGGAATTATAAAAACATTGTCTTGAACCAGGGCACATTTTCTCTTCTGTACATTTACCCAGTCACTGGGAGTGTGGGTCCAAACTCATCAGTTGGTTTCTTATCGAACAATAATATTCCATAACATTCATATAACTTAACTTATTCAACCATTCTCTAATTGATGGCCATCCACTACAAAAAGGACTGCCAGAAATATTTTTGCACATGTGGGTACCTTTTTCTCCTTTATGAAGAGATCTTTGTTAACTTTGGATGGAGATGTTTCAGTTCAGCTACAAAGTTGGAAGCCAGAGTGCAGTTAACAGAATGAGAGGAATGAATCATGAGGCAAGGTTCTCAGCTGAGAGTTTAGTGGAAGGAGGACTTAAGGAGGGATGAAATGATTTAGAAAAGAAGCTAGGTTGAGTAGAAGAGTAAATTGATTAGGGCTGTGTGAAAAGATTGCCTTGTCACAGTAAGGCCCAATTTAAATTACAAAAAATTGCAGCAAATTCAGGCAGAATGGTTTCATAATTTTTCTCCAGTTTGATCAGCAGCACATGAATGGGAGCAAAAGCAGGACACAGGAGTAATCCAAGGCTGTGATTTTGATGGAATAGAATGGGCACAAGGAGTGGTAAATACAAATAATTTTGGGAGAGCAATAAATTTAAAAAAATATAAAAATATCATAATAAAGATTCAGTTCATGATATGGAACAATCATGACAAGACATCTATCACAGTTATTAAGTATTATTATTACTTATTAAGTTAGGTATTTATTAAGTGAATTAACAAAAGGAAAGATTAGTTCCCCAATGGGACTTATAATTAACCAGGAGGACAGAGCCATTGGGGGGAAAGACAATGAGGAAGAAAATATCTTATAGTGCGCTTGGTCCTAAAAAGTATTCAGCAAAAATCTTCATCATAGGCACATCTTTTTTTAGAGGAAATACAATCTTGGGGATTTCTCAGGGAAGTAGGGAAAATAAAGGTGGGAACAAAAATGTACAGGATGTACATACATCCTTTACATACAAGATATAAAGGAACAAAGATTGATTCCTATTTCCATCATAGGTGTCTTAATGAGACAGTCCAGGAAACTAAGTTTTCAGGATCACCATTTTAGCTCCTTAGCTCTTTAGTTTAGAAAGAGAATAAGTTGGTTTCAGGAATCACATCAATTTGGCTGGTAAAATCTATTATAGGGTAAAAGGGCAAGGGGTTTGAGAGAAGAGAGTTTTGAATTGACCATGTTTATTAAGGGGTCAAAATGGAGAAAGCAAGAGAGTATAGGCAGTATACAGGTGATGATCTGTGAAAGAAATGAGGGTTGGAGGGATTCAGTCAGTAATACACCATTTGAGAGAAATGCCATAAGTTACTCAGAGGAATGCCTTCGTTAACTTCCATAGGTGGACATCTTATCTGGGCAAGAGCTGGGAGGATAATCTTAGCCTGTGCTTAAGGTGGGATACTTCTGACTCAGTTTCCCAGTTCTGTTTCTTTGTTTCCTACCTGATTATTCCTGATTCTGGCTATGAGATGAAACTGTTACTACATGATTAGTTGTCAAACAGAGCTAAGGATGCTTTATCCTGTCATGTATGAGCTCTCAGGCTGAAGCCTGAAGGAACTGTTTTGTTGCTATTATAATCATGCCCCTCCTTTTTTCCTTTATAGCAAATTTCTATAATCAGACCAAATGATCAGTAGAAGCCATGAACCGAATACAAGTATCCCAGAGGAAACAATGGTTTTCTACCTTAGACCTTAAAGATGTTTTCTTTTGCATACCATTGCATAAAGACTTATAATTTCTTTTTGCCTTTGAAGAGGAAAATTCAGGGGCAAAAAACATAACTCTCAACAATTAACATGGGCAGTCATGTCTATGGCAGGGAGTAGCTCAGGGTTTCTGGGACAGGCCCCATATATTTGGATAGGCATTTGCAGTATGTAGATAACAGCTTAATCTGCAGAGGATTCTCTGGCTGCAGCCATAAAAACCCTTAAACGCCCCTTCCAGGGCTATGAAGTTTCTTTGACTAAAGGCCCACATTAGCTATCAGCCTATTAAGTATTTGGGCCTTGAATTAATTCCCACTTCCCTTTTACTCATAGTGGAGAGGAAGCAATCTTGTCATTCCCTGAATCTTCCTCAAAGAAACAGCAGCATACTTTCCTGGACATTTCTGAATTTTGCCAAGCGCCTCTATGATTCTTGTTATGGGCCAGAACTCTGAACTTGAAACAAAGGATTCTTACGAGGTACTAAGTCAGTGGAATTGATAGAGACAATAGTTATCTAATTTAGCATGGTTCAGTATGATTGATTTAATCCTACAAGGAGATGTTATGGGCCAGAACATAAAACAAGGTACTAAGTGGAATTGAGGAGACAATGGTTAAATCTAGTTTAGCATTGATTTAATCCTACAACAAATAATGGTTTCCTAGTGATATAATGACTGGTGTGTACTCAGTGTACAGCATATAAGCTAGAAGCTCTCAGGGCCAGAAGGACAAGGGCACTAGAAGCTCTCAAAGGCTGAGACAGGTTCATTCCATCTTCCATCTTTGTTGTGGCTGGAGGCTGAAACCTTTGGATTCAGAGACAGTTGGGGAGATTCAGAAGCCAGAGAAGGCAGGCGGGAGCTTAAGCTGTTGGACCCAAGGAAAGAGGAAGGCCTCCAGAAACTAGCTGAGCCCCAAGTGAAGGAGACTAGACTTTGAAGGAGACGATAAAGGATTTGAACTTTAATCCCTGGCTGTACTCCTATGGTGATTACTGTACTGAACTGAAGGCTGCCTCCAGAGACCCTAAGAAAACCTCAACAGAGAACATTACATTTTAGAGAGAATATTACATATTCTATTTAATTCTCCTTGAATGGGGCCCTGATCAGGCCAAGGCTTTCAAGGTCCTGAAAGCTAAACTAATTTCTTACCCAACCTTAGTCCTACCTAAAATCTTTTTTGCTGTATGTTGAGGGAAAGAAGGGCCAGGTCCTAGGGGTTTCGACTCAGTCCCTAAGATCCTATCCCAGACTTCTTGCTTACTTTTCAAAGAAGCATAGTGTCTTTGGGGTGACTCTCCTGCCTTAGAGCAGTGGCTGTCACAGCCCTTACTTTAAATTAGCTATTGGAGATTCTAATCCCCCAATGGGTTCAGAGCATTTTTACCTTCACAGAGTTTTAGAATTGGGGAAAGGAATGAGAGTGAACATCTATATTAATTCCAAATATGCCTTTCATGTTTTGCATACTCACGGGGCTACATGGAAAGAAAGGGGACTTTTAATAACAAAAATAAATAAATTCCCCATTAAATATATTGGGGAAATTCTACAATATTACAAACTGTTCATGGACTTAGAGAGTTTCTGTTATGTTTTATAAAGGACAACAGAAGAGGGATTCACTTCAGGACAAAGGAAACAGGTTTTCAGATGCTTTTCAGATGCAAGGAAGACAGCAGCTACCTGTGATCCTGCCTATTTGCTCCTGTCCATGGCACCTTTAATTCCAGAACTCCCTGACTCCTACACTTTCAAAGTTCCCAGGAACAAGCCCTTGCTAAAGAAATGGGGTATACTCTTTTCTCTCTGGGTGGTTTCAAACACTTTCAGACCAACTTCTAATCCTAGAGCCCAGCCAGTGGAAACTTCTCTTTGGCCTAAACCAAGCTACTTACTTGGGGAAAAAATGCTCTCTAATCCCTTGTGAAACCTATTTTCACTGTTCACAAGCTAGGAAAAACAATTTAACAGATCTGTCATGTTTGCCCAGTTTGTGCCCAAGTAAATTATAAAAGGGCTGTTAACCGCCCCCAGCCTGCAGCCTATCTGGAGAAGAGGTACATATTTAGTGCAGGACTGGCAGATAGATTTTATACATATATTCCCTCTTAGGGCCTTCAAACTTCTTTTGGTTTTTGTTGACACCTTTACTATTTGGGTAAAAGCCTTCCCTTGTAAAACTGAAAAGGTTCAGAGATTTTGCTAAAGGAGATCAAACTCATGTAAGATTAATTACCTCCACTCTGAATGTCATCCTCTCTATGCAATGCTTAATGCCTTTCAAAGATTATATTGCTTAAACCCTAGGCCATCTGAGCACTTCTTTCTCTATGTATAATGCCACTATTTTACCCATTACCCTCATTCCTTAGAGGAGACAAAATACTCAGGGATTTAGGGGAAATATTCTTTGGTATTTATTCTAGGAAAAGCTGTCTGGATGAAAGACATTTCATGATAGCCTTGTCTACCTTCCCCCACAAGTCTTTCTCTGGGTGGAGTTGCTGGTTACTGTCCCTAGTAACCTCCATACCAATTCTTTTTTTTTTTTTTTTTTTTGTATAGTTTTTATTTACCAGATATATGCATGGGTAATTTTACAGCATTGACAATTGCCAAACTTTTTGTTCCAATTTTTCCCCTCCTTCCCCCCAGCCCCCCCCCAGATGGCAGGTTGACCAATACATGTTAAATATATTAAAGTATAAATTAAATACAATATACACATACATGTCAAACAGTTATTTTGCTGTTCAAAAAGAATCGGATTTTGAAATAGTGTACAATGAGGCTGTAAGGAAATAAAAAATGCAGGTGGACAAAAATAGAGGGATTGAGAATTCTATGTAGAGATTCATAGTCATCTCCTAGAGTTCTTTCACTGGGTGTAGCTGGTTCAGTTCATTACTGTTCCATTGGAACTGATTTGGTTCATCTCATTGTTGAAGAGGGCCTTGTTCATCAGAATTGATCATCTTATAGTATGGTTGTTGAAGTATATAATGATCTCCTGGTCCTGCTCATTTCACTCAGCATCAGTTCATGTAAGTCTCTCCAGGCCTTTCTGAAATCATCCTGATGGTCATTTCTTATAGAACAGTAATATTCCATAACATTCATATACCACAATTTATTCAGCCAATCTCCAATTGATGGACATCCATTCAGTTTCCAGTTCCTGTCCACTACAAAGAGGGCTGCCACAAACATTTTGGCACATACAGGTCCCTTTCCCTTCTTTAAGATCTCTTTGGGATATAAGCCCAGTAGTGATACTGCTGGATCAAAGGGTATGTGCACAGTTTGATAACTTTTTGATCAGAGTTCCAAATTATTCTCCAGAATGGCTGGATGTATTCACAATTCCACTAACAATGTATCAGTGTCCCTGTTTTTCCACATCCCCTCCAACATTGCACATTATCTTTCCCTGTCATTCTAGCCAATCTGACAGGTGTATAGTGGTATCTCAGAGTTGTCTTAATTTGCATTTCTCTGATTAATAATGACTTGGAGCATCTTTTCATATGGCTAGAAATAATTTCAGTTTTTTCATCTGAGAATTGTCTGTTCATATCCTTTGACCATTTATCAATTGAAGAATGGCTTGATTTCTTATAAATTAGAGTCAATTCTCTATATATTTTGGAAATGAGGCCTTTATCATAATCTTTGACTGTAAAAGCGTTTTCCCAGTTTGTTTCCCTTCTAATCTTATCTGCATTAGTTTTGTTTGTACAAAAATTTTTCAATTTGATTTTCTTTAAACTAACACATTTAATTATTTTTGCCCATATTTAGCCTCTGAATTTTAGCCTACTTGTTAGTTTTGTTTCCTCCAGAGTCCAAGCCATGAATTTCCAATTATTTGTTCAACCTGAATACTATTTTTTTTCAAATTATATATAATTTAATCAAAGAAAATGACAACAAATCAAAAGAAAAATGACAATTCCCCAAATTTTGGGAATATAGAGTAATCTTTAAGAGAAATTGAATATCTTTAAATGCTTTTATCAACAGAACAAATCAGTGCATCAACACAGCTAAAATACATGAAAAGCAAGAAATTAAAAAAAAACAAAATAAATTTGCAGTTGATTCATCTGAACTTGTAACCTGTTTGACAATTGAAACAAAATGAGATTATTTTTAAACTTGTAACAATTTACAAAAAAGAAATTTACTTAGCTATGATAGGCCTTAAACCAGTTATTCTAAGTTCAAATAAAATGAGGTAGTCATAAGCCATTGAACAATTGTGAAGGGAAATTAACTATTATCTAGAAATATGCAGCACAACCTGAATACTATTGGCTAACTGATTCTGACACTCAGAACTAATGTTGTGCCACAGTTCTCTTTTAAAGCCCTGACTCTGTTTCCCTAATTGTCCTGACTCAGTTTCCCTAAGTCTTATGTCTCTCCTACTCAGTCTGGATCCCACAAGGCAGGGACAGCTCTATATCTCTCTCATTAGCATGAAGCAGCTCCAGAAGACAAGATCTCAGGCCCTTTGTTCCAAATGAATTTTGGGGGTCAAACTATTTGAGAGGGGAAAAATGATGGAGTATAGCTTCCAGGGGAAACAGCAGTAAGGAGGTTCCCTCTGACCTTAGAAGGCTCTGTTCTAACAATCTGTCATTGATTCTAAAGTCTTCTGACTTTAGATCCTAAGGGCTCCTCTTCCCCAGTGTTGTTCTTGGAGTGCTGCTGTTCTAACAATTTGTCTGTCAACAAATATTTCTGACTGTCAGATACATGATCTGCTGGTCAATGATAACCAAATTATCGACACCACCCCTCAGTTCTACTTCTGGGCCATAAAATTAGCAAATCAGTGACATGAAGCATCTGAGTTGTCTTTTTCATATAAAATTATCTTCTTGCTCCTGGTTCTTTGCTAAATTCTTTTGGAACTTAGCCTGCTTAGGTAATCAGGAAATGACTTGCCTGAAGTCACAGAGGTGGTATGTATTTGAGGCTAAATTTGGGCTCAGGTCCTCCTGTATCCAGGGCCAATTCAATATCCACTGTATCTATCACCTAGGTGCCCCAATGTGGAACATGAATGATAGCAAAAACAAGGGTATGATCATTGTGTGTAATTGAGTAACTCCTTTGGGTTAAGGAGTAAGTCTTGAGAAATGAGTAAGTTCAGAGTTTTGAGGGAATATCAGTAAATATTTTGAAGTTCCTCAACATGAAAGCAGGAACTGAAGAAGAGAAAAATTATGTCAATATTGTTTTGTGCTTGAAGTGGACCATGACATCTGAGAGGTGAGCTATGCAAAGTTGCCAGCATTTCTCCTTGGGAGCTATCTGGCCTCAGGGACAAGATATAATGTGCCACAGTTCTCTTTTAAAGTCCTGACTCTGTTTCCCTAATTGTCCTGACTCAGTTTCCCTAAATTGTCCTGCCCCAGTTACCCTGAATTGTTCTGCCTCAGTTTATAATTCTTCTGCTCAACCACCACCCCTCCCTCCTAATCATGATGATTCAGATAAGGAGAAAGACCTTCTACCTTAAGACATCATCAGAATGTAGAGTGCCTCTCCCCATTCTATAATCCCAATTATCAGATATTTCTCATGCCTCCCCTCACTCTGTCAGAAATGGATTGTTATTCTTCTGTTCCCACTCTTAACACTATGACTCACCCCTGCCTCAATGTACCCCTTGTGTCTGAGCCATGTGTATATATGTCATTGAGAGCTCACATTGTTTGCTGGATTCTTGTTGATAA
This sequence comes from Sminthopsis crassicaudata, assembly GCF_048593235.1. Taxonomy (NCBI): domain Eukaryota; kingdom Metazoa; phylum Chordata; class Mammalia; order Dasyuromorphia; family Dasyuridae; genus Sminthopsis; species Sminthopsis crassicaudata. The sequence goes on from NC_133620.1 coordinate 193,614,964, forward strand.
TAGTCTCATTCAACCCTGGGACCAAACCATGGATCCATTTGGTCCCAGTAAATGTCTCCCTTTCAAATAAAATATTAAATACTCTCTAATCTCTATCTTGCCTCAGTTTCTCCAGCTTTACAATAGATTAGTAAACTGGAGATAGCATTGAATGCAGTGGGGGACCTTGGCCTTTTTGACTGAGGCCCAGCCATTGATTAAGGCTAGATAAGGAATGAGGCAAAGAATGACCTAGTGTGTGTTCAGGAAATTAATGTGGGAGAAACAATTGTTATTTACATTCACTTTGAGCCTATCAAGATCCAAACAATGACCAAGTAGCAGCTTGGGCTGGTACCCATTGTTGGGACTGATTTGCATTTAAGGCATAGTCCTAGCCCATAAACCCCAAGATATCTTTCCAGATTTCAGGGATCAAAATTAACATTCCTTTGGGTATAGTGCCCATAAGTAATTGTGTAACACTCTATTATATGTTGAAGTTCCCCAGAATGAAGGCAGAAGCTAGAGAGGAGAGTGATCTTGAGCCAAGAACTTAACTCATTGAAGAAGGAAAGAAAACGTCTTGGGTCAATAGAATGACTACAAGAATCAAAATTGGATGATAAATATGAATTGAATGACTCTCCAGTGGAAGAGTGGTTACTGAGTGATGGTGATAGACTATAAGTGGCATTTGGAAGCAGAGAATATTCCAATTTTGCCACCATGATCAGTGAGTGGGAGTGATAATGATGGTGTGAATGAAAATACAATCAGTGATGAAAAGGGTAGCCAGGGAAGGAGAGAGGCATGTCTCAGCAACTGCAAGAAGAGTGAGAAAGAAAAAGATTTAAGATAAAAGTTTGTTGATGAAGGGGGTGTGAAACTGTGTCCCCTTTAAAATTATCACTATGAAACTGTGTTCCCTTTAATCTGTAAAATTATCACTCTGAAATTGTGTCCCCTTTTGATTTGAGAGATCAGGGTCTCCCAGGCTTCAAGGTATCTAGAGAGGGCCCATCTTCCCAGGATGAGACAAGCAACATTATTCAAGGGAAATCAACTCCAATTGATCTTTTGGAAAGTCACATCCTTATTCAGGAAATTCTAAATTCTCATTCAATTGAGAAATCCCAGTCTGATCTGCTCAAAGTGTCCCCAGCCCTCTCCTCACCCCCCACCCCCAGCTGCTCATAAAATTGGTTTCCTTTTACTCATTTCTTCGCAAAATGTCCAAAGTAGGACCATGCCTTGTCCCTTGGTATAGCTGCCTATTAGGAGGACCCTGCCTGCTGTGAAGACATTCTCTTTTCAGTGTCAGCCTCCATTTCCCTAATAGGACCTTGCCACTGAAGAAGTCAGTTTTTCTAGCAAAGCTGACTTCTTATCCAAAAACAAACTTCCATTTTTGCCACCTAAAACTTTTCATGTTTGTGAATTCTTTCACGAAGGACCTGTGTCTTTGATCAAAAGGGGATTTCCACAACTCTCTGACTGCCATTAATCTCATCATCATTTATGGAGTAAGCATCAAAGAGAATGCAATGAAAAGGTTAGGTAGCTTTGGAGTGGGGCATATGTAGGGTTAGACTAAGGGAAATAGGTATAAAGAAATTGGATCAAGAATGTGGTTTGAACAATGGCAGCTGTAGGTTCAAAATTACTGGGATAGGGAGGGAATAAGGAGATAAAGATATATTTATCATTGAGCAATGAGTTCAAATATGTTATCACTATTCATAGAGTTTTAGCCTGGGGTGGAGATGATCCAGGACATCAGGCAGCATGATACAATTTCCTTAGGAAAGGATGGGGGAGGATAGGGTTTGCAGGTGTGTAGGAAGTATCATCCACAAAAACAATCAGAGATTCTCAGAGTAAGAAAAAGCAAAAAGGGGTTTATTTTGATCTTAGAGAAAGGGCATCTCCCATCTGACAAGGTCTTTGTCAGGAAAAAGAGTGCAGAATATTAACTGCAAAACACCAGATTAAATAGTGGCCTGACCCCCCACCTGGCCTTTTCTCCCATTGTTTGGGGGAGTTCAGGCTTATACCCTAAACCCAGAAATCTATCCCAGAAACAAAAAAAATACAATACTCTTTATTTTTTTGTTTTTTAATTTTTTTGGTATTTTTTATTAAAGCTTTTTATTTACCAAACATATGCATGGGTAATTTTTCAACATTGACTCTTGCAAAGCCTTCTGTTCCAAATTATCCCATTTTCCCTTGCCCTCTCCCCTAGATTGCAGGTAGTCTAATACTTGTTAAATATGTTAAAATACATGTTAAATCATATATATATGATGTATATATGTAAATATATATATATATACATATTTCTCTTGCTGCACAAGAAAAATCAATTCAAGAAGGAAAAAAAACTGGGAAAGAAAAAAATGCAAGGAAACAATAAGAGACAGAGTGAGAATGTTATGTTGTGTTCCACACTCAGTTCCCACAGTACTCTCTTTGGGTGTAGATGGTTCTCTTCATCACTGAACAAATGGAATTGGTTTGAATCATTTGAAGAGAGTCACATCGATCAGAATTGATCATCATACAGTACTGTTGTTGCTGTGTACAATGATCTCCTGGTTCTGCTCATTTCACTCAGCATCAGTTCATGTAAGTCTCTCCAGGCCTCTCTGAAATCATCCTGCTGGTGATTTTTTTTTCTTTTTTAATAGCTTTTTATATATAAAACATATGCATAGGTAATTTTTCAACATTGATCCTTGCAAAAACTTCTGTTCTAACTTTTCCTCTTCTTCCCTCCACCTCTTCCCCTAGATGGCAGATAGTCCCATACATGTTAAATATGTTAAAGTATATGTTATACAGTTGTCTTGTTGCATAAGAAAGATCGGATTTAGAAAGAAGATAAAAATAACCTGAGAAGAAAAAAACAAAAATGCAAGTGGACAATAATAGGAGTGAAAATATTATGTTGTGGTCCATACTCATTTCCCAGTGTTCTTTTGCTGGGTGTAGCTGGTTCTGTTAATTACAGATCAATTGGAACTGATTTGGATCCTCTAACTTGAAGAGAGCCAAGTCCATCAGAATTGATCATCATATAGTATTGTTGTTGAAGTGTATAATGATGTCCAGATTCTGCTCATTTCACTCAGCATCAGTTCATGGCCTTTCCGAAATCATCCTTCTGGTCGTTTCTTACAAAACAATAATATTCCATAACATTCATACCATAACTTATTCAGCCATTCTCCAATTGATGGGCATCCACTCAGTTTCCAGTTTCTTGCCACTACAAAGGGGGCTGCCACAAATATTTTTTCACATACAGGTCCCTTTCCATTCTTTAAGATCTCTCTGGGATATAAGTCCAGTAGTAACACTGCTTTGCACAGTTTGATAACTTTTTGAGTATAGTTCCAGATTGCTTTCCACAATGGTTGGATCCATTCACTACTCCACCAACAATGCCTCAGTGTCCCAGTTTTCCCACATCCCCTCCAACATTCATCATTATTTGTTCCTGTCATCTTAGCCAATCTGACAGAAGTGTAGTGGTACCTCAGAGTTGTCTTAATTTGCATTTCTCTGATCAATAGTGATTTAGAGCACCTTTTCATATGACTAGAAATAATTTCAATTTCTTCATCGGAAAATTGTCTGTTCATATCTTTTGACGGTGGTGTGAAATTGTGTGTCCCTTTAATCTGTAAAGAAGTGTGATTTGAGTCTCAGGCCCTCCTGGGAAACATATCTATAAAGTCCCCCTCAGAGGTTATTGATTGCCATTCTTGCCTAATCCCAGGCCTTCAGAGAAGTCTGGCCACTGCCTTGGTAAGCAGTGGTTCTATGTTCAACAGAGTACCTGGACACAGTGGCTTGAGAGCACAGGTCTTTATAACATCCTTCATTCCTCTGCACTCCTCTTACTTTCTGGTCCCCACTTCTTTTATTGGGTCTGTGAGGTCACATGCACAGTCAATAAGAGAAGGAGATACCTCCTGTTGATGATGTGTTCTCAATGAGACCAGAGTTCCAGCTCACAAGGGGTTCCCTCCTAGCTGGAGATAATCACATCTGGCTGCCTCAGGCATCAAAGCCTTTTGACTTCCTTGTTGCACTATGTGAGGTTTCTCTCTGGACCCTTACACATATCTCCCCAGACAAGTTAAGTGGTGTCATCCATCTGGTCCATTTCTAAGGCAAGCAGGATCTCTATTCAAATTCAGACTGAAAAAGCCTTCAAAGCAATTTCTTTTGGGAGATCCTGGCCTGATTAGCTCAAATTGCCCTTGCCCTCCACCAAGATCAGCTCATATCATAGGTTTCTGTTTACTCATTTCTTTGTAGAAGGTCCAAAGTAGGATTATGGCTTTTCCCTTGGTATAGCTGTCAGTCTCCTGCTTGCTGAGAAGACATTCTCTTCTCAGTGCCAGCCTTCATTTCCCTAATAGGACTTTGCCACTAAATAAGTCAGTCTTTTAGCAAAGCGGACTTCTCATTCAAAAATAAACTTCCATTTTTGCCACCTAAAAATCTGCAGGTTTTTGAATTCTTTCATAAAGGACCTATGTCTCTGACCAAAAGGGGATTTCCATAATGCTCTGAACTGCCATTAACCTCATCACTTTGATCATTTATCAATTGGAAAATGGCTTGATTTCTTATAAATTTAGGTCAATTCTCTATATATTTTACAAATGAGACCTTTATCAGAACCTTTGAATGTAAAAATGTTTTCCCAGTTTATTGCTTTCCTTCTAATCTTGTCTGCATTAGTTTTGTTTGTGCAAAAACTTTTTAACTTAATAAATAGCTAATTTTGAGTTCAATAATGATCTCTAGTTCTTCTTTGGTCACAAATTCCTTCTTTCACAGATCTGAGAGGTAAACTATCACATATTCTTCTAATTTGTTTATAATATCATTCTTTATGTCTAGATCATGAACCCATTTTGATCTTATCTTGGTATTCAGTGTTATGTGTGGGTCAATGCCTAGTTTCTGCTATACTAGTTTCCAATTTTCCCAGCAGTTTTTGTCAAAATAGTGAATTCTCATCCCAGAAGCTGGGTCTTTGGGTTTGTCAAATAACTAAATTGCTATAGTCAATGACTATTTTGTTCTGTGAACCTATTCTACTAATCAACTAGTCTATTTCTTAGCCAGTACCAAATGGTTTTGATGACTGCTGCTTTATAATATAGTTTTAGATCAGGTACAGCTAGGCCACCTTCATTTTTTTTTTTTTTTCACTAATTCTCTTGAAAATCTTGATCTAGGGCAGCTAGGTGGCACAGCCTTGAATTCAAGAGGACCCAAGTTCAAATCTGGTCTTAGACACTTAACACTTCCTAGCTGTGCGACCCTGGGCAAGTCACTTAACCCCAGCCTCAGGAAAAAAAAAAAGAAAGAAAGAAAATCTTGATCTTTTGTTCCTCCAGATGAATTTTGTTGTTATTATTTCTAGGTCAGTAAAATAGTTTCTTGGGAGTTTGATTGGTATAGCACTAAATAAGTATAGGTTGTATTGCCATTTTTATTATATGCAATAGATCTATCCACGATCACTAGATATTTTTCCAATTATTTAGATCTGTCTTTATTTATGTGCAAAGTGTTTTGTAGTTTTGCTCATATAGTTCCTGAATAATAATACTCTTATTTTAAGTTTCCCTAGAGAACTGCTATACAAGCAGATGTTTTTGGATAAGAAAATTCAAAGCCATCATCATCTTTAAAAGAAGTACATAAATGCTAATTAAGTGGTGGTGGGAAACTGGAGGGGACAAATACCTGCAACTTTTAACTAGGGTTCTATTTGTTATTATAAAATCTCAAGTCACAATTAAAATATAATTTAAGGCTATATTCCCAAGAGAGTGTCTTTACAAAGTTATTCTACACACTGGTAATACTTAATTGGAGGGGAGCAAAGCCCAAGTGTAATTGTTGATTTGACAGGATAGTATGCAAATAAGGATTCTGGGAAGGGCTTGTTCTAGGAATTGAGTATTGTATACCAAAGTTGTGTAACAAGATATTGCCTAGCATCAGGCATTGCTGAGATAAGAAGCAAATTTAGTGCTATGATGAGAAAAGAAGGCATAAATATTATAGAATGCAAAATCAAGCCCTTAAGACTCTAGAGCCAGTATTCTTTAATTGAACCACAATAAGAAATTTGGTTCAAATTAATTATGTTTTTAATATCTGTTACAACTTGGCTCATTATGTACCTACATGAGATATTCCTATGTGCATGAGATATTCCTGTAACTCAAACAAAATTCAACTCTGTTGCCCCTTCCTTTTTGAAGGTTCCCTTGATTCCCTCCAAATGTTAGAACATATAGATGTAATAGTGTAATACCAGGGAAACTGAGGCAAGATAGAGATTAGAGTTTTAATATTTTATTTGAAAGGGAGAGATGGTGCTGCAGGCACGTTGCCCCCAGGGCTGATGTCTTAAGCATCTGAAGCAGTTGGTGGTCCCTTTAAGAAACTATATTTCCTTGTGATCTGTGATCCCTTTGATTCTCAGCTCCTCCTAGGGAAGACATATCACCTTAGACAAGTTATCTTTCCAGGATGCCAGGGCTTTCCATTCAATTAGAAATCCTGGTCAAAAAGCACCTCTTTTGAATGTTGTTAATTCCATAGGAGAGCCAGGCTGATAAGAATCTGAGCCCGGGAATATGGACTGTCCTAGCCCCAACCGGGTCTGACCTGCTTGGGCTGTCCCAGCCCCCATCAAGACACTTAATATAATAGCTTTCCTCAACCAAAGTCTTTTGTAGATGAATCTCGGTACCTCACTCATCTGGCAGTACCTTCTGTGCACTGACAATTGCATTCTCTCAGTGCAAAACTCCATTTTCTAATAGATCTGCCACTATAGAAGTCAGTCTCTTGGTAAACTGATTTCTATCTAACAACAAATTCATTTTGCAACTAATAATTTGGGAATGAGTGAATTATTTCACTCCTAAAACCTGTGGCCAATTTAAAGGGGATTCTCTCTTGTTGCCACTAACATCTAGACCACCAGGATTTGAGACCACTCAAACCGAATCACATCAAGCAGCTAATGTGTGCTTTCCATGAAGTATATATACACACATGGCTCCAAGCTACCAGGGGGTAGACCAAGGCAGGGACAGAGTCTGAGCACTGAGAATGGGGAACAGACTATCAAGCCAGTTCTGACGGTGGGGGAAGGCACAGGACATTACGATAAGTTCAGATCAAGAAGAACAATGACAGGATAGGGAAAGGCACTGGACTTTTTGATAAGTAGGGAGGCTCTGGGGTCATGATGTCTAAGATCTTTCTCCTTATCAAACATCCTGATGATTAATAGGGAACCTGGGGATTGGGGCAGAATAACTGAGGTCAGACAATTCCAGGAGACTAGTATAACAATAGGACGCTGTGTCCCCCTGATCTTTAGTGGGGTGGGCCTGGGTTGGAAAAACCTTGAATCTCAGCCCTTCTTGGCTCTGAGAAAACTACCTGGTTCCCATGAGAAACTCCCACCTCCAACTGATCTGGGAATCACTTTAATCTAGGAAACAATCACCACCCTTATTGAGTAGGAAATTAGCTCCTCAATAGCTTCCTAGTCCCAAGTCATAGAAGGATAAATAAAGTCAAGACTCTGTTTTCCCAGTCTTTGCTATCTTCCTAATCAGGACGGGGTCCACTGAGAGAAAAAGTTTCTCAGTGAAAATAAACCCATTTTTGTCAAACTTTGCTTGGAGACAACCTGCAACATTAGCCTGGAGACCCCCATTGCAGTTAGGGTATTTCATCCCTCAACAAAACAACCTTGCATTCATTTTTCTGTGTATATGGTGAGTTCCCTGAATTGAATGAAAGATCCTTGAGGGAAGGATATTGTTTCATTTTTGTTTTGAAAACCCCATAATTAGCATAGTGCCTTGCAGGTAGAAGCATTTGATATGTTTGTTGAATTGATATATTCAGCGCTGAATTTTGTTTGAAAAAGATAGGGTTCTGCTAAGCCTCGAAGGGACAAACAAGGAACTATGGGTGAAAGTTGTAAGGAGGCAGATGACTAGATATACTTTAGTGCCTTTCATGGTGGAGGTGATCTGGTTCTGGGGTATTCCAATGAGTCTTAAGCTCTGATATGGACATATAGGCTTTTTACAAATTAAGCCCATTTTTTTGAAGGCCAGCTTAATTATATTTGGAAAAAGGTTTCCTCCAGTAGGTTGTCTTTGTATGCTGAATCCTTTGGGCATTACTACTCATAAACAATCAGTCAAAAATAGAAAAAGGCCATCATTCCTTTGTGGGTTTCTTCTTTTTTCATTCCACAGGCAGCTATAGGAAAAGGAGCCATAGGAAACTAAGGATTATTCAATTTTTAGACTATCTATGAACACTGATAGCACTCCCAACTCTAACTATGAAAGCCCTAATTACCAACAAGTTGTTCATTTGGAGGAGAGCTTGATACAAATGAAAAACAGTTCTAGCTCTAAAGTCAAATTAGGCCTCTGATGTTTGATGTAATTATTATTATTATTTTTTATATTTCTGTAATCAAATTATATAATTGTAACATTCAGGAAGCCACTTCATCTCCTTTGACCAAAATTGCTTCACTGTAAAGTGAAAGGTGGGACTGAATGTTCTTTGATATATAGTGGTAAGTATTTAATCCTATGAATGGGAATCAGAGTAATAAATAAATGAATAAATAAATCAAAAGGAAATTGAAGCTGAATAGAAGGAAGGCTCAAAGGACTCCTTTGATGTGGTAGATAAAATAAAGTAGATAAGTTTTACCTTGCATCCAAAGATAAGAAATATTCCTGGACTGTTTTCCTTTCTTCATCATCTTGGGTGCCAAACAGCTATGCTGGTTTCCACAAACCACACTTGGCTATATAAATGCTTTTTTTGTTTGTTTATTTTGAAACATAGAGGCATGGCAATATTGTTTACTGCATAATTATACATTTAACTATTAAATTTTGGGAACTTATTAAAAAAAAAACTGTGGCTCAGAATGGTGACAAGTCACCTTTTAATAAAAAAGCTGGAAAGATCTCTAGGAGCAAAGCAAAAGTTTATTGTAGGTTCTTGCCAGAATTGGGTGTCCCACCCATGGAGCCCGCAATTGAAGGGAGGAGGCACCTTGAATGTCCTTACAATATTGTTGTAATTGTATAAATTGTTTTCTTAGTTCTGATTCCCTTTATTCTGCATTAGTTCAAATAAGTCCTTCTACGTTTTTCTGAAATCATCCCTTATTTAATTTACATTTTTTTAACATTCTTTTAAAAAATTTTTTTTTGAGTGAGTTCCAAATTCTCTCTCCCCCTTTAGCTTCTCTTCCACCTGTTGAGAAGGCATGCTATATAATACCCATTATATACATGAAGACATGTAAAACATATTTCCATACTAATTATCTTGCAAAAAAGGAAGAAAAATAAAGGTGAAAAAATGTGCTTCAATCTTTCTCAGAGCAAAATAGTATTCCATTGTATCATAAATACTTTCTTCAAGAGGAGATTGGAAGGTGCTGGACATGCTGAGTGCTGAACAAAATCATAAAAATAAAATTGACTATTATGACAGAAAATTATTGGTTAACAATGTAGACATCATAGTCACACTACAGATTTGTTGTGGCAAAGAAAAAAATCAATATTTTACCAGAAAGTAAGAATAAAGATGAGAAAATAAGATGTATATAATTGAGGCAATTGAAACCCAGCCTGTTTAAATATGTGAATAACACCAAAAAATGGGAAATGGATAAAAGGGAAATCATTGATACCAATTATCACCATTTCCTAAGAAAATTTAACCACGTAAATAATTTGCTACAACAAAAACCCAAAGACACTAGAAACTAACTTGTTATAGGCTACTGCTATTAGTTAATGCCTTGAGTGACTGCTATAGCATTCAAGGTACTCCTAATTAGTGAATCTCTGCTGGTTATTGAAATAACACTAAATTTCTGTCTGTAGAAGGCAGGCTAAATGATAATTCACACCCTAAATTGGAATAGATCTATTTCTTGTTTATTTTGTCCTGAAATTCCTATCCCCATCTAGAGAGATTTATCCCTCTCCAGTGGGGAAAAAAATTGTATATTATAACACTTTGTTATGTACTGAGTTGTGTTTGAAGCATGTTTTATAACTTCTTATAAACTCTAAGCTTGTCTATCAAAACTTCAACAGTTTTTTTCCCCTCAATGTAACTTTTGTGAGGTTTCACTGTACAAACTTTGCCCCTTATATTATAAAATACATGAACTTCTTCAAGGCTATTCTTAGGTATGAGAAACTTTACTGAGCAAGCTGCCTGCTCTGATATGACAGCTATCTCCCAAATGTGCTTAATATGTGTCAAGGCCAAAGGTTTAGGAAAAAACCTCCCAAAACTGTCCATGAGTTAAGCCATCTATTTTGGGCATCAGTATTCTTCAAACCTTCAAGATTTGAAGGAAATCAAGACTTTTGCTGATACCCACAACCAAAGAGACTTTTTCTTCAAAGAGCAATCCAGTCTCAAATCATGTTATTTGTCTTCCAAAGTCAAGGGATTTTCATTGTTAGAGACATGGATTTACCATAGATCCAAGAATAATACTGGAAAGCAAAATTCTGAGATATGGCAGGAGAGGCTGATCTGATCACCTAATTCTTGAAATTAGATCTTTGAATACAGAATTATCTACAATCAGCAAATACTTAATCTTTTGATCAAGAGATATAGCAGCCAAGACCAATGCAGTGTAGAGTATAAAATGAGTTGTTAAATCTTACAGAGGAAAATGAAAGAAAATTATGAGTAGGACCATCTCATAAAACAGTGAATAGTATTGTGCTTTTTGTCCAATCTGCAAGAAAAACAGGTAGAGCTCCAAGGCAATAAACATTTATTAAAGGGACTAGACTCCCTTAATGAATGATATTTCAGATTTTCTCCACAATGAGATGTTCCCTTTGCCCAGGGCCTTACTTTTATTGGGTTTGATTCTCAGACACTCAGAAGAGGCAAAGTAAAATACAGTTGCATTGGTTGAGAGACCTTTCTTTTGATCTTCCAGGAGGGCCAGAAATGATGCATCAGCATGGGTGGTCACAAGATGGGCAAAACCAAAGTTATCTTCACTGATTAAGTGATCATAAGATAGACTCTTTTTTTTTTAATAGCTTTTTATTTGCAAGACATATGCATGGGTAATTTTTAGGCATTGACCCTTGCAAAACCTGTTCTAATTTTTCCCCCTCCTATCTCCCACCCCCTTCCCTAGATGGCAGGTAGACCAATACATGTTAAATATGTTAAAGTATATGTTAAATGCAATATATGTATACATATTTATACAGTTATCTTGCTGCATAAGAAAAATCCGATTTAGAAAGAAGGTAAAAATAATCTGAGAAGTAAACAAAAACGCAAGTGGACAATAATAGAAGGAGTGGAAATACTATGTTGTGGTCTACACTCATTTCTCATAGTTCTTTCACTGAGTGTAGCTGGTTCTCTTCATTACTGAACAATTGGAACTGATTTGGTTCATCTCATTGTTGAAGATGGCCACTTCCATCAGAATTGATCATCTTATAGTATTGTTGTTGAAGTGTATAATGATCTGGATCTGCTCATTTCACTCAGCATTAGTTCATGTAAGTCTCTCCAGGCCTTTCTGAAATCCTCCTGCTGGTAATTTCTTACAGAACAACAATATTCCATAACATTCAGATACCATAATTTATTCAGCCATTCTCCAATTGATGGGCATCCATTCAATTTCCTGTTTCTAGATACTACAAAAAGGGCTTGATAGTCTCCTTCTTGTGTTGGACAAGAGAGGGTGGTCTGGAGATAATAAAAATAGTTTTGGAGAAACTTCCCATCATATCATATCAAGGCATTCCACCCACACTGGGTTGGGCCATCAGCATCTTAGACAAGTGAACTTTATAACAGGTTAGTGAACAGTGAACTTATAGTTTATAGTTTAAAGTTTGGAGTTATAATATAACTTAGAAACTATCTAACCTAATCTAATAGTTCCTCTATATATGTGAAATATGTATTAATATATGTAATTCCTATATTCAATTGACTAGACTGACTAAATGTATATTAATAAATACAATACTAATGATTGCTAACAATTGCTACTCCTGTGGAATCATTCTAAACTGATTAATACTGACTAAAGATAAAGTTGGAATAAAATAGGGGTCTAAATAAATCATTTGTCTCAGCATTGAGATTCAGGGTGGAAGAAACATATATATGCAGAAAGCTTAGGAAGAGATCCAAATAATATATCATTGTTATAAATGGATGATAAATAGAGGAAAATAATCTCTTTTCTCTAACAAGGACAGTGAAACCATCACATTTGGACCCAAATATTACAGTGATGAATGAATAAGCACTAGAGGAAGTAGAAATGGTAAAGACAAAAGAAGGGCAATTTAACTAAATCAAGCACACAGGAAGCTGGACCATGTTGGAGACAACAAAATTTTGAGAGCATTATGAAAGCAATGCTCAAGATATGTGAAAGAACTTTTGATGCTTACTGCTTAGAAAAATTATAGATATTAGTATTGAAAAAGGCAATGAAAAAAATCCATGTCTAGATTCATATTCCTATTTCCTTTCCACAAATTCTCCATAAAAATAATATACTTATCGAAGATAAGAGAAGATAACAGGAGGGTTCTTAACAAAACATTTTTATGGTCACATCACTGAAAGAGAATAAAAGATCCTACTCTGTTCATTTTTGTGTTTGAAAAAAAAGCAGTCTATGATCCTATTACGATCCTTTTTGATTAAGCAGAACAAAATCCAGATATAAGTATTCTCCTAAAGGTATTTCCCTTTCCTTTTTTCTCTTCAGAAATAGTGACCCTCTAGTCTGGTGGGCCGCTCTTGCTTCCAACTTTTTTTTTTTTTAATTTTATAATTATAACTTTTTTGACAGTACATTTTTTAAAATAACATTATCCCTTGCATTCATTTCTATTCCGATTTTTCCCTCCTTCCCTCCACCCCTTCCCCTAGATGGCAGGCAGTCCCATACATGTTAAATGTGTTATAGTATATCCTAGATACAATATATGTGTGCAGAACCTAATTTTTTAATTTTCTTTTTTTAAAATTAATTTTATAACTTTTTTTTGAGTACATATGCATGAGTAAATTTTTATAACATTATCTCTTGCACTCACTTCTGTTCTGAATTTTCCCCTCCTTTCCTCCACCCCCTCCCCTAGATGGCAGGCAGTCCCATAAATGTTAATATGTTATAGTATATCCTATGTGTGCAGAAATGAATTTCTTGTTGCACCAGAAGAATTAGATTCAAAAGGTAAAAATCACCAGGGAAGAAAAACAAAAATGCAAACAGTTTACACTCATTTCCCAGTGTTCCTTCTCTGGGTGTAGTGAATTCTGTCCATCATTTATCAATTAGAACTGAATTAGCTCTTCTCTTTGTTGAAGAATACATCCTTCCATCAGAATACATCTTCATACAGTATCATTGTTGAAGTGTATAATGATCTCCTGATTCAGCTCGTTTCACTCAGAATCAGTTGATGTAAGTCTCTCCAAGCCTCTCTGTATTCATCCATATATATATATATATATATATATATATATATATATATATATAAAGTTGCTTACAACTTAAATCCATTCAGCTTTGGAACTTCATGCTAGAATTATTCTCACTAAAGACTGATTAAGTGAAAAATTCACCTAGTTCATTATATTTAGTGGATTCCAGGTTCTGCATGACAGTTTATCCAGCTTTATACCAGAAACAGAGAACCTATTTAGTACAATCTAATCTTGCCATTTATTCTGCTACTATGGACATATCGGGGTATATGGGGTATTCCAGAAAGACTATCACCTTTGGTGTGAGAACTTGCTAAGCTTTTTTAAAAATAGCATTTCATTTACCTCCTATCCCCTGCAATTACATGCCAAAACAATTTTTATTATTCATATAAAAATGAGATTTTAAGATTTTGAGTTCAATTTTTCTCCCTTCCTTACACCCTTTCCTTTTTGTTAAACTGATAGGCAATTTGATATAGATTATACATGTGCTGTCTTGTAAAACAGATTTCCATATTAGTCACAGTTGGGAAAGAAAAAACATATCAAAAAAGAAAAAAACTCATAAAAATAATTAAGTGAAAAAAATGTGTGTTGTTCTGCATAGAGGTTCATTAACTGGAAGTGGATAACATTTTCCTTCATGAATCTTTTGTACTTGTCTTGGATCATTGTGTTGCTGAGAAAAGCTGAGTCATTCATAGTTGATTAATAATATAATGTTGCTAATACTGTGTACAGTATTTTTCCTGGTTCTGCTCATTTCTCTTTGTTTCACACATTTTTCTAGGTTTTTCTGAAATCTGACTGTTCATCATGTTTTTTTTCTGTACCTGACACAAAGTAGGCATTTAAATGGTTTTTTATTCTTTCATTCATCCAAGACGTTACCTCTCAGGCATGTGTTAAAATTACACAAGATTTCTTGAAATATGTAGCTAGAAATAAATTTGTTCAATATAATATTCAATAATAGCAAGCACAGCACAAAACAAGGAGATATATGCTTGCCAAAAGTTTTGCCAGAAGCATGGTAAATGTGTAGTATAGAACACAAATTGAAGAGGAATATCTTATAGATAAGATCCTCCAGATGATCTTTTTTGAAGATATTATTGCCTATTAATTAATTTATCAACTCCTAGGTATATAATTAGTCAAATCAACAAGCATTTATTATATACCTATGATTACCAAAGTGCCAAGCACTATGCTAGGTATGTGGATATAAAACAAAAACAAAACTAAAACCAATCCCAGGCCTGACTCTTAAGGAAATCAGGCTGATGAGGGAGACATGGAAATGACTATATTCAAATAAAGTTGTATGTGGGTGAAATTGGATATAAGAACCTTCTTGCAGAAGATTGGATTTTAGTTGAGGAGAATGTAAACCAGGAGAATTTTTTTTCCCCCTGAGGCTGGGGTTAAGTGACTTGCCCAGGGTCACACAGCTAGGAAGTGTTAAGTGTCTGAGACCAGATTTGAACTCAGGTCCTCCCGAATTCAAGGCTGGTGCTCTATCCACTGCGCCACCTAGCTGCCCCCCAAACCACGAGAATTTAAGAGAATTTAAGAAATTTAAGAACAGTGAAAATGTAGTGTGAAGATGGAATTTTTTATTTTTGTGAGGAGCAACAAAGAGATTAAATTTTTTTTTTGTACCAAAGTATATTTAATCAAATTGGCCTTCTGTTTCTAACAAAATCTCATTCTTCTGTTTCTGTGCTGTCTTGAACACTGTATATTCTTACCATCCCCTCAAAGAATTCCTTCCTCTTTCAAGATGTAGCTTTAAGCACCATCTTCTAAATGAAGTCCTTCATAATTCTCCATTCCTCAGCAGCCCATCAACTTTTAGTATTCTTCCTATCAAATTACTTTGTGTATACTTGTATTTATATTTATTCTGTTTACATTTACATATATAAAAGTACTATATTTCTCCTCCATTACAATGTAAGATCATTGAGAGTGGAGATTTTTTTTTTTTTAAATATTTGTAGCCCTATTACCAAGCAATTTCTGGCACAAAGGAATCACTTTACCAATGCTTGCTAACTGGTTACTGATGGCATCAAGCCCTGGGAAGACTTGCAGTCCCTTCCATATGACATCTGCAATCTCTCAAAAGAGATAGCCATGGGTTAGTTAGGTAGAATCGGTAGTGGATTAGACTGGAACTAGGAAGACGAGTTCAGATCCAGCTTAGACACTTACTAGCTTTGTGGCTCTGGGCAAATCACTTAACCCTGTTTGCTTCAGTTTTCTCATCTGTAAAGTGAGCTTCCAAATCAGTCCAGCATCTTTTCCAAGAAAACCTTTGTTTCACGAAGAGTTAGCCATGATTAAACAATGTGGAAGTGACAGGGTGTTATAGAACTTTGAATATATGATGTGGTCAAACCTGTGTTTTAGGAAGATCATTTTTGATAGCCGGATAGAAGACGGATTGGAGTGAGGAGAGACTTGAGGCATTTCAAATAGTCCAGGAGTCAGGTGAGGAAAGTCTGCACTAGGATGGTGATAGTAATCAAAGGAGAGATGGGAGTCTGTGAGAAGTAACAGGAAGATAAAATCCACACATTTTTGTGCAGATGGGTCCTTTTTTGGTATAAAGCCCTAACAATGGAACCTGTAGGTTCAATAATATCTATTTTGTCATTATAATCCTGCTGCAATATTGCTCTTCAAAATATTTGCACCAATCTACTCATTAAAGTGTGGACATCCTCATAATTTCTGGGACAATTCGGTATTGTGCCTAGCTAATGCATGGCCCTTCCAATTTTAATCTTCACTATTGTTCCAAAATGCTGCATCCTCTGTGCATTCAGTGTCTTCACGTGGCAGGATGTTTTCTGCTGCTGAGACTTTATGCTAGGAGCAGCACCAGTCAGAGGAAAAGGTGACTGCCGGCTCAGGTCGTTAACATTCACCTTCTCCTACAGTTAGTTGCAAGCTTAAGGAAACTGCTGTGGGTTCATCATTTGAACTGCGATTTTCACTTTGCCATAGCATGGGAATAGCCTATAGGGAAGGACTGTGTAGAATCATCGACCAATCAGAAGGAAGAATCAGGCAAAAGGCCGGGATTCCAGCAGACCAATTAGAAACCCATAGTCTAGGACCGGCCAGTCAGCTGTAGGACTGAAAGGAGAAATAGGCGGGCCAATTGCCTTAGAAAATAAACAACCGTCTGCACTAGAGCATCTTTAACCGACGTGCACTCCCAGTTCCTCCAAAACCCAAGAAGGGAATTAAGGTTTATCTTCACCCTTCCAATTAGCGTACTGCCTCCTTAAGTGTCGGTATGATGGTCTAGCTACTTCTTGCTTAAGTTAGTTTAGAGATAGCGAACTGCAACTTTTTCCGGGCTGTCACTGCTTTCAGAACCACTCACCCTCTCCCCAAAGTGGGAGGGGCGATCGAAATAACGCAGGCGCGGTCACCGGGTGGGGGTGGGGGTGCGGGGAGAAGGCGAAGCCTCTGTCCGGGGCTTTCTGGGATTTGTATGTTTTCGACGGATAAATTACACAATTTCCATCATCTCCAGGACTACAGCCCCCAGCAGCCTCAGTGGCTCTCAAGGGGCGGGCAGTGTGATAGTTAATGAGCTCGAGGAAGCCGCGGTGCGGCCCACTAGGTTCCAAAACACGGAAATGAAGGAGGGAGGCGGGACTGAGGGTGCCTGCGGGAGCCGCCGCGGAGAAGGAGGAGGAGGAGGAGGAGAAGGAGGAGGAGGAGGAGGAGGAGGAGGAGGCCGCCGCGATTGCGGCGGTGCTCCGTGCTGAAGGCGAGGGACGCTTGAGTTGGGGAAATCTAGGGGGGGGGGGAGCGCCAGTGCGCGCGCCCGGGCGCCAGGCGTCTGTGAGGGGAGAAGTGGAGCGGCGGGCCGCGGGAGGAAGCGGTGGCGGCGGCGGAGTGAGAGAGCGGCGGCGGCCCCCGCGTACCCCGTGCCTCTATGGGGAAAGCAGACAATGGATTATGACTTTAAGGCGAAGCTGGCGGCGGAGCGGGAGCGGGTGGAGGATCTGTTTGAATACGAGGGCTGTAAAGTGGGACGCGGCACCTACGGTCACGTCTACAAGGCGAGGCGGAAAGATGGGTAAGAGCCGCCAGAAGATGCGAGGGGTTGCGGCGGGGACGAGGAGGGGGGAGAGGCGCGCGTGGAGCAGCCTTGGGGGTCCCCATTTCGGGCCCGGCGCGGGGGGTGTGGGATCACGGCCGGGATGGCGGCAGGCGGCACGGGGAGTCAGGTCTTTTGGTTTTCCCCTCCCGCTCGTGATCCGCGCGGGAGGCGCCGCCGCCGCCGCCGTCGCCGTGTCCGGCGAGCGCCTCCCTTTCCCCGCTCCCGGTACGCGGTGCCGGCGAAGAGGCGCCCGAGCGGACCTGGGCTGGAGGGAGGAGTCTGCGGGCTTTGGTCTCCTGGGGAGACGGCGAGGGGCGGGCAGAGCGCGGCGCGGGCTGCTCGGCTGCTGCGGCACTGCGGGCACGCCTGTGACGGGCGTCCCGCGACCTCCAATCGGCGGAGGCCCTCTCTCCCGGGGGGGCAGTTCAAACCCGGCTGCGGGAGCCTCCGGCAGAGGCGGGGACGTCTTGGGGTGGGGTGCGGGGAGGTCTGTCTAGAGTTGATTTTTGTCCCTCTGGCTACCACGGGAAGGACCTGAACCCGAGTGTTACCGGGTTGCTGCTTCTGTAAATCTCGGGGAAGCGTTCTCTCTTCTGACATCTTCCTCCTCCTCAACCCCCCACCCCCTAGCAAACTACTCTTAATAATATTGACTAATATGTATGTTACTGTGCGCCAGGCACTGTGCAACATGCTTTACCTTAGCATTTCATTGGATCCTCTCAGCGGCCTTGGGAGATAGTTTCTGTTATAATAATATTAATAGCGATAATCGTAGTAACAATAACTAATATTTATATAGCGCTTACAGTGTTCCAAGCCCTTTAAAATTATCATCTCATTTAATCCTCACAACAACCTTGGGAGATAGGTACTGTTATTCTACAGCAAAATAATTATAAAAGCTGACACATATATAGAAAGCTTACCATGTGCCAGGTAACTGGATTAGGGTCTTTACTATTGTCATCACATTTGATCCTCACAACAATCCGTATAGGTAGGTGCTATTATAAAAATAATAATTGTAACTAACATCTATATAGCACTTAGTGTCAGGCACTGTGCTGCTTTATAATTATCTCATTTAATCCTCTCAACAACCTTGAGAAGTAGATATTTTTATTATAATAATTATTTTAGCAGCTAACACTTATATAGTACTATGTGCCAGGCATTGTGCTAAGTGCTTTATAATTATCTGGTTTAGGCTTCACAACAACCCTTCCAGCTAGGTGCTGAAATAATAATAATTACTAACATTTATATAGCACTTTACCATGATCTCATTTGATCCTCACAACTCTGGTAGGTAGATGCTATTATAATAATAATAGCTAGCATAGTGCTTGCTATTTCCAGGTGTTTTATAATTACTATCCCATTTTAACTTCATAAAAACTTTGGGAAGCTATGGTTGCAATTATTTCCATTTCACAGATGAAATTGAGTCAAACAAGTTAAGTGACTTAACCATGGTCACACAGCTATTACATGTCTGAGGCTAGATTTGAACTCAGATTTTCCTTATTCCAGACCTACCACACAATCCACTGTGCTACCTAGGTTTCTTTTCTAGAACCTTGGGACTCTCTTTAAAAAACACACAAAAAAAATCCATCTGTATCAGGCTACTTTGTGGAACTTTGCTATTAAACTCTTTCTAAATTCTGGTTTGTGGTCAGGCCTCTGATTAAATCCTATCTTCTGTAAGAAGCCTTTGCTGGATCTCCTTAATTCTGGGGCCTTTGCTCTATGAATTTATCTATAATACTAATAATTTGTACGTAATTGTTTGCAGGTTGTTTCTGTAGAGTGTGAGTTTCTTGAGGGCAGCTATTGGGTTTTTTCTTTCTTTTCTTTTTTTTTTTTTTCTTTTAACTTTGTATCCCAAGTGCTTAGTGCAGTATCTAGCAAATTGTGGGACTTGATTGGGATTTTGAAACATTCTTGGAGAGTTTCATCCAAGGTGGTGGTGGAATAGGGGAACAAGGTGATAGGACTTGGACTCGGAAAGACCTGAGTTGAAATTCAACCTCAGTTGCCTACTGGCTATGTGGCCTTGGTCAAGGCACTTAATCTTTAAGCCTCAATTTCCTCATTTTGTAATTTGGTTACAGTAATAGCAAGTACATCACAGAGTTGTTAGGATCAAATGAAATAACATATAAAGAGCATTGCAGTTGTCAAGTTTTCTTTGTAAATGTTAGTTAGCTGCTTCCATTTCCTGACAATAACTTGGTTCTTCACCTTGGTTAACTTTGTGTCAACATTTAGTCTTGTTTTTTATTTTACATTGATAGGAAAAGTTGCATAAAAATGATAGCTATAAGTGGATATTCTATATTGTGTGGGGAGTTCATAGAAGAGTTCACAGAGATGCAACTTGCAAACCTATTCAGGACAGAGAAATAAAATTACTTACCCAAGATTCTTAGGGACAGCTAAAAATTGCCTTTATGCTTGAACCCACTGAGTGTTTTCCACAATTAAGGAAGTTTCCAGAGTGGAAAGATGTTAAATTCTCTTTTGAAATAATTTATAAATATAAACTAGCTTGAAATTTGTCAAACTTTTAAGTATTGCCTGTTTACATATGCATTCTTTTTTAGTAATAGCTTTTTGTTTTCAAAATATATGCAAAGATAGTTTTCTTCATCATCTTTGTAAGACCTTTCCCTCTCCCTTTCCCCTAGATAACAGGTAATCTAGTATGTTAAACATTGTAGTTCTTCTGTATATATTTCCACAATTATCATGATGCACAAGAAAAATCGGATCAAAAAATTAAAAAAAAAAAAGACAAGAAAAAAAGCAAGCAAACAACAAAAGTGGAAATACTATGTTGTGATCCACATTCAGATCCCACAGTCCTCTTTCTGAATGCAGGTGGCTCTTTCTATTATAAGTCTATTGGAATTGCCCTGAATAGCTGTTGAAAAGAGCCAAGAACATCAGAATTGATCATTACATAAGCTTTTTGTTGTTGTGTACAATGTTCTCTTGGTTCTACTCACTTCACTTAGCATCAGTTTATATAAGTCACTTCAAGCCTGTATTCTAATGATGATAGTCTTGTAGTTATTTAAAGTTTAGAAAGTTTTATTCAGAAGCTTATAAGATAGTAATCTATTTTATACAGCTTATTCACCCTTTAAGTAGGATTTGAATTCAGGTAGCTGCTGCCTTCAAGGCCAGCATTCTTTCCACTACTTGGTCCTAAGAAAAGGAAACCAGAATAAACAGTAAAAGTAGGGTGTGTGCCATCATATTTGGAGTTTGAACTATTTGCCTAGTTTTTCCCCTCAGACAAGATGTGTTGTAGATGTCTATGTAATTTCATCCCACAAGTACTTGAGAAAAGACTTTTTTTTTTTTCTTCCTCTCTGTAAGAAATAATAGTGTTATACAAATGAAACAGGTTAGTGATAGAGGCTGCATACTTTAATTAATAGGATCCAGAAAACCTGGGTTCACATCTCACCTATGATATCAATTATGTAACACTAGGGATGCTACTTGGAGCCTGTTTTCTCCTTTTGAAAAATGGGGATAATAATAACTGCTTATCATCACATATATCATCACATATCATCACAGGGTTGTTGTAAGCCTCACATGAAATAAATTAGGTGAAATGCTTCATAAATTTTCATTATTTTGAAAAAAGGCAGTTACTTTTCAAGTTCTTCTGGTTTTAATCTCCTTTTTTCTTTATTTTAATCATCACATATAAATGAATGTATAACTATCTTTGGCATCTGCTTTTCTTGTTTCATTTTTGGCCATATAAGCTGTTTAGATCAAAGTATATGTGATCTGATTACAATTGTTCTTTTTAAAAAATATTTAAAAATTGGATTGTCTTTGCCTCTTATGTATTCTGTATTATTTTTAACCTTAAAGACTTTGTATCTTTGTTTTGATTTTTTTTTTTTTTTTTCTTCTCGGTGAGGCAATTGGGGTTAAGTGATTTGCTCAGAGTCATACAATTAATAAGTGTATGAGGCTGGATTTGAACTGGAATCCCGTTTCCAGTGCCAGTGTTAAAGCTCCTACTGCTCCATCTAGCTATTTCCATTTTGATTTGTTTAAGCATCTTTTGTTGTGTAGTAGATAGAAAACTGATCTCTGGCCCAAATTCCTCCTTAGACATGCCTTGATAGGGACACCTAACCTCTCAGAGCTGGCTCTAGGCATCTTCCTAAGACTATAAATTGTAGATAAGCTGACTGTCTATTTTGGCCCAACTTAACCTTATCAATAAAATTGCAAGAATTGTTCCTATTCCAGTCTACTTAGAAATAGAATCACTTTTAGAAAATCAACTAAAATAATACTGTTTATTCAGGGTGTAGCTGAATAAATAAAAATAGTTTTTAATATAGTCGATGCATATGCTTATTTTTATTATTTTTGAACGAAATTACATGCTAATAAGATTTTCTTAAATGCATTTTTTTTTGAGTTAAATTTTAATGAGAAGTGACATTTTAAGAATGTAATAATTTTGTCTCTTATTAAAAGAATCATTAAATATTTTACTAAATTCAGCAAAGGTTTCAGGTGGAATCCATTTTAACATTTAAGCACTCACATTTAGTAGGGCTGCTTTCAAGAATTGAAAGTGAGAAAATTAGAAGAAAAAGACTACAGTTAATTTCTGTAATGGAACAAGCCAGGCAAGTTGTGTGCCATTTCACTAATTTATTGAGCAAGAATCTAGTTAACAATTTAGATTTCCTCATCTTGGTCAATTCCTAATAATGTGAAAATTTCTAATAATGTTTCTTTGAGGCAATCTACCAGTGCTTTTTAGTGGTAATATTGAACTGTATTAACAAAAACAATTATATAGCACAATATTGTAACCAGAAAAAAAATCATTTCAAATATTACTTATTCTATTATCACAGTTTTTAAAACATTTTAAGAGTTGTCATGTTTTTACATGTATGAGTTGTATTCATATTTTATGTATATATTCATATTATATTCATTACTCAATCTTTAAGACAGAAGTCCCCACCAGATTCCTGGATGAATTTTTTTCATGAAGTTAGCTTTTGGAGCATATTATTTCTTTAAGAAAAAAGGCATTTAAACTTTTAATGTTTCCAGGAGTTAAAAAAAAAAAAAGTAATAAAATATCCCCATCCAAGTTTTATAAGTACAAATTCCAGTTATTTTTTACCTTTCTGTATATCAGAATTAAAGTAGATTACATATATATGGAAAGTCATTTGGGATTGCTTTATGAAAGTTTACCAAAAAAACATCATTTAGCAGTAAAGCCTTATTTTTATCAGATAAGGGAAAATTTATCAAATTGCTTCATTTCATTTTCAGTAAGGTCTCTTCAGAAGTCATTTTGTGGTTTTGTTTTGAATTATTACTTCTATTAATACTATTCTTCAACTTTGTAATCATTATATTGACTTTGTTCAAACTGCTAAAAATGATATGTCATAATACAAGATGCGCTTTATGTATTTCAGCATAAAACATATCAGTATTTGGGGGTATTGTATTTTTACTGTTTTTTATTTATGTAACCAAAGTTTTAGGTTGTCTATTTAGGCACAACTCAACACCATTAATATGTGAACATATCAGTAGAATAGACAATGGATAAATTCCTCATAAGTAACTATTTTCCTTTTTCAGCTAACCTTTTGAGTTGACTAGTGTTTGGTTATTTTATTTTGAAATATCATTATTATTAGTAACAATAGCAGGTATAGTGCTTTAAAGTTTGTGGAGTTGTGTAGACAAATATCTCATTGATACTCACAGCAATCCCAAAAGACACATGGTGTTATTGTTGACATTTTACAGAGGAGGAAACAGGTAGAAGTTGTCCAGTTTTACAAAGCTTTTGAAAGTCTGAGTCAAGTTGTTGTTTTTGCTGAGGCAGTTGGGGTTAAGTGACTTGCCCAGGACGACACAGCCAGGAAGTGTTAAGTGTCTGAAGTCAAATTTGAACTCTGGTCCTCCTGACTAAAGGGCTGGTGCACTATCCACTATGCTACCTAGCTGCCCCTGAGTCAAGTTTTCAACTAAAGTCTGCCTGACTCCAGGGTCAGCACTCTGTCTACTGTAGAATCATATTAATATGATTGTTGATAGTATGGTTATATTACATTGGCATAGAAATACTTGTGTGTTTTAGGAAAATGTTATTTTTGAATATTACATGGAGGGAATGGAAAATTGTTTTTCTTGAATTAATATTTTGTACTGTTATTATATTAGCTATTTTCTAAGGCCAATTCTGAACTCTAGAACAGTTTTTTAAAAACAGTGAACTTGACATTAAAGGATTTTGGTCCTTAATAAAAAATTGATGGTACTAATTCCTGTGAGGACTGTTTTCTGAGTATGTTTATGTGGTGTAAATTGTATAGAACAAAAGACCATCTCAAGAGAAAAAGCAGGATGTAATTCAGGATACAAGTGTGCAGCAAATTTTTTTTAATTGAGCATTCAAGTTTTTGTCCAGAAAGTAATTTAGACAGATCAAGAGAGAATTTAAAACCTGCATAATTATTAAATAGTAGTTCTTGTAAAGTATAATTGTTTCTAATAAATGGAGCTTCCTTTAAAGGAGTGCCCCAAATTGATGGTTATTATTTTTTTCCCTTTGTTTCATTTTGTACTAAAATGAAGCCTTGTGGCTAGTTATCTTATTTAGCTGGTACATGGTGCTAATCAGGTCATGGACTTAATCCCCTTTTGGGCTAGCTAATTTTGCTTTCTTCTGTATTCACAGACTTGTGACTTTGACCAACTATAATGAAGATACTTAGGGAAACTGGATACAATTGGGTTGAATCTGTATTATTCTGTCACCTGGACTTGGGGTAGTACTTTACTGAGTGATTTAAAGCATCTTCAGCATGCAAGAAGGACATTACTGTGTTATTGTAGTTGTTATAATAGCATTTCAAGAGGACTAATCTGAAAGGAGCAAAAATTGGGTTTATTGTTCTTGGTTGAAGGGCAGGTTTTTTAATTTTAGCTTTTGATTTTCTCAAGTAAAATAAAAGCTGCATTATCTTATGGAAGGAGGAATTTCATAGTGTTTGGATAACGAGTTAATTTTTGTCCAGTTTTTCTAACAAGTATTTTGAAAATTGTTTAGCTTTTATTTCCTATATTTTAAAGTCTCCTACATTTTTATGGCACTAAAAATGCCAGGACAGGAAAATAGAAAATTGTGTGATAGGTGCTAGGGTGATACTTAAGATGTTTCATGGTTTTTGATATTATGAAACTTACAGTCAAAAATTGGGGAATAATACATATATTGGGAAAGGACTATTGGAATAGCAATCAGAAAATCTGGCTTCCAATACTAGTAGACCTTTGGTTTCTGCTTTGTATATCTCTTAGAGTTGTTTAGTGGATTAGGATTGGCCAAATACTTGCACCTGAAATGTTATATCAAGCTTCATTGAAGCTGTAATGATTATAATGTATTTGGCCCAGGGAATCTGACTTCTCTTTGCCTGATTGAGATCACTGTCTTCTCCACTGATTTCTTTCTCCTCTGCTTTTACATGAGGAAAGGTAGTGAGAGGGTTACTCTTAAATTTTAAATTGCTCCAAATATTGATGGAACTTAGATTGAAGGGTTTTAGCTCCTTTATTTTATTTTTAAAAATTTATTTATTTTTAATACCCATTACTTTATGAATTGTGAATCACTGCCCCCCTTCTTAGGAAAGCTGAGAGCTCTTAGGGGTGATGGGGGGGCTAAAACAGACATTGTTAGCAGGTTCCCTCTGGGCTGAAAGGTCTTACACCTCACCCAGTGTTTCCCCACTGACTGTGACCCTCTACAGATAAGAATGTAAATTTTTTTTTTTTTATCCAAATTCACACATGGATCCCTTGCACCATTTCTCCATGCACCCACTGGTCCCTGTTAAGAAACCCTGATCCAAGATACGAAATTTAGTTCTGCACTTAGTTATAAATTCTGAACCAATTTCTTTAGTATTTTACTGATATTATCTCAATTTAACTTTACAACTCTTTACAACTACAACTCATAAGTTCTATTACTCATATTTTATACTTGAGAAAATTGAAGCAAACAGGTGTTAAGTAATTTGCCCAAAGTCTTAAAGTTAGTTAAGATTCTGGGGCTGGGTTTTAACTTGGATCTCTCTGTCTTGTGGCCCAGCTCTTTCCACTACATGAGTTGTTTTATTTTTCATGCTCCCACAGGAGTACATAAGATTATGTATTTTGACAGCATTTGTTTATTTCTCTTTGGGGATTTAGTATTCATCCTTCTGGCTTAAAATTGCTTTATTTGCTTGTGCTCTCAAACTTTCACTGGGAAATTTTATATCATAGTTCTTTCTTTTAAGACTTCTACCTCCCCTTATTCATCTTTTTTTTGGGGTCTTTTACTTTTGCAAGATTACAAGGCTGTCAGTGGGTAATGAGGAAACCAAACTATCACTCTTTGCAGATGATATGATGGTATACTTAGAGAACCCCAGAGATTCTATGAAAAAGCTATTAGAAATAATTCACAACTTTAGCAAAGTTGCAGGATGCAAAATAAATCTACATAAATCCTCAGCATTTTTATACATCACCAACAAAATCCAACAGCAAGAGATACAAAGAGAAATTCCATTAAAAGTAATTGTCAATAATATAAAATATCTGGGAATCTATCTACCAAAGGAAAGTCAGGAATTATATGAGCACAATTAGAGAACACTTGCCACAAAAATAAAGTCAGATTTAAATAATTGGAAAGACATTAAGTGCTCTTGGATAGGCCCTGCCAATATAATAAAGATGACAATACTCCCTAAACTAATCTATTTATTTAGTGCTATACCAATCAGACTCCCAAGAAACTTTTAATGACCTAGAAAAAATAACAACAAAATTCATATGAAAGAATAAAAGGTCGAGAATTTCAAGGGAATTAATGAAAAAAAAAATCAAATGAAGGTGGCCTAGCTGTATCTGATCTAAAACTATATTATAAAGCAATGGTCACCAAAACCATTTAGTATTGGCTAAGAAATAGACTAATTGATCAGAGGAATAGATTAGGTTCACAGGACAAAACAGTGAATAACTATAACAATCTAATGTTTGACAAACCCAAAGATCCCAATTTTTGGGATAAGAACTCATCTGACAAAAACTGCTGGGAAAATTAGAAATTAGTATGGCAGAAATTAGGTATGGACCCATATCATATAACAAGATAAGCTCAAAATGGGTCCATGATTTAAGCATAAAGGATATCATAAATAAATTAGAGGAACATAGGATAGTTTACCTCTTGTGGAGGAGGAAGGAATTTGTGACCAAAGAACTAGAGATCATTATTGATCACAAAATAGAAAATTTTGATTACATCAAATTAAAAAGCTTTTGTACAAACAAAACTAATGCAAACAAGATTAGAAGGAAAGTAACAAGTTGGGAAAATATTTTTACAGTTAAAGGTTCTGATAAAGGCCTCATTTCCAAAATATATAGAGAACTGACTCTAATTTATAAGAAATCAAACCATTCTCCAATTGATAAATGGCCAAAGGATATGAACAGACAATTTTCAGATGATGAAATTGAAAGTATTTCCACTCATATGAAAGAGTGTTCCAAATCTCTATTGATCAGAGAAATGCAAATTAAGACAACTCTGAGATACCACTACACACTTGTCAGATTGGCTAAGATGACAGGAAAAAATAATAATGAATGTTGGAGGGGCTGTGGGAAAACTGGGACACTGATATATTGTTGGTGGAATTGTGAAAGAATCCAACCATTCTGGAGAGCAATCTGGAATTATGCCCAAAAAGTTATCAAACTTTGATCCAGCAGTGCTACACTGGGCTTATATCCCAAGGAAGTACTAAAGAAGGGAAAGGGACCTGTATGTGCCAAAATGTTTGTGGCAGCCCTTTTTGTAGTGGCTAGAAACTGGAAAATGAATGGATGCCCATCAGTTGGAGAATGGTTAGGTAAATTATGCTATTGGGTAAATTATGTTCTGTAAGAAATGACCAGCAGAATGAATACAGAGAGGTTTGGAGAGACTTACATGAACTGATGCTGAATGAAATGAGCAGAACCCGGAGATCATTATACACTTCAACAACAATACTATATGAGGATGTATTCTGATGGTATGGATATCATCAACAAAGAGAAGATCTAATTCAGTTCCAATTGATCAATGATGGACAGAATCAGCTATACCCAGAGAAGGAACACTGGGAAATGAGTGTAAACTGTTTGCATTTTTGTTTTTCTTCCCAGGTTATTTTTACCTTTTGAATCCAATTCTTCTGATGCAACAGAAATTCGGTTCTTAACATATATATATATATTGTATCTAGGATATACTATAATATAATATATTTAACATGTATGGGACTGCCTGTCATCTAGGGGAGGGGGTGAAGGGAAGGAGGGGAAAATTTGGAACAGAAGTGAGTGCAAGGGAAAATGTAAAAAATTACCCATTCATATGTACTGTCAAAAAAAAAAGTTATAATTATAAAATTAATTAAAAAAAAATAAAGTAATAAAAAAAAATTGGAAGACAAAAAAAAAAAAAAGATTACAAGGGTGTCTCAGACTCTAGATATTGAGGAATTGGTTGTTGCCAGACTATTTCTTTACCCTGAGTACACCCTGGCAGGGCAGGGTTGACTCCTTTCCACATTACCTGTCTGTACTCTCCTTTCCTTTCCCAACTGGGACTGTATCTTATCTACTGATTTTTGTCAGATGGGGCAAAGGTGAAGAGGACGTTATACTAGGACTTATCTAGGACTGAGATCTAGCCAAAAGGCTTCATATTTTCAGCCCCTTCCTGCTATTCCCCAAGCTAGGCAGTCTGTCTAAAATAAGAATGAGAGAACAAAGAGTGTGTTAACAATCCCCGTGGTGGAGGGAAGGAGGGGGAAGTCTCTTAATGAGCTCCCAGTAGAAACCTGCATATTAGCCTGTGTCTCTACTGCAAGTTTGGATGTTGAAAGGGAAAAGGTATTGAGTTATTGCTTTGATTACATAAATTAAGATTTCTTAGTATTTAGTTTTAAACAAAAATCAGTAGTTTGTTTTCATTATTGTATCAATAAGCTTAGATAAAGTTTTTATTGAGCACTTAGTATGTTCCAGTTCCAGGCACTGTATATATAATCTGTTATTCTCTCTAATCATTTAAGCATTTATTAAACGTCTGCTTTGTATCAAGCAGTATACTAGAGAAAAAGACACAAATGTGCAGTTACTGCCTTCATGAAGTTACTATTCCATCAGAGAAGAAAACATGTACCTGTATATGTAAAATAAATATTATGGGTGTAATATATAATATTGTATATTATATAGTATATAGATATGTATATCTATCTATCTATCTATCTATCTATCTATCTATCTATCTATCTATTATGGGTATAATATATAAAATAATGTAATGGTATGAGGGAAGCTCTAAAAGATGGGATCCAGAAAGGGTTTGTATAAAGGATGATATCAGCTGTAAGTATGTAAAGAGGGAATACATTCCAAGCAAAGGGACATCCTATGAAAAGCCAGGGATTTGAGAGAAGGGTTCTGTATGAAGAAACTAAGGGCCAAGAGAGTATGTAAAGAAGAGCAATAATGTATAATAAAACTGGAAAGATATTTTGGGCCCATATTTTTTATTTATTTATTTTTTATTAAAGCTTTTTATTTTCAAAACATTTTCAACGTACTTTTAAAACATATTTTTCCCCTTCTACCCCCTCCCCAAATGGCAAATAATCCAATATATTATCAAACATGTGCATTTCTTCTATACATATTTCTGTAATTATCATGCTGCAAAAGAAAAAATCCGATCAAAATAGAAAAAATGATAAAGAAAAAATGCAAGCAAACAAAAATAAAAAGTGAAAATGCTATGTTGTAATCTCTGGGTGTAGATTGCTCTCTTCATTCAGTTCCATTGGAAGTGTGTTCTTGGTTTGTTTTTGCTTATTTAATTTAGAAAATATTTTTAAAAACACTGAATAGAGGAGTTTGTATTTGATCTAAGAGGTTACAGGATCATTGATTTAGATTTGAAGGAATTTCAGAGAATGCAGAGTCTTCATTTTCATCTTTCTTCATAAGAAAATTGAGAATG
This sequence comes from Sminthopsis crassicaudata, assembly GCF_048593235.1. Lineage (NCBI taxonomy): Eukaryota > Metazoa > Chordata > Mammalia > Dasyuromorphia > Dasyuridae > Sminthopsis > Sminthopsis crassicaudata. Next base: position 193,644,879 of record NC_133620.1, read on the forward strand.
TGATCCTGTTTTGCTCAGGATAATACAGCTAGACAGAATTTGAACTAACTCAAAGTTTAGTCTTTAAATCACAATGCTGTCTAGTCGAGTCATAAGGAGCCCCTCAAGTTTGAGTAGGGATTGGACTTTGGCAGTTGTGGAGGATCCAACTCAGGTCATAGTTCTTTTATGATTTAGTTGGATGATTCTTATGAATTGGCAAAATTCAAAAACAAACAAAAAAACCAATAAAGTTCCATAGCCAGCTTTCTGGCCATGAAGTGTCTTAACTTAGCTAGTTATACTCTACTAGTCAGCTATATTTAAACTATCTGATTAAAACCCACTAGATAACTGTGTTTTTCTGTCAGAGCAATCTTTAATTAGGATGGGGCAAATTGGACTAGCCCCAAGGGAGCCAACTTGACAGTGTTTGGTGTGTCTTTTCTCCTTGGCAACCACAGCCTTTTTACTTCACCTTGTGTTCCTTTGCCTGACATTTAACAGGTGCAACTATGCCACAGATACTGTGCCGCTGGTCAGAATCTTTATGCTCTGTTTCATCCTTATACCTTCACCATTCTTCTGCATCTTTTGCTCCTCTTCTTGTTTTATATGAAAGAAATGCCTGTATTTTCTGAAGTAGCTTTTAGGAAACAAGGGTAACCTCTGTGGCATGATTGTAGGAACAGAATAAGGCTTAGGTAGAGGATGGATGGATGTAAAATTCAAAAAATTGCATTTGGAAATTGTGTAAAGAAATTTTAGTGGCAAAGTTAAAAGACATACCTTAAATTTGGCTCTAAAGTGATCAGTCACTAAACATCTATTAAACAAATACAGTGTGCAAGGCCTTGTGCTAAGTTCTGGGGATATAAGTATAAAAAATGAACAATTCATACACAGCAAGAGCTTAACATTCTAATGGGATGGAAAAGAAATGTGTAAATTTGGAAATATATATAGCATAAATATAATGTGAATGAGATATATTAAAAGTAACTGAGTACAAGGTAGCAATAGAGGGATGAAGAAAAAGCTTCATTTAGATTTAGAAGATAGTGCTTATGCTGTATCTTTTTCTTTTCAAAATATATGCATATGAAAGAGTTAACAAACTGTGCATATCCTTTGATCCCGCAGTGTTTCTATTGGGCTTATATCCCAAAAACATTATAAAGGAGGGAAAGAGAACCATATTTGCAAAACTGTTTGTGGTAGCCCTTTTTGAAGTGGCAATAAACTGGAAACTGTGTGGATGCCCATCAGGTGAAGAATGGCTGAGTAAGTTATGGTATATAAATGTTACGGAATATCATTATTCTATAAGAAATGATCAGCAGGATGATTTCAGAGAGGTCTGGAGAGACTTACATGAACTGATGCTGAGTGAAATGAGCAAAACCAGGAGATCATTATATACTTCAAAAACAATACTATATGATGATCAATTCTGATGGACCTGGCCCTCTTCAGCAATGAGATAATTCAGACCAGTTCCAATGATTTTGTGATGAAGAGAGCTATCTACACCAGAGAGAGAACTGTGGAAACGGAGTGTGGATCACAACATAGCATTTTCACTCTTTTTGTTATTTGCTTGCATTTAAAAATTTTTCCAGTTTGATTTGATTTTTCCTGTGCAGCAAGATAATAGTATAAATATGTATGCATATATTGGATTTAACATATATTTCTATCATATTTAACATATATTGGACTACTTGCCAGGGAGTGGGAAGGGAGAGAAAAATTGGAACATAAGGTTTTGCAAGGGTAAATGTTGAAGCATTATCCATGCATATGTTTTGAAAACAAGCTCAAATAAAAAATATGCATGAACAGTTTTCAACATTTACCCTTGCAAGAACTTGTGTTCCAAATTTTTTTTTTTTTTTCAACCTGCCTTCCTCCTGCCCTCTTACCTAGAAGGCAAGGAATCCAATGTTAAACATGTGTGGTTCTTTTATGTGTATTTCCACAATTATGTTGTACAAGAAAAATCAGATCAACAATGCAAACAAACAATAGCAAAAAAAATACTATGTTGTGATCCACACTTAGTCCCTACAGTCTTCTCTCTGGGTCCAGATGGCTCTCTTTATCACAAGATCATTGGAAGTGGCCTGAATCACTTGAGTTGTATTGTAAAAGAAATTAGAAGCTGTATAAAATAGAGGTGAAAAGGGAGTATATATCAGTCTTGTGTTACACAGCAAGTACATAATTAGGGAGATAAGTGTCCTCTGTGAAGGATAGGGAAGGCTAATTTGACTAGCTTTTATAGATTGTGGGAAGGGCAATAATGTCCAATAAACCTGAAAAGATAGGATGGAGTCTGATTAAAATTTATTTATTTTTCAATTTATTTATTTATTTTATTATAGCTTTTTATTTACAAGATGAATGCATGGGTAATTTTTCAGCATTGACAGTTGCAAAGTCTTTTGTTTCAATTTTCCCTTTCCTTCCCCCCACCCCCTCCCTCAGATGGCAGGTAAACCAATACATGTTAAATATGTTAAAGTATATGTTAAATACAATATATGTTTACATGTCCATACAGTTATTTTGCTGCACAAAAAGAATCAGACTTTGAAATAGTGTACAATTAGTCTGTGAAGGAAATAAAAAATTCAGGTGGAAAAATAGAGGGATTGGGAATTCTATTCACATTCATTTCCTTGAGTTTTTTTTTTGCTGAGTGTAGCTGATTCAATTCATTACTGTTCTATTGGAGTGATTTATTTAATTTCATTGTTGAAGAGGCCCATGTCCATCAGAATTGATCATCATATAGTGTTGTTGTTTAAGTATATAATGATCTCCTGGTCCTGCTCATTTCACTCAAAATCAGTTCATCTAAGTTTCTCCAGGCCTTTCTGAAATAATCCTGTTGGTCATTTCTTACAGAATAATAATATTCCATAATATTCATATACCACAATTTATTCAGCCATTCTCCAATTGAGGGGCTGTTAGGTTCTTACTAAGTGCTAATGAGATATTAGGTTCTTACTAGGTACTTAACAATTCACCCTCAGATGCCTACTGGGTATGTGGTCTTGGCCAAGGCACTTAATCTTTAAGCCTCAATTTCCTCATTTTGTAATCTGGTTACAGTAATTGGGGGGAGTTTTACCCCTTTAAACTTCTGGGGAGGAGCTTGCATGCTTAGGAGGAGCAAGTTCATTGGTTGAAGTATTTTCCCCCAGAAGCCCCTGAGTTATTCCACGCCCATTCTCTGGGAGGATAAAAGAAGCAACATTGAGCAAGAGAGAGTCTCTATTCTACGTCAGAGTTGGTGGCTGAGAGATTGAGTTGAGACAGCAGATCTCCCAGAGAGCGATTGGCAGTCTCTGGAGACAACAGGACTTTACAAGGGATGTCCACTCAGTTTCCAGTTTCTAGCCACTACAAAAAGGGCTACCACAAACATTCTTGCACATGTGGGTCCCTTTCCCTTCTTTAAGATCTCTTTGGGATATAAGCCCAGTAATAACAATGCTGGATCAAAGGATATGTGCACAGTTTGATAACTCTTTGAGCATAGTTCCAAATCGCTCTCCAGAATGGCTGGATGTCTTCACAATTCTACCTACAATGTATCAGTGTCCCAGTTTTCCCACATCCTCTCCAACATTCTGCATTATCTTTCCCTGTCATTCTAGCCAATCTGACAGGTTATAGTGGTATCTCATAGTTGTCTTAATTTGCATTTCTCTGATTAATTAATATTGACTTGGAGCATATTTTCATATGGCCAGAAATAGTTTCAATTTCTTCATCTGAGAATTTTCTGTTCATATCCTTTGACCATTTATCAATTGGAAAATGGCTTGATTTTTTATAAATTAGAGTCAGTTCTCTACATATTTTGGAAATGAGGCCTTTCTGATTCAAATTTAAATAGAATTTATATTCAGTCGTGGAAGCAATATTTAGCTACTAGTGTTAATCGAGAAAGGGACTTTGATGGTCAGATTTGTGCTTAATGAAAATTATTTTTCTGAATGAAGGATGGGCTGAAGTGATGAGAAATTTGAGACTGGGAGACCAGTTAGGAGTCTTTTGGAGCATTGGGACCTTTGGTAAGATGGTATATGACAGTGGAGAGGAATCAGATAAAAGAAGTGGTAGACATTTTAAATTTGGCAACTTCAGTATGTGTGGTAGGGGAAATAACTGAGGTTTTGAACCTCGATGTCTAAAGGGATGATGTTTTGGCAGAAATAGTGAAGTTTTATAGAGGAGAGGGCTTTGGGGAAAAGATAATTCAGTTTTGGATATGGCAAGTCTTTGGAATATTTACTTTGAAATGTCCAGTGGTCAATTTGTGATGTGAGACTGGAATATAGGGGAGATATTGGGGCAGAGTATATACTTGGGAGTCACTTATTAAGAGAAAATAAGTAAAAGCCAATGAAACTAATGATCATCCTTAGAGAGAGTGGAAGGAGGGAAAAGGGCCTAGATAAAATCTTAATAAACAGAGGATACACAAGTGTCAGATGTAGCAAAGAATTTAAGGAGGAGAATATGAATCAAGAAAAGACTGTTAGATTTTGAAATTAATTGGTATTTGGGAACTTTGGAGAGAACAGAAACCAGATTATAAAAAATTGAAGAATAATTGAGTGGAGAATAAGTGGAGGCATTAGAGGTAGACAGCTTTTTGCTAGTACCTTTCCCTCTGAGATTTCTTGCAATTTACTGTGTATATATCTTGTATCTACATAGTTTATTATCTCCCTTATTAGAACAAGAGCTCCTTGATGGCAGGGATTATTTTTGCTATTCTTTTTATCCTGGCACTTAGTACAGTGCTTGAAAAATAATAACCCCTTATTTTTCTCAAGTGTTTGGCTGAGAGAGGAGAAATATATATGAGGGATTCTGAGCTTTACTGAAGTGTTGTTTTTTTGTTTTTTTTTTTTTTTAATATGGGGAAGACTTCCATGTATGCTTGAAGGCAATTAAATTTTTTTTTCATATATTTTTAGTAAAAAATTCTGAACTTAAAAGCACCAAGTAAAATGCACATTTTATAGAGTAGAAAAGAGGGATATATATTAAATTGCTGATTTGTATATAATTTTTCTTTTTTTAATAGCTAACAATATATAATAAATTCAACATGCAATTTTTAAAGCTGTCTTGTGTTTTCTTTTAGCTTTTAGTTTTAACTTAAAAAATTCCAATGAACCTCTTTTCTTTTTCATATTTTTTGTTCTGTATTATCCATTTCTCCCTCTTAAAACAAAGAAAAACAAAACCAATAGGGACAAGTTGAAGATTGGATAGAGTGGTTGTGCAGTCTGCTGGAAGGGATACAATCAAGTGTATGTGTTCTTTTATTTATTTTTTTTCTTTTATTTATTTTTTAAAATTAATTTTACAATTTTAATTTTTTGACAGTACATATGCATGAGTAATTTTTTTTTTTGTTTTACAACATTATCCCTTGTATTCATTTTTCTAAATTTTCCCCTCCCTCTACTCCCTTCCCTAGATGACAGGCAATCCCATACATATTAAATGTGTTACAGTATAATCTAGATACAATATATATGTTTATTGTGTTCTTTTAGAATGAAAAGGGAGAAACTGGGAGAAAGGAGAGAGTGGGATAAGATGTTATTGAGATGAAAATTTATGACTTTAATTTTCTCAGTAAAATAAGCCATGGTCCTTAAATGAGAGAAAGGTAGAATTGCTGAAGTGAAGTTAATTTTTATCTGCATTGAGGAACCTTGAGGTTGGATAACATGTATTTGTGATGTACTTGTCTATAAACCATAAGCTTCCCTGCTATTATAAAGTAATTCAGACAAAGGTTCTGTTGACTATAGACCATCCGAAGTGTTCCTTAACAATAGAGGGAGAAGGTAAGTCATTTCATTATTTATTAATAACTATTGGGATGTACTTTTAAAACTTTTCAGTGTGTGTAGTTGAGCAACGGAGAGGCAGCAGCATTCTTTTTCACTCTGTCAGCAAATAATTATCAACTATCCTTGAAGTTTAAAGCATTGTGCTGGATGATATAAATGCAGAGAAAAATAATATAGGTTAGAGGAAAACTACATGACAGTTCTAGAATTGTAGAACTATACAAGCTGGAAAAGGGACCTTTAGGAGCTTTATCAACTCTTCATTTTTTTTTGTTTAAGAAAAGTTTCCAAGAAGATAAAAACTTTAAAAATGTTTTTTTAAAAAAATATGCAAAGATAATTTTCAACACTCACCCTTGCAAAACCTTGTGTTACAAAATTTTCTCCCTCCCTCCTTCCCCCCCTCCTCTAGAGAGCAAGTAATCTAATATGGATTAAACATATGCAATTCTTATATACATATTTCCACATTTGTCATGCTACACAAGAAAAGTCAGATCAGAAAGGAAAAAAAAGCAAGCAAACAACAAAAAGGTGAGAATACTATGTTGTGATCTATATTAAGTCCTCTTAGTCCTCTTTCTGAATGTAAATGGCTCTATCACAAATCTATTGAAATTGGCCTGAATCGGGGCTGCTAGGTGGCGCAGTGGATAGAGCACCAGCCTTGAATTCAGGCAGGACTCAAGTTCAAATATGGTCTCAGACACTTAACAGACACTTAACAAAAAAAAGAAAGAAATTGGCCTAAATCACCTCATTGTTGAAAAGAGCCAAGTCTATCAGAGTTGATCATCACATAATCTTGTTGCTATGTACAGTATTCTCTTGGTTCTATTAGTTTCAGTTACATCAGGTCATGTAAGTGTTGTAGATCAGCAATATTCCATAACATTCATATACCATAACTTATTCAGCCATTCCTAATTGATGGGCATCTACTCAGTTTGTAGTTCTTTGCCACTAAGAAAAGGACCGCTAAACACATTTTTAGTGCACATGGGGATCATTTCAGATACAAACCCATTGGATAGCATAGTTTGGTAGTCCTTTGGGCATAGTTCCAAATTGCTCTCCAGAATGTTTGGATCAGTTCACAATTCCTCCGACAATATCCCAGTTTTCCTATATCTTCTCTAACATTTATCATTAAATTTTCCTGTCTACATTAAAAACTTTTTAAAATAAAACTTAAAAAATTACTTGAAGGAACTCACTATTGGAGGGAAAGAAGAAAGAAGAAAAGAGTTTCATTTCTTGTTTTGGAAGAATATTTAAAATTAATGCTTAGAGTTTTTACTCTCTAAATTAATCAAGATAGGGATTTGAGAGAAAATTTATTAGCAGTGGTTTCTAATGAAATGCTCTTCTGCTTGTGGAAATAAGAAGAAAGGCCAGATGGTGTGGTTAAAAGGGTATTCTGGAGTTAGAGAAGCTAGGTTCAAATCCTTCTCCTGACAATGACTACCTATGTGACTGGTAAATTGTTCCCTATCTGGAATCTGTTCCCTCAGATGTTTAAAAAAAAATTCAGGATGGGGTTAATTAGATAATGATTTCTGAGGTCCTAAATTTCCAAATTTCCAATCATCTCAAAAGATTATAACAAAATGATAAATACACTGTAGATGATTTCATTGTTTTTAACATCGACAGAACTGCTTGTTTTTTAAAGAAGATCTTTAAAAAAATTTTATGCCCAAAAAGTTTATGTAACAGATCAGTATTTTTTTTTTTAGAGTTCTTTTTTTAAAAAAATGTGAATGTGTGCTTTTAAAAAATAACTATAAGGCAAATCTTAGAGGCCTCCCTAAGTGTCATGATAACACAATTATCAATTTAAAAATCATATCCTTACTTGAATGATAAACTTTGGTTAGTGGGTGGAGGCTTTTATTTAAAAAAAAAAATAGGTTAACAATATATTTCTGTTACTTAGCTTTGCCAGATCTGGAGTAGTAATTATTTTTAAGCTCACTTTTGATGCTTTCAGCCATCTGTCTCTGTGTTTTCCACATACCCTGAACCTATCTAGAAACCAGAAGATTATTTTACAAGTATAAAAGAACCAAGGATATTTTTTCTTTATCACAGATAGCATAATAAAATCTTAATACAGTTCCTGCCAGCAAGTATCATCTATTTGTTCTTTTTCCTACCGTTAAGAAAAAAAATTAACTAGCAGTCAGTAATAGCCAAAATGGTTTGATTTTTTTTTTTTTTTTTTTTCCCCTAGTTGAGAAAATTTCACATGAAGCCTCTTAGTCAGAAAATCTTATTAATTTTTTGGTTTTAGTTTCTTTTAATGAATAGTTTCACTTTTGTTTCTTTTATTTGTGACTTTTAATGGAAATACTTTTAAATAAAAGTAAGGTCACAAATTGTAGTGTATTTAATAATTCACAATTGTTGGGTGGAATAAATTCATAAGAATAATGCCATATTGTGCCTTTTAAAAATGTATTCATATGTGTTGTACTATAAATGTGTGTTTTTGAAGGCAAGAGACCATCTTGTTTTTGCCTATCATCAGTATCTAGCACAATATCTTAGAAACAGCTCAGAGTGCTGTGAAAAGAGGGGTTAGCTTAGAAACAGGAAAACCTAAGTAAAAATTTGACCTCAGACCCTAGCTGTATGACCCTAAGCAAGTCCCTTCATTTATTTGTGTCAGTTTCCTCTTTTGTTAAACAGGGATGATAACAGTACTTACATGAAATATTATTCTGAAAATCAAATGAGATAATTAATATTAGCAAAGCGTGTAGCATAGTACTTGACATATTGTAGGCACAGTATAAATATTTATTCCCTTCTCTTTGTCCCATTTTCTGCCTGGTTTGTACACAGTAGGCACTTAATTCATATTTATTAAATAAAATTCACAAAACTTAATTAGCTTTTTAATTATTCATGCTATTTCAGAGTAACATTCATACAGATAATTTGAGTAGTTCTTTTGTGGGAATTGGTGACACTTGAAATGAAAGTACTACTGTAAACATTTAAGGGAAGTAAAGCTTCAAGTAAAGTTTACCCATTTTGTTTGCATTTCAGTTTGAAACTTTTCCCAGCTTTACTCAAATCTCGGAATAATGTAAAATATCAACCTAGAATTGAGGTGTATTTTTTTTCCCTCATGATTTAATGCTTGCACAGACTTTTTTATACCTTAAGAACATTGTGATTATTTATAAAGCTTAGGTGTTTTGTCAGTTATCTCAGTTATGCAAATTGACTTGAGAGTTAATAGTTTTTTATCTAAGCTATTTCATCCTTTACCATTTATAGTGCTTTATTAGTGCTGTGTTTGGTATAGGGCCAGTCTGTATTGGAATCCTAACATTTTTAGTTTTGAGAAAGCATAACATCTTTACCTTGTATTGACACTGAATTTGGAATGGGAAAACCTTCATTCAAATCTTTTCGCCTTTTTACTACTTTTTTGACCACGAGCGAATCATTTAAGTTCTAAGTTACAGTTTCTTTGTAAAATGAAAAGATTAAACTGATGATGTCTAGTGTTTAATTTTAAATTTATGATTTTGTGCCTTTCCTTTCTTCTCCTGACTCAAAGGGCAGAACTATCTGGAGATATTTTGTATTTTGAAGGGAAAATAAGATAAGCTTTTGGAGATCAAGCTGACATAATTTAATATCTTTATACTCTGAATCCATTTTTTTAAAAGAATTATGATTATCAGATGGATAGCAACCCTAAAAGGACATAAAAAATCATTAGTTAACCTTCTAATTTCATAGAGGAATCAATAAGTATAAGAAGAGAGTTAGCCTTAGACTCAAAAAGACTAGTATTCAACTTGTGTATCTCTGACAGATATTGGCTATGCCTCTGAGCAAGTCCTTGTAAACTCTTGACTCAACTATCTCTAAGCAAGTTACAGAGCTGAGGCAGATATGCTTTGATAGATGGGATTTCCTCACTAGTAAATTCCCTTTATCAATAAATCACAGGTTTTATATATATATATATATATATAAAAACAAGGAACTTAGCCAGAGAGATTGTGAGTTGATCAAGGCCTTAACTTAGATTTCAGAACTGGGATTAGAACCATGGCTCTTAATTCTAGGTTCACTGTGCTTTCCATTATACTGTGCTGCTTCCTCCTATGCTTTTTGACTCTTGAGCAGAATCTGAGAGAGATAATACAGGTCTACTAGTTCATGTAATTTTCACTTCCTATTGTCATTCACTGATGTAGTCAAATGGCATAAACTTTGATGATTAGACTATATAATAAAGTTCTAATAGGTAAATAAATGATAATTGGTTTGAAATGCAAATGGAGAATAGTGTGATGATTTTAATCGTAGTATAGAAGAAATTTTATTTAAATACTCAGTATTCTAATAGATCTGTAATCTTTGTGTTTCAGAAGTTCCCTCCTGAACTGAAAAGTTCTCTACAAGGGAATCCACTCAATATTGCTAGAAACTTTTCTTGAGATTTCTTCTATCATTGTTTAGTAGGATACACTGTGACCATTACTTGTCATCTACTGTTCTCACCATGTAATTTTTGACATCTTTACTCCTGTTGTTCTTCATTGTTTCTAATTGGTTACGTAGAAGCCTGAACATGTCTAAAACATGGTTTTTCAATGCCCTTTATGTGATGTTTATCCTTAATATTTGGAAGAAGTGTTGTTCCAAGTTTCATGGCAATACAGAAAGACCAGTAAAATGTGTGTATTGACAAGATGGGTTTTTGCAGTTATAAGAAGCTTTGGGGGTCAGTAATTTTCTGAAAATAGTAATCTATTTATGGATCCACACTTAACACCATATACCAAGATAAGATCAAAATGGGTCCATGATTTAGGCATAAAGAATGAGATCATAAATAGATTAGAGGAACAAAGGATAGTCTACCTCTCAGACCTGTGGAGGAGGAAGGAATTTATGACCAGAGGAGAACTAGAGATCATTATTGATCACAAAATAGAAGATTTTGATTACATCAAACTAAAAAGTTTCTGTACAAACAATACTAATGCAAACAAGATTAGAAGGGAAGTAACAAGTTGGGAAAATATTTTTACAGTTAAAGGTTCTGATAAAGGCCTCATTTCCAAAATATATAGAGAACTGACCCTAATTTATAAGAAATCAAATCATTCTCCAATTGATAAATGGTCAAAGGATATGAATAGACAATTCTCAGATGATGAAATTGAAATTATATCCACTCATATGAAAGAGTGTTCCAAATCACTATTGATCAGAGAAATGCAAATTAAGACAACTCTGAGATAACACTACACACCTGTCAGATTGGCTAAGATGACAGGAACAAGTAATAATGAATGTTGGAGGGGTGTGGGAAAACTGGGACACTAATACATTGTTGGTAGAGTTGTGAAAGAATCCAACCATTCTGGAGAGCAATTTGGAACTATGCCCAAAAAGTTATCAAACTGTGCATACCCTTTGATCCAGCATTGCTGCTATTGGGCTTATATCCCAAAGAAATACTGAGGAGGGGAATGGGACCTGTATGTGCCAAAATGTTTGTGGCAGCTCTTTTCGTAGTGGCTAGAAACTGGAAGTTGAATGGATGTCCATCAATTGGAGAATGGTTGGGTAAATTATGGCATATGAAGGTTATGGAATATTATTGCTCTGTAAGAAATGACCAGCAGGAGGAATACAGAGAGGCTTGGAGAGACTTACATCAACTGATGCTGAGTGAAATGAATAGAACCAGAAGATCGCTGTACACTTCAATGCTGTATGAAGATGTATTCTGATGGAAGTGGATATCTTCAACATAAAGAAGATCCAACTCACTTCCAGTTGATCAATGATGGACAGAAACAACTACACCCAGAGAAGGAACACTGGGAAGTGAATGTAAATTGTTAGCACTACTGTCTATCTACCCAGGTTACTTACACCTTCAGAATCTAATACTTAATGTGCAACAAGAAAATGGGATTTACACACACATATATTGTATCTAGGTTATATTGTAACACATGTAAAATGTATGGAATTGCCTGTCATCTAGGGGAGGGAGGGAATAATTTGGAAAAATGAATACAAGGGATAGTGTTATAAAAAAATTACTTATGCATATATACTTTCAAAATTTATAAAAAAAATAGTCATCTACTCTCTTCCTTTTTTCTACTTCTGAGTCCAGCTTATTTTCATCCATATTATTTATTTCTGATATGCAGCTCTAGAGGGTGTCTATTCAGATATATTTTGAATTCTGAGCAAAAGACATTATTCATTTATTTTGTCTGTTATGTTTATTTGAAAAAGCCAAACTCCTTTGAGGGATTGATTCTAGGGGTTCTGAAATATCTTGCAGCTTGATATAGTTGGCCCATTCCACCTGGGAAAGTTTTTACATGCTTGGGGCAAACACCCCCGAAATTCACTGTAGTGTTTGAGGACCCTACAGCTTGGTTTAGTCTGTCTGCTGAAACAATTTGCCCGTGTGTGGCTGCTATGCATGCTTCAGCTTCTTGCAGCCACAGGTGAGTTAGGTGGCTCAACTGGCACCTGAGATGGAAAGCAGCCCTCACAACAGAGGTAATAGTGTTCCCTGAACACACCCTCTATCCCAGCTGAATTGGTCTTAGGAAAGTTTTGAAGATCACCAGGCAGGATAAGAAACCTGATATTGAGCTCTTCTTTCGAACTAAACTGCTAAGCATTCTAACTACTGCACAGAGCACAACTCTCTTGGGTTGGTCACATTGTTCAAATGCCAAATGGATGCTTTTCAAAAAGATTGTTTTATGGAAAACTATCACAGGGCAAGTACTCACAAGGTAGTCAGAAAAAGTGATAGGAGGACACTCTCAAGGTCTCTCTTAAGAACTTTAAAATTGATGGTATGACATAGAAGACACTGGCACAGGACCACCCTGCATGGTGTGCTCTTACCAGAGAAGGTGCTGTGAATTAGCTCAGAAATAATTAGAGATATGCAAAAGGAGCTTTCTGAGTTCCTTTTGGTCTGATCAACCATAGTCGGTCACACTATAATTCGACTCTTAACATAGTAGTGTCATTTTGGTCCTCTTCAAAAACTGACAATGTTCAACCAAAGTGTTATCTGTAAACTGGAGCATCTGGAAGATCTCACTGTCTACAAAGAATCCTTTTTTTTTTTTAACTTGGACTCCTTTCTGTCACAGAGCAAATACTTTTGTCAAGCATATATCTCCCTGTTTTATGAAATGCCTGATGTTTTCTAGCAGAGGGTCATTGAATAGGAGAGGGTTTTTTCTGTTGTAACATATTCCAAAGAATCTTTAATACTTTTGATATATGGATGGAAGAAACATTTGTTTTTGTTTTGTTCTACCAAGTCATATGCTTTTTTGTAATCAAACAATGAGATCTTGTTTTTTCTTTGTTGTAGTTGTAGTTTGACTTTCTTTCTTGAAGAGGACCACAACATCAGAATGGGGATGCCATGACATGCAAGTGAATTGGATTTGAGTGAGGGAGGGCTATGCAAGGTCACCTGCCTCACTTTCCCCTCCAGAATCTGAGACCTGTTGAAGATCTTAAGCTTAGAAAGACCAAGTTCTTCCATTGTATTCTTTATCTTTCAATTAATTATGAAGTAGTATTTTACTTGAATTACTGATGCTATTCTATTTCAGCTTCTGCAGTAGATTGTCCAATTCTCTTCTGTCACTTTGCATCTTACCTGCTGCCTGCAGGTATCTCCCCTCTCTTTTAAAAACCCTTCACTTGATGTTATCATCTCTACCTGTATAGTTCCATACTGCTTCTCTCAATTAAACTTGAGAAAGTTACCTGTATTAGCTGTCTCTACTTTTTCTTTCATTCTGAAATCTGGCTTTTGAACATAAATTCTGGACAGAAATTATTCTTTTCAAAGTTATCAGTTGCTATTTCTAATGGCCTTTCTCAATCTGTCAGTTAGCCTCTTGCTTGATTTCTTTTCTCGGGTTTTAGTTCTCCTGCCTACTTCTCATTTTTTTTTCTTTCTTCAACCAGATCATGCCTAATGGTTGTGGGTATATCCCCTAAGTTTTCTCCTAGGCCTTCTTCTTTCATACTATTTCATGTGGTGATCTCATCAGCTTCCATGGGTTCATTGATCAACTTTATTCATATAATTCCCAGATTTATAAAGCCAGCCTTAATCTCTCTCCTAAACTGCAAGCTCACATTACCAATTGCTTTTTGTCTGTCTTCTGCTGGATATCCCATAGGCATTTCAAGCTAAACTTTTCTAAAACAAAACTCATTATCTTTCTCCCTCAATTATTTTCTAAACTTTTCTATTACCTTTGGCCTTCTACTTCTACTCCATCTCCTTTCATCTTTTTAGTCACCCAAATTCTCAGCCTTACTGTTATTATTCTTATTTATACTCATTTTACATATTTAGTCTGTTACCAGACTTTTAAAAAAATCTTTACAGAATCTCTCTTCTTACTCTATTATTGTCTCATCTCCATCTCTGCTATTTACTATTATCATTGGTATTTTCTCTATATTGTAATAGACTTTTAATTGATTTTCCTCCTTTAAGTCTCTTCCCCACTTTAGTCTTTCATTCAGATTATCATATCCCTAATCTTTCAACTGAGTAAATTCTTATATTTTTCTGTTATCTCTTTGATCAAATTAAAATTTTCTTTTTGGCTTTTTAAAGTTCCTCATAACCTATTCCTTTTCTACCTTTCCAATCCTCTTTATGTCCCTCCTTCACTCTGACCTAGTGACCCTGGCTTCCTTGCTGTTACTTCAGTATGGTGCTTTATGTCCCAATCCTATGCCTTTTCATGGTTTGTTCCTCATGACTGAAATGCTATTTCTTTTCACCTCTGTCTCCTAGCTTTTTCTAAGATTTAGCTCAAAGTTTCCTACCTCTTCCCTATATTACTTTCTATGTTTTATTTATTTCTCCTATTAGAGGGTGAGCTACTTGAGGGCAGTGACTGTTTTACTGCCTTTCTTTGTATCCTTATTGTTTGCTTATTAGCATGATGCTTGGCACATAGTGAGCATTTAATGTTTTTTAATTGACAAACTGATGATGCTGTTTATAATCATCCATCATTATTTTAAAGATTTTTGCAGGTATTTGTATTGTAATGTGGTATTGGCTTTGGCAGCAGTCATTATTTAGTTCAATGTTTGTGATCAAGGTATTTTCTAAGTTCTTTTGTTCACTTTATGTAGGTTTAACTTCATAATTGAATGATTATAGATGATGTTGATGTCATTTCTATTGTCCATTTCCCATTTTTGTTTTTAGCTTGGTCAGGGTTAAATTTTCTAAACTACATATATTTTTTCTCTCTCTTTTTTAAAAATTAATTTTATAATTATAACATTTTTTGACAGTACATATACATAGGTAATTGTACTCCCTTCTGTTCCGAATTTTCCCCTCCTTCCCTTCACCCCCTCCCCTAGATGGCAGGGGTACATACATACTAAATTAACATATATCCTAGGTACAACATATATGTGCAGAATCGAATTTTGTTGTTGTTGTTGTTGTTGTTGTTGTTGTTGTTGTTGCAAAGGAAGAATTGGATTCGGAAGGTAAAAATAACCTGGGGAGAAAAACAAAAAATGCTAACAGTTTACACTCATTTCCCAGTGTTCCTTCTCTGGGTATAGCTGATTCTGTCCATCATTGATCAGTTGGAATTAGATTAGCTTTTCTCTATGTTGAAGATATCCACTTCATCAGAATACATACTCATATAGTATTGTTGTTGAAGAGTATAATGATCTCTTGGTTCTGCTCATTTCACTCAGCATCAGTTGATGTAAGTCTCTCCAAGCCTCTCTATATTCATCTTGCTGGTCATTTCTTACAGAACACTATATTTTTTCTCTTTACTATTTACTATTTAAAAAATTATTACAAATTCTTATCTTAGCTCTGATGAGTAATCGTCTGGCTGTGCACATATAGATGAGTCATTGATAGTTCTCCTTCCACATCCATAAAAAGACTTTTCCTGTCAGGGTACAATAAAATCATTATTGTGATGTTGTTTGGAGCTTGTCATATCTTGGAACCGTCTGATTTTCTTTCTTTCTTTTCTTTCCTTCTTCCACCTCTCTCTCTCTTTTCCTTCTTCCCTCCCTCCTTCCCTCCCCCCCTCCCTCCCTCCCTCTCTCTCTTTCTTTTT
Organism: Sminthopsis crassicaudata; assembly: GCF_048593235.1. Taxonomy (NCBI): domain Eukaryota; kingdom Metazoa; phylum Chordata; class Mammalia; order Dasyuromorphia; family Dasyuridae; genus Sminthopsis; species Sminthopsis crassicaudata. The sequence goes on from NC_133620.1 coordinate 193,660,927, forward strand.
CTCTCTCCCTTTCCTTTCCTTTTCCCTCTCTCTTCCTTCCTCTTTTCATCCTTCCCTTCTTTCCTACTTTTCTTCCTTTCTTATTTGACTTTTAAAATCTTTGATGCACTCTCCCAAGAAGGCTTTTTTGGTCTCGAGACTAATTCATATCCCCCATTGAGCTTAACATGTAGGGATTTTTTGTGTTGCTGTTTTGGTCTTCCCTGATAGAAGAGTAGTTTTCTATCATTAAAGTTCTTTTTTGGTTTCTTGCTCATTTAATTTCTTTTTGTCTTTCTTTCCCCAGTCTCCCTCCTCCCTTTATGATATTTAAACCTCTGCTCCTTGGGCAAAAGAAGCACTGTGCCAAAGCTTCTTGTGTAGTTTTGAGTTTTGGCTTTCAGCACAAATGCTCCTTGTGTTTGGTGACTTGTTAGAGTGCTGCAGGTAACCACACCTAGTCCTGCCCGTTGTTGCCTGGTTTCCCTGGCTTGGCAACATTCTATCTGTGCTGCGACTGGAGGTTGCCTCACTTGTGTACTGTGCTACTGTTTTACTAAGACAGGACTTGGTTGCTGATCCTCTGTAATTAAGAACTCTTGTTTGGCTTTCCTAGACACTATCTGAACTGGGCTGTATACCCCTTTCTTGAACTGGAAATTGTTTCATTCTTCATAGGTTCTGTACTTCCAGACTTTTGTTCAAGGGAAACTGGGAGAACTCAAGCAACTTCCTGGCTTGTCTCTACCTACTTGGAGTTAAAAACTGTCCCAATACCCCTCCCCCCCTTAATAATAGAGATGGACTTTTGGAGGGATCACTGATTTCAGTCTCCTGGTATGAGATAAGAATAGATTTTTGCCTTCCCATCAGAGATAAGAATCTCTCAAGAATCCTTGGAAAGGAGATTTTGCAATCTCCTTCCCTCCTTTCTTTCTTCCCTAGTTCTCTTCTTTCCTTTCCTTTCTCTGTCCATATTGGGTATCATACCTTTACTTAAAGATATTTATTCTGTTGAATTGATAAAGGCTCTCCCTGCAACAAGGCAGAGAGCTAATTGAGAGGGAAGCTAAATTTGGGTTAGAGAGGAAAGGTGCTCTTAAAGTGATAAGGTTAGAAAAAATTTGTGTGGTAAAAAAGTATCATGGAGAAACGGTGACAAAAAAGGATCATAAGGAAAGAAGAGTATACACTATGCTGTGATTTAAAGTTTGAAGTTGAGGGTGGAAATGAGTATATATTTTAACTAGTGCCATTGACAGGAGGAGAATTGATCAGCTTTTTGAAGTAGAGAAGCCCTCATTGGTGAGGAAGGACCAATAAGGCTAATGAGATATGGATATGATTTTATATTTACATGGAAATGTAAAAGTCAGATTTTTTTCTTGCCTCATATCTTAGAAAACTTTGAAAAAGCTGAAATTAACCTTGTTTCTTTTTTCCCTATCGTCTTCAATTCTCAAAAAACATAATAAAAAAGGTAGGAATAATCATATGCCAAATTAGCTTTTCTTTTCTCTCGCACACACCACATACACCCCCCCCCCCCCCCATTCTATTTGTCATATTTGAGGCTTTTTAGAGGGGGCATAGGAGAGAACACTTGGGATAATTATGGGAATATAAAAAAAGCGGAAAGTAACATTCCCATTTAGAAATGAACATTTTGAGTTGTGGAATATGAAGTTGTTTTTTTTTCCCCTTTTAGCAAACTATCTCAGCTCAGTGGTGCCATCTTCAGGTTTTAAAGATGCCAACATTTCTCCTTGTATAAGATAGTTTTTGGTTAGAGAGAAGACTATAGTTATTTGTTCTGCCCCTTCTTGTCCCCATGACAACTTAATATTTAAGGGGAATTTCTCAGGAAATGTAAGTATATTATTGTATAGAATATTCAGGGTCCCACAGGACAGGAGCAAATAAAAAAAGATTTTATAGGTCACAATTTACAAAGGCTCTTAGTATTTTCATTTTTCTTTTGGAGGAAGTCATCCATTTCACTTAAGTTATCAAATTTATTGGCATAAAATTGGGCAAAGTAACTCATTATTTCTCTAATTTCCTTGGTGGAAAGATCCCCCTTTTCATTTGTAAGATTAACAATTTGATTTTCCTCTTTCCTTTTTCTGATCAGATTTACCAAAAGTTCTATTTTATTGGCTTTTTCATAAAACCAACTCTTGGTTTTATTTAATAATTCAATAGTTTTTTTACTTTCAATATTATTGATTTCTCCTTTTAATTTTAGTATTTCAAGTTTGATTTTTGGTTGGGGGTTTTTAATTTGGACTTTCTAGCTTTTTAAGTTGCAGGCCCAATTCATTAATCTTTTTTTTTCTTCTCTATTTTGTTCAAATAAGCCTCTAAAGATAATAAAATTTCCCCTTATTACCGCTTTAGTGCATCCCACAGATTTTGGTATGATGTCTCATCATTGTGTCATTATCTTGGGTGAAATTATTGTTTCTGTAATTTGCTGTTTCACCCAGTCATTCCATAAGGTGATATTATTCAGTTTCTAATTACTTTTTGGTCTATTTACCCCTAACTTCTTATTGAATGTAGTTTTTATTGCATTGTGACCTGAGAAGAAGGCATTTATTATTTCTGCCTTCCTGCATTTAATTTTGAGATCTTTATGTCCTAATATATGGTCAATTTTTATATAGGTTCCATGAACTGCTGAGAAGAAAGTATATTCCTTTCTATCACCATTCAGTTTTCTCCAAAGGTCTATCATACCTAGTTTTTCTAATGTTCTATTTACCTTTTTAATTTCTTTCTTATTTGTTTTGTGCTTTGATTTGTCTGAATCTGAGAGTGCAAGTTTGATATCTTCCACTATTATAATTTTGCTGTATTTCTTCTTGCAACTCTCTTAACTTTTCCTTTAGAAAGTTAGATGCTATACCACTTGGTGCATATATGTTTAGTATTGATATGGCTTCACTGTTTATGCTACCTTTTAGCAGGATATAGTTTCTTTCCTTATCTCTTTTAATTAGATCAATTTCTGCTTTTGCTTGATCTGAGATAAGGATGGCTATCCTTGCTTTTTTGGTTTTACCTGAAGGATAATAGATTCTGCTCCAACCTTTTACCTTTACTCCGTATGTATCTTCCTGCTTTGTGTTTCTTGTAAACAATATATTGTAGGGTTCTGACTTTTGATCCAGTCTGTTATCCATTTCTGTTTGATGGGAGAGTTCATCCCATTCACATTTACAGTTAAAATGACTAATTCTGTATTTCCTGCCATCATATTATCCCCACATTATGCTTTTTTCCCCCTTGACCCCCTTGTACCCCTTCCCCAATATTTAATTTATAAACCCCACTTGTGATGCGCAGCCCTCCCTTTTTAGTATCCCTCCCCCCTTCTTTTAAGTCCCTTCCCTTTTCTTGTACCCTTCCCTTATTCCCCTTTTCCTTTTCCTCTCCCTCCTTTTAATGAGATGAGAGAGAATTCTTTGAAAAACAAATATGTCAATTATTTACTCTTTGAGTCTACTCTGATGAGAGTAAGATTCACACAATGTTTCTCCTCCTCTCTAAATTCCCTCAGATATGGTAGATTTTCTATGCCTATTCCTGGGATGTAGTTTCCCTCTTTTTATCACTCCTTTCCCTTTTTCTGATATTACCTCCTTCCCTTTACTACTACCCTTTTTTTTATATTATATCAGTAAAATCAAATTATCCATGTGGACTTTCTGTATATCAACAACAGGGATATAGTTCTCAAGAGTTCTTTTTACCTTTTTTTTGCTGCTCTTCAGTCTTGTGGATGTAGATCAAATTTTTTCTTTAAGTCTGGTTTTTTTCTTAGAAACAAATGGAATTCCTCTGTTTCATTAAATGACCATCTTCTTCCATGGAAGAAAATGCTAAACTTAGCTGGGTAATTTATTCTTGGTTGCAATCCTTGATCTTTTGACTTTTGGAATATCAGGTTCCAGGCCCTTTGATCTTTTAATATGGAGGCAGCCAGATCTCTTGAGTGACCCTTATTGTGGCACCTTGATATTATTTTTTTCTAGCTGCTTGCAATATTTTTTCCTTAGTTTGGTAGTTCAGCAGCTTTTCCACAATGTTCCGTGGAGTTCTTTTTTTAGGGTCTTTTTCGGAAGGTGTTCGATGAATTCTTTCAACGCCTATTTTCCCTTCTGTTTCTATTATCTGTGGACAGTTCTCTTTGATGATTTCCTGTAAAATAGAATCTAGGCTCCTTTTTTGATCATAGTTTTCGGGAAGTCCAATGATCCTCAGATTATCTCTCCTAGATCTATTTTCCAGGTCTATAGATTTTCCCAGTAAGTATTTTATGTTATTCTCCAGCTTTTCATTTTTTGTTGTTGTTGTTTTTTGTTTGACTGATTCTTGGGTTCTCAATGAATCATTCATTTCTATTTGTTCCGTCCTGATTTTTAAGGAGTTATTTTCTTCATTCACATTTTTTAGTTCTTTTTGTATATGTCCAATTGAATTTTTTAAGTGAATTATTTTGCTCTATTGAATTTTTTCCATTTCCCTAATTTTTTTTTAGTGAGTTATTTTCTTTTTCCAATTCAGAAATCCTACTTTCTTGAGACTTTTTTTTTATCTTTTCCAATTTAGAAATCCTACTTTCCTGTGATTTTTTTTTTTAACCTTTTCTAATTCACAAATTTTGTTTCCCTGCACCTCCTGTGAATTCTCTATTTTTTCCAACTCAGATTCCAGAACATTGTTATTCTCTATCATAGCTTCTCTTTCCTTTCCCCATTTTTCTTCAAACTCTCTTAACTTTTTAATAGTCTCTTCTAGGAGATAGTTATGTGATGGGAGGCAGGTATTGTTCCCCTTTAGGTTGTTTGTTATCTGCTGACTCTGCTGTTAACTTCCTCGGGGTTGGATACCCGCTCTTTCTCTGTGTAGAAGGTATCAATTGTTTTCTGCAGCTACTTACTCATTGTCAAAAATCTGTTGGGGTCTGCCCTTGGGGTAAGAAGTTTATTTATTTATTTGCCAGCTTCCTCCCTGACCAGATGGATGAATCGGGTCCTGTGCCTGAGCTAAGAGAGAGCTCTGGTAGAGAGTTCCCCTCCCCTCTCCCCGGAAATGCCTCAGAGGTGGTTAGCACTGCTGCAGCTTCTTGAAGTGCCCAGTGAAGGACCCTGCTGTGTGGCCTAGGGATTGCCCTGAGGTTTAAGGCTGAATAGTGAAAGTGTCACAAAGCCCAGCCAATGCGTCCAGTGGGGCGTGGATATCAGCAGCTGACATGAAAAGCCCCTGCGCTCAAACCGGAAGTGTCTGCCTGGAAACCGAGATCCCTATTTCAAAGGTTCTGCTTCTCTGGGAATTCTTCGGCTGCTAGAATTCCATTGCCTCAGGCTGTGTCCCTGCTGTTCAGGCTCTTACTTACCCCAAGGAGAAGCCCCAGGTAGCAGAAGGCTGCTGCACAGCAGTGCTGAGCTCTATTAGTCACTTCAGGATTGGGGTGGATTAAGGATCTGGCTTTATATTTTAAAGTAGCTTGATTTCTCTTCTGAACTGCTGTTTTATAAGCAGAGAAGAGCTATCAGTCTGTGCCAGATTCCTCTATCTCAGTGGCTTCTCTGATCCCAGAGTTCTCCCCAGCCTGATTGGCACAGTGTGTTCGCACCTAACCTTGTCTGTGCTGGCCTTTTTTTTTTTTTTTTTTTTCTCTCCCCTCAGAACTGACTTTTTCTGTTGAAATTCCAGGTTCTCTTCAGCTGTTAAGTTGTGCTTCTAATCCTTGTGGTTTTTATCAGTCCAGTGTTATTTTTGAGGCTGATTTAACTAATTGGTAATGAGGGAGGAAGGGAGCTTACAAATTCCCATGTATCTTCTCTGCCATCTTGGCTCCGCCCCTCATTTTTCTCTCTAACAGATATAGTGTATCTTTGTGCTCTGTGACATGGCCCTTTTTCCTGCATAAATTTTTTTTTTGTTCTGTGTCTTGCTGATCAGTTCTAATTTTATGGTTGTAGAATTGACCAGCTTGAACTACCCTTTCTGAAACAAATCTCCAGCTTTTCTTTATGACAGTTGGGTATCGGAGCCTATGCAAAGACTTCATTCCATCTGCCCCTCCACTAAGTCATCTGTTCTTCTGCTACTCTGGCCATGTCCTCGGAAAAAGTTTAATAAACATGCATTTACTCTCTTATGGCAAGGAAGATAAAACATAGCCTGTATTGCAGTAGTTTATATTTTAGAGGAAAAGATACACAAATAACTATGATATAAAGGAGAGTAGAGTAAGCACAAAGAAGTTGAGGGTTGAATATTCCCAGAAACTTGAAGTATGGCAAATGTAGCATTTGAGCTTTAATTGGGCTTTGATGAATGGAGGATTTAAAGGCACGAGAAATCGTGGGAGCAAAAGTTTGGAGAGAGAAAAGTTTAAGTTGAGAATGTGCGATGAATGGGAAGTAGTTCTATTTTGCTGGGATACAAGAGTAAACATGATAGAGTGTAGCGTAAAATTATATGGGTATACTTGTGGGATATTGCAGTTTTGGTTCTAGACCAACACAATAAAGTGAGTCACATGAGGTTTCCCAGTGCACATAAAAATTATGTTTATACCATATTGCAGTTTATTAAGTGTGCCGTTATGTCTTTAAAAAAATTTCTACCTTAATTAAAAAATATTTTGTTGCTAAAGAATGCTAACCACCATCTGAACCTTAAGTGAATTGTAATCTTTTTGCTGGTGGAGTGTCCTGTCTTGATGTTGATGGCCACTATTGGTTGAAGATTGGGATGGCTGACAATTTCTTAAAAGAAGACAATAATGAAGTTTATTGCACCTGCTGACTCTTCCTCACATACCTTGTTATTGCTTTATCAACTATGTTTATTTAATTTTCTTTAGTATTGTTATGTCTCAGGAAATAGGGATGTACAAGGAGACGGAGAAAGATGAGGGAATGGCTAGTTTCTAGAGCAGTCAAAACACATACATTCATTGATTGTTAGCTGTTTTATATCGATGCAGTTTGTATTGCCCCAAAATAATTATATTGCAATATCAGAGTTGTAGATAATTATAATGAAAAATTTGAAATATTGGGGAAATTACCAAAATATGACACAGACATAATGTGAGCACATGCTGTTGGAAAATGGGCACTGATAGACTTGCTTGATTCAGGGTTGCTTTAAATCTTCAAATTGTAAAAAATTGAACATCTGTGAAGCTCAATAAAATGAAATTTAGAAAATGAGATGTGCCTGTACAAGGGTAGATTGTAGTATGGATTATGGATTATGGAGATTATGGAGAATAGTATTGAAGTCAGGTAGAAAGATTGGTGAGGTGTGAAGTAAGGACAACCTAGGTTTGAATCTCCTCATCATGAAATTAGGCAAGTCAGTTTAACCTCTCTTGATATCCCGATCTTCAAAACTGGAATAATAATTGTACTTACCTCACAAGATTATTACAAAGATCAGAAGAGGTAGTTTATGTAAAGTGCTATGTAAATCTTCAAGTACTAAATATTAGATATATTCCCGGATCAAGAGTTTATACTTTTCATTCTATAGGAAGTAGGGAGCTACTGAAGGTGTTTTTGTTTGTTTGTTTGTTTTTGTTTTTGTAGAGAACTGAGGAACAGAATGATATTTAAGAATTGTGCTAATAAGCACATGGAGGATAGAAAAATGAGCCAGTAGATTGGAGAGACTCATTATCTTAGGTTTTGACTTATCCTGGAAGAAACTTAAGAGACCACAGCACCAGAATAAGAATATTGTCAGTAAGATCACTCATGCATTAGATGGGATCAGTAGTCTCTAGGTTTGTTTTCTCATGTATCTTATTGTACCCATTTTTTTTTAAAGAATGGACCCCTAATTTATGTATATTATGTAATTTACTATTGTATTATTACATTATATGTGCATTAAATTTCATTGACAAAATATTTTTAGTAAGCAAGTTGCAATTGAATATGCTTCTGTGTTTTTAAAAGTATAGTTTGACATATATCCTTTTTGATACCAAAAATGTAAATTTATGATATCTTGATAATAGTGATGGCTTTGTGTTAATTATTCTTTCTTTTGAAGGCACAGTGTACCTGTATGATAAAATTTCTCAGTCCTACATACTTAAATTGATAGTGGATGTTAATATTTATATATATATATATATATATATATATATATATATTTCAAATGTTAATGTTAGTCTATATTTCAAATAACCTATAATTTTTAGATTTTTTGGCCAACTTTTCTTCAGCTGTAATTTATTTCTGTCTTTTTCCATTTCTTGTTGTTTGATTGTATTTATGATGTTGGTATTTTAAAACTGTTGGTATTTTAAAAAAATGTTTATTTATTTTTGAGGCAATTAGGATTGCACAGCTAAGAAGTGTTAATTACTTAATTTGTGTCTGAGGCCAGATTTGAACTCAGATCCCCTGACTTCAGGGCTGGTGCTCCACCTAGCTGTCCCCAATTTTTCCTTTTAAAGTTAATTTGTACAATATAATTATTTAAATTCCTTAATTGGGTACATGCTAATAGCAGTAAACCATCACATACTGAAGATGAATGAGTAAAGGTAACATTTGTCAATCTGTCTTTTCAATTAAATACTCTTTTTCCTGGTCTGACATGGATCAAGTGAGAGCTCTAATGCCTATCCAAATGTTAAATATTGATAAGGCTTAAATTTTTTTTGATGACAAATATAAATATATTAATTTTCTTCTTGTACCTTAGTAGATTGTTGTAGTAGATTGATTCAGATCAATGGTCCCTGTGCAAGAAGAGATGAAGGATTGAATGAGATTGTTTGGATAGTGGTATTGTGGAAACGGAATTGTGGAAATGGAACTTGGCAAATATTTAATTGTGTGGGGTGGGAGAAAGAGAATAATAATAAATGACTTTTGAAGATGACTTGGGAAAGATCCTTGTGAGATACTTCTGAGAAATTGCCTTTTCTTTCTTTGGGATGTAAAGTTAACTCTTACCATTGTGGTTTTAAATCTATCTTGGAAGGTTGTGTGCTGTAGACCATCTTAAAGCTATTCCTTTTTTTTGCCATCTGAAGCTGAAAGAGGCAATGGAAGCCCAGTAGAATTTGGATACCTTTTTATGTTTAGCTAGGGATCACTGATAGTGCTTTGTAGTGTTTTATAAAGGAATTTGTATTTAAATGCTTTAAATTGTTGTCTTAAACTCCCCCCCCCCCCCAGGCTCGGGTTAAGTGACTTGCCCAGGGTCACACAGCTAGGAAGTGTTAAGTGTCTGAGACTAGATTTGAACTCGGGTCCTCCTGAATACAAGGCTGGTGCTCTATCTACTGTGCCACCTAGCTGCCCCTGCTGTCTTAAACTTAACATACCACTTCAGTTTTGGGTATGTTGAGTTTGATTATCTTTCCCCTAAACCTTCCCTCTTCCTAACTTCTTCATTATCATGAAGGGTGCCACCAGAAAGTCCTCCCAATCATTCTGGCTCACAATATTGCCCTCAGCTTACTTACTCACCCCATATCCATTCAGTGGTCAAGTTCTATAATTTCTCTTTGTATATCTTGCATATGCAACTTTCTCTCCTCTGACAGTACTCCAACCTTGGTATAGGCCCTCATTATCTCTCATCTAGACTATCACAATATCCTGGTCTCTCTACTTCAGGTCTTTTCCCATTCAAATCTGTTCTTCATTGAACTGTCAAGTTGATTCCTTCCTCTCATCTACAAATTCAATCAAGTCTAGTCAAGTCCCTATTATCTCCAGGATCAAATATAAAATCTTGTTTGATTTTTAAAAATCCTTCATTACCTTTCTTATTTTTTTCTTGTTTTCTTATACATTATTCTCTTCCATGTAATTTTTGACCCATTGACACTGGCCTTCTTGCTATTCCTCGCACAAGATACTCTCAGTTCTATGTATTTATATTGCTTTCCCTTGACTCCTTTCTTCCCCACTTTTTATGCCTGGAACCCTTTCCATCTTAATCTCTACTCCCTACTCCTTATTACTTTCACGTTTCAGGTGAAGGTGTTCCCCCTTTTCTTTCTAAATGTGATAGGGCTTTCCCTCAGATTATCTCTAATTTATGATATAAATTTAATATGTTTTATATGCAGTATGTATATATGTATGTAAATATATGTGCGTATGTATATAAGTATGCATATATGTGATCGATAGTTGTTCAGTCATTACAGTTGTTTGTGATTCTTCATGAACCCATTTGCAGATTTTTTTGGGGAGGGTTGGTTTTTGTTTTTTTGTAAAGATACTGGAGTAGTTTGTCATTCTCTTCTGTAACTTCTCTAACTTTTATAGGTGAGGAAGCTAAGGTAAACAGGGTGAAGTGACATGCCTAGGATCACACAGCTAGTAAGAGATTGTGAACAGATTTGAAGAGTCTTCTTGACTTTGTACCCTACGTTCATTCTTTTTTTTTTTTTTTTTTTTGTAAAAGAATATTTATTTATTTTAATAGAGCTTTCATTTTTCAAAATTTATGCATGGATAATTTGACAACATTGACCCTTGTGTTTCAGATTTTCTCCTCCTTCTCCCTTCTCCCCTAAATGGCAAGCAATCCAATATATGTTAAACATTTTAAAATATATGTTAAATCCAGTATATATATAAAAACATATTTATACAATTCTCTTGCTGTACAAGAGAAATCAGTACATTCATTCTTTTAAATTTTTTTTCAATAGTATTTTATCTTTCCAAATATGTTTAAAGATAGTTTTCAACATTCATTTTGTAAAAGTTGGTATTCCAAGTTTTTCTCTCTCCCTTACCCCACCCCCTCACTCCCCAGCACAGTAAGCAATCTGATAAAGGCAATATATATACAATCTTTTTATACATATTTCCATATTTCTTATATTGTGCAAAAAAAAAAATCAGACCAACAGAAAAAAATTCACTAGAAAGAAAAAAAGCAAACAACAACAAAAAAAGTGAAAATACTATATTTTATTCAGGCTCAATAATATTCTTTCTCTGGATCCTGTATTCATCCTATTGTATTATTTATTTAGCATGTGTGCTTGTGCATATACGTGTATAAGCATGCTGTCTCCCCTAATAGACTATTCGTTGAGAGCAGAGATTGTTTTTTGTCTTTGTTTTTCCAGGGTTACAGGTCTGGACCATAATAAATGCTTAATAATTGATTTAACTACACTAATGTTTCCCTTGGCTGCCATGTTCTCTACTTGGCAAGGACATAAAATGTTTGTAGTCTGAGGTGATAAGACAGCTACTTTAACATTAAATTTTTGATATTAAACTAATGAAGTTAATTATGATAATCAAGGCTAATATCTTTATTTTTTCTATTTCCTGTCTATCAGTATGATACCTTGGTGGAATAATTCTTAATGAAGGTATGAGACATTGATTTTAATGTTCTATCTGGTTAAATTGCCTGTACCCATAGATTCTTATATATAATTCTAATGTCAGAAACTATTATTTCACATGAGTTAAGATTTTGATAATTTCATTTTTGTGATGTCTTAATATTTTCCATTTTCTGTCTCGCCTAAGAAAGTATTGATATGGGGCATCTAGGTGGCGCAGTGGATAGAGCACCAGCTTTGAATTCAGGCAGGACTCAAGTTCAAATCTGGTCTCAGACACTTAACACTTCCTAGCTGTGTGACCCTGGGCAAGTCACTTAACCCCAGCCTCAGAAAGAAAAAAAAAAAAAAAGTATTGATAAACATGAAATTTCTGATTAGTCTTCAAATCTTTGACCTTTTTACTATCTTAAGGCTCAAGGGAGCTTATAAAATAGAATTTTTTTGTATCTCTTCATTCTCTACAATAAATTTTGATGTATACGTTGAGGCTAATTTTCCTCCTTTATGTTCATTATGAATACTGCAAAATATGACCCAAATGTCTCATGAAATGTTTTAATTATGATAAAATCACCTAACACTTTTGGTAGCCTTTCCAAGGACTTGTAAGCTATATATATTTTCATTTTGCTTCAGGTTTCTTTCTTTCTTTCTTTTTTTTTTTTTGAATGCCTCTCATAATGAAATCTGCCATGTTGATGTATCTTGATTCTTTTAGTAGAATCTCAATTTTTGAGTTTCGGACAATAATCCTACATATATGGGATCAACAGTTGTTAGTTTGAAGACTTTCTATAAACATTCTATCATTCTTGGGACGCCTGACCCTTTTTTACCTTATGCCGAGGGCTGCATAGCACTAACAGCATTTTTTTGTTTCATGGATTGTTTTGGCCAAAGAATTCATTAGCTAGTAGGCAACTTACTGATGATATACCCCTCTAGGCATAGCGTTTTTTTCTCTTATCAAGTCTCTACTTGGAACACTTTGATCAACCCTGCCTGCAGTTTACACTATATGGTCATTGCTTCTGAGAACTCTGGGTTACCCTGATGACTTAATGAATGGGACTTTGTGGAGGTTGAAATTAATTTTTGTCATATTAAGTATTTTAAGGTAATGGCATCTAAGCACCCTTGGTTATTTGACACTAAATTTTGTAGATCTCTCCTCCTATTTTAAAAAATTTATATTTATTCATCTGATTTCTTCTCAGCTAATTTTAAAAAATTACATTTCCATGTATCTTTGAAATGTAAATATTTCACTAGATGGAATCCCCATTTTATGAAAATTTGTTTGCCTTGTTGGAATCTTTTATAATTGTTATATCATTCTACCTATATTTCCTTTTCCTTTAAATGAATTCTTTATTCAATCTCCCCTCACCTCTACTCCCCCATTTCTTTTTTTTTTTTTTAATTAAAAATTTTTTTTAAATGATGGCTTATTTTCAAAACATAAGCAAAAATACTTTTTAATATTTAACCTTACAACTTTTCCCCCCTCTTTTTCCTTCCCCCACCAGCAGCAAGTAATCCAATATATTTTAGACATGTGCAGCTTTTCTATACATATTTCTACAATTATCATGCTGCACAAGAAAAATAAGATCAAAAAGGGAAAAAATGAAAACAAAACACAAGCAAACAACAAAAAAGGTGAAAATCCTATATTGTGATTCACATTCAGCCCCCACAGCCCTCTTTATGAATGCAGATGGCTCTCTCCATCACTGGTCTATTGGAACTGGCCTGGATCACCTATTGTTGAAAAGAGCCATGCCCATCAGAGTTGATCATTACATAATCTAATTGCTGTTACACTTAGCATCAGTTCATGTAAGTCTCTCCAGACCTTTTTGAAATCATCCTTTTGGTTGTTTCTTATAGTAGTAATATTTTATAATTCATATACCATAACTTATTCAGTCACTCTCCAACTGATGGGCATCCACTCAGTTTTCAGTTCCTTGCTACTACAAAAAGAGTTGCTTCAATTTTGAACATGTGAGTTCTTTTCCCTCTTTTATGATCTCTTTGGGATACAGGCCCAGTAGAGACAGTGCTGGATCAAAAGGTATGCATAATTTGATAGCCCTTTGGGCATAGTTCCAAATTATTTTCCATAATTGATGAGTCAGCGCACAACTTCACCAACAATGAATACTTCTTTATATACTGTTTTTGTAGTGTCCCAGTTTTCCCACATCCCCTCCAACATTCATCATTATCTTTCCCTCTCATTTTAGCCTCTCTAAGAGGTGTGTAGTAGTACCTCAGAGTTGTCTTAATTTGCATTTCTTTGATCAATAGTGATTTAGAACATTTTTTTCATATGAATAGAAAAGTTTTAATTTCTTCATCTGAAAATTGTCTTGAAAGAGACCATTGCAAAAGGAGAGATTGAAGCCACATGAAAGATGGGGAGGATAAGATTGTTTAAACACTATGATCTTTTAAATATTTACTGGGAAGATGTTTTCCTACCTTTCTAGCTTTTTACGGATCTTAAAAAAGTCTTAGATAAAGGCAAATATAGCACTAGGGACCTTTAAATTCCACTTAGGGAATAAGTTTTTGAAGTTTTGTTTAAAATTTTCTCTAATTATTAATTATCATAACCTATTTACTTAAAATATCTACATTTATATTTTATGATTATAATTTTTTTTTATCCCTGGAGCCAAATCTAAATTTTTTATATTTTAAAATTCAGTTCATTAACTGTATAATATCTAATGCAGCTTTGATTTATATATTGATAAAATCTAACTGAATTTTTCTTTTTGGGAAGATGTGTAAACTTATAATAGGCATTTGGCATTTTATGTTTTGGGAAGTAGAACAAATCTACATAAATTTCTCTGCCTTTTGCCTCTGCTGTGTTCATAGATTCCAGAAGGGCTTCCTGTATGGACCTCAAGCCTTGGAGGTAGCAGAATATTCAGCAGAAGGTAAAGAGGAGTGTTGCCTTCTGGTGTCATTGTGTGTGTGTGCTGGGTTGGGTGACATGACATAATGCTGCTTTTCAGGAAGGATGGCAAAAATAACAATTTAAATAGTGACCTAACATGATACCTAAATCCTTATAAGATAAAATTTAAGTCTTTGGACTTGAATGTCTTGACTTCTGCCCTTAATGAATAGCATCTCTTTATCTTGTTTGATTAAAATAATTAGGAAAAAAGAGAGGTTTATTGTGATATGTGTTATTTAACATATTTTCCTTGTAGTAATTCTTCATATTTAATTGAGAGATTATGGCTAATTTGACAGAAAATATTTTTACTATAAGAAAACTCTCCTTGAAATTTTATTATATGAAGGAGAGGAACAGAGTAACAAAAACTCAGAAAAGAGAGTTTTTAGCAGCATCAAATTCACTAGCCAAAAAGTTTGTTTTTTATTATAATATGCTTCCTTTGAGCATTCAATATTTTTCTCTCAGGTTTCTTTCTTTCTTTCTTTCTTTCTTTCTTTCTTTCTTTCTTTCTTTCTTTTCTTTTCTTTTCTTTTCTTTTCTTTTCTTTTCTTTTCTTTTCTTTTCTTTTCTTTTCTTTTCTTTTCTTTTCTTTTCTTTCTTTCTTTCTTTCTTTCTTTCTTTCTTTCTTTCTTTCTTTCTTTCTTTCTTTCTTTCTTTCTTTCTTTCCTTTTTCTTTCTTTCTTTCCTTTTTCTTTCTTTCTTTCCTTTTTCTTTCTTTCTTTCTTTCTTTTTCTCTCTCTCTCCCTGGAAGGAGAAAACACTTATAAATTCATTTTTGTATAAGTCTTAATTTTTCCTTTACATATTAGTAAATATGACTGATAGTTTTTGAATTCTTAATTCTGGTTAATACTTTTTGTATTTTGGAGAAAGAGTTTGACTCTGAAATGCCAAATAAAGAAAATAATTTTTGTGAATTCTTGATTATAAAACTTTGGGAAATTCGTGAATAGCATATTTTTTGGGTGGTTTTTGTTTTTAGTGTTTATTAAAACATGTAAAACAAAATTTTACATTTGTTTTTAAATTCCAGATTCTCTCCCTTTTTTCCTACATTGAGAAATCACTTGTAAAGTTATGTAAAACATTTCCATAAAAGTCACGTTATAGAAGGAAACATAGAAACTCTCCTCCCAAAAAACTTCAAAGGAAAAAAAAGTATGCTTCAGTCTTTTCAATCTTTTTTCAGTTCTTTCTCTGGGTATGGATAGTAATTTCCTCAAATGGATAGTAATTTCCTCAAAGTAATCTTTTGTAATTGTATTACTGAGAATAGCAGTCATTCACAGTTGATCATTCCACAACTTTGCTATTACTGTATACCCACTTTCACTTTGCTTGAGTTCATGGAGAACTTTCAAGGTTTTCTCTGATGGCATCCTTCTCCTCATTTCTTATAGAACAATAATATTACATCATAATCACATATCAGAATTTGTTTAGCCATTTCCCAATTGATGGGCATCTCCTCATTTTCTAATTCTTTGTCTTAAGAAAAGAACTGCTATAAGTATTTTTGTACATGTAGCTTCTTTTTAAAAAAATCTTTTGGGATTCATGCTTAGAAGTGGTATTGTTAGGTCAGAAGATATGCATGATTTTATGATCCTTTGGACTTAGTTTATGTCTTTTGGTCATTTATCAACTGGGGAATGACTATTTTTAATAGATTTGACTCAGTTCTCTAAATACTTGAGAAATGAGGCTTAATCAGAAAAACTTGCTTCAATATTCTTTACATAATTACTATTGCTAACTGTATTCCTCTCACTTTTATTCTATTTTCTCTTTCTTTTCATTTTGATCATCCTCCAGTGTTTTACTTCTGACTTCTCCCTTTCCTAATATGCTTTTTCTTCTTTTACCTCCTTCCTTATTATATCTCCTTCCCATCTTTTCTGCAGGGTAAGATAGATTTCTATATTATGTATGTTATTTCCTCTTTGAACCAGAGCTGATGAAAGTAAGGCTCATTCCCTCTCCTTTCTCTCTCTCTCTTATCCTCTACTATAAAAGCTTTTTATTGTCCTTTTATGGCAAATAATTTATGCTATTTCCCTTGTCTCTTTCCTTTTCTCCCACTGCATTTCTCTCTCATACTTTAATTTTATTCTTATTATTTTTTAGATATTATCCTTTCATATTCATCTCATACCTCTGCCCTCTCTCTATATTCCTACTAACTGCCATGATAATGAGAAAGTTCTTATGAGTTACAAATATCATCTTCCCATGTAGGAATGTAAATAAATAAACCTTATTAAGTCCATTATAATTTCCCCTTGCTAATAACTTCCTTATATTTTTCTGTCTGGGTAGCACACTTTTTAAGAAAGATATTACACTTTCCATAAACTGTTACTGGATAGGTTAAACATTTTTGGTAAAATTCTTCAAGGAGATATTAATATGAAATAATTCTTATAGTTCTTTAATCATCTGTTCAAATGATAATTTATCTTTATCCTACTTTGTTGATAGCCAGTGATAAAAATTATTTTAAGTATTTTCTATTGTTCATCTACTCAATTTTCCAAAATTAAAAATATACTATTATGGATTTCTTAAAAGGTAATACTAAACATTTAATAAAATTATCCATATGTGATTGAAGAACTACTAGGTGTTGGGTCTACAATTAATAATACATGTGAGCAACTTAAATAGATGAATACTTGCAATATAAAATATAAATATATAAATATAAATTTAAAAATAGCAAAAATAGTCATAAAAAGCAGCAAAAAATAAAGTGATTGGATGGTGATTCGAGAGAGAAGACCCTAGAAGTTGAGGGGAAATCAAGAAAAGTTTCCTCTAGAAGATGGTGCTTGAGCTGCACTTTAAAGGAAAGGAGTATATTTTTGGTACATAAGCAGCCAAAACAAAGGCATAATGTCATCATGGTAAGAAATGGCAAATCATTTTAGATGGATTTTAAAGTATTCCAGGGCAGTTTATATATCAAATGAGGCTGGAAAAGATAGATTATATACAAGTTATGAAGGACCTTAAACGTTTAACAGGAATTTATGTTTGATCTTAGAGGTAAAAGGAAGTAAGGAAAATCAATTTAGCAGAAAATCATCAATAGGATGAACTGGGAATGATAAGATATTTTAGGTAGGAAGATGAATCCAGGAGCATTTTACAATGGAAATGAGAGGCAATGAGAACTTGAAATCTCTGGCAGTAGTTGTGTTAGTGAAAAGGAGTTGGATGCAAAATGCTTTGGTAGAAATGGGTAAATTTTGGTAGTTGGGATACATATGCTGAGAAGGAAAAATGAGAAGTCTAGGTTGGACTGTATGGTTATGAACCTGAGAGACTGGAAAGGTGATATTGCCATGGGAAGACATATCAACATTTGATAGAGAAGAGGGTTTGGGGGCGGAGGGAAGATGAGTTTAGTTTGGGACATGTGGAATTTCAGGTGTCATCTATTTTGAAATGCAGTTTTGCAGTTGGTGGTGTGGGACTAAAATACAAGGGAGAAAATGTAGTTTAATATGTGTGTATGTAGATGTATCTGTCTGTAAATGATCTGCATAGAGATGATAATGTCCAAGAATCTGACATTTACAAAAGCAGGACAATAGAAGAGGAAAAAAAAGAAAGGGCCCAAGACAGAATAGTATGTTAAGGAACATCTATAGGTAGGGAGCATGACGCATATGAAGAGCCAGCAAAGGAGATCAGTAAGGGAAAGAGAATCGTTATTTATTAAACATTACTGTGTATTGGTCACTGTGCTAAGTGCTTTGCATATATTTCAATTGATGAGAATGAGGTGACTAAGGAGAGTAGTAGAGTAATAACCGCCCTCCCCAAAAAAGAAGTGGTCACTAGCATCAAATTCAGTAGTCAAGAACGATGAAGACTGAGGAAAGACCATTGTGCTTAGCAATTCAGAGATCATTGGAAGCTTTGGAGAGAACAGAGTCATTTGAATGATGAGCTCAGAAGCCAGATTACAAAGGGAGCAGAATGAATGACAGGAGAGAAGATGGAAGTACTGAGTTTAGCTATTTTCTAAGGATTTTGTTTGAGAAAGGGAGGCTAAAGGCATAATATGATAGCTTGATGGAATGGTAGGATCTTATAAAGGCTTTTTAAGGATGGGAGGGCATGTTATTCTTCATCATGAAAGAGGGGAAGAGAAGGTTCTAGTCACCAAGCGCTTATTAAGAGCCTACTCTGTACCAGGCATTATGCTAAGCAGTAGAGGTAAAAAGGCAAAAAACCAGTCCCTGTTCTCAAGGTTCTCACATTTTAATGGGAGAGACAACACATGTGTAGCTATGTACAAACAAGATACATGAAATATAAATTGGAAATGGATTCAGAAGGAAAGTATTAAAGTTAAGGAAGACAGCGAAAGACTTCTTGTGGAAGGTGGGCCTTTAGCTGAGACTTGAAGAAATACAGGGAAATCAGGAGTTGGGTCTGAGAAAGGAAAGAATTTCAGGCATTGGAAGACAACAACTGGAATCAGGAATTGGAATGTTTTATGTGAGATACAATAAGGAGATTAGTTTCACTAAAAGAAGAATACATGGAGGGGAGTAAATTGTAAGAAAACTAGAAAAGTAGGAAGAGATCAGGGTATAAAGGACTTATAAAAGCTAAACAGGATTTTGTATTTGATTTTGTAGTTATAGAGAACCGTTGGAGTTGATTGTGAGGCATATAATTACCTAATTAGACTTATGCTTTTTAGGAACATGAATTTGAAATCTATACTGTTTAGGAACATCAGTTTTATAGCTGAGTGTAAGTTAGACTAGAGTGGGGTAAAATTTGTGACATGAAGATGAACTAGCAGAATATTTGGAATAGTCAAGGTATCAGGTGATGAGAGTTTGTGCCAGCGTGTTAACGTATTAGATTAGAGGGGCAGAATACAAGAGATAATTTGAAAATAGGAATATCAGGACTTGGTATTTGATTAGATATAGATCTGAGAGACAGTCAGGAGGTGGAGACATCCAACTGTAAGCCTGAGCGATTGGGAGGTTGGGGAACCCTTGATAATACAAGGTAAATTAGGAAGAGAGGAGAGGGTTTTTATTTTGTTTTGTTTTTCTATGACTTGCCTGGGTGACACAGTGTTAAGTGTCGGATTTGAACTCAGGTTCTTCTGACTTCAGGACTGGCACTCTATCCACTGTGCCATCTAGCTTGCCCCAGTTTGAGATGGCTAAAAGGAATTAGAGATATATTACTGAAAGTCCGAGGAACAATATTTGCATATAGATGAAGGTTGAATTCATGAGAGTTGATTGGATGAAATCACCAAGTAGAATTAAAAGTCTGCCCAGAAGGGCTTCCTAGCCTCTCAGTGCAACCCAATTGCACTCCAGACAAGTGGCCACTTACAACTTCAGTCATTTTCTTGCACATAAATTCCTCATCTTTTTTCCAACTACTATTCTCTTTCCAATAACTACCTGATGCCCTGGGACAAATCTACCCCAGGCTGAACCTATGGTCAGTCAATTTTCTCAATGATTAATATAATCCCACCCTGTAAATCCCTTCCCATCACAGGAAGTCTGAACTTTACTGCCATTTGGCTGCTATTATCCAATCTCCCTGTCTACATCCCTTACTGACCATTCCCTTATTCTTATCTCCCTAAAGTCCCACCAACATCCCATTCGAAAACTCCCCAAGCCTTTCACTGTGCTCTCTGGAATCCCTGTTCCAAAGTTAACAAACCAACTTTCATCTTAAACCTCTTCCTTTTCCAATTGTTCCCACCTTTTTTCAATTACTGACACATGACTCCCTCCTGATAACATAGCTTCCCTGGCTATCCTTTCTGGCATGGTTGCACTTTCCTTCACACATACCTGTATTATGTATTATACCTGTTAACTTCGATGGAAGAGTTTAAATATTCCTTTGTCCCCATCGCCATGTGCAGACTGTCACCACCACTTAGTAACTTCCCCTTATTTTGAGGTTCATTAAATTTATATTCATCACTTAAACAAGTTTCTAGTGGCTATTGCCTACTGATTTCTAGGACATTCTCTTTCCTCCCTCAATGAGTTCAGCTCCTACCTCAATGTCTCCCCCCTTTCCTTCTCAATTTCTGCCCTCATGCTAGATTCAAGAAATCTATAGATAATTTCCTTAAACTCTCTTAACCTCCCAGTAACTTAACTTGCTTATTTTCTATGACCTACTATTTCCATCCCACCAGAACTACCCCAAGGTCATATCCTTGATCTTGTTTTCACACACAAATGAAACACTGATGTTTATGAACTTTTAAAATTCCATGATCCATTGTTGTTCTACTTCTCCCTCTGCCTTACAGCCCCCAAGTCTCTTCTTTGTCTTCACCATGATTTCCAGTCCTTCCACTCCACAGTTCTATCCCATGTCCTTGTTTTTACAATGAAAACACTCTCCTCCTTTCCCAATTTTGGCTCCTCAGTGAGCCAGTTTAACTCTATTTTATTCTTCTTTCAAGTTTCTTGTCCCTTATCCTGTCAAAGATCTTACACTGTTAAGTCTCAGTTTTGGATTATTTTTACTATCTCCTGCCTTCATTCCAAGTCACATACTGATAAAGAACATCAGGAACCAATGCTGAATAGCACCATTCAAATTCATGTTACAGAGCCTTAACTGGACTCTCACTGCATGTCTTGCATATACACCTCACTACATATCCCACTCACCACACTATCTTTTCTAAAGCTTTTCATCCCTGTTCAAACCTTCCATGGTTCCCTTGCTCTACATCCTTTGTAGAAAAGGAAACATGAGAATAATAAGTCTTCACCAAATTAAAAACAAAACAAAACAAAACCAAATCCTTTACTTGATTTGTTCATCCCTACTAGCTACTGTTTCATATATATCTTCCTTTTTATGGATGAAGGCTATACAATACGCACTTCTCTCACTATCTTTTTGATATCTACAAGATGGCTTCTGACCTCATCATTCAATGGAAATTTGCTCTCTCCAACTTTCCTAATGATCTCTTTCTTCATTGCTTCTTAACCTCTCTTGCAGTTTTTACTCTGGGGACCACTCCCTTAAGACAATCGGACTTCACTTTTAAGTGCCTGAAGAGCTTCTATCCATATCTAATGGGCGGAACTGGGAGGAACTCATCTAATCTGGAATATTAACTGGGTTTTTTGGAGGTAGAGTAAAGGCAGGACAGAAAAGGCAGAGAGGAAAAAAAAATAAACATAGTATGTGTTACATGTAGTCCCCATAGTTCTCTGTCTAGATCTTGCTGGTATTTTCAATATAAAATTTATTGGGATTGCCTTGGATCACTGAACCACTGAACAGAAAGAACCAAGTCTTTGAATTGTAGGTGACAATTTTGTTGTTACTGTTTGTCCAGCGCAGCCTAGCCCAGCCCAGTCGGACTCCTCCATTCTTGACTCAAATCACTTATTGAAAGTAACTTCTCTCTTTATATACTTCCCCCCCACAATGCCATTCAAGCTTCTTTGGTGGGAAGAGGGGGCGGGATGTGAAGGTGGAAGCTATGGTACTGTACTCTCAACAGAGCAGGGCTTTGGTTACAGCCAGGTCATGAGGCTGCCAGGAGTCCTGTGTCCTTTTGCCAACTGACACTTGGTCTCCCACCGCTGTTGCACTACTGCTCCTGCTCCTGCTCCTGATGTTTATCCTCCTGCTGAGCTCTATGCACCTTCCAGTCCTACTGTTTTGGGATCCAGGAGACTATATGTAGCAGCCATATTATCCTGCAGAAACCACCCTTTGATCTGCCCTCTAACATACACAATTGTAAGCATATAGGCTCCAACCTGATAATTATTGGGGGCTGGATAGTATTCCTAGGTCACCTCATATCCCTATGATTCAAGTGAGACTACCACCAAATGCATTATGCTGAGCAAACATCAAGTGCTGAAGCATTTTTTTTTTCTTGTTGAAATCTGTCATACTGAAATTTTGAAGGAAGAGGTTGCTGAGGCACCACTATTATTGGATGCTTGAATATAGGGCCCAGGTACCCTTGTGGGAATATTCTGGCATTTGAGGGTTTTTTCCTTCCTGAGTACCATCTCTGAAGAAGTATGAGATCATTGTGCCAAGGCTTATACTGGAGGCAATAAAAATCTGAGATTTATAATTTGAAACTTTTTCTAGGAATTAGAAAAAATATACCTTGGTTCACTCACTGTCCTTATTCCCTTCATTCCTGTGTAAGAAAGAGTTTCAAACTCTTTTCTGCTTTTACTGGAAAAAGTAGATCTAAATAAAAAATTTGTTAGTTGGACTTACTTAGATGTAGTTAGGATGTACTTACCTGAATTATTATACAATTTATATTATTGTTGAAGTTTTCCTTTGTGTTAGTTGTACCTTAAGGTATTGATGTAAATTAAAAGGTATAACCATGGTTTTTTTTTTTTTTCTTTTTCTTTCTGGTATAATTGAAAGATTATGGCTTATAATGTAGCTGTGATCTTGAAGAAATACTGTCACAGCAATTAACATTAGCTTTTGGGAACTAACAATTCCAAATTTCAATGAAAAGGAATTTGCCATAGCAGGATCTTTACTTGTGAATTCTTTGTCTTTCATTTCACAAAGTGATAGTTTGCTGTTCTTTAGGACATAATGTCTTTAAACTTTTATATTGATTTTGAAACATAATAATGGTTTTTACTTTTATAATAAAATAAAAATTCTGCAATCTTGAAATAATTACACATTGGAGGGAGAAATTTGAAAAATATTGATCAGCATCAGTAGTTCTTTTGGGCATATGAATTTGGAGATAATGCCACATATTCTCTTTTTTTTTTTTGGGAATGGGCACTATTCAAGGCAGATTTTGATGTCTATTTATTATTGTTCTTAGCTATACTTTGGTGTACTCAGTTGCTTAGCTGTAAATACCCCAATTGTTGTGTTTGGAAAATAACTAAAATATTTTGAAAGATAGAAAAAATGGAATTTTGCTAGGATAATTTTTACTGTGTCCATTCAATTTTGCAATTTCAATAGTATTGGAGAAGAATATGGTTGTAGAAGTATCTACTAGAGTCCCCTGCTGTGTGGAGTCACCAATTTTTCCTTTCTTTAAAAACTATTTAATTGGTTCTGGAAACTTAATTGATTCATAAAAGATTTGTCATATTGATATAGAATTCTAATAGCTTGAGTACAGAAAGCCACAAGGAGTTTCTAGCTACTTTTTAATGCTTGACTATCAGACCATTGAGGATAATTTAGAAGCAGGAGAGAACTTGATATTCATTCAATATAGTCTCATTGAATATCCTTTCCCTGTTATGGCTAAATAAATCTTTGTTAATTGTTAGATGATCTATGAATGACTTATTTCATTTCATTTTTGAACAATCAAGATCCTCCTGGATTTATACAAATACCATTAGGTTTTTTATTAAAATATTTTTTCTTACTATAATTCATATAAGCTTTGAGGATTCATCTCAACTCTCATTCGTAAAGTTGGATCTTGGGTCAATTTTTTTTTTTCCTTGAGGAACTGTGGTCTCTTTCTCTATCATCTACTTAATATCCTCCATTGATATCCTTTTCTTCCCTCCTTCCACTACAATTGATATAGTCTCCTCCCTTCCCTCTAGACATATTCTTTGACAAGTTCATACAGATTCTGCTAGGAAAATGGCCGTCAGCACATAATGTTAAGGGGTTATTCATAACTCTTATTTATAGAAAGTTTTTTTCTCTCATTTGTGGGATTCTTAAGGTATTTTTCTTAGTCATGTTGAATGTCTTTGCTGGACTTTCTGTAGAGGTGTGAATCTGGTCTGTTCTTAGTTTAGAAAATAGACACTGTCCTCAGCTGATCTGGAGATGATGCTATGAAACTGCTGACAAGATAAGTTCAAAAGGAGAATTCAGCCAAAGCTGAGGCCTCTTCTCTCTCACTTCCAAGACAGTTCTTCTTGCTTTTTTGAGTTTTATTGAATTTTATTGAAGGGTCATACAATTTTATTGAAGGGCCATACAATTCCAAACTAGGTTGATAATTTATAGATGAACATGAATAATTTCCTCAGTCTATCTGAACGCTTATGTCAAGACAGTATCATTATAATTTAAAGGTACTTTTAACATTTAGTTTAAAGTTTGAGGTTGATTGATTCAGCATCTTATCATTCATCCTAACAAATTTATCCTAACATTGATATCCTCTTTTTACATCAGTTAAGTTTCCCACTGTATCCTTTCCTCCGCAAGAGCCATCCTTCGTTGTTTTTTTTAAATTTTTAATAGTATTTTATTTTCCAAATACATGTAAAGATAGTTTTCAACATTTATTTATTTGACTAATTATCTATTTATTTATTTTTTTACTGATGAAGTTGGGGTTAAGTGACTTGTCCAGGGTCACACAGCTAGGAAGCATTAAGTGTCTGAGACCAGATTTGAACTCAGGTCCTCCTGACTTCAGGGCTGGGGTTCTATCCACTGCATTACCTAATTGCTCCTACATTTGTTTTTAAAACTTTTGAGTTCCAGATTCTCTTTCGTACCTACCCCAATCCCTTGTTAAGAAAGCACATGTGAAATTATATAGAACAACAGTCTAGAGAGAGAGAGAGAGAGAGAGAGAGAGAAAGAGAGAGAGAGAGAGAATGCTTCAGTCTGTATTCTGACAGAATCAGTTCTCCGAGTATGGATAGGAGTTTTCATCATTAGTCTTTCAGACTAGTTGTGGTGCTTTGTATCTATTGAGAATAGCAAAGTCATTCACAGGTGATCATCTCAGAACATTGCTATTTTGTTGTTACTGACCACTCCCTTCCCAAATATACCCTTTCTTTTATCACCCTCTTTTCCTTCCCATATCCCATTCCCCTTCTATTTTCCTGTAGGATAAGATAGATTTCTATGCCCCTATTGAGTTTATATGTTTTTTTCCTATTTGAGTCAATTCTAATGAGTTTAAGATTCACTCACTCCCCCTCTCCTTCCCTTTTTTCTTACCTCTTTTTTTAATGATAGATAATTTGTACCTTTTCACTTCTCCCTTTCTCTTTTTCCTAGTACATTCCTCTCTCACCCCTAATTAATTTTTTAAAAAATTATTCCTTCATATTCAACTTGCATCTATGCCCTCTGCCAATATATGTTCTAACTGCCATAATAATGAGACTGAGTTACAAGTATCATCCTCCCATGTAGGATTGTAAATAGGTAAACCTTATTAAGTCTCTTATGATGTCACTTTCTTAATTATCTCCTTATACTTCTCCAGAATTCTGTATTTGGAAAACAAATTTTTTTCAGCTCTGGTCTTTTCATCATGAATGCTTGAAAATACTTTTGTTTTCATTCAGTGACGACAACCTTTTCCTTAGGAGGATTGTACTCAGTTCTGCTGGGTAGATGATTCTTGGTTGCAAAACTAACTCATTGCTCTCCTGAATATCATATATCAAGCACTCTGATACTTTTAATGTAGAAGCTGTTAAATCTTATATTATCCTGACATAGTGATTCCACTATGCTTGAATTGTTTCTTTCTGGATGCTTGAAATATTTTCTCCTTGACCTGGGAGTTCTGGAATTTGGCTATAATATCCCTGGGAGTTTTTATTTTGGGATCTTTTTCAGGTGTTGATTGGTGGATTCTTTCCATTTCTATTTTACCTTCTGGTTCTAGAATATCAGGACAGCTTTCTTTGATAATTTCTTGAAAAATGCTGTCCAGACTCTTTTTTTTTTTTTTTAAAGGCATTCTTTTCCTCATTTTCTTTTGTACCTCTCAATTCTTTCCCCAATTTTTCCTTTGTCACTCTTATTTGATTTTCAAAGTCCCTTTTGAGCTCTTCCATGGTCTGAGCCCAATTTTTTGGAGGCTTTGGATGTAGGAACTTTTGACTTCATCATTTTCTGAGTGTGTGTTTTGATCTTCCTTGTCATTATAATAACTTTAATGGTCAGAAACTTTTTTTTTGTTTTCTGCTCACTTTCCTAACCTATTACTTAGCTTTTAACTTTTTGTTAAAGTAAGGCTCAGTTTTCTGAGTAGAGGATGCATTGTACTAAGCTTCAGAGGTTTTGTGCAGCTGTTTTCAGAAATTCTTCAAGAATTTGACCCACAAAGACTCTTTTCTGCCTTGGAATTGTAGGAGTGTCCCTGCTGCATGTTAGCTGTTAGATCTAGTGTGCTGGCTGGGGCTCCACTGCACTGGGACTGCACACCAGACCCCCCTGTCCTACTGCCAGAGACCTTTTCTACTGACCTTTGGAGTCTTCCCTGGTATCTCTGGGTTAAGGGGTCAGGAAGCCACTTGTACTGCTGCTATTTCAGAAGGCGGGCTGGGGCTGTGCTGGTGTGCCATGCCACAGACCTTTTCAGCTGAGCTTCTAAGTTGCCCTCAGGTGAAAGTATTCTGCTCTGGTTTTTTGGGGGGTACACTGATGCTTTAACCTTGTTTAGAACCATTATTTAAAGGAATTTGGAGCACTTTGAGGGAGAGCTTGAGCAAGTTCTTGTCTTTGCTCTGTCCCCTTGCCTCTGTCCTCTCAACACTTATTTTTGTAAGATTTTGTGTTCTAAATTTTTCCCCTTCCCTTCCCCAATACAGTAGGCAGTCTGATATAGGTTAAATTCTTTTAAACATATTTGCCATGTTATACAAGAAAACTCATGCCAAAAGGAAAAAAAAATTCACAAGAAAGAAAAAACAAAATGTGAAAATACTTTGGTTCCATTCATATTCATTCACCATAGTTCTCTCTGGATGTGGATGGTATTTTCCATCCCAAATCTATTGAAATTGCCGTGAATCACTTCACTGTTGAGAAGAACCAAGTCCATCACAATTGATCATCACAAAATCTTGTTGAGACGGTTATCTCTTGATTCTGCTCACTTCACTCAGCATTACTTCATAGAAGTCTGCTCCCCCTGCTATCATTTCTTACAGAACAATACTAATTTTTCCATTCATATACCATTACTTAGTCATTCCCCAACAAATGGACATCCACTTAATTTCTAGTTCTTTTACACTACAAAAAGGGCTATTGTAATCCTTTTGGGATGTGTGGGTATTTTCCCACCTTTTATGATCTCTTTGGAATACAGACCATGTAGTGGCTGGATCAAAGGGTATGTAGTTTTATAGTCCATTGGGCATGGCTCCAAATTGCTTTCTGGAATGTTTGCATCATTTCACAACTAGACCAACAATGGCTCTTCAATTTGGAACTATGCCCAAAGGACTATAAAGCTGTACATTTATTATGTTTTGCTGTAATGTTTCATCATTATTTCCATATACGTATCAATCCATCTATCTATCTAGATATCTTTATATTACTGGCTACAGATAGCTATCTCTATTTGTAGATATAGAAGTCTATATTTGTATATAGATGTAGTCATTGTGTGTGTTTTCCTAGTTTACTTTACATCTGTTCATATTTTTTCCTTTGCTCATTTCCCACCTTATTTATGGTTTGTTACAGAACAGAAGACAGTTTGTTTAGTCATTTCCTATTTGATGAACATCTATTTTCTTTCTAGAGTTTTTACTACTTAAAACAAATGCTGCTATTAATAGTTTGGTGTATGAGGCCTTTCTTTTTGTCATCAAGGGTATTTGAATAGCTTGGGACCTTCTGGTGGAAGCTAGACATGACTTTTTAGAATGGTTTGATTAATTTATAGTTCTATCAACAGTGCATTAGGTCAGCTACCACACTGACAGTAAATAAACTATTTAATTTGAAAAGGCTACAAGCCAAGAATAAAGTGGAGGGAGAGTTGGTGTACAGCTTTTTGTTTAGAAGATGACTGTACTCTCAATGCAATTTCTGAAGCTGAGATGCCACATGGTATGGGTTAATTCTAGCTTGACTATCAGTACCAAAAAAAAGAGAGATTCTCTACCAGCCAGTACCACACCATCCATATATGAAGCCACAAGATTATAGTAGTTGAATAAATTTCAAATATTGTGGATAAATACACTTACTCTTGGCAGCTTATTTTCCAGAGTTGTCCATACAGCTGATGAAGTTAATCTCCAGAGCTAGCTTGGCATTTGGGAGCCTCTGAAACAAAGTGAGAGAGGACATATTAGCTTAGCAAATTGAAGGTCTGCAGAGCCTTTCTGCCGACTTAACTGTTGTTTGCCTGTGAAACTTGGATGCTAGTGCTTTGTCAGAAAACTGAACTGCTTCTATTTGGCTAGATAAGCTAACTGCCAAACATTCATACTCTACTGCAGAGTGGGAGTAACTCTTGTGGACTGACCACGTAGTATGAATGCCAGACATATATTTACCTAAAAGACTATTTTATAGTAAACTTGCACAAGGTAAGCACTCACACAGTGGTCAGAAGTGGTATAAAGACACCATCATAGTCTCTCTCAAGATCTTTAGTGTTGATTGTGAGACATAGGAGATACTGGAACAGGTTTGTTTTCTATTAAAAAGCAAATCACAGTTACACAAAGGAAATGTGAGATGTACAGATCTAGAGACATCTTCAGCCCAAATGTTTAAATGGAATATTTGTGCCCATCCTGTGGGCCTTCGGATCTTTTCTTGGACTGACCAGTCATAGTCAAAACGCATGATATCTTGTCTCCAAAATAATGATGTCTTTTTGGTCTTCTGAATATGAAGAATGAATAACAGCAATATCCCTTTTATTATCTGACCTCTTCAACATTGCTAATTCCCCACTTGATTTATCTTTCTTTTCATGCTTTGGAGTTTTTTTCCATATAGTTGCTGATAGTTTACAATTCCTTTTTTTTTTTTTTGGATACCACTTTTATTGGGCAATAATTTTTGGTTTTATATATTTCTTTTAGGTGTATGAGTATTGGGGATATCAAACTCATTATCAGGGCTGTTTCATGCAATGATTTTTTTTCTCACAGCAGACCATAAAATATTTGACTAAAATTTTTTCTCAAAATAAATATTTTTTATGTATTTTGGTTTTACATTTCCTAAATTTTTTGTATTCCTCCACTCATCCCTTCAGAGAGCCCTTCCATGTAATTAAGACTTTTTTTTTAAGAAATAAAGATGGGGCAGCTAGATGACACAGCACCAGCCCTGAAGTAAGGAGGACCCGAATTCAAATTTGGCCTCAGAAACTTACCACTTTCTAGCTCTGTGACCCTGGACAAATCACTTAACCCCAGTTGCCTCAGCAAAACAAACAAACAAATAAATAAATATGGAGAAAATCTGCAAAACTGATCAGTAAATTGGGGGAAACAACCAAATAGATATTTGACCCCCCAGCTCTACAGAGCAATTGCAGAAGGGAACATCTAATTCTTAATTTCAATTTCAACTTCATCTTCATAGAACCAGAACTTTAGAGGTCTCATTAACCAACCTCCTGTATGATTTAGGAATCTGCTTCTATATAATACTTATCAGAGATGGCTGTCTAATTTCTACTTAAAAATAATTAGTGATAGAAGTTTCTTGAAGAATATTCTTCCATACTTGGAGAGTTTTAATTATTAGAAAATACTTCTATTTGCTGATTTGGCCCTCTTCATCAGTCTTCCAAAATAAGATTATCCTGGGATTGGAGTTTTCTGATAGACTAAATCCAGTATCTGGCTCTACATTGTCATTTTATGTCATGATTTCTCGACTTGTATGGAACTCTAGCTCTTAAATTTGACAAAATATAGATTTTGTTGCTTTGGACCCCTCCAATGTTGACGATGCATGTCTTTTGTTATCTTTGTCAATTTGTCAATTTTTGTCAATTTTTGAGTGAAACCTCAAGAGTTGTTTTGATTTATATTTCTCTATAGAAATAGAAGGTGGAACATCTGTGGGAGTCAGAAGACTTGGGTTTTGTGAGATAATTGTTTAATTTGTTTAATTTTAATTGTTTAATTTTAATTGTTTAATTTGATAGCCATATAACTTTGAAGAAGTCATTTCCTCTTCTGAGGTTTAATTTCTGTATCAGTAGAAAGAGAGGATGGTAGTAGATAACTTTAAAAAGTCATCTCCCTCTATACCTCTGTAAAATCATTCTAATTCTAAATTCTCTGATTCCCTTCAGGGTTCTATTTAGAGAGGACTTCGAGAGCCTATTAGCATACATTGGTACATTTGGCTCAAAGGTTGTGTATATTTTAGTGACTTATACATGAATATAGTTTTAAAGTTCTTTCCAGAACTGGACCAGTTCCCAACCTTACTAGTAATACATTATAGGCTCATAGATTTAGAGCTGAAAGGGACATCAGAGACTGTCTAGAGTGTGTGTGTGTGTGTGTGTGTGTGTGTGTGTGTGTGTGTATTTCCTGAGGAAACTGGCTTTAAAATTTCTCAGGGTTAGAGGGTTATTAAGTATGAAAAATGGGATTTGAAAAGCCAGATTTTGCATTCTTAATTATACTAGAGGTGTCAAACATGCAACACTCCCAAGTGCAACTGAACCTGATTGAAATATAATTAGGAAATATTTCATAAAATAAATAAAAATACAACATGCAAAATGTTAATATATAGTTTTCTAAGTTAGTATTGAGAGATATAATGAAGTGTTTGTCTCCATAAATTCAGATTAGCAGAAGAACCAGATAAAATGGAATGAAACTTATTCTGTCCTATTCTGTTCAAGGTTAATTAAATTAAATAAAGTATAAGCTTTGCTTGAAGTGCTCATGTACAATTAGCTCACAAATATCAACTTCTCCTTCCCAGTGACATCATTTTAATGATCATGTGATGTATGTGGTAGGGGAACATTTTTAGGGGTAAATATATAATAAGCAGTGTAGGAAATTAGGTACTCTGGATTACCTGGCACATGGGGAAACAGGAGGGATTTTGTGGCTGGGAATACAGATATAATGTTTGATTCTCTTTTCTCCCAGTGTGTGTCTATTCTGTAATAGAACATACCTGCTTCTGCAGTTGTGTGTAATAAAATAGATTTTTAACTTTATCTCTTTTTGAGTTTAAGAGGTTTATTTCTCACAGTATGTCCCAACAGGGATGGTTTATGTATGGTTTAGTGACCTCTCCGTTTTATTTGAGTCCCATGACATGCATGTCCTTTCCATTCCCTCTATCAGTTGTCATTTCCCTTTTTTGTTGTTTGTTCCAGTCTGGTGGATGCCACGTGGAACCTTGTTTTAATTTGAATTTATCTTATTTGGAGAATCTTTTTTTTTTTATGTTTGAATGCTTAGATTTCTTCCTTTGGGAACTCCTGTTCATATCCTTTAACTATCAATTGAGGAAATGGTTCTTGTTCTTATATATTTCATTTAGTTCCTAATTTTGTTTTGGATATCAGACCTTTCATTTGTTGTAAAGTTCTCTAACTTATTGCTTCCTTTCCATTGTTAACTTCAGTAATTTCATTTATATTCAGTTATCCATCATCAAAACCATCCATTTTAGCTCTTATGAGCCTTTCTATAATTATGTCATGTGTCCATTTGGAACTTATTGTGGGTATAAGGCATGAGATATTGATTTAAATCATATCTCAGCCAGATTGCTTTCCAGGTTTTCCAGAAACTTTTTGGCACAATGACCCAGTGGCTAAATATAAATACTATGCTACTATTATTTTGTTTCTATAATGTTGTATATGTAATCTGTCTCAAATTGACTTTTCTATTTTTTAACTTGTAACAAATAATTTGATCAATATTGCATTTTAGTTAGTTTAGAACTTTGATGTTCCTCCTTCTCCCACTCCCCATTATTTCCTTTGAGGTTCTTGACATTTTGTTCATAATGAATTTTATTATTTCTTTCTATTTCTGTAAATTAACCCTTTGGTAATTTGGTTATTGTGGCACTGGATAAGTATATTTAGCTAGATTTTTTTTTTTTTTGCCTTGTCCTAGTCATAACTAATGTACATTTCTCTAATTAGGCCTGCATTTGTTTCTGTATTTTATGATTATATTACTAAAATTCTGGTGTATCTTGATAGTTGGCATCCCAAATAATTTTTACTCTGTGGTTTGGTTTTGTTACTTTATGTCTTACTATATTGAGATTATTATATTCTTATCCTACTATATTGAGGTTATTATTTTATCTTATAATTTACATATTTAATATATTTATATGTAAACATAAATAATATATGTTCATATTTATATATTTATTTTAGTTAATTTTAGTTGAATATCTGAAAAAGCAACAGTTGCATGCTTTATTCCCTCAGTTTCTTTTCTTTTTGGTCTTATTTTATACCCAGTATTTATGGCACTAGCACTATGTCAAATAATAGTGATGATAAGGGCTATTCTTGATTTAATCTAGTCATATAATTTTTTTAAAAACATCTTTTAAAATTGAAATGGTCCTCCCAAATTGTTTTATTTTTGTCATCTGAACTTTTTTTTTTAATGTGCTTAAGTATTTCCCCCCCCTTTTCTATTTTCTTTACTATTTAAAATTTTTTTCCCTACTTTTCTCTCTCTCCATAGAAATCTTCCCTTGTAACAAACTAATATAGTTGAGCAAAACAGGTTAAGACATTAGTCATGACTGAACCAGCTACACCCAGTGAAAGAACTCTGGGAAGATGACTGTGAACCACTACGTAGAATTCCCAATCCCTCTATTTTTGTCCGCCTGCATTTTGGATTTCCTTCACAGGCTAGTTGTACACTATTTCAAAGTCCGATTCTTTTTGTACAGCAAAACAGCTGTTTGGACATGTATACATATATTGTATTTAATTTATATTTTAACATATGTAACATGTATTGGTCAACGTGCCATCTGGGAGGGGAGGAAGGAGGGGAAAAATTGGAACAAAACGTTTGGCAATTGTCAATGCTATAAAATTATCTATGCATATATCTAGTAAATAAAAACTAATTTTTTAAAAAAGACATTAGTCTTGTCAATATTTTTTACTTTATTATAATATTTTTAAAAATTTCTTACTCTGGTTTTGTTCCTGGGCAAATACAAATTTAGACTAGCTCTTGATTGGAGTTTCTGGAGGTAGTTGCAGGCACCAGTCTCTGTTGACTAGTTGTAAACCTTGGTAGGTTTAGGGTAACAGCATTAAACTTCAACTTGGTCTGAGCTCCCACATAGCTGCTTCTCACTTCTATCCCTTGCACTTCACATAGCCAGGTCTGAGCTGTGTTGACTGGAATACTGTTGCAACTGTTTCACAATTTGCCCCACATATCTTCCTAAATTCACACTGGTCCCTTGACCCAGTTTTGGTGTCACCTCCAGAACTGCAGACTGACTCTGACTCTCTTGGATGTGGTTGTTCCTTTCTTTAGAACACAGTTTAGGTTCCCTCTTTAAGTTCTCACTGGATCCACAGCCCAGCTTTGAATTAAAAAAGACATAGATAGGAGGTAGCTCTTGTTCCTGCTTTCTGAGCTGATATTTTGTTTTTTTCTTGATCATTACTAGATTTGGCACTTTCCTTAGATCTTGGAGTAGTCATAGGAAGAAGCTGTATTCTTCTATTTTACCATCTAGGCTCGTTCAGTATTGGTGTTCCTTGTTTTTTCCTATTGTTGAAGATCTCTCCTATGCCAGGTAGAGTGGATCACAGATGAAAAGAAAGGATTCCAACACTTGAAGATAAAATAAGACTTGGAGGACATTCAAATAAGAATATTGCTTTTAAAGTTGTCAACAGTTAGTTGTAGGACAGTCAGTAATGAATCTTTTTGAGACCTGTTCTATTGGTAAGGTAGGATTCAAATAGCAGAACTAATTTGGTTGGGAAAAAACCTTCCGTAATTATGTATAGAAACTTTAAAGGTTTTCTGTGTGTATTAAACTATTTAGATAGTTTATCTTCTTGAAGTTCTCTTCATCAGTTCTTTCCTCTTGAGTTCTCTTTATTTCTGATTCACTGTATTTTGGTTTGGATGTTTATAGTTTATTTTTTTCTGAATTGGAGTATTTTGTTTTGATTGTAATGAATAAGTGAAAGAACAATCATTTATTAAGCATTTACCAAGTGTAAAGCATTATTCTAATTGCTAGAGATACAAGTTTAAAAATAGAGTTCAAATTTTAATAAGAAGAGAAAACATTTATAGAAAATTTCTGTTGTAATTGGTAAGACCTCATGTTCTTTGAGGTAGAACAGTAGAGGATAATGCATCTTCTTTAATGTCATTTCCATTAATAAAATGGTAATATAAGCTTCTGATTTAATAATACCAAGGACTTTGTTGGTGAGAAATTTTTTTTTTCTATCTTCATTAGCTGTTTTTGCAAAGGGGACAAATGGGTAGTACCTACAAAAATTTTCAGATTGCTTTTTCATAAGTGTTGCTTTCCTGGAGTGTGGCTTCAAGGATCAGGATCTGCAAAGAAGAGAAGCTCAAGTATTCTCATTTTTGAATCTCTTAGCTGACCTAATATTTTTTAATCATCCTAGACTACTTTTTATCATTCCACATATTGAATCTTTTGCCAGGTACTACATCTTTATACCATCTCCTCATACATTTCTTGTCTTCTGATGCTTGAGTACTTTCCCTGGTGCTGCCCCCCATGCCTGCAACTCTCTCCCACCTCATTTCTGCCTGTTAGCTTCCCCAACTTCCTTCAAGTCTCAATAAAAGTCCTACTTTCTTCTAAAGCCTTTCCTTGCCCTCTATCATCTGAATGATTTCCCTCTCAGATTATCTCCAATTTATCTATCCTTTATGTATCTTATTTGACATAATAGTTTGCATGGCTTCTTTCCCCATTATTTTTAAACTGTGTGCTCCTTGAAACTATTTTTATTTTTCTTTGTATTCTCAGTCTTTATCACAGTGTTTGGCACAGAGACAATGCTTGTTAACAAAAGATTTAATAAAAATATCAATTTGATGTGTTTCATGTCTGCTCCTATTTTGTGGATTTGTTTGGCATGGGAGGAGGGTGCCAGAGAAGGGCCTCAGTTTAGTCTGAGGTCTACTACTGCCATCTTGTCTCTATTTAACTGGGACTTAAACCTCATAGGTTAAAAGCTAATACCACCTCTTCATTCTCTGAATCCTCAGGAGATGAAAATGGTTTAGCAAAGGTGATATGGGTTTAATCTGGGACATTACTGTACAATGTTAGCTCTTTATGTTCATTGCTGAGTTAAGTCTAGGGCCTTCATTTTGAGGAGGATTGTAGGATGGCCATATTTCATTTGTCTCCTGTCTGTGTTCCTGACTCTTTAGACTTTATCTATAGTTTACCTCTCCCCTCCCCTAAATACCTTTATCTCATCAGTTACCAAGTGGTTTCTTAATTGACAAATGCAATGGCATTTCTCAGTCTTCATTCTTCATGATTTCCCTACAACCTTTGACACTGTTGATTTTTTTTCTCTGAAATATTTTCATAAAGTTTTTGGAGATATCAACCTTTCGGGACAGCTAGGTGGAGCAGTGGATAGAGCACCAGCCTTGAATTCAGGAGGACCCGAGTTCAAATCTGGTCTCAGACACTTAACACTTCCAAGCTGTGTGACCCTGGGCAAGTCACTTAACCCCAGCCTCAGAGGGGGAAAAAAAGATACCTTGGTTTTTCTCCTACTGATACCACTTTTTTTTTTTTTTTTTTTTTCCCCCATTTCCTAGATATTCTAGGTCATGCCTTCTAATTGTAGGTATCCTACAAGGTCCTATTCTGGGGCCTTCTTTTTCCTTCTGTACTACTTTACTTGGTGATCTTATCAGTTCTCATGGATTTAATTATAATCTTTGTGCTAATGATTCTTAAATCTACCTTTTCTGTCACAGACTCTCTGCTGATCTCTACTCCCTATTATCACCTCTAGGATCAAATACAAAATCTGCTGTTGGGTTTTCAAAGTGTAAGTGGGTCTCTCTCCGTTTTTCTGGTCTTAGTACACCTTATTCACCAATACATAATCTGAGCCAATGACAATGACATCCTTTGCTATTCCATTAAAAAGACATTTCATCTTTTGGCTCTAGACATTTTTTCAAGTGTTTCCCTGTTTCATGATGTTCTCTCCTCATCTTCACCTTCTGGCTTCTTTCAGGTCCCAAGTAAAACCTATCTTCTACAGGAAACCTTACTCAACCCTTCTTAATTCTTCTCTCTGTTAATTATTATTTATCCTTCTATAACTATTATGGGCCAGAATCTTGTACTTAAAACAAGGAGTCTTACAAGGTACTAATAACTCAGTGGAATTGATAAAGACAATGGTTATCTAGTTTAGCATGGTAATTAATAGTTCTCTAGTTCAGTACATGTACTTAGTACTTAATATAGTTCCACAAGATTGACACCTATTCTACAAGATTCACACCTATGATAATGTAATTAGAATAGAGCATATAAAGTGGGACAGACTCAGCCAGAGATAGAGCCAGAGAAGACAAG
The DNA here is from genome assembly GCF_048593235.1 of Sminthopsis crassicaudata. NCBI lineage: Eukaryota > Metazoa > Chordata > Mammalia > Dasyuromorphia > Dasyuridae > Sminthopsis > Sminthopsis crassicaudata. Next base: position 193,697,631 of record NC_133620.1, read on the forward strand.
AGGATTGGAGGTGGGAGCTGAAGCTCTCAGAACCAAGGAGAGACAGATTCATTCCATCTTCTGTCTAGTCTGTCCTGCTCCCCTACTGAAACTAAGACTTTTTAAGGCCTCCAAGAAAGCTGGCCCGGGCTCCAAGCAAGGAGACAATAAAGAATTTGGACTTTTCTTGTGGTGATTATGCTACTGAAATGAAGGCTGCTCCTAAGACCTTCAGTAAACCAACCAAGAATATTACATATAGCTTTTTTGTACATAATTGTTTATTGCCTTCCCCCCACAGGAAGGTAGTGAACTCATTGAGATCAATGACTGCCTTTTGCCATTTAGCACAGTATCTAGCACATTAATAAATACTTATTTGCAGACTAACTTTCCCCTCTCCCACTCCCTTTAGCTTCCTTTTTTTGTATTTGTATTTGTATTCCTATTAGAAAAAACTCCTTGATAGTTGGGAATGTCTTTCTACTCTAGTAGCATAGTGCCTGGCACATTGTAAGCCCTTAATAAATGTTTGTTAGCTGATTGAGTGTTCCTCAGATATGATACACTATTTCTTCTGTCTTTTTGTCTTTTTGCCAGATATTCATCCATATGTGTAATTCTTACCTTCTTTACCCATGTTTCCTGGTTTCCTTGGCTTTTTTTGAGATTTACCCCAAATCCTACCTTCTATTGAAGGTTCTTTTGGCTCCTGTTCCTTTGCTCCCATTCCTAAGGATTATTTTTCATTTATACTTATTACTGTTAAAAATAATTCTAGTTATAGCTGGGGTGGGAAACTTTTTGTTTGTTTGTTTTTGTTTTTTTGCCACAGGCCATTTGGATATTTACAGCATCATTCATGGACAATTATCAACTTTTGGAACACAAGCAAGTAGGAGATTGTTTCCTACAGTTGCCTTGGGAGGGCCAGACAAAATGATTTCACAGACTTTATATAGGGGACCAGATTTTTCCCACCCTTGATCTACAGAAATGTGAGCTCTTTGAGATATCCTTTTTTGCTTTCTTCATTTCTCTGGTACTCTGCATAGTGCCTGGAACATAGTAAACACAAAAATTACTGGTATTGGCTGTCTCTGAAAATGCATGCCTCGTTCTGTATTCCTAGACCATTTCTTTGTAAAGATTTATCATCAGTCTTCTGGAGTCATGATTAGTCACCATGGTGATCAGAACATAGAACTCTTATTTATTTATTTATTATAGCTTTTTATTTACAAAACATGCATGGGTAATTTTTCTTTTTCTTTTTTTCTTTTAAATAGCTTTTTATTTACAAGATATATGCATGGGTAATTTTTCAGCATTGACAGTTGCAAACCTTTTGTTCCAACTTTCCCTCTCCTCCCCACCCCCCTCCCCCAGAAGGCAGGTTGACCAATACATATTAAATATGTTAAAGTATAAGTTAAGTACAATATATGCATACCTGTCCATACAGTTATTTTGCTGTACAAAAAGAATCGGATTTTGAAATAGTGTATACTTAGCCTGTGAAGGAAATAAAAAATGCAAGCGGACAAAAATAGAGGGATTGGAAATTCTATGTAGTGGTTCATAGTCATCTCCCAGAGTTCTTTCGCTGGGTGTAGCTGATTTAATTCATTACTGCTCTATTAGAACTGATTTGGTTCATCTCATTGTTGAAGAGGGCCACGTCCATCAGAATTGATCATCAGATAGTGTTTTTGTTGAAGTATATAATGATCTTCTGGTCCTGCTCATTTCACTCAGCATCAGTTCATGTAAGTCTCTCCAGGCCTTTCTGAAGTCATCCTGATGGTCATTTCTTAAAGAACAATAATATTCCATAATATTCATATACCACAATTTATTCAGCCATTCTCCAATTGATGGGAATCCACTCAGTTTCCAGTTTCTGGTCACTACAAAGAGGGCTGCTACAAACATTCTTGCACATATAGGTTCTTTTCCCTTCTTTAAAATCTCTTTGGGATACAAGCCCAGAAGTAATACTGCTAGATCAAAGGGTATACACAGTTTGATAACTCTTTGAGCATAGTTTCAAATTGCTCTCCAGAATGGCTGGATCTTTTCACAATTCCACCAACAATGTATTAGTGTTCCAATTTCCTCACATCTCCTCCAACATTCTGCATTATCTTTCCCTGTCATTCTAGCCAATCTGACAGGTGTGTAGTGGTATCTCAGAGTTGTCTTAATTTGCATTTCTTTGATTAATAATGACCTGGAGCATCTTTTCATATGGCTAGAAATAGTTTCAATTTCTTCATCTTAGAATTGTTTGTTCATATCCTTTGACCATTTATCAATTGGAGAATGGCTTGATTTTTTATAATTAGTTAGTTCTCTATATATTTTGGAAATGAGGTCTTTATCAAAACCTTTGACTGTAAAAATGTTTTCCCAGTTTATTGCTTCCCTTTTAATCTTGTCTGCATTAATTTTTTTTTGTACAAAAACTTTTCAATTTGATATAATCAAAATTTTTTATTTTGTAATCAATAATGACCTCTAGTTCTTCTTTGGTCATAAATTCCTTCCTCTTCCACAGGTCTGAGAGGTAAACTATCCTATGTTCTTCTAATTTATTTATAATCTCATTTTTTATGTCTAGGTCATAAACCCATTTTGCTCAACAATTTTTTTCAAGAAGTGAGTTCTTATCCATAGGTAATTTTTCAACACTGACTCTTGCAAAACCTTCTGTTCTAACTTTTCCCCTCGTTCTCCCTACCCCCTCTCCTAGATGGCAGGTAGTCCAAAACATGTTAAATAAGAACATAGAACTCTTTTAAAGTGCTGTGTCATCAATTGGGGAATGGTTAAACAATGCTTTTAATGGATTATTATAGTGCCATTAAGAAATGAAAAGCAGGATGATTTCAGAAAAACCTAGAAAGCCTTATATGAACTGATGCATAGTGAAATGAATAGAATGAGGAGAATGTTGTATATAGTAACAGTAATATTGTTCGATGAAGAACTATGAATGACAAAGCTATTCTTTAGCAATACAGTGTTCCAAGACAATCCAAAAGGACTTACTAATGATGAAGCAATATCCTCTTCCAGAAAAAGAATCGATTATAGTTTGAATCCACACTGTAGCATGCAATTTTTTACTTTTTTTTCTTTTTTCTTTTGAGTCATCTTTTGCAAAATGATTAAAATGGAAATGTTTTACATAATTGCACATGTATAACCTTTATCTGATTGCTTATCCTCACAGGAAGGGAAAATTGAAGAAATTTATTTTTTGACAATATTATATTCATTGCATAAGTTCTCCTGATTCTGTTTATTTCAAAGCTGTATCTATTCCATATATTGGTTCTTTTCCTTAATTTTTGTTTTCTTTTGAGTATATCCCTGGTAGGGGTGTCATTGGATTCAGGGGCAGGAATAGTTAGTTCAGTGACATTTTGGGGAAAGCTCCATATTGTTTTACAAAATGGTTAGGACATTTTTTAGCTCCATCCCCACAGTGCCTTGGTGCAGCTATCCACCCACATATTACATTTTATTTTAGAGACAGAAAGAAAAATAGAATCTATGAATTTAAAGTAGTGATACTAGGATTGTTGATCTAGAATTGGAAGGGCCTCAGAAGCCATGTAATTGTTGAAGAAAAATATTAATACTGCACTTTGCATTTTAGACAGAAGCAATTTTTATTAATTTATCATAATTCCAAATCCCTAGCATTTCTATTGGAGACAAACACACACATTATCACTTATTTTCTATTGAAACATGGGGCCTTCAGAGCTTCTGTTTTCCTTCTAATGTCAGTATTTTAAAGGTTCTGAATATTTAGAAAGATTTTTCTCGTAAAAATATATTGAGAAAATCGACAGGAATGATAAGATGAAGATTTCAAATGAAGAGTCTAGAGAACTGAACAGAATATTTTATGATACAGAGGTAATAAGGGAACCATTAAGTTTATTGACTAAAATAGTGATGTGGTCATTCCACACTTGGGAAAAATCATTGTTAGTTGAATTTGGGGTGGTATTAGAATGGGGCAAGACTTTAGGCACAGAATCCAATTAAGAGACTATGGTAGTATTTAATGTAAAAGGTGAAGAAAACTTGAACTAAGAAAGTGACTGTATAGAGAAGGTTTTTTTTTTTTTTTTTTTTTTTTTTTAGTAAGATAATTTGTAGCAGTAAGGGCAGTTGATTCTTTGAGATGACAGAACGTAGAGTCAAGGATATTGCTGAAGTTATAAATCTGAGAAACTGGAAAAAAATAGTGATGCTTAGATAGAAATGGGGCAGGTGGAAGATAGGATAGATTTTTTTTGTGTATATGTTGAACTTTTGATTTGTTTAGTTTGAAATATTTTGAGGATATTCACTTTTGCATCTCCAATATGCAGTAGGTGATAGGATGCTGAAGCTTAGAAGAGAAATGGGCTAGTTATCTGTGAGTAATCTACATGGTGATATTTGGTTAAATTAAAATTAAACTCATCATAGTTGATGGAGTCATCAAGAATCAAGAGAGATTGTAGAGAGAGAAATGCCTAGGGTCTAAGGACAGACTTCTGGAGGAGATAGATTGTCAAGTTTCATACTTGTTAAGAAATTGAAAAGGGGGGGGGGAGGAATTGGTAGTGTGGGATAGCTGAGAAAAGACTATCCCATTTATCAGTTAAGAGACACTTACTTAGGGGACAAGTGGTAAAGTAGGAAATCAGACTACAAAGTCTTGAATCAATAAGAAGGAAAGAAGTGGAGGCAGATCGTGACCAGTTTTTTCCCCCTCTCTAGTAGCTGAGAGAAGGATGGGAGATACAAAATGAGAGCTTGAGGGGATAATAAGTTCTAGCAGAGTTCGTTCTAATTCTCCCATAGTTACAATAAATATTTAGAAATGTTAATAAAATTATAGTAAAATAGAAGGCTAAATGAAGGTTGGCATTATCCAGGGGCATACTGGAACTATGTGGTACCAGCTTTGATCATCAAAACATAACAATTACTCTTATTCTTTATATCTGCTTATACTTCTTCTGTAACCCTCTGATTATGGGGTTTATAAGGGATACATTATTTCCCCAAATTAGAATATAAACAGTTTGTTTTAGTCGCCTTTGATATTTTTTTTGTGTGTTTACTATTGTATGTTTCTCTCTTTTGGGGGGAGCAGGTTAGGAATTTATTTTATTAAAAAAATTATTTAATATTATTTTTTCACTTACAAGTAAAGATGATTTTCAATGCTCATTTTTGTAAGATTTTGAGTTCCAATTTTTTTCTCCCTCCCTTACTTTCCCTGTCCCTATAACAGCATGCAAACTAATATAGGTTATAGCAGGAGAGGGATGTATCTTGTCTAATGCTTAGCTTTCTGTTGTGCATATAATAGATGCTTAATAAACATTGGTTGAGTTGTTGACTTCTTTTTTTCATACTGTATTTCCCAAGTTCCTCTGAAAGTCTAGATTTAGAATTCAAAAGGCATAAATATGTGATAATTTTATTCTTTCACTTGTAAAAAAAAGAATCTTATGGTTCCCATAGCAACTATTACTCATCTAGATTGTATCTTCCTTACAGAATTAAAAATAAAACTACAATCTTTGAGCTCATGTAGTATTTCATTTGAGGGAAAGTGGGAAATCTTATTAAAGTTATCGTGGTTTTATATGAAAATTTTGTCTGCATTCTGATAGAACATTTTTTCATTAGTATTTATTAAACTAAATTGTAGTACCAAGCATTTAATCCTTAAAAACATTCATTGTGTAATGGAATTTTAATGCAAATTATACTGACTTACATTAACCTATACAATATAATTTGGAGTTTGGTTATTTGAATATTTGGTTACTTTGTCCTTATTTTTCTTCTCTGCTTCTGTAACATCTGAACAGAAGTTGAATGATTATATATTAAGTGGGAAAGAATGGCATTAAATTTTTTTTTTCTTAAAGAATATTTTTAGAAATATAATATTTTGAGTTTTTTGGTTTCAGGTGGTAGAATCTGTTAACTAGTAATTTTTTTTTAAGGAATGGGTAAACTGTGATGACTGAATATAAAGCAAAGTTCTGGTAATAGCAGTAATGTCTATTGGTTGTTTTCCGCCTTGTGTCTTGTGCCACAGAAACATATTAGACATATTAGCTAGCAAAGATTCCCTTCTATAGGTTCTTGATTTTTTTTTTAAATTTCTCATTTTAAAATTTTATTTTATTTCTGTTTTTAATGGTATTTTACTTTTCCAAATACATCTAAAGATAACTTTCAACATTAGTTTTACAAAACCTTGTGTTATAAATTTTTCTCCCTCTTCCTCCCATCCAATATAATTGCAAGCAATCTGATATAGGTTAAACTTGTGTAATTCTTTTAAACATATTTCCATATTGTCATATTTGGGGGAAAAAAATAAAATCTAAAGGAAAAAAAACACAAATAAGCAAAAAGGTGAAAATACTATGCTTTGATCCACATTCAACCATCATAGTTCTTTCTCTGAATGTGGATGGCATTTTCCATAAAAGTCGTTGAAAAGTATAGCTCTTGATTCTTGATTTCCAATACTGCCACCTTGCATATGTATGTGTATCTGTGTGTGTGTGTGTGTGTGTGTGTGTATATATATATTTGTGGATTGTTCCATATTCTAATGGAATTCTGTATTCTTAGACCCTTAATTTTGAGTGATTACTGATAAAAACTCATAATCTCAGTGAAGTAACATTTTTATATCAATGGTTTTGTTACAAGTCAGTGCTTATTTCTTCTTGAAAGTTTACCTTTCTGGAATTGAGATGTTAATGCCAAAAATATTTATGAAGCATTGCACAGGATTTTGAAAAGAGTTTCTTAACATGAGAATTCTTTTTTCATTTCATTTCATAATTGATTTTAGGGAAATTACTGTATCTGCATTTAAAAATTTTAAATCTAAAGATAAATTGTAGAAAAATAAAATGATGATTTTTTGTTTATGTGCAGAAAAGATGAAAAGGAATATGCATTGAAGCAAATTGAAGGCACAGGAATATCCATGTCGGCTTGTAGAGAGATTGCAGTAAGTGGATATAAACATAGTTCTTTATTTTATCATGTTAGTTATTTTAGACGGTGTTAATATGAGAAACCTTTTATGCATACATGTTAATTTCATAAGTGTTCAATGATTCTAAACTGAAATGTTTGTGAAAGAGGCTGCATTCCTTTTTGAGTATTGAATCTGATGGCATATTTCGGGTGAAAATATTCATAAGATCACAGTGCATATTATTAATAAGAAGTCTCTGAACCCAAGTGATGATTCAATGACTATTTGTTTTGTATGAATTTAATTTTTCTGTGTAATAGGAGGCAATTGTGAAGGGAAGTAGGAAGTTTACAGTATATTGAGCTGAATACAAATCTTAAAAAGTGCGAGTAAAAAGGAGGAAAGTGATAGCATTTGTAGCCTTTTGAACATACTATATAGGAGAAAATTTGAAGTACGTTCATTTGTTAAAATTGGTTTCTTTTATGGTGACTCATTTTTATTGTGAACATTTTAATAACTTAATGTTTAAATGCATTACAAATAATGTTTTTAATTTACTATGCATTCTTCAATGACTATAGCAAAGTTTTTATATGTTGATGCCGATAAATTCTAAAGAAACAAGAGTGTTGTAGAAAGAGATTTTCTTTGCAACCTTTGGAACTGGCTGATTCCATGAAAACAAAACTTTATCACAAATTGCTTACTAGAAAAGAAGAGAAGATAATGGTTGAAGAGGAAAGAGAAATGATGCATCATCAGAATTAAGATGAAAGTTTTCCCAGACTCCCTGCTTTTTTTCAAATTAAGGTACTAATATAAAGCTAAGTTTTTTAAAATTACCCTTCTGTATTGAATCACTGCCCAGATTCTTCTATAAACTTTAGGTTATACTTAAACATTACCTTAAAGATAGTCATAGTGATTTTGCTTCTTGATTCTCAAGATCAGGAAACAATTTTATACATTTATATATTATACATTTATACATATACATAATATACAAATTATACATTTATAACTCTGATAAGATTCTAGAGTAAAATTGTAACTAGAAATTCACTCATGACTGCTCAGTGTATGAATTAATCGTAAAGAGATGTTCTTCTAAAACTGAGCAAATTAGTTTTCAGAGTGAGATGAACCATTTATCTTTTTTCATTTTATTATTGTATACTGTTTAAGCAGCAGCAGAGGCATATTCACCAACTCTTCATAATGGATTGAAGAGTCAAGATGAGAGGATAGTCAAAGACTGAGCTTTTTATAGGAGCACATAAAGGAAGAAGAGGAAAAAATAATTGGATTTCTTTCTAATGCTTTGTAGACACGACCTAAGAGAGCTTCTTTTTAGTTTAGTGTTTTGGCAGGATCTTTTCATTGCATTTAAGTTGCACTTGAGCAAGCAAGTAAAATAGGATAAAATAGGTAAAATAGGATGGAAAGGCTCAGAAAAAAGGGCTTTTCACCAGGTGTTAACCTGGTGGGCAAATGAACATTTAGTTATTTGGTATTGAGAATTAGTGTCTTCATTATAGCAAGTATGGAAGGCAAGAGAACATTCAATCAATAAATCAATATTTTTTAATGCCTACTTTATGTTGTATATACTATATTCATGTTTCTCTTAGGGCAGAGTAATAACTATTACATTGGTTTAAAATAAGATTTGACTTTTCCAGTTAGAAGAGAAACTGAAAGGGCTAGACATATATCTCTTCCCTAGGTTATCAGAGAATACTTTTAAAAAAAAAATTTCAGTATTATTTTACTTTTCCAGTTATATGCAAAGATAGTTTTCAACATTCATTTTTGTTCAATTTTGCATTCTATTTTTTCCCTTTTTTAGTTCCTCCTTCCCCAAGACAGCAAGTAATGTGATATAGGTTATAGTTGTACCATTATTTATAACAGATTTCCTCATTAGTCATGTTGTGAAAGAAAAATGACAACAAAAGGAAAAGACCATGAGAAAAAAAAAGCAAACAAAAAAAGATGAAAATACCATACTTTGGTTTGCATTCAGTCTCCATAATTCTCTCTCTGGATATGGATGGCATTTTCTATTCCAAGTATGTTGGATCACTGCATTTCTGAGAAAAGCTAAGTCTGTTATAGTTGATCATCACATAATCTTGTTGTTACTGACTTTACTCAGCATCAATTCATGTAAATCTGCCCAAACTTTTCTGAAATTAGCCTGTTCATCATCTCTTATGAGAATAAATTCTTGAAATAATCGAAGTACTTCAAAGGGAAAACTAAGAAGAAAAGAGAAACTGAATAGACAGAGGGGATACTGATCTGAGACAGAAGCTTGCAATAAAGAAGGTAGCACAGAGAAGAAAAAGTATATAATGTAGATGAGATACTTTCCTTGGAGGGTGGAAAGGAGGGTGTTTCTTTTGAGGAAGAAAAAAAAAAGGCTGAAATAGCCTTTTAGATTTGAAGGAATTTTTTATGAGATCAATAGAACCTCTAATGTAGAGCATTTTCATTGTGGTGTTTGGTGACTTCTTGCTAAGGGATATCATGGAGGCCATTTATTAGCCTAAGAGTATTAGTAAAAAGAAATGCTTCCTTTTTGGGGCATGCATTCAGGATATAACAACCTCCCCAAACTTGGCAGAATTGACATCTAATGATGATAAGTGACCTTGCATGAAGGGCTCTTTAAACAATTTCTGAGGTTTAGGAGTCTAGAGAAAAGAATTGAAGACGAAAGGGGACAGAGCTGATCTATTTATCACTACTGCCTGTTGAAGAAAAGAGCTTTGGAAGAAAAGGCGGGATTTCTAAATGGATAGCTGGTTGAGCAAATCATTTTTCAGATTTGGGATAAATCTGACCCTAATTTATTTTTTTCTTTCTTTGTTTATTATAGTTTTTTTTTATTTACAAGATATATGCATGGGTAATTTTTCAGCATTGACAATTGTAAACCTTTTGTTCCAATTTTTCCCCTTTTTCTCCCCACCCTTCCCCCGAAGGCAGGTTGACCAATACATGTTAAATATGTTAAAGTATAAGTTAAATACAATATATGTATATTTGTCTGACCCTAATTTATATACTGGAATTGTGTACTCTTGAACAGGGATGGTATACATTTCCTTGATACAAGTAAATAATATGTTGGCCTGTGGATTTTTGTAAATCTTCTCAAGATGACTTTAAATTGAAAATGGAGAGGTAAGAAAGAAATTGCCCATCTATTTCTCCCAAAACAAATACTATAGAGAGTAGCAGGTGCTTTTGTAGGAGGAATTGTAATGTATTATTATTATGTATCAAAAAGTTATGCTTGAGTAAGGCCATGACCTTAGTAGGGGGGAAGGAATTGGGTAATGTTTATTGGAGAGATGATATCAGTGTAAATCAGTAGTATTAAACAGTTGGGGGGGATACTAAATCATATATTAGGATCTCTGCCAGCCACTTATTAATTTAGAAAACCATTAACATATAAGATTAATATTTTCTTTTTTCTAATGTATTTTAAAAATTTTGTTAAATATTACCTAATTACATTTTAATCTTGTTTGCTCTAGGGAATGTCAGCAACACTGTTTTAAACTACTCTACTACCAAGCTAGAATGAGGAAAGAAAATGACAAAATTTTAAAAAAAAAAAAAAAATCACAAGCTTAGTTTGGAAGTATAAATGGCCTTAGTAAAGATGGTTGACATTGATTCCCTAGATTTTGAAATAACTGATAAAAGCAGAGCAGATATTAACTTCTTGATCTGTCTTAAAGTTACTTTAGTTTTTTCAAAAGCTGGAAGAAGTGATAACAGTAGTTTTTTTTTTTTTTTTTTTTTTTTTTTTGTTTTGTTTTGTTTTGTTTTTTTTGATCTGATTTTGAATAGTGGGAAGTATTTGATTAATGAAATAGAAATGATGAAAACTTTGAAAGTATTACATTTTCAAAGAATAAAGAAAGGGTAAATAGGATCTCAAGGTCTTGAGATCTTCATCTGCCAGGGTTCTCCATCTTCTTCATTTTCTTGTGTTTGCTTATAAAGTGTACTGGAGTACAAGAACGTTGTTTATTTTGGTTTTTATATCACTGATGTCAATGCAATGTCTGTCGTGGAGTAGGTACCTCATGATGGTTTCTGTTTCCCTTTTTTATTATATGTTCATTTGTGCAATCTCTGGATCAATGAGATGGATTGAAGTCATGTTTTAGAAATCATTTATGATTTTGCAGTCAAGATGGCATTATAAGAAGTTCCAAGGAAGTGGGTACCACAGATTTCTCCAGCAAACAATGTACATTTCAAAGAGAAGAAAAACTGAATAAAAGCTACAGCAAATACAGAAAATGAAGAAGGTGAAGGAATATGTTGATACTATCAGAATAATGAAAATGGAGAAAAACAATTGCCAGTGTTTGGAAAGACTTCTTCAGATGGGTAAATAACACATTTAAAGAGGTTAGCTAATGGAGAATATTGACAACAAAAAAAACCCCACAAGAACAAACAGAACATCTTAATAAAATACAAAATCACCAGTAGAAGTATAACTAGAATTGAAAAACAACATAAAAGGTTCAAAGATAATCATTTTGACATGATTCTTATGTTCCTCAGGTAAGAAGAATATGTACAATTGATCAAAGTATTGCTAATTTTGTTATAAAAGTTATACTTGAGCCACTTTGTGGAGGCTTTATGAGAATACATAGAAAGGAACTGCACAGATTGAGAATCTATGGGTGAGCTTCAGTCTGCACCCATTTGTTGGTAACACCTGAATAAATGTATTGGATTCTTTGATGTATGAAGAATATAATAGAAAATGATCTTCCCTTCCCAAGTAAGAAGTAACAAACAATGGACATAATGCAGTAGAAAAACAAGCTCAGAAAATAACTGTTCGAAAGAATGGGGTAATAAATGAAAATCAGCTGTTGATCAAGATGAAGCAACTCCAGAACTATCAAGTGTTGCAATAAATTTAGAAAAACAAAAAATAATTGATATCATATGCTAGGAAATTATTCATTATAAATATTTCAGTATGAATAGAAACAAATTTTGATATAGAAAACTCTGACTGGAAGAACCTTGGGATTCAACTCTACTAGGCATATCCTAGTTATTTTCAAAAGAAAAAAAATCCCACAAGTAGAAGATGACAAAAATTTACATGGTGAAGTCCATCACCAGTCAAAATCATAGCGGTTTTCTCAAGGAAGAAAAGAAATAGAGAAATTGGACTCTGACATAAATAAAATTTAGAAGCCTAAGCCATGGGACCCAGTTATCTGTCTATCCCTTAAACCTATTTTTTTTGGGGGGGAGGGAGGAAGGTAACAAACTTGTTTTTATTAGAAAAATAAAAAAATATTTCATAGATCTTGATACTTGAACATCAAGTGCATTCACATAAATGGTGCTAGATGGAAGCCCCATATGGCACTACTGTAGCAGGGAGTTCCATTCCACACCATCACTGCTTGGCCCCAGCATTTCCTAGGAGTCATTTCTGCAGATTCCCAACATTCAAACCCTTCCTGTGTTCTAACAATTGTGTGAGTCTCTAAGATAACTGCCTAAAAACAAGTCATTAGTAGTGAAGCTGATCCAAAAAACAAACACAATTGGCCTCTTCAGACCCTGATTTTAAATCACACAGGACAAAAATGAGAACAATCCTCTAGGAACTCCCCTGTCACCCCCCCTGTGAAACACAAGCACACATAACCTCCTTTTGCAAAGGAACCAGGACCAACAGCCCAGCTGCTCAGTTTTGGTCTGTACAATATTACCACCCTACAATTTGTCATCTTCACTGTCAGTCATAATAACAATAATAATAAAATAAGGAAATTCATGCTACATATTAGTTTGGAGAATTGTGGCTGACCCCTGGGGGGAGCCAGCTCCATTTTTCCAGCCCTGCACACATTCCTAAGCTCCAGGAGTGACCTCCTTCCCAGTGGTGGCTTTAGTCAGTTTTGCACAAAGACATACCCAGCCCTTCCCCACTTCAGCCAGTTTGCTGCTCCCCTCTCTCCCTTCCCCTACTGTCCTGTGGGTGGGGGGCAATACTGGGCTCTCAGCACTCTTTGATGAGGAGCTATTCTGAATTGTACAGTTTCTTAATGATCTAGAAGCTGGTGCTCAGGCTAAGGGACTGGTTGAAACCAGGGATGAAGGAGGACAGCCCGGTGCTGAAAAGTCCCTGGATCTTGAGTCAGAGGCAAGAATCCAATCTCAGCAAAAGGGTCAGCTGGTAGGCATCAAGCTGGTGTTCACGGGCAGCTGCTCCATTCTGTAGCCGCTCTAGCCCTGTTCCATGCAGATGCAGGGCCTACCAAAGGCTGCAGGGCTTCCTGTAGGCCAGGTGTAGGAGCTCCTTGCCAACCTGGGCTACCAGCTGACTGGGCATCAGAAGGTGGCTGGGCACTTGCTGCCCAGCTCGCCCTGGCTCATGGTCTCCTGGAGCAGCTGCATTAGTCTGATAGAGAGCCCTGGCATGGCTGGCACCTTTTGCTGCAGCCATGTTCACAGAACGAGGTCAGGTTCAAGGCACGGAGCGGGGAATAGGCTGGGCTAGAAGTGCAGCTAAGCCTAATGAGAGCCTCAGTGGATGAGTCTGACTGGCGAGTGGAGCCAGCGGGTATCTGAATGGATCAGGAGAATTGATGAGACTGAACAATGCCTGGGCTTGCCCTCCCACTCTACCCTCCCCCCTTGCACCTCTCCTCCATCAAAACTTAATAAAGCTGTATGAAGCATTTGAATTTTGAAAAGTTTTGGAGAGATGCATTTTGTAGGGAATCTTTGAATAATAAAGATTCTAATTTAAAAAGGAAGTCTCTAAAGCAAATAAAATCACTTCTAAAATGAATAAATTGGTTGCTAAGTAAATCAGGTATTAAATAAATCTAAGTATCTCTCTCTTAAAAAGAAGTGCTCAGCTCAGAACGTCTTTTTCATGTCTCCCATGGTTGCCTTGGTCTAGGACTTCTCCGACTTTTCCACCATGCTCCTTCCTGGGGTACCTTCCTTATTCAGTTTCATCTTTTCAGTTTCCTTTTTGTGCAGTCTTCCTCCATTAGAAATTTCTTGAAGGACTTTTATCTTCCCTGCCTAGCACAATGTCTGGTACATAATAAATGCTTAATAGTTACTAGCTGATTGTTTCAGAAATGTGTTTCACATAAATTCACATAAACGTTTTAAAAAAAATACATAGTTACTAGTCAAAGTGAATTTATTTTCTTTATTTAATAGAGTTTTTAAGATGTAGTAACAATAAGTGACTAAAATATGTTCAGTGCCATGAATGAAGCAAATAATTGGTTTGATCCCAAACTGATTTAACACCTCCCCCTCCTGATCTGAGAGAACATTTTAGATCAAGTTAATTAATGAATATCAACAGAAACATAATTAATATTTTAAAAAATCCATAGATGAAGAGATAGTTTCAGAAAAATGTCATTTCATCTACATTGAAGAATTTTAAGTAAGCTTTGCATAGCATGATAAACTATATATTAAAAATCATTAGGTAATAGTTTAAAAATTGGAGAAACACTAGAAGCATACCCATCAAAAAACAGGGCTGTGTACTTTTCTATAGTCTTATTTTACATAGATTTGGAATTTTTAGAAATAACAATAAAAGAAAGTTAATAAGTGTCAGGAAGGAAGGATTTAAAAATCACCATTCAGAAGACATTTATATTTAGAAAATCTAAGGCAGTCCAAATCCACTAATCATTTTTTACACCACAGTAGTATTTCAACCCAATCACATCCTGTTTGAGAAATTGTCTCTGAAAGTTTTTTCCCCAAGTTTCTGTATTAATCTATTCAAGAAAGTTTTATTTTAAAGTAATCACTGTTATCAATTTTTATACTTTAACAATATTCTTACCTTGTAAAATAGGCAATGAACAAATCTGCTTCCTTTACACTTTACCTATTTTCTTTGAAGTCCCTGACTTTTTGTTTTTCCAAATGAACTTTGTTATTTTTTCTCAGTAAAACAATTTAGATTAGCTAGGTAAAAATCATCATTTAAAAAATCATATTGACTATAAATGTTCAGTTACTTAATGTGACTTTGTACAAAAAGTATTTCATGTTTATGTTCTATTTTATCTATAGTTTTTCCTTTTATGCCTCATTAATATAAAATAATTACTCCTATTTATCTTTCCCTACAATTTTTTTTTTTGAATCACCCTATCATGTTTAGCTCATCCCAAGCCTTTTAAAAAAACTATTCAAATAATGATGACAAGTCATAAAGAAGTAAACAGTTTGACTATATTGAGTCCTTACCTTATATTTCTCCTGATTGTTATGTTAAAATTTCCCTTAACTTTTGGGTTTTTTGTCACAAATATTGTAAAACTTTTCAGTTTGTTAGATGTGTTCATTCACCCACTGCTCCCTATCCCTCACCCTGCCATTTAGGATGGGTAGGTTGTGGGAATACCCTTTTTTTGAAATATAGTATTCCAAAATCTATGGTTCTTCAACATAATAGCTGCTAGGTCTTGAGTCATCCTTATTGTAACTCCCTGCTATTTAATTTTTTTTCTTGTTGTTTCAAATATTCTCTTCTTAACCTGCTGTTTATGATTGGGTTTTTTCTCCTTTACTTACTTATTTTTATTTATTTTTGTTTCATTCATTCATTCATTCATTTTTAGCAGCTATTAATGTAATCAGATTCTGGTCCCAAGTATGAGGAATGATGCCTTAAGCCATAGGTCTTTCTTACTCTTATTTTCTGAGGACTATTTTGGGGCTCAGTCTTGGGACTTCCTTCCCCACTTCCAACCATGACTAGGGCCACTGGCTCTGTCCCACAAATGATTCTGCTCCTTTCAGTCCCTTAGGTGGCTGCAAACTCCAACTGTACTCTGCCCTGGAACTGAAACCAGGTACTGTCTTCTCTAGCAAGTATACCCCTATGCTACTGTACTCATCAGGTATGTGCTAGCTCCTTGTTCCCTGTAGCTGCAGTTCAGCCTAGGATGAGTTTGGTCAGAAGTATTGCTTGGTGTCCCTTGACAATGGAGGTTTTTTAATTTTCTCATTTTCAGTTGTCAAACTCCCACAGGTGAAATGAAAATCTCATCCAGATTCCCCTAGAGCTTGCTTGTTCATTCAGCAAGAGTGGTCTGGAGGGTTTGTGTATCAGTCAGAACTTTCCTGGGGTCTTTTCCCTTTTAGGATGACAACAGCTTTACCAATTCTCTTAGGCAATGTTCTCTCTCTCTCTCTCTCTCTCTCTCTCTCTGGGTAAAAGTTGGAATTCACAATCTTATAAAAATGAATGCTGAAAATTATCTTTACATGTAATAGAAAAAATAAAATACTGTTGAAATTAAGAATGAATATATGGCAAGAATATGTTGAAAGATACAAAAAAGGTATACATATCACAGAGCTTGTGATTACAAATTTAAACTAGACATCCTAGCAAAAGAAGCCCTGTGGGCCCTAGGAATCATTGTTAATTAGAAAGCTAGTGGAAGTGATGGAATCCCAGCTGAGCTATTTAAAAACTTATAAAATGATGCAGTTAAAATGGTACACTCAATATAAAAGAATTTGGAAAATTTAACAGCAGTCACTGAATTGGAAAAAATCAGTTTATATCCCTTCCTGAAAAAAAGCAGTGCAAAAGAATGTTCAAATATCTAATAATTGAACTTATCTTACTTGCCAAGATTATGCTTCTGATTTAGCAGTCTTAGGTTACAGCAATATGTGAAGGAAGACTCAACTGAGGAGCAGACTCATTTTTGACGAGGCAGGGGAACTGGAGACCAGATAGCCAACATTTATTGGATTTTGAAGAAAGCAATGGAGTTCCATAAAAACATCTATGTTTGCTTTATTGACTACACTAAAGGTTTTGACTATATGTATCATAACAAAATAAGATAAGTCCTCTAAGAGATGGAAGAACCAGATCATATTACTTTGTCTCCGAAGGAACTTGTATGTGGTCCAAGAAGAAGTAATTACAACTAAACATGGAATAGTCAATTAATTTAAAATTTGTAATAAAGTATAACAAGGTTGTATACTATCACTTCATTTATTTAATGTATATGCAGAGCATATCATGTGAAATACCAGGCTGAACAGTTAACTAAAAATACAGAATTAAGGTTGAAGCAAAAAATAAACTTTATGCAACTTATACTACTCTGATGGAAGAAAGTGAAGATTTAAGCTTTTTGATCAGGGTGAAACAGGAAAGTGTAAAAGCTGGCTTGAAGCTTAAAAAATACAAAGAAAAAGAAAAACGTTAAGATCTTCCCCACTGGTCTCATTACTTCCTCACAACTAGAAGGAGAACAAATGGAAGCTTTCAAAATGGAGCTAAAAATTACTGCAGATGGTGACTGCAACCATGAAATTAAGAAGCTTACTCCTTGGAAGGATAACTATCGCAAATTTGAGTAGTATATTAAGAAGCAGAGACATCAATTTTTCCAACAAAAGTATGTATAGTCAAAGTTATAGTTTTTCCAGTAGCAATGTGTGGCTCTAGAAGTTGGTTTGGAAGAAAAACTGAGTACTGCAGAATTAATCTTCAAATTGAGATGCTAGAGAAGACTTTTTGAGAGTCCCTTGTTTAAAAAGGAGATCAGTTCAATCAGTATTTATTCAATCAGAAATTAATTCAGGTTATTCATTGGATAATTCAGACTACTGGATTCTAAATGTGGAAGCTGAAGTTTAAATACTTTGGCTTCATGTAGAGAAATAGTGAAGGCAAAAGGAAAAGGGGACAACAAAGAATGAGATGGATATATAATATCATGATATCAATTAATAAGAGCCTTTGGGAGTTAGTGGAAGATAGAAGGGCCTAATGTGCTCATGGGATCATAAAGAGTTAGATGTGACTGAATGACTGAAAAAATAAGGATAACAACAAAACATGTATAATCCATTCTGTAATTGATTATTGATGCCAAAGCTGTTAGTAACTAACAGAACAGATTGCTTGTTTGACAAAATCATGCAATCTATTAAGTGAATTTTAAAAAATATCTAATATTAGCTGTAAGATCATTAAGGAATTGTGGGATGCAGTATATTATTGTTCCATTATGGCACAGAGAACCCTTGCTAAGATATTTTGTCCATTGAATCTATATAATATTAATGAATATGGAGTGGAACAAGACTCCCCTGTCCTTAATGCAAAAGTTCATTTCCATAGAAGTATTTTTCAAGTTTAGGTGTTTTATTACCAGAGAAATGTAAGTGATGGCAGTGTTATTAGATCAAAGTCCTAAGTTGATTTGTGCTTTTTCTGAGGTGCTGGACCAAAGAAAGATCATCCAGACAAGATGCTGTAGTACTAAAAATGTCTAACCATTTTTACTTAGAGCTAAAAGGAGACTATGTTTCATTCCTAAGAGACACAAGAGTTGTTATTCATTTTCTTTGCTCTGGAGTTGCAAATCCTGTTCTCTGGTGTGATCCAGTTTTCTGTTATTTGGCACAGTCTTTAAAAGATCCAGATAGAAGTGATGATCAAGAACTATAATGAATCAAGGAATGGGAATTAGTTAATATTGTGAAGCTTGTAACCAATTAAAAGGCAATGGATCTATACTATGTAAGATGTTAGTGGTGAGGAGAATTTGGAATGGGCCTATACATTTAGGTTCCCAATAAGTTTTAGGATAGTTGATTTTGATGTAGACCTAGTCATCAGGTTGGAGGGGGCTCTTAGAACAAGGCAGGTCATAGCTGTACATGAAAAGCTTTGTCTATGTTTCAAAATTATTCAAGTTGTCATTATCAGTTGATATCTGGAATATTGGCTGCCCATTAAGTCCAATTTTTTTTAGGAGAGGTAGAGACTAAAGTATCTGATTATATTCTGCTTCAGTACAAAATTTAGCTGTCTTAAAGTCAAATTTCATTCTATTGCCTCTAAGTATTTAAGGATTTAGGGTAAATGAAAAAAAATTATCCATGCTTTCTTATTATCATTTGTCCAAAATGATACAAAAAGATACCACACTAAGAATAAAATTTCTTAAAAGCCTTTCTGCTAAATATACTATAATTTGCTTTTTAATGGGTTTCCACACATCCTAGAATACATACATACATATCATACACACACACACACACACACATACACATACATACACACACATACAAAAATATATTCTCACAGCAATTAAGTATTGTTAGGCATTTAAATAACATTAGACATTATAAAAGGCCCTCTTGGAGGATGTAAGGTACTTTTTTTGTTCTTATAGGCTTTTTTCCATTATTAGTTTAGCAAATAGATTAACTCATTTAGTACTCTAGGACCACAGATGGAAAAATGTAGAACAAGTCAGTCTTTTCTAACTGCTTCAACTGTCTTTCCTTTTTTGTTCATGTGCCAAGTGTGATACCTAGTTTAGTGGTCTAAACAGCTAGGAAATTTTCCATTAAAAGAGAAAAAGCAAAATTTCCCTTTGCATGGAAGATTGCCAGTTTGGCATTAGAAACACTTTTTACCAGCACTTAGAGTGAGATCATAAGTAATAAGTAAATCAGATTTACAATACTCAAGCAATTGTACTTCACCCAGTCAGTGATTTCTAGTGCTTATAATTCAGGTAGTATTCAATTGTCTATAAGTTAACATCAGTATATATATATATATATATATATATATATATATATATATATATATATATATATATATATATATATATTGCTATAAGATAGTATATGATTGTATATAAAATAGTACATTTTTCTCACAGTTCAAGTTTTAAAGGTATAAATCGTGAGATTCATTATTGGCATGTATAGCCTATTTTAATGTTTTTGATATCATTTTATATAGTCTTAGTTTTTATATGTCTTATCATCTCTGTGCTATGCTATTGTGCCCTTAAAGTTTTAAATACATATACTTGCTGCAGAAGAATGTGGTTAGGGGATCTGAATATATTCAGTATAATGCAAATTCTTTTTTTTTTTTTAATTAATTTTATAATTATACATTTTTTTGACAGTATATATGCATGGATAATTTTTTTTTATAACATTATCCCTTGTATTCATTTTTCCAGATTTCCCCCTCCCTCCCTCTACTCCCTCCCCTAGATGACAGGCAATCTCATACATTTTACATGTGTTACAGTATAATCTATATATAATATATGTGTGTAAATCCAATTTTCTTGTTGCACGTTAAGTATTGGATTCCGAAGGTATAAGTAACCTGGGTAGATAGACAGTAGTGCTAATATTTTACATTCAATTCCCAGTGTTCCTTCTCTGGGTGTAGTTGTTTCTGTCCATCATTGATCAGCTGGAAGTGAGTTGGATCTTCTTTATGTTGAAGATATCTACTTCCATCAGAATACATCTTCATACAGTATTGTTGTTGAAATGTATAGTGATCTTCTGGTTCTGCTCATTTCACTCAGCATCAGTTCATTCAAGTCTCTCCAAGCCTTTCTGAATTCATCCTGCTGGTCATTTCTTACAGAGCAATAATATTCCATAGCCTTCATATACCATAATTTACCCAACCATTCTCCAATTGATGGACATCGATTCATCTTCCAGTTTCTAGCTACTACAAAAAGAGCTGCCACAAATATTTTGGCACACACAGGTCCCTTTCCCCTCTTTAGTATTTCTTTGGGATACAAGCCCAGTAGTAGCATGGCTGGATCAAAGAGTATGCACAGTTTGATAACTTTTTGGGCATGGTTACAGATTGTTCTCCAGAATAGCCGGATTCTTTCACAACTCCACCAACAATGTATTAATGCAAATTCTTTAAGGAATTATTATAAAACAAAATCTTGTCATCTCAAGGAGTGGTAGAACAAGACTTTTGAAGGCTAACCACAATTTTATAATTGCTATGTCCAGAGTACTGTCACTACACATTTATGTGTATGTGGGTGTGTAAAACTTTTATATGTGTATTCACATGTGTTTATGATTTAATTTTAGTTGAGGCTTAAAACTTTGAAAAAGACATTGCACATTACCTGACTTGCCTATTCCTGTAGTGTAGTTAAATCAGTTAAATCACATTTGTTTTTCTTGCTATTGAAGAATCAGAATTTAAAACTATTGATTTGAACTAATTTAATTAATCTTAACTGAACTCTAAATGTTTAAAAAAAAGTTTTTTCTCTCCTCAGGATCTCTTATACTATTTACCAAAAAATAGTTCCATTTCTTGATATGCCAGGGTATGTACATTTAAATATATAGATGGTTCATTGGAAAGGAGACAAATACATGATGTTTTAAGCAAGCCCTTCTTCCCTTTAATATGTATTGTTTTTACCTTTTAGAATAGAAGCTCCTTAAAGGGAAGAGTTTGACTTGTTTGTAGCTATTAGATGATACAATGGATAGATGTATTCGATCTAGAGTTTTTAAAAAAAATTTTTTTTAAATATTTTTGTTTCCTCAAGTGTAGAGATAAATAACAAGGTCTAGTATATTTTGTTTTATTGCATTTACGATTCTCTAGCAGTCATTTGTTTACTATTCTCAGTTTAAAACTGAAAGGCAGATGAGCAGGTTTTCTGGCTTATTCAATGTGTTTACCATATCATGTACCTTAGAGCAGTGATATCAAACTCCTTACAGTTCTATAGTCTGCACAACTGCCAAGTGTGGCCAGAACCAGACTAAAATGTAATTTGGAAATGTTTAGTAGACTAAATACAAATATAAAACATATTTGTGGTTTTCTAAATTCATATGTCCACTTTAGTGATTTATTCTAATCCAGTGCTATAGAGTCTGTGCAAGAATCCTTTTTTGAGATTGTAGTTACCCAAATTTTGTTTGTCATCATTTAAAAATACTAAGTTAGTTAAAGTTAGTAAAAACTAATATTTGTTGGTTCTTTGATCTCACCAATTTGTGTATTCCTTTCAACAGTACAGCTCAGGCTTGCCTTCTCATTTTGTAAATCTTCTACAAAATGTCACCTTATGTGCTATGGATCTTCTTTAGATTAACTGTTGACAATGTGCAGGTGCTAGTGGATCATATGAGCTGTCAATTACCTTTGTTCTTGCTATACAAGTTGCACAACTGCTTTTCCAGTTAATATACTTCTAATCCATATGAATAATTTAACCAAGATTAAAGTCCACTAATTAGACAGGAAATTCAAAAGAAAATTTCCATTAAAAACTAATTTTTTTTTTTTACTTCCCCCCCCCCCCTGAGGCTGGGGTTAAGTGATTTGTAATATGACTTTTTATTTGATATGTACTGATTGAGAATTTAAAAAACACACGAAAGATTTCATATTTAATTCTGCAGATAATAGGGTCATACCAAATTGCCAAAGAGAGGTGAGAAGGAGAAGATGGTCAGAGTTATGCTTTAGAAATATGTTTTATGGATGAGAAGAGACCAGAATGGGAAGAGATTTGAGTCAGGGGCTCAGCTAAGTAGTAAGTAGACTGTTGTAATAGTGTAGGCTAAAGCAAAGGTCTGTTCTCTCTTCTCCCCTATCTTTCTGCCCATGCCTAAATGAGAATGAAACAAATATTGTTATAGACATCAAGCAAAACAAATTTCTGCATTGACCTTTCCAAAAACTTTGTCTCATTCTGTATTCTTGAGTCCTTCATTTTACAATGGGTAGATAGGTGGGTAAGTAGCATGATGCATCATTTTGTCCAATGGAATTATAGTTGGTCATTAGCTTATAAGACCAATTCTTTCAGAGTTGTTTAACTTTATCATATTAATGTTATTGTATAAATTGTTCTTCAGGTTCTGTTCATATCATTCTATCAGTTCATATAAGTCTTCCTAGGTTTTCTGAAACCACTCCCTCCTTCATTTCTTATAGCACAATAGTATTTTATCACATTTATGTACCATTATCTTTAAGCATTCTCCAGTTTTTGGGCATTTCTAGTCTTTTCTACTTCAAAAAGTACTACAAATATATTTGTGCACCCTTACTTAGATTTCATTTTGCTTAGAACCACTTTTCCTTATAACTTATTCTCCCTCAAATTTTTCCTTCTCTCTTTTCCCTATTATTTTTCTGTTGAATGACATGTATTTGTTTTTGTACTCTACTCTGGATGTGCATTTGTGTATTTTTCCTGCCTTTGATGAGTTCAGATAACAGTGAAGTGAACAGTGCCAGCTTCTCCTGGAACATCCTTCTACGTTTGTATCCTAATTGCATGAAATAATTTATTTTAACGTTATTCTTCTTTCTCTCCATATGTATTCCTCTGTCCCTCTCTTTCCAGTCTTAAAAAATGTAACTGAAGCACTCCCAGAACTTAACTAATTATACTCCTTTTATGACACTAGATGATCATCTCCCTGTATTTAAATGTAAGCAGTTTATCTTATGATTCTAAGGATTTTGTGTGTATGTATGCCCTTTTTCTGTTTGTCTTAACTCCTGCATTCTTCAAAACTTCTATGTAGTTTGGTTCATCAAGAATTCTTGCAATTCTTTGTTTCATTAAAAGTCCATTTCTCCTCTAGGATTATACTTAGTTTTGGTGCTTAAGTAATGCTTATCTATGAGTTTATTCTTTGTCTTCTGGAATGTTGTATCCTAAGTTTTCTGCACTGTGATGGCTGCTAAATTGTGTCAGATCCTGACTGTGGTTCTTGAGGATTTGAATATTTGAAGGTGCCAAACTTTTTGTTTCTGGCTGCTTGCAGTATTTTTTCTTTGATATATCTAAGCTCTGGATTTTTGATTCTATTGTTTCTGGCAATTTTAATTTTGGAATGAAATGAATGGAATATTGTTTCAAGAAGTGATCAAGTATATTCTTTTCTGTTTCTATTGTCATCTATTGGAAAATTATGCTGATTCAGAGTAATAAAACTATCAGTTCCTATTTGGGGACTGATTCTTACTCTAGTTATTTCTTCCACAGCCTTCATTCTGTGCTAGAATCTGGAAATGAGACTCCATACTGTGGTTTTCATGTTTTATCAATGTAGTTAAAGTCCCAAAAAGATTAAGAAGGATCTTTAAAATATTATTTTGTATATAACAAATGTTTTTATGCAAATTCAATTGCCAAACCACTTACTATAAAATGAAACACTTAAAACCACTGTTAGGGGCCGGGACCTTTCACAGGAAACCTCAACAGTGACTGCCTCTTCCAGCTTCCCCGACCCGACGGGGCTTCGGACGTCTCCGGCCCTCCTCCTGGAGACGGGAGGAGGGAATCACCAGACAGAGAGCCGAGGTGGATAGAACACAGTGATGTTTATTGGAGTTACAAGTCAGCAGTGTCTCTCAGAGCCCTTCCGTGCTTGCTCTTTTATAGCCCATTTATCTTTTTTGCATATTTCCCCATTAGAGTTTGGACTCCTCCCTGATTCCTCCCCAAAGGCGGAGCCAATCCTTACTGTGCCTCCCCTGCACCCACCCAGATCCTACCGCGTCAGTTGCCACGGTGACAGATCCGGGTTCGTGCGGGTCCTGACACAAAGGCGTCTCAACTATCCCCCAGGAGGTTCAGGTCCAGAGCCTCTTACAAACCACCATCTTCAGAATATGAATATTTGTCAAATACTTGGTGAGAAAGCTGGGGGTTAAGTATGTTTTTAACAAGTATTTTAGAGTAGGGCTTAGCTGTGAAAGAATTGAAAGTTATAACTTTTAAAGGAAATTGAGTTTATCTTTCTAGATCTGGATTTTTTTTTTTAACATGGAGTGTTGTATTTTGATGATATGCTTCTTCCTTCAACTTGTAAAATTTAATTCCTTAGCCCTTGAGATTTCAAGACTGCAAAAGTTTCATAGTCTTATTCAGAATTTCTGTTTTGGCTTCTTATTGTAGTCATAATTTTTAGTCTAAAGCAGGGGTTCTCAAACTACTGCTCTTGGGCCAGATGCCTCCTGCTGAGGACATTTATGTACCCGCCAGGTTATGGCAAATGGGCTGAGGAGCGGAAACAGAGTGTGAGTTTTTGTTTTTACTATAGTCTGGCCCTCCAACAGTCTGAGGATCAGTGAATTGGCCCCCTATTTAAAAAGTTTGAGGCCCACTGGTCTAAAGGATAATCTGAAGGATTCTGGCAAAACATCTGACCTTTTTTCAAAGATTTTCAGGTAACATTTGACTAGTAATTCCCAGAGAAGATTGTGGTTATTGTTTATAACTAGTCTTTACACACAAAAGATTTCTTATCTGGGCTTTTAGGGAATTTACATTGGTCTTGGATTAGCAAATTATCGTTTTTATGGGTTTTTCAAAAGGTGATACTTGATCTGCATCTGGAAGTGAGGGATTCTAGAAGTGGATATGATGAGACAGAGTGCATTTCAGACATGGAGGGTGTCTAGTATAAAGGCTTGAAAATGGAAGATGACCTGCTACACATAAAAAACAGAGAAAAAGGCAATGTGGCTGGATGGCAGCATGGCAGGGGAGTAATTAGAAACTGAAAAGATAAGATCGGGTATAGACCCAGTTGTCCTGGGTATCTAGTACCACCTCGGAGAGACTGAATGGGGATATATGCTTTTTCTTCCTACCTGACCCTTATCTTCTCTTCCAAAGATTACAGGTCTGAGAGAGAGAAAGATCTTTCTTTGAAACTTGACTTAGGGGCAGCTAGGTGGTGCAGTGGATAGAGCACCAGCCTTGAATTCAGGAGGACCCAAGTTCAAATCTGGTCTCAGACACTTAACACTTCCTAGCTGTGTGACCCTGGGCAATTCACTTAATCCCAGCCTCAGAAAAAAGAAAAAGGAAAAAAAAAAAAAAAAAAAAAAAACTTGACTTAAAACGTTTGTTAGCTATGTGGGCAAATCACTTAATTTGTCTACATGTTTCCTGAATTATAAAAATGGGATAAGAATAGTAAATGTCTCTCAGGTATACATGGTAGGTTTTTAATAAATATTTTTCTCTTTCCTTTTCCCTTACTATTTGTTCTATTTGTAAGACAAAGCAAAAGTTTAATTATATCTGTTAACTGTTTATTAGTAATTGTAATATATTTCTGTTGAGAAAAAGTTTTAGGTTGTGATCAGATGTAATAAGAATCAGTCACCATCCCTTTAAAAATTGCTAGGAGTTTATATCATAATATCATTTCTTCACTCTTTATATTTATTTAATTAAGTTTATTTTTCTTCAAACATTATTCCCAAGCATCATTGACATAGTCATATAATTTTGGAATTCTAGTCCAACTCAAATATGAAAAAAAAAATCATTAGATTTTTTATTAGTCATCTAGCATTTTTTTTTTTTTTTGAAGAGACCTAATAAAAGAGCTTTCTAAGGTAGCCCATTCCACTTTTGATTAGTTCCAACAACTTTTTTTCTTATTTAAAATATAAATTTACCTTTTGGTAAATTTGGTATAAGTTACCCATTATTACTGCTTATTTCTGATATGTCCAATTATTTTTTCCATATTACAGTTTTTCATATAATTAAAGACAACCATCATATGTATCCTCGAATCATTTTTCCAAGTTAAAGTTACTCAGTTCTTTTGCCTGAGAGGCAGTATGGTAAATTAGAAATAGCAATCTTTTTGGAGTTCAAGTTCTTCATTTGTAAAACAAGGAAATTGGACTAGATGTATTTGAATGTTCCTTCCAGATCCAAAGCTATGATGCAGTGAGCCTATTAGGCATGAAATCGAGGCCTTTGATCATCTTAGTTGCTTTCTTTGACAATGTATCTGGCTTCTCTACAGAGTCTTTCTTAAAATATATCTATCTTCACCTTCCCCATTTTATCCTCACAGTTACGTAAAGCTTTACATTTCTTTCTATTAAATTTCATCTCTCATTTCATCAAATGTTCTATCCTATCAAGATCTTCTTGAATCCTGACTCTTTATCAGGTGTCTTTATTAGTTCCTTTTGCCCTGCCTTTGGCTATGTGCAGTGTGCTTTCTACCATATTCCTGTTTTTCTCAATGAAATTGGAAAAAGAAATCGTTCTCACACTTACAAATGAAGAAATAACACATTCAAAGTAAGCAAAATGGAAAAGACTTAAGAAAATCAGGAGACTGGCTATGAGTCTGAAAAAGTTTTTGAAAATTAAATGAGGAAATTGAATTAAAAAGATATGAGAGAAAAAAAGGAGAGATTATTAATGGAAGAAAATGCCCACTATGATGAATGTATTAGAAAATCTTTAAAAAATTACAGAATCAACTGACTTTTGAATTATTATAGTCAGAAGATAGATTGTGTATAATAGAACTAGTAGCAGGCTTAACATTTTTTGGAATTATTTAAACCAGTGGAAAACATGGATCCCAGTGTTGCAGTTTGGTAGTCATGGAGAAGAAAAGAAGGGAGAACCAAATCTTAACATTCTGTTTCATGAAGTTGTCAAAGAAAATCCTTAAGAAGTAGTGAAAATAATTGGAGAAATACAAGGAAATACATTTTCCATAGCAGCTATATAGCTAGAAACATTTTAAATAACAACATTGATAGAACTTTTGAATGACTATTATATTTACAGAATAAGTAGAAAAAAATGTTTATTGATATCATAGGAATATGTAGAAAAGAATGTGTGCCCCATTCTGCCATCTCATTTGAATATACCTAAATTCAGTGGTGTGAATTTGCCCCTGGGGATTTCCTTATGAAGTGATTGTTTAGTCACCAGTCACCACCGAGTGAGGGTGTTTCCTATTACCATGCAGTGTAAACCAAGATTGAGATTAGTGTTCAGTCCTGTCCTGTTTTTTTCCTCCCCTCTTTTTTAAAGATTAATGGAAAATGGCAATATTTTACAATACATTGTTAGCCTAATCAGTCAGAGCTGAAAGGGCATCATACTTCATTATTTAAATGAAAAAAACTAAAGTCTAGAGAGATTAAAAATTTCCTCCAGGTCATATAGAAAATTGGTGACAATGCTGACATTAGAACTTGAGTCTCCTGATTCCAGTGCTCAATATCATGGTGTTTCCAGGGATGAGTTTTTCCCCCCATATATATATATATAGTTATTTGGAGAATAGATTATTTTGTATTAGATTGAATGGATATGCTGAAATTTGAAGCCTTCACAAGCAATATAAGTCTATATAGATATTTTGTTGGCATACTGACCACTGTCAAGGTCCCCTGCAAAATTTCAAAACCAACAACCAGTATAGACAAAAATAAAGCAAATGATGCCTTTAAAGAATTTATAATCTATCAGAAGAGATGGCATGTACAAAATAAATACAAAAGTTTTTGGATGGAAGACGTTAATAGTGGTTGGAAGATCAGCAAGTAACTCTTCTCAGCAATTTAGTGATTCAAAGCAATTCCAATAAACTTTGGTAGAAAATGCCGTCTGCATCCAGAGAGAGAACTATAGAGACTGAATGGGGATCAAAACTTACTGTTTTCACCTCTTTTTGTCTTTTTCATGGATTTTCCCTTTTGTTATGATTTTTTTCTCTCAATATGACTCACGGAAATATGTAAAAATTGAGTATACATTATAACCCTAATAAATAAATTTTAAAACATCAGGAATCAGGAAAGGTTTCAATATACTTAAGTTTCAGTTACCTTGTAATTAACCTATACAAAAAGGCCAGTTGGCTATTTCAGGGCCCTCATTTTAGTGTAATTAGCCTTCTTCCAGAGTTCTCTCTAGCTTTTAAGGTTTAGGAATTTAGTTTTGTAAATTTTTTTACAGTTTGTTAGGTCTTAGGACACAGACAACACTAATTAAACTTACTAGGAACCAATTAATTAAGCAGAATTCATATTTTTAAAGTTATAATGAGAATCATATCTACTGCAACATATTGTACCAGTTGTTTGTATAATATGTTACCTTCTGGTAACTGTGCTCACTCAGAAAACCAAAGTATCGATTTGTTGAGGGCGGTAGCCCCTTTGGTATTCTTTGTTTGATCTCCAACTTCTTTTGGGACTTGGATCTTTGATACAAGATGTGGTCAAACTAGTTTGGGCTATCTGAGATGGCCAGGGTTTTACAGCCCCCATTCTAATCTGCTCAGATAGACCAAATGGCATCAGGAAAGTCCTTTTGGGAAGAGACTTCTGTCTGTCCCCAAAAGATAACAAGAGAGTCCTTATCTTAATTTACATCTCTCTCAGGAACCTCCCTACATCACTGCATAAAAAGAGAGAACGGGAATCTTCTCTTTGCAAATGGCCTTGTACCATGCAGCCATTTTGCCCACCGGCTCTCCGGTGTTTCCATTCTAACCAATAAAGACTATGTTTCCATACAGCATTAAGTAGCAAATTCCTTTGCTGCCGAACCTGCCATTGGTTACTTTGGGGAAGGAAGGAGAGAGAGAAAAGGAACGGAACCATCTTTGTTTAAACCACAATTTACCCATCATTTACTACTCATCATTTAATACTCATCAGATTAAGCATTTGTTGAATTTAAAATAGAACAAAGGGAAAGAGTTCTAGATTGAGAAGCTGAAGGTTTAGGCCATGAATTATTTGAACTGATTCATAAGATCGTTACTTTGATTTTTCAGATGATGAAACATTTTCAGAGAAGTTTTGTGATTTTCCTGGCAAATGGAGAGTTCAGGTTTTTTTTGTTTTGTTTTGTTTGTTTTTAACTGACTTTAGTTCTCTTTCTCCCCCTCCCCCTTTTTTTCCCCCTGAGGCAATTAGCATTAAGTGCCTTGCTTAGGGTCACACAGCTAGGATATTAAGTATTCTGAGGCCTGATTTGAACTCAGGTTCTTCTGACTTCCGAACTGGTGCCCCACCTAGGTGCCCCTTTTATTCTCTTTCAAAGACAATAACATCTGAAAAACCACTCCACTATAGGTTCTTCCACTATTGTGTCCTCTTTGAAAATTTGTATTTAAATAACTGCAATTAATTTTATAGCACTGAAACATCTTTTCCCTAGATTTCATGCTGGGGTTATTTGATCCAACAGGTATTTATTTTGGTCACTGGACCTTTTCCTGTTCAATTCAGCAGGTATTTATTAATTGCCTTGTTTTATATTAAGCACTTGCATCCAAAGACCAAAAAACAGAAACAAACCCCAAAACTCTACAGGAGAACTGAAGTTCTCCTGAATCTATATACAGCATATTTACAGATAAACACTATTAAATTTCCACATAGAGGCACAAGGAAGTCACTCATTAAGTATTTTTTGCCAGGTTCTGTAGTAAGTACCAGAAATGTGAAGATTGTAAAAAAACAAACAAAAAAAAAATCAACCCCTTATATTCTTTTGGGAGAACTATATACACATGTTAAGTACAAATTAATATGGAAAAAGGCATCAGAAGTTGAAGGAATCTGAAAGGGGCCTCATTGGAGGAGATACTTGTGAATTTTGAAGGAGATTCTAAGAAGCAGAGGCAATAAAAGAACATGCTAGGCTCCCAAGAACACACATGGAAGATAAAATATAATGTAAAAGGAGCATTGAGTAGGATATTTGAATGTGGGTATAATATATAAACAAGCCTGGAAAGCCAGATTGCAGAACACTTTAATATTAAATAGAGGAATTTGTTTTTTTATCCTTGAAGTAATAGGGAGCCAGTGAAATTTCTTGAGTAGATATAGTTAGACTTGTACATTAGGTATAGCATTTCACTATCTGGATTGGGATGATCAGAAATTGGATTCATATCCTTCTATCCTAGTTCTCAAGTCTTTAAGGAGCCTGAAAATCCTAAACTGCCTAATTCCTTACGTTCCTTTTTCTTTTTTCTCAAAGTTTCTCTCTTCAATTTCTTTCTTCCCTCTGAGATTTACTGAGGTTGTTTTCAGGTAAAGGTAGTCACTTAATTTTTTAAATTAAAAATTGTTTTCTAAAACATTTGTACCATTTCACAGCTTCACATTGAATGTTAGTACCTAACATTCCACAGCCCCTACATCATCAACTGTCGCCAATTTATTTATTTTTTGGGGGGGGGGCAGTTTACAGGATGTAGAGTAAAATTTCAGACTTGAGAACATTTCTCTTATTCATAGTAATTTGTAGCATTTTTTCATGTGGCTATGAATACTTTGCAATTTTTCTTGTGAGAACTTTTTATTGGTATCCTTTGCCCATTTAACTGTTGAAGAATGGTGTAAGAACCTTTTTTTTAATATATATTTTTTCCCAGTTATATGTAGAAAAGACATTTTTTAGTTATACATGTACATTTTTTTAAACATGTTTCCTTATATTGGGAGAATAAATTCAAAACAAAAGGGAAAAAAACTACAAAAGGAAGAAAAACCAGAAGAAAAAGAAAAAAAAAAGTTAACATAGCATGTGTTGATTTACATTTAGTCTCTATAGTTCTCTCTCTGGATGTGGGTGCCATTTTCTATCCAAAGCTTATTGTGATTGTCTTGGATCAGTGAATTGCTAAGAAGAACCAAGTCTTGTCCTAGTTGATTATCACCCAATCTTGCTGTTGCTGTGTACAATATTTTCCTGGTTCTGCTTGTTTTGCTCAGCATTAATTCATGTAAATCTTTTCAGACTTGTTCAATATTTTTTATGGAACAATAATATTCCATTACTTTCATATACCATAACTTATTCATCCATTACTCAATTGACGAGCATCTACTAATTTTTTCAATTCTTTGCCACCACAAAAAAGGTCTGCTACAAACATGTGGGTCCTTTTTCTTCCCTTATGATTTCTTTGGGATACAAACCCAGTATTGGCACTGTTGGATCAAAGAGTATATGCAGTTTTATAGCCTTTGGGCTTAGTTCCAAATTGTTCTTCAAAATGGTTGGATCATTTCACAAGTCTACCAACAATGCATTGGTGTCCCAGTTTTTCCACATCCCCTCCAACAGTTATTATCTTTTTCTGTTAACTTAGCCAATCTGAGGGATCTGTGCTGCAGAGTAGTTTTAATTTGCATTTGTCTAATCATTAGTGATGCAGAGCACTTTTCCTTTTTTTCTTTTTTTTTTTTTTTTCTTTTGCTGAGGCAGTTGGCGTTAGTGACTTGCCCAGAGTCACACAGCTAAGAGATTTAAAATGTCTGAGTCATATATGAAAGTGGGTCCTCCTGAATTCAGGACTAGTGCTCTATCCACTGTGCCACCTAGCTGCCCCTAGAGCACCGTTTCATATGATTATTGATGGCTTTAATTTCTTTATCTATAAATTGTCTGTTCATATCCTTTGACCATTTATCAATTGGGGAATGACTTGTATTCTTATAAATTTGACTTCATTCTACCTCTATAATTTAGAAATGAGACTTATCAGAAACACTGGCTGTAAAAAATTTTTTCCCAGCTTTCTGCTTCTCTTCTATTTTGGCTGTATTGATTTTGTTTGTGAAAACCCTTTTTAATTTAATGTAATGAAAGCTGTCCATTTTGCATTTTATAATATTCTCTATTTTTTCTTTGGCCATAAAGTCCTCCCTTCTCCAAAGATGTGATAAACTATCCCTTTCCTAATTTGCTTATAATGTAATCCTTCATGCCTAAATCATATACCTTGACCTTGTTTTGGTATTGGATGTGAGATGTAGGTCCATGCTTCTGACATTTTATTTTTCAATTTTCCCAGCAATTTTTGTGAAATAGTGAGTTCTTATCCCAGAAGCTGGAGTTTGGTGGTTTATCAAACACTAAATTACTATACTCATTGATTATTGTGTCATGTATATCTAACTTATTCCACTTATTTCTTAGCCAGTACCATATGGTTGTGATAACTGCTGCTTTATAATAGAGTTTTAGGTCTAGTACTGCTAGGCTATCATTTTTTGTATTTTTTTTTTCCACCTTGATATTCTTGATCTTTTGTCAGATGAATTGTTATTGTTTTTCCTAGCTTTATAAAGTAATTCTTTTTGGCAGTTTAATTAGTATGGCACTGAACAAATAGACTAATTTAGGTAGAGTTGTCTTTTTTATTATATTAGTTCAGCCTGCCTATGAGCAATTGATGTTTTCCCAGTTATTTAAATCTGATTTTATTTATGTGGAAAGTGTTTTGTAAATTGTGTTCATATAGTTTTTGGATTTGTCTTGGCAGGTAGACACCCAAATATTTTATTTTATTTACAGTTATTTTAAATGGAATTTCTCTTTCTATCTCTTGCTGCACAGATCCCTCAGATTGGCTAAATGTAGAAGTGCTGATGATTTGTATGGGTTTATTTTATATCCTGCTACTTTGCTTTCAAGTAGGTTTTTGAATGATTATCTAGTGTTCTCTTAAGTATACCATCAAATCATCAGCAAAGAGTGATAGTTCTATCTCTTAATTGTCCACTCTAATTCTTTAACTTTCTTTTTCTTATTGCTATAGCCAACATTTCTAGTACAGTATTGAATAATAGTGATAATAAACATCCTTTTTAAATCCCTGATCTTATTTAGGAATAGTCTAGCTTCTCTCCATTACAAATAATGCTTGCTGATGGTTTTAGTTAGTTCTGCTTATCATTTTAAGGAAAACTCCATTTATCCCTATGCTTTTTAGTGTTTTTAATAGGACTGAGTGCTATATTTTGTCAAAAAAATTTTCTCTATCTATTGAGATTATCACATGATTTCTGTTAGTTTTATTATTAGTATTTTCAATTATGTTAATAGTTTCCCTATTTAACCAGTCCTGAATTTCTGGTACAAATACTATTTGGTCATAGAGTATTATCTTGCTGACAAGTTGTTATAATCTCCTTGCCAGTATCTTATTTAAAAATTTTCCAATGATATTCATTAAGGAGAATAGTCTGTAATTTTCTTTCTTTCTTTCTTTTTTCCTTTTTCTGAGGCTGGGGTTAAGTGACTTGCCCAGGGTCACACAGCTAGGAAGTGTTAAGTGTCTGAGATCACATTTGAACTCGGGTCCTCCTGAATTCAGGGCTGGTGCTCTATCCACTGCACCACCTAGCTGCCCCCTAATCTGTAATTTGCTTACTGTTTTGGTTCTTCTTGGTTTGGGTATCAAAACCATATTTGTGTCATAGAAAAAATTTGGTAGGACTCCTTCTTTGCCTGCTTTTCCAAGTAGTTTAGGTAGTATTAGTATTAATTCTTTTTTAAATGATTTAATCCTAGAGATTTTTTCCTTAGGGAGTTCATTGATAGCTTATTCAGTTTCTTTTTTTCTACAATGAGGTTTTTTCTTCTGTTAATCTGGGCAATTTAAATTTTTTGTAAATATTCATCCATTTCAATTAGATTGTCAGATGTGTTACAGTTTGGCAAAATAGCTCTTAATTATTGCTTTCTCATATATTTTTTCATCATGGTAGTTTGATCTTTTTCATTTTTGATGCTATAATTTAATTTATTTCTTTCCTTTTTTTCATCAGATTAACCAAAAGTTTATCTATTTTTTTTAATGAAATCAACTCAGTTTTATTAATTAGTTCAATAGTTTTTTACTTTGAATGTTATTAATCTCTCCTTTGATTTTTCAGAATTTCTAATGTTTAATCAGGGTTTTTAATTTGTTCTTTTTCTTGGTTTTGTTGTTGTTGTTGTTGCATACCCAGTTCATTGATTTTTTTCTTTCTCTGTTTTATTCATGTAAGTATTGGAAGATAAAAATTTCCCCTAGTGTAATGTCTGTTTCTCTAAAGTGTAACCGTTTTCTTGGGGGCAGGTTTCTTGGGGAGCTTCTGGAGGCAGCCTTAGTTTCAGTTGAGTTCCAATAATCACCAAATGCAGCCAGAGTTAAAGTCTGGATCCTTTATTGTGTCCTTCAAAATCCTGAATCTTTTTCATTGCCCAGTTAGCTTTCTTAGAGGCTTTTCTTGATTCCCAAGAGCTCTTGTCTGAATGTCTCCAGCCAGCAAGCACGAAGGTAGAAATGGGAACGAATCAGACTCTGCCTCCACGGGGATTGTGGTTTTCTGTCTTGTGAATCTCCAAGAAGTCAATCCTAGTTCTGAATCTCCTGGAAGTCCATGAGTCCATCCGAATCCCCACTGAATCCTGGCTCTGAATCTTCTCTCAGAAAGTGGGCTTGTCCTTTTATATGCTCTCTAAAGGTATGAAGTCTAATGTGTGAACCAATGAGCAACTTCTTTAAAGGTATTAACTCCTTTAGTACATAACTCATTTAGTACTTAAGCACATAAGTACCTTGTCTCAAGTTCTGGCCCATATCTCCTTGTAAGATCAGATCAATCATACTGAATAATTGTATCTATTCCAGTGACTTAGCATCTTGTAAGAATCCTAACACCCTAGAACTGCTTTGGCTGCATCTCATAAGTTTTGGCATGTTGTCTCATTACTGTCATTCTGTTGGCTGAAATTATGGATTTCTTGTTTGACTCTCTCATTCTTTGGAATTAGATTATTTAATTTCCAAATGGTTTTTATTTCATCTTTCCCTTGCCTTTTATTAATGTAATTTTTATTGCATCATTATCAGTAAAGGAAACATTTGCCATTTTCTGGGATCTTATTTCCTAGTTTCTTTCTTGCTTATTTTGTGATTCGATTTATCTGATCCTGTGAGAGGGGGAGTTTTAGGTCTCCCACTAGTACAGTTCTGCTGTCTATTTTTTCCTATAACTGGCTTAACTTCTCTTAGAATTTGGGTGCTGTACTACTTGTTGCATACACATTTAGTATTGATATTACTTAAATTTTTATGATACCCTTTTATAAGATGTACTTTCCTTTTAATTAGATCTGTTTTTGCTTTTGCTTTAACTGAGATCAGGTCTGCTACCCCTGATCTTTTTCCTTCAGTTGAAGTACAATAATTTCTACTCTTAATCTTTTAACCTTACTCTGTATGTATCTTTCTGTTTCAAATGTGTTTTGTGAAAACAACATATTATAAGATTCTGGTTTTTAATGCACTCAGCTGTCTGCTTCCATTTTATGGGAGAGTTCATCCCATTCACATTCACAGTTATGATTATCAGCTATGTATTTCCCTCCATTTTATTTTGTTTTCTCTTTCCAACTTTCCTTCTTTAGTAGTATTTTGTTTGTGACCCACCTTCCTTTCAACCTGCTCTCCCTTCTATTATTTCTCCTTTCTTAATCCTTTCTCCTAGTGTTTCTGTCTTCTCTTCTATCCAGCCTCTCCTTTTTCTTTCCTTATAGGGTGAGAGTAATTTCTACACCCAGTTTGAGTGAATGTTATTCCCTTTTAGAACTAAAACTGATGACATTAGACTTCAGACAATTCTCATCCCCTTCCCTTCTTTCCCTCTATTGTAACAGATCCTTTGTGTTTCTTCATTTAATCCAATTCATTCCTTTTTATGTCCCCTTTCCTCTTCTACTACAACCTTTTTTTTCTAACCCTCAATA
The DNA here is from genome assembly GCF_048593235.1 of Sminthopsis crassicaudata. Taxonomy (NCBI): domain Eukaryota; kingdom Metazoa; phylum Chordata; class Mammalia; order Dasyuromorphia; family Dasyuridae; genus Sminthopsis; species Sminthopsis crassicaudata. The sequence continues at coordinate 193,733,922 of NC_133620.1, forward strand.
TCTTTTTCTTTGATTTTTATCACATCAGATTTAATTTATATTCACGCTCTTTATATGCTTGTTCCCTCCAACTGCCCCAATAAAAGATACAGTTCTCAAGAGTTACAAGTATCATTTTCCCATCTAGGGATGTAAATAGTTTAACCTTTAAATAAAATAATATAGTTTTTTTTTTTTTTCTTTTCTATGTTTTTCCTAAGCCCTATGTTTGAAGTTCAGAATTTCTTTAAGTCCTCCCAATATATTTTGAGCTGGAGTTTTAGTCTGTCAAACTTTGTTCAGAGACATGGTGTCATGTGATTTTTGAGGGAAAATGGAAAAGTCTGAGTAGCTTCCTAGCTTCACTTTGCTATCTTGACCTGCATTAATCTCATAAAACCTTTTTCATTGATTTCCCTGCTCTAGTTTCTTATCTCTATTACTCTCCATACAGTTGTCAAAACAAAACAAAACAAAAAAACCTTGGTAAAGCACAAGTCTGAAATGTCATTTCTCTCTCTTCAATAAATTCATTTGGCTTTCAGTTAACCTTTAGAATCAAATAGAAGCTACCTTGTTTGTCATTTTTTTCTCATTTTCTTTTTTAAAAAAATTATAAACTTGACAAACTCACATTCATATCTAAAGAGTAATTGAAAAAGAAAATATATCATATATAGATTGTATATTAACTTATATGAGAGAGAGAGAGAGAGAGAGAGAGAGAGAGAGAGAGAGAGAGAGAGAGAGAGAGAGAGAGAGAGAGAGAGAGTGTGTGTGTGTGTGTGTGTGTGTGTGTTTAACACAATGGTAGCAGCATGGATTGTCTGTATTGGATATGGATTGAATTCTGTCTCTTCTCTTTTGCACACAATGATTCCCTTTTTCTTTTTTCCCTCCTTTCTTCTTCCTCCTTCCCTTCTACTTTTCCCTCTGACATCTCTTTTTTTTTTTAATATTTATTTTTTTCCTCTTTTCTTATTGTAGTAAGTTTATTTTATTTATTTATTTTTTTGCTGAGTCAATTTGGGTTAAGTGACTTGCCCAGGGTAACACAATTAGGAAGTGTTAAGTGTCTGAGGTCATAATTGAACTCAGGTTCTCCTGACTTCAGGGATGGTCCTATATTCAAATAGTTCATCGCCTCTTTATACTCTCAGCCGCTACTACATCGCCTCTTTATACTCTCAGCCGCTACTACATTACCTAGCACACAGTAATTACTTAATAAATATTAATTGATTTGCTTCAGTTTATAATTCATAACTCCTTTTTGGCTTTGAACTTTGGATTCTTTTAATAATAGCCTACAGTTTTTTATGTTTTCAAGTTTTCCTCCATTTTCAATTTGACTTCATCCTTTTAGCTTCTTAAGTTTCTGGAAAAACTAGGTTATTTTCTTTTTGGATCTCTGATTTACTTTCACTGGCTTCAGGTAAAAACTTGGTCTTTTTTTTTCCTGACAATGCTCATTTTCTTGTTTCACTCTGAAATACCTTTTATGTGACCCTTTGGTTGAAGCTACTTTTTAATTTGTACATTTTAATTTCACTCTCTATTAACTAGTTTTGTTTTTCCAGTATCCTTTTTTTAAGCCAGCATAGTATTGTAGAAGAAACACCATATTTGGAGTAAAAAAAAAAAAAACCTCTGATTTGAATCATTTCTCACTTATCTAGATGAGTAACTATGGCAAATCAGTTGACTTTTCTAAGACTGAATTTCTTTATCTGTGCCTGTATTTTGTATCAATGTACCATAAGGCATCGTTTAAAAAAAAAAGTTTTGTAAATTTTAAAATCACTAAAGGTTTTTTGTTATAAAATAGTGTTGAAGAATCTGTGGTAAGATAGACATATCAATTATACTGTTGATGGAGTGAATTAGACCAAGTACTCTGAAAAGTAATTTAGAATTATGCAAGATTGTTATAACATTTGATATAGCAATCCCATTATTAGCTTTATATATGATAATAAAGTTCCACAGGTACTGAAATAGTCATTGTAACACTATTTGTAGTATTGAAAAAAAAAAAAAAAAGCTGGAAACAGATTATGTGCCCATTATTTGTTTAACCTTTCAGTGTTATAGATAACTTTCTAAGACTCTAAGATTGAGAGAATTTGTTACTTGTATAAGTAGGAGGAGCTTCATCATTTTGGAGCTGCCTTTAGGAATGAAATTATAGATACAGTCTCTATAAGAGGATGTCTCTCTTAAAAATGCTAGCGGAGGGATGAAGTAGTAAATGTAGGTGCATGCAAAATCGAAAGGTATTAGTTTTTGTTTTTTTTCCTTAATGCATGTTCTCATAGATTGGGGAATGATTGAACAACTTGTGATTTATGATTATAATGCAATAATTATTGTGGTATAAGAAATGATAAATAGGAACACTTTTTATCAAGTTGGAAGACCTATATGAACTAATGAATATTAAAGAAACGAAAGAACAATATGCACAATGGTTATGTCTGGTCTAGCTCTCTGATCAGCCAGAGTCCTTGGTCTTAGTGAAGTGATGAAGGCAGGAGGACCACCATGAAGCTGGTCAAAGAATCCGGAGTCTGTAATCTGGAGTCTCCAATCTTCTCTGTGTCTGTGGCTGAGAAAGACTTCTGTATCTGAGACTCCCTTAAATACCTCAATACTATTATGTCACTACAGCAGACTGAGCATGTACCAATTGCCCCTTACATCACCATCACATTAAGTATATGTTTAGAGAACTATTCTCTCACAATGAATAGGTGCTTAATTAAGTACCCTGCTGTCCTTGATTCAAGTATACCTTTTCAGAGTCTGGGCCCTCTACACACAATAATAATAATGATGTAAATGAAAATAGTACTAAAAACAAGAGAAGTTCAGTGTCCAATATTGGTTATAGATGTAATTAGAACATACTTATTTCACTTTTTTTTATGAGTAAACAGTAAAAAGTTCCTAGTCATAATTGCTACTTTAAATTATTTTTTCTTAACAAAGCAAAACAATTCTAAAGGGTAGTTACTTTGAAGGTTTATTGGGAGGTGATTGTTTTGTCAAAATAAATTTTAATTAAAAATTTTTTTAAAGCAATAGAGTAAAAAATCCTAAAGACCAATTTGAATCATGCTATTATAATTATATCTCACTAATTAATTTAGCTTCTCCCTCTGAACCATTTTAGTTAGGTTGTCTTGGTCTCTGCTCCAAACTTTTATGAAAAGCCTTTCCTTGACTTCATCAAATTTTCCCATCTGCTTTTGTAAAGTTTATATTATCCCTTCTCCAATATTATTACTATATTTGAGATGATCTGAACTTTCCTTGAAGTCCCTTCCTTATGTTTTACTTCTTAGATTTTGTCATATCATAGCAGTTATGAAACTATACACATAAAAACAATCATGGCAATTTATGATTCCACCCATTCCAATCTTAAAAGCTACAACGTTGTTTATACAAGTTATTTTTAAGTCCCAAGGATTTAAAACACAATTAGCATTGTTTCATTTCCTTCATCTGAGAATAATATTCTTCTTAGTAAATTTAACTTGCTTTTGTTAGTGAAGAATGCCATTGAATGATGCCAAACTATTTTAGGACCTTGAAATTAAATTATTTACAAACAAAATATACTTAGGAATTATTGTGTTTTTTTTTTTTTAAGTTTTTCCTTTATTTGAGGTTTATAGCATAGTAATGTTTTTAAAGTTCGTAAGTAAATTTTACGAAGATTTGAAGTTGACTGATAGTGATGATCACTTTAAAAAAAAAAAAAGATCTTTTGAAATTCTGTTCACGGTGAAAGTGTTCTTCCCTCTTGATTTATGGTAGAGGACTTTGGTACTGATCCTGTTCCTCTCCAGTGTTCTAGCTCCTAAGTCCAGCGCACTTTCATTTTTAAAACTCATGAAAACCTAGGCGAAAGAGGAATCAGTTTTTGTCTTACTAATGTTTTACCTTAATATGAAATTGTCTTAAATTAGGAATCCATTTGTTAGGTTATCTTTTGTTGTGGGAGAGACTGAAATAGTAAGAAATAGACTGAAATATCCCTATTACTGATTAAAAAAGCAATGAATTGTAGTTGGGGAAGGAGGAAGCTCCTTTTTAAAAGTAAATAGGAAACCAACCCCTAAGATTTTTTTACATTACTTTTATTAAGTGAGGTGAAATTTTAAACCTCTTCCTTCAAAGCATTCCTAAATCAAAGAGTTTGTTTGTTTTGTTTTGTTTTTTTTTAACATTTTCATTTTATAGTTAAAAACATCACAAAATAAGTAATTTTGATGGAAATATATTAGAAACTCAATAACACATTGTTCACTTTAGAGCAAAAAGCCAGTAGAAGTAAAGTTCTTCTTGGATCATATCCAAGGGATTCTGAAATACTAAAAGAACCTCAGTCTAGGATTGAGTTTTAATATATTTCAGTAGGAAGAAAAAAGGAATTTTAAATTGGAGGTAGTATTAAAATCTTTTTGGAGAATAGCTGTTTGTAGTTAGATTTTAAACTTCATTCTTTCATGTATGTATATGTAGAACTAGAGTTCAGACATTGGCTAATGATGTCCATAGCAGAGAAAAGAGCCAAATACATGTTTTTATTTAGCATTTTGTATATAAATCTTTTATTCCTTTTTGTTTTTGTGATATTTCTCCAGAATTGCTCTTAATGTTCGTTTGATTTTGCCAGAAATATTTTAATTGGGGCAAGGAATGAACTCATGGCTTGATTTGCCCTGGGCCTTGGAATCTGAGATTCCTGTAACCTCTAACGGCCTAGAGAATCTTACTGAAGCTTAATTTAAGTAATATCTTCATGCTGAGGTATAAAATTAAAGACTTGTGTAATTAAAATGTACTTGTGAAATCTAAACTACCCTTTCATTGACTAAATACGACTAAATCAAATCAGAAGCCCTTGCTTTTAACAAGTTATTAGTTGTTAGCTTTTTACAAAAGCTCAGCTAATGATAGAAAAATAAAAATGAATTTTCTGACCTATTCTTATGGGCAGTTGTGGGCAGTGCGTCTTTAAATAAAAATATATGTATATAAGGAAACTAAATAGTTGGTAGAAAGTTTCCTCTGAATCAGGAAGTCCGGCAAATACTGGTCATGCAACCCTTGGCTAGTCCTTCACATGAACAACCTAGGGCAGCTTTTGAAAGACATTAGTTGCAGAGAAGATGCTGACCTGCATTGGTATACCAAGTTGCCTGTTCCTCTGAAGTCTCTATCCACTACTATTCTGTATGTATGTATATACACTGGCACAAAGCTATCTTTATCTCCATACTGTAGATAAAATCAGGACATCAGTCAGGTGGCTCCTTGAAATAGGTTTCTTACATAGAGAATTAAAAAAAAAAAAAAAGTTATTACCAGGGCAGCTAAGTGGTACAGTGGATAGAGCACCAGCCCTGAAGTCAGGAAGACCCAAGTTCAAATGTAGCCTCAGATACTTAACACTTTCTAGTCATATGTGACCCTGGGCAAGTCACTTAACCCCAATTGTCTTAGGAAAAAAAAAGTTATTAACCCCCCCCTAATTTTTTTTTGTAACTAGCTGTTGCAAACTAATATAAAGTTTCTCTTTAAAATATTGTGGACATTGATAAATAGAAGTCAGTTATGGCTTTCCCTTCTTATTTTTGTTTTGTATGTGCAGTGTTTTAACTTAATGGTGAAATGAAGTCTAATACCTTTTAGTGTTAGATTCATGTATTGTATGTTTTGGGGGTGACATCTATATTGTATTTCTATTTAGAGCTGATCTGTCTTATGACTGATGAACACCAGGGTTCTGTTCAGAGTTGCTTCTCATACTTGGATCCTGATCCTAAAGGGGAAGCCAGCAGGCTTTGGCTGTGCTAGAGCAGCATGGACTCAGAGCTCCTCCCAGAGGATACAAAAATTGACTCCCAGGTGAGTTACTATAGAGCCAGAGGAGATAGGCTTTCATAAGATTGTGCTTTACAGAAGCCAATTATGAAGGACCATATAACTGAGTCATTCAGAACTGTAGGTCCTTGGATTCAATTTGTCAATCTATTATTCTTTTCAATAGGCCCCTCTTTTCCTAGTCAGAAGAATCTTTTTACCTTGTGCTTTTTTTTTTCCCCTTAAATAAATTGTTTGAATTTACAGTAATTCTTCTCTTTTCCCCCCCACAATATGGTTAATTTCATAGATCTCAAGATTTAAGTTGTAATCTTAATGTTGGATTAAATTTGCCAATTTTTTGTGATATTGGTGGCTTACTTAGGGAATCCTATCTGATTTGGGTAGGAATGGTAATAAATAATTCCTGAATGTAAATAGAATTGTTTCAGATTAGGCTTAGATTTACTTATTTATTTATTTTTGCTTTGTCATGTAAAGGACTGTCAGAATATACCTTTGTACAGATTATAAAAATATGTAGAAACTTTAGAATGAATCTGACTTTCTATGTTCAGAAATTTCTGATTCTCGTTTCAATATAATTGAAAGAGCATTGAAATGAGAATTAAGAGATTTAGATTTGAGTCCTGACTGCCACTTATTGAAAAAATGGTTTTTGAGAAGTTACCCATGTAGTCTGTCTGGGCTTTAGTTTCTTCATCTGTAAAATGAAGGGGTTGAAGTAGATAGTCTTCAAAATTTCAAAATCTCTATGTGCTCTAAAATTTATTTTGATATATAGATTTCTATTGTGATATTCTGATATCCTTTAATTTTCAGTTCCAAATTAATTGCAGCCTTAAAAATTTCATTTTGCTCATTTTAAAAGACAAATTTAGAATATTTGAGGAAAAAAGCCAGTGTAAGTCTTTGAAATACCAAAGCAGTAGAAGTTCTGATTCATATAGCATTATAAAATCACTTGGTTATCTAAACTAAAAGTGGAGATTTTTTTTTTCCCTTTGTTTATTCCTTACAAACAAAGGATTCAAAAAGTGAATCATGTTAGTTAAGTGGATGAAAGATTTATGCCACATGTATCATAAAATTTCAAGAGTGGTTTAAGAATTGTGTAGACATTTCTCTGAGTAATACAATTATATAAAATGATGGCCAAAGTATTATGCCTTAATCATAAGTAGGTATAATTGAAATGCATTCCTGCATGTAGAATTATACTTTGAAACACACCCACATCTGGATAGGCCCAGGATACATGTAGAGCTGTGTTTTAACTTGTATCATTACATAGTTCTATGGAAAAACAAGAGACCTGAATTTCTGCTTAGAAACTATCCCTTTTGTTTGTTCATTTATAAGAATGCATAAATTTAGTATTCCTAATGGTAGTCTGAATTATTTTTTAGTCAGTCTTAGGTCATTTATTTTGAAAATTTTTTGTCAGATTTATATTTTTATTCTGTTCTGTACTTGTATTCATGGGACTTCAGAAACAGACTAGATGCTAACCAATATTAATTTGTTGGGTAAATCTTTATATAATATATCCAAGTTGAATAGGTTCTACAATTTTAAAATTAAGTTATTCAGAGTTCAATTAGTAAGACATTAAATGTCTGCTTATGTGCAAAGAACATGGTAAACTTGGAATAAAATAATTTAAAAGTGAATTTCCTGTCTTCAAAGAATTTACTATCTGTAGAATTAAGATAAGTATACTATAAGGTAGAATGCTCATACAGAGGAAAAAGAGTGATTCAGACAAATTTCTACAATTGAAGTAGAGAGCAGCAAATACTTATGAAATTATTGAAAGTTATTTTGAGACATAAAAATAATTTCATGCTGTAATGTTGAATTAGAAATGAGATTATCAAAGATTGTCTTCATCATTTTTTACAATTGCAAATTTTAAATTAGCTAAATGCAATAAAGGAATGGCTAAATATTTGTAATACATTCAGGTAATGGAATATTTTAATATACTTAAGATGTTGACATACGAGGAAATAGAGATTATAGGAAGACATTTATGAAATAATGCAAAATAAAGAGAAGAAAGGAAAGAAAAAGGACCAAAAGACTATGACTAATTACCATATTAAAAAAAGAGAGAGAATGAGAATAAATGGGCAAATAAAGGTCCTTGGAGATAGTCACAAAAATGTTAGGATGTTTTGTGCATTTAAATTCATTTTTAAAAAATGGAAACAATTGCAAAACTTCTGTGATATGTTGTATTAATATTTAACATTGTTTAAAATATTTTAAAATCCTTTTAGCAATAAGTAAAAATATTTTTAGTACTTTATATGTATAGGAAATTCCTTATTTGCTTTAGACATGTCACTATCCAACTAACTCCAACTTTTTTGGGGGGAAAAAGAAACAAAAACATGTTATTTTTAAATCTATGGATTCAGAAGTTATAAAAGGAATAATATAAATAAGGGATGTTGATTCCCAGGTAGGATTAATTAGAGTTTGGTCAATTATCTTGCATATTCCCTGTTACTGTTGTTATTTTTAATTTAACTTTTTTGGTGACCTTTCCCCCCAAATGTTGTCTGTGTAACTATTTTGTAAATTTATGTATCATTTTCTCCCGAGGAAATGTAAGGTCCTTGAAATTAAACAAGGACTTTTGGAATTTTCTATCATTCTGTACCTACATACAGCCCTATCCTGTTACAGCAAAGAAATTATGCCTTATTAGTCTTCTGAATTGATTGGTTATTTTATGGAATATTGTATTTTTAAGTCTTCCAAAGTTTTCAAATACAATATTATAGTCAGATTGTACATTTTTCTTCTGATGATGATTTCACTTTGCACCATTTTATATAAGTTTTCCCCAAGTTTCTATGAATAACTGTTTGGTCACTTATAGTGTGATAATATTTCATTACATTCATATATTATTATGTTTATCTATTCCCCATTTGATGGGCACCTACTTTGATCCAGTTTTTGCTACAAAAAAAAAAGTGCTCCTTTAAATGTTATGTACATATTGGTAATTTCTGCCTTTCGAAGGATTTATTCATTATAGTACTATGTCACTTGGGTGAAAGGTTCTGGAAATTTTAGTGAGTGTTGATAACTTCTAATTGTTTTATATAATTATTGAAGTAATCCACCAGTAATACAGTCTTCTTGTGTGGCTTTCATCCAATAATTGTAATTTCCTTTTTTTATCCCATTTGCTTATCTGCTGGAGGTGAGAGAGCATCTTGGAGTTGTTTTAATTTGCATTTTAGTTAATCCCATCTCATTGTTGAATAACCACTGAATTTAATGGTACAAAAAGAGTAAGAATTTTGATTGGACAAATAGCTGAATCTTTTAGAATATACACTAAAATTATTTGATTTCATCTTTGGCTAATTTCATTGAACTTACAAAATATGTATAAACTTACAAAGTATGTATAATTTAAATCATAATCAAGTATTCCGAATAGATCTTTAATTTTTTGATTTAGGATTTGGGCCCCGAGAAAGCACTGTTTTAGAAATAGAACAGATTTCCTGGAAGACTTAGGTTTTAGTCCTGTATTTGTCACTTGTGTGACCTTGGACAAGACATTTAACCTATCATGGGCCTTAGTTTGCACATTTATAAAGCATGATATTTGGACTAAGTAGCCCCTGAGGTTCCTTCCAGCTCCAAACCTACTAATGCCTTTTCAAAGCTTTATTTAGACTTTTTAATAATTATGTGTAGTTTTGGGTTTTGTTTGATTTTGCTATTTTACTTATTTTGCATGGTTTTTTGGTATTGCTTTTTTCTTCTTTTACTACTAACACCCCCCAATGTTGTTTCAACAGGACAATAGCATAAGCTTCATTGTCTATTCCACTTTGGTGTCTTAACAAATTTCTCTTTTTCCCTTGTTCTCTTATTTTTCCCCTAGCTTTTGCATTTTCAGAAATGTGACTCCCTCCAGAATATCCTGAATTTTATTTTCTTTTTTGTTTTCTACTAGTATTTTATTTTTCCAAATACATGTAAAAATAATTTTCAACATTTATTTTTGTAAGACATTTGTGTTCTAAATATTCCTCCCTCCTTCCCTTATCTCATCCCATCTCAAGACAGTCTAATATAGATTATATATTGTACTCCATCTTTTGTCTTCAATTCTCTTGTTGCTGGTCCAATCTTTCTTCTTACCCCCTCAATACTGGACCAAACTTCCAATTTTTTTCTCTGCCACTTAGCAACTTCACTTCCTTTGAGATTTACTACATTTCTGTTGCTCAGTTCATGTAATTTTTGTGGTAGCTTACTTGTTTCAAGGTAATTTTTCCCCCTTTTTTTTGGCAACAGTCAGTATGCTTTTATTAAATGTGTTATTTCTGAAGCTAAGTTCTGGGGTTTAAAAAAATGGGAAAAGCCTTTTCTGCCCTCAAAGAAGTTAGTTCACTTTCTTCAAGAAGAGATTTTGTAGTACCTGACTTAACCAGTTTTCTTGATCCCTTACTCTCTTTTGACTTTGTTTTATTATTTATGCCTTATGGAGCTGTTAACTTCTGTTTGACTAATTCTAATTTAAAAGATTTATATTTTTTCTGTAAGGTTTTGTATCCCTATTACCAAGCTATTAATAACTTTCTTATCTTTCTTATCTTTTTAATCTATTAATAACTTTCTTATCTTTCTTGCAGCTCTAATTTTTTTTACCCATTTTTTCTCTAGTGCTCTTTTAATTTTTAAAGTAATCTTTTTTATTCTTTTTAAAAAAACTCTTGAGGCAGCTAGGTGGTGCAATGGATAGAGCACCATCCCTAAAGTCAGGAGGATCTGAGTCTCAGACAGACACTTAACATTTCCTCTCTGTGTAACTCTGGGCAAGTCACTTACCCCCATTCCTTCAGCAAAAAAACTTTTACTTACATGAATTGATGTAAAGAGAATATATAGGACATTGTACACAGTAACAGCAATATTGTGCAGTGATCAACTTTGATTAACTTTTCTCAGTAATACAATGATCCAATACAATTCCAAAGGATTTATGATAGAAAATTCCATCCACATCTGGAGAAAGACATGATAGAGTCTAAATGCAGATAAAAGCATATTATTTCTGTTTGGTTTTTTGTTTTGTTTTGTTTTGTTTTGTTGTGGTTTTTCCTTTTTTGTTCTTTTCTTTCATAACATGACTAATATGATTTATTTTTACATGATAGCAGATATGTAATTTATCAAACTGTCCATTATCTTAGGGGAGAAGAAACTCAATTTTGCAAAAATTGAACATTAAAAATTATTTTTTTTCATGTAATTAGAAAAAATAAAATACTATTTATAGAACCCAGGAGACAAAATTTAAAATCTTTTTTTCATCTCTATTAAGAATTCTTGATGGGCTTGTGTCCAATCTGCATTTTACTTTGGGGCCTTTGTAGATGTTTTCAAGTCATTGTCTTCTATGTTTGTGTCTTTACCGTCACCTTTTTGTGATAGAGTATGTTTGTCTTTCCTCATTTTTCTAGATTGCTTCTGGACTTTGTGGTAGTATTGGGTTTTCCTTTCAGTGGCAAGGTGTATCCTAAGCTTTTGTCTTTTATGTCTTGCTGCTTTCATAGTGGTGTGATCCTTGGAGAGATTTCTGGTATGAACTCTCCAAATTCCTGACCCAAGTTTCTTTCTATTAGCTTATTATCTAGTTGAGTTTGAGTAGACTGCTTCTGGATTTAGTCACTGTTGGCTCACAAAGATGTTGTGCAGGTTCAGAACAGCTGAATTGACTTTCTCGTGGGTCTTAGTTTCCTACCTTGGGTATTTCACTGCAGGCTTGTGTGTGATGAGGATATTGAGGGGATTAATACAGCAAGGTGGCTAATTGTAGGAATTGAGTGAATCACACTGACTTGTGTGGTTCTTGGGACTTTCTATTCAATTATAGGTCTAGTTCAATTTCTGTCTTGTGAAAAAAAAACTTTATGAGAATGGGGGGGAAGTCTCATTACATTGTTTACATTGTTTGAGCCTAGCCCTGCGTTGCTGGAAAGTTGGATCAGCTCTATCTATCATTTACAGACCCTTTCCTAAGGACCTAGGTAGTATTAGTTAGAAAGCTATTTCTTTCCAAATATTAATGCACAAAGTTTTCTCATAATTGTACATTTCAAGAATCCTATAAATATGTCTCTGGAAATTGGCCTTGTATTCATCAGTCAGTTATTGTTTCCATGTTCCTTTGATTATTACAAATATATGGGCTATCACACTTTATTCTGATTTCAAAGAATTGTACATATTCACTCTCTCCCTTCCAACTTAGTACTTTTATCAGAATCTTTCATCCAATGAGAACTAAGTTTATCTAATGTTTTATCAGCCTTATTTTATTTGTTCTTAATATATACATATATATATATATATAAATTTATATATGTAAACATTTCTTCTGAGGAAGTCTAGTCCCAGTTTGTCTGGCAGTTGCCACTTGTATTGCTTAATAAATCAATATGCTTAGAAGATTGAACCTTTTGTTTCTTCTTTTCATCTTTCATCTGCCACAGTGGGGCTAAAGATTAGAACTGAGTCAACACTCTATCCCCTTGTGACTGCTCTTTTTCACCATGAATTTGTGACCCAGAACTAGGTAATATGAGACAATGTTGCCAGATGGCATCTTATCTTGCTTCTTAGTGCTAATTCAGGGATCTCCTGAGATCTGTTTTCCCCTTGGTATTCTCTCCATTCCTGCCTTTGGTCCTAGTCAGTCCCTTTCTTGTAACCCAATGTTTGTAAACCTTTTTTGTCTGTCTTCCCAGGTTGCCCTGGTCTGGAAAAATAGCACAGTGACTTTTTCTGGGTTTTTGGATCAGAATTAGATCTAATGCATTTTCTAGGTTGTTACCTTGGTTTCTAGATAGGTTTGCTCAGTGAGTTAGGCAAAAATGCTTTCTCTCATTCCATCATTATGACTTCACCCACTACCCTTACCCACATACTTGGGAATTTTAGTATACATATTGATGTCCTCTTAAGTATCCTTGCCTCCCTTCTTCTTTCTCAGTCACTATTTATTAAGAGCTTATTATGTTCAAGGCACTCTACTGAGGTTTAGGGATACAAAACCTCATATTCCTTCCTTATAAAGAGTATGTGTTCTAATGGGGATAAATGTTTGAATAGCAATCAAGGTATATATATATATATATATGGTTATCTGAAAGTGGAAAGCATTAGTGGCTGGGGAAACTAGGACAGGCTTTCTTTAGAGAAAGGATTTAACTCAGAATAGTAGTGTTGTTGGCTCACATCTAAGAAAGGTAGGAAGATGCCAGGTTATGAAGATATTTAAGTCTGATGGAGTTTTTATTTGATTCTGGAGGTAATGAGGAACTATGGGACTCTGGGTAGAAGGTAGCATGATTAGGCCAATTTTGTAATCACTTTGGAAGCTGAATGAAGTGGGAACAAACTTGAAGCAGGGAAATCGTTTAGAAGACTTTTACACTTTGCAGATGAACAGTGATGAAGGCATAAATGAGAAGGTTGGCTCCATAAATGGAGAGAATCCAGATCATTACCTCTTTACTGGAATTAGTTGACAACCATAATCATAAGCTTATCTCTGCCCTTGAATTTATTTCCCTTTTATCCATTTTTTTTTTTTGTTATATTTTCAACCCTTTCAACCCTTGTTTGCACCTCCTATATTGCTGAACACTGCTGAAACATGTTTCATAATTAGTATTGATTGGAATCACTTCCAACTTGATGTTATTTTAACCAGACCCCTGATACTACATAGGAATGCTTTTATTTTTTCCTCATTTACTCACTGACATGTTCCTCACAACAGCTATATTGAATTTTTTAATCTCCCCATAATCATATCACATCTTCCTCCTAGTAGATTCCCTTTTTTTTTTTCACTTGAGAACGTTTTTTGTGAGCTTTTTTTTAACAGTTCTATATTATCCTTAAAAAAAATCTTCTGACTTTCTCATTGTTTTAAATTACTGTCTTATAATTTTTTTACTGAACATAATTGTAATCATTCATACTTCTGTTAAAAAAAATTGTCTATACTCATGGTCTTGCTTCTCATCTTGAAATATAATTTCTGATTCTACCACACTCCTCTCTAGGGTCTTCTGACTTTGCTACCAACAGTAAGATCTGAGTTCCTATTCACAGGGGTAGGAAACCTTTTTTTTTTTTTTTTTTTTTTAATTTAATTTTCCTTCCCTTCCCTTCCTTCCCTTCCTTCCCTTCCTTCCCTTCCTTCCCTCCTTCCTTCTTTCCAATATTTATAACATTTAAGTCCCTACAAAATTAAGTAAAAGAACTCTAAATCGGTGGTTGTTATGTGGTCCTCCAACACTCACTACCCCTACTTTACCATCTGTATTTTGGGAGGAAGTCATCTCATAATCTTTAATCCTTTTTTCTGCCCTTATTCTTCTTAATTTCTCTGTAGCTTTTGACACTTTCTACATTTTCTCCTTAATTCTTTTTCATTCCTTGATTTTTATGATAATGCTTTCTTCATCTCATAAGTCACAGCAATTATATTCCTTATTGATCCCACAGCAAACTCATGAAGTAAATACTACAGTTGTTATTATCTTCATCTTACAGATGAGGAAACTGAAAATCTGAGAGATTAAATGATTTGCTCATGTAACCTATATGGAAAGTATTCGGTGTTGAAGGCATAAACTGAAATCATGTTTATCCTCACTCCAGGTCTGGTTCTCCACAAACAAAAATGCACATGCACAAACAATTACAAAGTTTTAATTATTCCTTCATCCCATGCAGTTAGCATTTTCTTCCTTATATATAGCATTTACTTATTTGTGTATTTGTTTTCTGTTCATTAGAATGTAAGCTCCTTGAGAGCAGGGACTATTTTGTTTTTGTTTGTGGTTACCTGGTTCTGTATAGTGCTGAGAAGCTTTGCCATTTCTACATTTGCTTTCCCATGTCCTTTCAGGAACCTGGTCTTTTTGCTTAGGAATTTGGTTATTATGTACGAAGATTGCATATAGTAGTTGCATAAAAGATGGTTGTTGAATTGAAATGGAAAAATTTATGCCAGATCAGATGTTTTCTCATTATGTTTTTGGAACTTAAAATCAGTCATTAAGATTATGCTTGAGTACCTTGTGTAGTATAACTGATTAAATAGTTCATTATCATAGTGTGATTATTTTTTAAAGTGTAATGAATGGGATATAAAAATAGAATTCAATGTTGGTGACATTATTTTTGTGAGGATACTAATTATTTAAAGAATTGGACATTGTTTTTTCCCCCCATGTTTTTCTTCAGCATTCTTGAAATGAAAATTAAATATAAATATATCACCATACTGTTATTTTTTTTTTAATGAACAAATTGATGTTTTTCTTTTCTTTATATGTACTTTGCTGGTTACAATAATAGTGTATGAAAAGCTGACATATTATATATGAACAAATTTTCTTAATCCGACTCAATTTCTGTCTTTTACTTGTTGTTTTAGCATATTTGCATAAAATAACAATTAAAAGGCACAGTATTTGGTAATGTACTCATACTGATGAGGTTTAGATTTGGGGAACCTAAATGAAATTAGGGTTTCTGGTGGTCAGGGACTTAAATGAGGTCTAGTGGCAGGTTCAGGGAGTCAAATGGAGCTCCCCTATAACCCTTTTGGATTCAATGCAAGGGTAGAAAGTTTTGGGGAACTCCCTTCTGGCAGCGCAAGAAGTCCCCTGTAAAGGAATTTACAGACCTGAAAACCTAGATTGATAAAAGAGGTTTATTATGGGGATTGGAAGTAAGGTTAAAGTCTAGTTAAGGAAATATAGGTGAGGGTAAAGAGAAGATAGCACTGGAAACAGTATTCCAGTGGGCAAAGACCTTTGGCGTGCCAAACATAGGGCTGTCATGTTTGGAACCTCTGCAAAGAGAGGGTTTTAGTTTGGCTCTTTTATAATAGGGGGCTTTGGCTACAAGCTGAAGGGGGCTCATGGGTGAGTCCCAAGTTGGCTCCTAGCTGGGTTTCAGCTTCAAGCTGGAATTTGAACTGAATTCAGTGGGTTTCAGGACTGAGTAGACCCCACCCAAATAAAAAGGATGAACCTGTTTGTCCTTGGGATGGGGTCCCTCTCTCAGGCAGAATTGAAGGGGATTTTCTCCTTTAAGGATTTTCAGAATTTCGGGCTCCCCTTTTCATTAGTAGCTTTGGATCTTGTAATTTATTAACTATAAAACCATTACAGGATTTTTTTTTTTAAATCTGATATACAGATTTGCTCAATTCAGTTGAAATGTAGATTTTTTTTTTTCTACTAATGGAAGATATTTGGTTTTTTATGCTAACTGAAAACATTTTTATCTATTATTATACAGAAGAGGTTTTCCATCTGAATTGATACAAGTTTTTGGCCTCAGTGATACTATCCTTTTTCTCTAAGCAAGAAAACCTATAACTTGTATCCTCTTAGCCTATATTCCTCAAGGGTCCCTAGTTCCTGTATTCATCTTCAGCAGTGGGTAGTACTTAGGCCAGAGAGAGGCAGAGGGACTGGGAAAGAGAGAGGGAGGAGGGGACAGAAGGAGGGGAGGAGGGAGAGAGGGTGTGGCGCATGTGCAAGTGTACTCCATCTCCTGGGAGTTTACAATATAATTGAAATGATATGCCCTCAAATTATTTGCATTTTGTATTGTTTGTATATAATTGTATAATGTTAAGTCCACTATTCTGAAATATAATTTAAATTTCACTTGGACATTCGTTTTATGCCCTTTTCCAATTATATTATAATTATGCATTATTTAATATTAAATATTTTCTCATTCAAATATAACTCACAAATTTCGAAATTTAATGGAGCCTTCCTTTGCCTTCTTTGCTCAAAAAAAGGAAAGTTTTTGTTTTTTTTTAAACTATCTAGTAAAGCATATTAATTAGAGCTGCCTATATGCATTAGTGGAGGTAGCTAGGTGGTTCTATAGAGAGGAGATTGGCTGGCCTGAGTTCACATTCAGCCTTTTAACCTATGTAACTTTGGGCAATCTAGGTTTACTGTAATCCACTGAGGAAGAAAAAGGCAAACTATTTCATTATCTTTATTCAGAAAACTTGGCCCACAGGATCTTGAAGAAGTGGAAATGGCTTGAATGATTGGATTACAATAAATTAAACCAGAGTAGATGATTGAAGGAATATGCATTCAGCTCTTATTTTGTCTCCTTTGGTGTTTAACACTGGAGAAACAACTGGAGAAATTGTGAACAGAATTCTTATTTGAAAGTTTTTTTTTTTTATATATTTTTCTTATTGTTTAATATTTTTAATATTTTCTTATTGTTGTATAAATTGTTCTCTGGTTCTGGTTACTTACTCTGCATCAGTTTAATGGGTGGGATGGAGTGAATAAGACCGCAGCAAAAGGCTATGTCCCTGCTAGTAGTCCGGTGTCTAGGTAGGCTGTAGGGAGGGGCATTGACTGGAGAATGCCTTTGAATTTAAGGAGGCTTTTTATTACAATGAGCCTTACTTAATTGAATTCCCATAAGCTAGTTCATGAGGCAAGGAGGGAGGAACCTTGGAATTCCTTGCATTGGTTAAGTTATCGTGACCCCACAGTTACTGTATCTAGTCAGAAGGCCAAGTTATGTCAGTCCCCCAAGTTATTTTTCCTTTTATACAAGAACTCACTGGTACCACACTTCTATGTGGGTTCATTAAGAATTACCCACCTTATGGCAGCAAGTTCTCTAGGAACTTTGTCTGCCTCATGGCATCTTTACCTTTACTATAGAGCTAGTTCATTAACATTTAGCCTGCCTCCTTATTAATGGTGAGTTCTGTTAGGAAACTTAGCCCAACTTTTCCCTCTTAATGACTAAAAATCTCTTTTGGAAACTAGCCCACTGTCATCACCATAATAAAATATTTGCCTCTCAATTTGATGGTCTAAACCTTTGCAACACCAACCTGAAACTTCAGTATAATTTTTGGTTCCAATCTCTGCTCCCCACATTTAGTGTATGGAGAGAGTCTTGGAACCCCAGTATAGTTCTGGGGTTCAGTATGTCTATATTCCATGCCCCATCATTTGGTGACTCCATATGGGAAGAATCTGAATTTACTCACTCCATTTCAAGGTAAGCCCCATTTCCCTTTGTTTCTATAGGTGGGAGGACCCTGGACTACTAGGAGGACTTATTGGGTTGTTGTGAGTTTCTATAATTACCGTGCTCACCATATTTCTCTTGACTGAGGCCATCTTTTGGCATACTTTCCTTTGGGAACACTTGTCACTTTTTGACTCCCCAGGACATATCCAGGGGAGACACATTGCTGTAGGAATAGAAACTTTTTTCAGTGTGTGGCAAAGAAGGGAGTCCATTTCTAAACTTAAAAAAAAGCACAATAGTCTCTGTGTTTGTACAGTGTCTGTGTTGTATGAGTTAAATTCTGTTACCTTGGGAAGATTTAAATACATCCCTAGAAGGAAACTTCTGAGGGCTGCAATTAGCCAGAACATTGGGAAAGATTTATTAGCATTACTAACTTACACCTTAGGGGAAAAAAGAGAAAAAACCCTTTTGTGGTCCCAATATTGGCCAAATTTCAGTTTTAGAAATAAAGCTAGATGATTAAAATTGTGGAACTACTAAAAACATCTTAGCAAATTCTGGAGTTTTTATGTTTAATCATTAAGGAGATGGGCAATTAGTCAATTTGAGATTTCTGGGACTATGGGGTAATTCCAGGAATTCTCTCCCCCTCCTCCCTTTCTGCTGACCCTCTCCAATTTAAGGTAAACTCATTCCCTTATTGTCAGCACCCTGAGATTCTGGATAGACTAGGGAGATCTAGGCACTAGCCCCCTTGCTCTCATCAGCCTGGGAAAGTCCGGGTGTCCCTGGCACCAACTAATGTGGCAGTGTGAGTGGGGGAGTCAGCCAGCCTGTCTTTCTACTTTCTACATTTCAGTAGGAAAATATATTAAGTAGGCAGTTGTATCTTTTGTAATCTGTTAAGAGAGTTTGAGAATAGCGAGAACCCCACTCTTGTATTCCAGTAGCAATACAGGCCACTACTTTCTGTAAGGAGATAATAATTGAACCCAGTCACATAACTGTAAAAAAATCTTGGTAGAATAACTGCTAAAATTGTCTTGTTTTCTCCTTGAAATAAAGGGGAAATTTAAATTCAACAAAAGCCTACTCTTATTAATGCCCCTGAGGGCCCTATGGCCCACCTAGACACTGGCCTTTTGCTGGAGTCTTAGTCACTCTCTCTGTCTCCCTCCAACCTCATCAAGTTCATATTATGGTTCCAGATTTTTTGGAAACCATCCCTTTCACAATTTCTTCTGTTGTAATATTTTATTAGATGCACCCACAATTTATTCAACCATTTCCTAATTTCTATTTTTTTGTTACTACAAAAAGAATCGCTATAAATATTTACATATATAGATTCCTTTTCACTTTCTTTGATTCCTTTGGGGAGGTCCTAGTTGTGTTATAACTATGACAAAAGATATGCATAGTTTAGTGAATTTTGGATTTCAAAACACTTCTCAGAATGTTGGGCCAATTCATAGCTCCATCAAGCAAATATTTTCTTTTATTTATTTGGATAATTTTTTTTTCATATGTTTGTTGGTAGCATTTTTTCTTCTGACAACTTTTTCATATCTTTATTAAAGAATTTCTTTTATTATTATTATTGTATAGCTTGCTCATCAACTTGATATTTTCTCATTTAATTGTTGCCCTTTTAATTTTAATTGCATAATTTTGTTTGTGCAAAACCTTTTTAATTGCTTATAAATCTAATAAAGAATTTTGCATGTGTCCCAGTATGACATATGTCTGTCTGTCTGTCTCTCTTTCTCTCTCTTTCTCTCTCTTTTACACACACACACACACACACACACACACACACACACACACACACACACACGTGAGAAAGACTGTGTGAGAGAGAAATAAAACAAAGAGAACAGGAAAGGGAAAGACTTTTAAAGAAGACTTTGAGGAAAGTGGAACTGTGTAGAGATTATAGATAGTAAAAGAGCAAAGTAGCACTGACGGGGAAGGAAAAATAAATATAAAAAAAACAAAACCCTCAAAACCCTCTGGATGGTTCTACTTTATAAATCGTCTGAATTTGAATTGTGGAAACTTTTAAACAATCTTTTAGATTGAGTAAAAGAATTATAAATTCCTAGAATTGGAAATGACTTGAGGCCAATCTAAGCCATATATCTAAACAACAGCCTTCCTTACATTGTCAAAAAGTAGTTATCCAACCTAAACTTTCAGAAATAGGGGAAAGAAAAAATTCAAGTTAACCATTGACAGTTTTGATGAAGACATTTTTCCTTCAATGAAAATCACTTTTTTTTTTTTTTTTTTTTTTTTTTTTTTTAAATTCTTGGACCCTTATTTTGCCTTTTGGGATAAGATAAAATAAAATTTATGAATTTATAAAATAAAATAAATTTAATCCTGTTTCTGCCTGACATCAGATACCTGAAGACAGCAGTCATGTATCTATTTCTTTTCTTGTTCAGGCCAAAATCTTTCAAATTTTATGTTTTTATTTTATCTTGATTAACTTCAATAAGTACTTTTTTAGACTATGGTACTCAAACCTGGACATTATGTTTCTATAAATGCAGCCTTAAGTTTCATTTCCTTTTTTGACTGCCATGTCTGGACTGTTGATTTGCACTGAGCCTAAAATTAACTAAAATCCTCTGGTATTTTTATTTTTGGGGGAACTGTTACTTCTTTGATTCTGTATCTGTGATAATTGATTTTTTAAAATTTGCTTTCAATTTTCAAAATTTAAATGAAGATAATTCATTTGGGAGAAAAAAAATAATGCAATAGGTACTAAAATAAAAGTAAGTGATAAAGAGAATGTGCTGTTACTTGCCCTAATGAGCTTGTGATTCTATTTTCCCATCAAAATTAAAAAATAGTATAATGCCAGAGAAATTGAGGCAAGATAGAGATTAGAGAGTATTTAGTATTTTATTTGATCCATGGTTTGGTCCCAGGGCTGAATGAGACTATCCTCTCCAAGAATCCAGCAAACATTGTGAGTTTTCTATGACATATGGCTCAGACACAAGGAGTAGACCGAGGCAGGGGTGGAGTCAGTGTGCAGAGAGCGGGAACAACGGACTAACAATCCAGTTTTGACCAGATGAGGAGAGGTTTGGGGAATATCTGATAATTGGGATTACAGAATGGGGAAAGGCACCCAAGGTTCTGATGATGTCTTTAGATACTAGGTCTTTCTTATCTGGATCATCATGATTAGGAGGGAGGGGCAGTTGAGCAGAGCAGTTATAAACTGAGGCAGAACAATTAGGGAAACTGTGGCAGGATAATTAGAGAAACTGAGGCAGGATAATAAGAGAACTGTGGCATAACAATAGTTCCCCCCAAAATACATAAAACATAGTACATTGCACTTTTATTCATTGTCTGCCCTTTCTAATATTTGCTTTACATGAAAGAGAAAGATGAAAAGTGAAAAGTAACAAAACAAAATCTTTTACTCTACAAGTTACGAGCTTAAAAGCTTTAGAGAATTCATTTATACCTATTATAAGTAATGAATGTCAACCAGCTTAAAGAAAAATAGAAAATTTCTACTAACAAGTACTAACAAGTATGCTACTAATAAATGCCTACTATATGCCAAGCACTGTGCTAAGTGCTCAAAATGCAAAGAAGGCACTGTGCATCATGCTTGGGATGATCCTTGTTCTGAAAGGGTTCACAATTCAATTTTGGGCGAAAACGTACAAATAAATATGTACAAACAAGCTATATACAAGGAAAATAGAAAATAATCAGAGGAATCACACCAGAATTAAGAGATTAGGAAGAACTTTTTGTAGAAGGTGGGATCTTCTCTAGGACTATAAGCCAATAGTTACATATTTGTAGGGCCATCATACTAAGGTGGAAAGCAAATTTAGGAGAAATGAAGCATAGGTATGTACATTGGCATCAGTGGCAGAGAGGGCTGGCTGAAGGACCACCAGATTTTCACACTGCCAGAACCAGAGTTTAATTTTTATTTTCTGAATCATAATAAGTCATTCCAGGCCTGAACTTCCTATCCTTGTATCACATCACTGAATTGGGATTTTTTTTTTTTTTTTTTTTTTGACATTTGCTGACATTTTAATTTTCAATTTGTTGGTATATATAATATAAAGAAAATTCAGTGATAAGATGGATAGAAGTCTGTGCCTAGTTTCAGGAAGACCCAAATTCCAACTTTGCCTCAGATATTATATATCATTTGTGGTGACCCTTAGTAAGTCACTTAACCTATATTTTGTCTCAGTTTCTTCAAGTGTAAGTGGGATTAATAAATAGTATCTACCTCTCTTAGCATTGTTGTGAGGATCAAATTAGATAATACTTGTAAAATGATTAGCACAGTGCCTGACATGTAAAAGGTCCTATGTAAATTTTTATTTTTGAATTCAAGTACAGTGCTTACATTTACCCCTTTAAATTTTTAATCACAGTATCATGTTGTACCCTAAATTTAGTGTGTTTAGCTGTCCTTTTTAGCCCTGTCATAAACAAATAGCACAAACATGCTATCTGCCTTTGCCCAGGTCTGACAAAAATTTGGACCTCAGCAAGGGCAAGCATCTCTTTACTACTACTGAATATACTTAACTCCGCTTTCATCCATTCAAATGACTTGCTAAAATCCATGTATGTTCTCTTTTTGTGAAGTTCTCTAGCTACTATCTTACACATAGAATAGTAAAAGGTACAGGCTAATGCTTGAATAAGATAGCCTACAAGTAGACACTTTCAAATAAATTTAGGTGCCCTTGAGAAATACTGAGAAACATGAATGTTTATTGTATGTTCTTCTACAAGGGATCATGTCACTGCAGGAGTAGTTAGGACCATGCAAAAATTGCAGTATATTTAACTTCTTTTTGGAAATGATCAAAGCTTATTTGTACTTATGTGATAAAATATTGAACAAATATTTGTAAGATAGGAAATGTCAAGAGTCCACTAAAAATGTTAATGTTGAAATATAATTTTGCCATATCACATTCATAATAATTATAGTATATGGTATAGGGAATAAATTAGGATTTGACAGAAAAACAAAGGTCAAACTTGAAAGTTATATATTCTGAAAGCTGTGCATTTAGGGAATATGGCATAACTCCCAGTAGATGAATGCATCTAAAAGCCTTGAATCTCTGCTCCTTACCCACATACAATAATGCTAAGGCAAATTGATTTTATGCCACCAAGTATTATTCCATAAGATAAAGCGTTGTTTCATTAGAAAGTGTATAAATTGAATTTGTTTAATCATTTGTTATCAATATTATAATAGAACATTCAATTCAATTTCTAGCATTTTCTAGTTACTAACCTACAGTAACTGATTGTCCCTCAGAATATTTCCTCCATTTTAGATAGCATTTTTCCATATTTATGCTAATTGGAGTACTATGTAGATTTTTATTACATGTTACTGTGAAGCATGGGTAGATTGGTTTGTTAGGCCTCTCAGAGATAGAAGAAAAATAAAGCAAAAAATGATAGGTAATATTGATACCTCAAAAAAAACCAAATGAAAACATTTGTAACTATTGACTCATACTTTTCATATTAATAAAATCTTTGAAAATGAATATTTGAAAATTTGCAATTGAAAAAACATGTTAAGAGAATAGGTAATCTTATATAATTGGTATTCTTGAAAGACAGCCTCTTTATATTCCAGTTATATAACTAGAATCATAGGTTGAAGTTGGAAAAGAGCCAATTTTATCTATCCAGAATCAAAAGGAGCTGTCTTGGCACATGTGAATGCTTCCTTTCTAAAGGTCCTCAGACAAAGGTGAGATGACCACTTGTCATCTAAATTATAAATGGGAGGTTCAGGTACTAGTATTAGCTTTTGAAGCACTTATTCTGTGAAGGAGAGCTTTTTTTTTTTTTTTTCTGAGGCCGGGGTTAAGTGACTTGACCAGGGTCACACAGCTAGGAAGTGTTAAGTGTCTGAGACCACATTTGAACTCCGGTCCTCCTGAATTCAGGACTGGTGCTCTATCCACTGCACCACCTAGCTGCCCCTAGGAGAGCTTTTTTCACAAAGATGTTCTACACTTCCATGGAGATAATTTTAAGCAAAGTCTGAATGAAAGAATAATTTCCTGTTCATAATAAGGTTCTAAAAGATTCATGGTGGGTGGGCACATAAACCTGCAGTGGAATAACCAGGGCAGGAAACCTAGATTAAAGAGGAGCTGGCAGTTCAGTTGTTCTGAATATGTAGAGCTTCCCTGTGGGCTAATTGTGACTGATCCAGGAGCAATCTGTTGAATTTCTTTTTTTTTTTTTTTTTTAAAAATTCATTTTTCCAAATTATCCCCTCCCTCCCTCCACTCCCTCCCCCTGATAGCAGGTAATCCCATACATTTTACATGTGTTACAATATAACCTAGATACAACATATGTGTGTAAATACCATTTTCTTGTTGCACATTAATTATTAGGTTCCGAAGGTATAAGTAACCTGGGTAGATAGACAGTAGTGCTAACAATTTACATTCGCTTCCCAGTGTTCCTTCTCTGGGTGTACTTATTTCTGTCCATCATTGATCAGCTGGAAGTGAGTTGG
Source organism: Sminthopsis crassicaudata (assembly GCF_048593235.1). Classification (NCBI taxonomy): domain Eukaryota; kingdom Metazoa; phylum Chordata; class Mammalia; order Dasyuromorphia; family Dasyuridae; genus Sminthopsis; species Sminthopsis crassicaudata. The sequence continues at coordinate 193,758,481 of NC_133620.1, forward strand.
ATCTTCTTTATGTTGAAGATTTCCACTTCCATCAGAATACATCCTCATACAGTATTGTTGTTGAAGTGTATAGTGATCTTCTGGTTCTGCTCACCTCACTCAGCAACAGTTGATTTAAGTCTCTCCAAGCCCCTCTGTATTCCTCCTGCTGGTCATTTCTTACAGAGCAATAATATTCCATAACCTTCATATACCACAATTTACCCAACCATTCTCCAATTGATGGACATCCATTCATCTTCCAGTTTCTAGCTACAACAAAAAGAGCTGCCACAAACATTTTGGCACATACAGGTCCCTTTCCGCTCTTTAGTATTTCTTTGGGATATAAGCCCAATAGTAGCGATGCTGGGTCAAAGGGTACGCACAGTTTGACAACTTTTTGGGCATAGTTCCAAATTGCTCTCCAGAATGGCTGAATTCTTTCACAACTCCACCAATAATGTATCAGTGTCCCAGTTTTCCCACATCCCCTCCAACATTCATCATTATTTGTTCCTGTCATCTTAGCCAATCTGACAGGTGTGTAGTGGTATCTCAGAGTTGTCTTAATTTGCATTTCTCTGATCAGTAGTGATTTGGAACACTCTTTCATATGAGTGGAAATAGTTTCAATTTCATCATCTGAGAATTGTCTGTTCATATCCCTTGACCATTTATCAATTGGAGAATGGTTTGGTTTCCTATAAATCAGGGTCAGTTCTCTATATATTTTGGAAATGAGACCTTTGTCAGAACCTTTACTTTTAAAAATATTTTCCCAATTTGTTACTTCCCTTCTAATCTTGTTTGCATTAGTATTGTTTGTACAGAAACTTTTTAGTTTGATGTAATCAAAATCTTCTATTTTGTGATCAATAATGATCTCTAGTTCTCCTCTGGTCATAAATTCCTTCCTCCTCCACAGGTCTGATAGGTAGACTATTCTCTGTTCCTCTAATCTATTTATGATCTCATTCTTTATGCCTAAATCATGGACCCATTTTGATCTTATCTTGGTATATGGTGTTAAGTGTGGATCCATATCTAATTTCTGCCATACTAATTTCCAGTTTTCCCAACAGTTTCTTCCGAATAATGAATTTTTGTCCCTAATGTTGGTATCTTTGGGTTTGTCAAAGATTAGATTGCTATAGATGTACCCTTTTTTGTCCTTTGTATCTAATCTGTTCCACTGATCTACCGTTCTATTTCTTACCCAGTATCAAATGGTTTTGGTGACTGCTGCTATATAATATAGCTTTAGATCAGGTACACTTAGACCACCTTCCTCTGACTTTTTTTTCATTAGTTCCCTTGCAATTCTCGACCTTTTATTCTTCCATATGAGTTTTGTTGTTATTTTTTCTAGGTCATTAAAATAGTTTCTTGGGAGTCTGATTGGTATAGCACTAAATAAATAGATTAGTTTGGGGAGTACTGTCATCTTCATTATATTCGCTCGGCCTATCCAAGAGCACTGAATGTCTTTCCAATTATTTAAATCTGACTTTATTTTTGTGGCAAGTGTTTTGTAATTTTTCTCATATAATTCCTGACTATTCTTTGGTAGATGGATTCCCAAATACTTTATACTCTCAACATTTGTTTGGAATGGAATTTCTCTTTGTATCTCTTGCTGTTGCATTTTGTTGGTGATATATAAGAATGCTGAGGATTTATGTGGATTTATTTTGTATCCTGCCACTTTGCTAAAATTCTGAATTATTTCTAATAGCTTTTTAGCAGAGTCTTTGGGGTTCTCTAAGTATACCATCATGTCATCTGCAAAGAGTGATAGTTTGATTTCCTCATTTCCTACTCTAATTCCTTGAATCTCTTTCTCGGCTCTTATTGCCCAGGCTAGCGTTTCTAGTACTGTATTGAATAGCAATGGTGAGAGTGGGGAACCTTGTTTCACTCCTGATCTTACTGGGAAAGGTTGCAGTTTATTTCTATTGCATATTATGCTTACTGATGGTCTTAAATATATGCTCCTGATTATTCTAAAGAATAATCTATTTATTCCTATACTCTCAAGAGTTTTTAGTAGGAATGGATGTTGGATTTTGTCAAATGCTTTTTCTGCATATATTGAGATGATCATATGGTTTTTATTAATTTGATTATTAATATGGTCAGTTATACTAATAGTTTTCCTAATATTAAACCAGCCCTGCATTCCTGGTATGAATCCTACTTGATCATAGTGTATTATCCTGGGGATGATTTTGTGAAGTCTTTTTGCTAATATCTTATTTAAGATTTTAGCATCAATATTCATTAAGGAAATTGGTCTATAAGTTTCTTTCTCAGTTTTCGATCGACCTGGTTTAGGTATCAGTACCATGTCTGTGTCATAAAAGGAGTTTGGTAGGACTCCTTCATTCCCTATTTTTTCAAATAGTTTATATAGCATTGGGGCTAATTGTTCTTTAAATGTTTGGTAGAATTCACATGTAAATCCATCTGGTCCAGGGGATTTTTTCCTGGGGAGTTGATTAATAGCTTGTTCTATTTCTTTTTCTGAAATGGGACTATTTAAGCAATTTATTTCCTCCTCTGTTAATCTAGGAAGCCTATATTTTTGGAGGTAGTCATCCATTTCACTTAAGTTATCAAATTTATTAGCATAAAGTTGGGCAAAGTAACTCCTTATTATTTCTCTAATTTCCTCTTCATTGGTGGAAAGATCCCCCTTTTCATTTGTAAGACTAACAATTTGATTTTCCTCTTTCTTTTTTCTGATCAGATTTACCAAAGTTTTATCTATTTTATTGGCTTTTTCATAAAACCAACTCTTGGTTTTATTTATTAATTCATTAGTTTTTTTACTTTCAATATTATTGATTTCTCCTTTTAATTTTTGTATTTCAAGTTTAATTTTTGGTTGGGGGTTTTTAATTTGGTCTTTTTCTAGCCTTTTAAGTTGCAAGCCCAATTCGTTAATCTTCTCTTACTCTATTTTCTTCAAATAAGCCTCTAAAGATATAAAATTTACCCTTATTACTGCTTTAGCTGCATCCCACAGATTTTGGTATGATGTCTCATCATTGTGTCATTATCTTGGGTGAAATTATTGTTTCTGTAATTTGCTGTTTCACCCAGTCATTCCATAAGGTGATATTATTCAGTTTCTAATTACTTTTTTGGTCTATTTACCTCTAACTTCTTATTGAATGTAGTTTTTATTGCATTGTGACCTGAGAAGAAGGCATTTATTATTTCTGCCTTCCTGCATTTAATTTTGAGATCTTTATGTCCTAATATATGGTCAATTTTTGTATAGGTTCCATGAACTGCTGAGAAGAAAGTATATTCCTTTCTATCACCATTCAGTTTTCTCCAAAGGTCTATCATACCTAGTTTTTCTAATGTTCTATTTACCTTTTTAATTTCTTTCTTATTTGTTTTGTGCTTTGATTTGTCTGAATCTGAGAGTGCAAGTTTGATATCTTCCACTATTATAATTTTGCTGTATTTCTTCTTGCAACTCTCTTAACTTTTCCTTTAGAAAGTTAGATGCTATACCACTTGGTGCATATATGTTTAGTATTGATATGGCTTCACTGTTTATGCTACCTTTTAGCAGGATATAGTTTCTTTCCTTATCTCTTTTAATTAGATGAATTTCTGCTTTTGCTTGATCTGAGATAAGGATGGCTATCCTTGCTTTTTTGGTTTTACCTGAAGGATAATAGATTCTGCTCCAACCTTTTACCTTTACTCCGTATGTATCTTCCTGCTTTGTGTTTCTTGTAAACAATATATTGTAGGGTTCTGATTTTTTATCCAGTCTGCTATCCGTCTCCGTTTGATGGGAGCGTTCATCCCATTCACATTTACAGTTAAAATGACTAATTCTGTATTTCCTGCCATCATATTATCCCCAGATTATGCTTTTTTCCCTTGACCCACCTGAACCCCATCCCCAATATTTAATTTATAGACCCCCCTTGTGACGCGCAGCCCTCCCTTTTTTTTTTAAATATCCCTTCCCCCTCCCTCCACGTCCCTTCCCTTATTCTCCTTTTCCTTTTCCCTTTTCCTCTTCCCCCTTTTAATGAGGTGAGAGAGAATTCTCTGAAAAACAAATATGTCAATTATTTACTCTTTGAGCCTCTTCTGATGAGAGTAAGATTCACACAATGTTTCTCCCCCTCTCTAAATTCCTTCAGATAATAGTGTATTTTCTATGCCTCTTCCTGGGATGTAGTTTCCCTCTTTTTATAACTCCCTCCCCTTTTTCTGATACTACCCCCTTCCCTTTACTACACCCCCTCCTTTTTTTTTTTTCTTTTATATCAGTAAAATCAAATTATCCATGCGTACTTTCTATATACCCACAACAGAGATATAGTTCTCAAGGGTTCTGTGTACCCTTTTCTGTTTCTCTTCAGTCTTGTGGATGTAGATTAAATTTTTTGTTTAAGTCTGGTTTTTTTCTTAGAAACATATGGAATTCCTCTATTTCATTGAATGACCATCTTCTTCCATGGAAAAAGATGCTAAACTTAGCTGGGTAGTTTATTCTTGGTTGCAATCCTTGATCTTTTGACCTTTGGAATATCAGGTTCTAGGCCCTTCTATCTTTGAATGTGGAGGCAGCCAGATCTTGTGTGACCCTTATTGTGGCACCTTGGTATTTAAATTGTTTTTTTCTAGCTGCTTGCAGGATTTTCTCCTTTGTGTGGTAATTCTGCAGCTTAGCCACAATATTCCACGGTGTTCTTTTTTTAGGGTCTATTTCAGAAGGAGTTCGATGAATTCTTTCCACATCTACTTTCCCTTCTGTTTCTATTATCTCTGGACAGTTCTCTTTGATAATTTCCTGTAAAATAGAATCGACGTTCTTTTTTTGGTCATAGTTTTCGGGAAGTCCAGTGATCCGCAGATTATCTCTCCTAGATCTATTTTCCAGGTCTATAGATTTTCCCAGTAAGTATTTGACGTTGTTCTCCAACTTCTCATTTTTTTTTTTTTTTTTTTTTTTTTTTGTTTTGTGGGGAGCTCTGGGAGAGTGTTCCCCACCCCCTCCCTGGAAGTGCCTCAGAGGTGATCAGCACTGTTGTGCTTTGAGGGAGCTGTGTTCTAACGGCTTCCCTGAGGTTTGAGACTGAACAGTAAAGGCGGCTTAAAGCCCAGCCTATGCGTCCCGGTGGGGCGTTGAAGTCAGCAGCAGGTGACATGAAAACCCCCTGCGCTCAAACTGGAAGTGTCTGCCAGAAACCACTGTCCCTAGTTCAAAGGTTCCGCTTCTCTGGGACTTCCGTTCCACCTCCTCCAGCCGAGCCAGGCACTATGAGTTACGGCCCTGCCCACTCTTCAATCTCTTAACTACCCCGAGGTAAAAGCCTGGATTGCCTATGTCGGCCACACCCACAGTGCCCACAGTGCCAAGATCTGCTGAGTCACCCCCAGGATCCGGGAAGATCCAATGTGGTTTTAAATTTTAAAGTTGCTTAGATTTCTCTTCTGAACTGCTGTATTATAAGCAGTAGAAGAGCTAATAGCCTGTGCCAGATTCTTTTATCTCAGTGGCTTCTCTGATCCCAGAGCCCTCCCCAGCGCAACCAGCGCAGTGTGCCACTACCCCACCGTCTGCGCTGGCCTCTCTTCTTCCTCCCCTGGGAGCTGACCTTTCCTGTTGAAACTCCAGATTCTCTTCAGCTGGTAAGTCGTGCTTCCAGTCCTTGTGGATTCTATCAGTCCAACGCTATTTCTTTTTTTTTTTTTTTTTTTTTTTTTTTATTTTATATATATATATATATATATATATATATATATATATATATATATATTATAATATTATCCCTTGTATTCATTTTTCCAAATTACCCCCCCTCCCTCTATTCCCTCCCCCCGACGACAGGCAATACCATACATTTTACATGTGTTACAATATAATCTAGATACAATACATGTGTGCGAATATCATTTTCTTGTTGCACAATAAACATTAGAATCCGAAGGTACATGCAACCTGGGCAGACAGATATTAGTGCTAACAATTTTCATTCCTCTCCCAGTGTTTCTTCTCTGGGTGTAGCTACCTCTGTCCATCATTGATCAACTGGAAGTGAGTTGGATCTTCTTTATGTTGAAGATTTCCACTTCCATCAGAATACATCCTCATACAGTATTGTTGTTGAAGTGTACAGTGATCTTCTGGTTCTGCTCATTTCACTCAGCATCAGTTGATTTAAGTCTCTCCAGGCCTCTCTATATTCCTCCTGCTGGTCATTTCTTACCGAGCAATAATATTCCATAACCTTCATATACCACAATTTACCCAACCATTCTCCAACTGATGGACATCCATTCATCCTCCAGTTTCTAGCTACAACAAAAAGAGCTGCCACAAACATTTTGGCACATATATGTCTCTTTCCGCTCTTTAGTATTTCTTTGGGATATAATCCCAGTAGTAGCGCTGCTGGGTCAAAGGGTATGCACAGTTTGATAACTTTTTGGGCATAATTCCAGATTGCTCTCCAGAATGGCTGGATTCTTTCACAACTCCACCAGCAATGTATCAGTGTCCCAGTTTCCCCACATCCCCTCCAACATTTATCATTATTTGTTCCTGTCATCTTAGCCAATCTGACAGGTGTGTAGTGGTATCTCAGAGTTGTCTTAATTTGCATTTCTCTGATCAGTAGTGATTTGGAACACTCTTTCATGTGAGTGGATATAGTTTCAATTTCTTCCTCTGAGAATTGTCTGTTCATATCCTTTGACCATTTATCAATTGGAGAATGGTTCGGTTTCTTATAAATTATGGTCAGTTCTCTATATATTTTGGAAATGAGACCTTTGTCAGAACCTTTGTTTTTAAAAATATTTTCCCAATTTGTTACTTCCCTTCTAATCTTGTTTGCATTAGTATTATTTGTACAGAAACTTTTTAGTTTGATGTAATCAAAATCTTCTATTTTGTGATCAATAATGATCTCTAGTTCTCCTCTGGTCATAAATTCCTTCCTCCTCCACAAGTCTGAGAGGTAGATTATCCTCTGTTCCTCTAATCTATTTATTATCTCCCTCTTTATGCCTAAATCATGGACCCATTTTGATCTTATCTTGGTATATGGTGTTAAGTGTGGATCCATATCTAATTTCTGCCATACTAATTTCCAGTTTTCCCAACAGTTGTTTCCGAATAATGAATTTTTATCCCTAATGTTGGAATCTTTGGGTTTGTCAAAGATTAGATTGCTATAGATGTACCCTTTTTTGTCCTTTGTATCTAATCTGTTCCACTGATCTACCGGTCTATTTCGTAGCCAATACCAAATGGTTTTGGTGACTGCTGCTATATAATATAGCTTTAGATCAGGTACACTTAGACCACCTTCCTCTGAGTTTTTTTTCATTAGTTCCCTTGCAATTCTTGACCTTTTATTCTTCCATATGAATTTTGTTGTTATTTTTTCTAGGTCATTAAAATAGTTTCTTGGGAGTCTGATTGGTATAGCACTAAATAAATAGATTAGTTTGGGGAGTATTGTCATCTTTATTATATTCGCTCGGCCTATCCAAGAGCACTGAATGTCTTTCCAATTATTTAAATCTGATTTTATTTTTGTGGCAAGTGTTTTGTAATTTTTCTCATATAATTCCTGACTATTCTTTGGTAGATGGATTCCCAAATATTTTATACTCTCAACATTTGTTTGGAATGGAATTTCTCTTTGTATCTCTTGCTGTTGCATTTTGTTAGTGATATATAAAAATGCCGAGGATTTATGTGGATTTATTTTGTATCCTGCCACTTTGCTGAAATTTTGAATTATTTCTAGTAGCTTTTTAGCAGAGTCTTTGGGGTTCTCTAAGTATACCATCATGTCATCTGCAAAAAGTGATAGTTTGATTTCCTCATTTCCTACTCTAATTCCTTGAATCTCTTTCTCGGCTCTTATTGCCCAGGCTAGCGTTTCTAGTACTATATTGAATAGTAATGGTGATAGTGGGCAACCTTGTTTCACTCCTGATCTTACTGGGAAAGGTTGCAGTTTATTTCTATTGCATATTATGCTTACTGACGGTCTTAAATATATACTCCTGATTATTCTAAGGAATAATCCATTTATTCCTATACTCTCAAGAGTTTTTAGGGAATGGATGTTGGATTTTGTCAAATGCTTTTTCTGCATCTATTGAGATGATCATATGGTTCTTATTAATTTGATTATTAATATGGTCAATTATATTAATAGTTTTCCTAATATTAAACCAGCCCTGCATTCCTGGAATAAATCCTACTTGATCATAGTGTATTATCTTGGAGATGATTTTCTGAAGTCTTTTTGCTAATATCTTATTTAAGATTTTAGCATCAATATTCATTAAGGAGATTGGTCTATAATTTTCTTTCTCAGTTTTCGATCTACCAGGTTTAGGTATCAGTACCATGTCTGTGTCATAAAAGGAGTTTGGTAGGACTCCTTCATCCCCTATTTTTTCAAATAATTTATATAACATTGGGGCTAATTATTCTTTAAATGTTTGGTAGAATTCACATGTGAATCCATCTGGCCCTGGGGATTTTTTCCTGGGGAGTTGATTAATAGCTTGTTCTATTTCTTTTTCTGAAATGGGACTATTTAAGCAATTTATCTCCTCCTCTGTTAATCTAGGGAGCCTATATTTTTGTAGAAAGTCATCCATTTCACTTAAGTTATCAAATTTATTGGCATAAAGTTGGGCAAAGTAACTCCTTATTATTTCTCTAATTTCCTCTTCATTGGTGGAAAGATCCCCCTTTTCATTTGTAAGACTATCAATTTGATTTTCCTCTTTCTTTTTTTTGATCAAATTTACCAAAGGTTTATCTATTTTATTGGCTTTTTCATAAAACCAACTCTTGGTTTTATTTATTAATTCAATAGTTTTTTTACTTTCAATTTTATTGATTTCTCCTTTTAATTTTTGTATTTCGAGTTTAATTTTTGGTTGGGGGTTTATAATTTGGTCTTTTTCTAGCCTTTTAAGTTGTAAGCCCAATTCGTTAATCTTCTCTTTCTCAATTTTCTTCAAATAAGCCTCTAAAGATATAAAATTTCCCCTTATTACTGCTTTAGCTGCATCCCAAAGATTTTGATATGATGTCTCATCATTATCATTATCTTGGGTGAAATTGTTAATTGTTTCTATAATTTGCTCTTTCACCCAGTCATTCTTTAAGATGAGATTATTCAGTTTCCAATTACTTTTTGGTCTATTTACCCCTAACTTTTTACTGAATGTAGCTTTTATTGCATTGTGATCTGAGAAGAAGGCATTTATTATTTCTGCCTTCCTACATTTAATTTTGAGATCTTTATGTCCTAATATATGGTCAATTTTTGTATAGGATCCATGAACTGCTGAGAAGAAAGTATATTCCTTCCTATTGCCATTCAGTTTTCTCCAAAGGTCTATCATACCTAGTTTTTCTAATGTTCTATTTACTTTTTTAATTTCTTTCTTGTTTGTTTTGTGGTTTGATTTGTCTAAATCTGAGAGTGCAAGGTTGAGATCTCCCACTATTATAGTTTTACTGTCTATTTCTTCTTGCAGTTCTCTTAACTTTTCCTTTAGAAAGTTAGATGCTATACCACTTGGTGCATATATGTTTTGTATTGATATGGCTTCATTATTTATGCTACCTTTCAGCAGGATATAGTTTCCTTCCTTATCTTTTTTAACGAGATCTACTTCTGCTTTTGCTTGATCTGAGATAAGGATAGCTACCCCTGCTTTTTTGGCTTTACCTGAAGCATAATAGGCTCTGTTCCAACCTTTTACCTTTACTCTGTATGTATCTCCCTGCTTTAAGTGTGTTTCCTGTAGGCAACATATTGTAGGGTTCTGCTTTTTGATCCAATCTGCTATCCGTCTCCGTTTGATGGGATCGTTCATCCCATTTACATTTACAGTTAAAATTACTAATTCTGTGTTTCCTGCCATCGTATTATCCCCAGATTATACTTTTTTCCCTTGACCCCCCTGATCCCCCTCCCCGATATTTAATTTACAGACCCCCCTTGTGACACGCAACCCTCCCTCTTTTTTTTTTTTTTTTTTTTAGGATCCCTCCCCCCTCCCTCCAAGTCCCTTCACTTATTCTCCCTTTCCCCTTTTCCTCTCCCCCCTTTTAATGAGGTGAGAGAAAATTCTCTGAAAAACAAATATGTTAATTATTTACTCTTTGAGCCTCTTCTGATGAGAGTAAGATTCACACAATGATTCTCCCCCTCACTAAGTTCCCTCAGATATGGTGTATTTTCTATGTCTCTTCCTGGGATGTAGTTTCCCTCTTTTTATCACTCCTTCCCCTTTTTCTGAACCGACCTCCTTCCCTTTACCACACCCCCCTTTTTTTCTTTTATATCAGTAAAATCAAATTATCCTTGAGTATTTTTTATATACCCACAACAGAGTTACAGTTCTCAAGGGTTCTGTGTACCTTTTTCTGTTTCTCTTCAGTCTTGTGGATGTAGATCAAATTTTTTGTTTAAGTCTGGTTTTTTTCTTAGAAACATATAGAATTCCTCTGTTTCATTGAATGACCATCTTCTTCCATGGAAAAAGATGCTAAACTTAGCTGGGTAGTTCATTCGTGGTTGCAGTCCTTGATCTTTTGCCTTACGGAATATCAGGTTCCAGGCCCTTCTATCTTTGAATGTGGAGGCAGCCAGATCTTGGGTGACCCTTATTGTGGCACCTTGGTATTTAAATTGTTTTTTTCTAGCTGCTTGCAGGATTTTCTCCTTTGTGTGGTAATTCTGCAGCTTAGCCACAATATTCCGCGGTGTTCTTTTTTTAGGGTCTATTTCAGAAGGAGTTCGATGAATTCTTTCCACATCTACTTTCCCTTCTGTTTCTATTATCTCTGGACAGTTCTCTTTGATAATTTCCTGTAAAATAGAATCTAGGCTCTTTTTTTGGTCATAGTTTTCTGGAAGTCCAATAATCCGCAGATTATCTCTCCTAGATCTATTTTCCAGGTCTATAGATTTTCCCAGTAAGTATTTGACGTTGTTCTCCAGCTTCTCATTTTTTTTGTTTTGTTTGACTGATTCTTGGGTTCTCTGTGAATCATTCATTTCTATTTGTTCCATCCTGACTTTTAAGGAGTTATTTTCTTCTTTCACAGTTTTTAGTTCTTTTTGTAAATGCCCAATTTCGTTTTTAAATGAATTATTTTGCTCTATTGAGTTTTTTTCCATTTCCCTAATTTTTTTCTTTTGAGAATTATTTTCTTTTTCCAATTCAGAAATTCTATTTTCTTGAGACTTTTTTATCTTTTCCAATTCAGAAATCCTACTTTCCTGTGTTTTTTTAACCTTTTCTAATTCACTAATTTTGTTTCCCTGCATCTCCTGTGAATTCTTTATTTTTTCCAACTCCAATTTCAGGACGTTGTTATTCTCTATCATAACTTCCCTTTCTTTTCCCCATTTTTCTTCGATCTCCCTCAATTTTTTAAGAGCTTCTTCTAGAACAGAATTATGTGATGGGGGGCAGGAATCGTTCCCCTTTAGGTTGTTGTCTGTTGATTCTCTACTGTCAACTTCCTCGGGGTTGGATACCCGCTCTTTCTCTGTATAGAAGGAATCTATGGTTTTTCTAGCTTTTTTGCTCATACTTAAAAAAAATCTTTTGGGGTCTGTCCCTGGGGTAGGAAATTATTTACTTCTTTACCAGCTTCCTCCCAGACCGGATGGATGCAGCGGCCCCTGCGCGGGAGCTAAGATAGAGCTCTGGGAGAGATTTCCCCACCCCCTCCCTGGAGGTGCCTCAGAGGTGATTAGCACTACTGTGCTTCGAGGGCAAAGACAGCACGAAGCCCAGCCTATGTGTCCGGGTGGGGAGTGGATGTCTGCAGCAGGTGACGTGAGAAGCCCCTGTGCTCAAACTGGAAGTGTCTGCCAGAAACCGCGGTCCCTAGTTCAAAGGTTCCGCTTCTCTGGGACTTCCTGGAGCTGAGTTCCACTCCCTCCAGCTAAGCTAGGCAGTGTGTGTTGCCTTGGGCCGTATCTACCCACTTGTCAGTCTCTTAACTATTCTCAGGAGGTAGCTGAGGCCACACCCCCTGGTGCCAAGAGATCCGCTGAGTCACCCCCCCGGATCGGGGAAAATCTAATTTGAGTTTTAAAATATTTTGGCTTTCTCTTCTGGACTGCTAAATAATTAGCAGAGAAGAGCTAACAGCCTGTGCCAGATTCCTTTACCTCAGTGGCTTCTCTGATCCCAGAGCCCTTCCCAGCACAATGGGCGCAGTGTGCCCCTACCCCACCGTCTGTGCTGGTCTTTCTTATTCCTCCCCTGAGAACTGACCTTTCCTGTTGAAACTCCAGATTCTCTTCAGCTGGTAAGTCGTGCTTCCAGTCCTTGTGGTATCTATCAGTCCTGAGCTAATTTTGAGACTTAATTTATCTAATTGGTTGTGAGGGAGTGAGGACGTTCACTGAGTTGTGTGTTTCTTCTCCGCCATCTTGGCTCCGCCCCCCAGTCCAACGCTATTTCTGAGGCTGATTAAATCTAGTTGGTTGTGAGGGAAGAAAGGAGCTTACACAGTCGTGTGTATCTTCTCTGCCATCTTGGCTCCGCCCCCAGCAATCTGTTGAATTTCAAATACACACAAATCAGAGAAACAAAATGTGAGTCAGGGACTTGTATGGCTCAGACAAGGGGAGTATTGACTTCTTTTGAAGTCACATCACTTTTGAACCACTGAAACCTTCCAGGCTCCTAGGTTGAGCTGTGAAAAAAGATTAGGCCAGACATTTTCTCTGGAAATCAGCAGAGCCCAAAAGAAGCATGAAGCCTACCTTCCTTTATTGAGTTCATTATGTGGTGCATAATTTTTTTTTCTCTTTTCAACTCCTGCCTTCATGCTATTTTAACATTCCTTCAAACTTACTAAACCCTCATTTTCTCAAACTATTCATCTCTCATGAACTATTTCTCCATGTACCTCAGCCACACACAAAGATATTCCTGAACTTTCCATCACCTCTGATTATACCATCTCCATTTTTATGAATTCCCAGATACTGTGGGAAAACTGGGACACTGATATATTGTTGGTGGAGTTGTGAAAGAATCCAGCCATTCTGGAGAGCAATTTGGAACTATGCCCAAAAAGTTATCAAACTGTGCATACCCTTTGATCTAGCAGGGCTGCTATTGGGCTTATATCCCAAAGAAATACTAAAGAAGGGAAAGGGACCTGTATGTGCCAAAATGTTTGTGGCAGCCCTTTTTGTTGTAGCTAGAAACTGGAAGATAAATGGATGTCCATCAATTGGAGAATGGTTGGGTAAATTATGGTATATGAAGGTTATGGAATATTATTGCTCTGTAAGAAATGACCAGCAGGAGGAATACAGAGAGGCTTGGAGAGACCTACATGGACTGATGCTGAGTGAAATGAATAGAACCAGAAGATCGCTGTGCACTTCAATGCTGTATGAAGATGTATTCTGATGGAAGTGGAAATCTTCAACATAAAGAAGATCCAACTCACTTCCAGTTAATTAATGATGGACAGAAACAACTACACCCAGAGAAGGAACACTGGGAAGTGAATGTAAACTGTTAGCACTACTGTCTATCTACCCAGGTTACTTATACCTTCGGAATCTAATACTTAATGTGCAATACTTAATGTGCAACAAGAAAATGGTATTTACACACATATATTGTATCTAGGTTTTATTGTAACACATGTAAAATGTATGGGATTGCCTGTCATCGGGGGGAGAGAATCAAGGGAGTGGGGGATAATTTGGAAAAATGAATACAAGGGATAATATATTATAAAAAAAATTACTCATGCATATATACTGTGAAAAAAAAAATCCTAAATAAATAAATAAATAAATAAAAGAATTCCCAGATCCCTTTATCCGTTCATAATCTTGGGCAAAATCCTACTGTTTATCTACATGATTTCCAATCTTTTCACCCCTCAGTTCTCTCCTAGGTTATCTCCCCTATACTGTCCATTGTCTCCTCTTTTCCCCCTTTGACCCTATGTGAACCAGTTCACTTCTAATTTGTCCTCATCTCTTAAGTTCTTAGCTCTCTTATCATACCAACAAGTATACCCAACCAAATCACTCTCAACCATTTATAGCCTTTGTTCCTTCACAGATGCTGTTGAATGAAGATGAAAGATCACCCAGCCTTTGTGATGGAATCTTATACAAATTTATGTTACCCAAACTCAACTGCTCTCTCACTGCTGCTAGGCAGTCCTATATACCTATTAACTTTTTCTCCACATCAACTTTTTCATATCTTTTCATCCCTCTTCAAATCTCCCATTGCTCCTCCTCTCTCAACTATCCTAAGTTGAAATTTTTTTTTTAACTCAGGTCTTCCTGACTTCAGGGCTAGTGCTGTATCCACTGCACCAACTACCTGCCCTCTCAGTTGAGATTTTTAAAGAAAAATTTGAGATCATTTTTCTCAAGCTCACTTTCCCACCTAAAATCCTATGTTCTACAGGGTTCTTTTCTTTCCCCTCAAAAAACCCACTTCTCTTAATTCTAGTGCTTTCCCTCTGTTAGCTATTTATTGTGTATATATTTTGTTTTGTATATTTGTTATACTGTCTTCTGATTAAGATAAATATAAAATGCACTGTTTCTCATATAAAGCCCTTCACAAATCCTACCTACCTTACCTTACACTTACCTTACACCCTTTTTACTCCCTAATGTCATTTTCCATTAATGCTGTATATAGTTATTTGCACATTCCATTCCATTAGTATATGATGTTCTTGGGAGCAGCAACCATGTTTTTGCTTTTCTTTGTGAGCTCAATGTTCATCATGGTACCTGGAACATAGTAAACAATTAATACTTTTTAAATGATGTGGCAACTGTTTGCATATATGTAAAGGAGTAAGGAAGACAGGAGAGTCAAGATTGGCTTTAACTGTCTCAATTTCTAAGTCTGAGGGAATGGAAGAGTGCCTAATGGAGATAGGGCTAGGAGGAAAGGTGATTTTAGGAAGAAAAAGAACTTCTGTATTTGCCATGTCAAGTTTGAGATATCTATGAGATAGATAGGTGGAGATATCCCACAAACAATTAGTGGCATGGGGACTGAAGGTCTGAGGAAAACATGGTTTATATGTAAGATTAAAAAGTCATCTGCATAAAGAAAGTAGTTAAATTCATGAAATCATTGAGTGTATAGAAAGAAGTAAGCCACAGTTTGTAATGTAGTTGTAGAGACAAAATATGTTCAAAAAAAAAAAAAAAAAGCTAAATAATTATATAGTGCAAAAAAAAAAGCATAGTGAATGTCACTAGGAAGTTTATAATAATTTAAAAAATAATATATATTTATATATTATCCTTTCAGCCTCAGAAAAGCCTTATAGAATAGGTTTGGGTAGGTGTTTTTAACATCACTTCACAGATATTAAGTTTCAAACCAGGACTTTGTTGCTCAGGACAGTTACTGGAAACCAGGTCTAGAACCTAGTTTGCTTGATTTCCTGAGAGTTTCTCTTTTTTTCCTACTCTGTCATAGGGCCTCTTGCTACAACTTCCCTAAGCCTTTCATTTTTTTTACCGTCCAAACCTTAATTCTTCTTACCATTGTGAATGCCACCAAAAAAACTTGCCAGGAGTTAAGTAAATGACTGAAACCACATATCCACTTTGGCTCCTGAGGCCTGTGTCTTTTCTGGGGAATTTAATGGTGGGAAAAAGAGTGTCTAACAGGTACTTAATTTAGTAATCATGCTACATGTCAAATAAAATAAAACTTAGGACTGGATTTGGTCTGTAGCCCAGAAATTCATCATTTCTGATTGAATATATAGTACACCATAACTGATTTTGCAGAAAAATGGAGTACTCTATAAGGTATTTTTAAAATAATAAATTGTGTTTATAATAAATAAATAGTGTTAATAATAAATGAATTTACAGGCCCGAAAAGCTAGATTGATAAAAAGATTTATTGTAGGAATTTGGAAGTAAAGTTTAATTTGAAAGATGCCAGGGCCAGAGGTAGTGGCTGGGCAGGCAGGAACCCTTACATGGCCGGAAGGATACCATGTTTGGGGGGAAGGGCTCTTGCAAAGAGACAGCTCCAGTTTGGTTCTTTTATACCTAAAAGGGGCTTGTAGGTGGTGCCCCAAGTTCTGGCGGGCTTTTCAGATAAGGAAGAAACTGTTTGTGGGGGCTGATAAAACCCAAGCCAGCTCAGATCCGGTGGGGGGTGGGCCTGGATATTCAAAAGGGTGCTTTTTGACCAGAATTTGTGAATCAAAGGTCAGCCATGGAGGTTGGGAAATCAGAAAGGAATCTTAAAGGGACCTCAACCCCTATCATATTCATTGCACCCCACTTTCTTCAGTTTTTCTAGAGGATATCTAATATTGGATACCATACACATTACTTATGATATGCAATTGACTTGTTATTTATGTTACTCATATGGGCACATGTACCTTTTGATCTGAGAGTTTTTTTTTTTTTTTTTAAGACTTAGAAGGAAATGGTAACATATCCTTGATATTAAGGTATCATATCCTTTTCCCCAGGTTTCTTTAGCTTTCATGGTTGGTCTTCCTTTTTAGATTTGTATCTCAGAATTCAATACAATGTGTGACACAGTAAACATTTAATGGATGCTTTTGTATTCATTTATTCATTCATTTACTAATTAACAACGCAATTAAGTTATTGACAGGAATTTGTTCTTTATATCATGTCTAATGTGCTTCTTTTTCCCAACTTTCCCCCATTGCTCCAAATTTTCAATCACACAAAGTTTACTCTCACACATGACATACCTTCAGACATTTGAAGACAGTTTTATAATCCTTTCAAGTCTTTTTATCCTTTTGAATAAATGGATCCTCATGGATCATTGTTGTCATTATCAGCATCATTTTCATCATCAGTCCTGGCATTTATAAAATACTTTAACTGTTACAGAATGCTTTATGTAGATTGTCTCATTTTATCCTCAAGACATCCTTTTATGAAATAGGTGCTATTATTATCCCCTTTTATAGGAAAGTGAGGGTGAGGTTAAGGGACTTGCCCTGGGGGGATAGTCAGCAAAAGCATGAAACAGAATTTGAAGTTTGGTCTTTACTATCTTCAAATATAGCATTCTATCTGATGTACCACCTAATTGCCTTGTCATGCTCTCAAGTTCTTTGCTATCCGATTGCTTTCTTATGGATAATCTATAGTATATTAGTGCTCTTCCCAAAATGGTGATATCCAGACCTGAATACAGTGTTGTCTGATCAGGGGAGAAAATTATGAAATCTTAATTTCCATTCCCTGGACACCAAATTTTTTTTTTTAATCTAGAATTATATTACTTTTTTTTTTTTTTTGGTTGTTGAATATCATGCTATTTATAGGGTAGATGAGTGGAACTATAGTGAAGTGAATTGACACACCTTTTCCAGTTGCAGTAGCAAGTATTATTTGGGGAAAAAGAGTGGAGAAGGATTGAGGCTTAGAGATTAACCTGGCAAGGGAGTAACCTAATATTTAGGCCAGCTCCAGCTGTCACTAACCATAAAGACAGGGGTGTAATGTTCTGTTGTCTCCAGAAACTGCCAATAGCTCTCTGGGAGAAGGTCTCTTTTCTGTAAAATCTTTTCTCTGTGAGCAGGTTTCTTGGGAGCTCTGAATCTCCTCCAGCTCTTGTCCTTCTCCATTCCAGACTCCTTCTCCAGGCTGCAGTCCCAACTCTGGCCCAGATTCGACTCACTCCTTGCTCAATGTTGTTTTCTTTTATCCTCCCAGAGAATGGGCGTGTGAGAACTCAAGGGCTTGTGGGAAAATTATTTCTACCAATGAACTTGCTCCTTTTAAAGGTTGTATAAACTACCTTTCATATGTAAACTCCTCCTCAGAAGTTCATAGGGGTAAACTCCCCTTAAAGGCAGGAACCAAAGGTGTGAACTAGAGAATTGTTAAGTACCAACTTAGCACTTAGTAAGAACCTAACACAGGGGAACCCCCAAAGGTGGGACTTTTCAAACTGAAAGAGTTAACCTCTTTAATGGTCTGTAACCCTGGTAGCAAGAGAAGATGATTGGAGGATAAAAGACTCCTAAACTCAGTAGGTCTTTTTCCTTATAAACTTTTTTTCCTAGTTACTTCTCCCTCAGTTTATTTTTTTATAATTGATTTTGGAGGACTTTATTTTTTTTTTTTTTATTCAGTGTCATCTTTTTGATTTAGTCCATCTTTCCTGACTTTTCAAAATGACATCTGGCATTCATATTGAGCCTTAAAGTTCAAAAAGCATTTTATTTATATTATTTCATTTGATCCTTACAGTAATCTTGAAGGGGCAATGTTTTATTGACCTCATTTTACAGATGAAGAAATTGAGGCTGACTGAGTAATTTGTTGGAGGTTACAAAGTGACTGAGGCAGAATTTGAACTGAAATATTACTCACTCCAAATCCAGCATGCTATTTACTATGCTGAAGAGCTTTTTTTAAACACTATTTATCTTAATAGCAGTCATTCAAAGCTTTTTATAATTCACATATGTGATAACATGCCATCTGTCTTCATTCCATTGTGCTAAAAGGATATAATTGTCTCTCTAGAGGTATAGCATAACATAGTGAATAAAGTTCTAGATTTGGATTTAAGAAGACTTTGTTTCCTACTTTCTTCATGCTTAGCGGCCTTAGATAACCATGAATAAAGCCCTTAATAGCTTTCTGACTAATTTTCCTATAAAATGGAGATACTAATACCTCTAGAACCTTTCTTACAGATAAGACTTGCTTGAAATATATATAAAATGTTATGTAGACTTAAAAATTTTGTATAAATGTTGACAATATGGGGTTCACATGCAGGATGTAAATGCAAAATATAAAAGTTTAAGACAGGTACATTGTTGGAATACACAGGAGCCACCTGACAGTGGCCAGACCTGCGGAATGGATCTCCTCTTGTGAGGGGATGATACAAGGAGACTGAGAGGCTGTTGCATTGTCTGTCCCTCTGCCTCCAATTTATCTCATTCCCAGTCAGCAACACCTGTGTCAGCAAAGGCTACCCTGCAACTTCTTCAGATGTTATGATCCACAGCAGTGGAGGCTGGAGGCTTTTGGAGAATTGACTTGTCCCTTAACAGTACATTATGTAATTGTGCATAATGCATTTCAAATTCTATGATCAAAAAATGTATGTAATAGAAAAGAATGCAAAATGTAGCCTGTGTCTAGCAGAATCAAAGTTAAGCATGTGAAACCTTCCCCTGGCAGAATGGGTGGTACAGAACAATTTGTTCCAATAACTGTGGTCAGCTGGAACAGGTACTTTGTAACTCTTAGAAACATTGAAGACATCAGGGTCATCTACTGAACCATCATCAGTTGTCCTGACTTGTCTTGCTGCTGGACTTTGATTATTGTAGAAGAGATCATGAGGCCAATGACTTCTTACAATTCTGTCTTACTTAAATCCAATATAAGAAATGCATTACCCATGATGTCAGGAGCTCTGTGCTTAAAAGCCCACCTTTGTGGAAGTTTTACCTAGCTTATGTTAGATGACAGAGCATTGGACTTGGAGTTCAGGGATTATGCAGGAGAGAGAAGGAAAGAAAGGAAGGGAAGAAATAAAGGAAGAGGGTAAGACATTTTCAAAAAAAGCTGAGTGATGGATATTCTTGCTTTTTAATAAGCTAAATAATTTTTGTGGGATTCAGATTATAAAAATTTAGTGTATTTATCAGTTGACTCAACATCAAATAAATGAATTAAACCTTTTTTCCTCTCCAAGTTAGTAGTTATTCATTAAATATAATCGTAAGAATAGTGTTGTACCTTACTCAATGGAGATACTCATGTGCTTCTATTTTCTTTTCAGCTTTTGCGGGAATTGAAGCACCCTAATGTGATTGCATTACAAAAAGTGTTCCTTTCTCATAGTGATAGAAAGGTTTGGCTGCTATTTGATTATGCAGAACATGATTTATGGGTAAGTTCAAACTTCTTGATCATATTTAAGCTTTTTTCCCTGTAGATTATTTTATTTGTGTATGTAGTAGAAGTAGGCTAAAACATAGAATCAGAAATCCAGTCTTCATGACTATTGTTGATGAGTTAAGTGTTGAAGTTTTATGTATGTCTTAGACACACACATTATACTTTAATAAAAATTGTATGTTATCTTATTTTGTTTAGGTAATACTCTATTTCACTATGTCTAAGAAATGGAGTTAACATGTTTTTTTTATTTGATAGTTAATAAGCTTAATGATTTTAAGAAAAGCAAATTCATGTTTACTTTGTGATACATATTGTAGTTCAAATTTAACTAATGTTCTGCATTTGATTTTTGACCTAATTACTTTTAACCTCTTAGTTGCCCGAGGCAACTATCTTAAGACAAATTTTCAGAGAATGTGCTGACCTGCTTTGTTGGAGAGAGTTTCCTTATTTGGAATTTCCCTTTAATGATCATAGGTCCACTCCCTCTCTAATCACATTCATATATAGTTCACTTTCCCAAGTTAAAGTTTAGCAAATATCTCACAAGCTTGTAAATAAAATATCAATATATGTTTATTTCTCTTTATAGGAATTTCTCTGAATTGATAATTGAATTTAATGTTATGACAATATACAGAAGAAGCCAAAAGTACTATTTCTTGTCTAAAGTTTATTATAACTTTTTAAAGTACTCTAGAATATTAGATGTTTAAAAAAAAAAGGTGACAGAGATAACTAAATGTGATAATATCAGGGTCTAGTGACAAGTCAGTCAGGAAGCATTTATTCATCTACCATATTAAGCATTTGGGATACAGAGAAAGACAAAAGTATTTCTAGCATTTGAGGATCTAATAGAATAATTGTTAAGTCTAATGACAAGACTGAATTCTTATTGTGAAATGGTGTGATGGAAGTTTTTTTTGTTATCCATGGATCCATATATTATCCATGTATAAATCAATACTACATTTAAAACATTTATTGACCTTTTTTGCTTTTATATCACATTTCATTTAACAATAAACCTATCTAAGTTCCCCATCCCCAGCAAAGTTTCTAAGACTTGCAATTTCCTGACTACTTATAGATTTGTGTGGAGTCTTGTCTCCACAAAGAATATGTTAATTCATTAATTTTATTAAATATTTATCTCTTACACCCCCCCCCCCCACACACATTATGTTTATCTCTTACCAGTCTTTATATGCTCCTTGAATAGAGCTTTTGATCTTATATGTTTTTGTATATACTTTGGTACATATTTAAGAAAGATAACCTATAGATTAAAAAATTGAATCTTTAAGTTTCCCTTAGCTCTAAAAACTTTAATTTTATGAATACAGTGGTATGCATTATCACTTATGTGAAGTAGGATGATAGGTGGGATTTTTTTGGTTTTAGTTTCTGTTTTTTGCCAAATTTATCTGCAATTCATTCGAGGCTTGAATGTTTGAATGGGAAAAGATGATATTTGAGTAGAAAAAGACCATTAGAAAGTAATATTTTCAGCTAAGAAATTTAAAAGAGAGTCAAGAAGAAAGCAATAATAAAAGAACTGTGAAGAAAGCAATAATAAAAGAACTGTTATCTATTGAGAAATAAAAACTTGATAAGAGGGAGGGAAATTATAAACATTAAGTCCAGTATTTTAGAATTCTAGTTCAGCACCCTAATTCCTTATATGTGTATCTCAGTGGGATCAACTTTCCTAGCTGCCTGACTCTTAGTGACTATATAATAGCCACTGGGAATGAGTTATTAATTACAGGACAAAAGAATGTAGATTATAATATGCTAAAGACTACCATGTGATACATATTTTATTGCATTTTATTTTTTCCTGTCATTGTTAATAGACTCTACTAAAACAGGATTTTGTTTTTGTTAACTGGGAGTTTTTATTTCCGTAGTAACAGAGTAGAGAGAAGCTAGATTTTCTTTGTCAGGGAAAAATTCACCAAAACTATCTCATTTTAGGGGGATAGACTAGAAGCAGTCATGGTTTTGGCTTATTCCTATATATCTTGCTTTATAGCTGTAAAGTGGTGCTTTGGATTGGGCATCTTATGATAAAATGTGAAATCTTACTGAATTGACTGGTTTTTTTTTTTTTTTTTTTTTTAATATCTCTTCTAGCTTAAATTCTTTTTTTAATATCCACAGGAAGATTTATCAGTTTTTTGTTCCTGTTTGAAAAGAAATCTTTAGTAGTCTGTCTATATTTACTCACAACACACATTTAATTTTAATTTGATTTAATTGAATTTCTTTTCATTATGTATTTGTCTTGAGTGTTCAAGAATTTAGAAACCAAGGAATTATAATCTCATTCTCACATAAGTGAACAGGGCTAGGAGTACATAGAAATTTTTGTTTTGTCAAGTTTGTACATAAATAAAGCAACTTTTACAAAATTTCTAGCATATTATTAAGTTTCACCGGGCCTCAAAAGCAAATAAAAAACCGATGCAGTTGCCAAGATCGATGGTTAAATCACTGCTTTACCAGATTCTTGATGGAATCCATTACCTCCATGCAAACTGGGTGCTTCACAGAGACTTGGTAAGTATTGTTCATTTTATCAGATTAGTTTTATGTTAAATGATTCAGTTACATGTTTTCAAAAGTACATATTGATCACTGCTGTTCTTCCTGTTATTGTTGCTCATTATTAGTAAAAACTTTCAAAAAGGAAAACAAACTGAATTCTTATTGTTTCTATCCTCAAGATCTTAACTGAAACAATTTCTCTGTATCCAGTAAAAGGAATTCAGATAGCATTATCAACATACAGTGATTTACCATGTGGTATATATCTTTTGTTAGGAAAAACCAGCCAGAATTTAAGTGTTTTCCTTTATATGAAAAAAGCTTTTAATTCATTAGGAAGTGTTGATAATTATACCCTACATCGTGAGTGAAAGTAGAGACTACATAAAGATATATAAAATGCTTTGCAAAATTTGAAGCACTCTATAAAAGCTAGTTTTTACTATTTCTACTACAACTGCTGCTGCTGCTGCTACATTTGGCATGTGGACATTCTGTAATGTAATAGTTCATTATATTAGCTGTTTTTTGTTTTTATTGTCGTTATGTTTTCCCTCTCTGACAAACAACATACACTCTTCATTTGCAGTCTTTTCTTTGGATTTCTTGTACTTTAATTTTATTAAATTGGTAGTTTTCTTGATAGATACCTGTGTTTATGGTTATAATTGATACGTTGGTTTTTTTTTTTTTTTTTTTAAATACCTGGTATTTGCTTTTAGTTTTGCCAAGACTGTTAGATAGTCTTTTCGTGAATCATTATTTTGGTTTTCTGAGAGTTTGATAGTTGTGATTTTACTACATATAATATTGTACATCAATGTAAGCTAACCAAATACTTTTTTCAATTGATGAGTAAATGTTTATTTAAAAGTAATAAATGAGATGGAGAGCACTCAAGTGGTACCATTTGGTCCTTTGTTAATCAACTTATGGTTTTCCTTATTTATGATCTTTCAGTTCATCAAGATCAGAGTTAGATTATTGAGTTCAATAATTCCATCATTTATTAAGTGTCATTCAAGTCACTATACTAGATATGGGCGAAAGGAGCCCTGATTTCAAGGCGCTGATAGTCTTTTGGGATTTGAAGGCTGTTGTGGGAGAGGATATATATGCACATAGATAAATACAAACAAATTAATTTGAGGAATAATCCTTTCCAGAAACAGGTGCCATCTTGGAGAAAATGGGTGAAGTTACAAAGGGAATATATAATAGGAATAAGGATGATTTGAGCAAATGTGGCAATAGGAAATGTAGTGTTAGATTAAAAAAAAAAAAAGTGGAACTTAATTAAACTGACTCTACAGATATTTCCCCCCCTTCCCGCTTCCTTCCTTCCTTTTTCTCTCTCTCTCTCTCTCTCTCTCTCTCTCTCTCTCTCTCTCTCTCTCTCTCTCTCTCTCTCTCTCTCTCTCTCTCTCTCTCTCTCTCTCTCCCCCTCCCTCCCTCCCTCCTCTCTTTCTCTCTCTCTCTCTCTCCCTCCCTCCCTCCCTCCTCTCTTTCTCTCTCTCTCTCTTTCTCTCTCTCTCTGTCTCTCTCTCTCTTTCTTTTCCTTCCTTCCTTCCTTCCTTCCTTCCTTCCTTCCTTCCTTCCTTCCTTCCTTCCTTCCTTCCTTCCTTCCTTCCTTCCTTCCTTCCTTCCTTCCTTCCTTCCTTCCTTCCTTCCTTCCTTCCTTCCTTCCTTCCTTCCTTCCTTCCTTCCTTCCTTCCTTCCTTCCTTCCTTCCTTCCTTCCTTCCTTCCTTCCTTCCTTCCTTCCTTCCTTCCTTCCTTCCTTCCTTCCTTCCTTCCTTCCTTCCTTCCTTCCTTCCTTCCTTCCTTCCTTCCTTCCTTCCTTCCTTCCTTCCTTCCTCCCTCCCTCCCTCCCTCCCTCCCTCCCTCCCTCCCTCCCTCCCTCCCTCCCTCCCTCCCTCCCTCCCTCCCTCCCTCCCTCCCTCCCTCCCTCCCTCCCTCCCTCCCTCCTTCCTTCCTTCCTTCCTTCCCCCACCCCCCTCTCTCTAGCTTTATGGTTGTATAGTTGTTTTCATTGAATCTGAATTATATGAAAAGCAGCCTTTGATTTTATTTATATTTCCAGCACTTATCATTGTGCCTGACAACAGTGTAAGCTTTCAATAAATGTTTATGACTGAGTGATAGACTGAGCGAAGATGTCTCACACCTACTCTGAAAAATAGTAACAGTAAGACCATCTCACATAGTAGGTATAAGATACCTTAGATTCATCCTTTATTTTTCCTACTTCCTCACTCTCAATATCCAACAAAATGCCAACTTTTATTGACTCAGTTTCCATAAAAGTTTTCATATTATTCCTCTTTTCTCTACTCATGAAGCTGCCATTTGAGTTCAGATTATTCTTTATCTCTGGTCTAACCATTGCAATAGTTTCCTTGCTTCCAAACGCTCCTTCTTTCAGTCCATCTTTCACACAGGTGCTAAAAGTTTTCTAATACATAGGTCTGACCAGACTATTCCATTGCTCAAGAAACTTTAGGGGCTCCTTATTTCCTATAGTATAAAATACAGTCTTTCCAGTGTGGCATTTAGTTCTAGTACAATCTTACTTCAGTCCATTTTCCAGGTTTATTTCATTGAACAAGCATTTTTAAAGCACCAACTATATGTGAAAGAAATTTCTTAAATCTCTATTCTAGGAATATAAGATAATTTGAAGAAAGGGATCATTCACAACTAGAGGATCAGGAAAAGTTTCAAGTATGGATGGTACACCTTGACAAAAGTTAATGTTTCTAAGTGGAAATATTGAGGAAGGAGTACATTTTAAGCAAAGAGAAAGCCTATACAACAAAATCATAGAAAGAAAATGAAACTCCCTCTTTAAGAAATAATAAGTAGATAGATTACGGTATTTATTTGGGAGTAGTATGAAATACATCTGAGAAAATGGCCTGAAGTTAGAATATAAAGACTTTCTATATACCAGGCTGAGAAGTTTTTGACTTTTTTCTTATTAGTTCAATATGTTCTGTACTAGTTATAATTAATTATAGATTTCCTCTTTGGTTCTTATCCTGAGAGGCTAAACCTTTGTCACAAGATTATTATTAGATCCAATGATTTAAATAAATGGAATGTATGTGAAAATGCTTTAGAGGTTGTAAAATACCATAGAAACAAAGGGTGGCAACTTATAGTCCTCCCTATATGTATAGTTGGGACAAATAAGATAAAACAAATTCCTCTTTCTCAAAGAGTCAGGTGGATTGAACTTATTCATCGGAGCTTTCCTCTCTGCCAATTTTTGTCAAGCTTTAGCTTTGAAATGTTTTTATTCTTTCATTCATTCAATTATTCTTATTGGTGGTGCCTGCCCCCTGGGCCTTTCATAGGCAGGTCTGTTTTACAGAAGGTGAATTTCAAGAGGCCCTCAAAAAAGTCTCTCGCATGTGGAGAAATGCTTCCTCTTTAAGATTTAATTTAGTTGAATCTTGGATTATGTCATAGATCCCCTTTGATGGCAGGAAGTTAGTCTTTAAAGGTGTTAAATCTTAATCTTAATTAAAATTTATAGCAGCTTGAAATAAGAATCCATAATTTAAAAACCCAGTTTCTTGCTCATTTTATTTATTTTTGAGTGTTTTGTATAGTATGTATCTATATGAATGATGGGCCTTGTTACAGAAATAATGGTTTACAGTTCCACTTGTTCAGTAATGAAGAGAGCCATCTACACCCAGAGAAAGAACCATGGAAACTGAGTGTGGACCACAACACGGCATTCTCACTCTCTGTTGTTGTTTGCATTTTGTTTTCTTTCTCAATTTTTTTTCCTTCTTTCTTGATTTGATTTTTCTTGTGCAGCAAGATAATTATATAAATATATATACATATATTGGATTTAACATGTATTGGACTACCTGCCCTCTAGGGAAGGGGGTGGGAGGGAAGAGGGGATAATTTGGAACAGAAGGTTTTGCAAGGGTCAGTGTTGAAAAATTACCCATGCATATGTTTTATAAAGAAAAAGCTTTAATTAATTTCTTTTAAATTAATTTAATAATTAGAACATTTTTGACAGTACATATGCATAGGTAATTTTTTACAACATTATCCCTTGTATTCCCTTCTGTTCCAAATTTTTCCCCTCCTTCCCTCCACCCCCTCCCCTAGATGGTAGGTATTCCCATACATATTAAATATGTTATAGTATATCCTAGGTACAATATATATGTGCAGAACCGAATTTTGTTGTTGTTGTTGTTGTTGCAAAGGAAGAATTGGATTCAGAAGGTAAAAATAACCTGGGGAGAAAAACAAAAAATGCTAACAGTTTATACTCATTTCCCAGTGTTTCTTCTCTGGGTATAGCTGATTCTGTCCATCATTGATCAATTGGAATTGGATTAGCTCTTCTTTATGTTGATGATATCCACTTCCATCAGAATACATCCTCATATAGTATTGTTGTTGAAGTGTATAATGATCTCCTGGTTCTGCTCATTTCACTCAGCATCAGTTCATGTAAATCTCTCCAAACCTTTCTGAATTCATCCTGCTGGTCATTTCTTACAGAACAATAATATTCCATAACATTCATATACCATAATTTACCCAATCATTCTCCAATTGATGGGTATCCATTGATTTTCCAGTTTCTGGCCACTACGAAAAGAGCTGCCACAAACATTTTGGCACATACAGGTCCCTTTCCCCTCTTTAGTATTTCCTTGGGATATAAGCCCAATAGTAGCACTGCTGGATCAAAGGGTATACACAGTTTGATAACTTTTTGGGCATAATTCCAGATTGCTCTCCAGAATGGTTGGATTCTTTCACAACTCCACCAACAATGCATCAGTGTCCCAGTTTTCCCACATCCTCTCCAACATTCATCATTATTTGTTCCTGTCATCTTAGCCAATCTGACTGGTGTGTAGTGGTATCTCAGAGTTGTCTTAATTTGCATTTCTCTGATCAATAGTGATTTGGAACACTTTCAAATGAGTTGGAAATAGTTTCAATTTCATCATCTGAAAATTGTTCATATCCTTTGACCATTTATCAATTGGAGAATGGTTTGATTTCTTATAAATTAGAGTCAGTTCTCTATATATTTTGGAGATGAGGCCTTTATCAGAACCTTTAACTGTAAAAATGTTTTCCCAATTTGTTACTTCCCTTCTAATCTTGTTTGCTTTAGTTTTGTGTGTACAAAAGCAAAAAGCTTTAATTAAAAAAAAAATAATGGCTTATAAGCAGATATCCTATTTAATCCTTACAACAACCCTGTAGGCTTCTGTCACCATTTTATGGATGAAAAACTGAATCAAACAGTTAAGGGACTTGACCAGGTCATGCAACTAGGAATAACTGAACTAGGATTTGAAATCATCTTTCTAATTCCAAAGTCAACATTCTATCTAATGTACCATGTAATGTTCTTGTCTAAAATATAATGTTCTCTGGGAGCAGCTTTCTTAGGGAGCTTCTGGAGGCAGCCTTAGTTTCAGTTCAGTGTAATAATCACCTCAAATGCAGCCAGGAGTTAAAGTCTAAATCCTTTATTTTCTCTTTCCTTCACTTGGGGCTTGACTAGCTTTCTGGAGGCCTTCCAGATCTTGGTTTCAGTGTTCTCCACAGGACAACCTGCCACCACTTCTCTGTCTTCCTCACTTCCGCCCAATTGAATCCTGGTTTGTCAATCTCCCAGAGTTCCCCTTTGGCCCTGAGAACTTATTGCTTATATGCTGCACATTGAGTATACTCCAGTCATTACATCACTAAGAAACCATTATTTGTTGTAGGATTAAATCATTGCTAAATTAGATTTAACCATTGTCTCTTCAATTCCACTCAGTACCTTGTTTCAAGTTCTGGTCCATAACATCTCCTTGTAGGATCAATTCAATCATACTGAACCATGCCAAATTAGATAATTACTGTCTCTTATCAATCCCACTGTCTTAGTACCTTGTAAGAATCGTAACAGTACCATCTAGTTGCCAGTACATATTTAACTAAACATCAGTCTGGATAATGCCCAGTATTCCAGGAATGAGGACCTTAAGTCAACTATATGCTATTGGTTTTATTTGAAATGCTTTTGTTGATGTCTTTTTATTTCAAAAAAATATTACTTTTGGGGAGGATTCTGGGAAGATGGCAAAGTAGGTAAGTACATTTCAGGTTCTTCCACAAACACTTTTGTCAAGTTTTATCTCAAGATCAATATAGATTGGTGAAAGATCAAGAAGACTTGGGGCAGAACAGGAATCCTCCTGGTACTACCCTGGAAGATTGAAAGAATGTCCTCAGGCTGGGAATTAACCTGTGTAAAGTGCAAACATCTGTGAAGTGGGTACCCCTGAGGCTAGTTGTTTAACTAGAGCCTCAGCAGGAACTGTAGGAATTTTCACCTTCTGGACATCTTGCTGAGTCAGGATCTGAGTTCAGGAAGACTGAGGAAACTTTGGCTGATTAGGTACAGCAGACCTAGCTGTGATGCTGAGACACACTGCTCTGGGTAAGAAGGAATCAGCTCAATCAGAGGCAATAGGACAGAGGTGCTGACTTCCAGCACTTGCAGGAGGATGGAGTGTTTGCTTTGGGGTTCCTGGTCAGAGGAGAGAGCTGAAGTGAAACTGGAGGCAGTATTCCCTCCCTCTCCCAAGATTAAAGTCCTTACACTAATACTTCTCATTTTTAAAAAAAATGAATTGACAAAAAAGAAAGAATCCAATTATAGAAATTTAGTATGGGAAGAGGGAAGATCAGGGTTCATCTTCAGTGGACACTGAAGTTAAAAAAAAAAAAAAAATCTTCTTTTATCCCAAATAGTAATGTTCAGTGGCTCCCTAGCCAGAGAGAATTTATAGAATTTAAAAGTCTAATGAAGATATTGAGGACAACTTTTTTAAAAATCCAAAAAAACCAAGATTGTGAAACAAAAGGAGAGAATCTTAAAAGATGAAAATAACTCTTTGAAAATTAGAATTGGGCAAGGGGAAGTCAGTGAAGTTATATGAAACCAAAAAATAAATAATATAAAGAATGAATAAATAGAACGGAATATGAAACATCTTATGAGGAAAAAAAGCATTTGGAGAATAGATCAAAAAGAGAAAATATAAGAAGAATTGTACTACCTGAATACTATGACCAAAAAAAGAACTTTTACACAAAAATGCAAGAAATTATCTAAGAAAATTATTGTGGAGTGACAGAACAGGAGAGGAAAGTCGAAAAAAAAAAATTCACTGATCACTAACTCAAATAAATCCTTTGTGGAAAACACATAGAAATATTATAGCCCATTTTCAGAATTCCTAGATCAAAGAGAAAATTTTGCAAGAAACAAGAAAAAAACCATGCTAGAAGTACAACTAGAATTGTATAGGATTTGTCAGCAGCCATAATAAAAGATCATAAATCCTGGCATCATATATACCAGCAATCAAACCAACTAGACCTGTGGCCAAAAATAGCATATCCAGAATAATTATCTGTAATATTGAATGAAAAAAAATGTATATTCAACAAAGTTGGAGATTTTCAAAACTTTCAACCTCAATTCAATAAACAATTTAACATATAAGAGCCAATATCAAAGATCATTTTTAAAGAACTTAACATGAACAAATTATTTATGTTTGATATATGGAAATGTGTATTATGTATGTTTAAATAAAATTGACATTAGCAATTAGCTCAAAAGAAAGATTGGGACAGAATTAAAGTAAAAATGGTAATTATGTTATACAAATGAGGTGCAGAGGAAGAACAGACACAGAAGTATTAGAAAGAGAGGAGAGTTTGTAGTTCTGAAAACATTCACAATGGCAATGGATTAAATAGGCAACACTACATAGATACCAAAAATGGCATAATACCCTCCAAAATTTATTAAGAAGTAAGGAATGGATGGTGAGGAAAGGAAACAAGAAAGGGATCCACAAGTGGGGACTGTTAAGGAAATAGCAAGACAAATCAAGGAGCAAAATTAAAGAGATAATAGGGATAGGAAAGATATATGTATGTGGAAGTGGGAGGTATGTATGTTGTGTATATATAAATCTATACCTAAATATATGTACATGCATATACATACACACACACACACATATAAAAAATTACACACACACAAAATTATATCCTAGCTTAATATAGCCTGCTTGGAAGAATTGGAAGGGCATGAAGGGGGTGGGGGAAGCAGAGTAAAGTTAAAGAATGTGTGCAACAGAGGACAAAAGAACAATAGTCAAGGAAGGAAAGAAAAAATGGACACTCATGAATAAAATTTTTTCTATTATTTCCTTTCTTGAATTGGTAATTTATTACCAATTGTTATATATTTTTGAATCCTTCCTCATGTTCTGCTTGGGCACATTTCAATGTTTCGTTTTATTTTGTTTTATCTTCCTTTTCTTTTCTTTTCTTTTTTAATTTTTTTTAATAAAATAAAAATTCTGTTCTCTACCCTCCTCAAAGTATTATTTTATAACACTTTTATATTTAAGCAAAATAAATAAGTGCTGATTATAGTTATAACTGTAAGCCAATTTCTATATCTCTCTCAAAGAAAAGGTAGATATGATTCACCATTGGTGTTCTGAAATTGTAATTGGTTACTGTGTTGGATCAAGTCTTTGATTATTATTTTCCTTTACATTATTGTGGCCAATTTTCTGGTCCTGTTTACTCCATCAATATATGGATTTTCACTTTGTTTCCAGTTGTTTGTTATTACTAAAGACTGCTTGATAAATATTTTTGTATATACACTATCTTTTTTTGAGGTCTGGGATATAGTATTGGTATTTTTAGGTTAAAGAATATATTACTCTAAGTCTTCCAAGTGATTTTATTTTATAAACCCAAAATTGCCTTGTTTAAATTAATAGATAATATATAATTACTGGAAATGTAAGCACTTATTTTCTAGTAAGTAGGAAGTGGCTTTATTTTAGTTACTCTGATTACATATGATGGATTATACATATTAATGGACAGACTAGAGTCCAAAATATACATTATTATTTTGGTATTATTTTGGTTGTGTTAATTTTCATGTCTTAATAGTTGTATTCTAGTGTGATTTTGGAATTGAGTCAAAAGCTTTAGAGATAACCTATAGTTGTTTTCTATCAAGCTATTATATAATAGTATTATTGGTTGTATTATTTGTTGGAGAAAAACAAACCTTTATCTCTTCTGTTTACAATTGAAACCAGTCCTAAAGGCAGAGAACTCTTTCTTCTCTCTCCCCCCTCCTCTCCCTCCCCAGCAAAAACAAATTCATTAATTGTTGGAAATATTAGTAAACTTCACATTAGAATCAAAAATTCTATTTTTATAGGTATATTCCAAAGAAAACCCTCCAGTCTATAAATGTGATATGTAATTTATTAAAATGCTTAATATTATTGTATCACATAATCTGTATTTCCTTTTTGTGTTTTTGTATTTCCCTTTTGCTCTTAAAAACCTTTTTTTCCCCTAAATTAAATTCTGTAAGTAAATCAAATAGAACAATAACATGACAAAATCCATCAGATTCATATGGAGATTAGCTTTACAGTTGCATTCTTGCTAAATATAAAATACCACTGAATTTTATTTACCCACAAATTTGTTTTAGAGGTCTTTTACATTAAATTGAAAATAAATTCTATTGTTAAAACTGCCCATATTTAGACTTAAGAGAGAAAATTCTGAGACTAATTAAACATCATTAGTTAATTATATAATTTCCTCAAATAAACAAAAAAAAAAAGACTCACAAAACAAAATTTTGCTTTCTTTAATAATTACAAGTTATAGGGGCAGCTAGGTGGCGAAGTGCATAGAATACCAACCCTGAATTCAGGAGGACCTGAGTTCAAATCTGGCCTCAGTCACTTAACACTTCCTAGCTGTGTGACCCTGGGCAAGTCACTTAACCTCAATTGCCTCAGTTAAAAAAAAAATTACAAGTTATAATATTGCCTAATGAATTTTTTTGAAAAATAAAATCTTTTGTTGATGGTAGGTCAATTATACATTACCTTAAAAAATCCATTTTAAATAGTATTTAGTGTGAAAATGATAAATTAATATGAATGTTGGTTGTTTTTTTTTTTTTTTTTTTGTTTGTTTGTTTTTGTTT
The DNA here is from genome assembly GCF_048593235.1 of Sminthopsis crassicaudata. Classification (NCBI taxonomy): domain Eukaryota; kingdom Metazoa; phylum Chordata; class Mammalia; order Dasyuromorphia; family Dasyuridae; genus Sminthopsis; species Sminthopsis crassicaudata. The sequence goes on from NC_133620.1 coordinate 193,791,134, forward strand.
TTTTTAATAGAAGTAATAGTTATGTTGTTAGACAGGCTAACATAGAGCTGTAGTACACTGGTGAAAGTATATCTTCCATCAACACAAATTAAAATCCCCATGTTGTTAGAGTAGCTCATGACTTAGTGGGATTGAAAAATTTCATTGTCCCGTTGCTAATCTTGTAATGAAGTCCTCCAAACTCAGCTAAGTTTTTTTTAGTTTTTTTACTTATTCTAAAATTTCTGTTTTTCTAGTTTAGTGGAACCTGCCAGTGCTTTCCTATGTTATGCTTAGGACACAAAGAAATTATGTTTTTCTTCTTTTGGTATGTCTGAGACTATCACTGAATTCCATTACATTCCATAATTTTTCTCTTCTAAAGGAAGCTAAGAGTCTCACTTCTTCTAAGAGTCTGAGATCCTTTGTGTTTCTTATTGGTTTTTAATCTCGCATTTGGATACTACCAGCAGACCAGAGAAAGAAAGAAACAGACCAACCAAAACCCCCCACTTAAACAATCAAAAAAGAATTGCATAAACATAAAGGGACTTTTGTGAAGACCAAAAGATGATTTATGTAGAACACTTTACATTTTTGTAAATGTGTTTTATTTATGTATATATATATATATATATACACACACACAAGCCGCTGTTATTACTGTTATTTTAATTCTTGTCTTTTTAATGGGCTTTAGATTGGAAGAATTTACTAATGTTTGTTTATAGTCAGTCTTCTAAAGTTTCTTATACAGGTATATAAAAGGGACTGCTTTCACTATTTGAATAAGCATATTAAGATGCAAGTTTATTATCTTTAGGCTCACTGGGAGCATCCTTGGTGCATCTACTATGGCTTTTTATCTAAGCTTGTTGAATATGTATATTTGGGATGGTGATATCTATTTAAAATATTGTCCATTTATTTTATAAATCAGTATCATGTACAACTGTCTGTGGTCAAGAACGTGGTTTGTGATAAAGTTCCAGTTCTAGTATGGCTTATTGGTTGAATTCTTCAGAATACTTAGAGGTCTTTATTTGTAATATGGGATCTATTATCTGACAGCCCGTAGAGATAAGTAAGTTTCTTATGTATTATTGTAGTTACCAGTTTTTCTCCAAAGATCTATCATATCTAACTTTTCTAATGTTGTATTTACCTCTCTAACTTCTTTTTTATTTATTTTGTGGTTTGATTTATCTAGTTCTGAGAGTGCAAGGTTGAGATCTAAGTTTGGTCTTCTTAAAGCCAACTCTTCCTGTAGTTTCTAGTGATGGTGTTCTGGTCCTGAATTGAATAAAATCCTGTTTCCACAAATAAGTCTGTATGACTCAGCCATTTTTTGGAGGCCCATTTGTTGACATATTATTGGCTGAATTCACTTCGATGCCATCAATATGCCTTTTAATTTCATTTTTATATCTTAGTTGTTTATAGGTTCTGTCTGTAGGGAAACTACTTTTGGTCACACTCCACAAACCCAGTGGTATATGGATCTGTCCTGTAAGCAATATGGCAATATATTAAAAACTACTAGACTCATATATCCTCTCTCTCTCTGTTCCCCCCCCCCAACCCCCGTCCTTCCAGATTTCCTTATTAAGTGGTGGAATTTTTAAAATAATATTATCCCTTGTATTCATTTTTCCAAATTATTCCCCCCCCCTCCTTTCACTCCCTCCCCCCATGACAGGCAATCCCATACATTTTACATGTGTTACAATATAACCTAGATACAATATATGTGTGTAAATACCATTTTCTTGTTGCACATTAAGTATTAGATTCCGAAGGTATAAGTAACCTGGGTAGATAGACAGTAGTGCTAACAATTTGCATTCACTTCCCAGTGTTCCTTCTCTGGGTGTAGTTATTTCTGTCCATCATTGATCAACTGGAAGTGAGTTGGATCTTCTTTATGTTGAAGACATCCACTTCCATCAGAATACATCTTCATATAGCATTGAAATGTACAGCGATCTTCTGGTTCTATTCATTTCACTCAGCATCAGTCCATGTAGGTCTCTCCAAGCCTCTCTGTATTCCTCCTGCTGGTCATTTCTTACAGAGCAATAATATTCCATAACCTTCATATACCATAATTTACCCAACCATTCTCCAATTATCCATCCATATGTTTTGCAAAACCCTATGTTCCAAATTTTTCCCAACCCCTTCCCCATATGGCAAGTAATTCAATATGTTAAATATATATATATGTTAGATCCAATATATGTAGACATATTTATACAATTGTCTTGCTGCACAAGAAAAATCCAATCAAAAAGGAAAAAAGGAAAAAAATTAAGAAAACAAAATGCAAATTAACAACAACAAAAACAAAAGTATTTTTGAAAATACTGTGTTGTGATCTACACTCAGTTTCTACAATCTTCTCTCTGGATGTAGATGGCTCTTTTCATCACAAGATCATTGGAACTGGCCTTAGTCATCTCATTGTTTAAAAGTGTCATTTCCATCAGAATTGATCATTGTATAATCTTGCTGTTGCTGTGTATAATGATAACCTAGTTCCGCTTATTTCACTTAGCATCAGTTCATGTAAGTCTCTCCAACCCTCTCTGAAACCATCCTCCTGGTCATTTCTCATAGAATAATAATATTCTATAACATTTATATACTATAATTTATTCAGCCATTCTCCAATTGATGGGCATCCATTCAGTTTCCAGTTCCTTGTCACTACAAAAAGGGCTGATACAAACATTTTTGCATATGTGGGCCCTTTTCCCTCTTTTATGATTTCTATGGGAGACAGGCCCAGTAAAAACACTGCTGGACCAAAAGATATGAACAGTTTGATAACTTTTTGAGTATAGTTGCATGGATAATTTTCAACATTCATCCTTGCAAAGTCTTGGGTTCTAAATTTTTTCCTTGCTTTTCCCTCACTTCCTCCCATAGACGACATGTAATTCAATATGTTAGACATGCAATTCTTCTTTACATATTTCCACAAATATCATGTTACACAAGAAAAATCAGATCAGAAAGGTAAAAAAATGTGTGTCAGTTTCTTCAATAATAAAAGGGGGATGTGAGGATTAAATGAGATAATGTTTCTAAGGAGCTTAGCACAGTGCTGGCATATAGAAGACATTATATAAATGTTCACTCCTAATTTCTTTCCTTCATTCCTCTTTCCATTTCTTTTCTTTGGCATCCCTAGGCTTGTTAATCTTGTTGTCATCCTCAATGCCTTGCTGTTTCTTATCTTCCATATCCAATTTGTTGCCAAACCTTTTGAATTTACTTTAAAACATTTCTCAAAAATACCCCTCTCCTCTTGAATTCAAATATGGCCTCATACACTAGTTGTGTGATCCTGTGCAAATCAACTTAACTCTATTTGCTTCAGTTCCTCTCTAGTGAAATGAGCTGGAGAAGGAAATGGGGAACCACTCCTGTATTTCTGCCAAGAAAACCCTAACGGGTGTCACAGAGAGCTGAACACTGACAACTTCAGTTGGGCTGAAAAATAACAACAAAATGAGTAGGCATTGTGCTAAAAAAATTTTTTTTAACAAGTATCCCATTTGATCTTCACAACAGTTCTAGAGGTAGGTCCTCATATTATACCCATTTTGCAATTGAGATAACTGAGACAGAGAAGTTAAGTGTCTTGCCTGGCGTCCCATAACTAGTGGTGGCTCATGCTATTTTTGAACTCAGTAGTTCCTGATTCTAGGCCTAAAGCTCTTATGTAATAAACCAAAGGTACCTATAAATGAAACAATCAATCATGTGTGGTTATCTATAGGACAAGGAAGCAAAGGAATTCCAGAGTGGGAGATTCATGCAGAATTCGATTCAGTTGCTAAGGTGATAGCTTGGGAAAGAACTAAAGAATTGGAAGTCACTGTGAGAATGAACATCAGAGTTGGGATTATTGTTACTGTTATTATTTAGTTGTCATCATCATTATTATATTAGATGTATTTTTTTTCCTTTTCTTTTTGTTTTTGTTTTCAGCCCTTTATTTTCAGATGTATATTTCTGGTTCCTTTATTCTATGCTTTTTCCCCCCCTTCATTTAATAAGGTACTACAAGCCTTTTACATGCTTTCCCTCCTTGAGATTCTCCTAACTTAAGCAGATTCTCTCTAAAAAACACTTAGAGAATTGCCTTCTTTATCTGTAGTCTTAGGTTTGTGAAATTAAAAAACCAAACAAAAGCAAATTTAGAATAGATTGAAGAAGACACTTATTCACTCAAACTGTTCATATAATCGTGTGAATACAGCTAGAAGCAACCTCAGAGGTGATATGTTCTAATTTGTTCATTTTACAAATGAGTAAACTGAACTCCATAGAAATTTAACTTGAAATACAGAAATTTAGAAAAACATTTTGCATATTTTTAAGTGAAAATGTGGTGAGAATTTAATTTTCCTATTGCTTCTGTTAACAAGCCTTTAAGTGATAGATTAGATCATGATCAAACATTATCAGTATTTTGGTTTGCAAATTATTACATTAGTATAACCATGATACAAAATAGTATTTTTTGTAAATCAATGCAGCTGAGCAAGGAAAAAAAAAACAACAACTTGGATTTCTTGATAGTGATGAGGTACTTTGGTCCTTGGAATATACCAAGGCCAAAAAAAAAAAAAAGTTTATATTGCTGATAAAGAACATTTCATTGCCAGGTCATTATGACCCAATATGGTGCAGCAGTAGTTACAAGTGTCTTTTTTCCCCCCTAATTTGAGTAACATTCATTTTCTTGGGTGCTCCCAGCAACATGGTAGTTTTCTGCAGCCTAGAACATGATTTAATCCCTAGTCCACAGAGTTTTTCAGCTATTTAGGTCCTATAGCAAATGTAGTTGACTTAGTTCTAGTTGATCACTTTATGCCACTAATACTTCACAATCCTTCTAGCAGCTTCACCAGGCTCCTTTGATACAATCACTTTTTGCTTTTTCCAAAATTAACTCCAGCTAGATCAAAAATTTAGCAACCAAATTTAAAGCTAATAATTCCATTTATAAAACTGGTCTTCTAAAATATAAACTAAGATAGTTCAGTTAGCATACTATAAATCTCCTAATGTATATATGAGATTTATCTGGGGTTTACAGATCTTAATTGAACTTCACAATAAAAAGCTGCAATACATAATTAGGAACTGGCTTACATCATTCCTTTATAGCATCTAAAATAGTGATTTAAGAAGAAGGCCCTAAATAAATATTTGTTGATGAGTTATTTCATATATTATTTTTTACACACTCTTACGTTTCAGACAAACTAGCCTGTAGGCTGTTCCCAAAATTTCACATTCCATCTCCAATTTAAGTTCTTTGGCAGAAGCCATCTCCTGTGCCTGATAGACATGTTTTCCTTGTCTTCATTTCACAGGGTTTTTAAACTTTTTTTTCTGTCATGGATTCATTTAACAGTGTGAACCTCTTCTTGGAATAATGCTTTTAAAGTCATAAAATAACTAGGATTATAAAGAAAATATTGAAATATAGTGATCAAAATTTTAAAACATATACAAGTTCTCAGACTTCAGGTTAAGATCTTTTGACTTAGCTGAATCATCTTTTGAATCTTTCCTGTTGTTAGTGTTATTTCACTCCTCATAGCTATCTTTACCTGTGTATATATTGTAACCTTTCCTTAAGCTTCTTGAGTGTAAAATCTGTTTAATTTTTTTGTCTTTGTTCATTCCCAGTTCTGGCTTTGTATTTTATATATAGCAATTCCTTGATAAAGGCTTGTTAAATTGACTTGAATTAATTGATCAAAAATGAAAAAAAAAACTCCTCTTCCAAGCTCTCATTATAAACATTCTTCACCCTTCTGTATCTTTGATTTAAGGAATGGGCAGGAATAGAGAAGCAGTAAGTGGACTAACACTGAGTGGTGTTCAGCCTATTAGGAATCGAAGGAAAGAAATTTAAACCACCAAAGGGAACACGGTTTCTCTCCCCACACTCCCTTCTTAATGGAAATGCTTACTTTGTATTGAACTGGAAAGGTCTTTAAGGTAGCCAATTAGCACATTTTGAAAATTTTTTTTGTTGTCCTAAAATAATGTCAATTATCCCTGGGAGCAGCAATCTGAACATAACAAGCCTGAAAGGGTATAAATACAATCACTTATCAGCATAGTTGCTCTATATAATCTGTTCAGGCTCTATATAGTCTGATATAGTCTATCAGTGATAGAAAAATAGTATTAAGGATATTTATACAGGGATTTTGCTTGAGTAGAAGGGAGAAGAAGCTCTTTTTAGCAAATGACTTCAATCTTTTTAGTGATGTGTGACGAAAAGTCTTCATCTCTGAGATTGTGGGCAAAGAGTCTCATGAGAGTTTTGAGAAGGAATGAAAAGATTAAAAACTGTAGGATGATGAATTGTCTTGTTACATTGAGGACTTGTTGGACATTATGTAACACATTTATAGAGCTCCAAGTTACCACAGCTTCTGGCACTTCAAGTTTTTCCTAAGTGATAGAGAGCTTTGAATGCCAGTTCAAAAAATTGGAATTCATGCCATAGACACTGACTGGAGAAGAGTAGTAGTGTAAGTTCTAGTACTTGCTAGATTTTTTTCAAATTTCATTTAGCTATAGGAATTATAGGATCATAGATTTAGAGCTCTTATAGCTCATAATATTTTTTTTTTCCTGAGTCTGGGGTTAAATGACTTGCCCAGGGTCACACAGCTAGGCAGGGTTAAGTGTCTGAGACCAGATTTGAACTCCAGTCCTCCTGAACTCAGGCTGGTGCTCTATGCACTGCGCCACCTAGCTGCCCCCTCATAATATTCTTTAAGTGATGGAGGAAAATAATAGTGAAGGGGGAAAAAACCTTTTTACAAATCAAGTGTTTTTATATACTTTCTGTGAAAATTTTAAGGTATAAAAATACTTTATGGAGAACTAGAAAAGTAAATGTCAAAACAAATTCTGCCTCAGACATTTATTAAGCTATATGACTTCGGCAAATTGCTTAACTTTTTTTAGCCTCAGTTTCTTCATCTGTAAAATGGGGATAAAAATATCCTATAGTTCTTGTGAGGCTCAAATAAGAAAATATTTGTGAAGTGCTTTACAAACTTTCAAGTGCTATGTAAATACTTAGGGAATCATAATCATATAATGCTGATGATGAAAGAAACTTTAGAAGACATTTAGCTATCTAATTTGACTTATGTGAAAACTGAAGATTGGAGTTTTGACTTCTCTAAGACCACATAGCTGGGACTATGTGGAAAGTGACGACTAGAAAAGTTCCCAGTTTAAAGTTCTTTCCAATGCATCATACTTCCTTCCTTGTGTAGAATTTTCAGCAACAAATGTAGTCAATCTCAGGCCAATGCTTGACAGACAGGAAAGACAAAGTTTTAAAAAGGAGATGCACGTGAGGTCAGTAAAATCCTGAGCAGTGTAAATAAAATGAACATCAAAATTCTAGTAATTAGAAATTTCTGAATTTATGAATGCCTAATTTGCCAATGCCCCATACACATCAATGTCATATTTCCCTTCATCAACTTGGAGACCACTCTCCTTGTTCAAGGTAGTAAGGTAACCTTATCATTAACTATCCCATTTCATTTATGAGTCAGAATAAATGAACCTAATTATGACTGGAAAAACATGAATAATGATAGTGGTTCACTTTTACTAAAGAAAAAAAGAAAGCTGTAAGGATTGAAGTAAAATTGCATGTTATAAAGATTTAATGCTAACAGTTTCTAAGAACCCTCCGAGTGCACCAAAATCCCCTTCAGAATCTCCATAAAAAATCTTACTAAAACCTTTAATCTTTTATTATTGCTTTTTCTCATGAATCTAAACATAATTTAGAATATTGTATCTGTGAGAACTAATCATGTTAATACTGAAAACACTTTGTATTTCAATATGCTTTATGTATGGAATTTTGAAATATAAACACTTATTAAGTTGGGAGTTGTATGTACTACAACAAGGGGACATCATATAAAGCTCAAGTATTTAGTTTAGGATGAATGAAAAGAAGCTTTACTTTGGATGATGGGTTATAAACTTAGGGAATCAATCATTCCCTTAAGAAGAAGTGTGGGATAAACATAAAAATGCAAATGAATATAAATATAAAAAGTTTAGATATCTTCATGAATAACATCCATAACATATTAAGAAAAATTAATATATATTAGACATTTCTTACATTTGTAAGTCAATGCAGAATATTGGACTTCGTGAATCATATATAGGTCTGGAAGTTCACATGTTCTTATTTTCTAGATGTTTAAAAATAAAAAGTATACAGTAATGGATAATGCTTGGATTTGCAATCAAAAAGACCTCAATTCAAATTCTGCCTCTGATATATACTAGCTTTCAGAAGCTCATAAATATTTCTCTGAACTTCTGATGGTTCTAAGATGTTAAAAGTCTTAATGATTTCTCAAGCAAATTATAAAAATGATGAAATCACAGGTCTTTGACTTGTTGATGTATTAATAAGAAGCAAAAGGAAAGTAGGCAACTGCATTATATTTTAAATGCTATAATAATTGATCTATAAGCTTTTTTTTTAAAGTTAGATGTATTGAAATACTGCTTCTATTAGCAAGTTTAAGACATGTAGCAGGAGCCTTCATTTCACAATAGATCATTCTTTGTGCTGCACTTTACAATGGACATTTCTTTTGTTTGTTTAGTAGAAACAAAAGAGAATAACATGAGGAGAGGAGTATAAAATGAGTCAGATGTGAGGTGAAATATGTGCCACCATTGTATCTAAAAGAACATATGTAGTTAATATTACTGCAAATTTGTCCATTTTTACAGCATCATTCATATGTTCTGATTGTTTCTTACTTCAAGATTATCTATAATTATGTTTATATTTGTAATTCTCTAAACTTTGACTATATAGTCTAGTTGGACAACCATGTAGAATTTTTGAGTCTCACATTAACTTTTCAGGTACTTTAATTTTACTTACATGTTTCCTGTTCAATTAAATATTATTTTAAGGAAAAAAATTACAGATGTTTAATAATCACAAGTTCTATTTTGTAATACATTTTGTAACTAATAGAAATCTATGTTTGGAGCAGCTAGGTGGCGCAGTGCATAGAGCACCAGCCTTGAATTCAGGAGGACCTGAGTTCAAATATGGTCTCACTTAACACTTCCTAGCTGTGTGACCCTGGGCAAGTCACTTAACCCCAGCCTCAGGAAAAAAAGGAAAAAAAAAAAAAGAAATCTATGTTAATACCTTGAATTTTCTGATTATAAGGGAGAGAAAAAGCAGTTGTGATTATAACATAAAACAGTATAAACATTAAATCAAGATTTAACCAAATCAAATGGTTTAAAGTTGTGCTTCTATGTTATATTTTCAAAGGTTACTTGGATATTATTATGTATAAAATCTCTTGGTGTGTGTTTTGTTTTGTTTTGTTTTTTGTCTTTATAATACAATTCAAATTAGAATAGTTCTTATCGATTTCTGTTTGCTTTTATTGCTGATAACTTAAATATGAAACTTTAAACTTCTGCCATTTCTGCAGTTACTATGGTAACCAGAGTGTGCAAACCCAGCAGTATCGCTTTTCTTTCACAGCTGGCGTTTTGTGTTCACAGTGAGGGGAAGAGTTTTTAATAAAGCAAGTTTGTGTTAATTGGAATGTAACTAGGTCAGAACAGCTTTTGTGCCGTTTTCTCACTCTGAAAGGTAAAGAGGGCAGATTCCTTTTTCTTTAGAATATAACATCATTTAAATTCACCACTGCTGAAACTAACTCAACCAAAATTATGCAGAGCAAGATGATTTAACTGTTTCTTTAAATTCAAGCTATAGGGGATGAATATAACTTGCTCTGATTTAAACTCCATTTTCCCTTTGATTCTGAGGTGATATGAAAATGCTTTTAAGGTTTCAAACCAATATATATGTGTAAATTACTACTGTAATTATTATCATCAAACTATTAATGTTAAGAAATATCCATTCAGATGTAGTTCAAGTCCCAGAAGAACTTGAGTCATTTACCTTTAATTTAGAAAGGAAGAACTGTAGTTATGGCTTTTGAAAAAGTGAATAGTAGTGAAACAGTAATAATTCGCAGCTTCTTACGGATATAGAGGTGATTTGTTATCATTCAGGATTACAAGTTACATAAAGAGCTATATAAAAGTATGGTATGTGAAAGTCTTAGAAAAATGTTTAATTCTAATTTTACTAGTTTTATTTTGCTATTTACTTACTAACGGACATTCTTCAAATTACCCCTTCTCTCTGTGGGCCATCTCTTCCTCTTTTTCTCATGAATCTAATTATTACTTTTTCTGTCGTGATATTGTACTTCCTTATTGGCAACCCCAGGTGTATTTATTTCAACTTACTTATGCATGTCTCATATAAGAACAGCTGTTCTTTCTCTTCCTTCCCCTACTCCCTCCTACTAGGAAGTTTTCTTAGCCTTCGATCTTTCCTTCTCTTAATTTATGCTACTTAGTTAGGACTGTCTCTTTCTTCTTTGCCATTTCCTACTCTAGATGTTCACACTTCACTAAAGTCAGAGTTATCTAGGTACAAATCCCTTCTGTGCCATTTATTAAATGTGGTCATGGGGAAATCATTTAATTTTTTTTGTTTCAATTCCCTTATCTATAAAATGAAGTGGATATACAAAGTAATCTCTTTGGCTCTTCTGTGGTTATAGTTCTGTGAAAGAAAGGTAGGGAACAGTTTAATCTTTACTAGTATAAAGGGAAACAAATTGACCAAGGGATCCACCCACCTCTTCCCAATATGAAGTGATAGGGAGCCATAGAATGTCCCTAAGAGTGTATCCCTATAGATCTTTGCTCATACCCCTCAGAATTCTTTCTCTTGTTCCCTTTTGATGTTCCTTGCTTACTATTTCTTATCTAGCTCTTTCTGTACCCTGTCATCTCATGTTTTCTAGAGCTGCTGCCCTGCTAAGTGTGCTACTAACAAAAGTCTTGAGTCATAGAACCATCACTTATACTTTATGAATGGGGGGAGGGATTAGGGGAAAATTTATTTTCTCATTTTCTCATTCTTTTAAATGTATTTTCTCACAGAAACATTGTCCAATCAATGATACATGGTATTTATGCTTTAAAGCTCAACTAGGTTTTTTGAACTGGCCTGAACGTAATATTTCTAAATATAAGCATGAATTTTAGAATATAAAATGTGAATTTGAGATTACTTTTGTCTCCAGTTCTTACCTTCTGTGTGGGACAGCATTGACCTCTACCCAAATTGAAATTAGAGACTCTCAAGGTAAAAGAACAAAAAAGATTTATTATGTTCTCTCGAGAAAGGGTAACTCACGATAGACAAGGTGTGCTCTGTGAGGAGTGCAAAGCACAAGCTGCAAAATACAGGATTATATAGATCCTAAAGCAAAACCCCCATTTCCTTCTGACCTTTTCTCCCATTGGCTAGGAAGTCCAGATTATATCCTAATGTGGAAATCTTCCTAGAGATTAAAATTCTATCCAGAGACAAACTAAAAATCTACATATAGACTAAGAACAGTAGCCAGTGACACACTCTTTACCATATTAAAAATTGGCAATCCCTTTTCATATGTACTTATAGTCTATATTCAAAACAAGTCAGAGTCCTCCCTGAGTACCCCCTCCCTCTGTTCTTACCCATAGGTTGGAATCCAAAATAACTGGTCCCCTGACCTCTGCTGATTTCCCATTATAGATTTAGCTACTGTCTGTACAGTTTGTCACATGACCATCTATAGTAGACCACCCCTCTTGCTTCTGGAGCTTTTTGTTTATATCTGGCCATGAATTTGTGCCAAATATATACTTTTTTTTTTTTTTTTTTTTTTTTTTTTTTTTGCTGAGGCAATTGGGGTCAAGTGACCTACCCAGGGTTACACAGCTAGGAAGTGTTAAGTGTCTAAGGCCAGATTTGAACTCAGGTCCTCCTGAGTTTAGGGCTGGTACTCTATGCACTGTACCACTTAGATGCCCCTGACAAAATATACTCTTAGTAGGCTCTGGGTGATATAATTTTCTCATAATCCTGAATATCCTCATACGTCTATGAGTCTATTTAGAAAGGCTGAGGGCATCTCTCTTTTTTCTTGCCTGATTTCTATTTATAATATCTTGAACAATCATCTGTCTTGGGTCCCTCATATTTTCTCTGTGAGCTGAAATGTTATAATCCCAATGGGATCCTGAAAGGTAAGTTTTTGTTCTCCTCTGGGACCTCCTTGTGCACTGAATGTGAAGCAGGTTGTGGTCCCTTTAAGAAACTGTATTTCCTATTGATTTGTGATTCCTTTCAGATTACTCCCAGCCCCTCCTGGCTGATTATCAGTTCGGGAAACTAGGGTCTTTGATTCACAAATCCTGGTCAAAAGTACCTCTTTGAATTCCAATAGGAGATCCGGGCTTGTCCCAGCCCCCACTAGATCTGAGCCAAGTTGGGCTCTTACCACCCCCATTGGATCTGAGCCAACTTGGGACTCCACCTATGGGCATCCTTTAGCTAAATCTCTCATTTAAAAAGAGCCAAACTAAAACACTCTCTTTGCAGAGGTTCCAAACACGCCAGCTATACCATGCTTGGCACCCAAGGGGCCTCTGCTCACTGGAATACTCTTTTCCAGTGCCATCTTCTCTTTATCCTCACCTATTTCCTTAACCAGACTTTAACCTTACTTTCAATCCCCAAATCTAAACCTCTTTTATCAATCTAGGTTTTCAGGACTGTAAATTCATTTACAGAGAACCTATGCTTGGGCTGAATCCCAAGGAGTTGAACCCCAAGCCTGCCACTAAACTTCATTTTAACTCCCTGACCACCAGAAACCCTAATTTCATTTGGGTACCCCAAATCTAAACCTCATCAAATGGGCCTCATCCCAGGCCTACATTGCAGTTCTGCTAATCTGCCCTTGTTTTTCTCTGTGTTCAGTTTTGTGTATATTAAATATTCACTTTTCTTTTTTTGTTTTTTAAAAATTTTACTACCATCACTCTCCCCTACTGCCCTGTTGTAACATATGAGGGTAGTTAAGCAGAAATAAATCCATATATTGATCATGTCTGAAGCAGGTTTCATTTTTCAGAGTTTTCATAGTATAAAATGCAGTTGACTAAATAGCTCATAGTTGGCTCATCAATGTATATATAGCTTGGACAAATATAATAGTTCGACAGTGTCCTAGAAAGGTGTCATGTAGACTGCATTGCCTTTAGGAAATTGTGTATTGTACATAAGTTTTCCCTTTAAAATATTATTATCCTTTCAGTGAATTGATGAATGAAAAGTCTTTTTTATGCATTTTTGCCAAGCCCAATGACAGTTTTTAGGGATATGTAAAAGGTGGCCAGGAGGGAAAGTATTTTGCCTTAAATTTTTTTTTCTCAAAAGAATGGTAATGTTTTCTTCACTATAATATCTAGAAATAAGATATGGAAAATTTCTGAAAGGAGAGTGATGTTATTTTCACAAAGCAAAGTAAATGGCAAGAAGATGGTCAGGGCTGGTGTCTGAGTGTATGGATTGGTGACTTGAGGCTGGCTAGAAGACTGGGTTATGCTCCTTGGCTGAATGAAATTATTATCTGTGCCAATAAGTCATGAAAAACTTGCACTCAAATAACTGCAGATTACACAGATGGCAATGGTAAGTTACATGATTAGTTAAGAGGACATTATAGCATGTTATCAATGAAGAATTGCACAGGAATAGTATACATCAAAGTGATACTATATGTACAGAAAAGAATGTGGGATAATTCTGTAGTAACAGAAAAAGGTAACCAACTGACACATAAACTATTCCATCCAATACAATGTTAAGGGATCTAGAGCATAATTTAGCATATTTGATGGACCCAGAGTTTGGATTTATGAAGAGGTATGTGCTGAGTTACACTGAATGAGTGAGTACAGATAACAATCCATTCTTACCTTTTCATCCTGTGCTGGGGTCTCCCTCTATATCTCTTTAAAATTATAGGAATAACAATCTTGGAACAGATGTAATCAGAATAAAACACATGAAATTATTTTGTATTTCTCATTCTTGTGTAAGGGTAGCTTGAGAGAACTGTCAACTATCTCTGTTTAGAAAACTTTAATTTCCTTCTGCCTCCCTCCCCACCCCCCAGTATAGTTTCTTTATGTGTTAAAAGTGATAGTAGTATATTTATTTATTTTAATGAAAGAAATGTTTAGATATGAAAATTTGAATAAATATTTTGATAAGAGAAATTATTTTAAAATTATGTTATTATGTATTAGTGATGTATCAATTTTGTGATGTAAAAATATTTTGATAAGGATTTATTCTAAAAATGATAATTTTATGATGTATCTCATAAAAATGTAGTCTAAATATTGGCTGTATATAAATCAGGTTTACTTCCAAAATACATCTAGTTTTCATAACTCTTACTGACAATAGTTGTTAATATTCATTTGAAATAAATACAAACTATATATGCTTTATATTAAGGTCTCAGTAAACATTTGCTAATTGGTTTGCCATTTTGAACAGAATACTAATTTGTTATTGCCATCCTTCTATGAAAAACATTTTTGATAGTTTTTGAGCATTTCATGTCAGGAGTATTCATTTAATTGTTTGAATATTTTATTTTTATTTTTTAGAAACCAGCAAATATTCTAGTAATGGGAGAAGGCCCGGAAAGGGGGAGAGTCAAAATAGGTAGGTAAATTTATAAAGTGACTGTCATTACTTTGTTCTGACTACCTGTAATAGTTATTGATTATAAAATTAATACCATATCAGATTGTATGAGAATTATGGAGAAATTAAGTATTGGAAAATTTAGATATAACATTTTTTGTAAAAATGTATTTGTGTGTGTGTGTGTGTGTGTGTGTGTGTGTGTGTGTGTGTGTGTGTGTGTGTTTATTGGGGTTAAGTGATTTGCCCAGGGTCACACAGCTAGGAAGTGTTAAATATCTGAGGCCAGATTTGAACTCAGAAGTCTGGTCCTCTAGCCACTGTACACCAAGCTGCCCCTAATATATTTCTTTTACTGAAAGAATCCATGAACCTTTTAGAATCTTTTTCACTTGTAGATTCCATGAATCTAAAATAGAGCAGCATTGGTAAGTCACTAAAATATTAAATTTCTTGTAGTATCTTCTGTGGTGCAAGAAATATGCATATAGATAATCACTTAATCTTAACTTCTCAGACTCAACTTTACTAATATTACCTCACTCAGCATAATGACCTTTTAGTACCTAACTTAGATAGACCCATACACATTTGGTTCTAGTATGCATCATGTTATAAAGCATAGTTGATCATATCATATACCTGCCGCTGCTGATCTCTAGCATATCCCAGAAATTCATAATCTCTCTTATATATTCTTTTGTTTTATTTTTTTATTAAAGCTTTTTATTTACAAAACATATGCATGAGTAATTTTTCAATATTGACCCTTGCAAAACATTCTATTCCAAATTTTCCTCTCCTTCCCTCTCTTCCCCCTATCCCCTACCCTAGATGGCAGGTAGTCTAATACATGTTAAATATGTTTATATTTTTACATACACACATACACACACACACACACACACACACACACACACACACACACACACACGTATATATAAAATTTTAAATATAAAGCCCCTGCCCAGGATTAAGACCAAACAATGCATTTGAAGGAATTCAAACTTTAATCAAAGATTTCAGTTCAGATATTGCTTGCCAATTTACCACTTGTATGACCTTGGATGAGTCAACCTTTTAGGGCAGGGTATCAATTTCCTCACCTGTAATGCAATTGTGTCTCAAACTTTTTAGTCTCACTTAGATTATTATATTAATTTTAGCAACTAGGTAATGTACTGTAGTAGAATCCTGAGCTTGGTTTCAAGAATATCTGCATTCAAATTTAGCCTCAGTCGTCTAATAACTGGTCAAGTCACTTAATCACTCTCTGCCTCAGTTTCCTCAATTATAAAATGGGGATCATAAAAGCATCTATTTTCCAGGGCTGTCGAGAGTATAAAATGAGATAATATTTTAGCATAGTTCTTGGCATATAATTTATGCCAATTAATTAATTGGCTTAATTAATGCTTGCTCCTTCTAATCCCCTGCTAAGTGCTTTGTAAAATGTATGTATGAAACTACAGAAATCTGGATTCTAGATTTCACATTTTTCTTAAGACCTAAATTCTACTGCTTAACTTGATGTCATCAAACTTGGTGGATGTTCTTAACTCACTTACTTACCTCTTCATCTCAAGTTAGGTGTATCTTTGCTTGAATCATAAGGGACAAGTAGTCATTGAAGGCTAACATTTTTAGATGGGACCCATCCTTTTCTGACTTCCACACATAGCTTCCACATATGCTTCCACACATAGCTTCTTTTCAATGAAGTATCTTTACTTCTCCACTGTGTTCATTTTCCTTTTTTCCATTCATATACTTTGCTTCACCTTGCTGAACTCAAACTTCTGTTTTCATATTTCCTCCTCCTACTAGATTCCTTGAGTGTATGCATACTCATTCCCTCGTTTCTTTATTATGAATTCCTTTTTTAACTCTCCAATATGAAATTATTTATGATCGTAATTTTCCTATATGACTTTGTAGTATTTACAGTTTTAAGTGTCAGCCACTTGTTCTTTTGTGATGCTCCCTGTCTTGTTCTTCTCTTTTAGCTCCTCCTTATTCCTCTCCTCTCCCCAACCCTCCACTCCCCTGTCCATATTTTAACTGGAAGTTGACAAAGGCTTTTCATTCTTAACTATTAACTCTTCTTCCTGTTTGTTTAGTTAGAAAATTAATCCATGACTATCTCTATTTACCAGTTAGTTATTTCATTCAAGATCTAGTTCCATATTCTGGTTAAACTTTCAACTTGAATTGTGTCCCATCACTTCAAATACATTATGTCCTAAACTAGTGACTAGAATGCTTACCCATTTCTACAGTATCTTTATAATTCTCTTATTCACTCCAAAACCTGAGCATCATCTTTGGCTTTTTTTTTTTTCCCCCTCTATACCAGTCATCAAATCCTAGTGATTTTTCTTTCAAAATTTCTTTCCTTTTTACTACTACTTCCATTTTTTTCCTCAGGCGTATTATTACAGGTTTCATTTGAGTCCAACAGATATTTATTAAGAGTCTGCTATCTGCAAGGTATTGCACTATATGTTAGGGATAAAAGTGGAGGTTGTGGACCTGTAAGTGATATACTGATATTGAGAACTCTAGGCTGAGGAAATTCCATTCATTAGTACAAGTTTGATCTTATACTAGACTACTGAGAGATTGTGACTTGTCAGGTCCACACAACCAGTATATGTCACAGGCAGAACTTACTTGGTTCTCAGGCCAGCTTTTTTTTTCTAATATTGATTCTTTCAGTCACCATGCTTGCAACCTTAATGTCATCCTTGATTTCTCACTTGCACTCACCCCACATATTCAATTTCTTGCTGAATATTATCATTTTTACTTACATAACAACTTTACATGTGTTCTCTTTTTTCATCACTCGACTACTATGAGCCTCAGCACCATATCTGGATTATTGCTTTTTCTAATAGTTGCCTTGTGATTTATTATCTCCTTTCCCCAAATCTTTCCATTCTAGTCCATTTTCTACTCAGTTGTCAAAGTCATTTTCTTAAAGCACAGATCTGAATGTTTTACTTTCTTACTCACTAATTTCTAGTGGCTTCCTTGAGCATAAACTATAAAATTTTTTACTTGGCATTTAAAACCCTTCAACTCCTGATTCCTTTCTATCTTTCCAGGCTTCCTACATATTTCTCTCCACATCCTCTCCAATCTAGCAATATGGATCTTCTTCCTAATCTTTGCTAATAATACATATTCTCCTGTCTTTGTGCTGGACTTTCTCTGTGGCTAGAATGCTCTCACTCTTTATTTTTGCATCTTGACTTCCTGGGGTTCTTTTTAAGATTTACCTCAAGAGGCCTTTTCAAATTTCTTACTCTGTTAAGAAATTGATTGTTCAGATTAATAACAGCCATCCTGAATGGTTTTTTTTTGCCTTTGTTTTCCAAATATTAATTTCATCCTGTCATTATCCTGCATAAAAACCTCTAATAGCTTATTAGGAATTAAAGTTAGAAGAGAGCTAGAAACTGTCTAATTCAATTCCTTACTTTATAGATAAGGAAATTGGGTCCCAGAGAGGAGAAGTGGCTTGCCCCATTATAGCTCAAAACTTAATAAACTATTACTAAATTACTAAATTAAACTATTACTAAATAACTATTAAATAGTTATTAGACTATCAAATCCCACATGGGATTGAGTAACTGAAAATGAGAAAGCATGTAACTGAAAGGGCTCATGAAAAAATTTGGCAATAGTAAAAGGTATCAAATATTCTGGCAAGATTTAATTTTTTGTGTAAAAATAAACAAGTATATCCATCTCATTAGTATACAAATTTGGTTCTGTTCTTAATAATTATATGTATACCAAAGAATTGTTTAAATCAAATATCTTTATGATTTATTATCAGTAAATGTTTGATTTGTTCACCTACTTTGTTATATCTATATACGTGGGATTACATAAAAATTTCTTAGGCAAAAAAGGGGTGGTGAGTGGAAAAATTTTTAAACTGTACTAGTTTGACAGCTGTTCTGAATCATAAATTTTGTACAGCTAATGAATGACAGAACCAGAATTAGCACTTGTGTTTTCTAATCCTTAGTCCATTGTACTTTCCAATACATTATGTACTAGTCATACGCATAGAATAAAGTTCAAATCCCTTAATACCATAAAACTGTATAATACAGTTTTACTCTATATCCCATTTATCAAGTTTTTATTTTTCTTTAGTATTCAGTAGGAACCATTTACCCTAGCCCATCTTTACTTTTAAGGATTTCAAGATGAGATAGTTTAATTCAACTAGTTTAGTGCTTTTATAAAATACTTCTAAAACACTTAGATTAGTTGCTGGGGTATATTAATAAATTTGTAAGAGCCCCTGCTCCCTAGAGTCTTCTGTTCTATTTGTACTTCATCAAAAAACAATCTTTGAATATAATGAAGGATTCATAAATAAGGAAAAATATAGTTGTTTACATTTTTCTTAAATCTTGTTTTGTGTATATTCTATTTAAATAGATTAGTATTAATTCATCAGTTCTAAGAGGGCCTGACGATATAGAAAGCAGTAGGTGAATTTAATGGTTAATCTATTATATAGTCTGTCATATTGTTTTGGGAAAAATGTTTTTATATTCTCCTTAATAAAGTACAAATTGTTCCTGTAGCTCTCTGTGATAGCTGTCAACAAAGTACTAAGTAGAATAATTTATTTTTTGATTTTGTATGGTTTGGTATATAAAATAAATACAATTACATGTGAATTTGAAATGGAAGAGACCTTAGAGGATATCTAGTTTAAATCTCTTAACTGAAAGATGGAAACATTTTGAAAAAGTAAGAGGTAAGAGAAGATAAAAGGAGAAATGTTAGTTTAGTTTTTAGTTTAAACAATAATAACAACAAAACTTCTTAGTGAGAGGAATATCATATCAACAAAGTAAATATTGAACATTTATTTACTGTACTAAAAGCAGAGCAGCTTTAAGATCAGTGAAATGATTTTATCTCTGATTAGGAAATTTATTGAAATGAGAAAATATTAGCTTAAACTTAATTGTGTGGTTTTTTTTAACGAAGTAGGATCATCTCTACTAATCCCTTTTGAATTCTAAGAAGAAAAACAATTATTATTAATTTAATTATTATTGTGGTCATAATATTTTTAGAGCAGATTTATGATTCAGTACAGCTATCAAATTTTGTGATTCCTCATGCAATCTTTGTCTACAGTGCATTTATGTCTATTTTATAGAACTTGCAACACAATTTTCTTATTTTAAATTCACACTGATCCATCTAATTATTTATTTGTTTCTTATAGCCCATTGATTGGTTGTATTTGTAACCTATTTGATGGCAACATTTTGGTAAAAAATATAGCTATTAATTATATTTGTCTTATGAAAAGACTTTATGATAAATCTCCAGAGATCAATTATGGAATGGAGGATAGTCTCTACTTTTTTTAGTATCCCTATGACTCTTGTATATCATAATACATGTGATTATCTCAGTAATTATTTATGAATAAATGTTTGTTAAATGAAATGGATGTGCGTACATGTGTGTGTAAACACAAAAATAAGCTAAGGACTCATTTTATGCTTTAGGACGCTTAGACGTCTAGGTATCATTAATATTAGGATTTATAGAATAAAGTAATTTTTTTTATTAAAGCTTTTTATTTTTCAAAAATCATGTATGGACTATTCTTCAACATTAGCCCTTGCAAAACCTCGTGTTTTAATTTTCCCTCCCATCCTCCATACCCTCCCCTAGATAGCAAATAGTCCAATATATGTTAAATATGGTAGAAATATATGTGAAATCTAACTATGCATACATATTTATACAATTATAGTGCTGTACACGAAAAATCAAATCAAACCAATTAAAAAAAATTGATCATTTTATAATCTTATTGTTGCAGAAAGCAGCAAAATAAAATACAAGCAAGCAACAGCAAAAAGTGAACATTCTATATTGTGAACCACATTCAGTTCCCACAGCCCTCTCTCTGGGGATAGATAACTCTCTTCATCACTGAACAATTGGAAGTGATTTGAATCATCTCATTGTTGAAGAGAGACACGTCCATCAGAATGAATCATCATGGAGCAGCTAGGTGGAATAGTGGATAGAGCACCAGCCCCGAAGTCTGGAAGACCAGAATTCGAATCCGGTCTCAGACACTTAACACTTTTTGGCTGGGTGACCCTGGGCAAGTCATTTAATTACAATTGTCTCAGAAAAAAGGAAAATAATTTATCATCATATAATCATTGCCATGTTTACATTTTACATCTCCTGGTTCTGCTCACTTCACTCAATCATTTCTTACAGAACAATAATATTCTATCATATTCATATACCACAATTTATTCAGCCATTCTCCAATTGCTAGACATCCACTCAGTTTCCAGTTTCTGGCCACTACAAAGAGGGATGCCACAAACATTTTTGCATATACAGGTCCCTTTCCCTCCTTTAAGATCTCTTTGATATATAGGCCCAATAGTAGCACTGCTGGATCAAAGGGTATGCACAATTTGATAACTTTTTCAATGTAGTTCCAAATTGCTGTCCAAAATGATTGGATCCTTTCCACTATGTCTGCTCCAACATTCATAATTATCTTTTCCTGTCATCTTAGCCAATCTGACAGGTGGTGTGTAGTGATATCTCAAAAGTTATCTTAATTTGCATTTCTCTGATCAATAGTGATTTGGTGCACCTTTTCATATGACTAGAATTAGTTTTAATTTCTTCATCTGAAAATTGTTTGCTCATATCCTTTGACCATTTATCAATTGGAGAATGGCTTGAATTCCTACAAATTTGCATCAGTTTTCTTTGTTTTAGAAATGAAGCCTTCATCAGAAGCTTTGAATGTAAAAATGTTTTCCCAGTTTAAGTAATATTGTTTTAAAAATAGGAAAATGCTAAAAAGTAGTATTTTGCTTTGTATAACATAGTAAATTGATTTATTTTTATTGGTTTTTTTTTTTAGCTGACATGGGTTTTGCCAGATTATTCAATTCTCCCTTAAAACCCTTAGCAGACTTGGATCCAGTAGTAGTGACATTTTGGTATCGAGCTCCAGAACTGTTGCTTGGTGCAAGGCATTATACAAAGGCCATTGGTAAGTTAGCTTAAAATAATTTACCACCTTGGCAATGCTCTTATCTTAAATATTTTAATGTCATGAAGTAGTCTTATTAGAAAAAGCTATTTCTTTTAAAAACTTATTATATTCTAATTTCATTTCGTTTCAAAAAGTTTCATTTGGTAAGCTTAGACTTCATTCTTGGAAACAAGATATGGTCCCTTTAATGGAGAAATCTCTTTCATATAGCAGAAATATATGATCCTGTTGCTATGGAAAAGATTGAATGCAAATTTTATTTTGTACAGAATTACGAGGGTAGAAGATTAGAACAGTTTCCCTCCAAAAACAAAAAAAAAGAAAAAAAAAGAAAGAAAGAAGAAGCCAATAACTGTGGGTAGAGGGATTTTTAGGTGGGGAAAAAGACAATCACCTTGACTAGGAGAGATTGTAATTTTTCTTTTTTAGAAGTATATTTTCTCTCTTGGAGCAGGAGTCAGGAACAGATTACTTAAGAAGTAATAATAATAATATTGATAGCTGACATTTGCCTGGTGCTTTTTTCCTTTGAGATATATAAAGCAATTTCCATAGACAATTTTGTGATCAGAGTGCTAAGAATTGATGATTGAATGTGGGATCTTATAGCAAAAACAAAAGCTTACTGTGGGAGCTGAAATATCTTGAAGAAGAGCTTCAGTTCTGGTAACCTGGTGATACTGCTAAAATTTACGTTCTAGAGTTCTGTATAAGCCTAAAAAGTAAGGCCTATAAAAGGATGTGAATTAAGCGATATAGAATAAATTAATTCCATTCAAGCCCGAGGATAGTTAAGAATCGGTTACCTTAATAGAAATGGAATACTTTAATAAGAATAATGCTTTCTAATTCTTGAATCCCATAGTCTACTATAGAATGTTGCTTGCAAAAGCCTATTTATATCTTTCTACTTACTTTCATCTTGTAGGGGTGTGTGTGTATGGGTGTAGATCATTCTTATAATCATTTTTATATATGGTAGCTTAAGCACATAGATTAATAGTCATTGATGTTCCCTTAATAACTTACAACTTATTTTTTCATGTTGTGTATATATTTAAAACTAAATACCCAGAAAAAAAGAAAATATTGTCATGTGCACAGCAGAACATCAGGGAAGATTCAAAATATGTAACAAATTTCCATTTCAACTAACCACATATAAAAACAGAAGAAATTATAGTCATGACATGCCTCTTTGCTTTCTTTTAAATTATTCTTTTGTTCTCTGCTGTATAGTTTTTCCTTTTTTCCTTTTCCCGTACCTCTCCCAAGTAAGCTACAGTTAAACACAGGTGTGTATACATACATATATGCATTCACACCAATATCCATGTACATATCTATATATGTGCCCATAAGCATACATAGAAACATACATGCATTTACACATGTAGACATGCATCTAAAATAATATTAACATGGCTGTTGTGTAAAGTATATTTCCTTCTTGATTTAATCTTTAAGTTTGAATTTGAGTTCAATGATTATTAGTTCTACTTTTTTTCCTAATGAATTATACTCCTTTTTGTTATGGTATTTTCTATCCCTGCTTAGTTTTCTACTTTAATTCAGTTCCTTAACCTGCTGTGCCATTATGTCACCTCCCTCAACTCATGGATTCCTCAATTTCTCCCTCCACTTTTCTCCTTCCTCTTTATCCCATTCCCATTAATCTACAGATTGTATCCTATACAATTCTAATTGTAGCTCCAGCATATTTGAATTTTTGTTTTATTTTTTTGTTTTTGTAGAATTTTCTTTTTTGATGTAGGGTAAGAAGGATTTTTCAAAATTTAACAATTATATTACCATGCATTTTCCTTGTAGGATCTCTTTGAGGTTGTGAATGGTGGATTTTTTTTTTTTTTCCTATTTCTATTTTTCCCTTTTGTTCTGTCACTCCAGGACAGTTTTCTTTGGTTATTTCTTGCATTATTATGTCAAGATTTCTTTTTATGGGAGCTTTTACGGAGTTCAGTTATTCTTATTTTTCTCCTCTTAATCTATTCTCCAAATCTGTTGTTTTTCTTACACAGTGTTTCACATTTCCTTTATTTTTTCATTATTTTTTGTTGTTGTTGTTGTGTTTTTTGTTTTGTTTTGTTTCTTTTAACTTCACTGGTTTCCCCTTGCCCAATTCTAATTTTTTAGAATTTTTTTCCCTTAAGACTTTATTTCCTTTTCTAATTGGTTAGCTTCTCCCCCTGCCCCAATCTTGTTTTTCTTGGATGGTTTTTATTTTTCTTTTTTTCCCTCATTGTCTTTTATTTTATTTTTGAAGTCTTGTTTGAGTTCCTCTATAAATTCTTCCTGGGCAGGTAGCCATTTAATGTTACTCTTTGGGGTAGAAGCTTTTTTTTACCTCACCGTCCTCTGAAGATGAACCCCAGGTTTTCCCTATTCCTATAGTAAGTTTCTATGTTTGGGTTCCTCCTTTGCCTGTTCATTTTTTTTAAAATGAAAACTATTAGTGTAATCACCTCTAGTCTTGGGGCTGGGGAAAATAGTTCCTGTAGCTTCGTTTCAGCTCTCCCCTCTAACCTGACCTCAAACAAAGACCTTTGCTCCTCTGCAAGTGCCAGCAGTTAGCAGTTTCCCTGTTCTACTGCTTCTGCACTCAGCTGGCATCTGGTTTTTTCTCACGTAGGGCTGTTTCTGCAGCATAATTGAGCCTGTGTTCCTGATTAACAGAGTCCTTCCTGGACTCAAATCCTGATTTCCCCATGCTGTCCAGGATATGAACGTTTCTGTGGTTCTGAGGTTACCTCTAAACCCAACTAGCCTCAGGTCTCCTAGCTTTCTGTTTCTGCAGAGTTAGGCTGGAAGTCTTTAGACTTCAAGGTGGTAAAACCCTAGTCTTGGGGTCTTTTTTCTGACCTTTTCTGGTTGTCCCAGGAGGATCCTTGTTCTACCCCAAGTCTTACTTATTTTTCACTGGTCTATGTTTGCCCTGAGGTGCAATTTTATTAGCACCTTGTTTGTGGGGGTAATCTGGAGAGCTTGGAATTTTCTGGACTACTATATCATCTTCCCCAAATTCTCCCATTTATAATAATTAATAAATAAATAAATAATAATAATAATAAACAACAATAAATCCTCCCCTTTCCTCCTGTCTTAAGGTTCATCCCCTCCTTAAATTATCTTGAAAATTAATTCCTTAGAGCCTTTACAATCTTGTCAAGCACAAATCTCCTTTATGTGCCTTTAGTCTACTCTACCTGTTCTTCATGTGTCTCTTTTTTTCTTCCTGTTTTGTCATCTGCCCTTTTGCTACATCTAAGCTTTTCTCCCTTTTACCTTTGCCTTTTGCTTTGGATAGATTACTTTGCTACTCTTACTTCTGTTAAGGATTTCCTATGGATCATTTTATCATTTTTATGATTCTCTAAACCAAAAAGCTCTTCTCTGGTCTTTGGTACCCTATATGTGTTATTTTTCATATTAGAATCTGAGCTCTTTCAAAGCAGAATTATTTCATTTTAAAATTTGTATTTAGGAAGTAAGGTTCAGAACTTGTATTCCGAAGTTGTATGAATTTGGATTCATAGTGCCAGCACAGTACTTGGCATATAGTAAGCACTTGATAAGTATTTTTTTCATTCATTCATTTTGATGAGAGTTAGGTAAGGGGTACCTAGATGAAATTAGGGTTAATTTTGAGGTCTAGTGGCAGGTTTGGGGTACAGGAGTCAAATAAAGCTCCCCTGAAACCCTTTTGGATTCGGCATAAGGATATAGAATTAAATGAGGTCTAGTGGCAGGGCAGAGACCCCTGTAAAGGAATTTACCAACCTGAAAACCTAGATTAATAAAAAGAGGTTTATTTGGGGTTTGGAAGTAAGGGTAAAGGTAGAAAGACTCCAGGGCCAAGTTGGTGCCAGGTGGACAGGAACCCTGACATGGCCGGCATAGGGATGCCATGTTTGGGGCTCCCGTAAAGAGTAGATTCCAGTTTCTCTCTTTTATAATGGGGGACTTTTGGTGAAGGGGCCCCTGGGTGAAGCCCCATGTTGGCTCCTGGCTGGTTTCAGCCAGGGTTAGAATTAGAATAGAATTCAATGGGTTTTTAGATAAGGAGGAAGCTGTTTGTGGGGGTTGGGGAAACCTGAGCAGATCATTAGAGTGGGGGACTGGGACAGCCCAAGTTAGCTCAGATCCCGTGGGGACTGGGAAAGCCCCGATATCTCCCATTGGGATTCATGGGGGCTGGGAATTAGAAAGGAATCTTTAACCCATATCAATTTCTGCATTTAGGTTTGTGATGTTAGATTTCCAATTTTGTATCCTTGTACTTAGTGTATAGAACTAGCTTAAATTACATCAGATGCTACTAAGATGGAAAGGCTTTGAAATTGGATATTGACTGAATCATGGACCAACATAGTAAAGAAATGCCCATTAAATAAAATGTTGGCTATCAAATAATGGATTTTCTGTGGGGGATACATGAGCTCTTGAAGGATAGTTTAAGAAAGGTTGTGACCCAACTTCATGGAAGAAGTACTTAATATTGATGAAGTCAGGAATCCTTTGAAGTATTTGAGAAAAAACATATTCTAGTCCTACTTATATTATCAAGTTAAATGATGTATTATTTTGTCAGTAAAGATAGAAAAATTACCTTGAGGACCAACATTGTGGTAAGCCTCCTACAGCTTAGCTTAGTTGGCCCTTGGCAGATATATATCCATTCTTGAGAGGTCCTTACATTACAAAGATAGAACTAAATAATTCATAGGGGCATTTTTAGTCTTAAGTTCTAGTATGTAATAGAAGAGAAGATATTTTCTAAACATTTATGTAGGTATAACCCACAAAGGTTGTAGAGAGGCAAAAATGAGGAAGCAAAACATTTAGTGAATTTGATCTATATTTATTGCATTGCCACACTGAACAATTTAGATTTTGCCCATATACTTTTGATAGTCAGTATCCCAAAAATATCTCTCCTTACTTGAAACTTATCTGATGAATTTTAGTTTTAGATCCAAAAGCACACACAACAAATATTTTTTAGTTGTTTACAATATGCAAAGTTTACTACTGTACTTGGCTTTTGGGACACAAAGAAACAAAATATTTCCTATCTGCAAAGACGAATCAGCTCTTTTTTGAAAAGTAAAGGAAAAAATGTGCAGAAGTGGAAAATGGAGTATACAATTGTGAGAATAGCTAATAGAATAATTTGATTGGAATATAGTCAGTTGGTAAGCATTTATAGTGCTAGACACTGTGCTTAAGTACTAGAGATAGAAAAAAAGTCAAAAAGTAGTCCCAGCCCTCAAAGAGCTATAATACAAAGGAGGAAACCTCTTTCAAAAAAATGTAAACAAGTTATATACAATATAATAAAATCAACAGAGGAAAAACTTCAGATTCCTTTTAAGTGTTGGGAGATGCTTCTTGTAGAAGGCAGGATTTTAGTTAGACCTTGAAGGAGGCCAGGGAAACTAGGAGGTGGAAATGAAAAGGGGGAAGACATTCTAAGTATGCAGGGACAGCAACTGGAAATGCCTAAAGCCAAGAGTTGGAGGTTTTTGTTCTAGGAACAACAAGGAATCCAGTTTCATTATGTTAAAGAATATTTAGGGGTAGAGGTAGAGTGATATAAAGTGCAACAAGATTGAAAAAGTTTGGGATGGGGAGGGAGAGGTTATGAAGGATTTTAAATACCCAACAGAGAATTTTTGTATTTGATCCTAGAGATATTAGATAGCCGGTTTTGTTTATTGGGAGAAAGGGAAGTAGTGACATGGTCAAACCCATACTTTAATGAAATCACTTTGGCTGAATGAAGGATGGATTGGAGTGGAGAGAGACCAACCAGCAGACCACTGTAATAATCTAGATAAAAATCTGTGAAGAGGAGTATATTGCAAAAGTGAAAATTGACAAGCTATTTAATTTCTGATAGGATTTTGGTGGTCTGTTCATTTTAATGCCTTTTGTTGGCTAATTAGATGTCATCTCCTTTCCTGTGCCCAAACAGAAGCAGGCATAAAAATTTCTGCCATTTACCATTAAAGTAGAAAAATTTAGAATGATACAACTCCTCCTTAACAATCTTATTGTGATAATGAGGGAAAGGAAAGGGGGAACCCCATTTCTCGGCGCATAGATAGTAAGATAATCCCATGAGGATCAGTGTCCCCTGTAAACAAATTTACAGGCCCGAAAACCTAGATTGATAAATAAAAGGTTTATTTTAGAAATTTGGAAGTAAAGCTTAGTTAGAAAGACGCCAGGGCCAGAGGTGGCCGCTGGGTGGCCAGGGACCCTTACATGGCTGGAAGGATACCATGTGTTGGGGGGAAGGGCTCCTGCAACGAGAGCACTCTGGCTCATTTCTTTTATGCCTAGAAGATGATGGGCGGTACCCCTAAGTTCTAGGCAGGCTTTTCAGTTAGCTCAGACCAGGTGAGGGCTGGAAGAAGCTGAGCTGATAGTGGGGCTGGGCCCGGATATTCAAAGGATGCCTTTGACCAGGATTTGTGAATCAAGGTCAGCCTTGGGTTGGGCAATTAGAAAGGAATCTTAAAGGGATCTCAACCCCCATCAGTGATAGCCATCATCAGTTTTAATGGTTAGCTAGAAAATTTTAGCAGTTGTTTTTCTACAGGAAAAATTTTTCTTCTTTTTTCAAACTTTTTCAAGACTTTTGTTTGTTTACATATTTTTATATATAAATTAAATACATTAAGAGTGCCTTGTCTTTGAATAGTTCTTATAATTGTGCCTGAATTGCATACAAATATGGTTGTTTTCATTTTCATTTGCCAAAGAAAAAATTAGGATATAAATGCTAAATGACTTGCCAAGTTACATAATTAGTGAGTGGCCAAATCATACTAGAAATTTCATTGCTCAGCTCCTATTCTTATCTTTTTTGCATTGTTCCATGTTGCTTCTGAAAGCAGTCACCTGTATCTTCTAGGTTGGAATTAGGAATATAGCCCTTGACCATAACAGAGCAAATTTAGCATATTAAGATCACATGCTAAATAATAAGTAAATCAAGTTAAGCAGGTCCTCAAAGTATTTTATTTCAGAATTTTGAAACACATTGCCAAACTTAATATTGTGTGTGTGCATACACATACACATTCACTGTAGGTAAATATTTTTTACTTTTGTCCTTTAGCTTAATCTTTACAATTTATTAGAAGTGAGCTTCTGAACCTTACTTCCTGAAAGATACAGCTCTTTAGCAAAACACTATCTACCTTGATAGATTCTTTTTTTTTTCCCCTGAGGTTGGGGTTAAGTGACTTGCCCAGGGTCACACAGCTAGGAAGTGTTAAGTGTCTAAGATCAATTGAAGTGGGCTAAGTTTCAAAAGAATTTTAGCAAAGGACCAGGAGCTAGGAGACCCATTTATCTAGTTCTTGTCATTGATATGCTAATTTTATGGCCTAGAGGTAGAACTGAGGAGTGATCTTAGGAATTTGGTTATCACTGACCAAAGATCTAGGACTATTCTAAAGCCAGAAGACTTTAGAATCATTGACAGACAAGATTGTTAGAATAATAACACTCTAAGATTAGAAAGTCTCAGAATCACTAATATATCTGTTTAAGGAAAGAATTATTATTATATTCCTAGGCCAGAAGACTTTTACAATCATTGACGGATAGATTATTAGAACAAAAGCACTCCCTACCTACTACTGTCTACCCTAGAAGCTATAGTCCATCAATGGTTCAGGTGATTAGGGGGTATTTTACAAAGGAATTGTTTCTAATCCTATTCTATACATTCATCTAGATTTATAGATTTAAAACTAGAAAGGAACTTTATATCATGTATTTTAGTTCTATAATTTTACAGATGAGGAATCTGAAGTCAAAGAGGTTGAGCAACTTGTTTGTGATTGTATTAGTATTTAAAGTTGACCCTTGAACTGAAGTTCTCTGGTGCTAAACCCATTCCCCATCCCATCTCCTTCAGTGGAACCATGCTACACACAGTGACCATTTTGATATCTAAATAATCTAATTTTTAAATTCTCTACTCCATTGCCCATAATTTCTGAAATAAAAAATAAATGTTTCCTCGCCCATGTCATTTACTCAGTTGCTTTTTATTAAGAAATAAAAGAAGCATTTATTTTTCTACAAAACTCTTATCACTGTAGGAATATAGGTTCTTTGCCATCTGAATAGAGGCAGGATAGAGGAGGATACAATGGGGAGAGAATAATTTTGAAAACAGGGTTGCCCAGTAATAAGCTTCAGTAATGTGAGAGGCAAAGAGGGCCTGAACTAGTCTTCTAGTTATCTGAGTGAAGAGGAGAGACATTGTGAAGATTGAAATAAGTTCTGATAACTGATTAGATAAATATTACAATGAGGAGTCAAAGACAACACTAAGGTTATGAATGGGTGATTGAGAAAGTGGGAAGTAGGGCACTCTACAAACTGAACCATAGTTTGTTGTATGGCAGAACCTCCTTCTAAGTAAAGAGGGAGTTCTATTCAAACTTCTCATTTTCCACTGGGACTTTTTTGCTTTCTCCATCATTCCTTAGGTATCACTCCATCTTTTCAGTTTCCTTTTGTCTTTTCCCTTTAGATTATAAGCTGCTTGGAGGCAAGGATTTTTTTTTAACCTATTTGTGTTCTCAAGGCTTAAATAAAGTGTCTGCTATGTAAAATAGGTGCTTAGTGATATTTCTTGACTGACTGACTGATCTTAATTAAAAGAGGGAGGTATAGTGAACTTTGCTTCAGCAAATTTACACTTATTCTCATAACACGACAAACTCTGTGAAGTGTAAAGTCCTTTTTGCTCTTCTGTGCATAATAGTCCTTGGAGTAAGAGCTCCAATTTTTTATGCTGACCATGTTAACTCTATCAGTTTATCTGATGACTTCTTTCAGAAACTGGGTTAAGACAGGAAATATGTTGTACCAAAATGATGTGGGTAAAACCATACCTATAGGAATGGTATATCTTTTCTGTAGCTTGGTTGCCTGTGTGTCTCAGAATTCCTGATTTTAGTATACACAGTGAGACATATTTTGGGGAATATTTTCTACCTGTTAGATTCCTGGGTCTGTTTGGGACCTTAGTCTGGAGTATCTCCATAGATGTGACTAGGGAAACTGAGGCTGGAGACCCTAAAAAAAATAACTTTCCACGTTATCCTGACCTTGAAGCCAGCCCAACCCCACCTCTGTTATGTACCACTAATTTACCTTTCTATAGAGTTCTGCTGACACTACCCAAGTTTTCTATAGAGCTGAACTAAAGCTAAGTACCCCTACTTAAATTTCAATAGAACTGAATTCCTGTTAAGTACCTCCACTTAAGCTCTATACAATTTGAACTATCACTAATCAAACTTTCTATAGCCTTACTGAAGCCTATTCAAACCCAATAGCTCTGCATGAAGGTGGGTGGGAAGAATGGGCCGGTGGGCAGAACAGACAGAACTCTAATTCCATCTTAGAGTTCTGCTCCACCGAGATCTCTCCATGATTTATAATAAACTTAAACTTCTACTTTTACATATAATTCAGTAAATTCTTTTACTTCACCCGAGCCTTGTCTCATCAAAAGTCTGCATATCCCCAACAAACCGAAAGAATTAATTAGCAGATCTAAAACTGAAGGATAAACAAAGCTACACCAATAAGACTCTTGTCTTATTTATTTTGCTTAACTATCCAATGAAGAATAGTTAAGCAAAATAAACCAACACTTTGTCTGTGGCTGAAAAGCTATGACTAATTCTACAGTATCTTTTCCAAGAGAAGGAAGAGGAGCATGGTTTGCCATCTGTCCTCTGAAGTTATAATTTGGTAAATATATTGATCAATTTCTTTGGTATTTTACTTTACATTTTTGTGATCATTGTATAAAAATTGCTCTTTTTGCGCCACTTACTACAATCTTCATCAGTTCACATGATTTTCCCAGAGCTTCTCTGAGTTATTCATGTTTAAGGTGGCATAGTGAATAAAATCCTAGGTCATGTTCCTAAGCCTCAGCCACCTTGGGCTGTGTGACCTTGGGCAAGTCACTTAACCCTGTTTATCTCAGTTTTCTCATCTGTAAAATTAGCTGAAGAAGGAAATGACAAACCACTCTTTTGCAAGAATCCCCCCTGTTGGGGTCATGAAAATCCAGACACAATTGAGATAACTGAACATTTTATTAACATGTATCTATTGTAATTTGTTTAACCATTTTCCAGTTACTGAAAACCTACTTTTCTTCTAGTCCTTTTGTTGAGGGCGGTAGCCCCTTTGGTATTCTTTGTTTGATCTCCAACTTCCTTTGGGACTTGGATCTTTGATACAAGATGTGGTCAAACTATTTTGGGCTATCTGAGATGGCCAGGGTTTTACAGCCCCCATTCTAATCTGCTCAGATAGACCAAATGGCATCAGGAAATTCCTTTTTGGGAAGAGACTTCTGTCTGTCCCCAAAAGATAACAAGAGAATCCTTATCTTATTACATCACTCTCAGGAACCTCCTTACATCGCTGCATAAAAGAGAGAATGGGAATCTTCTCTTTGCAAAATGGCCTTGTACCATGCAGCCATTTTGCCCACTGGCTCTCCGGTGTTTCCATTCTAATCAATAGACTATGTTTCCATACAGCATTAAGTAGCAAATTCCTTTGCTGCCGAACCCGCCATTGGTTACTTTGGGGAAGGAAGGAGAGAGAGAAAAGGAACTGATCCATTTTTGTTTAGACCACAATTTACTCCTCAATTTACTACTCATCACTTTACTATCACAAAAGAGGCTACAATGAATAATTTCATAAATGACACCTTTTTCTTTATCTTTGATCTCCTTGGAGTATGTGCATCATATTCTTGAGTTAAAAATGTTATTTTTCAGTTGTGTCTGAGTCTTCATAACCATGTGGACTTGTGGCTTTCTTGCAAAGATACTGAAATGGTTGGCTGTTTTCTTTTCCACTGGAAAACAGGTTAAGTGACTTGCCCAAGGTTACACAGGAATTTTCTATGACTAGATTTGACCAAAAGTCTTATCTATTGTGCAGCTACCTAGCTATCAAAGAATATGCATAATTTAATAACTTTTCTATTATAGTTGTAAGTTCTTGTGTTTTTTAAGTAGAATATTGGGATGTCACAGTATTATAGTATGTTCATGTGCCCGTTTTTTTCTCTTAGTTCTTCCAGCATTTATTATTTTGTCTTTTGTTACCCTATTGCAGGCTGAGCGTTCTCTGGCTTTTTCCATGCTTATTATGAAAATATAGGTGTGCATTTGGACTATTGTAATAACCTTTTCCAAGCTTCTAGTCTAACTTTATTAAAATTTTATATCCCCACATATTCCTAAAGCATTGGGCTCAAGATTTCACTCCCCTACTCAGGAAGCTTCAGCAAGTCCCTGACAGTGATTTTCAGGATGAGAAAGGAAAATGACTTGGCAAAAGATGTTTTTAAAGAATGGAAGTACTATATTACATTTCTAACGGATTTGGCACAGTTTTATTCTTTTCTTCACCAAAAGTTTTAAAATCAAATATAATCATAAAATGGAAGGATTATTTCTAGCCACAAACCCCTTTTACTATGTTCCCAAAGTTATCATCTATCTCATTTATACTTGAAGACCTCCTAATGAGAGAGAACCCACTCACTATCTCCTGGATTAAATTTTTACTTGAGTATAACTCTTAGTGGCAACATGCTTTTCCTTACATCAGGACAATATTTGCTACTTGCAACTTTGACCCATTTCTCTTAGTTCTAAAACCAACCAGAGTAGGATTCACCCCTTATCTACATGACATTCCTTTAAATATTTGAATATAACCACCATGGCCCCTTTAACTCTTCTTCAGAATAAGCATCTGGCCTCACACATTTATTAGGTGTGTGATCTGGGGCAAGTCAATTAACCTTATGGTTATCTTAAAAATAAAATGATCTAGAAAAGGAAATGTTAGATTACTCCTATATCTTTGTCAAGAAAACCCCAAATAGGGTCATGGAGAATTGGACACAATTAAAATGACAAAACAAGCAATGACAAAACCTTCAAATATATTTATATTTTAGCTTTGAATCTTCTTAAATGTAAAGTTTAAGAATTCTATTCTTATATTATTATCATTAATATATATTATTATATTAAAATAATTAATTTTATTAAATTATATTATTGTATTATATATTGACATATATAATATATTAAATTATATTGTATTAAAATATAAAATATAAAATTTTTTTCTTGCTTAAAAAAATATTCTGTCTTAATTTAAAAAAAAAAAAAGCAGCTTGATAACCTGTATTCCACATTCCCTCTTTTTTCCCAGGCCAATTCTTTATAAATTCATTAAGAACGGGAGCTTTTCTGGTATCATTATTATTCATAGTATCTATTATACTATTTTACTTACAGCAAGTTCTCAATGAATATTCCTTTTTTTTTTTTTTTTTTTTTTCTGAGGCTGGGGTTAAGTGACTTGCCTAGGGTCACACAGCTAGGAAGTGTTAAGTGTCTGAGATCATATTTGAACTCAGGTCCTCCTGAATTCAGGGCTGGTGCTCTATCCACTGCGCCACCTAGCTGCCCCAATATTCTTTATTAAAATGTTAAACATTTTATTCTTTAGGTACTACCATCATCCCATTTTAAATGAAAAGTTAGATCCTCTTTAAAAATTTTTTTTTACACTTTACCTTTGTAATTAGTGAAGTGATTCTGTTCTGAATAGTAACTTCATTCAGCAGCTTCTATGTTAAAATTTGTATAAATGTATATTCACATTTTTCATAAATCACCCATATATAGTTTTTAATATAAATTAATTTTGTAGAGATCACTCATAAGATTTAATATAGTCATCCCCACTTTAAATGAAAATTAGACTTGTAGCTCCTTAACAGGAACATTGCCAGAAAACACTTAAGATCATCAGAAATAAATACCACAAACCCTTTATGCTATAATTCTATGCTTCATTCAGAACCTCAGTGATTTTAAGATAAATTACTATTAGCAGAATACAAAAAGTATGCTAAAAGAGAGTTGTTAGAGTGAAAGTTAATATTTTTTGTTTGGTTTTTTACCTGGAGTGTGGTGATACAGCCATCTACATTAGCATGCAGTTATGTAGCTCGTCATTTTATTCTCATAATAATAACCTTGTGATAAAGGAACTCACAGTAGCCACATTTTATAAATGAAGACTATGAAAGTCAGAAATTTAAGTTATGAGGCAGCTTGGTGGCATATTCCAGTGACCCTGGAATCATTAGGACCTGAGTTCAATTCTAGTCTCAATTCACTTAACATTTACTAGCTATGTAACCCTTGGCAAGTCACTTAACCACAATTGCCTCCCCCCCCACCAAAAAAAAAAAAAAAAAAAAGATTAATTCATTTTCCCTGGAGTCCAATAACTAGTCTGAGGTAGAAATTGAAGCCGAGTCTTCTTGATTTTAAAACCATCATGCCATTTACTATGCAATACTGACTCTCATGTGTATGTACTAACCATATGTATATAAATATCTTTGATGTAGTTCTTACGTCTCGTTTATTTAGTGAACAAACTAAATTACATATGTAGAGTTTAATTTTTCTGTGATAAAGAGAACTTAAACCAGTGAATGTAATACATACATATGATAAGTTGTCTTTTCCTCCTTCATAGATATATGGGCAATTGGTTGCATATTTGCTGAACTATTGACTTCAGAACCTATTTTTCATTGTCGTCAGGAAGATATCAAAACAAGCAATCCTTTTCATCATGATCAACTAGATCGTATTTTTAGTGTCATGGGATTCCCAGCAGGTAATTTGTTCTTATTAAAGAAAATGTGTATAATATGTATGTTTTAGTTTTAAATATGATGGTGAGCTTTTAAGATAATTATATCTTAGGATCCAGTAACCATTGAAATATTAAGGAAGGATAAACCATAATATCTCTCCTTTATATCAATCTGTGTCTCTAATTATACATTCTTTTTTTCTTTTGTAAGATAAAGATTGGGAAGATATTAGAAAAATGCCAGAATATCCCACACTTCAAAAAGACTTCAGAAGAACAACGTAAGTACTTTTATGTAAAATATAGCTGGAACAAAAACTCCCAATGAGAATGTTTGAAACTTTCTTTTTTTAAATCATACTTTTTATTAGGTGTGAATCATTGTTTGAAAGTAGGAAATGATTCAGTTATAGTAGTTATGAAAAAGAAAAAAGACTCCAAATAAAGGAAGAATTCTAGATATATATAAGAGGTATTATCAATAGATACTTTAAATATTTCTTCTATTATAGTACAATAAAAGTACTTCAAGGTTACATGATTATATTACCATATTTAAAATGATAAAATAGCATGAATCATTGAATATCAAAGAGTTAGGCTGATGAATTGGGGGAGAGAAAACAAAAATGATATATTTATTTACTGTATCCTATAATTGATGAAGAATAAGTAAGTAAAGAATCTATTTTAAGAATAAAGATGCCATCTAGGAGTTTATTAGAAATTCGACACTGGCAGGAAAAGGTGTTAAAGAGATTGTGGGTATCTTAGACTATTTTTAAAAAAGTATTCCTTTCTGTCTGCATTCAATTTTCTCCGAAGATCTATCATATCTAACTTTTCTAGTATTCTATTTACCTTCTTAACTTTTTCTTATTTGTTTTGTGGTTTGATTTATCTAATTCTGAGAGCACAAGGTTGAAATCTCCCACTATTATAGTTTTGCTGTCTATTTCTTCTTGCAGCTCTCTTAACTTCTCCTTTAGGAATTTAGATGCTATATCACTTGGTGCATATATGTTTAGTATTGATATTGCTTCATTATCTATGGTATCGATTTTTGCTTTTGCTTGATCTGAGATCAGGATGGTTCCCTCAGTATGGTTACCCCTTTTTTTATTAAACTTGAAGCATAATAGATTCTGCTCTTTTACCTTTACTCTATATGTATCACTCTGCTTTAAATATTTCTTGTAAATAACATATTGTAGAATTCAGGCTTTTAATCCAGTCTGCTATCCACTTCTGCTTTATGAGAGAGTTTACCCCATTCACATTTACAGTTAAGACAACTAATTCTGTATTTCCCACCATGCTATTTATATTTTTTCTCTTTCCTTTTCTCCTTTCCCTCCTCCTCAGTATTTTACTTATTAGCACCACTTGCTTCAAGCAGCCTTCCCTCTTTAGAGCCCCTCCCCTTTTATTATACTTTTGCCCTACTATTTCTGTTTTCCCGTCTATTAACTCTACCCTTTCCCTTTTTCCCTTTCCCTTCCCACTTTTCTATAAGGTCAGAGAAGTTTCTCTGTATAACCAAATATGTGTAATATCTCTCTTTGAGCCAAATCTGATGAGACTAAGATTCACACAATGCTCATCTCTCTCCCTTTTTTTCCCTCAGTTATAATAGAATTTTTTTTTGCCTCTTCCATGAGATATAATTTCCCTCATTTTACCTCTACTTTGTCCGTTTTCTGGTATAATCCTTTTTCCACCTCTAGTTTCTTTTTTATATTATAACAGAAAAATCAAGTTATACATGCATTCTCTATGCATATATTAGAAATTCCACAGAATACAGAAATATAGTTCTCAAGAGTTCTTTTCTTTTTACCTTTTTATTCTTCTCTTAAGTTCTATATTTGGAAGTCAAAATTTTTGTTCAGCTCTGGTCTTTTCATCAAAAATAAATGGAATTCACTTATTTCATTGAATGTCCATCTAATTCCCTGAAAGAAAATGCTCAGTTTATCAGGGAAGTTTATTCTTGGCTGCATTCCAAGTTCCTTTGCCTTTCCGAATATCGGATTCTAGGCCCTAGATCCTTTAAGGTGGAAGCTGCTAGATCCTGGGTAATCCTCATTGTGGCTCTTTGGTATTTAAATTGTTTCTGGCTGCTTGCAATATTCTTATCTTGGTCCATTAATTCTGAAATTTAGCCTTGATTTTCTATTGAGTTTTAATTTGGAGGTCTCTTTCAGGAGGTGTTCAGTAAATTCTTTCAGTGGTTATTTTACCTTCTGATTCTATGGTATTTGGGCAGTACTCTGATGAATTCCTGAAAATAATGTCTAGGCTCTTTATTTTTCATCATGGTTTTCAGGAAGTCCAATAATCCTTAAATTGTCTCTCCTACATCTATTTTTCAGGTCAGTTGTTTTCCCAAGTAGGTATTTTACATTTTCTACCATTTTTTTCATATTTTTGGTTTTGCTTGACTGATTCTTGATGTCTCATTGAGTCATTCATTTCCATTTGTTCACTTCTGATTTTACATATTTTGGTTGTCTCCTTGATTGTAAAGTCTTCAAGTCAGGGGCTTTCTTTTGCTCCTTTTTGCATCTGGACCAGCAAAATTCAAGAATATTGGGAGTGCAGCAAATTACCAGCAGAAAATAATTTTGAAGATTGCTAGAAAAAAACCTGTTTTAATTGGAAACAGGAGGGAGGCAGCAAAGCACAAGCAGGACAAGCTCAGATGCTGGGGCAGCAGGCAGTGCAGACCTGGGACAGTGCCCACTGAAGAATCTACAAGGAGGATCTACAGCAGTGTTGGCTACTCTGCCCTGGTTGCAAGGCAGTAAATCAGCAGAGAAGTTATAAAACATCCAACATGAATACAAAAAGCAAATAGTGAACCTTGAAACACTAGAATCTCATGGGACCTGGTCACACTCACCCAGCACCAGGAGTGAGTCAGCACGGACCCAATGCAGCTACAGTTGCTTATAGAGGAAGCTTGAACAACTCCCTTGTCCTAAAAACAGATTTCAATTTTAAAAAAGTACTTAAAGTACTTTTTGCATCCCCAGACTTGGCACGCTGAGTGCTATATAGAAGGTATTTAATAAATGTTTATTTGATTGAGAAAATTTTTGGTCTTTATTGCAGCTGGTTAAATTTTCATTACCTTCATCCTCTTAATTTTCTTATATTTGACATCAGTAATTTGATTAAATTAGGTCAAGTTGAAATTCTTTCAGGTTCATATAATATCTTTTCCTTCTTATTCTTCTAGCTTTTTATTTATTTGATATTGACTGTAACAAGTTGGTAATCTAACTATATTCAAATAGCTGATTGAGGAATGGCTCCTACATCAGTAACAAGTTACTTTCTGTCTGTTAAATTATACATTTCATTTTTTGTGATGGTGGGTTAAGTACTAGGAATAAGGGGGAAAAAAATGACAAAAAATTTTTTCTCATACTCAAAGAGTTTACATTTTACAAACCAGTCTAATAATTCAGTAAATGCTTATTAGATGCTACTTTTTGCTAGGTACCAAGCTAAGTATTGAGGATCCAGTTTTAAGGAAGGGAGAGAAGGAGAGAAGGAAAGAACCAAGGAAGGAAGAAAGGAAGGATAGTCTCTGCCTTTATGAAGATTATAATCTAAAATCTTATACACAAAAGAAGGGGAAGGCAAAGCAGGAGTAGGAGTTCTAAAGGAGCTGAAAGTTTTGCAGACTTAAAACTAGGCAAGAGAAGAACATGCTAAGTGGAGTAAAGTCCAATTTCTATCCTCTCTAAAGGAAGGCATTGGGAAGAATTTGTCACTCTGACCTCCAGCCCTCCAATCAGATTGAAAAAATGTGATTGGAAATAGAACAATAGAATGCTTCAGTAATAATATTAGCCTACAGGTTTCTGTTTTAGGGGTGAAAACATAGGAGCCAAAAATGGTGAAGATTGCCCAGAGAAAGAGGAGGTCTAATATTAGGACCAAGAAAATAGAGATACTTAGCACTTTTCCTTTACCCATTATTACTTCACTCTCAACCCCACTCTCAGTCATTGCCAAGATAAATATTTTTTTTTATTGAATGTATATGTACATAAGAAAGACAGCTTTGAAACATCCACTATTAAAAGGAAAAATTATATGAGGCACAGTGACAAAATACTTAATACTTTTTTTCTGGTGACTGATTTTCTTAATCAGAGATTTTATTACTATTGAATTATAATTTTTAATGTGATTTTTTTTCAGGTATGCCAATAGTAGCCTCATAAAATATATGGAAAAACACAAAGTGAAGCCTGACAGCAAAGTTTTCCTTTTGGTAAGTTAATTTTTTTAAAGCAATAATTTATCAGGGAAAAAATAACTATTTTCTTTTTTAAAATTTCATGAGAATGGGAGAGAATTTTATGTTATGACATTTAATAATTTATTGAAGAATTTATAATTTTTATTCTCCTTTAAGAAAATTTATGGTTATAAAAAAATTACAGTTTTGTAACAATATGGAGATTACATAGAAAAATGAAGGATCCTTGTTTTGTTTCTTTCCTGAAAATTTTTCCCCTATCACCACTTCCAACTGTGAAACTTAGTCTATGGTAATTTTTGAATCTCACTGATATAAAGTTCTAATCAGCATTAAGAGAACTTTTTTTTTTTTTTTTTTTTTTTTTTAACTAATCATTGAATCTATTGTATTATTAAAGAACTATTCAAATCTATTATCACATTATCTCCTTAACTGCAGTTGCTTCAGTATCATTGGGCTGTAAAATAGGGACAATAACAGCACATATCTCAAAGGGTTGCTTTGAGGATCAAATGAAACAATATTTGAAAAATGATTAGCCTAGTTTCTGGCACATAGTTTTTGCTTACATAAAAGCAAATTCTCTTTTCTCCCTCCCTTCTCCTTTCTCTCAAATCCCTTCCTCTTCACCTCAAAATTTTTCTTTTATCTTTTGTCTGCTCCACCAACATTTTTGATCATTCTTTATCTGTGTACTCTGTTGCCTTCTTTTCCAATAACTCTTTTTTTTTTTCCTTTCCCCCAAGATTGTTGCCTTGCCTATCTTCAAATCCCATATCTCCTTATCTCTTGGAAAATCTTGCTTCATCACTAATATCCTATTTCTTACATCTTATTTGTCCCTCCTAACTCCTCTTCTGCTCATGGTTCCCCCAATTAGTGTCCTGTCTCCATTCTTTCAATCTTTAAGTATTTCAGAAAAGAAGTATATACTCGTTGTTTCTGCTTTACCTATTTATACCTGTTTTCTTGGTAGTTTGATTCTATCTTCACTACTTTACTGAAACTGCCTTCTTACAGTATATGTTAAATGTAGTATCCTTTTTTTTTCCCATTTCTTACTTTTCTTGACCTGGGTTCAAATGTACCCTAGATACTTTTTTAGCTGTGAAACTCATTGGAACTCTCTTGACCTCTCTACTTCAGTTTCCTCATCTGTAAAATGTGAAGTTGACTTGGTGTCTTTTCAAGGATTCTTCCAATTCTAAAAGTATGATTCTGTGGTCTATTGCATTTGACTCTGTTGAACACCATTCTCTCTTTGAAATGTTTCTGATAAAAGTATATCTATATATAAATATATAAATAAAAATTGGCCGTAATTAAATGCTTGTTGTATACCAATCCTGGGAATCAGTGACAGAAGTAAAAATTGCTCTACTCAGAAAGCTTGCATTTTATCAAGGAAGATAGCGTATACACATAAAAGTACATGCAACACGTATACAAAAAAAAAAAAAAAAATAACAGAGACATCAGCAGCTTGAGGGTAGGATATTAGGAGAGGTTTCGTGTTGTAGTGAACATTTGACCTGAGCCTTACAGAATTAGGGATTCCTAAAGGTAGAGATCAGAAAAGAATTCATTCTTGGTATGTTGACAGTCTTTGCAAAGGAACATAGATTAGAGATGAAATGTCATGTGTAAGAAATCACCACACAATCAGTTTTCATGATGGTGGAATGAGAGTGTGCAGTCAAATTGTGAAGGACTTATATACCCAGCAGAAGCATTTGTATTTGATTCCCAAGGTAATAGTGAGCCACTAGAGTTTATTGAGCAAGGGTGAGACCATGGTATAGCTTGTGTTTGGATAATAGAAGTATGAAAGATAGATTGGAAGGGGAAAGACTACAGGCAGGGAGACTAATTCCAGGACTATTGCAGTACTCGAGGTGAGAAGGGAATGGGAATCTAAATAGAGAACTGAAGCAGTAGCTATTTTGATCATTCCTTTCTTCTCCCCTCCATTCGTTCTTCTTTCTCCTGCTTCTTAGATGTGGCATTGTTTGGTCTTTAGTCTTCTTTCCCTGTACTCTTTACTGATATCACTGATCTCTGTGGCACAAGCTATTACTTCTGTGCAGATGTCTGCCTGACAATTCTCTCTCTAGGTCTAGATAGACCTATCTCCTGATAGCATTTCCAACTCCCTCCTAGAGTATCTTCTCCTAGCTGTCCCACCACTCCCCAATCTTAAGGAAACTGGCTTCTTTTCTTGGCTTTTCTGTATATATTGATTGCATTGGTAATCCTTCCAATTACCACAAATTCAAACAAGATTGTCATAATCCATTCCTACTTTCCATTTCTTACTGCCACCCTAGCTCAGGCCTGATTTCTTGTTTACTTCACATTCATTTCTTGTTTCCTCTCATTAGGCTCTTCCTAAATAATCTTTCTGTAATCCCTAAGCCCTCTCCTTATGTACCTTAAACTGTAAACTCAATGAGAATAGCAGCTGTATTTTTTACTTTTATTCTTTTATATGTGTAATACCATGTCATTTTAATAGATAAGTATGTCCCCAGTAAATAATGTTTGAATTTAGTTTTATTCTCAAATATTTTCTATGACATTGATGCACAGAAATTCAATATTTGAAACAAAGGATCATATATTGAGAGAAGAGACCTTTAGGGGCATTTAATTCAACTACTTTATTTTTTGTTATTATTCATTCTTTTCAGTCATTACTGATTCTTCCAAACCCCATTTGGGGTTTTCTTAGCAAAGCTACTACAGTGGTTTGCCATTTCCTTTTCCAATTCATTTTACATATGAGAAAATTGAAACAAACAGGATTAAGTGACTTGCCCAGGGTCACATAGCTACATGTCTAAGATCAAATTTCAACTCAAGATTTTCTGATTCCAGGCTTTGTACTCTATCCATTGGGCCATCTAGCTGCCCACTTGATTTAACAGATGAGGAAATTGAAGCCTAGAGAGCTCAAGGTCATACAGATAGTGTTAGAAGATGAATTTGACTCTTTGTCTTCAAATTCCCATTTCTTTTTTTTTTTCTACCATATCACCTATTTTGACAAAGAAATACTTTTTCTTCTCATTCTGAATTCATTTTTAATAACTGCCACGAATAGGAAATGATAAAATATTTCAACTCATGATTTCTGCCAGTTATATAACCATATTATATAAGTAAGTGAATTCTTCTCATGATAAAGTGAGCCAGGGTATACCTTTGTAAAATGCACATGCATGCATGCACATATACATACATAATACCCTCCTTCCCACACATATACACCCTCTACCTATACCTACCAAATTTAATTTTAAATATTCATTCTATGTCTCTCTTTTATCTCTAGCTTCAGAAACTTCTTACAATGGATCCCACAAAGAGAATTACCTCAGAACAAGCTTTGCAGGATCCCTATTTCCAAGAGGACCCTCTGCCTACATCAGAGTATGTATCCCACCCCACATCTTTTTACCTTCTTTGTATGTATTGATAAAAACCTGAACACAGAGAGGACATTTTAAAACAGAATTTGTACTTGAAAATAAAGGGTTGTCTTATCTTAGGTTTACTTTAGAGAAATTTATAGAGAAAAAGAATTTGGGATTCTGGGCTTCCCTCTGTCCACCCTGCTTACCAAACAAAACAAAACAAATTTCAGTAAGTTGTGAACCAGGGCAGGTATAGAATGAGAAAAACCTTCAAGTAATTGAGAGAGAACATTCAGTTTAATGATGCAGGACTAATTTAAAGAAGCAAGTGGCCTCTTAGGGTTGCCTTAGCTCTGCTAGGAGCTAATAAGCCAGTAAAGGAGTACAGAATTGGAAACTTGTGCTGCATGCCCAGTACCTCAAGCCACACTCTTTTCCTGCTTTTAGAGTAATATCATCATCGTCATCATCATCTTTGTCATACCCATTAAAGCAATTTTCTGCACTGATTCAGAAATAGAACAAATATCCCTCAGAGAAATTTGTTCCAGTTGTACAGGCAAATTTGTGTTCAACTTTAGCTGTTAGAAATCAAAATATTATTGTTGTTGTAAGGCTTGAGTTTGGAGATGGCACTAAAATAACATAAAGAATTGTATTTGTATTTTTGCTTCTATGGAGGGATAGTGTAATAAAAGGCACCCAGATGGTATTGGCAAATTGGGGTTAAACATAGAGAGACATAGATTGAAATGAGGGAAGGATGAGCAACCACATGACATTATTACACTCGCAAGATTTAAAGATTTATAGTTTTGAGAAATAATGCAGTCATTTATTTTATGGTGTTTTCCAGTGTATTTGCTGGCTGTCAGATTCCATATCCCAAACGAGAATTTCTTAATGAGGATGAGCCTGAAGAAAAAGGAGACAAGGTACAAATTACATGGTATAATTAAAAGTCCTTTTTTTTTTGCCTGTGACTCTTGCTATTCTTTGCCCCAGTCACTCCCACAACTTTCTCCAGATAGCAAGTAATAAATGAGAAAGTACAATTATTATGCCCAGAGAAATAGTTATTAATTTCAATTAGCTATATAGGAATCTGTTTCCTTCAGTACTCAGAGAGGTGCAGGTACTGTAAAATATACCTATAAGTCCAAAACATAATAAATAAACTTACAGGCTCAAGACTATTTATCATTACTTATAGCT
The DNA here is from genome assembly GCF_048593235.1 of Sminthopsis crassicaudata. Classification (NCBI taxonomy): domain Eukaryota; kingdom Metazoa; phylum Chordata; class Mammalia; order Dasyuromorphia; family Dasyuridae; genus Sminthopsis; species Sminthopsis crassicaudata. The sequence continues at coordinate 193,835,617 of NC_133620.1, forward strand.
AATTATTATTAGATGCATTTGAGTGACATTATTATATTTTTTTAACTTTTAAAAAAATTATTTTCCCCAATTACGTTTTTAAAATAGGGTAGAGGTTTGATTATACATGTACATTCATTTTTTTTTTTCCCATATCTCCTTATGAATCATATTGGGAGAGAAAAATCAGAACAAAAAGAAAAAAACCACAAGAAGAAAAAAAAATGACCATAGTATGTTTTGACTTGTATTCAGGCTTCAATAATTCTCTCTTTGGATGTGGATGGCATTTTCCATACAAAGTTTATTTGGGATTGTCTTGGATCACTGAACCACTGAGAAAAACTCAAAACCAAGTCTATCGTAATTGATCATCACCCAGTCTTGCTGTTGCTGTGTACAATATTTTCCTGGTTCTGCTTGTTTCACTTAGCATTAAATCATATAAATCTTTCCAGGCTTTCCTAAAGTCAGCCTATTCACCATTTTTTATAGACCAATACTATATTCCGTTACTTTCATACCATAGCTTATTCATCCATTCCCCAGTTGATGGACATCTATTCATTTTCCAGTTCTTTGCCACAAAAAGAACTGCTACAAACATTTTTGGACATGTGGGCCCCTTTCCCTTTTTTTATGATTTCTTTGAAATACGGACCCAGGAATGGCACTCCTGTATCAATGCATATGAAATTGTTTTATAGACCTTTGGGCATACTTCCAAATTAGTGTCCCAGTTTTCCCACATTCTCTCTAACATTTATCATTATCTGTTCCTGTCATCTTAACTAATCTTACCTTAGATTTGTTTTCATTTGCATTTCTCTAATCATTAATGATTTAGAGCATTTTTTCATGACTATAGATGGCTATATGACTCTCTAGGATTCTCTAAGTGTATTATTTGCAAAAAAGTGATAGTTTTATCTCCTCATTGCCTACTCTAATTAATTCCTTTAATTTCTTTTTTTAAAGCCAACATTTCATAATAGTGGTGATAATGGGAATCCTTGTTTCACCCCTGATCTTATTGGGTATGCACCTATAAATATAATTATATAAATAAATATTATAAATAATGCTTGCTGATGATTTTAGATAGATGCTGCTTAAAATTTTAAGGAAAACTCCATTTATTCCTATGCTCTTTAATAGGTGCTGTAATTTGTCAAAAGCTTTTTCTGCATTTGTTGAAATTAATGATTTCTGTTAGTTTTGTTATTGATATGATTAATGCTAATTTTCCTTAGATTGAATTAGCCCTGCATTACTGATATAAATCCCACTTGATCATTGTATACTATCTTGCTGATAAGATATTGTAATTTCTTTGTTAATATTTTATTTAAAATTTTTGCATCAATGTTCATTAGGGAGATTGGTCTGTAATTTTCTTTCTCTGTTTTGGCCTTTCTTACTTTAGTGTTATTACCATCCTATATCATAAAAGGAATTGGACAGTTTGGCTAATTTCCCAAAAATTCATTTTTCTTTGAATGTTTGGTAGAATTCACTTGTGAATCCATCTGACCCTATAAAGTTTGGGTTTTTTTGTTTTTAAGGGAGTTCACTGATGATTTGTTCAGTTTCTTCTTTTAAAATGGCATAACTTCCCTAGTTTCTTTCTGGTTCATTTCAGGTTAGATTTATCTAATTCTGAGAGGGGGAGATTGCGTTACCCCACTAATATAGTTTTGTTGTCTATTTCTTCCTGTAACTGACTTAATTTCTTCTCTAAAAATTTGGATGCTGTACCATTTGATGTGTATACATTTACTATCAATACTATTTCATTGTCTATAGTATCCTTTAACAAGATATAGTTTCCTTCCTTATCTCTCTTGATAAAAATCTATTTTTTGCTTTATCTAAATCAGAATTGCTATATCCGGTCTTTTTTTTTTTTTTACCCCTGTGGCTGAAGCATAATAAATTCTGCTCCAGCCTTTAATCCTTACTCAGAATATAGCTCTGTTTCAAATGTGTTTCTTCTAAACAACATTGTATAATTCTGATCTTTAATCCATTCAGCTATCTGCTTCCATTTTAAAGGACAGTTCATCCCATTCACATTCATAGTTATTATTACCAGCTGTGTATTTCCTTCCATCCTATATTCTCCCTTGTTATCTACTTGTCCCCTGAAAGGTGATGTTCAGTCTCATTGAATAGTTGATTCCTGGTTGTAAGTCCAGCTCCTTTGCCTTCTGGAATATGTTATTCTAGGCCCTCGAGTCCTTTATTGTAGATAATTTTATTATGGATAATCATGCAAAGGATTTGGGAAGGTGTGGCTCCTTCCTACTTGAGTTGTTTTTCTGGGTTTGTTTGTTTGTTTGTTTGTTTTTGTTTTTCCTGGCAGCTTAAAGTTTTTTTTTTTTTTTCAGATTATAGTTCTGGAGTTCTGCCACAGTGTTTCTTGGGGTTTTCCTTTTAGGATCTCATTCTGGAGGTGATTGATAGATGTTTTTCAATGACTATTTTGCCCTCTGGTTCTGGTTATCAGCATTTTCCCTTGATGATTTTTTGAAGAATACTGTTAGCCTCTTTTTTTTTTTTTTTTTTTTTTTTAATTTGTGGCTTTCAGGTAGACATTTTAAAATTGCTTCTCCACAATTTATATTCTAGGTTAGTTGTTTTTCCAATGAAGTATTTTCCATTTTCCATTTTTTTCATTCTTTTTAAAATGTTTGATTCTTGATGTCTCATGGAATCATTAGCTTCCATTAGCCTTCCATTTTAATATATGATTTTCTTTAGAAAATCATACATTTTGTATCTCTTTTTCCAATGGATCAATTCTACTTTTTGAGGTGTTGTTTTCATCAATGGATTTTTTTTTTGCATTTGACCTATTGTATTTTTTTCTAAGGAATTATTTTCTTTGGGCAATTTTTGCCCTTCCTTTTCTAAGCTGTTTACTCTCTCTTGCATCATTTCTTTTCCAAATTATTTTTCTACTTCTTTTATTTGCTTATAAAAACCTTTATGAGTACTTCCAAAAAGCTTTTTTGAGACCAATTCATATCACCCTTTGAGATTTCCCCTGTGATCATTTTGTCCTCTTTTGAGTTAGTTTTTTGCTCTTTCCTGTCACTTTCCAAAGTCAAAGTTCTTTTCTGTTTCTTCCTTTCTTCTTCCTTCCCTTCTTCCTTTCCTTCCTTCAGTTTTATGAATTTTAAGGTCAAGTTCTTCCTCTGGGCTTCAAGGGGCACAGTCCTAATCTTCTTGTGCTCTCTGAGCCTTGGCTTTGAGCACAAGGGCTCCTTGTGTTTGGTATCTTGCTCAAAGCAGGAGATAGTTCTGCCTGGTATCTTAGGCAACAATCTCTTTTCCCAGGGCTAGCAGTATGCCTTCTGTGCAAGACCTGGAGGCTGCCCCACTGGTCTGCTCTACTACTGAGATAGGCTCAAGGGTCTCAGTTGTTGATCTGCTATGATTAAGATCCTCTCACAGGCTTTCCTGGCCATCGTCTAAGCTGGGCTGAACACCTCTTTCACTCCTGTGTAACTCACCTTTCTTGAAGTCCTTCTAATATATCTTGAGCTGGAGACTGGTTTCATTCCATCAGATTCTGTTCAGAGGCTTGGTTTCATGAGGTTTTTGAGGGAAACTGGGAGAACTTGAGCAGCTTTCTGGCTTCACTTGTTATTACTATCTTCTTTTTTACTAACATCATGTTATTACTATCTTCTTTTAAACAACCTTTTCTGTCTTTGCCATTCCCTTTGAATAACTTCCAAAGTAAAGATGGAAAAGATTCCCTATAGCTATTTTTAATCTGTACAGGATTGATTTCATAATGTCACCTACTTTGGGATAATAATATTTAAAAATCCTTACCAGTAGAATATGCCAAATTTACCTTGAAACCGTTTTCTATAGTCTAAATAGCTCCCTGTTGGGAAATGTTACCAGTTACCTGTTCGTCCCATTTCATTCCACTGTTCTTCAATCATTTCCACTAGATCTGATAAGGGAAATTTAAATACTCAAGGAATAAAAAATAACACTCAAATTAGTATTCATGTAACACAGTAATCATACTTGAATTTCATATCTTCCTTTTAATTTGTTTTTTTTAAAGAATCAGCAACAGCAGAATCAACATCAGCAACAAACAGCACCTCAGCAGCCACAGCAGGCAGCGCCGCCACCACCACAGCAGCAGCAGCAGCAACAGCAAAACAGCACTCAGACAAATGGAACAGGAGCAGGAGCAGGAGCAGGGGGTACTGGGGCAGGGCTCCAGCACAGCCAGGACTCAGGCCTTAATCCAGTGCCTCCAAATAAGAAACCACGGCTAGGACCTTCAGGCACTAACTCAGGCGGGCCTGTCATGCCTTCTGAATATCAGGTATTAGCTTGTGTTTTTGAGACCTTTTGCAAATTATTTATTTTATGAGATGATCAAAATGTTAATAAGACATTTTAGAGTTTTATTTAATTGGATTTATTCATAGAATTCCATATTCTATAGAATGATCCCCTAAAGAACTTTTTTAAAAATACATCCAAAAAAAATTGATGGTATATGTAATGTTTTTCATCCATAACTCTCCTATCCTTCTATTTCCCACATACCCTTTTGTGAAGGCACAGAGCAGAGATGTCTTTATAGCTATCTCATCTATGGGATCAAACTTGTGTTTTGTAATTTTACAGCTATCACTTTTGTTTGTTTTGTGGTTTTTCTTTCCATTTGCATTGATGTAATCATATTATCTTCTATTCTTTATATTAATTCATATGAATCTAAGCCTTTCTTTACTTGTCATATTTGTTATTTCTTAAAGAACAACTAATATTCCATTATATTCATGTAGCACATTTTGTTTAGCCATTTCCCATTTATGAGTACCTACTTTCTTATTCTTTGCTGAGGTGTATTCCCAGCAAGGAAGTCTTTTGAGTCTAAGTGTATTGATATTTTAGCCACTTGAGTTTGCATAGTTCCAAATCTATTTCTAGAATACTTTTTATTCATTTATAGCTTTACCAACATTACTTGTGTTCCTTTCGTAAAGTGAAGTATATTGAAGTTGGAACCTTACAGTCTGATGTATCCAAAAGCTGGAAATACTTGATATATTTTTTTACATGAAAATGAAAGTTGTATTATCATGTTCAATATAATTCCAAGAGTACCATGAGTTAATTATCTATTACAGTTTCATTCTTTTTATTCATAGGTTTGGAGTGAGACAAAATATTCCCTTGATTGTTTGGAAGCTGCCTATCTACTTTTAATCAGGCAGTAACCTACATAAGCAACTAAGACACAGAAGGGGAAAAAAGTCATCTTTTCTTTGAATGAAATCATGTGAACTGATTTTCTTTTAATAGGAGACAGTGGAAGCTAGCCATAATAATGGAAGAGAAAGGAAGTCAGACTTTAGAAGTTCTAAAAAAATAACTTGTTATATGTGAATAAAATTTTGAGACTATAAATCACTTTATAACTAAGAAACTATGATTTAAGGGAAAAAACAGAAGCTGAAAAAGATAAGCATTTGGAGAAAGAAAAATAAATAATGGGAATTAATAACAAAAACTTTCAGAGTAGCAGTAAGATGAAAGAAAACAAAGATGGAGCATGAAGGCAGAAAAAAGGTAATTAAATTAAAGAATATAATCCTCTAAGAAAAAGAGAAGCAAAAGGACTATAGAAACTGAAGATAGATCATATAATTTTGATGCTAAAGGAGTAAAAACATTAAAAAGGAGATAAGGGTCTAGCATGAAGTGGGAAAGATGTAGCAATCAGAAAAAACCTAATAAATCCCTTGCTTACTTTTTGGCTTTCCATTTTGAACATTTCAACACACTTCTTTCTTTTCCCACAATAATCTTCACTAAGAATTGCAAGATTCAATGCAAGTAGAAATGTTATACCTGTACTTTGTATCAGTTAAACCAATCAAGACTTCAGATTTGATTGAATAAAAACAATTTGCCTTTTTCAGCAATGTGTGTTATGTAAATTTGGCTTTTTTTCCCCCCTCCTCTTTCTTAAGGTCTGTTTGTTCCCAGTGGATGAACAAAATACTTAAATTATATTTTGTATCATCTTCATGAATTTGCTGCCATTTCTTTGTTTTAGTTAAGCAATTAAATGGTGAGAATACAACTTAAATTCTGTCTTTCCCGCCAGAGTTAAGAATGGTTCTTACTATAAAACTTAAAATTCCTCAGTCCTCGTCCTTAGAATTACCATGGTGGTGGATAATCCATATGCTGATTTTTAAAAAAATTATGAATTTAAAGAAAAAGATCTTCATTGGAACATTGCTTCTTATACCAGATGATTTGCTTTCTACCACATTACTGAATCTTTTTTTAAACATAGTATCGAAGGCCTGTTGTTTCGACATATTTAATGAATTAAGCCAGAAGTTTTCTCTAGGGTTTGAAAAGTAGTCATTGCTAATATTAATCTTATGGTAATCCAATTTCTATGTTTTGTCATCTTGGCCTTTTCAAGAATTTATCTTCCCATATATGACACCGTCTACGTAATAAGGTTTGAGTAAAATACATTAGTAGCCTGAGCTTTAGTTTCCTGGACTTAGAGAGACTTTTAGAGGAAGAAGGAAATTTTAAAATCATTAATGCCACCTTCTCCATTAAAAGGAAGATAGGGGAGAAAAAAACAAAGTTTAAGTTATAGTTACATTGTTAAGAAGTACTGGGGCTGGATCTTGAATTCAGGTCTTAAGACTAAGCCCATTTCTTTTTCTGCAATGGGTATTTCAAATGATAGTGAACTTGTTGGCCCTAATTTTATTTAATTGATTGATTTCCCCCCCCTCCCCCATATCATAAGTGAAGTCAGAGCCTTCACTTTTCTTTTGCAGAGAGCTTATATCTTAATTTTAGCTCATGCCAGTAGTTATACTATAGTGAACCTTTTGGGAATGCCTTAGCTATGAATTGTGGCCTAGTACAATCAGTACTTGTAAACCAAGCACTCTGGCATCTATTTAGCTAGAAGGTATCCTTGAAATTCTTGTCTGTAGAACACAGAGAAATATTTTGGAATCTTATATGATATTAAGGTATATCCTAGCATAAATTGTTGTCAGTGTTTTATGAATGGAAATAATTATATTTTATAGTTAAGAATTTCAAAGTTGCTAAAAGTACTTTCTACATCATAAATTATTATGATTATATAATAGAAAGGCTGAGAGGTAGAGAGGGATTGTCAAATTATTTTTTACCATGACTATTTTATTGTACTGTTCTTTTAGTTCATATGTTGCAAATCAAGTTAACAACTAGTATTGAACACTAGTAAGAGGACCTCTTTACCTATTATTTCTTCTCTCTATCCCCCAATGATAATTCAAGGTCTTCTACATTTTTAAATTCCTAGTTAAAATTTTTCTGTGCACAATATTTTCCTTCCAAGTTTCACATAACAGAAACCATTCCAAAGACTACTTAAAATCAATAATGCCTTCTTTCCTACAGCCATTTAAACCACCCAATTGTAATCTGTTCTTTATCCAGAGATATTTTTTCCATTTTTAAATGCTTTCTACTCAGAAAGGCTAACCTTTCTTATGATTATGAAAGATTTAAAAAAAAAACATTGAATTCAATAATATGATTGTGTATTATGCAGTTATATACATTTTATATATCTGTATATATGTATTTTATATGTATTTTTAAGAACTACTTTATTTATATTTGATTTCCTCTATACCAGAAGCCTAATGATGAAAAAGAAAAAGTTTTCTCTCTTTTTGCCTTTCTCTCCCTCTTCCTCTCTCCTCTCACCCCTCCCTCCTTCTCACTCTTGCTCTCACTCTCCCCCTCTCCTTCCCACTCTTCCCCAATTGTTATTGTGGTCATCATTGTGAACATTCAGTCCCTCTGACAAAAATTTTCCTTGTATTTTTCATAGCACTCCAGTTCACGCCTGAGTTACCAAAGCAATGTTCAGGGATCGTCTCAGTCCCAGAGTACCATGGGCTATTCCTCATCATCTCAGCAAAGCTCCCAGTACCATCCAACTCATCAGGCTCACCGGTACTGAGGAGCCCAGCAGATTCCCCTCATGAACCAAAAGTCAAAAGCTCTAGCAATATGAAGGTCACAGTGAGAAGAACCAAAAATGCCAACTGTGATACAGAAAGAAGATTCTTAAGTTTATGAGAAGAACTGTATTGACTGAGTATTTGCAGTGGACTTATCATCCTTCTTTATTAGCTTAAAGAAGGCCCTTGTGAAGTTTCCCAGCTCCCTTCCCCATGCATGTGTTCCATTGTGGTTACTCTGATAAAACGTCTGATCTAAACCCAGCACTTAACTTTTCTAACCTTCAGCATTGTTTTGAAGGATTCCTGGTGCACCTTTCTCATGCTGTAGCAATTGTCATGATTTAATCTTTTCAAAGCTCTTTAATAGAATTTTAATGTTTTAGATTGGAATTTCAGCTGTATATAGTTTTATACTAAGCATATTGGTTCAGCAACACAGATGAAATGCACCTTTTTAAAGCACTACATTGTTTTCACAGGATGTTACTGTTTTGCTCATGGATGTCACAAACAGAACATTTTAACTATTCCAGAATATTTACTGATTGTTTTTATTAGTCTAGTTTTCAGGGAAGGTATGTTATAGGGAGGGGGGAGGGGAGAACCCACAACAGAAAAACATTCTAGGTCCATACAGTTAATATGTTTCATGCTAGTGAATTGAATATCAATTAAACGATTGTGATTGATATGTTAATCATCCATAGGGAGCACCATTTTAAGAATCATTGTCTTGTTCCACATAGTTTTCAGTAATTAAGTTTTATGGTTTTAATATTTTTCTAGGGCATCCTTTAATGTAGCTAAGACCATCTTAGTTAAGGTTTCAGAACTTTGGTGAAATGTTGTCCTCTGGCCATTCACACCAGCAGGCAAGAAAAAACATTTTAACTACCTTAGACTTTGATTAGAAAGGAGTGAATGTTGATTAAAGAGTGTATTACCTAACCTTTCAAAGGAAAATTGTTCATGCATATTGTATATAAAGTTGGCTTCTCTAAAGATTTATCCCTTTTTTCAATTTTGGCCAACTTGCTTAATTAGCTTAAATAATTAAAGTTAATCAGATAGAAGCTTACAAGCTAATCTTTTAAAATACAGATTTGATGATTCCCATTCACTTTGCATTAAATATAAAGTAACTATTTCAAAAGCATGTTAAAACATCTAGATTTTTTCGTGTTTAAGATAAGTATTATGTATACATAATATTGCTATTGTTGATGCAACTTTCTATTAAGAGGCTTTACATTGCACTGAAATATTTCTTTTGCCCTAGAAGAAAACTTTATGAATGTGCCTAAAATCTATAGGCAGATAATTGTAAGACTATAATAGCTATCATGAATATTCCAGTTACCATAATCCTCAAATTAGACATCCCATCATTGTCTAGTTGTAGGAGCCCTTGCTCAAAAGAAAAGTAATGATTTGGGGAAGGTAATCTTTTTTTTTTTTTAATTTTTTTTTTTTAGTGTTTATAAAGTAATATAAAAATGGACAACTCTTATCACAGTAGAAGAGAGAAAATATCTGGGTTCTTCAGAATGCTTTTAACCATGGAAGTGGCTATCAGCCTTATTTCACAAATTATTTTCCAGAATTAGAAATAACCTTGATTTATTATGTACAATTTTTTGCTATTTGTTAATTCATCTACCTGATTTTGATAATCTAGGTCTAGACTCAAATAAAATAAAACTTTAGAGAGAATTCAGTATACATTTTGCACTAATAATGTATTGTTTTGGCCCGCAGAAGGTCTTACTTCTCTCAGCATAAGGTTTATAATTAATAATTAATCATTTATAAAAACTATGAAGACTAATTATAGACCAGGCCACAGGCTGCATTCAGAGAAATTTTTTGTTCTTCGTAATTTTTTTCCCTTTCATTCTTTTTGTGAGAAAGCAGCTAAGAGCCGGTGTCTAGTACAGTGCCTTGCACATAGTAGGTATTCAATAAGTGCATGTTGAATTAAATCATTATAGTCATGCCAGCATTATAAGTTTATCATATACACTGAATCACAATATAAAACTGTCAGTTAAGTAATTATTGAGCACGTACTATGTGCCTAGTGTTGGACTAGATACCCTTTAAAGTGCAGAACCCTGGTCCAGATCCTAAAGGGGCTTACATTCTAGTTGGGGAAATAAAACTAAGGTGTCCTTTGTGGTGAAGAGTTTCACATCTTGTGATGACTGCCTTATAGGTAGGCTATAGCAAGATCATTAGGTGTTACTAAACCCATTAAAGATGGGTTCTTATTTCAGTTTCTGATCCTATAAGCAAGCAGTGTTCTATTAGAGAGGTTTCATTGTGAATCTAGCTTCAAAAGAGAGAAAGCACCAAAGTAAATGCAGTGAAAGCAAATTAAATTGTGTTTGGGATGCTAATAAAGGTCTTTCAATAATCCTCTAGTCTCTATTATGGCCCAAGCTAAACTAAGTGCTTTAGAAAGTTAGAAGGAAAGTACTCCTGTCATAAAGGAGAGATTACTTTTTGGGGGGGAGGGGTAGGGAGGTGGTAGTGGTGAGAATAGGTTTGGGGTGTGTGTGAGAGAGAGAGACAAAGAGAAAGCAAAAGAAACAGAGGCCAAAATGTCATGCTCTTTAGTACTTGAGACATTTGCAGACATTTCACAGTACTATGTATGTCATGAGTTTTATAGGCTGGTACTGAATTTTGTTATAGCCTATTAGTTTTTGGCTTTAGGGTTTTTTTGTTTTGTCAGCACCCTCATTCTCACCTTGTTTTAGAAAAATTTTACTTTTAATTTATTTTGTTTCATTTCAAAGGGGAGAATTTGAAACACTGCATTTTTACATTTCAATTTTCCTATACCCAAATGAACATAACTTCATCTGAAAATAAGGGAAATATTTTCTCTGTATGCTCAAAGATAGAGTGTATGGAGATCCCCAAACCAGGGTATTTAAAACTAAAACAGGAAATGAAGTAAAAATAAGCATTGTTTTTTGGCATGTTTGCTGCCATTGCTATTGCAAATCATCTTAGAACAGCTTTCTCTCTGGTTTTTACAGTGAGATGAATGTATATCTAGAAGAAAGGTGTTCTAGAATTTTAAGGTATATAAGAGTAAAGGTTAGACTTCCTCATGTCAGGGCTGATAAAATGAGGTTGTAATTACCTTTGTAAAAAGATAAATAATGCAGTAACTTGCAAAGACCAAGGACTAGTAAGTATATTTTTGTATCGTGTGATTTTTGAAAAATGACTTAGTACTTGGAATTTTGGCTTTCTGCATAGCTTCTCTTTGCCCTCACAAAAGCATTTCACATTTTGCAGTTAAACATAGGAATTAACATTTGCTTATTTATTTGTTTATGGCCTGGTTCCTTTAGTAAGACAACAGATCACTGCCTATAATGATGTGATTCTGTTGACGGGATTTAAGAAAAAAAGACAGAAAGGGGAATCAGATAAGCCACTTTGTATACTTTGAGTAAATGTATGTAGCAAAAAACTATACAATGAAGGAAAAATTTTATGAAAATTGCAAATCCTGCCTGCACTATATCTGCAATATTGTCTTCTTGATGGGTGAGGGTTCAGAAATAGCATTCAGAAAAAGAGTCTTGAAGTATTCAAATATATGTAACATTTTATATAAAACATAGCAGCTTAGGTTCCCTTTATAAACTTCAGGAATGGTCCACAAATATCATTAAGCAAAGATAATTGTTATAGGATTAAAAAAAAAAAAAAAACAATGTATTGTACATAAGGCCATACATACTCTTATATAATATCACTACAAAGGAGTGATATGTATTACTATATGGAAAAAAATCCTTAATGCACTGTTATCTCTTAAATATTTAGTAAATTAATACTATTTAATTTTTTTAAAAGATCTGTCTGTGTAGACACTAAAAGTATTACACAAAATGTGGACTGAAGATGTCCTTTTTAATAGCAATTTAAATAACTTTTTATATATGTCATGTAGTATATACTTTCCAAATTGCTCTAGTTTGTATTTTCCCAATGTTTCCTATTTGTGAAAGTGTGCCTGTCTGTTTCCTCTTTCAATAATTACATGCACGCATTCTTCATTTTCTAATTATTACATGGAGTACTATATATGCTTTACATGCTGCCGCAAAGGTTTGCTACCCTACTCATACGGTAGCCAGATAGCTGTGCCCCTTCTGATAGGGGTGCAGGAAGAACCGCTTGCTTACTTTCGAGTTAAGAATTTACTGCATTTGAGTTGTCTTGACATCATTCTTGAAATGACTGTTGAAACTAAAATGAATTAATTGCATTTATTTTATATTCTTGGTTGTAATAAAATTTAATTGACTTTGTTTCTGTGTGAATTTTTAAAATCTGAAATAATATACATTTGTAATAATAATAGAAAAGGAAGTGGAGATGGGATCAGTGTACTTGTAAGATTATAAGGATTACACAGGGAATGCAGAGGGTGGAAATGGTCTCCCACAGAGCAGCAATCTGTAATTTTGTTTAGGATGTTTATGATATCACAAAACCACAGAAATCAAACCTGCAAAATCTCAAGGATAAAATTAGGGGGTTTCTAAGTGTTCTTAGGAAAATGTTATTTTTTAAATATATGAACACAAAGCTATTTTCAAGAGAAAACAAAAACAGACAAAAAGGCCTCTTCACTAGGAATTTTCTCCCATTTTATGTATTCTATTTTTTACAGGATTTGCATTTTGTGACTAAGCAAGTTAATTTTAAAAATATTTTCTGTTAAAAGATACTACTACATGATGAAGTAAGCCAAAAGTACAAAATTGGTAAGTATAACATTTCTACTTCCATTTTACTGATTTTCTTAAATCTGAGCTGTTTGACTAGTTGGAATATGGTATTAATGAATATTCAACACTGTTAATTTTGTTTGATTTCCTACTTAAAAGAAGTTTGAAATTACGGGATGAGCTTCTTCTCCACTCACTTGGGCAAAAGTTCATGAGTGGTTAAGCACTTTTCACTGCTATTGCAAAAAATTCTGACAACAGGCCATTACCACTGTACTGCTTTACGTATGCATTGAAAGCATATTATCATGTTCTTGTAACTTGCTGCTGTGCATGTTTTGTGGGAAGAAATGAGCCGTAATTTGGTAGAAGGAATAATTAAATTAGCTATACTCTCATTTGTTTTTTTCAAAATGGATGCCTTCAATATAAAATAGATTTTAGTTAAGTGAATCCCATTTTCTATCAGCTTAAATCATAGGATTGGACTAAGTACTAAGTATATATGTGAACTAGAGAACCATTATCTGATCAATTCCACTGAATTAACACCTTGTTTCAAATTTACTTCTTCAGAGTTCCAACCCTCTACACTTTCCCAATACAGTTAAGTAGTACCTAATACTAACTTTTTTTTTCATTCATATGAGTGGAAAATGAAGAAAAATTATGAGAAGCGGCTAATGCACCCTAGAAATCATATCTTGTCAGCCACCTAGTAGTGATATTGTTTTTTTGTTTTTTTTTACTCTGAAGAATTTTCTGCTTCTAACACTCAGGCATTTGGATAATACATATTCTATAATTCATTCACTTGTTTTGGCAAAAGGCAATATGATTTAGGGGAAAGAGGAAATATATATTTATTACTAATTGTAAATGGACTTAATATTCAGAGAAAAGACAGTTTCTAAAAGCTTTGTGTAGACATACATCTGTTAGTATCATGTCAAACTATATATATTCATATCATTTCTTGTTAATTGCATTTATTCTTGAGGATATGATTTGTCCTGGCTTTGTGACTTGAACTTATTGAAGGCAGCTAGGTAGTCTCTCATTTCCTCATTTACTCCTTAGTAATTATTTTTATTTAGTCTTTCCCACTCTAAAGACCATTATTCTTGAAAGATTATACAAAACGGAAACAAGTTGAATCGTGCTTTTTTCCTGTCACTCTTTGCTTTAATTCCATTTTTCTCAACCAGCATGTCCTTCCTTTGATCTTGCTCTTGGTAAAAACCTAATTCTAAAAGCTCTTTTCAGTGTCTTTTAGTATTCATAGCCAACTACAACTAGTTTTGAGTTTTCATATTCCAGATATATTTTTGTCTTCAGTTCTGCACAGTCTCTTTAGACAAGCCTCCTTTTATTCGTTATCAGAATTGTTTTTGTTTATGTGGTGATAATATTGTTCACATAATTTTTATAAAATTTTAGGCCCAGCAATAATGATGATGAAGATGATGACAATGACAATAAATAGTAACTAACAAAGGCTTTAAGTTTTGAAAAAAATTGTACATATATTACTCATTTGAGCTTTATAACCATTCTGACATTGGGTATTATTATCCCTGTTCTATAGTGAAGAAACTAAGACTTAAAGACTTACACAGGATCACACAGCTAATAATTGTTTGAGGTAGGTTTGAAATTCTGATTATTCCTAACTCTAGGTCTAGCTCTCTATTAACTATACCACCAAGTTGCTTTTCTCTCAATCTTTTGAAATCTTCTCCTCAGAGTCTAGGATGGGCTTTTTCATTCATATTTTACTTTAACTCCATGATTATTTTCTACCAGATCCCCGTCACTTCTACATTATTAGTCAGAATTAGATTCAAAATTAGTATCCATAGTTATATCTTTAACCTTTTGAAGAAGTGAAATAATAATCATAAAGGTAAATCATGAGTTTATTGGCTGCTCAATTTACAGTAGGTAAAAGTTTTAACAGATAATCTAAAGCCCCTATTACTTTCTCCATGCCAGATTTTTGATATTTCAAGACCTTCTCTTCACCCATTCAGAAACACATCTGAGTGAGTGTGTACATAGAGGGAAGGCGATCTATTTTGTTCAGTTGTTTTTCTGCCATGTCTGTCTCTTCATGACCCCACTTGGAATTTTCTTGGTAAAGATGATAGATGATTTGTCATTTCCTTCTCCAGGAAACGGAGGCGAACAAGGCAAAGTGACTTGCCCACGATCACACAGTTACACGTCTGAGGCAAGATTTGAACTCAAGAAGATGAGTCTTCTTGACTTCAGGCCTAGTGCTTTATTTACTAACTACCCTGGAATTTTTAACTTAAAACACCAAATAAAATGAATACATAGAACAAAAAGAGAACTATATATAAATCTATAAGTCTCCATTATATGCCGCTTGCTTTTTAGCTTTGCTAAGTATCTAATAAGTCTCTAGGGAAAGAAATTTTTTCTAGCCCTTATTATAGCACCTCACTTTCTGCCAAATAATTCATCTTTTCTGTATCTGGCATAGAAATTCAAATCCCATTCTTAGATACTATCTTCTTAATCAGCTATTAATTCTGCTCTTTTTTTTCTAAAACTTTTGTAGACAACCATAAAACACTAGAAGGCTTTTCTCTCTGACTGATAGTGCCTGAACTTTTTTCTTTCTATGAATTCCATACTTTTAAAATATTTATTCTGTATGCATTCATCATATGTTTAATTTCCTGATACAATGCAAGCAATCTGAGGAGCAAAAACTGTTTCATTTTTTTGTTTTTTATAATTCAAGAACTTCCCATAGTGCCCGGCATATAGAAGACATTTAATAAATTGTTGATTGATTAATACCAGGTGCTGATCCCCCAACCGTAAAGTCTGTAGATTATCTACCCTACCACTTTGATTATTTCTTATTACCTGCATTTTATCCATTCTAGTGCCCTCAATTCCAGTACTATAGGAAGTGAAAAGAGGGGGGAAAAGAAGTATTCTAATAAAAATATATAAAAAAGGATGACTTTGTTTTCCATTTATTATCCTGTGAATTACATTACTATTCTACCTTAATTTTTTTGTTATTTGATTTGTGGTTCCTGATTCTGAATAAAGTGAACAGAAGCAGAACACTGTACACAGTAACCACAAGATTATGTGATCACTTTTCTCAGAAATGCAGTGATGCAAGACAATTCCAATAGATTTGAAATGGAAAATGCCATCCATATCCAGAGAACTGTGAAGACTGAATACCAATTGAAGCATGCTGTCTTCACTTTTTTTGTTTTTCCTTTCTTCTTGTTTTTCCCTTTTCTTCTGATTTCTTCCCAATGTGACTAATATGGAAATATCTTAAAATGATTGTGTGTGTGTGTGTGTGTATATATGTATATATATTCTACATCAGATTGCTTACTGTCTTGGGGAGAGAGAGGAACTAAGTGAGGGGAAAAATTTAGAACTCAAAATAAAATCTTACAAAAATCAATGTTGAAAACTATCTTTACATGTAATTGGAAAAATAAAATTCTGTTGTGGATTTATGGTTCCTTCAGATTCTGAATGCATGCATCAAATGATCACCCAAGCTGTGCTTTATGTACCTGCCCTCCAAATATCCCACACTAAAACTAGAAATCTCACAACCAAAGGTAACTCTAGAAGGTGTGCCATGTTGTGTTTCAATTAACCATACTAAATTTGACTTTGGTTGATTTGCATCCATCTGCAGAAATTTATGTAAAGTGTGAAACATGGATACATAAAATCCATGTTGGTGTGAGTCAGGCATTTTTGCCCAGTAATGTATCATTTGTCCCCAAATCTTTTCCCCCCTTTTTGCACAGCTTTGTCAAAGGGGGTGTTAAATATGAGGCACAGTAGAAACTTCATGAGACGGTTTTCATGACAACTAATTTCTCCAATCATGGAAAAGTCCCTCATTAAAGTGGAACAATGACTTGAAACTGTTGCTTTGATGTTTAATAAGCAGAAGTAGTTCTCATGTTAAAGAATCTGTACAGTAGTTTGTTAATATCCTCCAGAACACTTGTTTGTTACTGTATAGAAATACCAAGTCAACAAATCAAGTTAACAAGTTAAATATCCACTTATGGGACAGGCACTGGGGATATTAAAAAAGATTTTAAAGAGTAGACAAACCTCCTTAAACAAACCCATTCTCTCCTCTCAAGGAGCTGACAATCTAATGAGGCAACATGCAAACAAGTAGAAGATAATGACAAAGAGAAAAGTATTACATTAAAAAAGATGGGATTGTAGAGAGAATTTTAGCTAGCACTTGGAGAAACTTGGGAAGCTATCTAGGGGGTAGCAATGAAGAGGGCGAGTGCTTCAGGCCTGGAAGACAGCCAGGAGGAATGCAGATGGAGTGTTGAACAGCAAGAAGAAGGCAGTGTCATTCTGAAAAGATAATTTATAAAATTGGGGTTGGCATGCCTGGTTTTTTGGGTGCTCGCCGGGAAAGACCACAATTGGCAGTGGGAAACAGGGCAGCAATCACACTTTAATTAAATACAGAGGATTTGGGGGCAAAAAGCCCAGAAAGGCAGAAACAAGCAGCAAAAGTGGTAAGAGAGGCAGATGGTGCTATAGGGGCAGGGAATGAAATGGTAAAGGAAAGCAGAAGAGAGTAGGGAAAGGGAGAGGCAGAAAATACTACTCACATTGCCATGAATTAGAATTAGAAGCAAAGACCCAATGGAAATGAATGAGTATTGAGTGGGTAGGAGGCAGGAATTTGAAGGTTTGTTTTTTGTGTGTTTTGTTTTGTTTTTTGTTTCTTATGGTGAAGATGGTTTTGAAACAGAGTTCCAATCTGTGGCACTGAGGGGTTCATTAACATATTAAAATCATCTCAGAATTATCAGTAAAACTGGAAAGTCATCCCAAAATCATCAGTAAATTATTGATGTTTCATTGATCTGAAGCTGTGAAGGTCTGGATTTTGTTTGGAATTTACATATTACAGGACCAGAACCTTGACTAACAATGTGTAGATAGTTTCCCCTGATTTAGCACATACTACCAGCATGTGAATTTTAGTTAATATATGATACAACTTTAAGTTATGTTCCTTTGACTTTTGAGACAGTTTGTGACTTCCAGGTTCCCCATTTATAATTTTTTTCCCTTGCTATTACCTTTACATGAATGATTAATAGATTTATTTTACTGAATAGAAGGAGAAGGGTTGGTCAGGGGAAATTATAGAACAAACTATAATTTTAACTCATGCTGGATCTTAGAGTATATTGAGAATAAATAAGATATAATAAGACTAAAGATATGGAGGGGCCAGATTTTGAAAGTCTTTGAAAGCAAAAATAGAAGATATTATATCTGATCTTAAGAGTAACAGGGAGCTAATGGAATATATTGTATGAAGAGATGTGACCTGCACTGTAGGAAGATCAATTTGACAAGTGAGTGGCAGATGCACTGGAGGCATGGAAGCACTTCTTCAGCTGGGAGACCAACAAGAAGTCTCTTCTATTAATCCAGGTGTTAAATGATAAGGACTTAGATCCAGATGATTGCATTGTCTGAGGAGGAAGGAAGAATATACAAGAGACGTTACAAAGTAAAATTAACAGGTTATGGCAGCAACTGAGTATGGAAACTCAGAAGCTGGGAATGGCATCTATCATTAAATTTCTCTGTGATTCAATTCTCTACCTATTAAATAAAAGGACCTCATCATAGCCCCATTAAGATTCCTGATTTAGGATGCTAACCAAGTCTAAGCGAGGGACTTGATTTAAAGATTAATGAACCAAGAAAAAATGCCATCTTCAACATCTAGGTAGGATAGAGGTAAGAGTTAAGGTGAATGAGGATTGATATAACAAATCAACATAACTTAAGTGTGCAGGAATGGCAGCAGAGAGGGAGCAGAAAAAGATAGTTATATCAGATATAATCACTCCTTGTGTGGTGATAATTGGGACATCCAAAGGATATGAACAAACAATTTTCAGATGATGAAATTGAAACTATTTCTACTCATATGAAAAGGTGCTCCAAATCACTATTCATCAGAGAAATGCAAATTGAGACAATTCTGAAATACCACTACACACCTGTCAGATTGGCTAAGATGACAGGAAAAAATAATGACGAATGTTGGAAGGAATGTGGGACAACTGGAATACTGATGCATTGTTGATGGAACTGTGAACAGATCCAACCATTCTGAAGAGCAATTTGGAACTATGCTCAAAAAGTTATCAAACTGCATATCCTTTGATCCAGTAATGTTACTACTGGGCTTATATCCCAAAGAGATCTTAAAGAAGGGAAAGGGACCCACATGTGCAAGAATGTTTGTGGTAGCCCTCTTTAAGTGGCTAGAAACTGAAAATTGAATGGATGTCCATCAATTGGAGAATGACTGAATAAATTGTGGTACATGAATGTTATGGAATATTATGATTTCATAAAGTCCTGGAGAGACTTACATGAATTGATGCTGAGTGAAATGAGCAGAACCAAGAAATCATTATACACTTCAACAACAATACTATATGAGGATCAATTCTGATGGACGTGGATATCTTTGGCAGTGAGAGGATCCAGTTCAGTTCCAATTGATCAGTGATGAACAGAACTAGCTGTACCCAGTGAAAGAACACTGGTAAATGAATGTTGGCCACAACATAGCATTTACATTCTCTATTGTTGTTTGCTTGCATTTTTGTTTTCCTTCCCAAGTTATTTTTACTTTCTAAATCTGATTTGTCTTGTGCAACAAGAGAACTATATAAATATGTACACATATATTGTATTTAAGACATACTTTAACATGTATGAGACTGCCTGCCATCTAGAGGAGAGGGTGAAGAGAAAAGTTGGAACAGAAGTGTTTGCAAGGGTCAATGTTGAAAAATTACCCATGCATATGTTCTGTCAATTAAAAGCTATAATAATAATAAAAAAAGAAAATTAGAAATATCTTTTTAAAATGCTTCATTAATATACAGTCCTATTTTTATATCACTACCACTTATTTTCCAAGCCAATAGAACTCAAGTAAATATTACCAAACAAATCATGTTAAGCATGATTTGTAGAGGGCTGAAACTCCAAAAAGGTATGCTTGAATCAAACAACCAAGCACTTAAGGCTAATTACTTATTTGATGTGAGACAGTGACTATTAGCATATATTTGGATAAATGGCTCTTCTCACTGTTGGGTGTTTGCTGAATGTTTCGTGTTATGATAATCATATTCTAGGATTGGAGGGAGGAGTTTGAGAGGCTGCAGGACAAGAAGAGAGATTAGTGACTCTGGACTCCAGAATCCAGGATTTTGCTCCTTCACTTCTCCCCTTAAAGACCAAGGACTTTAATTTATCCTGACTCTGGCTGACCCTGAGGCCCTCCAATGAGGGAGCCTGTGCTTCACAATGATTGAATATGTATGCCTCATATTTACCTGTGGTCTTATCATCTCTCTTCTGAAAAGTAGGAAATACACTTCGTCAACATCTGTCCTCTGAAGTGTGGTGCATTAGTCATTGTATTAATCTGGTGTTGACAATGTTAAGTGTTTCTTTGTATATTATATAAATATAAATTAAATTAAAATATAAATATAATATAAAACTTCCTTTATATTATTGTAGTCATTGTATATGTTGTGCTACTGATTCTTTCTTTACTTTGTCTTATTTAATACAAGTCTTTAACGGTCTCAGACTTCTTCGCGATCTTAGTTTCTTACAGTGCATTGATTATTCCACTTATAGGTCACAATCTGTCAGCCATTCCTCAACTACAAGCACACAATTTGCCCCCAGCTCTTTGCTACTTACCAAAATTTTGTACATGTGGGACTTCCCCTCTTTGTCTTTCTTGAGTTATACACTCTAATAGAGGGATCACTGGATAAGAAGATTGTTAAATTGTTTTACAGAATATATTAAATTGTTCTAACTCCACTAACTGTGCTTTAAAGTGGTTCTCCTACATTTACTGTTTTCAGCTTTTGTCTTCTTTGCTAATATGATAGATGTATGAATTTGTATGAACTGAGAGAGAACAAAGAAAGAATCAGCAGCACAACATATACAATGACCACAATAATATGAAGGAAAAGAACACTTAAAAATGTCAATACTCAGATTAATGCAATGATTAATGCACTACACTTCAGAGTTCAGATATTGAAGTATGCTTCCCACTATTCAAAAGAGAAGTGGTAGACCTCAGGTAAATATGAGGCATAGGTATTTAATCATGGTTAACATATGATTTGTTTGACTGTACTTGTAAGAGAGCTCTATTGGCTTGGAAAAGAAATGATAGTGACATAAAAATAGGATTGCATATTAATTAAGCATTTTAAAAGATGTCTTTTAATTTGCACAACACAGTGAGTACTTATATCTGACTGATAGGATCTTTTCCTGCTCCTTCTCTATACTATACCTTTAGAATCACTTCAATTTTTGTTTCTTCTATTTTAAGTGATTTGGAGCATTCTTTCATGTTGTTTATAACTTGGATTTCAAAGTCTTTTGAAAATTATCTGGTCATATCCTTTGACCACTTATCTGATAGAGATACCATCTTTACTAATATATAACTACTCCAAACCATTTCCCATCCAAACAATTCAGTAAATTCTGTTGCCTCTTCTCTAGTCTGTGGTCTAGTAAACAGGACAGAAATCTTGAAATTTTTCCTAGTCAACAGAATTAACTTTTGTTTTTCCCTCAAGGTCAAGGAATGAAAATCCTGGTTATAGATTTTCTTTTTTGACCATATGTTGTTCCAGAAAATAAACTAGCCAACCATCTACTATAATTGCACCCTTTCTTTGCATTATGAAAAGGCATGAGAAGTATTATGATATTTGGATGCTTTTAAAAAAATCTATTAAGATAAACATGTCATGTTAAAATATTAATCGTTGAAAGATACCATAGTGTCTTGTAGAAGACATTGCTTTTATAGTCAGAGGACCTTAGTTCAAGTCTTCGTTCTTAGTAGGTGTGTAATCTTTTAAAATTCCCTTATCCTTGCTATGCTTAAAGCTCTCAGTTTCTTCCTATGTAAAATCAAGATGATAATACTTATGCTAGCTGCCATCTAGAATAGCAGTGAGGAAAATATCACATAAACCTTATATCATGTTTATAAAAATGTGAGTTGTTATTAAAACTTTTATAAATGCCTTTAAATAATAATAGAACCAGCACTTACAATGTGCTCTAAGATTTACAAAACACTTTATGAATATTATCACATTTTATCTTACAACAACTTAGGCAGCTAAGTGGCTCAGTGGATAGTATTCGATCTAAAGTTCAAATCTGGTCTCAAACAATTTCTAGGTATTTGACCTTGATTGTTACTTTACCTTTATTTAATTTCTTTGACTATAAAATGAGGATAATAATAGTGATAAGGTATAGGGATGAAGAAGCATTAAACCTCCAAAATATGTTGAGATTCTAGGACTTTCCTTCCATATATGGGTGTGAAGTTGACCCCCCCAAATAATTGGGGTTTGGGGCTGATGTCATGAGATGTCTCAAAAGAATTTGCAGCCTTAGACCTCCAAATCAGGAGGAAAAGATTTTATTATTACACCATTGACTGATGTGCTAAATTCTAGAAGGGAGTAATGATTAACAAAGGGAAAGATGTGGACTGAGTTCCCTAGAACTCATCATTACAAGGGGAAAAACACCGTAAGTAAGTTCATTAAATTTCTTAATGAACTTGCCATTGTGACCCTTAATAAGTGGAATAAATTCCTAAAAGGAATAAGCAGGGGATTGTGCCATTAATTGGTGGACTGATTTCCCAAAAAGGTGTTAGTAAAGAAGTGGGGTACCAATAGGTTCTTTTATAGAAGAAAAAGAACTTTAGGGATTTGATATCTGTAGCTTGGCCTTCTGGTTGGATACAGTAATTGTGAAATCACAATAATTTTGCCAGTGCAAGGAATTCTACAAGGAATTTAGCTAGGGCCCACTGCAACAGAAGCCCATTTAAATTCAAAAGCCTTTTCCTATCAATTGCCCCTGCTTATGAACCATCTAATTGTCAAGGACCTGGAGTATTTTTGTCAGGGTCTTATTCACCCCATCAATAATGCCTACTTCCTAGATTTGTTGTGGGGGTCAATTGAGAGAATATTTTAAAAATACTTAGCATAGTAATTGGCTCGTAAGAGATCCTATGTAAATGCTAGCTATTATTATTTATGGTGATGGTTGCAGTGGTGGTGGTAGTCATAATACTAGCACCCTCTGAGGTAGGTGCTGTTATTATGGCCATTTTACAGATTAAGAAACTGAAGCAGAAAAAGGTTACATGACCTCCCCTGGGTTACACAGATAGGAAATATCTGTGGCAAGATTTCTTTATTCCAAAACCAGCACTCTATCCACTGTGCCACCTAGCTGCCTCATTTCATTTCTCCATGCAATTTCGTTAACAAGTGGAAAAAAAAAAACACAAGTAATTCAGTGCCTCAACATTAAGAAAGTCAGAGAGATTGGCAAAGTTTTAGTAGTCTTTCATTAAACTGATATCTCTCTCATATAAGGACTTTCACACTGCTAGGGCTTTAGAAATCTTGTCAGTAATAAATAGTGACTATTTTTGTCCTTATCTGCAATCATAATGTTAAAAGTTGCAGAACTCTAATTGTCATCATTTGAATGTTTTTATGTTAGACCACAAATTTTTATTCCCCTAGTTTTTTTGAGAAGTGCCTGGAGCCGTAGCCAGAAAAGCAGTACTTTACAGCTACATTCTAAAATTCACTTGTTTTTTTCACAACAATTCTGCTGTAGAATAGACTGAGCTAATATAATAAAAATGACAATTTTACCTAAATTAATCTACTTATTCAATGCCATAGAGCTAGAAAAAAATAACAAAATTCATCTGGAAGAACGAAGATCAAGATTAAGGGAATTAATGAAAAAATGCAAATGAAGGTAGCCTACCTATACCAAACCTAAAACTGTAAGAAAAAAAGAAATGTTAAGGTAAATTTAAAGTGGTACCACATTAGTAACTGTGTGGCCTTGAGCAAATCTTCTCTCTCAGATCCTGTTTCTACACCTGTAAAATGAAAGAGGATCTCTAAAGTTCCCTTTCTACTCTAAACTCTGGATTCTCTGAAGAAAGAAAAAAAGACCATTAAGACAAAATAGTAATGCTGACAATTTCCCCTAACCTCCCCTGCCCCAGTGAGGCACAAACAGAGTTATTCATATGTAGATGGTGGTTCTTCAGAGCAGGGGATCAATATATGTGTAATATTCCCCACCTCTTGTCCTTCCCTGTGAGGGAGTGAGGAATTCTTCCCACCAACAGCCAAGAAGTTACTATAGCCCTCTTCTCCATTCAAACAACCCGGGAAGAAATGTTTTTCCCCTCTGCACAAGAAGATGGAATAGTCATGGACATGTTCATAAAGGAACCTTGTGAGCTTCATGGAGAAAGATAATTTTGAGTCAGGCCCATAGATATGGACTGGGGAAGCAGTTCATCTCAGTCACAAACTTGGCCCTTCACTGAATTTTTCGTCCCTAGGATAATTCAAAATTCCTTCCAGATATATAATTATCCCTTCTACAACGTGGGACTTAGGAACATGGGAATTCCTCAATTTGGAAAATCCACATAAAATTTTTGGTCCTCCCTTCATACCAGAGATGAAATATGATTTTTTTTCCTTTTTCTTTTATGAGATGTTTACAGTACCTTATTGTAAAATTTGGGTTAAATATTTTTCTGTGTGATCCACAAACTCCCCCTTCAAAATTCCCAATTAATTTCTTATGCTGACTCATGATATATTGAAAGTGTGATACGGAAAGTTAAAATGTTGAAGAAGTAACTGTACAGACAGGCTGAATTTGGACTTTCCTTACCAGAGAAGTGAATTGAATGCATGAGAATTGAAAGCATGAGAAGTCCTATTCACTTAATAGGAAGTGGAAAGGATTGTCAATGGAAATTGCCATTTGGCAATGTAGCTGATAGGGTTTTTGTTAGTTTAATGTTCGTTTCCATCTTGATTAAATATTTACAATTTCAAAGCTGTTCCTTGCCTGGGTTTATTAGTGTTGTCCAGAACTGAAAGAGCAGGACAGACCTGACTTCAAAAACTCTTGTTTTCAGATTAGTGAGGACGAATGAGTCAAGGTTGATAAATTAGCATCAAAAGTCTTCACAATTCAAGTCCTTGTGGAGGGAGAGACCTAGGGGTACTAATAGAAATCAACTTGGTTCTATAATATTTACCTAATGATAAAGAATCGATTATAACCATAGAGTGAGTCAGCATGAGATGAAAGAAAATTGTTTGATAGAAAATTTTTCCTTCTCCTTCCCCTCCATTCCCTTTCCCTAGGCAGCAAGCAATCCAATAAAAGTTAAACATATGCAATTCTTCTAAACATATTTCCACATTTATCATGCTGCACAAGAAACATCAAATCAAAGGGGGAAAAACATGAGAAAGAAAAAAAATAACAACAATAACAAAAAGATGAAAACACTATGCTTTGATCCACATTTAGTCTTTGTAGTTCTCCCTCTGAGTACAGATGGCCCTTTCCAAATCAAGTCTATTGGAATTGCCTTGAACCACCTAATTGTAGAAAAGAGCCAAGTCCATCACAGGTGATCATCATATCATTTTCTTGTTGCTGTGTATAATGTTTCTTGGTTCTACTCACTTCACTTAGCATCAGGTTGATGGAAGTCTTTCCAGGCTTTTCTGAATTCAGCCTGCTTGTCAATTCTTATAGAACAACAATATTCCATTATATTCATATACCATAACTCAGTCAGCCATTCCCCAAATGATGGGCAGCCACTCAATTTATAGTTCCTTGTCATTCCAAAAGGGCTACTACAAACATTTTTTTTTTCCTTTGGGATACAGATCCAAGAGAAACACTGTTGGATATGAAAAAAAATTTTTTTAGTTAGCTAAAAAGATAAAATCTCTCTTTCAAGGGCATCATGCAAATAAAAACTTTAAAAAAAAAAACAAAGCTATAAAACTAGAAGGCAAAAGCAGATAGGATAAATTTTTTAGTATTTCATTTATTTCTACCTTATATTGAGGACATTGAGATTTACTATAAAAGTGAAAGCTCCAGCATCAAAACCCAAACTATGTATCTTGGGGGCAGCTTCCATTGAATCCTCCTGAGACTGAATAGTCACTTTTCTCTGTAGGTTACTCTTGTATTTAATATTATCCCAACCCTGCTTCTTGAACTGATAGATTGGGAGTCCATAGGTTGGCTGGCTACTCTTATGATGCAGGTATTGGGATAATATAAGAGTTTGTAATATTATTACAAGCCCCCAACCAGTATGCTCCCCAATATCAATCAACAGTTAGTTTCAGTTTACTTTTACAAAAGAAGGTATAGCAAGGACAAAAGTACAAAAAACAGCCACCAAAGCTTAGGGTAAGTTTTTCCTCCAGAAGAGGGAGGGAGGAACAAGGGAGAGGAAGATCATGCTTAAAGTAGTTGGTAGAAAACATCTTTCTCTCTCTCCTCTTCCTCCCACATAGAAAGTACCTGGAGAGAATGGGCTCAGACTTGAAGCACAAGGTACCCCAAAACTCCTGACCTTGAGAGTTGTCTCTCTTAAAGAATTACTCAATATAACTTTTTTACGGAATATACCACTGTGAAATACTAAGCTGCATGAATTAAAAGTCTAATTAAGGTTGCCAAGAGAAAAATCAATAATCTCAGATGTGCAAAAATTCTACTTTGATAGCAGAATATGAAGAAGTCTCTTGATGAGGGAAAAGGGGGAGGGTATAAAAGTTGGCTTGAAGCTTAGCATTAAAAAACTTCCCAAAACTAAGATCTTGGCAACTGGCCCTATCTCTTCCTGGCAAATAGAGGGAGAAAAAATGGAAGGAGTGTCAGATTTTATATTCTTGGGCTGAAAGATTACTCCAGATGGTGACTGCAACCATGAAATTAAGATACTTGCTCCTAGAAAGGAGAATTGTGGCAAATCTGTATAGCATACTAAAAAGCAGAGGTATTATCTAGCTAACAAAGGTCCAAATAGTCAAAACTATAGTTTTTCACGGCCATATGATTGTGAAATTTGGACTAAAAGGAAAACAAAGCCTTTCAGACTCAGCATTTTTAAATTATGGTGTTGAAGAACACTTTTGAGAATCCCGTGGATAACAAGAAGATCAAATCAATCAATACTTGAATAAACTATTTCAGACTATTCACTGGAAGGTCAAAAATTGAAGTGGAGGCTTAAATACTTTGATCATATAAAGAGAAGACAGGACTCATTGGAAAAGAGTCTGCTATTGGGAAAGATTGAAGGCAAAAAGGTAGATGGCAAAAAAAACAACATGGATAGATTGTGTCATGGGGGCAATTAAAGATAAAGTTGGACAGACTTTGAGAGATGGTGGAGGATACAGAGTCCTGGAGCATGCTATGGTCCATGGGATCATGAAGAGTCCTATATAACTGAGCTGACTTAAGGATATATTTGGATTTAATTCATTTAAACAAGCATTTAACTACCTACTGCTTTCAAGGCATTGTGTTAGGTGCTGGGGATAGAAAGACAAAATGAGACATAATCCTTGTCCTCAAAGAATTTACATCCTATCAGGAAAGCTCTCTAGCACATAAAAGTGATTTAAGAAGGATCAGAGCATTAAAGAGTACAGCGGTTTTTGTTTGTTTTTTCTTTTTTGTGTGTTTTTTTCCCCTTTTGGTCTGATTTTTCTTGTACAACATCACAAATATGAAAGTATTTTTAAAAGGATAGACCATATTCAATTTATATCAGATTGTTTGCTATCTTGTGGAGAGGGGAGGTAAGAGGGCAGGAGGAAGAAAAATGTAGAACAGAGAGTTTTATAAAAATGAATTTTGACATAATACTTTAACATATTTAATATGTATTAGACTACCTGTTATCTAAGGGAGAGGGGGGAAAGAGAGGAAAAGTGGGAACAGAAGGTTTTGCAAGGGTCAATGTTGAAAAATTACCCATGCATATGTTTTGTAAATAAAAAGCTATAATAATAATAACATATACGAAAAAAAAATGAATGTTGATAAAGCCATCTATAGTCATATGAACAAAATGCTCTAAATCACTATCAATTAGAAAAATGCAAATTAAAACAATTCTGAGGTACCACTACACACGACTCAGATTGACTAAGATGAGAGGGAAAAGATAATGGCAAATGATGGAGAGAATGTGGGAAAACTGGTTCCCTTGTGCATTGTTGGTGCAATTGTGAAAACCCAACCATTCTAGAGAGCAATTTGAACTATACCCAAAGGGCTATAAAAGGTTTCATACCCTTTGATCCAGCAGTGCCATTACTGGATCTTTACCCCCAAAGAAATCATGAAAGAGGGGAAAGGACCCACATGTCCAAAAATGTTGTAGCATCTGTTTTTGCGGTGGCAAAGAATTGATTGGAAAATGAGTAGGTGCCCATCAATTGGGGAATGTCTGAGTAAGTATGGTATATGAAAGTAATGAAATGTTATTGTTCTATAAAAAAGTGATTTTAGATAGGCCTGGAAAGATTTACATGAATTGATGCTAAATGAAACAGATAGAACCAGGAAAACACCATATACAGCAACAGCAAAATTAGGTGATGATCAACTATGACAAAATTGTTTCTTCTCAGTGGTTCAGTGACCCAAAGCAATCCCAACAAACTTTAGATGGGAAATGCCATTTAAATACAGAAAGAGAACTATGAGGCTATGGAGACTGAATATAAATCAACACTTGCTATATTCACCTTTTTTTCCTTTTCTGTTTTTTTTCTCTTGTGTTTTTTTCCTTTCATTATGATTTTTCTCTCCCAAAATGATTCATAAGGAAATGTTTAAAAAAAAAAGAAAGAAAAGAAAAAAGAATGCACATGTATAATCCATACAAAATGTTATTTCTACATGTAATTGGAGAAAGTAAAAAAAAAATTAAATGAATTCTGAAAACTATCTTCACATGTATTTGGAAAAATAAAATATTATTGAAAAAAATTTGGTGAATTAGGACAGTAAATAGTAGTACCTAAATGTGGCCTCAAAAATAGCTAAGAATTCTAAAAGAATGGAAGTATATTCTAGGGATAAAAAATAGTTTATGCATAGAAACTGAGGCAGGAGATAATATCATAAGCAAGCCAGTTTGTTTGGAACTTAGAGTGCTTGAAGGGATGTGAAATAAGTTAAGAAAAGCAGGCCAAAGACCAGCATTGAAGGTCTGTAAGTGCCGAGCCAAGAATTTGCATTTTATCCTAGACAAATCAGACTAAAGTCTATTTTGGTATTTGTGTAGACAATGGATTGGAAAGAAAATAGACTAGACATAGGGAGACCAATTAGAAGGCTATTGCAATAGTCCAGTGGAGAAGTTGGGGAAGCCTGAGCCAGAACTTTTTGGATGAATACAAGAAATATTGTGGAAGTAGAATGAATGAAAGAAGGAATGATACAATTTTTGTTAAGTGTTTACTATGTTGCAAACACTTCTTAACACTTAACTGCATTCTGTTAAATGCAGAACACTGAACATTAGGGATACAAGTAGAAAAACAAGAAAGTCTCTTTTCCCAAGGAATTCACCTTCTAATGGGAGAAGCAAAGGTCTCATAGGCCTCAGCAAACCAGATGGCAGTACATCTTTGTCATTTCTATTGATAAAATCATCATGCTTTCTGATGTTGAATTATTTGACATTGTAACCAAATGATCAGCAGCTGATGTTGGTTATCAAGGAAGTAGATTAGTCATCTCTCCCGCATTGTGTCTTCTGCAAATATGATAAGCATGCCATTTTTACCCATGCGTGTTCTACTTACTAATCAATAGCATTGGGGCAACTACAGATCCCTAGAGTGCTTTCATGGAGACCTTCCAAGTTTAGATTGAATTGTTAATAACTATTTTTGGGGTCTAGTTATTCAACCAGTTCCAAATCCACCTACCGGTTCTATTGGCTAGCCCATATCTTTCTATAAGAACTGTATGAGAAACTTTGTCAGATGCCCCACTAAAATATTGATAAATAATATCTAAATGCTTTTCATAATCTAGTAACTGTCCAAAAAAAAAAAAAAAGAAAAAGAAAAAGAAAAAAAATGAGTTTAAACCAACATTTTTTAATTAAGGCAGGTAGCTATTTTTAATAATTTTTTTTATATGTTCATTACCTTTAATTAAACTGTTCTAGAATTTTACCTGGAATTAAAGTCAAGTTCACTGATCTATGGTTTGCAGTTTCCATTCTCTTGTCTTTTTTTGAAGTTTATAACAAAATTCTCTGGTACTTTAGTACCTCTCCCATCTTCTATGCACTTTGAAAGATAACTACCAGCAGCACAATAATCACATCTAAATCTTTCAGTACCCTATAATACATTTTTTACTAGGGCAAGTAGATACCTCAGTCTTGAACTCTAGGTAGCTCCCATGATTTTGTTACATCTTTGTCCAAAGATAGTTTCCTCTGCAGAGGTAAACAGAAGCTTATTTAGAGAGGCCCAGCTCCACTTTCTCTTTTTGTTCATTAGAATTGTCCCATCCTGTGTTCCCCAAGTAGTTGTCTTTAGTCCTACTTTGAGCCTTTCTCCCATTGTACCTAAAAACAATAGTAGTTTTCCCCAGAACCCTTAGCTGGCAATGTTAAATAGTGAATAAATAGTGTTTTATTGACACTAATCTTATAGGTTATTGCTATGCTTTTATATTCTGTTATCTGTTCTTCTCACCCCTATCTTTTGTTACAACTTTTAAAAATCAAAAATGGTCTGTGAGTTCCCTATCCATTCACATCAATGTCTTTACATTATCTTTTTTCTTTCTGCTGGGCATTTTCACTGGCTGTCCTTAATGCCTAGAATTCTCTCCCTCCACATTTTCATCTCCAGACTTCCCTCATCTACAAGAAGACTTTCCTCAACTCCCTTAATGCTAGAGCCTTCCCTGTCTTGATTAATGGAAATTCTTTTAAATCTCAAAAAATGATATCTACAACTATTATGGGATAACTCACATAAGTTGTATGGGGGAAAGTTCCATATGTTAGTTTTCCAATCTTCAATGATTATCTTTTATGGAAATAACAGAAGGGAACAAAAAGAACAAAAGAGAAATAGGCTGTGAACAGGAAAGAACCAAGAGAGAGAAGTATTCCTTACAACTCCCTAGATGGAAGAAGAAACAGAAACTATGTTGTCAGTGGATAGACTACAGATTACCTGGGCATCTGCTAGATTTGACTTTATCAGCACAAAACAGAGTAGTAGCTAATTATATCTTGATTTGCCTTAATAATCATTTCATTGTTCAAAAAGTAGAGGAATTAACAAGGGAATTTACTATTCAGGATCTAATC
Organism: Sminthopsis crassicaudata; assembly: GCF_048593235.1. Classification (NCBI taxonomy): domain Eukaryota; kingdom Metazoa; phylum Chordata; class Mammalia; order Dasyuromorphia; family Dasyuridae; genus Sminthopsis; species Sminthopsis crassicaudata. The sequence continues at coordinate 193,866,828 of NC_133620.1, forward strand.
CTCTTTAATAAGTAGCAACTGCTTTGTTCCTCATTTGAATGAAAGTTGTTTGAAGTTAGAGACTGTCTTTCTGATACTTTAAATTTTGTTTAGAGTCATTATTTAAAAGAATTTGGAGCAGTTTGGGGTAGTGGTTGGGTGAGTTACTACCTTTACTCTGATATCTTGGCTCTGCCTCCTTGCTTTATTAGAAATGATATAATTAGAAATGATATAGATATAGAAATGATATAATTAGAAATGATAGTAAACCTTGGGTGCAATAGATTTGTGATAGAAGATTTGGGAAAGTTAAGCATAACTTGAAATATGTGATAGAGAAGGACATGAAAGTTGAGCACTGTCTGACTGTCTCTGAGCCTTTGGGAGAATAGATTTGAAAGTCAAATCAAAATGCATTTATTAAGTATTTACCATGTGTCAGGCACTATGCTAAGCACTGTGGATATTATAAAAGGCAAAAAATAGTCTTTATTCTCAAAGTTCTCAGAATCTATGGTGGAGACTACATGCAAATAATTATGTATGAACAAGATTATTGTTGCTGTTGTTTATTGTAATTTGTCCTGTGTCCTGGAAAAGGGTCATGACTTGCAAGTAAATTGGACAGTGCAAAGTCCCAGGCTTATTTTCTTTAGAGTTATCTGAGTCCAGTGACAAGATAAAGATCATAATTACTGAAGATGTATTGGAAGACTTTGGCCTTTTTAAGCTAAGGTTTTCCACAGGTCTCAGTTTATCTAAGGAAATACTCATTTAGTCATTAAAAACTAGGTAAAGAATGAGACAAAATTACTAATATGGAAATGTTTTACAGAATTGCACACAAATAACCTATATCTGATTGCCTACTGATTTGAAGAAGGGGAAAAAGGGAGGGAGGGATAGAATTTGGAATTCAAAACTTTAAATAAAAATGTTTTTAAAAATTAAAAAAAAAATGAAATGAGGCCAAAAAAATGGCCTGGCTATATATACAGAATAAATACAGATCCAGAATAGTAATCTCCCTTGTTAATTCCTCTACTTTTTGAACAATGAAATGATTATTAAGGCAAATCAAGATATAATTAACTACTACTCTGTTTTGTGCTGATAAAGTCAAATCTAGCAGATGCCCAGGTAATCTGTAGTCTATCCACTGACAACATAGTTTCTGTTTCTTCTTCCATCTAGGGAGTTGTAAGGAATACTTCTCTCTCTTGGTTCTTTCCTGCTCACAGCCTATTTCTCTTTTGTTCTTTTTGTTCCCTTCTGTTATTTCCATAAAGGATAATCATTGAAGATTGGAAAACTAACATGTGGAACTTTCCCCCATCCAACTTCTGTGAGTTATCCCATAATAGTTGTAGATATCATTTTTTGAGATTTCAAAGAATTTCCATTAAATTCATTCATTCAATGAGTATTTATTATAGGTACTTGTTCTAGGTGTTTGAAATACAAAGATTAAAAATAAAACATTGCTTTTAAAAGTTATATTCTAATGCAAAGTAATACAACTCTGAGATACACACCTGTCATCTTGGCTAGAATGACAGGGAAAGATAATGCAGAATGTTGGAGGGGATGTAGGAAAACTGGGACACTGATACATTGTTGGTGGAATTGTGAACACATCCAGCCATTCTGGAGAACGATTTGGAACTATGCTCAAAGAGTTATCAAACTGTGTATACCCTTTGATCCAGCAGTGCTACTACTGGGCTTATATCCCAAAGAAATCTTAAAGAAGGGAAAGGGACCCGTATGTGCAAGAATGTTTGTGGCAGCCCTCTTTGTAGTGGCCAGAAACTGGAAACTGAGTGGATGCCCATCAATTGGAGAATGGTTGAATAAATTGTGGTATATGAATATTATAGAATATTATTGTTCTGTAAGAAATGACCAACAGGATGATTTCAGAAAGGCCTGGAGGGACTTACATGAACTGATGCTGAGTGAAATGAGCAGGACCAGAAGATCATTATATACTTCAACAACAATACTATATGATCATCAATTCTGATGGATGTGGCCCTCTTCAACAATGAGATGAACCAAATCAGTTCCAACAGAGCAGTAATGAACTGAACCAGCTACATCCAGAGAAAGAGCTCTGGGAGATGACTATGAACCACTACATAGAATTCCCAATCCCTTTATTTTTGTGCGCCTGCATTTTTTAATTCCTTCACAGGCTAATAGTCCAATTCTTTTTGTACAGCAAAATAACTGTATAAATATGTATACATATATTGTATTTAACATATACTTTAACATATTTAACATGCATTGGTCTACCTGCCATCTGGGTGGGGGGGGAAGGAGGGGAAAAGTTGGAACAAAAGGTTTTGCAATTGTCAATGTTGTAAAATTTTCTATGCATATATCTTGTAAATAAAAAGCTATAATAAAAAAATAAAAAGTTATATTCTAATGGAGGAAACAACAGGAATAAAGAAAAGTAAACATAAATGATATGCAAATACAGACAATGTAATTTTATGGGTTAGAAAGGGGATATTAGTAATCAGAGGGATTGGGCTAGGCCTTCTGTTCAAACTGGCACGTGTGCTGAACTTTGATTAAGGGCTGCTCTGTGGATCCAATGGATAGAGCTTAGAGGTAGGAAAACCTGAATTCAAACCCAGCCTTAGCAAGTCACTTGACCTTGTGTGCCTCAGCTTCCTCATCTGTAAAATGAGCTAGCGAAGGAAATGGCAAACCACTCCAATATCTTCGCCAAGAAAACCCCAAATAGGGTCATGGAAGTCAGGCACAATTGAAATGATTCAACACTAAAGAAACCATTTTATACCTTTCCATACTTATATGTTATTTCCTCACATAGATTGTAAGCTCCTTGAAGGTGGGAGCTTTCATTTTTGTCTTTATATTCCTAGCATAGTTCTTAGCTCATATATTGTCTTGCCTTCTGATCTCTTCCTGGAAAATGTATTCCTTTCTCTTATTCCATAGCATTTGCCTATTTTTAAAATTCATTTTCTAGTCATCTCCAAGTCATGTTACCTTCTATTTAACCTTCTCCTCCCACTCTCTGATTCCTGGACCCCTGATTCCTCTCTTTAGGGACAATGGGCTCTGACTGTTGAAATTTCACCTTATCTATCTTTTCTTATCCTAGCTCTACCATGTTACTTCCTGGTCATTTCTAAATCTCAAATCCTTCGTGTAGCCAAGAAAGAATGTTTTGATTTGTAATTATGGGAATGGTAAGTGGAGCTTTGGAATAATAGATTGGTAGGCCCTTTCCAATTGTAATAACACTATTAATTTGAGTATGATTCTGGAACTGAAAAACAGGATAAGGGTGGGAAACATAGTAGGTATACAAATGGTATCAAGGATCTGGGGAGAAAAAAATTAAGGTAGCTAGCCTTTATAAAGTATTGCAAAGTACTTTACATTTGATTTGTTATTTCAGTTGATTCCTTCAAGGAAGATGTCTAGGAAGTAACATGAAGCACAGCTGTATCTATCCTAGACAAAGTGGGCTGTATGAGGTGCTCAACAATCAGGACCATGGGGCCCTGGAGTTCCAGGGCTGGAGTTTAGAGATAAAGGATTAAGACCTCCCAGGTATGGCATAATCATGTAAAGTATATGTAATGTTCATGTAAGGTATAAGTAATATGGTTAGTGAGAAGCTGACCAGGAATTGTGACCCAGGTGTAGGGACCTCTTCTTTTGCAGATAGGTAGCCATTTTTGCCACTATTCCAGAGAAGAATACACAAGTGCAGAAAACCAGTTAGCGGTCTTAAAAATCAAAGTCTCATTATATTTGGAAAAAACCCTGATTATAACACTGAATAAAGAATATGGAAGAATAAATACAACAGAGGACATGGGTACTTAAAAATGTTTTGGCCCTAAGAGGTTCTCTCTGACAATTTTGAAAAGGAAGAGGGTGAGAATTCATTTATTCTTTTTAAATAGACAGCTAATGGCCCAAATAGCTCCAAATGGTTCTTCTGACTTGGACAGGACTGGTAAATTTCAGCTCTGCAAATGGTTAGATTTCCTCAAGTAAACTTCAATCAGATTTAGAAAAAGTGGTCGTCTTGCTTTGAGGCCAGTTTAAAATTCACTCCTCTTTTCATATTTTGCCTGTAGAAGATGTGGTATTGCTTGACTTTCAGGTGGTAAGATTTCCTAAGGTTCTCTAAGGCTCCCCCTGGTCCACTAAAGGTTGTTTATCTCAAGCCTTTCTAAAGCAGAACTGCCCAGAAATTTCCTCTTGTACCTAATCTGGTCAGTACAATAGCTTGCCATCATCCCTCTGCTCAGGAGAGATGCTTCCAAAATAAATAATCAAATTTCCTGTGTTTCAACAATCCCAGTAACTGGAGTGCTTGTTCTCCCCACGCTTCCCCTTCTTTGTCTCAAGTCCTAGTTTGGTGGTGAGGGATATTGACTCTTTCCCAAAAAATGTAATGTTTTTTGAAAAAAAAAAAAAAAAAAAAGTGATATTATCTACAGCCAAAATAAGCATAGCCACACCCAAGATTGATTCTATTCATCTAGGAGCAGCCAGCCAATCCATAAAGTTAGCATAAAATATAATGGATAGGATAGGGGAATCACCTGATTCCTTTCTTCATGATGTCCTATGAAAGAGGAGTATGTTGTTTCTGATTCTGGGGGTTTGGGGGAAAAAGTGAATAGAGCATCAACCCTAGAGTAAGGAGGATATGAAAGGATGTGAGTTAAAATACACCCTCACACTTACTAGCTGTTTGTTCCTGGGCAAATCACTTAGCCCTATTTAACTCCCCTACCACCAAAAAAAAGAAAAAAAGGAAAGAAAAGAAAAATAAAAAAGGAGTTATGAGCTGATACTAGAAGCTTTGAAAGAGGAGAGCCAGTGACAGAAAACTATAAGTGAGAACCCAGTTAATCCTGTAAAAATATGGTAAAAACATAAAACATAGTAAAGTGTAACAAAGATAGAATTATTAAAAGTTAAATTTTTCTAGCTGACCAATTCTCAATCAAAAAGAACTTTGTTGTCTATTTCTAAGATCCTTAAAGTGGTAGCTCACTTCCTGAATGGCTTTGTAGTATACTCAGCAAGATCTACCTTATTTGATTTATATAAATTTTGAAGTACCAATTTGTTGGGACCAGGGCCTCCTTTATGGAGAACTGGAAGAAACAGCTACCTTTATGGTGTGGCCTCTAAGAAGGTCCTCACTCCAATTTTCTGAGTAGTGTTTGACTCATAGCAGTCACTTGATGAATGACTCACATTTTTGAGTTCAATGTTTTTCATTTAAAGAACTAAACATAGGTGAAGGCTTAAAAACTGACAGAAAATGAAGGAATAAAAGTTATTAATTTATTTTTGAACATTATTCTGGATTATGATTTATGTTGGTCCAAAAAGTTATTAAAACAAAATGTATACAAGAAATTATTAATACTATTGGAAATAAGTGGTCAAAGTATACAGGTAATATGGAACTCACAGTGAGTAGTGATGTTAAGAAAGAACTAGAAAGATAATAAAAAAGACAATCTCACGTTCATGTAAAATAGTTTCTTTTTTTAAAAATTCAGTAGTATTTTATTTTTCCAATTTCATGGAAAGCAATCATTTTTGTAAGATTTTAAATTTTTTTTTTTGCCTCTTCTCCTTATCTCCCCTTCCTCAAGACAGCAAGCAATCTGATATAGACTACACATCATTTTAAATATTTTCATAGTAGTCATGTTGTGAAAGAAAAATCACAACAAAAGGGAAAAACCACAAGAAAGAAAAAGCAAACAAATAAAAAATGTGAAAATATCATGCTTTGATCCCACATTCAGTCTCCATGGTTTTTTCTCTGGATGCAGATGACATTTTCCATCCCATTGTATTGGAATTGTCTTGGATCACTATATTGCTGAGAAGAGCTGTAATTGATTATTGTCATAATTGACAACTTATTTCTAATAGGTACTTCAGGTAAACATGAATTTTCAGGTTGGGAAAATGTGATGTGGGATCTTATAATGTGGCAAATATAAAAATAACAAGAACTTTAAATTTTTTGAAAACTAGTTCACAGGGGCCACTGAAGTATGAAGCCTTGAAGTATGCTTCATGCAAAGAGAGGGAAGTTTATCAAAACTATGAAGTTTATCAGAACTGGTGTCAGACACTTTCTGTGTGACCCTGGGCAAATCTCTTTACCCTGTTTACCTCAGTTTTTCCATCCATAAAATGAATTAGAAAAAGAAATGGCAAACCACCCCAGCCAAAAGCTGACATGAGTGAAAACATTTCAACAACAAAATTCACTTCATAAATGTTTGTTTGTTGATGACTTATTACATTGCCACATGGAGTTACATATTGGCTATTTTTTCTTAGCTGTTTTTCTAGTTACAAGAACAGATTCAGTTCTGGGAGTTGAAGAGGAGCTATAAACAGAATTCATTGTGATGTTTAAAAAAAGACCAATAAAATACTTTTTAAAAAATTAATAAAATTAAACACACTTATGCAAAACACTGTAATCTTTTTATGTCATCCTCTATTTGAATAATTGATACCCAAATGCTGTTGGAATTGTGTAGTATTCATTCCATGTTTGTTCTTTATTAATATTATCAAGTCTGTCCTGGAGCTAAAGCCTTCCACAGCCTTCAGTAGATAAAGCACTGAGCCTAGAGTAAGGAAGACCTAAATTCAAATTTAGCCTTTAGATACTTTCTAGCTGGTCACATCATTTTAATCTCTATATATCTTGGTTTCCCCAACTGTAAAATGGGAATAATAATATCACATCTCTTACAGGGTTGTTGTGAGGACAATATTTATAAAACACTTAGGACTTAGTTTGGCATACAGTAAGCACTTAATATATGCATATTCTCTTCTTCTCTCCACCTCTCTATGCTGCTTCTTAAATTTTTTTCTTTTTATTTCTGTGTGTACTTGGAAATGATGATACAGTTGTCCAAGAGTCTAATTCCTAAAGTCCACATAGATGGTTCTGAAGCTATTCAGCAGCCTCTTTACCTCCTGTCTAAATATTACCCATTGCTTAAGCCATTCCCTTTGGGCCTTGGATTTCTGAAAGAGGCTGAATATAATAGGAAGATCACATCATGGTTTCTATCTGCTAAATATAGAGCCCCAACCAACAAAATTGGCTTGTGGTGAAGCCTGATGGCCTGGCCTGAAGTGATTGTCAGATCAAAGAACTCGGGCCATACGCTGCATATGATTGAAGGCTCAGGAAGCATTCTAAATCTGTTGAGGTCCTCATTATACAACCCATGTCCCTGTCACGGTAAGCTGATCAACCTCTCAGAATGAGCAGGCTATTTCTGTCAGCAGGCTTGGGGCTTCTGAGATAACTACATGACATACACTCTGTCCCTCCTGAACTCTTTTGGTCATACATTCCTCATGCCTCACATTCTATGTCCAAAACAGTCATGATTCAAAGACCCTGGATCTAATTTCAGGACTGGGACTCCTTCAAGATTTCTGGCGTACTTCTCCAAGTCCTTAGAGTATTTTAAGCACCTGCAACTCTGAGCAGCAAGTGGCCCAGGCCCAGCATGTTTTGAGACATTCAATTTCTATACTCCTGGAATTCTGTTGGCAATGACTGACACATTGTTCTCAGTACCGAGAACAAATCTCACTCACAGCCTCCCTGTCCCACGCATGCAATACATGGGTATAACTTCATGCTCAGTTCATGCTTTTCAGGCATTATTATCCTCAGCCACAGCTGTGGGAAAACCTAAAAATTTCAACCAAATTTGAGTTCCAAAAACTTGGATCAAAGCTAGGTAAGGTAAACTCATACCAAGTCACTAGTCAACTCTATGTTTTGAAGGCGTTGCTTCAAAATTCTTCTTTTACTTCTATTGCTAATGTTTTCCCCATTTATTCTATTCTCTCTCTCATTTCACCCTATCTGTCCTCAAAAGTATTGCTACTGACTATTCCCTCTCCTAATATGTCTTCTTTTTTATCACCCTCCCTCCATCCCATTCCCCTTCTATTTTCCTGCAGGATAAGATGATTTTATATAAAATATTTTATATAAAGTTTGGCAAAGTGTATCTTCAGTATCTTTCCACCCCTTCTTCAGAATCAGCTTATATATTTTTTAAGATGAAATTCCATTTTATTTTTTATTTACTATTTTCCCAGTTACAATTAAAACAATTTTTTTCATTTATTTTTAATGCTTTTGAGCTCCAGATTCTCTCTCTTATCCCATCTAGCCCCCATTAAGAAACCACATGGGAAGTTATACAAAACATTTCCATAAAAGTCATGTTATGAAAGAAAACATAGACATCCCACCTAAAAAAAAACCCTTAAGAAAAATAGACAGAGACAGAGAGAGCATGCTTCAATCTTTATTCAGACAGAATCAGTTTCATTTTTGGGTATGGATAATATTTTTCATCATAAGTCCTTCACAGTAGTCATGGATCATTGTATTGCTGAGAATAGCAAAATCATTTATAGTTTGGTCATCCCAGAACATCCCAGAACTGTATCTATATACAGTACATTTCACTTGAGTTCATGAAGGACTTTCCAGATTTTTCTCTAAGAGCATCCTGCTCATCTTTTCCCATAGAACAATAATATTCCATGGCAATCACATACCACAATTTAGCCATTCCCCAATTGATAGGCATATCCTCAATTTTCATTGTTTTGCCCTGAGGAGAGAGCTGCTACAAATATATTTTTGTACAGATAGATCCTTTTCCTTTTTAAAAAAAATCTCTTTTGGTATTCATGATTAGTAGTAGTATTCTTAGGTCAAAGGGCATGCATGAATTTATAGCCCTTTGGACATAGATCATATCATTTAAATCTTTTATCCATATTATTAATTTTTTAAAATCAATTTTTCAATAATTTTGATCATTCATCAATTTGGGGCATGGCTCTTATTTTTTATAAATTTGACTCAGTTCCCTCTATGTTTTGAAGGTGTTGCTTCAAAATTCTTCTTTTACTTCTATTGCTAATGTTTTCCCCATTTATTCTATTCTCTTTCTCATTTCACCCTATCTGTCCTTAAAAGTATTTTGCTACTGACTATTCCCTCTCCTAATATGTCTTCTTTTTTATCACGCTCCCTCCATCCCATTCCCCTTCTATTTTCCTGCAGGATAAGATAATTTAATATGCTCATATTGAGTATATATGTTATTTCCTCTTTGAGACTCACTCCCTTCTCCTCACCCTCTTCCTCTCTAATGTAAAAACTTTTTCTTGTCTCTTTTTATAGCAGATAATTTATATCATTTCACTTCTTCCTTTTCCTTTCTCCCAGTATATTCCTCTCTCACCCTTTAATTACATCATTTAAAAAAAGATATTATCCTTCATGTTCAACTCACACTTATACCCTCTGTCTATATATACTTCTTCAAACTGCCATAATAATGAGAAAGTTCTAATGAGTTGAAAGAATCATCCTCCCACTTAGAAATATAAACAGATAAACCTTAAGCCCCCTATATCACTTTCTTATGCTTCTCCTGAGTGCTGTATTTAAAAATCAGATTTTTCCATTCAGCTCTGGTTTTTTTCATCATGAATGCTTGAAAAATCCTCTATTTCATTGAATATTCACTTTTCCCCCTGAAGAATTATTTATATTCAATTTTTCTGGGTAGCTGATTCTTGGTTATAATCCTGGCTCCATTCCTCTTTGGAATATCATATTGCAAGCTCTCTAGTCCTTTACTAAAGAAGCTGCTAAATCTTGTGTTATCCTGACTGTGGCTCCACTATATTTGAATTGTTTCTTTCTGGCTGCTTGCAATATTTTCTCCTTGACCTTTGAAGTCCAGAATTTGATTATAATATTCCTGGAAATTTTCATTTTGGGATCTCTTTCAGGAGATGATGGGTGGATTCTTTCCATTTCTATTTTACCCTCTAGTTCTAGAATATCAGTCAGTTTTTCTTGATAATTTCTTGAAAGATTTCTTTTTTTGATCATGACTTTCAGGTAGACCAATAATTTTAAAATTATTTCTCCTGAATCTATTTTCTAGGTCAGTTGTTTTTCCTATGAGATATTTTACATTTCCCCCCTATTTTCATCTTTTTGGTTTTGCTTTATTATATCTTGATTTCTCATCAAGTCATTAATTTCCATTTGCTCAATTCTAATTTTTAAGGAATTATTTTTCTCACTGAGCTTTTGTACCTCTTTTCCCAATTAGACAATTTTGCTTTTTAAGGCATTCTTCTCTTTATCAGCTTTTTGGATTTTCTTTTGCACCACTCTCAATTCTTTTACTGATTTTTCCTCTATCTCTCTCATTTGATTTTCAAAATCCCCTTTAAACTCTTCTGTGGCCTGAGCCCAATTCTTATTTTTCTTGAAGACTTTGGATGCTTTGACTTTGTTATTATCTTCCAAGTATATGTTTTGATCTTCCTTATTACCATAGTAACTTTCTATGGTCAGAAACTTTTTGTTACTGTCTGCTCATTTTCCTAGCCTATTACTTAGCTTTTACGTTTTTGTTAAAGTAGGGCTCTGTTTCCAGGGTGGAGGGGTTTTGTTAAGCTGTTTTCAGAATCTTTCTAGGGATCTGACCACAAGCCTTCTTTTCCGTCCTAGAATTGTTAGGAGTGTCCCTGTCCTACTGTAGCTGTAAGATCTAGTGTGCTAAAGCAATGTAGTCTCACTTTACCAATGCTGGGGCTGTGCTGGAGTGGCCTGCACTGAGATTGCATGCTGGACTCCCACCCTGGCTCCACAGCCTTTTCTGTTGACCTTCCTAGTCATCTTTAGTGTCTTTGAGCTGAGAGGTCTAGAAATCCCCAGTACTGACGCTGATTCAGAGAGTCCTAGATCTGTTCCTGTTTTACTGGTGTGGGGCTGGGGCTGAGATTAGGATCTGGGTGGGGCTGTGCTGGCAGACCTGCACCAGGACTGCATGCTGGACTCCCACTCTGGTGTCCTGACTCAGGCCTGATACTCTATCCACAGCACAATCTAACTGCCTGCCCCTGATATGACCCACATATTAACATTATTTGTATTCTGTTGTATTTTTGTTTATTTTGTTAAATATTCCTCAATAACATTTTAATCTTTTTTGGATTATGGTTGAGACTGTTACCCCATGGGTAACAAATGATAACCAAATGATCCCAGGTTTGACACCTCTGCTTTAGGCAACTCTGTAAGACTATAGAGAGAATTCCCTATACCAATAAAGTCAAAGTTCTCCTTCCCTCTCTTCCCTTTCTCCTTTCTCCCTTCCTCTCTCCTCTTTCTCTCTTTCTCTTTCTCTCTCTTTCTCTGTTATTCAGTTGTGTCCAACTTTTTGTGATCCCATTTGAAATTGGCAAAAATACGGGAGAGCTTTGCCATTTTTTTTCTTTACATCACTTTACAAATGAGGAAACTGAGGCAAATATGGTGAAGGGACTTACCGAGGGTCACACAGCTAGGAAATGTCTGAGGCTATACTGATGTTGCCAGGCTCACACTGGAAACCTTGTCAGCTTCCACTGACATAGACTTTGATCACTTCCATGACATGATAAGGCATCAGAATAGGTATTTAATAAAGACTAATTGAATTGAAAATATTATATAAATATCATGTGTGTGTTTGTGTGTGTACAATGTCCGCAGCTCCATGTTAGGCTTTCCTTAGTGTTCCTGTTTTTATTTTTACATGAGAGGTCCCAAGGAGCAGGGAAGAGTCTGTGATTTACATACCCTCAGAAGATTAATGGAAAAGAGTCTGGCAAAAAGTTCTTGCTCCTATGGGAAAGGTAGCATAGTAAAGTGGAGAATAAAAAAGACCTTACTTTATGTACCTCTTCTGACACATTCTGGTTGAGTGACCATGAAACCATTCACTTAGTGTACCCTAGGCAACCATTTGAGGCTATTAAAGTGCAGAAAAATGTACTGACTTGTTTGAGAAAGGGAGTTTCCTTACTGAAAGTTCCCTATAACAATGAAATCACAAATTCAGTCCAAAAGGGGAGAGGAAAGGAGGCACATTATATAGCAGAGCACTTCTAATCAGGAGAGTGAATGATACTATAGCAGGAATATTGAGAGAGGCTCAAATGAAAATACTATATAGCAAATCAGTTTGAGATGGAATATAGAGATTGCAGTAGAGTTTGTGGGTAATGCAGACTGACAAAGGTAGTTTATGATGATGTCATAAATAACACAGAACCACCAGGCACAATGAACCTTCATCTGGCCATTAACTAGGAAACAACTGTTATATCTACAGGAGTCAGAGTGGGGATTGCCAGCTGTCATGTGATGAGATTCTTCCTCTCTCCTCTTTATGACCTTGATATTGGAGGGATGCTTGGTAACTCTTCTGCAAACAGCCTTTGAACACATCTGTTTCCTTGGCAAAATTGAAACTGAGTATTCAGAACTTAATGGAAATGGCTCTAACAACTGTGAGGTTGTCAACCATTCAGGAATTTCAATATTGTATAGTTATCTTCAATTCTATTTGGGAAATATATTTTAACCTATATGGAAAATACGTATTCTTTTGAACCTCATGATGTCCATAAAAACATAAAAACTCATTGGAGATAAGGGCAGAAGCCAAATATTGTGTGATAAACTATATTTTTTTATTTTTTTAATAATAGCTTTTTATTTTCAAAATATATGCAAAGAGTTTTCAGCATTCACCCTTATAAAACCTTGTGTTTCAGATTTTTCTCTCTCTGTTTCCCCCACTCTCTCTCCTAGACAGCAAGGAATCTATATTAAACATGTACAATTCTTCTATACATATTTCCACATTTATCATGTCTCACAAGAAAAATCGTATCAAAACAGAAAAAAAATAAGAAAGAAAGCAAAAAGCAAGCATGCAACAACTGAATGATCCACATTCAGTCCCGAAATCCTCTTCCTGAATGCAGATGACTCTCTCCATCACAAGTCTAGTAGAATTGGCTGAAATCACATCACTGTTGGAAAGATCTATACCCTTCAGAATTGATCATTGAATAATCTTGTTGCTGTGTACACTGATCTCTTGGTTCTGCTCATTTCACTTAGCATTAGTTCATCTAAGTCTCTCTAGGCCTTTCTGAAACCATCCTGCTGACAGTTTCTTATAGAATGATAATATTCCATAACATTCATATACCATAGCTTATTCAGTCATTCTTCAACTGATGGGCATCCACTTAGTTTCCAGTTCCTTGCCACTACAAAAAGGATTGCTACAAACATTTTTGCACATGTAGGTCCTTTCCCTTTTTTCATAATCACTTTGGAATACAGGCCCAGTAGACACTGCTGATCAAAAAGTATGCACAGTTATATATCCCTTTGGGTATAATTCCAAATTGCTCTCCAGAATGGTTGGATCAGCTCAGAACTCCAACAATAATGTGTTAGTGTCCCGGTAATAAATTGTATATTTAAAATTCTAGATTAAAGAAGATGAGATAGAACTTGGGCAGTCACTGAAAGGAAGGTTGAAAAAGGAGAACTGACATTGAACTATTTATGGGTTTAGCAGAAATTTGGGCAGACACTCAACCTTCATACATGTATATATAGAGAAGAGTCACTTGAGCAGCTACTCTCCACAGGGGAGAACTGAAGGAAGACCTAGAGCAAGAAGCACGATCTCCTCCCACCCCAATACTCATTACACTAACAAGCTCTTACTTTGAAAAAATGAGCAGGCAAAGGAGAAAGAGCCCAGCTATAAAAAGTTACTATGAAAATAGGGAAGATCAGGGTTCATTTTCAGAGGAGAATCTAGAAATTAAAAAAAATTTCTGCCACCCCAAACAGTAATGTTAAGTGGTCACTGAACAAAAAGAATTCATAGAATTTTTAAAAGGCTTTAAAAATCAAATGTGAGAGATTGAGGGAATTTTTTTTTTTTTAAAAAAGAACAATCCAAGAAAAACAAGATTATGAAAAAACAAGTCAACCAACTAGAAAAGGAGATATATATATATATAACCATAATGAAAAAGACTCCTTGAAAACTACAGTTGGGCAAGGGAAAGCCAGTGAAGTTATAAGAGATTGAGAAATGATAAAATAAAATATAAAGAATTAAAAAAATAGAAAAAATGTGAGACATTCATAAGAAAAACAAAAGATTTGGAGAACTGATCAAGATCAAGAAGAGATAACATAAGAATAGTTGGACTACCTAAAAACTAAGAGCAAAAAAAGAACTTTGATACAATAATACAAGATATAATTGAAGAAAATTGTCCTGAAGTGATAGGACAAGAGAGGAAAATAGAAATAGAAAAAAATCCATTCATCATCACCTGAAAGAGATCTTATAAGAAAAATACATAGGAATATTATTGCTAAGTTCCTAAACTTCAATAGAAAAATTTACAAGCAACAATAACAACCAAAAAAACCCAACCACCAGCAATTCAAATATGCTAGAGCTACAATTAAAGAGTTACACAAGTCCTTTCAGTGGCTACAATAAAAAACCACGGTCCTGGGATACTATATATTGACAATCAAAAGAACTAGAGTTGTGACTGAAAATATTATATCCAGCAAAAATAAATATAATGCTGAATGAAAAAAAGGACATTTAGTTAAATGTCCAATTTTCAGGTTTTTATTGCAAACAAACCTGAACTTATTAAAAAATTTGATATATGAGAGCCAACATCAAAGACTATTTATAAGACTCAATAAGGTTATGGAAATGTAAATCATATGCCTAAGATTGTCATTAGTTATTGGGCAATCCAAAAGAAATACTGGACTAAAGCTTAGTATGATGTGACTCTAAAAAGCAAAACTGTGTAAGAAAAGGTAAGAACTAATCATGCTATATTAATGAGATTGCAAGATCAAGAACTGACATAGAGAAATTAGATGGGGCTGGAGGACTAGAAGTTCTCAAATTCTACTCATATCAGGAATGAATTATTTTATATTTGTGTCTGTATTACATATATATGTATACACAAACACTATATATATAAGCATTTATATATGTATATTTATATAAGTATTTAAACATACATACACACACACACACACACACACACATATATATATGTACACACACATAGAAGGGTATAAACCCCTCCAAAATCTATAAAGAATTAAGGAGGGAAAAAGATACGAAGATGTGTATATTTTAAAAAGTTGAACTGAATACAAAATAAGAAAAAAACAGAATAGAAAAAGAAAAACAGAAAAAGGGAAAAATCATTATTATGTGTCCATCTTAGGACATCAGGGAGTATTCAAAATATAAAACAATAAATTTCCATTTCAAGAAAGAATAGAAGAGATCTGTTGGCAAATTTAAAATGTTAAAAATAACATATGCTATTTTTCTTTACTCAACAAACATTTACTTATTCTTTATTATCTGTAACTCTCATGGAGATTTGAAATTTTAATTTCCATTTTCAGCAGATCTGGTCCATTTTCACTGAGCAAACAGATGATTTTTACTTTGGTTAATGGAGCAGAAATTAGCATACGTTTTTATTATCAGTGATACTGATACTGGGTGAAAACTGTGTTGTCAGCACATATATGGACATTAATATGACAACTTTTGCTAGGGGAAGTTGAGGAGAAATAAGACAAAGAGTAGCTTTCTTTGCTATTACTTTTTTCAGCGTTTTTCCTCCTCCCTTTCTTTTTGTTCCACAATCCCTTTACCTATGTCAGTAGAAAAGAATTCCCTGAACCTGGTGCTGGAGCCAATTCATAAGGAATTATTAAGACCAGAGGTCTTAGCTTATCTCATTCATACATCCTTCTACCATGTCTTTCTCTTAACTTCTCCTTTGAGACAATTACACATTCACTGTTCTTGCTAATCAAATTTGTTTCTATTTTATGCATCTGTAACTCTCATGGGATTGAAATGTTAATTTCTATTTCCAGCATCTGGTCCATTTTTACTGAGCAAATAGATGATTTCCAAAGTGTCTTTCATTTCATTTCCAAATCCTGTGATTCCTACCCACCTTCAACAAATTAAGGAAAGATTCTGGTAATTTTCTTTTGTCTTAGAGCAGTAGTTCTGAAAAGATATGCTGTGAATTTTTCTAGGAGTTCTGTGAAAATTTGAATGTTAAATTCTTTTATGTAAAAGACAATTTACAATTAATTTTGGTTAATAAATGTTATTTAGGACATCTAGGTGGGGAAGTAGTTAGAATGCTGGGACTGGAGTCAGGAAAACTCATCTTCTTGAGTTCAAATTTAGCCTCAGACACTTCCTGGGCAAATCACTCAACTCAGTTTGCCTCAGTTTCCTCCTCTGTAAAATGAGCTGGAGGAGGAAATGGTAAACCATTCCAGGATCTTTGTCAAAAGAAACAATATAAACAAACAAAAACAAAACGAGATCATGAAGATTCAGACATAATCGAAAGTGATTGAACAATAACCACAAACTATGTGTTTCACAAATATTATTTCTTTGATCATCACAACAAACTGAAAAATGACTGAACAACAATTTTCTTATTTCCCTACTCTAATGGATTGAAGAACTTCCTTTAAGTATGAATTTCACTTTTCTTACATTTACCCTATGATTTTCATTAATTAAAAAACAAACCAATCAACCTCTAGTGAATTGTCAGAATCACCAGTAGTTTTCATTCATTAACCTCCCCAACCCCTAACTATGAGCCAGAAGTAATCAGTTCTGGGCATCATTCATGGTTTTGAGAGGCCATCTATCCATAAAATGAAGAACAAGAAATATGGTGAAGAACCATGAGTTTATGCTTTATGAGTTACTTGGAGAAACCAGGCATATTTAGACTGGAGAAGGGAAGGCTCAGATAAGACATTCGGTAGTTTTAAGAATTAAATACAATCAATCCTGCTGTCACATGTCTTATAAAAATATGAATTTATCTTGATAGGATTGATTTATCAGGGAATATCGTGCTGTCATATTTGTTAAGTTCTGAGCTTGTTTTTTAACATGACATTGATAAAGTTTTCAGCATTGTACTCCTAGACTCATTTTCCCCTATGTTTTTATTGCCAGAATTTGCACAGTGCAGTGCTTTTGGGGAACCATATGCTATATTAAAGCAGAGCTTTCTGTATTTGGAAGGCTGTCATATGGAAAAGGGATTAGCTGTGTTCATCTTGGCTTGAAGGACTGAATGAGGAGTAGTGGATAAGAGACAGGAGATTTTAGATTGATGGCAGGAAAATTTTAAAAATTAGAGCTGTCCCAAAGTAGAATGGGCTGCCTTGAAATGTAGTCGTTTTCCTCCTGCTTCAGGGTTTTTTGGGGGAAACTTTGATGTTCTTTTGCAGATATGGGTTTAACTAGAAATAAGGAATTCTTAAATGTGGGTCTGAAAATAGATTTCATAATTCCACAAACTTGGAAGGGGGGAAATTATATTTTTGTTTCAATATAATTGGTTTCCTTTGAAATTTTCTGTATATTTTACTTAATGCTTTTAAAACCTTTATTTTCAGAAAAGGTCCACAAGCTTTACCAGAATGCCAAAGCAATATTTCATATAAAGAAAGGTTAAGAATCCTTGGATTAGATGAACAATCCAAGTTCTTCTTAAATAAAATAATTTATTCTGACCAAAGCATAACCACTGTTTTGTAATAATATAATTTCTGACTCTACATTTATCATTAATAACTAAGAAAGTTGAAATCAAAAGGTTTTTTGTTTTGTTTTGTTTTGTTTTGTTTTAAGATTTGTTCATGGTTACATAGCTACTACTAAATGGTAAAGTTGGAATGAGAATTCAGTTCTTTGAACTTGTTCTTCCAGCTGGATTTTTTTTTTCTTTTTGGCTTGGTTCAGATGTCTGATTTCATTTAAGTGGCAACTCATTCCACCAATGCAAATTGACAGCTCTTCTGTAACTTAGAGTTGCATCAGAAGGTTACTAACTGACTTGCCAATAATCAGACGAGCAATATAGGTCAGTGATAGGATTTGAACTTGAATCTTCCAAGACCAGGCCTCTATCTACTCCCCCATGCTGTTTCTCAAGGCTACTCTAGATCAATGACCAACACACTAATATTTTTGTTAATAGAGGACCCAAAGTGGAGCACACCACATTGTGGACTGATTCACTATTTCAGGGATGTATGATTTCATCACTGTCAGTACTTCCTCATATAATACAGATAAGTTCCCTATCCTTAGTAGACCATATTCATGAATTGCTGTGGTCAATAACTCCATTACCTTTAAGTGACAAGCATCTCTGTACTTAACTAGGCTGAACCCTGTTAGAGATAGTGTTCTTATGGTATAGTAATGCTCCTTTGCATTTATTTTCCACAAGTCACTAGGCAGTCTGGTAAAGCCAATGGACTCCTTCTTAGAATAACGTTTTTAAATGTAGTAAGTGAAATACACAGGAAATTTTGAAAGAAACCAATTGTATTGAAATAAAGATATAATTTTTCCCATCCAAGTTGATGGACAACTACTTTGTTTCTAGTAATTGGCTACTATCACAAAAAACTGGTGCTACAAATATTTTAGTGTATATACATCTTTTCTTTCTCTCTTTGATCTCCCTGGTATCTGCCCAGTGGTATGATTTCTGGGTCACAGGGTTTAAAACGTTCTCTCTTGTTATTGTTGTCATTTTTCAGCCACCTTGACCCTATTTGGGCTTTCTTGGCAAACATACTGCAGTGGTTTGCTGTTTTCTTGTTCATTTTATAGATGAGGAACTAAAACCAAGAGTTAAGTGACTTGCCCAACTAAAGCCAGATTTGAACTTAGGAAGTTAAGTCTTTCCGACTTCAGACTCTATCTATCCATTTGTCACCTAGTTTCCCTTTCTATCTTAATTGCTTTTAAACCATGAGCAAAAAAAACTTAAAACATTCTGAAACACAATTTTAACACAGAAATCTTTTCTAATACCATCCCTTCCAAGTTGCCATGTACTTATTTTTGTGAATAGTCTGTATATATCATTTAATACACAATATTTTCCCTGGTAGAATTAAGCTTCCCGAAGTGCAAGGGTTTGTTTTATTTTGTCTTTTGATTTCTAACATCTAGCACAGTGCCTGGCACATTAAAGTTTAATAAATGTCTGTTAATTGATGAATTGATTGTCAATTTCAACTAGATATTAGTTTGGTGGTTTAGGTATAGTTCTTTTGGAGGTATGTGTTCTCCTTAACTAAAAAGAAATAATTTTCTTTTTCCTTAAAATATGAAATCTTTATAATAAGTTGTCAAATTTGTTTTCAAATGATATGTGGGATGGTTTCAGAAAAACCTGGAAAGACTTACATGAACTAGTGATCAATTGTTAATGATTTGACTATTCACAACAATGTAACGATCCAAGACAATTTTGAAAGCTTTATGATGAAAAATGCTATCCACCTCCAGAAAAAGAACTGATGAATATTAATGTAGCTCAAAACACAATTTTTTAAACTTCTTTTATTTTTTGCAGGGTGGGGGCAAGTCTGTTTTTGGTCTGCGTTTTCTTTTGCAATTTGGAAATATGTTTTACATGACTCCATGTGTCAGTGTATATCAAATTGCTTGCCTTTTCAAAGAGGGGATGATAATTGGGGGGGAAAGAATATGGAACTAAAATATTAAAAATAAATGCAAAAAGCTGTATTTACAGGTAATTGGGAAAAACATTTTCAAGATAGCATTTTTTTTTTTTTTGGTGAAATTGAGGTTGCAGGAAACTTGCATTCTAGTCTAGGTATTACTATTTGTTTGACTTTAAATAAGTCATAATCTCACCAAGCCTCAGTTTCCTTATATATAAAATTAAGGGGTAGACTAGATGACCTTTCAGCTTTAATATTCTATAGTTCTTACAATGCATCTCAACAGCTGATTAAAATCCTTCCCTGTCCCTGGGTGGAACCATGACTTTAGTTAAGATTCTCACTGCTAGAATTCTACCGTTCAATGTTATGTATCTATTTAGCTCAAGTTATAAAGGAGAAACTTGGTCCTGAGACCAAGGAGAAAGGTTCGAGCCCCATGATTCATAGCCATAAATTGGCCCCTAGTCTAAAGTTCAGGCCTGAGAGAAAATTTGGGAGGAGTGGGAAAAGAATTCAAATGCCAGAGCTCATCAAGACACATTGGATGAAATGATACCTTTGTGAAACATTTTGTTTGTCCTGCTCTGTACACCCTACTATGATGAATTCTTGTTACTAAGTTGTTCCTGATTCTAAGCCAGGAAAATTTCTCAGCCATAGACAAGGCCAACCATGTAAGTTGGTGAATTAGTTGATGCTTCTGTCTAGATCCCTTTTTGGGAAAGATTCAAGGCCTCACCCTAGATATTCACTGCTCTTAAAATGGGTAGCACCTTCGGTTCTGCAGAAAATTAAAACCCATAAAAGCAATGTAACTCCATTGGTACATAGAGGCTTTCTAGGCTTCTGAGGTAAATAAATGTTTTGGGATTCCGCAACTACCAAACAGCCCTGATAATTGTGAAAGGGAAAAAATAAAACACAAAAAAACTGAAGATTTTTTCTTTTCTTCTTTTATTTATTACTAAGGAATCCCATGGTATAGTCAGAAAAAAGATAGGGAAGGTAAAAGGATGGTTTTGGGAGTAAGCAACCCACTGAAAAGGAGACTGCAATCACATAGGTGAAAGAGGTGTAGGGTTAGGGATAGGACCGTTAAAATTAAGTTTTATGTACTGTGCTTAGTACTAGGGATAAAAAAGAGGCAAAAGCCATATCCTAAATCCAAAGAGTTTATTATCTAATGTGTATGTGTTTGTTTACATGTTGTCATATTGCATTAGTTTAGAAAGATAAATAGATCAATTGATATATACATATAAAGCAAATATATCCATATACACAGACCAGCTAGGTGGCAAAATGGATAGAGTGCCAGATTTGATATCAGGAGGATCTGGCCTCAGATAATATTTGTATAATCTTGGGCAAGTCACTTAACCCGGTTTGTCTCAGTTTCCTCATAAAGAAATGACAAACCACTTCAGTATTTTTGGCAGGAAAACCCCAAATGGAATCACAAAAAGTTGGACATGACTAACCAATTAAACAAAAACAAAAAGCAAGCTGTATACAGGAGAAATAGAAATCTGGTAACATACTTGATGTGACAAATTAAGGGAGTAGGGAGTCAGAAATTTCTCAACTTTTTACCGAAGAGCTTGCCGATATGATCCTTATCCAAGTTAGATGAATCTAAAGTCAAAATCTGCCGTATGAAAGTGTATTCTTTGTCACTCATCCGTGCAAAAGACAGGCTAAATAATGCTTAATGCTTAGTTATGGGATTAATGTAGATTAATGGAGTTATGTAGATTATTGTGATCACATGCTGCATATTTCCAAAAATAGTATTTAGTGGGAAAAAACATTCCACCTAAGGACAGGAGCCTGGAATTCAGCTTCTAGCTCAAGTACTTCTACTCATTAGCCCTATAACCCTGAATAAGTACTCACAAAGAAAAGAGCTTTGGGTCTAAAGGAAAAAACTTAGGTCCAAATCTCTTCTCTGAACCTATCTGGATAACCAAAGGTAAATCATCAAACCATGCTGAGTTTCAATTTTCTCATCTGTAAAATGGGAACAATAATACCTCAGGTACCTACCACATAGAGTTGTTGTGAAGCTCAAATGAGGCTATAAGATGTTATAAAATTTATTTAAAGTGCTCTATAAATATTAGCTATTGTGATGATGATAAAAACTATGATATCTCTGAGTTTTAGAGTCCTTATCTATGAAATATTGTTATTATATAGAAAAAATGTAACTATTATATATTCACTACCTACCTCATAGAGAAAAAGTGCTTTTTAAGTATTTAGTGCTATACTGTACAATTCCTTGAGTAGGGATTCAACTAAGAAATTAGACAAAGTTCTTTCATTTGAACAGAGAGTTCCTAGATGTATATATCTGTGTTGAAATTTATAGTCTAACACGTATACATATATTGTATTTAATTTATACTTTAACATATTTAACATGTATTGGTCAACCTGCCATCAGGGGGAGGCGGTAGGGGGAAAGAGGGGAAAAATTGTAACAAAAAGTTTGGCAACTGTCAATACTGTAAAATTACCCATGCATATATCTGGTAAATAAAAGGCTATAATAAAAAAAATTTATAGTCTGAGCTACCAGGGATACTGAGAGTTTAAGTGATTTGCCCAGAATCACATAATTGTAAGTGTCAAAGGCAGAGCTTGAGGATAATTCTTTCAGATTCCAAGACTGTCTCTTTATTCACTATGCCATGATGCCTATTTTTATTTAAGCATTAGTAGTTAAATAGATGTTTCAGATGTCTAAATTCCAGCAGCAAATATTTGCCTTTTCAATCCCTCTATTACCATCAGGACAGAAACAGAATTACACTAATCTGAAGACCATTTTTATCTACTTCAAGGGGTTGCCAATGCCAACTAACTAGCTAGTCCAGGGATTCTTAATACTTTTTTAAAAAAATTATTTTTACTAGTTACCTATAAAGGCAATTTTTAACATTCATTTATTAATTTTAAAAATGTCATTTTAATTTTGTTAAAAGTTCTAACATACATTTATTTTTTACATATTTCCATATAAGTCATGTTGGGAGAGATAGAACAAAATGGGGAAAAAAAGGTGAAAATACTGTGTATTGATCCACATTCAGGTTCCATAAGTCTTTCTTTCTGGATACAGATAGCATTTTTCATCCAAAGTTTATTGGGATTGCCTTGGATCACTGACTTGCTGAGAAGAACCAAGTCTATTGTAGTTTATCCCCATACAATCTTGTTATTGCTTTGTGCAATGTTTTCCTGGTTCTGCTTGCTTCACTCTGCATCAGTTCATGTAAATCTTTCTAGGCTTTTTCTAAAATCATCCTGTTTGACTACTTCAGTTATGTTTCCTATCTTGTTAAACAACTATCCCAAGGCAGAATGGCAATGAAAAGAGAATGAGGTCAGATTGTTCTTGCTATAGAATTTTGTTCTTTCACTCATCTTTGACAGTGTTTTAATTAAAAAGCAAAGAGAGAGAGAGAGAGAGAGAGAGAGAGAGAGAGAGAGAGAGAGAGAGAGAGAGAGAGAGAGAGAGAGACTCAGTTCCAAAGTGAAATTGAAGAAGGGACCCCGAAACAATAAAAATCCTTGAAGGAGAAAATCTCCTTCAAATCTGCCTCAGTGAGGGACCCCCAACTGAGAGAAACAAGACAAAAAGTTTCATTCCAGGTGGGGCTGGTTCAGTCCTGAGCAAAAGAATTCCAATTCTATTAAATTAAAGAAACTCATTCAATTCTATTCAAATTCCAGCTCAAGTTGAAACCCAGCTTGTAGATGAGCCGGCTTGGGACTCCACCCACTAGCCCCCATTGGGTCTGACCTGTTTGGATTGTCCCAACCCCCACCAAGACACCTAATATAATGGCTTCCTTCAACAAAGGTCTTTTGCAGGTGGACCTTGGAAGCTCCCTTTACTGTCAGGACCTTCTGTCCACGGAGAACTGCATTCTCAGTCCAAAACTCCATTTTCCATAGATCTGCCACTATAAAAGCCAGTCTCTTGGTAAATTGATTTCTATCTAACAATAAACTTTCATTTTGCAACTAATAATTCGGGAATGAGTGAATTCTTTCACCCCTAAAACCTGCAGCCAATTTAAAGGGGATTCTTAACAACTCTGTTATAGCCACTAATCTAGATCACTCAAACCACATCAAAATGGGTAATTTTGGAAAATTTTTTCTGCTTTGAGATCTTCATGCAAAGGCTAGATGCCTGCTAAATTGTAGTCAGCGTTCTTTTTCAGGTATGAATTGGACTAGAATCCAAGAATTCTGGGGTCTGAACATAGAAATCAGGGATTCCATGAATTTGGATGCGGGGAGGTGGGAAATCATTTTTATTTCAATATAAGTTTCTTCTGTCATCCTATGTATTTTACTTTATGCATATTAAAATGCTATTCTGAAAAGGGGGCATAGTCTTCACTTGACTGCCAAATAGGTCCATGACACAAAAAAAGCTTAATAATTTTTGGACCAATTGGATACCCCATTCCCTTCGTGCTCTGAAATTCTATGATCCTGATTCTTTTGTTGTTGTTGTTAACAAAAAATTCTAAGAGGCAACAACAACAACAAAAAAAGCATTCACCTGACTCTTATGCCAGATAGCACTAAATTTCAGAGATTTTTCTCTTGACCAAGTCATTTCTCTCATTGATATTCAATAGACTAGAGAAGGAGGGGCCAAAGGTCCAAGCAGTATATCACTGAAGCTGTTTCTGGAGTTCTTAATCGCCTCTGAGACACTTGGGAAGGGCAAGAGCGCTGAGTAAAAGAAACATCTAACTTTTAGCATTGTCAAAATGATCAAGAAGTTTGTTTTATTCCAACATACAGAAATTTTACAGCTGAGCTTCCAAAATGCCTTCTCCATTCCTTTTTTTGCTGCTTGAAGGGTGAGATTCTCTAAAAGACTCTGATGTTACCTCTTGAGAGAAGGTCAGAGGTTTGGAAAATGCCAGGTAGCCATGTGCCAGGAGGAAAGTGCAGGACCCAGCATTTTCTCTGCTGGTATTGGCTATCTTTGAGGACAAAAACAACCCTTCTCCCTAAACCTTTCCTACCCCCTAACTGGGATTCTAGGACTGTTTGGTTGCCTCTCCTGAGGCTCTAGGATTTGAAGTCATCTATTTTTATTACTGCATTGTTCCATTATCTGTAATGGGAGTCTTTTTGACAAATTGAAAGGAGGGGAAGAGGAACAAAGGACAAAATATCTGATCCTCTTCCTCTTCCAATAGGTGTCAACAGGCAAATGCCCCAGTCCTGGAAGGGGCTGTTACTCACTCGCCTGGAGCCTTCTATGAGAGAATAAAAGCCTGATTCTAATTAAAGATGAAATGAAAGTGATTCCTGGTTTATTTCCTGTCCTGAACAGGAAAGAAGAGGTGAATGACTAAGTTAAGTAATCTAGTTATCTTCTCTCAGGTCAGGATCTCTGGTTTCATGATCTTGGACTACTGATTGAGAAGAAAAGGAACTATTTAATAGGATTTTCATAACTATCTTAGAGCATAGCATAGTAGGCAGACCTTGAACAATTGAAGAAATCCTTTTCTCTGCCCCATTTTAATTTTTGAGAAGATTTTTATTGTTTCAAGATATTTTCCTTTATTTTCCATTCTCCAACTTCTATTTTTGTGGGATACAATTTATCTTTGAGGATACAAAATAAGTCTTTGGTTTCCCTGAATTGTAAGAGAGAAAGAGACAGAGACAGAGAATAAGAGAAAGTCAGAGAAAGAATAAAAAGCAGAAAGTGAGTATAGTGAAAAAGCAACACAAAAGGCATCCAAAAAAGCTTGTAAAAAAAATCACCATGCTATGACTAATGAGGCATGTTCCAACATCCCTTCCTTTCTCTCCCTTTTCATGACCTAGAAATGGCAAAAGAAGAGTAGGAAGGTATATTGGGAGAGGGATGTAAGTAATTCTGGGTCTTTCATTTCCAAGAATCTGTTTGAGTCCCTGAGCTGATCTTTCTGCTTGATACTGTTATTACATTTAGAATTTGGTTACCCCCAGTTCAAACCTATATAGCACCAATTACAAATAGGGCCAGGTCCCAGCTAAACAGGTGCTATGCTTTCCCTCTGGAGTGAGCCTGAGGTTCATAAACCCTCAGCTTTGTCAGCTGACCCTTCAATCTGGTATCATGTTCAGGCATGGGTTTTCAGATAGGATCTTAGCCTAACCTTCCAGTACTCATTAATTACCCCTTTTAAATTTTAAGCCAAAAAGGTTCTTGTAATACAAATGGCCCCTAGCAAAGGAACAGAAGGTTTGATCCAACTCACTCTGGAGAATACTAACAAAACACTACACTTATTGGTGCTGAATCAGTATTTTGAGTAAATCAAACTGCTACCATCTGTCCAAACTCAAGTCTAACTATGGGACCTCTCCAAGATTCTGTCCTGGCCCTTTGCTTCTTTCTCAATAGTCAATAAATATTTATTAAGTGCCTACAATGTGTTCTATTCCTTTCTCAACAGTCAATAAACAATTATTAAGTCTCTACAATGTGCTAGACACTGGATTTAACCCAAAATAAAAATAAGAAAAAAAATACAAGCTTAGCTTTTAAGGAGCTCACAACCTAATGGAGAAAGACAATACACAGAAGGAAGCAGAAAAAAAAAAAAAAAAAAAGATGTTGCCAGAGGGTACTCTACTCAAGTTTAAGCAGAACAGCTGATGGTCAATGAAGTTAGCTGGAAAAGTTTGCCTTCTATAAAGGGAGGTCTTAGAGAAATTCATTGTTCTGTCCTCTAGCCCTTCAAACAGAGAGGAAGCAACTGAGAGTATTAAATAGATACTGAGTATCATTTTCTCTACATATATGTGATGTTACCTATTTCCACAGTTTCAATGATCTCTTCTACTGGAATGAAATCTAAATCTGTACCTGTATAGTCTTGACCTTTCCCAAGATTCAGCCTCTTATCTCTCAATGCTAGATATGTCCATCTGGATATTGATGCATCATCTCAAATTCAGCATTTCTAAAACCAAATTCATCATCTTCCTCCCCAAACAATCTCTTCATCCTGATTTCTTTTCATTATATCAATTACATCTCCAAAACATACTGGGTTAAAGCCTTAGGTGGGGTGGAAAACTATTTTTCTGCCAAGAACCATTTGGATATTTATGACATCATTTGTGGGCCCTACAAAAGTATCAACTTATAGAACTAAAACAGTGGGAGGCTGTTGTATCTAACTTTACATATTGACTTTAGGTGGCATAACTAGGGAGTCCAAAAGAATTTCAGAGAAAGCCAAAGTTACCTTGGGATGGAGTTGGTGTAGCAAGAGAAGCAGAGCTTTGCCTGGACCTTAAAGGTTGAACAGGATTTATGATGGTAGAAAGAATAAGTATCCCAGGAGAGATAAAGGCAGGGAAGTGGAAAAACATAAGAGAATTCAAGAAATATTAAGTTAACAGTGACCAAATTTAAAAATCTGTATAGAAAAAAATAAATTAGAAAGTCAGGTTGGGTTCAGATTTTAGAGAACTTTAATTGTTGGTCTAAGAAAACCTTAGAAGGCAGACTAAAGAGTTTGGACCATAGCCTATAGAAACTGGGGAGTCACTGAAAGTTAGTGATTGTTAAGTTCATAATAAAATAAGGTTGTTTTTTTTTTTTAAAGAAAGGAAGAGATTAGTTAGGAGCATTGTGAAGAGAGAATAATTAGGGTTGTGCCAGGATCTGGATATGAATAAGATTCTTTGGGGTTTTTAAAAAAATGAATTTCTAAAATATTTTAAGCAGCAATTATATAAATAGCTCTGTTGGGAGTTGTGAGAAAGTCAAAGAGGTGTGATGTAGAGAATCTAGAATCTTGTTGGAGAAATATAATTTGTATGTATGCATATATACACACATGTAAAAATTAAATAATATAATATATGATCATGAGCTAAAAAAAAAAGTCATATAGTATGACTATTGATAGAATAATAGATGTGGAGTAAAGAATATTTGGGCTACAGAAAAGGAACACTGGGAATTGAATGTAAACTGTTAGCACTACTGTCTATCTGCCCAGGTTACTTATACCTTCGGAATCCAATACTTAATATGCAACAAGAAAATTGAATTTACACACATATATTGTATCTAGGTTATACTGTAACACATGTAAAATGTATGGGATTGCCTGTCATCTAGGGGAGGGAGTAGAGGAAGGGAGGGGAAAATTTGGAAAAATGAATACAAGGGATAATGTTATAAAAAATTACTCATGCATATATACTGTAAAAAATTTATAATTATAAAATTAATAAAAAAAACAAACAAACCAAGAATATTTGGGCTAAAGGGCTTAGTCTTTGATCCAGCAGTGTCTCTACTGGCTCTGTATCCTAAAGAAATCATAAAAAAGGGGAAAGGATTCACATGTGCAAAAATGTTTAGAGGAGCCCTTTTTGTAGTGGCAAGAAACTGGAAACTGAGTGTATGCCCATCAATTGGAGAATGGCTGAATAAGTTATGGTATATGAATGTTATGGAATATTATTGTTTTGTAAGAAATGACCAGCAGGGGATTTCAGAAAGGCCTGGAGAGTTAGATGAACTGATGGTAGGTAGGTGAAGTGAGTAGAACCAAGAGAATACTGCAACACAAGATTGTACAGTGATCAATTCTGATGGACGTGACTCTTTCCAACAGCAAGGTGATTCAGGGCAGTTCCAATGGTCTTGTGATGAAGAAAGCCATTTGAACTCAGAGAGAGGACTGTGGGGACTGAGTGTGGATTACAATATAATATTTTCATTTTTTTTTCTGAGGCAAATGGGGTTAAGTGCTTTACTTGCCCAGAGTCACATATCTAGGAAGTGTTTAAGTGTTTGAAGTAAAATTTGAATTCAGGTCCTCCTGATTTCTGGGCCGGTGCTCTATCCACTGCATCATCTAGCTGCCCCAGTATTTCACTTTTGTTGTTGTTGTTTGTTTTCTTTCTCATTTTTTTCCTTTTTGATCTGATTTTTCTTGTGCAGCATCATAAATGTGGAAATGTGTGTAGAAGAATTTCACATGTTTAACATATATTGTATTACTTGCTGTCTAAGGATGGGAATAGGGGAAGGGAGGTAAAAAATTTTGGAACACAATGTTGAAAATTATCTATGCATATGTTTTGAAAATAAAAAGCTTTAATAAAAAAAGAAAATTAACAAAAAGATTTTAGCTAAAATTTTGCCTTTTGGTGATTGCCTAGACATTGTTAATAGAACAAGGAAGACTGTGTAACCCAATTACAAGGTGGCAGGGGAAGGAAAGAGGCAAGTACAGTAATAGTACCAAGTAATACACCAGTACTTTCATTTCCAAAATAGTTAGTATAATTTAGCTACGAGGAACAACTGATATTGATATTTGCTTCTTAAAATGAACATTAAAATTCTGAAATCAGTTTGAGCAATTTGAGAAAAAGATGAAAAAAACTCTCTATTCTTAGGAAGAGGGAGATAGTATGGTTGCAGAAGGTACCTTCATGTGTATCTTTGGATTCTGATGGAACATTGCCCATTCAAGAAGGACAAAACATCCGTGGGGATGACTAGATTGGAAAGTTGTCTGAAGGTCTCAGAATGAAAATAACAAAATGAAACTAGTCACTGATAATTTAAAGCCTAATTCCAAGATCATTCTCTTTTTCTCAGAGTATATCTCTTAGAGGTCATGGATGCTGAAAAGTATAGTGGACAAAAAGTGAGGGAACAAATATTTTTTTCCTCTCACTCTCTTCTTAACTCTCTACAGTCTGGCCTCTGACCTTATCATTCAATTGAAACTATTCCTTCCAAGTTACCAGTGATCTCTTATTTGACAAATCTAATAGCTTTTTCTTAGTCATCTTAGTCCTCTTTATCTCTCTGCAGCCTTTGACACTATCACTCTCTTCTTTTTGATACTTTTTTCTTTCTAGCTTTCTGTAGCACTATATTCTATCTTGGTTTTTTCTCCTACTTGTATGCATTCTCCTTCTTATTATTCTTTGTTGGGTTTTCTTCCAAGTCATGACTGCTAACCATAGTGTCCTCCAAAACTCTAGAGCTAGACAATTTTCTCTTCTCTTTGTGTACTATTGTGCTTGGTGATCTTATCAGCTCCTATGGATTCAATTATTATCTCTATGATGATGATTTTCAGATCTCCTTATTCAGCACTAACCTCTTTTCTAACCTTGACTCATATTTTCAATTGCCTTTTATACATTTCAAATTAGATGTTTTATAAGCATTTTAAGTTCAACATTTCCAAAACAGGACATGTCCAAACTCTTCCTCCTTCCGAATTTCCCTATTATAGTTGAGGCTACCATCATCCTTTAAACCATCCATCAATCTGTTGCTAAGAACCATTGACTTTAGCTTCATAACATCCTTTCTTTCCTCTGATACTCCTATCACCTTGATATAGTCCATCATCATTTTATGTCCGAATAGTGGTTAGTCTCCTGGACTAAGCATTTCCCCAGTCCATTTCTTCCTTTACTCAGATGCCAATCTTTTTAAAAAGTTGGTCTGACTATTTCATCTTCTTATTCAATAAACTTGAATCCTACAGGATCAAATAAAAAATCTTTTATTTGGTGGTCAAAAACCTTCATAATTCAGTCCCCTTCTAACTTTCCTGTCTTCTTATACTTTATTTATACCCATATATTGTGTCTTCCAGGGATGCTGGCTTCCTTTCTTCCCTCTCCCCTTTCTTTAGGCACGTGATCTTCCAACTTTAGGCATTTTCTTTTTTTTTTTTAAATTGCATTTTATTTTTTCAAATACATGCAAAGATAGTTTTCAATATATTTTTCCCCCCCTGAGGCTGGGGTTAAGTGACTTGCCCAGGGTCACACAGCTAGGCAGTATTAAGTATCTGAGATCAGATTTGAACTCGGGTCCTCCTGAATTCAGGGCTGGTGCTCTATTCAATATTTACTTTTGCAAAACCTTGTATTCTAAATTTTTGTCCCTCTCTCCTTCCCTCCTTTTCCTCAAGGCAGCAAACAATCTGAAATAGGTTAAATATGCATTTCTTCTAAACATATTTCATTATCCTGCAAAAGAAAAAAAAATCAGATAAAAAGGGAAAAAAATATGAACAAACAAACAACAACAACAAAGTGAAAATACTATGCTTTGATCCACATTCAGTCTCTGTAGTTCTCTGGTTGCAGATGGCACTTTCCATCACAGTCTATTGGAATTGTCCAGGCATTTTCAATGACTATCCTTCAGGCCTGGAATGTTCTCTTTTCTTATCTCTGTCTCCTAGCTTCCTTAAAACCCTAGCTAAAATCCCATCTTCTAGCCTTTCCCAGTCCCCCTTAATTCTAGTGCCTTCCTTCTGTTGATCATATCCAAGTTGTCTTGGCTCTACCTCATTTGTACATGATTGTTTGCATGCTGTTTCCTCATTAGATCATGAAGACAGGACTTGTCTTTTTAATTTCTTTGTAACCCCAGAAATTAATATAGTTCCTAACATAAAGTAGGTTCTTAATAAATGCTTATTGACTGACTTGCCTTGGGTCATATAGGCAGTAAGTGTCAGAGGCAAAATTTGATCCAAATCTTCTTGACTTCAAGCCAGACTCTATCCACTATGTCACATTACACTTCTTTTTTATCCCTTAATTATATATTGTACTATCTTTCTTCTCTGTCTCTCTGTGTGTGTCTGTCTCTCTCTCTGCCTCTCTTTTTTCTTTCTTTCTTTCCTTTTTCCCCCTGAGGCAATTGACATTAAGTGACTTGCCCAGAGTCACACAGCTAGGAAATGTTCCGTATCTGAGGTCATATTTGAATCCAGATCTTCCTGATTTCAGGCCTGGTGCTCTATCCACTGAGTCACTTGGCAGCCCCTCTGCCTCTCTTTCTCTGTCTGCTTCTGTCTCTGTCTTTTTCTTTGTGTCTCTGTGTGTATGTCTCTGTCTCTGTCTGTCTGTTGCTCTCTGTTGCTTTTTCCTTTCCTCTTTCTCTCTGTATTTGTCTGTCTTCCTCTCTGTAGGATAGACCTTAGTTCAAATACTGCTTCAGAAACATATGAGCTGTGACCCTGCATAAGTCATCCTACCTCTCAGCTTCAATTTTCTCATCTGGAAAATAGGAACATATACAAGCATCCTCACAGAGTTGTAAGAGTCAAATGAAATAATATATGTAAAGCACTTTGTAAAACTTACAATGCCATATAAATGGTAGCTATTTCTATTGTCATTCTCTCCAACAAGATTCTATATTTAACATTAGTGTCTGTAACCTCACAATTTTTTGACTCATTCATAGTTCCTCACAGAGTTATTCACCTAATCTGTATTCAAAATAGTTTAAAAATTTATATTTTCTTTTTTTTAAATTTAAAAATCAAAGAATCTTACCTTCCTACACTAACCTTAATAATTCCCAACATGGAACACACTTACTGCTCAACAACAAATCCCAATACAAGTAAAGAAAATTATTTTCCTGGTATGTTTTTGGCTAAGAACTATGACTCCCCTTTGCTGAGGACAAGGTGGAGCTGTGAATGGGGAGTGATAGGGGTGGTGAAGAGAAGTTTGGTAACTACTCTCCTAAGGGGAGGCTCAAGGGTCAAAAAAGGGCTTGGTTCTTTCTGTAGAGGGCTAAGATCAGTCTGAAGCCACCCCCTCGCCCCCACAGTGGCAAGAAAAGATGCAATTGAAGATGATTTTTGTGTTGTCCTCAACCCAAACTTATTAAACTGATTTTTTTTTTTTTTTTTTTTTTTTACCTCCAGGGGCTTGCCAAAAGAAAGAGACTAAGAAAACCATTCCTGATAGCCTGGGGACATTGTTAGGAAATTTTTAGTGACTCTGGAAAGTCTTTTGTTACTGAGTTTTATTTCGTAATAGTAGGTCTGTCTTGAAGCTCCTCCAAGGGAATTTAGTTGTTAAAGGAACAAGAAAGCATTAATGGGAAACTCTGGGCATTGTGAGTGAACACTTTAGATCCATGATTCACCTGAATTCAAGAAGGCAGGAGGAGTGTTAAGATGGGTCACTTCAAAGGCAAACACTTTTGAGATGCTATCGATGGGTAACTGCAAGCTACAATTAAATTCAGTCACTGCTTAATAAGAAAGGCATTTTCTCATAAAGTTGCTCTGTTTCCAGGCTTAAGTATGATGTTGAGCTGGCTACAACAAAGAGGCGTTTGTGTGTTATCCCTTTGTTATTGTTTCGTAAGCCATGCTGCTGGCACTGCCAGGCCCCACACTGCTTGGGCTCATTTCTTTAGGGGCTACTCTGCAGGGTTTGTATTCTGGTCTTTGCTCCCAGCATCAGTTTTCAGGCAGCTCAGGGAAGGCAATCCTGAGGGAAGCTTGAAGAAAACAACATGATGAATTAGGAGGGCTTAAGGACCAAGTCAGAGGCCTGGGTCCTTTCCAGGGATATTATTGAAGAGGGTATCTTTGGAAAAATTCCACAGCCAAAGGAAAAGGGGAACTGAAGGGAAGGGTGGGAAGGCAAGAAGCCATAACTAGTGTATTGGATTCTCAAAGAAATTATAGTAAAGAGAGGTCTTTGCATTTATGTGACATTAAATTGGAACAATTATTATTGTTAAAAATATTTGTTATAAAATTTGTTAAAAATTATTTATTCCTTATAGGAAAGAGTTGAATCTTAGCTCTGACATTTATTACCTATGTGATCTCGAGCAAGCCATTTCACCAGAATTTCTTCTATAAAATGAGGACAGGGCTTTTTACACCACTTCCCTCCCTCCCTGGTTGTTGTAAAAAAGGCATTTTACAAACATTTAAAATGCTATAGAAATGTCAGTTACCTTCAATAATATTGGGGTTTTTTTGTGCACAAGTTTGAATAACTTTGTACCACTGCCATGTTTTGTCTGCAAGCCGTCCCTACCAATGTCTATAATGTGCTTCTTCCTTTCTTCCTCTCTATCTTTAAGTTTTCTTAACTTCTATCAAAGCACAACACAGGTGTCATCTCCTCCATGAAGTCCTTCCTGATCCCAATAGATAGTTTAATATATGTTATATTCGTGAAGGAGAATGTAAGTTCTCTGAGAACAGGAACTTTTTCTTCCTCACACTTTCCCTCCTTCTCTCTCTCTCTCTCTCTCTCTCTCTCTCTCTCTCTCTCTCTCTCTCTCTCTCTCTCTCTCTCTGTCTCTCTCTCTCTCTCTCTTTCTCTCTCTCTTTTTTCTTTCTTTCTTTCTCTCCCTTTCTTTCTCATTCTGTTTCTTTCTCTTTTTTCCTCTTCCTCTCTTTCATCACTAGTTACTGACCTCCTAAAAAAGGGAGGAGTCCAATGAAAAGATCTAAGTTGATGGCAGAAGAATGGAGAATGTACCATCCTCTGGGGTAGAGGATTTAAATTTGCCAAGACCAGGTCATGAGGCAGTGATTATAAAGCAAATCCATGATATAACATAACACACCATCTCTCTTTGTTTTGACTATCACCCATTCTTAGAATATACTTTCTCGGGGCAGCTGGATGGCGCAATGGAGAGAGCCCCAGCCCTGCAGTCAGGAGGACCCAAATTCAAATCTAGTCTCAGACACTTAATACTTCCTGGTGGTGTGACCCTGGGCAAGTCACTTAACCCCAATTGCCAAAAAAAAAAAAAAAAAAAAAAAAAATCTTGTCAGAATATACTTTCTCATCTTCACTTCACAGAATTTTCTTCCTTGAAGACACAGCTCTAGTTCTATCTTCCAGAGCAAGACCCAACTGCTATCACTCTCATTCCCACACTACCTTTCATTGAATGACTTTGTATTTATTTTCTGAATATAATGTATATACTGATAATGTATGCAATGATTCCAAATATATACCCCTAACTGTTGGGCTAATTCACAGTCCCATAATCATTGTTTTAATGTGAAGGACCAACAGCCCAATCATTTGATCATTTGCTCATGCTTTACATTCCAAGGAACACATCTCATTTTGACAGGAATGTCTAAGCTCCTAGTCTGAAAACTATTGCTACAACTTAACTTCTCTCTTCTTAGTTTCCATATCGAAACTACAATCTCCTAACACCTTATGATACCAAATGAAACTCTAAAACTTGGCAAAAGTCATATTTTTTTTGTTTTCCTTCTTCCCTTCCCCCACCATCAATTTTCTCCAGAGGACGCCACACTGTATTTCATGGTTAAAGACTCAATCAGTTCAAGTGGCTGCTATAATCTCTCAATGAACAACCTTAGACTCATGCAGAGGACAACATTTGTTATATGACCTGCCAGCTCTAGTCATTCACTCAATCTGGTCTTCTTCCTCAGTGTCTTTTTCTAACTACCCTCGTTACCATAGAAACAATGTACCAAAGAGGAGATCTAAACAAGATGTTCTCTGTTGTTTGAGGAACGAGAGGGAAAATTACAGTAGTTTTCATGGGCAGCAACAGATGGGGAAAGCTACTGTAGCTTCTCTCATTCCTCAAACATCTTAAAGAATCTTGTTAAGCCCTCACCTTTCCTTTGACACATTGTTGTTACTGTCAGTCCTTTCAGTCATGGTAGATTCTTCAAGACTCTCTTTGGGATTTTCTTGGCAAAGATACTAGAAGGGTTTGCCATTTCCTTTTCTAGTTCATTTGATAGATAAGGAAACTGAGGTAAATGGGGATAAGTGGTTTGCCCAGGGTCGTATAGCTGCTAAATCTGAGGCTAGATTCGAACAGAGGTTTTCCTGACTGCAGGTCTAGTATTCTGTCCACTATCACCACCTAACTGCCCAGTTAATACTTTCTACCTTGTGTCCTACCTTGTTTATATGCCTTATTTGCTTCTCTTGGACTATAAACTCTTTGAGCTCAGGGAAGTCATTTTTCCATCTTAGAAAGCTAGGTTGTAAGAATGTATTTATTACAAATAGGGGTTGTTTCTTTTTTTCAAAAAAATATTTATTTTCTTACACATTGCTTTATGAATCATGTTGAGAAATCACAGCAAAAGGGAAAAAAGCATGGAAAAATATAAAAAAAAAACAGAAAAAAGTGAACATACATGTATTGATTTACATTTAGTTTCCATAGTTTTTCTGGATGCGGATGGCATTTTCTGTCCAAAGTCTATTCGGATTGCTTTAGATCATTGAACCACTGAGAAGAGCTAAGTTTTTCAAGGTTGATCATTGCATATTCTTGCTATTATTATGTATTATATATTTCTGGTTCTGCTTGTTTCACTCACCATCAGTTTGTGTAAATCTTTCCAAGCCTTTTTAAAATCAGCTTGTTCATCATTAGATATTCCATTATCTTCATGTACCACAACTTGTTTAGCTGTTCTCTAACCGATGGGCACCTGCTCATTTTCCAGTTCTTTGCCATGACAAAAATATTGTTTCAATCTTTGCATTTGTTTCCCTGTGGCACAGAATGTTTAATAAATCCTTTTTGATTGTATCCCCACTATCGATCACAATGTCTAGCATATAGAAGGTGCTTAGTGTGTATTGCAAGAATCTATGCTCTAGTTTCCCATTTATCTTGGGAGATAATTTTTTTCTTAAAACATAGCAAGTCATGCTCCCTGGAAAGAATTTCTTATTCTTGAGAAGATGAGAGTAATAGATAGAAAACAGATGGGGATGCAAAAATCAAGGTGATTGAATGTTGAAGTTCATTGCAAGATAGCAGACTATATGCTGGCTTGCAAAAACAACTAAATGGAGCAGTGATTTGGAGTGAGGAAGATCTGAATTCAAATTTAGCCTCAGATATTTACTAGCTGTGTGACCCTGAGCAAATCATTTAACCCTGTTTTCCTCAAGGACCACAAAGAGTTGGACATGACTAAAAAGGACTAAACAACAATTGGTTTACACTAAGAAAGGCACATGAAAAATTGACTTTTAAAGGATAGGTCAAGTTTGAATTTGTTGAAAGAAGAAAAGTTAACATGCTAGATCTGAGGACTAAGTAGCAATCATGAGAAAATCTGAGCACCCAACAGCCTTGCCTCCCAACTCTGCCTTCATAATTGACATTCCTCCCCATTCCTATATTGATTTCTATTCTAATAGATGGCTTTTGTGTATATTCATGTGAACATTCATTTTTAAAGACCATTGCAAATTCTCCATGTATAAGATTTAATGTGGCTTCTTAGCATTCCTTCTTCCCCAGCTTTGCTAAAGTTATTTTTATATTTGGGATGATGTATTTTTTTTAAAATTATCTTTGTGTATTGCAGCAAGGTCACTTTGCCATTAATCATGAGACAACAAACTGATTAACTAGGTCTCAAGCACCTTGCCCAGATATAGCCCAAGTCTCCTACTTGTATGTGTCAGATTAGTGCTTCCCCCTCACCTTTCCTTCTTCCATTTTTGGTAGGGTTTGGGAATATTATTTGGTTGGGATACGTGTGTGTTTGTGGGTATATTTTATTATTAATGACACTTTGAAATCATCTCTACTGTTTATAAACCTTCCTCACAGTACAATAAAAATACTGTTTGCTCAGGCTTGGTCTCTGTGACATTTTACCCAAATTCAGTTTTTCTCCCCTACTCTTCAAAAACAAAACCAAACCAGAAAAGGCCTATTTCTGGGTTAAAATTAGCTGTAGAAAAAAAAACAACTGGGCTTTGAACAGAAACAACTCTTGAGAGTGTCTTTTGTTTTTTTGGCTTTTTGCTCTGTAATGGCAAAGTGGAAAGAAAAAAAAAACCCAGCTGTTAGCTGTTTATACAATATTTTTTATTTTTTAAACATCAAACAATAGCTGTTTTCTTCTCCAAAATAATGGTGCACATTCTTCCTTGCACCATCTAAAGTCCTCTGTCCATGTGGCAAATGAGGATTGGTATCCCTCCCTGCTGTTTTTTGGAGAACGTGGATAAATACCCAGCATCTTAAGAAAAACTTCTTTTGAAGACAGATTTCATTTTCCCAGCATGGATTATTTGATTTAATAACATTTTAGAATTCTGTAAGTCACATTTGGATCTGCCTAGACACAGAAATCATAGGGCCAGGAGGAGTTCCCACATTTTTTTAGTCCCCATAATCCCTTGGCTTTCAATAAATCTTTTTCACCTTTCTTTGTAATTCCAGCACTAAGCATGATGCTTGGCACATAACAGAAATTTAATATATTTTTTAACTTGTTTTATTCTTTTTTTCTGATTATCCATGTACATTAATTTTTCAATACACATTTCTTTATGAATCATGTTGGGAGAGAAAAATCAGAACAAAAGAAAAAACCATGAGAGAAAAAAAACAGAAAAAAATGAAAAAAGTGAATATAGCGTGTTTTAATAAATGTTTTTGACTTATAACTCTTATTTTCTGGTCTCTACCATATAAAAGTCAGTTCTAGGGTTTACAATGTACATATACATAAGAAATGAAATAAAGAGATTTTTTTTCATTAAAAAAAACTTTAATACATAACTTTTTTTTTTTTAATATCATGATATTTACCAGAACACAGTCAAATAAATTAATGAGAACTTTGATTCTGTTTCTTGTCAACCAACAGCTTTATTCTTGGTGTTGATTTTGAAAGACTCGCCCACATATCATGTTCAGCCTCCAGTTTGTTTCTTGCTTTGGATTTGATTGAGAACAGGACTGAGGATCCTGATTCACAGAGATAAGTTGGTATAAACAGAATTCAAACCCTCTCTGATCCCATTTAGTAGAAATGGCATATGCTTCTCTAAGGGTATAACATTTTGTGACTTCATTGATTAGAAAACAGTTTGAAGTTTCTAGTTTTGAAGAGATAATTTAGCTCATCTTTCATTAAGTCACTGATACTGATTGGTTTTTTGGTTGTTTTTTTTCCTAGCTCACTGCAAAAACAATTTCATATCCAAGCCTCATTCCTCTGGTTTTAATTAGTAGGAATTCATAAAGACAGACACACATCTTCTGTATTTCAAATCTGACCTCAGACACTTACTAGCTGTGTGACCTTAGGCAAGTCACTTAACCCTGTTTGCCTCAGCTTCATCATCTGAAAAATGAGCTGAAAAAAGGAAATGTCAAAACCCTTCAGTAACTGCAAGAAAATCCCAAATGGGGTAGCAAAGAATCAGAAAGAACTGAACAACATCAACATGGATCCCTTCTCAGTGCCTGGAACATAGTAGGTGTTATTATTGTTGCTGTTGTTGAGTTTCCTCTAATTCTTATGCATTTGAAGCAATTTTTCTTGAATTTTTACAAAGGTAGGTAGGGGCTGTCATTATCTTCATTTTGCAGTTAAGGAAACCAAGGCAAACAGAGGTTAAGAAACTTGCCCAAGGTCTGATTTGAATTCAGGTCTTCCTGATTCCAGACCCCAGTACTCTATCCACTATGTTATCTAGCTTCCCCATAATTATTCCTTCAACTGTGTCTAAAATTCTTTAGTAGCTCTCTAACAATACCTATCTTCCCCCTTGTTTCTACCCTACTTCTTTTTGTTCTTGTTCTTGTTTTTGTTCTTCTTGTTCTTCCTCTTCTTCCTCCTCCATTTTTCTTCTTTAACTAATATGGCTACTTCTGGAATATTTCAATAGAATATTATAATTATTTGCTAAACATTCTTTGTAACCTTTTGACAAGCCCCCTTTACAGTACGTGCACCCCAGCTGGGAATATCTTGCCATGGGAAAATATCTCTATGTGATTTAATTCAACCAATATTAATAATTACATAATAGTCAATGTTCTAAGACTTGGGAATAAAACGAACAAACAAACAAAAAGACAAAACTAAAATATTGGAATAGTATCTGCCCCAAGTAATTTAATTTCTACTAGGATGATAAAATAAGTAGTACTAAAGGTGGCTTCTTTGCTTGATCAAGTGAGTATGTAAAGCACCATGCAAACTTTTAAGTGCTAAATAAATCTTAATTATTATTAATATTAAATTAACTAATAATAGTTAGTGCTTATATATTGTTTACTATGTGTTAAGCACTATACTAAGTGTTTTTAATTATTATCTCATTTGATGTTTACAAAAACTCTGGGAGATAGGTGCAATTATTTTCCCCATTTTACAATTGAGGAAATTGAGGCAAACAGAGGTTAAGTGACTTGCCTGGGATCATACAGCTTCGAGCTATCAGAGCCTGGATTTGACTCCAATTCAAATAGACTTTGGAAGGAAAATATTATTTATATCCAGAGAAAGAATTATAGAAATTGAATACAGATCAAAGCACACTATTTTCACCTTTTTGTTTTGTTTTGTTTCATTCTCATATTTTTCCCTTTTGTTTTGATTTTTCTCCACAAAGTGACTTATATGGAAATATGAGTGATTGTACATGTATAATCTACATCAAGTTGCTTGCTGTTTTGGGAAGGGGGAGATAAAGGAGGGAGGGAAAAATTAGAATTCAAAATCTAATAAAAATGAATATTGAAAAACATCTTTACATGTAATAGGGAAAACATACTATTAAAATAAAAATTTTAAAAGCTATATAAAAATGGGGGAGTTGCATAAAATAGCAGCAAAAACACCAGGCTCCCTCTCCCCTCCTCCCTATATTCCATTCTTTGCATCTTCTGTGTTCTGTTTGTGGACCTAGTACATA
The DNA here is from genome assembly GCF_048593235.1 of Sminthopsis crassicaudata. Taxonomy (NCBI): domain Eukaryota; kingdom Metazoa; phylum Chordata; class Mammalia; order Dasyuromorphia; family Dasyuridae; genus Sminthopsis; species Sminthopsis crassicaudata. The sequence goes on from NC_133620.1 coordinate 193,906,978, forward strand.
AATAGCTTGATCAGTTCCATTTATGGAATTAAGAGACTCTCTTGTTACTCCCCACTTTTTTGAGTCACTAATGAAGTAAACTATCCTTTATTCTCATTGCAGGAACTGTAGAAAGGTAAAGTTGGGGAGATTTAGATCCTCCCTGTTGCAATACTCTTTAACTAATTAAAATTACTAGTATCTTCTCCTTCCTCTTCCTCAACTCCCTCTCCAGCTTCCACTTTTAACATATTTCTTACTCTAATAGTGATACATTAGTTCATTTTATTACTACCAAGTCAACAGATTAACTTTTCACTAACATTTTAAAACCCCCATAGACTGCTTTTTTTAAGACTTCATATAATTTCTTTCAGCATCTGGAGGTTCAATGGATAGAGCTCTAGGCCTCGAGTCAGAAAAACCTGAATTCAAAACTAGTTTCAGACACTTACTAACTCTGTGACCCTGGGCAAGTCACTTTGCCCTGCTTGCCTCAGTTTCCTCATCTGTAAAATAAGTTGGAGAAGGAAATGACAAATCACTCCAATATCTTTGCTAAGAAAACCCCAACTGGGGTTATAAAGAGTCAGATATGATTGAAAAATGACTAAATAACAACTTCTTTCAGGTTTTTACAAATCTCTACACTTTGGTAGATGAGTTATTGTCTAAAACTATAGGGTGTTATTATACATTCTTTATAATGATAAGCATTTGCTGTCCTTTTTTTACTCTAGTATAGCATGCCTTCAAATCCAGCATAAAAAATGTTTCTCTGGATTTAAAGTAGTCTCTTTTCTACTGACCTAGTTTCTGGGAACTTAGTTATCAATGTCTGAAAAATACTCTGAGCTCCTTAGAAGAAAAATACACCTGGTTAGGAAATAGAATCTCTTTATCCCTTTTTTCTCGTGACCATGAGTCAGTCACTTAAAACCATAAAGGACTATTACAAGTTCTAATGCCCCAATGAACTAGAAACCCTAATGCTATCTCAAAAAACATATTTTAATACTATTTCTCCACACTGGTGATATTTTCATTGAAAGAAACATTGTATCATGTCTTTCTTTTTTTAAAATTTTATTTTAATTTAATATTTTGTTATATTTAAAATCCTAAACTCCCTCCTTCCTTCCCACTCCACCCCATTGTAGGAAAGAACAATTTTCTTTTCTTTTATAAGAAAATTTGATCCAAGTGTGATGATTAGATACTGAGAAAATGCTTTTGTGGTTTAGGAATCAGTCACCAGGAACACATTCTGCCTGGCATCTTATCCTTGGTTTCTATTTGGCTACCAAGTCTCCTTGCCAACATTTCTGCCAACCTTCCCTGCTGTGGCAACCTACATTCTTGTCTCATCTTTGTGATTCTCTCTACTCAAACATAAAGGCCCTGGGTGAGGTGCTCAAGTGTCCAGTCACAAGGTTGGCTTGAGTCCCACAGCCTTCTTTTCGGTCCATAGGGGAAAAGGTTGCTGATTGAAGTCTGTTACAGTTTCTTACTGAAACAAAAAGCGTTTCTGTTCCCAGATTGCCTTGTCCTATTACTCACTTAACTTAATGAAAGCTACTTCCCTAGGAACCCAACTCTAAAGAATGTCAGTTAGTGGTACATTCTCTTCCATTAATAGCATTTGAGGAAGTCAACTATTATCTATCTGTTAGTGTTGAATTTGAGGCCGGCCTTGGGGTATGAAGGCTCAGGATGATAGGAAGCTTACAGGAACTCATTCATTCTAGAAGACAAATATAGTCTTTCATTTTTAGTCTATGTATTTCTTTTTCTTTTTGGGGTGATGGTGGTGGTAGAGGAAGAAGTGTTTCTTATAAGCATCAGATTAGGAGGGTCATACCTAATTTGTTACTATCTTTTGTTTTATAGAACTATTCATTCTATACACATTTAAAATTGTGAGGGTTAGATTTATATTTTCCTGTGTTCTTTTCTTTAACATTCTTTTGTTTTTCTAAATTTTGATTTTTCTTTCTCTCTCTGATTAGTTTTGTTTAACCTTTGATGTAGGCTTTCCTTTTCTACAGACTTTCTTAATAACCTCCCCTTCCTTTTTCTCAACCCTTTCCCTAATTTTGGAATTTTACTTATAAATTTATCTTTCTTTGATTTATCTAATTGTTCTCATATTTTTTTCTCTTTTTTTTTTCTACCTTTCAGATAAGTGGTTGATTAAAATTTATCTTCCTCTCTTCTCAGTAGAAGGCAAACATGAAGGAAGAAAATTATGGGGCTAATCCCTAAACCTCAGCTTTACTCATTGAGAAGATATAGAAGCCCCAGGGTCTTGCCCCTACATACTTAGGTGTATTAAGCTGGTATAATTAAAAACAAAACAAAACAACTAGATGATAATTGGCTACCAAAAGGTTATCTCTATGTCTTTTCAGGGAGAGGAGGCCAAGAAGTATTTGGAGTGATCAAGCTGAAATATTGGCACCAATTTCAGCTCCCTTATAATGAGTTCAATAATAATATAGTGTGAGACTGGGTAGGTGGGTGAGTGGGTAGTTGGGTAGATCAATTATTTTTCAAAATTCTTTGCCAAAGTTCCAACTTTTATTGATGTACATATATTGGGACTGAGGGGGAAACAATACCTTGCTAGTCCTTGCATTGAGTGATTGAATACAACTCATCTGAGCAGGATCTGACTTCTATGGTCAGCAGTCTACCAAAGTAAAAAACATACATGTATATATAAACTATATGGTTTAAAGATATAACCTGGAGAGCACAATCTGTGAAAATCTAACCTTCCCTTGTTAACAAGGGATTTTTCTGCTGTTAAAAAAAAAAAAAAAAAAAAAAAGTAGAAGAAAAATCTGCTTTATTTTCATTTAAGTATGGTTATTACATCATTTAGCACTGTCTAAGCACTTGGTTGGATTTTTGGGTTCTTTTTAACTCTAGGATTGTAGTCCCACAACCCTAAATCATTGTGTAGGTGATACATAGGTGGCAAATTGGATTTAGTGTTGATCTGGAGTCAGGAAGTTGTTGTTCAGCAGTGTCCCAGTATTTGTGACCCCATTTAGGGTTTTCTTGACAAAGATACTGGAGAGGTTGCCATTTCCTTTTCTAGCTCCTTTTACGGTCGAGGAACTGGAACAAACAGGATTAAGTGCCTAGGGACTTATGGTAAAATATTTGAGGCTGGATTTGAACTGATGAAGATAAGTCTTCACATTTTTTTAAGCCAAATGCTCAATCTACTGTGTTAGCTTTCTTCAGACTTTCTTCAAACTTTCTTCAGATACTTACTAGCCATGTGACATTAGACAAGTCACGCAACCTCTCTTTGCCTCAGTTTTTTCATCTTTAAAATGGGGATAATTGTACCTGCCTTCCAGGGTTAATATGAGGATCAGATGAGATAAAAATCATAAAGTCCTTAGCACAGTGCCTGACACATAGTAAGCCTCTAATATTTATTGACTGATTGATTATTGTGGTACATAAAATATCCAGACAAGGCACTTGATCTCAAGGAATTTACATGCTAGAGGAGGACATGATTTCTACATGTGTACAGAAGACATGTGCAAGAATTGACTGAGCCTAATTCTCTATGATGTATATAGTACTAATAAAAAAATGCTCCATTTCCCAAAATGCTTTGGGCTAAAGGCACATGCCTCAAAAGGTCCAAGTAAAGAGTATTAGAAATTAAAGGAATCTTTAATAGCTAAGTAGTTAAAAAGTTATGAATAAATAATTGTCACAAGAAAAAATATAAGCTATCACAAAAATATTATTTAAAAATTTCATATCAATAATAACTGAAAGGAAGTGCAAATTTAAAACAATACTGAAGTTTTACCTCATATTCATCAACTTGGCAAAGATGGAAACAATCAGCGTTGGAGGAGATGTGGGAAGACAGACAGCTAATAAATACAATTCTGATGAAGCTATGAATTGCTTTAACTGTTCTGGAAAATCATTGGAACTATTCTGTTAAAATGACTAAATTGTTCAGACCTTTTGATTCAGTTATATCATTCTTGCACATATATACCAAGGAAAGATCTGAGAAGTAACAAAATATTCAGAACATTTGTATGTATTTTTTTAAAACTGGAAACAAGGTGGATACCCATTGATTGAGGAATGGTTGAACAAAACATTGTGTATGAATGTAATGGCATGTTTTTTATTATGCAGGGAGAAAGCACAAATGCCAACATGCATTGACAATAAGTCTTCTCAATAGAATTTCCCTATGCCAGTGAAATCATTGGTATAACCCCTCCAAAAACAAAGAGAAAGAAAGAAAAAGAAAGAGAGAGAGAGGGGGAGAGAGAGAGAGAGAGAGAGAGAGAGAGAGAGAGAGAGAGAGAGAGAGAGAGAGAGAGAGAGAGAGAGAGAGAGAGAGAGAGAGAGAGAGAGAATGGGAGGGAAGGAGGGAGGGAGGAAGGAAAGAAGGAAAAAAGAAAGAAAGAAAGAAAGAAAGAAAGAAAGAAAGAAAGAAAGAAAGAAAGAAAGAAAGAAAGAAAGAAAGAAAGAAAGAGAAAAGGAAGAAAAGACAAACAAAGGATGAATATGAGAAACTCACAAGAACCGGAAGACTTGTATGAACTGAGGTAGAGCAAATTAATAGTAGCAAGAGAATATACCATAATAATGAAAAGAAAATCAGCACTAAAAGACATCAGAAATTTGCAATGCAATGACCAATCTTCAATATAGAAGACTAATGATGAAGCATAACTCCTTCCTTTCTGTTGAGAGGTGATACATTAATAAGTGCAGAATATGTTTTATTATATAATAATGTTTTATTTAATTGTACTTCTTTGCTATGAGGTAAGGTCCCATGGGGTAATTGGACTATTGGAAAGTGACAGCAATGTAAATATATTTTAAAAGAAAACAAAAATAGAAGAAAGTTATTTATGTGCATACAGATAGAATAACTTCCTAGTAGTAATGGTGCATTTTAAGGAGAACCCAGCTGGACAAAACCAAGGTAACTGCTGATCAGAGCTGATTGAGGCAATCTGGCTAATAATAATAGAAGAAACAATAATAGCAGTTAAGGTTACAGTGACCTGTGTGGCTATACTTTCAAGTGGCCAGCACATTGTAGAACCTATCTTTTTTTGTTATGGCTATAGAAATAGAGATATACTATAGCTGATGAGATTTTCTCCAGATTATTTATTTTGGTACAATTTTCTGGGAATTGAGACCAAATTTTTTCTAGGAAGAGAGGAAACAGTAAGAAAGCACATTCACCTAGAAATGAGAAGTATTTCCCATTATGTCACCCAAAAGGTTGGAATACTAGGTCTCCTTTTTTACTTTTATACTGTCCTGGATAAATATCCTTTTAAAAATGCCAATTGAAAAGTGGCAGCTAAGTGGCACCTGGGAAACCTGGGAATCAGGAAGACCCGAGTTCAAATGTGGCCTCAGACACTTACTAGCTGTGTAACTCTGGACAAGTCACTTCACCCCATTTGTCCCAGTTTCCTCATTTATAAAAATGAGTTGGAGAAATAAATGGCAAACCACTTGGATATTTTTGCCAAGAAAATGCTAAAGGTATCATGGAGAGTCATGTATGACTGAAAAAGACTAGACAACAAAATAACAATGTTAATATGTGGTTTTCTGTATCAATATAGGGCCTTTAGGAGCTTGTAGTCTAATGAGGGAGACAACATACAAGCAAATTTTTATACAACAAGGTATGTACCAGAAAAATAGGAAATAATTAAAGGAAGGAATTTAGAATGGTTGGGAAAGGTTTCCTACAAAAGATGGGAACTTAGTTAGGACATAAAGGAAGCTAGGGAAGTCAGTAGGGAGAGATAAGATATAACATTCCGGGTATGGAGAACAGTTAGAGAAAGTGGGATGACTTGTTCATGGAACATTCACATCTCTGTAGTCATTGCATGTAATGTTTCCTTGGCTTTGCATCAGTTGGCGTAAACCTTTCCATGTTTCTCTATATTTATCACGGTCATCATTTCTTTCTTAGAGTAAAATAATATTCCACTACATTTATGCGCCACAATTTGTTTAACTATTCCTCAATTGATGATAGTTACTTTGTTTCCAATTCTTTGCTACCACAAAAAGTGCTGCTATAAATATTTTTGGTGTATATGGAAGACTTTCTTTTCTTTCTTTCTTTTCTTTTCTTTTTTTTTTTTTTTTAAGTCAGTGATCTCCTTGGGGTATATTCCTAGTAGTGGAATCTGGGAGTTAAAGTGTATAAACTTTTTGTTAATTATTTGCATAATTTCAAATTGCTTTCCAGAATGATTATGCTGATTCACAGCTCTGCAAACAATTCACCAGTGTGCCTATTTTCCTATAACTCATTTCACACTGACAATTCTCATCTTTTACATCTTTACCAATTTGCTGTATATAAAGTAAAAAGCCTCAAGGACCTTTTGAGTTAAATTTCTCTTATTACTAATGCTTTGAACATTTTAAAACATGTTTGTTAATAGTTTGTGGTTCTTTTAAGAACTGTTTGTTCATATCCTTTGACTACTTATCTATTGGGAAATGACTGGCCATTTTGCTCTCACAAGGTTGACAGAAGAACAGAGTAGTGCCTCTTTGAAGAACTGGGGTTTCAGAACACTTTCAGAAGAAAATAATGGTGAGGGATAGGGAATGGGGAGAATAAATAATAGAAATTTTATGTTTGTAAGAAAGCTTAAAAACAAAAGGGATTTCACTTTAAACTCACTGCTCACCAAATTTGAATAAACAGAAAAAAAAATTTAATGATAGAAAAATAAATAACCAAAGCTAATTTGTAACCTAATCATAGATCAAGGCTACAAGAATGTTGAAATTTACAAAAAATCAAACAGGTTTGTCAAAATTGCCACAAAGCTTTAAGTTTTTTCAAAATGGCAATTTCTTTTATTGAAACATTTTATTTTGACATATTAATTATTTCCCATAAACAATCTCAATTCCCTTGTAACTTCCCATAAAAAATTAAGCAAAGAAATCTAGTACATTAATTATGGTGGGTAGTTCATGTAATTTTCCAATATTACAGTTTTGGTTTTTTTAGAATTTGTTTTGTAATTTTTAAATTAAACCTAATTAATTAATTTATGTTAGCCTCAGACAGTTTCAGACCAACAAGGTCATCATATTTGGTCTGAATTCTGTATATTTTTATATTGTCCTATTTCACATTATTATAGTAATTTGGATAAGTATTTGGGGGAAGCAACCAGCCTGAGAGAAGAAAATAGAGCCACAAACCTTTCATCATTGCTTAGGCAAAGGAAAAGGGCTGGTTACCAATTGATTTCAGGAAGTATTTACCAAGTACTTACTATGTGCCAGGCACTAAATTCTGGGAATATAGAAACAAAAAGAAAAGTGTCTGTCCTTAAAGAGCCTATAGTATATTGGAGAAAAATAATATGTCTATGTGTAAATAAAAAGTCTATACAAACTAAATATAATTTTCAGGGTTTGAGAGGGAAAGGGAGGACACTAACAATTACAGGGATCAGGAAGGGTTTCTGGTAGGAAAAAGCCATTAGGGCAGCTAAGTGGTGCCATAGTGCACATTGTGCCAGACTTGGAGTCAGGAAGATGAGTCTTCCTGAGTTCAAATCCAACCTTAGACACTTACTAGTTATGTGACCCTGAACAAATCACTTTATCCTGTTTACCTCAGTTTCCTCATCTGTAGAATGTGCTGGAGAAGGAAATGGCAACTATTCTAGTATTTTTGCCAAGAAGACCCCAAATGGGTCATAAAAAGGAGAACACAACTGAGCAATGACAAGGAATGGAGCAAGGGAGTGCAGGAACTAGACGTGTAGAGACAGGGAGATTTCCAGGTATGAGTAGAATCAGGTGGAAAGGCAGGGAGATAGGAGGTAGTGAGGTGGGAGAACCCTGAAACTGTCCTCCTTGAAACTGCCCTCCTTGACTTTTGGGGTGAGCCCAGTAACCCTCCTCTGACAGGGACCCACCCTTCTGGGCAGTTAAGTGGTTTCATTATTAGCCCAGGACCACTCCCAACTTAGCTCAAACTTCAGTAGTCTCATTTAGCTGGAGATTTGGATCTGATACTTCTATTGAGCTGAAAATTAGTCCAGGACTACTCTTGCTTAGCTCAAACTTAAATGGTTTTATTCAATTGGAAATCTAAGCCTGGAGGCAGTGACAACATTGCATTCAGTTGAAACTTTAGTCTTAGATTTCTTTTAAAGGGCAACTTTGGGTTCATTTTTTCTTAGAGGCCCAAAAGCAGGACAATGCCTTGTCAAGGAACCTCTCTCTCTCTCCTTGGCACGACTGCCTGCAAGTACCCCCTGCCCGCTGTGAAGACATTCTCTTCTCAGCATTAATCCCTCTTTATCTATCTGCCAGGATTTCCTGATAGACCTTTACTTCTCTGTCAGGACTTTGCCACTGAGGAAGTCAGCCTCCTAGCAAAAGCTGACTTCTCATCCAACAATAAACTTTCTTTTTGCCAGTCTAACTTTTTGGGTTTGTGAATTCTTTCACATTAAACCTCTGTGCCAACCAAAGAGGGGTTCCTACAACTCTCTGCACTGCCACTAACCTCATCAGTAGGAGATAAAATAACAAATAAGCTGGGTTTGGCTGCAACACAATGTTTGAAAAGAATTGTGAAATTAATCTAGCAAAGTTGGTTGGGGGAATTTACTTGAAGCTGGATTATGATGGCTTTTTATGTCAAAAAGAATTGATTTTTTTTTCTGATTGGAAATAGGGAGCTACTAAAGCATCTTAAGCAGGGGAGTGACATTGTCTGGAGCTCTGTTTTAGAAATGTGGATTTGTCAGTTGTATGGAAGATGCAAGGAACTTGAAACTGGAAAATTAGTTAAGAGACTATTTTAACAATCTATGTTAGAGATAATAAGGACCTAGACTAAGGTGGTAGCTATGTAAATGGAAGGAATGAATGTGAGAGATATTATGGAGGTAGAATCAATGAGACTTGCCAACTAATTGATATGAGATTAAGAGAGAGGGGATAGTCAGGTATGACTCAAAGATTGTGACTTTGTGTGACTAAATTCAACAGAAAAAGTTAGGAAGTAAGATAGATTTTTGGAGAAAAATAATAAATTGTAGAAGTGAAGATTCCTCTAGAATATCTAACTGGAAATATATATATATATATATTTACTTTAGAGAATGTCTAATTTATTTAATTATCTATTATTATCTAATCATCTAATTAGAGATTACCTAATTGACCCCCTCCCCAAACTCAGATAATTGGTACCCTTGAAGGTTAAGTGAATTTTGCAGATAATAAATAGATGCAGTGGTCCAACCTGTCCTATCTATGTATGAGATTACAGAACTGGTGAATGGGAAGTGGATGGGTGTAACCAAAGGTTACTTTCAATGTGATCACTGGGAAGACTAGTCAGCTCCTTGAACAGAAAATTCACAGTGTCAATACTTCAAGTAACCTCTAAGATCAGGCCACTTTCAGACCTAAAAGGAAGTTACTGAGTATAGGATGTTTTAGAGCTTGGGAATGATAACCAGCTGCTAGGTTGGGAATGGTCTTAGGACATTATTTCTTTCTTTCCTTCCTTCCTTCCTTCCTCCCTTCCCCCTTTCCCCTCCCTCCCTCTCTCTCTCTCTTCCTTCCTTCCTTCCTTCCTTCCTTCCTTCCTTCCTTCCTTCCTTCCTTCCTTCCTTCCTTCCTTCCTTCCTTCCTTCCTTCCTTCCTCCCTTCTTTCCCCCTTTCCCCTCCCTCCCTCTCTCTCTCTCTTCCTTCCTTCCTTCCTTCTTTCCTTGTTTCCTTCCTTCTTTCCTTGCTTCCTTCCTTCTTTCCTTGCTTCCTTCCTTCCTTCTTTCCTTGCTTCCTTCCTTCTTTCCTTGCTTCCTTCCTTCTTTCCTTGACTCCTTCCTTCCTTCCTTCCATCCTTTTTTTTTTTTTTTTTTTTAAATTTCTTGACTTTTTTTTTTTATTCATTTTTTCAAATTATCCCCTCCCTCCCTCCACTCCCTCCCCCCGATGGCAGGTAATCCCATACATTTTACATGTGTTACAATATAACCTAGATACAATATATGTGTGTAAATACCATTTTCTTGTTGCACATTAATTATTAGCTTCCGAAGGTATAAGTAACCTGGGTAGATAGATAGTAGTGCTAACAATTTACATTCGCTTCCCAGTGTTCCTTCTCTGGGTGTAGTTATTTCGGTCCATCATTGATCAACTGGAAGTGAGTTGGATCTTCTTTATGTTGAAGATTTCCTAAGTGGAAATATTAAGTTGGCAGTTGGATATGGTCCCAGGCTTCAAGAAAGAGGTGAGGGATACACACACACACACACACACACACACACACACACACACACACACACACACATTTGGGAGTAATCTGTAGAAAGAAGATAATTGAAGCCTTGGGAATTGATGAGAACATTTGGTATATATTTGTGTCTGAAAGTACTTTGTGCAGCTGTTAAATTATTATAGTTTAAATGGATTGGAGTTGGATTGTGATACCTTCTGCAAATACTCTGTATAATGAGAAGAATGTCTAGGATACAACTCTGGGGCACACTCTCTAAAGAGTTGGAACATGATTTTTGTTCCAACAAGAGAATAAGGTCAGACAGATAGGAGATCCAGAAGAGGTATCTGGTGGCTAGGAGTTGTCAAAAATGTCAGATGCTTCAAAGAAGTGAAAAGAATGAGGTTAGTGTTTGGGGGATTATATAGGGACAACCTATATTTAGCAATTAACTCATCATTGGTAACTTTGGAAAGAACAGTTTCATTTGAATAATAAAGTCAGATTTCAAGGGTTTAAGGAGTGGGAAATTATGATGTAAGGTGTATAGACAATTTTTTCAAGAAATTTAGCAGTGAAAGGAAAGTGGGGGAGGGAGACAGCTAGATGGCACTAACCCCCGAGTCAAAAGGACCTGAGTTCAGTTCAGATACTTATTAGCTCTATTGCCCTGGGAAAGTTACTACTTAATCCTAGTTGCCTTGGGGGGAATAAAAGGCAGTGGGACATGGGGTCATATTTTGACTGGATAAAAAGTCCTGGTGAAATCTTTTCAAAGAGTGAGAGATATGTGAGGATGTTTGTTGGAAGGAGGAAAAGGAAACATGGATAATGAGAAATTGAAGATTAGAAAAAGATCAAAGGCATAATCTTCAGAAGAATGATGAGAAGGAATAGTCAAGCGGACTAGTCAAGAGATTGGCCTTGACTAGGAACAGTGATGGATTACTTCTTTCTCTGAGACTGGAGCATAGCAGAAGATAATGGGTTGGTGAGATAATGAGAAGTATAGAATTGGGGAGGTAATTGTCTCTATTTTCTATGTTTAAAAAAAGGCCTTTTTATTGAAATATGGCAGAGAAGAGTTGACACAGGTGGGTTGAAAAAAAGGCTTGAAGCAGATGCTGTGGAGGCTGATAGAGGTTGAAGAAAAATTATGAAAACTAACAATATACTTTGCAATTTAGGCACCAGTCTTCCAGAAAGTTTTATCTAATATTATATTAACATATATCTGAACCATTTCTAGCTTGAAAAGAGAGCTATTAAAACTAGAATGCCCCCTTTCCTCAAGCCCTTCAACATAATTCTGCTCCAAGAAAATCTAAAGTAATATTTGTAGGAATTTTCAACAAGAAAAAAGATAAAAATATGTCAAAAAATAGTTTTAGATTGACATTCCAGAACTATTATTCTTCCTGGACTACTCCCCTTAAGGATTGAAAAGAGTTCCTTCCTGTGATCAATATCTTAACCTCAAATGAAAAAGAGGACTCTCCCTTTAGGTGAGTTTAGAATCATTTTAAATGGGTGGGGAGGTACTGATCATATCTAGAGACCAGAGTTAAATTTGGTTAAATTTCTCCTTATCTCAATTTATCTTCCTCATTATTTAATTTCAAAGAAAAGCTTTAGCTTTTGTTCTTTCAACTGTTCCTAAAGGGAAAAATCTCAAAAGGGCTTCAGACTAAAAAAAACATTTCACAATATTTCTAGAGAAACTGAAAAGGAAGCTTTAAAAATATAATTTCACAGGAGATCAATTAGAGAGGGGTAAAAGTATTATTTAGTGACAATCAGCTATGAGGATTGCAATAAGAAGATCTGTTAGTGGATCCACATAAAATGATTGTGTGATTTCATTGGTATTTATCTGGGGAGTGGAACTAGATAGAGTAAGCACTGGACTTGGATTTAGGAAGACTCATGAGTTCAAATTTGGCCTCTGACACTTAGTGTGATCCTGGCCAGATCACTTAACTCTGACTCAGTTTTTTCATCTGTAAAATGACCTATAAAAGAAAATGGCAAATCACTTCAGTATCTTTGCCAAGAAAATCCCAAAATGGGTGGGTAATTTGAATATAACTCAAATATCTCAGCAACAGTAATAAAGAAGTAGATAGAAAGAAATAATAATAGAACCAACTGGTAAGCAATTATAGGATAGGACACCAAAGTGATGAACTGGTTGACTATAAATCCAGAATTCATTCACTATGGCATACCTCCCCACCGAAAAGGAAGAAATGAGGAAGCAGAAGGGTAGTGTCAATGGAGATTTTGATGAAGATGGAGAATAGGTTTAGGAGGAATGAAGCACCAGAACATATGAAAGGACAGGAAATTATGGCCAGAGAGAATTTTAGAGGTCTGTCTTCTCCTTTTAGATTTCTTGACTACTCTGTATTTATTTTATATCTGGCATGTAGCTACTTTTTTACATGCTGTCCTCCTATATATTCTTTGCATATATATTTTTTGAGGGCAGGGACTTTATCTGCTTTTTATTTATTTACTTTCTGTAATCTTGGTTCTTGGCACAGTGCCTGACACATAGAATGTGCTTGATAAATGTTTTTTGGCTGACTTACAGAATGACCTATAAGGAGAAACTTTACTCAGAAAAATAATCATTGGAGAGGTATATGAAAGGAGCACAGCCAGTTATTTAATAAGATAACCAATAGGCAACCTGCAAACTTCATTCATGGTTATCCAATGTTTCCACACTGGGTGGAGGGGGAGGATTTACAGGAGGATATAGACAAAAGCTACACAGATAAGATATTTCCTGGCATATAGTAGTGCTTAATAATTATTTTTTTTCTTTGAAAGGCAATTGGAGTTGTTACTTGCCTCGTATGTGTTAAGTATCTGAGTATGAATTTGAATTCAGATCCTCCTGACTTCTATCCACTGGTATCCATCTGCCCCCTTAATAAATGTTTATTGACTGACAGAGAATTTTGGTCTTGGAGAAAGTATCCATGTTGATGAGATCATAGATTCATAAGAGGATTCAGCTAACTGTTGAGATTCCTTCCAGATTTATATATTATGATTCTATAATTATGTGATCTTATGACTCTGTGCTGGCCATGTTTCATGATGACAAAGCAGTCATTGTGAACCCTATAGGGTTGATCTCATCAAACTGTGATTATTCCAGACAGATCCTCAGACGACTGAACACAGGTGTAAGATATCTTGGTACTCTCCCTTAGCCTGTTCTCTCTCCCTTCTTCCCCACCCCCTATTCTTGTATGAACCTTTCCTGGGTGCAGGGAAAAAAAAAAGAGAGAGAGAGAGAAGTGTTCCATACTCTAAGAGTTTTGTTTTGTTTTTAGAGTGATATGTGCTAATGGTTTTGTGGCATCACTGACTGTCCAATCTCCCAAGAAGCTAATAATCCATATGAAGAAATAAAACTAAGGCATGAAAATTCTACACAGCACCAGACAATAGATTATTCAGAATTAAACTGGGTGTTAGTAAGGAGCTAGTTAAATCTAGGGAACTTTCCTTTCTTTGCTCAAAATTTACTAATGCCTTGTGAAGTAGGTCTGCATTTTTGGAGATGGAAAACTCATTTCTTCTTCCTTTAAAGAGAAGTTAGTGAGAAACAACACATGATTCGATTCTACTCCAAACTAATAAATTCAGATAATTTAGGAAAGCTGAACTGGGAACCATTGAAATTTAGCATATCAGAGTTACTAAAGAGAACATTAAGAGAGTAAAAAGTGTCTCCCTTCTTAAGTCACTAACTTGCATTCTCCATTTTTTTGTTTTGATGCTTCCATTTTCCTCTCTGGGCAAGGTAGTTGAAGTAAATTTGTTAATGGCTCACCTGGAGGAATTGAATGTAAAAGGATGTTGAACCATCTTATCTAAGTCCTTGACTAGTAAAATATAAAATACAAGTGTGCAGATAAAGCAGTTGTCATTGTCTTTTGTTTTTTGTTGTGGTGGTTGTTGTGTTTTTTCCAAAGAGGACCTATGCCTTTACTGATCTTTTGATTAGTTCATGAATTGGGTTAAGTGAGGCAGAGTTGCAAAAAGTCATCCTCACTCTCTGGGAATTGAAGCCCAGTTGTAAGACAAGAGTCAGGATGATGACCACGGATGGCCTGGGATGCAGTGGATAACATGGGCGTCTTTGATGTCTGAGCAAACTCTAAATGCTTCAGCTGTCTTCATGGCCATTGGAACAAATTGTTCCACTGAGTCCACTGGGACAGACTCTCCATTAATTCACTAATGTGTTTGAAGTTGTTTGGTTACCCTCAACCTGTTTTAGGCTGTTTGCTGAGATGGTGTGCCTGCTGGACATAATACAATTTCTTGGAGCCAAATGTGAGAGTTGGGTAATAGATATATACCCTGAATAGGGCTCAGCAAATCCTTACACTAAAAGCGTATACTTCATTCATACACCCCATTGATAACCCTAGGGGTTTAAAGAAATGAAAATTCTTGTTTATGGTACTTCCCAAAATAAATATAATTCGTAGAGTCATGAAGAGCTGGACATGACTGAAAATAACTGAACAACAACAACAACAGACAATCTGTTTTACAAATTTATTTTATTTGATCCTTACAATAAGCCTGGGAGAGGTAATTCCCATTTTGTAATTGGGGAAATCGAGGAAAACAGAGGTTAGTTGACCTTCCCAGAGTCACACAGGTAGGAAATGTATGAGGTTGCATTTGAACTTATCTTCCTGACTCCCTTTTTTCATTTTAATTTCCCCTATATGGAAAGCAGGTTGGCACAGAATCAAATTGTGGTGCTGGAAAAGACTTTTGAGAGTCCTTTGGACAGCAGGGAAAGCAAATCAGTTAATACTAAAGAAATTAATTCAGATTACTCATTGGAAGGACAAATACTGAAGCTGAAGCTTAAATACTTTGATTATATAATGAGAAGATAAGGATTCATTGGGAAAGACCCTGATTTTGGGAAAGATTAAAAGCAAAAAGAAAGGAGGATATCAGCGAATGAGATGAACAGATAATATTGTGGAAGCAATGAATAGAGGCTTGGACAGACTTTGGGACAGTGGAAAATACAAAGGACTACTGACTTGCTATAGTCCATAAGGTCATAACTAAACAACAACTTCTTGACTCCAGGCTCAGCGCTCTGTCTGTTATACCACCTGGCTGTCTGGAATTACATTACCCCGAGGTCCTCTGTTTCCCCCTTTCCCATCCCCAGCTTATTTAGAAATAAGTCTTTAGTTTTCAGAAAAAATAAGTATTTTTATTGTTCATCAGAACTGTCTGTTCATATTTATATTACATTAGACAGTGGCATCTGCTGGTGAAGTATGATATCGTAGCCCAAACACACCCAAAACAAAGCTTGTATCATAGTGAAGATTATGAGATTTAAGGTTGGAAGAAATCCAAAGACCTTCAAATCTGACTCCCTCATTTTAAAGAAGAGACACTTGAGGCCTCAAGTCAATTTAATGAGCATTTATTAAGTGCCTACTCCAGGGGAAGGCACTAAGGTAGGTACATAATATGTAAAGACTTAAAGTAAATTGTCCCAGCCCTCCGTAAACTTGTTTTCTCTAGGGGAAGGAAATATAATGCAAATTCAAATAAGTATTGTTTAGTTGTTTTCAGTTGTGTCCAACTTTTCAAGACCTCTTTTTGGGTCTTTTTTTTTTTTTTGAGGCTGGGGTTAAGTGACTTGCCCAGGGTCACACAGCTAGGAAGTGTTAAGTGTCTAAGACCAGATTTGAACTTGGGTCCTCCTGAATTCAGGGCTGGTGCTCTATCCACTGCGCCACCTAGATGCCCCTTTTTGGGTCTTTCTTGGCAAAGATACTGAAGTGGTTAGCCATAACCTTTTCCAGTTCATTTTATAAATAGGGGAAACCGAGGCAAATAGAGATGAGTGACTCACCCAAGGTCACCCAAGTAGTGTCTGAAGTCGGATTTGAACTTAGTTCTTTCTAATTCCAGGGCTGGCACTCACTATTTTACACCTAGCTACCCACATAGAAGTATAGTGTAATAGAAATAATGAAAAATTGAAGTTGGGAGACACTAAAGGATGAGAGGAGATTGGGAGTGGGGTGGGATGGGATTGTGCATCTTAAGGAAGATAAGGATTCTGAGAGGTGGGGTTAGGGAGGGAGTGTATACTTACTTTCCTGACATTTGGAATGGCTGCTTAAAAAGCCCCTAGGTGAGAGAGAGTGAGTTTCTAAGGAGTAGGTACAAAACTTCTTGCTGCTCTCATCCAGCCTGTCCTCCCTCCTCCTCTCACCAATGGGCTGGAGCATAGTGTCTGTGAAGGACACTAACATGAAATATGTAGGGAAAGATAGGTAGGAGCCTGATAAACTTAAATGTCAGTAAGTGAGCATTTATTAAGAGCCTACTCTATGCAAGGTGATGAGATTCAGGAGAATAATTGACCCCAAATGATGAGGTTCAGCACCAAATGATGGCGTTGGGGTAGCAATCCTAGTCCAAATACAAGGCACTAGGGGCAAGGCATATGTGATGAACTCACAATGGTTTTCTTCTTACCAAAAGTTACCTTTATTTATGAGAAGAGGTTATGGAACAAAAAGAAGAGTTAAAATAGACACTAGGAGTGGTAAATATGAAATAGATTTGGAAGAGCATATACTTAGCAAAGAAAGGTGTTTTTACAATTAACTATCCAAAAGACAAGTTCCCCAAGGGAACTCACAAGAAACCAAGAGAAAGGGTATAGGCCATAAGGTGGGAGTAAGCTAATGACTGTAAGGCTAAATCCCAAAAGGGATTTAGCTCCCTAAAAGAATTAGTTAAAAAAGGAGAAAGACAGCATGAGGCTTTGGGGAGGGAGATGAGATGAAAGATACTGCAAGACAAGATGCTGTGGCAGACTAACTCAAAAGGGATTCAGCAAAAATGGCAAAAGCCATGAGCAGATTTAAAGGGGAAATTTAACCTGGAGAGGTCAGGTTTGACATCATAACTTGACTTTCTGATTGGATACAATAAGATGGGGTCACCCAAGACTTTTATAGGGGGTAGGACTGTAAGGCTGAGCTGATCCTCATCAGTATCCTTCCTTGTTTACCTTAGGGACTATTATAATATTATCGTATTTTAGGCTTTCTCTGCCAATGCCAACCTAGTTACTTATCACTAGGTACCAAGCTAAGGAAAGATGAGGTGAATAAGATCACAATAAAAAAAGCTCTAGGTCTAAGGTAGCTGGGTAGATCATAGGGAGGAACATTAATAGGAAAGGGCCTAAATTAGGATCCAAGCTACTCCCTGAGGCAAGCAGGGAGGAGCACTGACAGGACTATCTCCTTAAATAGACCTTTGGTTTTTAAGTGGATCTTTTGTTCCTTTTCAATTTCCTTGCATTAACAAAATTATCATGACCCCACAGTTACTATATCCAATAGGAAGGCCAAGTTATACCAACCTCCAAGGTTTATAAAAGAACTTATTGGTTCTTCTTTGCTAATTCCAGTCAATGACAAAATTCCTTGCTAACTCCTTTTAGATTAGCCTGCTTGCTAAGTATCACAATAGTGAGCTTATGAGATATTTAGCCTGCATGAATGACATCTTCCTTATTAATGGTTAAAACTCTCTTTTGGAAAATAGCCTGCTGTGTAATAAAAGCTTTGCCTCTTGATTTGTGTAATGTCAAAACTAGCTCTCTGGAGGACCTCAGGATATGCCAAATTCCTTGGTCTTAGTGGAGGAGTAAAAGAGGCAGGAGACTCACAGGATGGTCAAAGATGGAGTCTGGAATCTGGAGTCTGGAGCTTGAAGTCTTCTCTTTGTCTGTGGCTGAGAGCTGTGGCTGAGAAAGTCTTCTGTGTCTCAGATTCCCTTAAATACTTCAGTACAATTAAGTCACTACAGCAACTGAGCAAGCACAATCATTACATCACATTAAGTATATGTTTAGAAAACCATTATCTCACACTGAGTAGGTGCTTAACTATAAGCACCATGCTGTCCTTGACTCAAGTACTCCTTTTCAGAGTTCCAGCCCTCTATATCTCCTGCTTTCTTTTGTTTTAGAACAGTGGTCACACCCTCCCTGATTTCTTAGAAAGGGGGGTGAGAACCCCCAAAAGGAGGTGATCATGATCTCCCTGACTTCTCAGGAAGAGAGGTGAGAACACAAAATAGGAAGTGATCACTCTCTTCCTGACTTCTCAGGAAGGGAGGTAAAAACACCAAAAAGGAGGATATCATACCCTTCCCTGACTTCTCAGAAAGGGAGATGAAAACACCAAAAGGAAATGAGGCAAATATTGTTAGTGGGTTTCTTCTGGGCTGAAGGGTTTTACTTGAAACAAGTATACATAAATCCATCAGCATGGGAGATATTACACAAGCACATAATAATATATGTCAGGTTAGTAGTGATATAACAAACAACATGAATCAACATAGTGATATAACAAACAATATGTTAGGAGGAAGGTATATAAATAAAAATCACACATATACCTCCTTCAGGAGCCAAGGGATAGTCCAAAACCAATTTATTATCCATTACTTCACATGTCAGGGAAGCCAATGATTCCTGCAAGTTTTGTAGTTCTGCAAAAGCCTCATCCTGTGTCAGGGAATCCAATGATTTCTGCAGGTTTTAAAGTCCTGTTGCAGTCTCATCATGTGTCAGGGAATCCAATTATTCCTGCAGATTTTGAAGTCTTGCAATAGTCTCATCATGCCTTAGGGAATCCAATGATTTCTGCAGGTTTTAAAATCCTGCAACACTCTCATCATGTGTCAGGGAATCCAATGATTCCTGCAGATTTTGAAGTCCTGCAACAGTCTTATTGACAATTTTTGATGTTCATGAGTCAATTGCCATACACATTGGGTTAACAGTCATGCTTTTTCAGGGGCACATGCAGTCAGCGATGGAACCACCCAATGTTTTTTGGGTTTTCTCCTTTGTTTCAAGGGTCTTCTCCATTTCTCTCTGATGGACAAGGTAAAAAAAGGCTCATTGGCACCCATACGATTCCTTCTCCATCTGTAGAGATACAAGCAAACCCTCTCCCCCAAGCAGTTAACCTATCTGCTCCCTTCCATTCACCACTTTCTGGGTCTCTCCACATCACCTGGCGATTAAGTAAAGATAGTGGAGCTGCTTGCATTGGACCCTGCCCTTCCAGTGGGTTATGAAACCTGTCTGCTGGAGCCAGTGTATCTTTGTCAAAAATCAAAATATTAATAGTATAAAGAGCTAAATTTAGAAATTCTCTAGGGTTACCTGTGGGATCCCCCTTTCTTTTGTTTTTGGATGAGCATCTCTGTTTCTACTCTCTACTATTGCCTGTCCTTGAGGATTAAAGGGTATGCCAGTGGTGTGTAAAATCTGATACTGTGTACAAAAATGTGCAAAATGTTTAGAAGTATATGCAGATCCATTATCTGTTTTTACTGCTTGCGGCACACCCATAATTGCAAAATCTTGTCAGCTGTCACAGCTGCTGTCAAGAAAATTCCTCTATTCTGTTGCTTGGAGTCAGAATCTGGGCAACTATCACCAGATTACCTATTAGGAGTCTGTATCAGTAAACCTGATGCTACTACTTCTCCTGGGTGATAAGTCCTGTATTATTTACACATTCCCCAGTTTCCCAAATCAGTGTATGGATAAACAGTGTTTTGTAAGTACTCTCAGAAGGTGAAATGATCAAGCCTACTGTGCCTGGAGGCAAGGAATCCATAGGCTGGAGAGGAACAGATTTTGCCTTTCCAAGGGATATTTCAGTAGTCCCAGTTGCATACAACTCTATTCTCCCCAATTATAATCCCTTTCTCCTATCAGATTGCTTCTCAGCTGATCATGCCCCAAGTATTTTTTGCCTGGGATCCTGGAGCTGAGCCCTGCTTCCCATTTCCCTGAGTCAATCTCATTCTGATGCCCAATGGAAGCCTCTGTTGCATTTTGGACATGGAATTTTGGGTCTTGTTCTCCCACACTGTTTTCTCACTCTGTCTTTTTTTTTTTAAAATTTTTATTATTATAGCTTTTTATTTATAAGATATATGCATGGATAATTTTACAACACTGACAATTGCCAAGCCTTTTCTCACTCTGTCTTTATGCCAACATTGAGCTTTCAGATGCTTTACTTTACCACATTGAAGGCATTGACGAGTCTCTCTGGAAGTCTCGTACCAAAAGGGACCCTGTTTTCCCATGTTCGGATCTTGGAAAGTCTGCATCATAGCCTGGGTATAAAAGGTATTTGTGCCCATAATGTATAATTCTTCTACAAACCTCATTAGCATTTTCTTTAGCATGTTATCTTATCATAATTTCTGTTTCTACATTTTCACCAATAATTTGTATGACAGCTGTCTGCAGATAGAAAAAGGTTCATTTGGACCTTGCTCTATTTTTGTGATGCCTTCCCCTCCATCTTGTCTTCTTGCAAGGATGCCCCATGCTTTGATAGCAGCAGAAGCAATTTGTTCATATGCTATCAAAGGTTAATTAATCTGTGCTAAAGTATCTGCATAAGGACCTACACCTGTTAGTTGGTCAGAGGCGATTGGTATATCAACTCCAGTTTGCCTATTTTGTTGGGCTTGTATTCTACAAAGTTCACTATACTCAAAAAGAAACAAGATGTTTTGTCCAGGTTCTAAACATGTCCTTGCTATAGATTTCCAATCATTAGGGGTTAAAACTTCAAAATCCAAATTCTCTAATAACATCTTAACATAAGATGATGTGCAAGCCTTTTTCAGAGCTTTGATACTTTCCAGATTAAAAGGAATGTATCTTCTTTTTTGACCTGAAGAGTCAAACTCTTTAATTCACAGGGTATGCTTCTATTCTCAAACTAGATGTATCCTGTCCTTCCTCCTTAGCTTTAATTAATGTCTCTTGTAATGGTGACATAGGGAGTGGGAAAAACTGCAGCATGGATGGTGCTGATGGTGTTCCATTCCTCTTCCTGCCTCCACCCAGGAAGTCAAAATTGAGGGAGGATGATCAGGACATGGAGAATGCCCTAAGGGCACCTGCTCAAGTGTAACTAAGTTGTAAAGTGAGAAGCACCACACTCTTAAAGCTCATCAGCACTTACTTAACTCTTTTCTTGTCCAATTCTCCAAGCTTTTCAGCTGCTTTATCAGTACTATCCCTCTTCTCCTGCTCTTTCTCCTCACACTTCTTTGTCTGGCTGTCCACATTAAAACTTTTCCTTTTTTTTTTTTTTTTTTTTTTTTTTTTTTAGAACTTGTGGGATTCTTTAAAACCAATTATATTATATTATACATAAGGAATGCTTCCTTAGGAATTGAATCAGGACCCTTAGCTTCATAATATTCAATTAGTTGCTCTCCCACTATTTCCCACATATCTGGCTCTAATTTTTCTTCCTTTGACAGCCAATGAGACGTGCACTCTAATATATTTAAGAGTCCAGTGATCTGCCTCTGAGTTACCAACAAACCTTGCTTCTTTATTAACCTAACTATACATTCTGTATACTCTCTCGGGGTGAGGGAGGCTCTTTTCTTAGTATTTGCCCCATTCAGCTGATAAATGAAAGTGACTAGTTTAGCTCTTACCAAAGTTTCCTGCTTGTCTATTTTTATATTCACCCTATTTCCGGGTCACAGGGACTTCTCCACTGAGCTTATGATCTAGTCAGTAGAACTGCTTTGTGCCCTGCTTTAGAAGGTCCTGCATTTCTTGAGCCCCACTTTTGAACGTAAAATGTAATGTCCAAACTAGCTCTCTGGAGGACCTCGGGATCAGCCTGATTCCTTGGTCTTAGTGGAGGAGTGAAGGAGGTAGGAGGGCCACCAAGAGGCTGGTTAAAGATGGAGTCTGGAATCTGGAGTCTGGAGCCTGAAGTCTTCTATGTTGTCTGTGGCTGACAGTTTTCTATGTCTGTGGCTAAGAGGCTTCTTCTGTGCCTCAGACTCCCTTAAAATTTGGAGGTCTAAGCTTACAAATTCTTTTGAGACACCTTCCAAAACCCCCATATATATTTCGGGGTTCAACCTTCACTCCCCAGCAGGAATGCAAAGAAAGGCCTTTGAGGAATTCACAATCTGCTGGGGAAGACAATAGGCAAGCAAGTATGTACAAACAAATTACAGAAGGGATGAATTGGAAATAATCAACAGAAAGAAGGCATTAGATTTAAGAGATTGGGAAAAACTTCTTAAATAAGGTAGGGTTTTAGGTGGGACTTACTTTTTCTTATTTTTAAGTCTAGAACTTGGCACATAGTAGATAATTCCTGTTAACTCTGGTGTCCAACTTTTTGTGACCCCATTTGAGGTTACTTGGCAAAGATATTGGAGTAGTTTGTCATTTTCTTCTACAACTCATTTTACTGATGAGGAAACTGAGGGTTAAATGATTTGCACAGGGTCACATAGCTAGTAAGTGTCTGTATGGGTCAAAAAAACCAATCAGACTCTGGAGGTTAAAAAAAAGGGGGGGGGGATTTATTGTGATCTTGAGAGAAAGGGCAATTCCTAACAGACAAGGTGTCGTTGAGGAGTGCAAAGCACAAACTGTAAAACATAAGATTAAATAGATCTTGAATGCAGAAGCCCTCCCCCCTTTTCTCCCATTGTCTGAGGAGTTCGGACTTACATTCTAAACACAGAAGTCTATCCCAGAAACAACGGAATATTAGTAAATAATAAAACTCTTAATTTAAATTTCCCCAGAGATATTCTTAGATGAGAGATTTTTGTTACCTGAATTCCCAAAGCCATCATCACCTTTAAAAGAAGTACTTAAATGCCAATTGAGAGGTGGGAGGAAGGAGAGAGAGAAGGGGAAATGTTCTTCTAAGACAATTAAACATCTGCAGCTCTTTAGCTATAGCTCAACTTATTATTGCAAAATCTCAAAGCCATATTCTCATGTGAGGTCTTCACTCAGTTTATCCCATACAGTGTCTGAGGCCAGATTTAACTTAATTTTTCCTTATTCCAAGTCCATTGCTCTATCCACTGTATCACAAAGTAAGTCCTTAGTAAAGTTTGTTGACAATTCACTTGAAGAAAGTGAATTGCATATTGACCGTTGCATATGTTTTGGGTCAAAGTCAACTGAGCCCAGCCATCTGCCTAGTACTATTGGCTCCTTGAGGGAATGCAGTTCCTGCTTTGGTTGAGTTCTCAACCTGGTTAGAGACAGATGAATTAAGCAAACCCTAAAGGACTAAAGGGTCAAAGAGCAAAAAGATAACACCTGTCCTTTCAGAAGTGAGGCTTTTTTTGGGGGCAAGGGGATATATGTGTCTTCAGTCTCCATAAAACATTATATTCATATATATACTTCAACTCAATTCCTGCTCATATTATCACTTTGGCTTGCTGAGGCCTAATTATTATAAAACTCTGGTTTGATGAAGAAAATGCAAAATGATCAAGGAAAATAAGGTAGAATCTAGGAGATAGAATTGTTTGGGACAAGAAGACCTACTAAATTGACTACTCAGAGATCACTCATAGAAAGCAGAATTATTTATTAGAATCTCGAGAAGCTGACAGACCCATCCTGGTCTGTGAGCCAAATTCACAGCAGGAGAGAGTCACTTCCTTGAAAATGTTCACAGCTTTTATACATTTCAGACAAAGAACCTCCAAAATCTCATCCTCTATATGTTGTGATTGGTCATATAAGTCTGTATTCCCCTATTTGGTCAGTGGAATGTAGTAGACAAGATGATATACAGCCTCTTTGGCCACATATACGTTTTTAGTCCCTTCTTTGGACAATGGAATGCAGTCTAGGCCTTCACATGACTGAAGCCTATAGGCCTGATCTACTTTAGCTAACAGTCTCTGATCAATATGTGCTTAATCTGTAAGTTCTTCACCTTTCCACACAGAATGAAGAAGGAGGATTGCATTCTTAGTTAGAGACAGCCACTGAAAATGACCGGAGCCAAGAGATAAAATGTCTTGCTTAAGGAAAAACAAAGAGTGTTGGAAAAACAATGGTGTCATTGAATCAAAGAGTGTGTATGAGGAGGGAGATGGGGGAGGGTAAGGTGTAAGAAGATTGGAAAGGGAATGATGATAGATTATGAATACTAATGAGTTTGTATTTTTATCCTATGAGTAATGGAGAACTATCAAAGATTTATGAGGAGAGTAGTGAAAGATAGTAGTCAGAGATAAGCTTTAGAAAAATATTTTTAAAGCCTTGTAGAGAATGGATTAGTGAAGGAAGAGTTTAAAAAAAAAATGAGACCTATTAGGAAAATAGTTATAATAATCCAGGCCAGAGTTGATAAGAATCTGAACCAAGTTAGTGACTGAGTGGGAAGAGACAGATGTGATAAATGAAGTCAATGAACCAATTAACAAACATTTATTAAGTATATAACTAGTTAAAAAATGCTATGCCAGGTGCTGAAGATACAAATAAATAAGATGTGTAACTGGTGTGATGTAGGGGAAAAGTCTTTGATTTTGGAATTATTTTGCTTCAGATCTCTTTGGAGATCTATTTGGAGGTCAGAAATTGCCTGGGGCTGTTGAAGATTGATCAACCACACCTAATAATTAGCTTACTCTAGCCTAGAGGCAAACTGGCCCTCAGGTCCACTAGGATTCCTTCTGCTTTGGGGGGGGAATTTTGAAGATAATGAAAAATCTTAGCTGTTTTGGACAGAGTTGCAGCCCCAGAGTTTTGATTAAAATTCACACTAGTCATTGTTCACTTCCCCAACCCCTTTTACTTTTTCAATGTTGTAATTAAAGAAAAAAAACTAGGATTGATTTTATTTTATTTTATCAAGGGAGAGCCAAATCCCTTTGGTACTCATTAAAACAGAAAGTATAAATTTGACTTTATTGACTAGAAAACATTCTCAAAAGAAATCTACTTTAGAAGGAGGATAGAGAAAAAAGGGTGGGGGACATAAGTAGAGGGAAAGGATGGGGAAAAGTCACTATTGTCCATTTTTGCAGAATCAAGCAGCCATTTTGTCTCTCTGAAATTCATCCAAAATTTAGCTATTTAAAGCCTTGAATGACTGTCTAATCCTGCCAGTCTAGAGAGGTTGCACCTTTTAAAATTGTCAGAGAAAAGTGTTCACACCTCATAAAGGCATTGCTGGGTGACTACAACTTCACAGTTTTAACACCTTGTTACCACATTAAGCCTCCATAAACTGTGATTAAATCTTGTGACTACTGAGCTGGGCTAGGGGAAAGAGGAGGAGAAACCAAAATTTCCCTGTCCTTTCTTGCTTATATTTAATGAGCATTTTATTAAGTTGCTGTTTGTCTTTTGATTTTGAAGAATACATCAGGGAGGTGATGTGTAACATGAAGGTGAATGATTTTAAGTGAGGGAGGGCTGACAAGATCACCAGCCTCCTTTTCTCCTCTGGACCTGTCCATCTGGTTCCAATGGCAAGATACAGATCAAGACGATTGGAGCTAGCTCTGGATGCTATAAGAGATTAAATATTTACTATGGACTGGAGACATAATTACAAATGTGACCCAGTCCCTTTTTTTCAAGGAGCATACCTTCTACTAGAACTTAGTTTAGTTCAGATAGAACTATTATTGGAGAGTCTCTGGTGGACTGGGCCAGGAATGGGTTCAGGGCATGGAGAATCTCTCTTGGGTAACTTCTCTTCCCTCACAGAGACAGGAAGAGAGAGAGCACTGACCATTTGGTAACTTACTCTTTTAACAATGTTGTTCAGTTATATCCAACCATTCGGAGTTTTCTTGGCAAAGACAGTAGAGCAGTTTGCATTTCCTTCTCCATCTCATCTTACAGATGAGGAAACTGAGGCAAAGAGGACAAAGTGACTTGCTTAGGCCACACAGCTAGTAAGTATCTGAAGCCATATTTGAGCTCAGGAAAATGAGTCTTCCTGATTCCAGGCCTGGTTCTTTGTCTACTTTGCCATCTGGCCAACTATACCTGTTAATCAATAAATTCATTTGTTTCTTCCTATGTTCACATGCTGTCAATACTCATCAATTTTGACTACCCAGGGGAAAATCTCTAGTTGTGCTACCTTAATTATAGCTCTGCTTTCCTTGATCTGTCCTTAATAGCTCCCCTGTGCCTTTCTTAATTCTGCTCATTTCATTCAACATAAGTTCATGTAAGTCTTTCCAGATTTTCTGAAATCTGCTTGCTCATCATTTCTTACAGAACAATAATATTCCATTACATTCATATGCCATAATTTATTCAACTATTCCCCAATTGATGGGCATACATGCAATTTCCAGTTCCTTGCCACTACAAAAAAGGCTGCTACAAACATTTTTGCACACACCACACAAGCTATTCCAATTTTCGCTTCCCTTCTCAAACCTTCCCTCTCTTAATTGACCCTCTCTATTGACCAAATGAGAACCTTGCCTCTTATTTTGCATAAAAAAGTGAGGTTATTCACACATGAATTTCGTCTACTCCTTCCCTTTCTCTTCATCTTGGGACCGTCTCTGTTATTCCTTCTTCCTTTTTTCCAGTCTCTGAAAAAAATGTGTCTCCTTGCCTTGGCAAGGCTAACCTCCTCTACTTGTTCACTTGATAAGATCTTAATTTCTTCTCATTTCTCTCTCAAGTCTTCAACCTCTTCTTATGTACTGGTTTCTTCTGTATTGCCTTCAAACATGCTCAAGTCTTCCCTATTCTTAAAAATAGAACTTTCACTAAATCTTTCCATCCCTTTATATTTTATTCTATATATCTTCCCTATTTCAAAATCAAATTCCTTGAAAAAATTCTCCACAGTTGCTTACTCCTCAATCCCTTGCAACCCTTTTCCCTCTCACTATTTTACTAAAACTACTCTTTCCAAAGTTACCAGTGACTTCTTAACTGCCAAATCTGACAATTTTTTCTCAATCTCTTTTTATCTTTGACAGCTGGCACTTTCTCCTCCTATGTATTCTCTCTTTTGGGTTTTTGTGATGCTACTCTCTCCTGGTTCTCCATCTACCTGAATGCCCACTTCTCCATCTCCTTTACTACTTCATGATACATGTCACACCCCTGAATAGGTAGACTCCAAGGATCTATCTGAAGTCTTCCTTTTTTCTCTTTAGTAATAATCTTGCTACATTTCCTGGGTTTAATTATCATCTCTATGCAGATGTCTCAGATCTAGATATCTATCTTTAGTTGGGATTGCTAGGTCTGCCCCCTCCTTTAGGCTAGCTCTAGCATTTCAGAGTTTTTGATCCTCTTTACTATTACTCTTTAATATTACAGAACACAATCATTTCTAAAGTCTAATAGACTCTAATCACTTTTCTCTTCCATTCATTTTTGATTGCTGTTTCCATATTTTATCCTGAAATCTTTTCTTCCTCTTTGCTTGATCCAAGAGTCTTATAATTTCCTTTTCCAAAGATGGCAATGGTAGAGCAAGTTTGGAAGTCAAATTCTAACTCCTCTCAAAGAAATGATGTACTCGGGGGCTGCTAGGTGGCGCAGTGGATAGAGCACCAGCCCTGAATTCAGGAGGACCCAAGTTCAAATCTGGTCTCAGACACTTAACACTTCCTAGCTGTGTGACCCTGGGCAAGTCACTTAACCCCAGCCTCAGGAAAAAAAAAAAAAAAAAAAAAAAGAAATGATGTACTCGTGAATGTTTTACAACTGACCCTCTGAAACAAATGTCCAACACTTTTAATTTTAATTTATATTATTAACATTTTTTAAATTACTTTATTAGGTCAAGACAATTCATCATACAATAAATTAAGTCCTAATTTGTAGCAACTGAAATTTTAATAAAAAATTCTCTTAAACTGCTACAAGTAGGCTCTAACATACTCTTTCTCTGTTCTGAAGGTTTGTTATTGTCATATAATCTCAACAACCAAATAATTAATCACCAAGTGGCCAGACCATTTAGATAAATTGGTACTTAACACATAGACATAGGTTGATGCTGGGATTATATTTGAAGACCTTTTAGCATCATAGACTTTACCTGACATTGTCCTCTGTGGATAATCTTTTGAGAACACAGGGTCAGTTCTATTCAGTGATGAGGTATGAAAGACAGACTTTGTGAATGTAAAAACAAAGGAAGAAAAAAATCCTTTGTTAGGTCAAGGTAATTCCTTTGGGTCATGGTAACTCAAATAGCTTGCTAAAGTTCTAGAACTTGCCACTGTCTTAGCCCCTTCATTTCCTAATATTTAGAGCTAAAAAGGTTTTCAGGTATTTGTCTAATCCAAGTTGCTAATTAGTAAACTGATGCTTAGAGATTTTGTGATTTACTCTCAATTACATAGATCCAAAGAGTAGAGCCACAATTGAATATAAGGCTGGTCTTTTGATTCCAAATTCAATGTTTTTCTTTCTGCACATTCATTCATTAAAACTCATTCTTTTATAAATCTTTTTCTCCCCATGTAAAAATAAGTCCACAATTTTATAATGGAAGTTTATTGGTGAAGGAACCAAACCTTCATTTCATAACTACATTTTTCTGGAACAAATCTATCCCATATGCAAGGATCCCACTTTTTCTAGACAGCCCTTTGCCCATATTCATTCTCCTTCCCACATCTTCCAATTCATTTTTGCTGAAACAATAGTGCCATCTTATGGACAATCCCTGATATTCCATCTGCAGATTACCCACTACTTGATTTTCAATTATTTTAGTCCTGTCCCACTCCTTGTGACCCCATTTGAGGTTTTCTTAGCAAAGATGCTGGATTGATTTGCCATTTCCTTCCCCAGCTCATTTTACAGAAGAAGAATTGAGTCACTTGATAATCATAAAGTCACAAAAGTGGAACTAGAAAGATTGTTAAAGAATTTGTCTGAAAAAATGTTCCCTACTGATAAGTAAAATCCATCTACTACAGTACCAGCATTGACTGCTTCTAGGGAATCCCTTTCTTCGAGATTTTCAACATGTTTTGAAAATAGCAATTATGATTCCCTAGATGCATTTGATTTGTTTAATAAAATTGAGTAACCAGACTTCATCAATTATGCTCTCTAAGTTAATTTAAGATTTCAAAGACATGTACATTTATAGTTGGAAGAGACTGAAAAGACATATACCTCAGACATTATGTCATTTAATAAGGATGATGATAGCTAACATTTATACAATGCTTATTAGGTGCCAGACTTTGTTCCTAAGTGCTTTGAGATTATCTCATTTGATGCATATAGCAATACTGGGAGGTAAGTGCTGTTATTAAACCCATTTTATAGATGAAGAAACTGAGGTGGCCAGAGAAGAAGTGATTTTTCTCAGGATCATAGAGCTAGTAAGTGCCAAAAGGCTGCATTTAAACTTGTCCTCCTTGTACAAGAGAGAGAGAGAGAGAGAGAGAGAGAGAGGTGGGGGGGGGGGGAGAGGGAGAGAGGGAGAGAGGGAGAGAGAGAGAGAGACTGTATTGGATGTTTTTATTTTCTTTTTTTCTTTTATTTATTTTTTCTTTTATAATTATAACTTTTTATTGTCAGTACATATGCATGGTTAATTTTTTACATCATCCCTTGCACTCACTTCTGTTCTGATTTTTCTCTTCCTTCCCTCCGCCCCCTCCCCTAGATGGCAGGCAGTCTTATACATGTTAAATATATTATAGTATATCCTAGATACAATATATGTGTGCAGAACCGAATTTCTTGTTGCACAAGAAGAATTGGATTCAGAAGGTAAAAATAACCTGGGAAAAAAAGACAAAAATGCAAATAGTTTACTCTCATTTCCCAGTATTCCTTCTCTGTGTGTAGCTGATTCTGTCCATCATTGATCAATTGGAACTGACAGATCTTTTTGTTGAATATATCCACTTTTATCAGAATACATCCTCATATAGTATTGTTGTTGAAGTATATAATGATCTCCTGCTCATTTCACTCAGCATTAGTTCATGAAATCATTCTATTGGTCATTTCTTACAGAACAATAATATTCCATAATATTCACATACCACAATTTATTCAGCCACTCTCCAACTGATGGGCATCCACTCAGTTTCCAGTTTCTAGCCACTACAAAAAGGGCTGCCACAAACATTTTGGCACATACAGGTCCCTTTCCCCTCTTTAGTATTTCCTTGGGATATAAGCCCAGTAGTAGTACGGCTGGGTCAAAGGGTATGCACAGTTTGGTAACTTTTTGGGCATAGTTCCAGAATGTTCTCCAGAATGGTTGGATTCGTTCACAGTATGTTTTTATTTTCTTTTAAAAAAAAGTTTATTATAACTTTTTATTTACAAGTTATATGTATGGATAATTTTATAGCATTGACAATTGTAAAACATTTTGTTCCAATTTTTACCCTCCTTCCCCCCACCCCCTCCCCCAGATGGCAGGTTGATACAATACATGTTAAATATGTTAAAGCATAAATTAAATAAAATATATGTATACATGTCCAAACAGTTATTTTGCTGTTCAGAAAGAATCTGACTTTGAAATAGTGTACAATTAACCTGTGAAGGAAATAAAAAATGCAGGTGGACAAAGGGAATTCTATATAGTGGTTCATAATCATCTCCCAGAGTTCTTTCACTGGGTGTATCTGGTTCAGTTCATTACTGCTCTATTGGAGCTGATTTGGTTCATCTCATTGTTGAAGAGGGCCATGTCCATCAGATTTGATCATCATATAGTGTTGTTGTTGAAGTGTATGGATGTTTTTATTTTCAATTTGTTTTTCTTTATATCATCTGTAATTAGGAAATGATTGTTATGTAAAGATAATGACCATTTTTAAAACATGCTAAATATGTGTATCTATAAATAATTTGAATTTTAGGGTTCAAGAGTTGGAATTTAGAAAGTAAATTCTGAAATGTGAGTCTTTGACTTTTTCCAATTCCTGTATTAAAAAATACAGGTTGACTCAGTATTCAAGAAAGTTTTGTTCCAAACATGAATAAAAAATGCTTTTGGGGAAAATACATTGTATATATAATAGAGGATTGGTCATGATATCCTAGGCTTTATGAATAGATGTGTTATACTATCTGGCTCAATGCCTCATCTGTGTGTTTAGTAATCCTGCTCCTGAACATGAATTTTGGTTGCTCACATGTAGAAAAGCTCCAGAGAGAAATTCTTTTTCCTTTTTCCTTCTTTATTAATCATAAGGTAGAGGGATGATTATCTGAGCTCTGGAGGAGGGGAAGAGATCCTATGTACACAACTTCTTCCTGTTTGTATTTTTATTTTTTTTTTTTAATATTTGGTGCAGGTCTTTGTGAGATCTTGAAAATCTGGGAATGGGAATGCATGCCATAATTTGCCAGAAGCACTAGGAATGATTCAGTCCTATAAGTGTATTGACCTGACAGCCAGGGCCATATAGCAGGGAAACAATTTAGGACACAGTGGAATGAATGCTTTGCAGCAAAGACTTTAAGTTTGAATCCACTCACTCCATGACCAAGGTTGTGATGGGGAATGGTGTACCCAGGTTTGGAGGATATATTTAATGACTTTCTATTCTTGTTTTGTTAAAAATTTAGTTGACATTAATTAGGTTAGATGGTGCAGATCCAGCTGCAGATACTAGCTGCACATCAAGTCACTTACTCTTTCTAAGGCTCATTTTTCTTATCTATAAAATAGAGGAAAATGACAATTTCCTTCTAAAGTTGTGAAGATCAAATGAGATAATATTTATAAGGCTTTGCAAAGCTCAAAGTGCCATATAAAGCTAACTATTGTGATTAATAAATGATGTTGTTTGGTTGTTTTGATTCTTTGTGACTCCATTTGGAGTTTTCTTGGCAAAGATACTAAAGTAGTTTGCCATTTCCTTCTCCAGCTCATTTTTACAAATGAAGAAATTGAGGCAAACAGGGTTAATGTGACTTGCCCAGGGTTATCCAGTTAGTAAGCAATATGAGAGCCTGGATTTGAACTCAGGTCCTCTCCTAACTCCCAGGGTCAGCACTCTACTGTGCCATCTAGCTGTCCCTTAACAAATTATAGTATAGTATTAATTACAAGGTCGAGCA
Organism: Sminthopsis crassicaudata; assembly: GCF_048593235.1. Taxonomy (NCBI): domain Eukaryota; kingdom Metazoa; phylum Chordata; class Mammalia; order Dasyuromorphia; family Dasyuridae; genus Sminthopsis; species Sminthopsis crassicaudata. The sequence goes on from NC_133620.1 coordinate 193,939,269, forward strand.
ACAATATAGAAGAGATATTAACCTGGACACTGATTATATGATATTGAAGACACAATTGGCAATTGCTATTGGAGAGAATATAATGGTATGGAATTTAGAGCCAATAACATCAGAACAATCACCATCGGAGTTGCTCTTGGATCCTAAAAGGAAGATATAGCTAGAAGCTCTTTTCCTTCCTACATCCATTTCAGTGAATCTCACTAGAGCAGAGACCTCCTCCACTGGTGAAAACTACATCTCAGCAGTGCTTCTCATCCTCTGTGTATTGACCTAAATCAATAGACAACTTAATTCTTTTTTAATCAGTAATACAATGTGAGAGCATTAATTAATTATTCCAAGCATAAGGCAAGCAGCTATCACCTAGTAGAATTTCATTCTGTAGTTAAATGTACAGACCACAGCCAGAAAGTATGCACATATATACATACATATCTATCTATCTATCTATCTATCTATCTATCTATCTATGTATACACATTTTCCATATACATATATATGTTAGCAATATAGTATTAGCATATTAGCATCCACAGCAGCAAAAAAAAAAAAATACAGCAAGAATGCAGATATAACATGGTATGTTGGATGTTAACAAAACCTGTATTCCAATTTGTGCTGGCTAATCTGGTATTAGCTAATCAAATTGATAAGAAAATTCATGCAGTAGTTGAACCTCTATCTTCTGAGTTCTCCTGGAGAATGTGGAGATCAGTGTGAACTTGAGGGGAGTAAGAATATCAGTGGATCTTTGTCAATATATATTCTAGGTGATATGTTTATGTGGGGAGCTGCAATCTCTAAGCTGATTGGCAAAGCCCAGCACTGAGATCAAATGTGCACAGCACTCATGCAGGAACATTTCCTTCTATGATTCTCATTAGTGGACTATTATTCCCTATATTATTTATAATTGGCTTGATTACAGCACTAAACATTATCTAAAAAAATCTGGTGACAGGGGGAATTTGGGCAAGTTAACTAGAAATGATTCCACATGCATATTCTGTCCTAATAAAACTAATCTCTCACTGAGACAAATGATGAAGGAGAGAACACTATGGAAAGCATTGTCACTATTGGAGAGAATCCAAAGGTCCAAGAAATAATGGTGTTTACCAACTTAGACTCAGAAAAGATCAGTATGTCTAGGAACCAAAAGATGGTTAAAGTATAACTAGGAATTGCCTTAAATGCCTATGTATATAGTTTCAAGTCAGAAGAATCAAACAATCCATAGAATTGACAAAGAAGACATAAATAAACTAACAAAATTCACTGACATTTCACCTTGTATAACATTTACCTTTCATTATTGGCTTCATGTAATGTAATCAATAATTAACACTTAACCATAAAAAACTTACTCAAATATTAAATGCCAAATGTAACATATAAAGGTCAATAAGTCAGAAGACTATGTTAATCTAAAGAAAAGTATATGATCATGATATAGTATAAAATAAAGCCTGAAGGAGCCTGAGAGAAGTGGGAGCATCACTTCCATCAGTTCCTCACTCAAACTACCCCATGACTGCTGTTTTCCTTTGACGCTGACTCTATTCCTCCTGCTCAGCCTCCTGGACCCCCTGAAGAGGCTGGACCGCTGCATGTTTCCATCAGCTTTCATGCACAAGCTATAGATGATAATATAGGGATCTGATATAACTAAAAGAATGCTGCAGGATTTGAAACCAGGCATTGAATTTATATCCCACTCCTGATTTTACTAGCTATGTGAGCTTGGCAGGCTCACAAGCTTACAGTCTTGACAGGCTTGACCTCTCTCAGATGGTTTCTTCATCTTTAAAATAGGAATTAATAATTAGCATTTACCTCACAGGCTTGATGTGAGGTTCAGTGTTTGTAAAGTAAGTGCTACATAAATGTTAACTATTATTAGCATTCTACTAAGCCCTATCATGGATGTATTCATTTTGAGTTTCATATTTTTCTGTCTCCTTTCATCTTTTCCCCATCCCTGAGACAGTAAGCAATTTGGTGTAGGTTATATATGTGTAATCATACAAACATATTGACATATTAGTCATATTGTGAAAGACAACAAAGACCCAAGGGGGGAAAAAATCAACAACCATGAAACAAATTATAGAACATGAAAAAATAGAATTCTTCAGTCTGCATTTAGACTCCATCAGTTCTTTCTCTAGAGATAAATAGTATTTTTCATTATGAGTCCTTTGGAATTGTCTTGGATTATTGTATTGCTGAGAATAATTGATTTACAGTTGATTATTGTACAATATTGCTGTTATCCTGTACAATGTTCTGCTGGTTATATTCACTTTATTTGTATTAATTCATATAAGTGTTTCCAGATTTTTCTGAAATAGTCTTCTCTTCATTTCTTTACAGTAATATTTCAGTACAATCACATACTACTACTTGTTCAGCCATTCCCCAACTGATGGGCATCTCCTCGATTTCCAAATTTTTGCCACTACAAAAAGAACTGCAACATTATTTTTGTGTAAATAGGTTTTTTCCCTCCCCTCATTTTAAATCTCTTTGGGATACAATCTGATAGTGGTATTGTTAGATCAAAAAGTATGCACAGTTTTATAGCCCTTTGAGTATAAATTTAAATTATTCTCCAGAATAGTTAGATCAACTTACAACTATATCAAGAGTGCATTATTGTCTCAATTTACCCACATCTCTCTCTCTGTCCCCCTCCTTTCCTTTCCTCTTTCCCTCCCTCCCTTCTTCCTCCTCTCTCTTTTCATTCTGTCCTTCCTCACAATGTTTTGCTTCTGATCTCCACCTCCTCAATCTTCCATCCCTTTTATCAGCCCTTTCTTTGTCTTGTCCCCCTCCCCTCCTACTTCTCTATAGGATAAAATGGATTCTTATACCTGAGTATGTATGTTTTTCTCTCTGAGTAAAATCCAATGAGAGTAAGGTACAAACAATGCTCACTCCTCTCCCTTTTTCTTTCAACTTTCATGCTTCTTCATGTAATATAGTTTTATTCCATCAAAATTAACGTATATTCACACACTCTCTATATTTCATATCCCAAGCCCTCCAATCCTTTATTGTGGAAGCTACTAAGTCCTGTATAATCCTGACTGTGGCTCTTCAATATTAGAATAGTTTCTTTTTGACTACTTGCAATATTTTTTTCTTTGACCTGAATGTTTTAGAATTTGGCTTTAATATTCATGGAGTTTTAATTTTGGGATCACTTTCAAGAGGTGGAGTCTTTCAAGATGGGTTCTAACAAATCAGGTCTATTAATTTCTTGAAAGATGCTATCCAGGGGCAGCTAAGTATTGCAGTAGATAGAGTACCAGCTCTGAAATCAGGGAGGACTTGAGTTCAAATTTGAACTCAGACACTCAACACTTCCTAGCTGTGTGATCACTTAACCCCAATTGCCTGAGGCGGGGTGGGGGGGGGAGGAGGGAAGATGCTATCCAGGCTCTTTTTTTTTTTTTTTTTAAATTAGGGTTTTCAGGTAGCCCAATAATTCTTAAATGATCTCTCTTAGATTTATTTTCCAGATCAGTTGTTTTCCCAATGAGATATTTAACATTTTTCTTCTATTTTTTTCATTCTTTTGATTTTGTTTATTCTTGATATCATTAGTTTCCACTTGTCCAGTTCCAATTTTTAAGGAATTATTTTCTTTAGTTGGCTTTTGTACCTCCTTTTCCATTTGGCCAATTCTACTTTTTTTCAAGGAGTTGTCCTCTTCAGTGAATTTATATATATCTTTCCCCATTTTTGTACTTCCTTTACTTGACTAATTCTATAATTGTTCAATCAATCCAGTGCTTCATCAACAATTCACTAATGTGCCTAATTTCTCATATCACTTCCAATATTGACTATTCCTATCTTTTTTTCACCTCAGTCCATTAGATGGGTGGATGATAAAACCTCAGAGATGCTTTAATTTTTTACTTCTTTTATTACCAGTTATTTTAAGTCTTTTGTTTGTTTTTTGATAGTTTTAATCCTTCAAAAATAGATTTTATTGATTCAAAAATTTCTTATATTGCCTAAATTTTTCCCATATTTCTTCTTGACTCCCTCCCAGAGAACTGTCATATATAATAAAGAATTTTTTTAAAGAAAAGAAAAAGAAGAGAGAAAACAATCAGTAAAACTGATTCAGAAAAATCTGAAAATATATTCATCATTTCATACCTGCTCACCTCCCTTCTGAAAAACAACTAGAAAACATGTCTTTTCATTTCTCCTATTTTGGGCTATACTTATTCTTTGTAATTTTGCAGTATTTTTTTTCATAGTTTTGTGGCAGTTGTTATTTAAATTATGTATTTTGATTTCTTGGTTCTATTTTCTTCATTTTATATCAGTTCATGTAAGCCTTTCTATACTTCTCTTTATTCATCATATTCACCATTTCTTACAGCATAGTAATAGTCTATTACATTCATATACCACAATATTTTTGGCTATTTCCCAAAGAGTGGACATCTCCTTTCCAGATTTATTACCACAAAAAAGTTAGTGCATGTACTGTCTATCTACCCAGGTTACTTATACCTTCGGAAGCTAATACTTAATGTGCAACAAGAAAATGGTATTTACACACATATATTGTATCTAGGTTATATTGTAACACATGTAAAATGTATGGGATTGCCTGTCATTGGGGGGGAGGGAGTGGAGAGAGGGAGGGCATAATTTGGAAAAATAAATACAAGGGATAATATTATAAAAAAAAAAGTTAGTGCATGTCTTGATAATAGAACAGTGATAGAGAACAAATAAAAGGGAATGTGAATTGTGCAGGGGTGGAGAATTCAATTCAACATTTATTAAGTGCTTATTTTTGAATGAGGCATGATGACAAATCTTAACTCTTTTTTTGTTTTTTGTTTTTACCTATTCTAGTGTCACGCATCAGCCAGGGCTCCCCAAAGACTAAAGGCTTATACAAAGCAGACTCAGGATGCCTAACTTGAAAGATGTTAATTTCTCTCTCTGTGCCCTCACCCTAGATAAAACTTCAGGAAAAATCTCTAAAACAAAGCTTAGGTATGTCTTATGTCTAGAATCTCCTAATATGTAAGTAACAGGATCCTCCTTCTTCAAGGAGCCCAGTGTACAATGTTGGTACCAGGTATGGGAAAGTTTTTATTTCTTTCTCTACAAAAATAACATAGAATGAAAAAGCCTTACAGACTTGCATGACCAAAGAAACACCAAACACATAGTAGCCCACTATGCTGCCTTAGAAGATAAAGATATTTCATATGAATTCTGAGTGGAACATATTATTTTTACTTTCATTTTTTGGTGTGTTTTCTTTTACAATGTAACTAATATGAAAATATATTTTGCTTGACTTCAACATGTAGTTGTTATCATAATTGATTATCATGTTACTTTCTTAAGGGGAGGGGCAGGAATGAGAAGGGGATTGGAAGGAGAGAATTTGGAACTCTAATTTTTTTTTGAGGTAATCAGAGTTAAGTGTTGCCCAGGGTTCCATAGCTAGTAGAAACTCATTTTTTAAAAAAATGAATGTTAAAAGTTTTACATGTAAATGGGGAATATTTAATGAAATAAATAAAACTATATTCAAAGACACATATTTTACACTGAACAAATATTCCTCCTTCACCTGAACCATTCCAATGATATTGTTTTAGTCTTCTAGCTTTAGGCTATAAACGGTCCTGTTTTCTTCTGATTATTTAAGGAAATCTCCCTTTTAAAGAATAATGCCCAACTACTGAGCTCTGGAACCCTAAAACACAGTATCCTCTTAAGTAACCTCCACAGTTAGAAATATTAGTCATCAGAATCATTGTATCCAATTTCTTATTAGATATGAAAATAGAAAGGAAAAGAAGGAAGCTATGCCTTTGAGATCCAGGATCTTCCTTCTCAGAGTACATGCTATATAACCTGCCTTCTAAGTCCATATCCTTCTCCTTTAAGCCACCTCTGCTATTCCTTTGGTGATGGTAGGAGGATATAAAAGGAGGAGAAAGGATACATTCCTTTTCTTCCCATTTGCCATAGTCCAGGTTAAAAATTCAAAGGAGAGCAAGGAGAAAAAGGTCCAAGTGGTAGTCAGATCCACAGTTCAATTTTGAAGTTCATAGAGAATGTAGTTTCTTTGTATGCCTGAGTCTTTTATCAGGAGGCAGCCCAAAAAACTTAAGATCTATCAGAGTAGTTCCTTGTGTCTTCTTAGCAAGAGGATGTGGTTTATGTCTAACTCAATGAGATATTTCTGGCAAAAATCTGTGGCCTATAGTTTTAATTAGGTTGTCTACAAGGGAGGGAATTTATCAGATTGATTGGAAGTTCTACTGATCAATTTTGGTACACTAATCATAGCTGTTGCAGGGTATAAAAGGTATCTTTCTGAGAGTATTTTAACTTGGAATCTGCAGACTCTCAAAGGGTCCAAAGATAAAATTCAGGGAATCTGGATTTAGTGAAAATGACACCTTTATTTCAATATAATGAGTTTCTCTGTGATTCTATTTTTTAAATAATTAATTTACATTTTAATTGAATTTAATTCCATAAATCTTAAGTACCTTCTATCTACAAGGCATAAGATTACAGTATCAAAGTACTAAGAAATTAATATCCTCAATAATTAATAGAATTCTATTGGGTTTAGTATGCAAAGAAGTTGATTACATCCTAAGAATTTTTGTTCTATTTTTTGTTGCTTTTCTTTTTTTTTTTTTCTTTTCAAAACATATGCATGGATAATTTTTCAACATTAACACTTGCAAAATCTCGTGTTCCAATTCCCCCTGCCTTCTTCCATCCCTTCCCTTAGATGGCATATAATCCAATATATGTTAAACATGGTAGAAATATATGTTAAATCCAATATCTACATACATATTTGTATGATTATCTTGCTGCACAGTAAAAATCAAATCAATTAGAAAAAAATGAGAAAGAAAATAAAATGCAAGCAAACAACAACAAGAAGAGTGAAAATGCTATGTTGTGAACCACAACATAGTTCCCACAGTCATCTCTCTGGGTGTAGATGGCTCTCTCCATCATAAGATCACTGGAACTGGTCTATGTGATGCTATTTGTTTTAGTTTATGCATATAAATATAATTTTGAGAAGGCTCCATGGGCTTCACCAGAGTGCCAAAGTAATCTATCACAAGAAAGTCTTAGAATGCTTGATCTAGTAGAAAGAAAATTGAGTCTTGTGTCAAAGGATCTGAATTTGAGCTCAGATCCTACAATTTGCTAGTTGTGTGATCCTGAGAAAATCACTCAGTGTCCTCTGAGTTTCCCCAGTTTCTTCATCTAAAAATATGGGAACAGTAATATTCGTATCTACTTCATAGGAGTTGTTTGATAAACCAAAAGTTATAATGTATATAAAACACTTGTCATATTTATAAATGTGAGCTATTAGCATAAGCATTTTGTGGAAATTTTGTATTGCTATTGTCTTGCTTGATCTGAAGAGCAAATAACTTCATTTTCCTGATCCTGATCAAAACTTTAGACTAGAGGAATTGTAGGGTTCCTTCCCTCTTTAGTCACCTTTAACAATTCCAATTTCAAAAGTCACACTAAAACATAATGCGTGTATTTGGCAGATTCTGCTTCAATGTTGGCAACGACAAAGCAATGAATCACAGAGGGATTGTGCTCCAGATCTTAGTCTGCGGTTATTGTTCTGGCTGGGTTGGGCTTTGCTCTGTTCCAAGCAGAGCAGTATTAGGCCTTAGCTTAATAACACTTGGAAAATGTGTACACGTTTGCACATATGGAGGGGGAGTGGCACACAGCTTTTCAATATTAACCACTCTATAAAGTTTCTTTCTGACTCATTTATGTCCCAGTGCCAATTTGCCAAGACTTGTGAATTTTTATTGTTTTTATTGCCAATTTTCAAATTATTTTACTAATGGTTTTTCAGATCATATACCATTTTAAAGTCAACTAGAGCTAAACTAAATTGGCAGCTAGATGGCACAGTGAGTAAAGCACAAAATCTGTACTTTACTCAAGTAAAGTCAAAACTGGAGCCTAGAGTCAAAGTTAAAGGCAAGCCACTTTAGTATTGCCAAGAACACCTCAACAAAGTCTCAAAGAGTAAGACATGACTGAAAATATTAATAACTAAACTAAATTTTTTGGGTGTATGATAGAAGTGGAGAGAGTGAAGAGAGTGGGAGAGCTAAATTTGCATTTATTAGATTTAAAATTGATTGATATTTAAAGGTTCCTTACTCAAAGCAATTCTCAATAAGAAAATTAAAGGGATATTTGAAAACTTCCCACATTAACTATTTAATTACTAAATGTTTGACACAATCAATGGTTAAATTTTATTTTCTTGCTTATGTTCTTCAGAGTTGGAAGAAAACTTAAAACTTATCTAATCCAAAATTCCTTCTAATGTAGAGGAAGAAACTACAGTCCAGAAAAGTTAAATGATCTTCCCCAGATCATGCAATAAATTGTGACTAGGTCCTCTGATTCCAAATCCAATATTATTTTGAGTGCTTTCCTGTGTATTTTTCAATGAGTGGTTTACTCTTTTAGACTTAAATTTCTAAGTTACATTTCTAAATTTTCACATGGAGTTTTAGAAATTAATTGATGCATTGTGATGGACTTGGTTCTTTTCCACAATAGGTGATTCAAAGCAATTTCAATAGACTTGGACTGAAAAGAGCCATCTGCATCCAGAGAGAAGACTATGGAGACTGAATGTAGATCAGAGCATAACATTTTCACCTTTGTATGTATATGATAGTGGTGTTTGTTTGCTTGTTTGTTTATTTTTTATTTCTGGTGTTTTTTTTTCTCTAGTAATCTGATTTTTCTTTCACAGTATGATAAATATGAAAATATGTTTAGAAGAAAAAAATCATGCTATTGGAAAGAGTAAGGGGAGGTGAATTGTCATATTGGTCCAAATCAACCACTAATTTGCATGTTTATTTCAATCTCTTATTTTCTAGATTGTTGCTTTCAGTAGCTTAAGTGCCATCATTCCTTTTTTTTTTTTTTTATTCATTTTTCCAAATTATCCCTCCCCTCCCTCCACTCCCTCTCCCCATGACAGGCAATCCCATACATTTTACATGTGTTACAATATAACCTAGATACAATATATGTGTGTAAATACCATTTTCTTGTTGCACATTAATTATTAGCTTCTGAAGGTATAAGTAACCTGGGTAGATAGACAGTAGTGCTAACAATTTACATTCACTTCCCAGTATTCCTTCTCTGGGTGTAGTTGTTTCTGTCCATCACTGATCAACTGGAAGTGAGTTGGATCTTCTTTATGTTGAAGATTTCCACTTTCATCAGAATACATCCTCATACAGTATTGTTGTTGAAGTGTACAGTGATCTTCTGGTTCTGCTCATTTCACTCAGCAACAGTTGATGTAAGTCTCTCCAAGCCTCTCTGTATTCCTCCTGCTGGTCATTTCTTACAGAGCAATAATATTCTATAACCTTCATATACCATAATTTACCCAATCATTCTCCAATTGATGGATATCCATTCAACTTCCAGTTTCTAGCTACAACAAAAAGAGCTGCCACAAACATTTTGAAGTGCCATCATTCCTTAAAGGCAGTTATATATTTCTAAGCCTGGCAGCTAGGTGGTGCAGTGGTTATCGTACTGGGCCTAGAATCAGTATGACTTTATCTTTCTGGTGTTCTGAGTTCAAATGTAACAATTACTAGCTGTATGTTTTTAAGATATTTCAAGCCTGTCCTGTTATTCTTCCTTTGTTTTAAGTAAACCTCTTAGACATGTAGAAAAATGATTTATGATGATATTGACACATGAAGAACTTTAAAAGAGTATTGTAAGGATTAAGATACTGACCAGCTGTTCTTCATCTTCTCTGAAGTTTCCAGAACTGAGCAAGAAAGTGAACCATTTTCTTTTTCTTTTTATAATAATTTTTTTTATTTTTCAAAATACATGCAAAGATAGTTTTCAACATTCACACTTGCAAAATCTTGCGTAAGGGACCCTAATCTTAAAGCTCTCTACCAATGTCAGTTAATACTTTTGCTTCTATAATACCATCAGGAGGATTAAACTTCCCTCTGCTCCTCTGTAAAGTTCTGCAGCAATTTGTCCACCAAGAACATTCCTTTCTTTGCATATTATTTTTTACTCTTATCCTTTTTGATAGACTATGGAGGATAATAATTAGGTGAAACTTGAAGTCACCAAAGTCAATTTCACCAAAGCCATTCCAAAAGTTACCTCTAATATAATCAAATAGAAAGATGATGAGCTGAAAATCTCAAATGCAATTGGCATTCTCTTTTCTTTTATTGTCATATAGTTCTTCAGTCATGTTCAATTCTTTATGACCCAATGGATCATGGCATACCAGGATTTCTGTCTTCCACTATTTCTCAAAATCTATTCAAGCTCATGGTAACTGCTTCCATGACATTATCTATTCATCTCATTTTCTGTGAATCCCTTTCTCCTTTTGTCTTCAGTCTTTCTCAACATCAAAGTCTTCCCAATTAGTCTGATTTTCTCATTATATGACCAGAATCATCAGGTTTCAACTTTAGTATTTATCCTTCCACTGAATAGTCTGAATTAATTTTTTAAACTATTCTCTGGCATTTGTCAAAACATTTGATTAGCAGTAGCCTCAAAGATATAAGCCTCTCTATAAACCCATATAAAAATAAGTGGGGCTGACTGGTATAAATTGTTTGAAAATCTTCACTACTCAGATGAGTAACACAAAAGGTAAATTTTAGATATAACTCCAGTGTGAACTTTTTTTTTCCTTTCCTGAGTAATTGGGGTTAAGTGACTTGCCCAGGATCACACAGCTGGGAAATGTTAAGTGTCTGAGGTCAGATTTGAACTCAGGTCTTTCTGACTTCAGGGCTGATGTGCTATCCACTGTGCCATCTAGCTGCCCCTTAGTAAAAACTTTTTAACCTATATGCCTTTCATATTCTGTTCCCACCAATGGTTTTAATTCCTTGATGCCTTGGCCAAAATTAATGTCATCAATCTTACTTATCCTCATTTCATATCCTGTTGTAAACTAGAATCTGTCTCCATTGACTGCCTTTGTTTGCTACTCTTTCTTCAATTCCTGGTCTACATTTCAGATGTCTTTTTGGGAGAGTCAGTTTATCCACCTGGTTTTATAGCCACCTTGTTCTGATAGTTAGAGTAGTTACTTACTTGTACTTATCTATTCTGATTTGGGATCAGAGAGCCATACCCTGTCTGAGAATAATAGAAACTTATTTGGTTTTTATATGTCTAATATTAAGAAAAAAAGGCCAATTAGTGAATAACTATTTAAGTGCCTATTATAATCACTGGGGATATAAAAAGAAGCAAAACACAGTCCCTGTCTTCAAGGAGTTCACAATCTAATGGAGACCATAGACATACACACACACACACACACACACACACAAACAAACAAGCTATATACAGAAAAAATAAGACATAATTAAAAAAAACTGGATGCACTGAAATTAAGAGGAGATAATATAGAACATAGGATTTTAACAGGGACTTAAAGAAAGTCAGAAAGATCAGTAGTTAGGTCAGAGGAGGGAGAGTGTTCCAGATAGAAAGACAGCCAGGGAGAAGGCCCAGAGCTGATAGATGGAATGTCTAGTTTTGGGGACCTATGTACAAAATTGGTATCAAAATAGGTTGCAAAACATGCGTAACGTGGAAATGTTTTGCAAAACTGTACTTGTAATGATCTCTATCAAAATGCTTGCTTTCTTAGCAAGGGGGAGTAAGGAAAGAGGGAGGGAGAGAATTGGGAATTCAAAATTTAAAACAATGAATGTTAAAAGTTTTTTGTTTACATGTGATTGAAAAAAAAAACATAAAAGATACTGCAAAGATGATATTGAGAGGTCTTGGCCTTAACTAAACAGAGTTATCAGGCTTCCATTACCCTCAAAAACATTTTCCTCTACATCTAAATTTTGATCTGATCCTCCCTTTGTGAACTCTCATCTAAAAATGACTCTTCAGCTGCAGTTTGTTGGTGGGTCCTTCTTGGAGCTCTTTCCCCTGACTCTCCACTGTTCTTGTCCTCCTGGTTGCTAAGTGATTTAACTTAACAGCCCTAAGTGGCAAGTGATACATTTTTTCTCTCTTGCCTCTGAAACTGTTTTGTAGCCTGGCACTTTGCCCAGCCTTTCATTTATTTAGTAAGGGGTTGCTCTCCATCAGTTTGCTAAACTGTGTTTTTCTTAGACACCAAGATTTCAGAGCTGGAACCTTTCCCTTGACTGATGTTACAAATAACGTAAATGTTATACTGTTGCTTGTTCCTCTTTTTTTGAGCTGAGGAAATTGCAAGACAGGAGACCTCTTTCAACTGATCTCTAAGAGTGTTGTAGTGACCATGAGTCACCACATCTCTATCTAGCTCTATGTTTCAGAGTTGCTGAAGAGTGGAACAATAGGCAAATGCGGCTTTTCTTCAAACATCAGCAGGGATTGGTATGCAATAAGGCCAGTGACATTGTTCTCAAAGGCTCTATATGCATGTTATAAGAAAGACCAAGCAACGACTTCAATGAACCTTTTGCATTGGCCTTGGGATCCCCATCATATTCAGTGAAGCATGATTAAAATGTCCTACATACTCTTTGATGGAGCAATATCATTATTGGGTTTGTATCCCAAAGAGATCATAAAAGAAAGGGACCCACATGTGCAGAAATTTTTGTAGTATCTCTTTTTGTAGTGGTAAGGAACTGGAAATTGAGGAGATATCCATCAATTGGGGAATGGCTAAATAAGTTATGGTGTATGAATGGAATGGAATATTACTGTCCTATAAGAAATGATGAGCAGGCTGACAAAAAGTCTTTAGAAAAGTCAGAAGACCTATATGAACTGATGCTGAGTGAAGTGAGAAGAACTAGGAAGACACTGTACATAGTAACAGCAAGAATTGATGATCAATTACTATAGATTTAGCTCTTCTCAGCAATGTGATGATCCAAGATAATTCCAATAGATTTTGAATGAAAAATGTCATCTGCATCCAGAGAGAGAGAGATGAAGATTGAATGTGGATTGAAGCATAGTATTTTTGTTTTTTCTTTCTTATGGTTTTTCCCTTTTGATCTGATTTTTCTTTTACAACATTACAAATATGAAAATATGTTTAAAAGTATTGTATAACCTATATCAATTGCTTGCTGTCTTGGGGAGTATGGAGGTAATGGAGGGATGGAGAAAAATTTTGGAACATAAAATTTTACAAAGATGAATGTTGAAAACTATTTTTATATGTGTTTGAAAAAATAAAATTCTATTAAGGGAAAAAAAGAGAATTTCTGAAAGTGGGTTTTTTTTAGTCCAAGATAAGACAACAAGTAGGGAAATTATGGAGTTCCTGTAGAAGCCTGTGGCAAAAGCAGGCATATGAAATCATCCTCAGCCCCAAGAGAGTTAGTTAATAGACAATATTCATGAATTCCAGCTTCTTGTGGGGAAGAAAAGAGCTTTTCCTTTCAAGTGCAAGAAGGGAGATTTCTTGGGTGATATCAGCCTTGTTTGGATACCAAATTTCAGATTTGATGCATTAGATCTAGAGAGAGGAAGAGATTTCCTAATCCTAGAGCTGGAGGAATTAAGGATTATAAAACATACTATCTATGGCATAGCAGTGGCACAAGATTGGGATCTTGCCACCTCCTACTATTAGGATAAATTATTTATTCAGTGCAAATCTGATGGCAAGAAAGTTGTTTACCTAGAAACCCTAAAGGATATTCATTGAGTTGGGAAGGGACTTTGTAAAACTGTGTAAAAGACCTAAGGATTCTTTGGAATGTTGAGGTGCTGTCTCATCAAAAATGTCAAGTTCATTTCCTTCTGAGGCTAACGATCCCAAATAATTTATGTGACTTTCTGCATCTATAGCCTTCTAGACTATTAGGATCATTGGAGTCTTTTGAATTTTCTGCATTGTATTGCCAATATCATTGAGTATGATGGCAGAATGACAACAGTGCCTTGGAGACAGCTGGTCTCTTTTTACACTTCCAACCTGTTTCAATACACAACTCCCCGCCTAACCTTTCCATTGCTATACTTTAGTACTTTAGGAATGACTGAGTTGAGTAAATGTTTGTTGTCCAGAATAGAGCCTAACTAGATAGAATACCCAGGATTCTGAGTCTGATGAATTTTTGGCACTGGTTTGGAACTGCAACAATTTGTCCCAGGATGTAGCAAGGGATTAAGTGCCTATGTTCTCCATTACTGCAAAAAACAGCCTGTTATTTCTATTGATTCCTCTATATCCCAAACTCCAACATTTTACATCAGTAGTTTCTTCACTATAAGATCATTAGAACCATATGAGATAATAGAATTCATCAGTCACCTTCATTTTACTAAAACATAAACTATGCATCCCATAGAGATAAATGATATGCCCAATCACATAGTGAATTAATGGCAGAGCTGGGACTAGAAGTCATTTCTCAACTCCCAGATTTTATTTCACTGTTCTCTGCCTCCATTCTTCTCTCCTGTTCATTATATTCTGCATACTTTTTCCCTGGTCATCTTATTAAAATATACTTTTGATCATGTAATTTCTTTGTTCAGAGAGCTTTGAGGTCTTTCCATTGCCTATTGCCTGATATTCAAAGTATTCTATTAACCATTTTAAACTTAGCTTTTCAGTCTTCTTTCTCTCTACTATCCTAAATAAATCTCAAGATCCTGCCAAATGAGACATGTTGTTCAATTATTTTAATTTATCTGAATTTTTGTGGTCCCATTTAAGATTTTTTTAGCAAAGATACTATAGTGATTTGCCATTTCCTTTTCCAGTTCATTTTACAGATGAGGAAACTAAGGCAAACAGTGTAAAGTGACTTGCCCAGCCAGGGTCAATAGATAATAAATGTCTGAGGCCAGATTTGAACTCATGAAGAGGAGCCTTCCTAAGTCCAGGCTCAATACTCTATCCACTGCATTGCCTAGCTGTCCCTGCCTCTCTATTCTAAATAAATTTCAAGATCTAGTCAAATGGGACTATGTGTTATTCCCTAAGTAAACATTGGACCTTTCTGTCTGTTTGTCCTATTCATGCCAGTCTCAGGTTAGCCTGGATTGCTTTCTTTTTTGTCACTCTTTATCTAGACAATTAGGAACAACATCATCTCATAAAGCAGAAGAAAGCTAAGGAGTGTAATAACTTAATTCCTCAAGTGCTTATTCAGTCTACTATTCAGTCAACTAGCATTTTTGTTGATTAAATAACATTTATTAAGGGCCAGATGTGTCAGGCAGTATGCTAAGTGAGGGAAATGAAGAAAAGTAAAAGACAATCCTCTAATATTTAAGAGCATATAATCTAAGAGGAAAATGCTTCAATTCTTACAACATTTCTGTGAGTTAGGGATTATTATTACCTTCATTTTATAGATGAAGAAAATGAAGCTGAGGAGGTTAAGTAATTTTTCCAGGATCTCGTGCCTGGTAAGTATCTGAGGTAGATTTTGAATTCAATTTTTCCTGAATCCAACTCTAACCATGCACCATCTAGCTGCTGAAATGTGGAGATAATTGCACTAAATAGAAACAAAGAAGAGAAGGACTAGGTTGGACCAGGTATACTAAGAAGAAATTCATGTTAGAAGTGATATGACTGTGAAGGCATTAAGGAACTAATAAACAACATATCTGAAAGAGGGGATGATAGTATAAATGTAAAAAAAATCAAATCTCAGACTTTATTAATAATTAGAGGCTCCTATATGGCATTGGGAGGCAATGAGTAGCTTAGTGGATAGAGCACTGGACCTGGAGTCACTTTGATTGCCCCCAAAAATGGATTCACTGGAGGAAAAAAAATGCCAAACAACTCCAGTATCTTTGCCAAGAAACCCCTAAATGGGCTCATGAAGGGTTGGACATGACTGAAATAACTTAACAATAACAATAACAATATGGCATATAGGAAGAGTGCTGGACATGGGAATAAGGAATAAGGAAGACCTGATTTCAAAACTGGCTTCTGAAGCTCCCTAGCTATATCTCTAAGCAAGTTACTTAACCTCTGCCTCAATTTTCTAACCTGCGAATTGAGGATAATAAAAAATTACTGAAAGAACAGCAAATCTTTGAGATATGGGAATCCTTGATGAGAGTATCAGTAGAGAACAATAGCAAAAGCTATTTAACAGTGGACCGCATCCTTACTATCTCACAACTAACCAAAGATATAGAAGTCTAAAAGATATATATGATCCCATTACTTACTGTGTTTGTTGATTATGAAAAAAACATTTGATTGAGTATAACAGAACTCTGCCTTATAAGTTCCTTTACAACCATGTTTTTCATCCATACATTAAGATCTTTGTTATTTCACTGGAAGAAACAAACCTATTCAAGAAGCCTCTAGTAATAAATGTAGGGCAAAGTACAAAATAGGAAGATATTTCCATGCCAAAAGTATTCACTCTACTGTGATGAAGGCAATTCAATGTAGGGTACAGGTAGAAAAAGCACCTGTAAAAAAGATGATGAAGTCCTCTAGAATCACCCATTTGCAGATGATGAGAGGTATAACTGTTCATCCACACAGAAAAGGCTAAATGAATGAAGACAATCTACTGTCCGCATTTGAATATGCATTGGGAGGATATCTTATAGGTCTTGCTCAACAATTTTCATATCTGGGATAGACACTATTGAGGACAATGAATTCAACCTGGAATTGAAAAAAAATTAGGAAATTATTGTTGTTTTTCAGTCCTCTCTGACTCTTTGTGATCCCATTTGGTGATTTCTTAGCAAAGATGATGGACTAGTTTGCCTTTTCCTTCTCCAGCTCACGGGATCTGGAGCTAGTCTGAGGCCATATTTGAACTGAGAAAGATGAGTCTTCCTGACTCCAGACCCATTAGGAAATTACAAAATTCTTTACTGTTCTCTAGCTTCCCATGAAAGCAAAGGTCCATCTTTTTTAATATGGATATTTTACTAGTGTTGCTTTATGGTAGCAAAACATGAAACACCCATGCCTTTGAGCAAAGTCTGAGTATCATACAGAAAAGACACATGGAAGCAGAGAGCTGGTGGTAACATGTAACCAATGATAAACTTCAAAGACAAACGGAAGTGAAGGATATCATCAAAGAATGATATGATAAGAAGAGAAAATGGGCTTACTACATTTCAAGAATGAGGAATGGCAGCCAGTGGATACCCAGGATGCTCCAGTAAAACTCTTGAAGTGTCAGGAAAAATTTAATAAGCCTTTAAGTACATTGGGTAATTTGCTTGTGGCAAACTTTTAGAAGAACAGTTGGCCAACTAGCATTTGCCTAGTCAAGCAGACACGGTGAAGAAGAGAAGAGTCACCTAGGATGGGCAAGCATGCATGGTTTACAATCTGCATCATTGGCAGAAACTCTTGCATTGATGAGATCACATCCACTTGAACATCTTGTCTTAGTTTTAAACTCTGATTGGCAATGCAGTTAGGGGGCATAGACTAATAGTGCTACTCCTGGAGTCAGGAAGAGCTCAAGTCAAATCCTGCCTTATACATTTACTAGTTGTGTGACTTTTAGCAGGTCACCTAACCTTTGTTTGCCTCAGTTTTTTCATCTGTAAAATAGGTACGATAAAAGAATCTACCTTTCAGAGTCATTGTGAGGATAAAATGAGAAAATATTTATAGAATGCTTTGCAAACTTTAAAATTATATGTAAAATGCTGACTATTAAGATTATAATGATGATTATTACTCCACAATCTTTCAGGTAACCAATCTGGTCCTTAGATTATAGCTGCTCTTCTGTTATCTCATTACTGCCAATCTGAAAAATTGTAATTACAGCCTCACAGATCTTTGTGTTTCTATCATTCTCCTTCCCTTCCCACCTACTCTCAATCCATTTTCATTCCAATGTCAGATCAATCCTTTTTCTTCATAAAATTGGCCATGATACTCCTTTACTCAATAATTTGCAGTGATTTCCTATTGCCCACTGAATAAAGTTCAGACTCCTTTGCTTGGCATTCAAGTTTTCCTCTAATTTGATATCATTCTATTTTCCCAGAATCATCTTGCACCATTCTTCTTCATGTACTCTATGTCTATTCAAACTAGACAGATGTCTGTATTTTGAAATTTCCCACTGTTTTTCTGTACTAAGTCTTTGCTTGTGGTGTTCCTTATTCTTAGTTCTCTTATTGTAGGTCATCATACAGAGATGGATGACTATTTGGCAGGCATGTTGCCATGATATTTCCTCTTTGGATACAAGGAATAGTAGAAGGCTACTGAGATTTCTTTCAACTCTAAAAACCAGTGATTCTGTGAATGTTCTCCTTCTTTTTCTTTGCCTCTAGACTGCTTATTTGTTTTGTCTCAAAGCCCAGCACAGATGCCCCCTTCTTCATGAAACCTTCTCTTTGTGTAACAATCTTTTCATTAAATCATACTTGCAATAGTTTTTAACTTTTGATGCAATTGTTATGCATTCTTTTTATCTATGCAATTACCATATCCTTCTTAACTAGTTTATCATCTCCATGATGCTAAGGGACCTGTCTTATCAAAAATTTGTATTGTCTTTAGTATTTAAGCACATTGCTTGGTACACAGTTGGTTCTTAATAAATGTAAGGGCTTATTGAATTGGATTAAATTTGAGATTTGACAACAATTTAAGCATTTGTGTCAGCCCCACTATTAGCAGCTATAGTACATTTACCCTTGTATCTTCCTACCCAGGCTTTCTAGTGAGAGAATAACAAATCCCATTAGAACCAGGCATTAATTCTCTTTAAGATAGAGCCAAATTCCCAGGGACCTACTTCATTCATTCATTTGCTGAATAAGTAGGTATCAATGCTATGCACTGGAAATAAGAATAGACTCTTGCTTTCAAGGAGTTTATTCAATTGAGACCCTGTCTCAAGATAAAATATTCCATTGTCTGAAGAACCTTCTTAACAGAGATAGAGAAGGGACAAAGGGAACGTTCTTATTTGAAATTTTGCTGTAACTAATATGAATATAGTTGTATATGTCTCCATATACATACACATGTATGTTCATAATCTTATGAAATTTTTTATTGCTTACATAATGCATGTTTATATACCACCCATATATTCAAATGTACCTATATTTATTTTTATATATACACAAATTATTTACATATGCATATGCATATATGCATAGTTATAGAGATAAATAATAAATATATAAATATCTTTATTATAGCTTTTAAATTTACAAGATATATGCATGGATAATTTTTCAGCATTGACAATTGCAAACCTTTTGTTACAACTTTTCCCCTCCTTCCCTCCATCTCTTCCCTCTGATGGCAGGTTGACCAATACATGTCAAATATGTTAAAGTATAAGTTAAATTCAATATAAGTATACATATCCAAACAGTTATTTTGCTGCACAAAGAGAATCGGACTTTAAAATAGTGTACAATTAGCCTGTGAAGGAAATAAAAAATGCAGACGGACAAAAATAGAGGGATTGGGAATTCTATGTAGTGGTTCATAGTCATCTCCCAGAGTTCTTTCGCTGGGTGTAGCTGGTTCAGTTCATTACTGTTCTATTGGAACTGATTTGGTTCATCTCATTGTTGAAGAGGGCCAGGTCAATCAGAATTGATGATCATATAGTATTGTTGTTGAAGTATATAATGATCTTCTGGTTCTGCTCATTTCATTCAGCATCAGTTCATGTAAGTCTCTCCAGGCTTTTCTGAAATCATCCTGCTGGTCATTTCTTACAGAACAATACTATTCCATAATATTCATATACCACGATTTATTCAGCCATTCTCCAATTGATGGGTATCCACTCAGTTTCCAGTTTCTGGCCACTACAAAGAGGGCTGCCACAAACATTCTTGCACATATAGATCCCTTTCCCTTCTTTAAAATCTCTTTGGGATATAAGCCTAGTAGTAACACTGCTGGATCAAAGGATATGCACAATTTGATAACTTTTTGAGTATAATTCCAAATCATTATCCAGAATGGCTGGATGTATTCACAATTCCACCAACAATGTATCAGTGTCCCTGTTTTCCCACATCCCCTCCAACATTCTGCATTATCTTTCCCTGTCATTCTAGCCAATCTGACAGGTGTGTAGTGGTATCTCAAGGTTGTATTAATTTGCAGTTCTCTGATTAATAATGACTTGGAGCATTTTTTTCATATGGCTAGAAATAGTTTCAATTTCTTCATCTGAGAATTGTCTGTTCATATCCTTTGACCATTTATCAATTGGAGATTGGCTTGGACAATTCAATTTTGGATAGGGAAATCAATGGACATGCTCTTTTCAGAAGCAGTGGTAATTTTGATTTGATTAGTGTTCTCAATGCTTTGCACATAGTAGGTGTTTAAGAAATGTCTGTTTCCCTCCCTCTCTCCCTCGTTCCTTCCTCCCTTCCTCCCTCCCTCTCTCCCTTCCTTCCTTCCTTCCTTCCTTCCTTCCTTCCTTCCTTCCTTCCTTCCTTCCTTCCTTCCTTCCTTCCTTCCTTCCTTCCTTCCTTCCTTCTTTCCTTCCTTCTTTTTCTCCATTCCTCCCTTCTTTGGATACAGATCAGCAAGGCAATTGGGATAAAGCATGGATGGTATGTGGGACCTGCTAAATTAGGTGTACCTTTGTTCCCTCTTTCCCCTCAACCCTTTAGGGTGAGAGTTCCAAAGCTGTCTTGGTTCTGGAGCTTGTCAAAGTCTCTGGAGTTTTGGTTCAGAGAATTTAATAGTGGCAGGATAGCATGGTAAGAATATAGCTAAAATGAGGTATGATGAAGATGAAGATGATGGTAATAAAGAGGAAGTGGAGAAGAGTGCAAAACACATTGGTAAAATGTCACATCCAACACTGGCTATGTGATCATGATCTAGTTGCTTAGCTTCTTTGAGCCTCAGTTTCCCTATCTATAAAATGGGACTAATGATACTTGTATCACATATTTCATAAGTGATTGTGAAAACAGCATTTTGTAAAAATGTGTTTTTATTACAATAATTGTCTCTAAAGCTGGAAAGCTAGCTGATTAGAACTGAACCTCCCTGAAATTTTGGCCTTTGGAGAAAGGAAGGGCAGATTTCTCTTGGGGCCCACCTTGCGACAGTGAGCTCCCAGTAACAAACTTGTGGTTGCTATGGTATCCATAAAGCATCCTTGAAGCTTTCCTTCAAGGGCTCCCAGATATGATCAACCCCAAGGCTTGGAAAGCAAAGTGCAGGGTCATAAATCTGAAAACTGATGACAGAACTGTTTAGGGATTGCAGATTCTCACAAAGATTCAAGTGACATCCTGAAAAATAGCATAACGATAACAGCAAACAGATGTTGTACCGATTAATGCAATATACAAACATACACACAAAAATATGATTTTGACCCAGCAAAAATAGGCTCTATTGGTTTGGGCTAGAATTATTGAATATCAGAACTCCAAGTAATCGAAAGAATAATTTCATAAACATGCACACAAATATTTACATCCCTCTAACTTTATAGATAAGGAAACTATAAAATCTAATTTTATAGATGCCAGTCACACAAAGGGAGAAAAAGCTTGTCTAAGGTCACACAACCAGCTAGTAAGTCAAGACTTGAATCAGGTTTCATGAATACCAGATAAGAACTCTCTCCATGCTACCTTTATAAGCTTGTTGGAGTTGAATTTCTTGGAAGTCCAAGAAGAAAGCCAGCATATGGGCTAACTGGGAACAAATTTGACATATTAGATATTGCTCCTCCTCCCCCTCTCTCTCCATAAAACACCTGCTAGCTGATGAATCAGAGCTTGTTATATCTTTGGTGACAAGTTTCTCACAAAGTCCACCCTGATCTATATATAGTGATATTCATACATTCCCACGGTTTCACCCCAGATGAGTCAGGTATTAGAGCCCTTCTGAAATAGCAGCCTGAGAACACTATACACAAGCTAATAGCTTGTAGGGATTTAAATAAAGAGCTGTTTAATTACCATTTTAGAAATGAAATAGGGCAGTTGGGTAGCACACTGGCTAGAGCATAGGCTTGGAGTCAGGAAGATATGAGTTCAACTATGACCACAGATACTTATAAATGTGCAACTCTGGGTCACTTAACCCTGTTTGCTTCAGTTCCTCATCTATAAAATTAGCTGGAGAAGGAAATGGCCAACCCTTCCAGTATCTTTGCCAAGAAAACCCCAAATGGTGTCATGAAAAGTCAGACATGACTGAACAACAGCAAAAATAGAAATGAAAAAAGGATTAAAGTATTGTGAAATAAATAAATGCAAAAGGCATTTATTAAGCATTTACCATGTGTCTAACATTGTGAAGTGGAATCATAAGTCAGTTCTTGATTTCAAGGAATTCTCATTGTAATCATGGGAGATGACACATAAAAAGAAGGTTTTACTTGGAAGTCAGATGGAAAGACCTAATGGGATTTAGGATCCTAGGGACAAAGCAGTTAGAAGGGCATCTTCTATTAATAAGACAATATTACAATATTAATTTATATCTGATTATATCCGAGGAGAGGTGGTGTCAGGGTAGTTTGACACACTTGGTTTAAGCTGTTTTCTGTTTCTCCCTAAGGATACTTTTGGTTTACCTCAAAAATCAGTTCTCCCAAATTTCAGAAGGACCCCTTAGGCTACCGTATGTTGGATCAAAATAAGAATCCCTGCTACTTATTAAGTAGTCATTAGCTTTTAATTGAAGACTTCCAGTGAGAGTGATTTCATCACTTGCTAAAGCAACTTATTCTATTTTTGGACAGTTCTAAGAAAGTTTGTCCTAAGTATCAAGCCTAAATATGCCTCTCTGCAGCTTGAACTTATTTTTTCTAGTTCTACCCTGTGGGATCAAGCAGTGTAAGTCTAACCTGTTTTAAAAAAATTCTTAACTAATAATAAAAGCTAACTTTTACATAATGTTTTAAGGTTAACAAAGTAATGTACATCTATTGCCTCATTTGATGCTCATAACAATCCTGTGAAGTATGAATAATTTTTTAACCCATTTTATAGATGGGGAAAATGAAATTGAGCTATGTTAAGTGACTTGCTCATGGTTACTCTCCTAGAAAGTATGTGAGGTAAGATTTGAATTCAGATCTTACTATCTTCAAGTTCAACACATTATCCACTAATCACTTAGCTATCTTATAAGATCCTAGAGTAATAGACTCCAAAAGAGAACTTTTCACCTGTATTTATCATTTCCACATCTCAGAGTTAGGGGTGTGATTGCCTCCATGATCTGTAAAATCCATATAAAAATTTTTTTGGCCCTCCCTTATTGTCAGAAAAGAAGTCTTAATTATGACAGCAATAAAAAAAAAACACATTGGTGTTTTGTAATAATATACATAGATTTTATGCAGTTCTGAGGTTTTAAATTTTTTTGTGTCATCTGCTAGCCTTTAATTATTGTCTGCAAAATTCCCTCCAAATTCCCATTTAATTTCTTATGCCAACTCTCCATATATCAGAAGCATAAGAGTCCTGAAATGAAAGGGAAAACTATAATTTAATCCTCATGATTGCCCTATCTGAACTGCTAACTGTTTTCCTCTAACCAAAATGAAAACAAAATAAAACAAAAATCCACTTTTCCAGATAGACAAAAATCCAGATTTCCAGATTGAAATGTATATGTTGTCACAATTCAGGAGGACTCATATTCAAATATTCCCCATATCCTGACAGAATGGCTCTGTGATGGTCTCAGAATGTAGATTGAGACATAGATTTTGGGACTTGGCCAAGATGGGAATTTGTTTGCTGCACTTGAACAGGGTTTGTAACAGGGTTTTTGTTGTTTTTGTGTTTGTTGTTGTTTTTGTTTTTCCCCCCTCTCCCCAAGGAGGGAGGGAAGGAGAGAAGGTTGATGTAAAATATAAAATATAATCAAAATGTATCCCCTAATCGAATGCAAGTTTCTTTATATGTCCACCAGCTAACAATACTTTGAGCATAGTAAGTATTTAGTAAATGTTTATTGAGTGTGTCTAGTATTATGGGAGATTTGATAGGAGAAAATGCTTGCCTTCTAGCAGTTGTTCAGAGTCTGAGGAACTCATATGATTTTTCTCTACTTCTCTCTGGTACATAAACCTACTGCTTTTCTGATTCTGGTTCTGTTATTATCCAATGAATTTCTGTTTTCCAACAACCTCTTGTAATGAAAGAGAAAGAAGCTCTTTGAATAATCCTTCTCAGCATTTAGGGGTCCCATTAAACTACAAAAAGGAATACCAAGGAAGGAGCTTGGTTTTTTAGCTGTTAAGAATCATCTTTCATTCTATCTTGGTTCAATAATGAGACAGCCCTTTTGCATTCAGATATTAAGGTACTTGTTTTATTACAGAGATTTCTTGAGAACAGAAAAAAGCAAAGCAGAATTAATTAAATTCAACAAGCATTTATTAAATCAACAGGTATTTATTAAATACCTGCTAGGAGCATTAGAGTGTAGATGATACAAAGACAAAAGTGAAATAATCCCTTCCCTCAAGGAGTTTATATTCTTCTGGGGCCAAGAAAGTAGTATGGAGTTGTGTCATGTAGATTTCAGGGATCAGGCCTACTCTGACAAAACAATAATGGCACTTTTTTCTTGAATATTATTTTTAAAAGAACAATTAAAAATCTCCTTTATGTAGCACTATTTGATTTTTTTTTAAAAAAGAATTTTTCTTACCATACAAGGTAGGTAGTATAGAGTACCTTTGGCCCTCTTCCTTATTCTCAACTTGGGATATAATCAGCTGTCAAATACAGGGAAGTTTTGGGTAGGTTTCTACCCAGGCATGTGTAGTGCAATGGATATTTTTTATTATTATAACTTTTTATTGACAAAACATACATGCTCAACATGTTAAAGTATATATTAAATACAATATATATATATGTATATGTGTGTGTGTGTGTGTGTGTGTGTGTGTACATATTTATACTGTTCTCTTGTTAGTGCAATGGATATTACAGTTGCAGTGAGACCTGAGGTTGAATCCTCCCTCAGAAATTACTGTGTGAACTTAGGAAAGTCACTTAACCTCACTGAATCTCAGTTTCCTCATCTGTAAATTAGGAATAATAATAGTCACTATAGGGTTGTAGTAAAGATCAAATGAGATGATGTAGATAGAGTTTACAAGCCTTAAAGTGATATAAATGATAGTTGTTAATAATAATAATAGTAATAGCACTTAATCCAAACCAGGAATTATGTTAAGTATTTTACTATTATTATTGTTGCTTTTATTATTGCTAATATCATTAATTCTGCTATATTTCTTGGTGTTTCTATTTTTGAATAATATTTCTCAATTGTATGTAAAATAGTTTTTAACATTCATCTTAAAAAAATTGAGTTCCAAATTCTGTCCCTTTTTCCCTCCCCTTTCTCTCCCTCAAATGGTAAGAAATTTTATATAGGTTATACATGTATAATCATGCAAAACATTTATATATTACTCATGGCATAAAAGAAAACACAGACCCCACCCTTCCAAATACACACACACAAAGTAGAAAATTGTATGCTTTGATCTGTATTTAGATCCATTCAGTTTTATGAGGTTTGGGGTGCAGAAGTGCTGAACCCCCAACTATACTGGGTTCCAGGAGTCTTCCTATACAGTCCACCAAATATTAGAGCAAGGTTGAACCCCAAAGTATATTGGGATTTTGGGGTTGGTGCCATGAAGTGTCTCAAAAGAATTTACAGGCTTAGACTACAGCCAAATCAAGAGGCACAGATTTTATTATACTGCTGACAGTGGGCTAATTTCTCAAAAGGATGTTTCTTAATGGAACACACCATTGATAAAAGAGAAAACATCATAAGGCAGGGCTAAGTACCTTGAGAACATATACAACATTTCCTAGCTGCATTCACTTCAACACATGAAACTTCATGCATATTTTCTTGGCATGAGTGACTAAGGGATTAGTACTATGGAGTGTTCAAGCATCTTTTACGTGGTTAAAGAGTTGGAAGGACTGATGATAGGAAAGGGGCTAAGAAGGAACTGAGTGATGAATATGCCTAGGGAAGATCTCAATCACTCTTTCTTTTTGGATTGAGAAAGATTTCTGTGAACTAATAGTTTAGGACAAGGCAACAGCAAAGTGCACTTCCCCTGATGTGGCCTTCCAGGTATCCTTGAACTCCTATCATTTCTGTAACTTTTGTATTTATTCTTTCTGTTCTTAGGATAATAGGAATGAGAGACAGATAAACCAGGTGGTTAATCTCCAGTTTCTGGTATTTGAAAAGTTGGAAAGGCCATCAGAGGTTTCCTCAGCAAGAAGAGGGTGTAGCAGAGACTATTGGAGGCAGTTGTAGAAGCAGCTGAATCCACTGAGGAATCACCAAAGCAGTCAACTTGATGTAGTTCCCAAAGGAGACTAGTTCATTAGATAAAATAGAGCACCTTGGAAAATCACTTCAACTGAGCATGGGAATAACTCATACATCAGGATATAGCCTTGAAGGAGAAAAGGACTTCTAAGGCTAGGAATTGTAGGGTCCTTGACTCTCCAATATGTTCCCTATATGTGTGTCTCATTATTTTTATATTTTAAGTTTGAGTCTACTCTCCTCAAGAACTCATCTTCTCCTGCTCCCTAAGATGATAAGCAATTTGATATAGGTTATATGTGCAATCATGTAAAACATATTTCCTTAGTCATGTTGTAAAAAAAAAAAAAAAAAACCTTCACAAAAACACAAAAGACTCTTTCTTGAGTTCTAGTTCTATACCATTAATTTGCCTATTGGACATTTCCAACTAGAAGTTTAATAGCACTTCAAACTTATCATATCTGTATATATATCTTGCCATGGAATTGTTAAAGTTTATGACACTATAAGCCAGTGGTTCTCAATTTTTTAGTCTAAGCATCCATTTACACTCTTAAAAATTATTGAGTACTCCCAAAAGCTTTTGTTTATATGGTTTATCTCTCTTGATATTTATTGTATTAGAACTGTAAACTGAAAAATTAAAAATTTTTTCAAATAACAAACCTATTACTTGTTAACATAAAATCTTTTTATGAAAACTATTTTTCCAAAGCAAAAAACTTAATTGAGAAAATTGGCATAGTTTTACATTTTTGCAAAGCTCTTTATTTTCTGGCTTACCAGAATTTAGCTGCATTCTCCTATCTGCTTCTGCCTTCAATTTCTTGCAATCTGTTGTTTTGGTTGAAGTATATGAAGAAAATCTGGCCTCACACAGTATAGTTGGAAAAGAAAGAAATATTTTAATAGTCAAATAATGTCTCAAATTATTATAAAAATAGTCTTCATTTCAAAATCCTACTGAAATGGTCTCAAGAGTCCCCAGGGAACTGAGGACCACATTTTGAGAATTGCTGCTACAAGCTAATGGTTCAAAAATGATGAAAGTTTCCATATGTCTATTTGTTATACTCTAAATTTTTCTATCTTATGCTTTTCTCTTTTGATTATTTTTGTATTGTCTTGAATACTAGTTCACAAGGTACTGCATATTCCAACCTTCTATAATAAGTATAAATCAAGATTGGAAAGAATTTTACAAATGATTTCTTCAAGCAAGGTTCTCCCTATTCCCTGCCCACCAAAGAACTTTTAGAGACATGTATTAGATAGCACTGAAAGATGAAGTCAAATTCTGGTTCTGAAGATGAGGAAACTGAATGCAAAATGCAGAGGAGACAACGAGAGAGAGGGAATGACAGACTGTACTAATGGCTTTTTCAGATGTACATATAAGACCTATGTAGCTAAGTAAATGAATAGCTATTAGGTTCTTCCCTTTGATATGCCAGCCCATGGAGAATTTCCAAGGTTCTTCTCTCAGCAGAAGAAAACAGTGAATCTTTAAAAGTCATTGGCTATCCAGGTCAGACTTCAAGGAACACATTATCTTGTATTTGTTTTAGATTATATCTGCACACATACCCACGTCCCCCTCCTCCATCTATATACAGATACTATATATCTTTTGTATAGATATATACTACAGATATTTGCAATATAGCCATATCATTGTGTAGACATACAACACTCTATATCTCTTTATATTATTGTGGATTCAATGAAAATTGAAGCCTTTGCTGATGTCACCAAATGATTATTTGCATTGATGTTTTATCCTTTTAGTATACTGTAAGCTCCTTGAAGACAAGGACTATCTTATCTAAATTTTATATCTAGGTACTGACTCCTGGACAGCAAGAGTCACTTAATAAGTATGTACTGGATTGAAGTGGATTGATAGCAAAACCACCAATCAATCAATCAACCAACCCACCCCTAAGCATATCTGACTTGAATTGTAGCATTTTCATTTCATTTGAGTAGTTGTTGGGTTAAATCGAAATGTGAGCTGTGAACTCTTCTCCTAGCTCAGTTTCTTTTCAAATTTAGGACACCATTTTTCTGAATGAATTTTTACATTATCCCTTTCCTTTCTTTTTCTTCTCTAATATTTCTTTTATAATCACATAACTTATTTTCTCCTAGTTTTTGGTACATGTAGACGCATGTAATACAGGGAATCCTAGATTAGAAATAGTAAAGAGAAAGGATGCTGAGTATGCCTTTTGGCTATGATTTTTCAAAAAAAAAATTTGTCATTAGATCTCAGCTTCTCTTTGTATGTATAAAATTGCCAAGGTTTTTTAAAGTTGGAATTGATAACCTTTTAAAAACATATTTTGATTACAATGAGCCATGAGAATTCCAAAGAATTCATGATGAAAATTGCTCTTCATTTCTAGAGAGAGAGAGAGAGATGAATTCTGAGAGTAGACTGAAATGTATTGGTTTTCATTTTCTCTATTTTTCTTGCCTTTTTTTCTTTCAGTATGACTAATATGGAAATATATTTTGTATGATTTCACATATACAATATATATCATATTGCTGCCTTCCCAATGGGTTGGGAAGGGCTGTTGGAAGGGAGAGAATTTGAAACTCAAAATTTAAAAAATAAATGTTGATGCCTCAGTCTGGAAGGGAACCATCTCTGGTTTGTCTACTCAGAGCTGTCCATGAAGGTTTGCTGAGGGAGGACCCAGCCCTCCACCCTTAACCAAAAATAGGGCTTTTGGTTGTATGTAGGTTCTATGTAGGGGTATAGGCTATGAAAATTTGCTTGGATTCCTGTCTCTTTTTGAACCAACTAAATGTTTATTTTTTTAAATTAAAGTAAATTTTTTATTTTCCTGAAAGCTGAAAGATGAGGATGAATTTGGCAATTTTTGTCTTCTCTTCCTCCAGCTCCTTTCCTCCCTACAACTACTTAGATCCCTACCCTATACAATTTTAGTAACAATAGTTGTCCAAGTTTAATTTAGGAAAATGATTCTCAAGAACAAAACATTAGCATGTCAACTTCAATTATGGATCAAGCATCATTGAAAACTTTATTTTTTAAAGTGGCTTTTGTATATGATAAGTTTAGGTATTTTCTTTCTTTCTTTTTTTTTTAAGTTTAGGAATTTTCAAACTACCATATTTTTTATAAGTTTTCCCTGGCAAGTTTTCTGTGTTGGTGTCCATACACACACAGTCATACCCTCTAATCTTTCTAATTTCTTTTTTGAATTTAAAAATAATGTAAAATTTTATTTATTAATGGTATAAAATTCTGAAACTACCATTATGAATTTTTTTTAGTGAAAGCAATGTGATTTAATTATTTTAGAAAAGATTTTTATATTTTATAATAGATTTTTATTTTTCCAAATATTTGCAAAGATAGTTTTCAACATTCACCTTTGGAAATACTTGTATCTCAAAAGTTTCTCCCTCCTTTTTCTCTTCCCTTCTCTGTTAGGGGTGCAACCTGCTAGCAGTTGCTAGGTGTAATGGGAATCACTTTCTAATGGTTGCTGGGGATCTAATTCTGACCAGCAGAATAGATCCCTTCATGTGAGAGGATGATAATGTTACAAGGAGATGGAGAGGCAATTACATTCTCTCACCTCTGTCCTCTTCCTCTCATCTCCAATTTATTTCATTCCCAATTCACATCAAATCACATCTTCATTAGTAAAGGCTCCTTTGCAATTCCTTCAAGTGTGTTATGATTCATAGCTGTGGGGACTTTCTGGAGAATTGATCTGACCTTTCACACTTAAGTACTCCTCCCCTAGACAGCAAACAATCTAATATAAGTTAAACATTTACAATTCTAAAACTATTTCCATATTTGTCATACTGCACAAGAAAAATCAGATCAAAAGGGAAAAAGAAAACATGAAAAAGAAAAAAAAGCAAACAAACAAAAACAACAACAAAAAAGGTGAAAATACTATATTTTGACCCACATTCAGTCCCTATAGTTCTCTTCTGGTTACAAATGGCTCTTTCCATCCCAAGTCTATTGGAATTGCCTTGAATGACTCCATTGTTGAACAGAGCCAAGTCTATCACAGTTGATCATCATATAATCTTCTTGTTTTTGTGTACAATATTCTCTTGGTTCTACTCACTTCACTTAACATCAGTTCATGTAAGTCTTTTCAGGCTTTTCTGAAATTAGCCTGCTCATCACTTCTTATAGAATAGTATTCCATTACATTCATATACCATAACTTATTCAGCTATTCCCCAACTGATGGATATCCATTCAATTTCCAGTTTCTTGCCACTACAAAAAGGGCTGCTATGAACATTTTTATGTATGTGGATCTTCCCCCTTTTTTATGATTTCTTTGTGATACAGACCCAGTAGAGATACTGCTAGATCAAAGGGTATGCATAGTTTTATAGGTCCTTTGGGCATAGTTCTAAATTGCTCTCCAGAATTAACCTTTCTCGATTCTTGGGGGCTTCCCTCTTTCATGCGATCATGCCCCAAGATATTTCTCAGTTGTACTTATCCTCTCAGCAACCGAGATGTAAAAGGCAATTTCTGGTATGTTTTCTAAAAAAAAAATCTGGATTCTAGCTTTAAAAATTTATAAAATGAGAATTAAAAAAATATTTTTACTAATCTTTTTGTAAAAAGAATAGTGTGATGACAGAAGGTTGTTGTAGTTATATGGTTGCTCATCCCTCCTCCTTTTCTTTCCCCCTCCTCGTCCTCCTCCCCCTCTGCTTCTTCCTCCACTCTCTCCTTTTCCCTCCCCCCTTCCCCTTCCTCTCCCTCCCCCTTCCCTCTCCCTCTCTTCCTTCTTCTCTTTCTCCCTCCTTTCCCTTCCCTCTGGTTCTCCTTTTTCTTCACTCCCCTCTCTGTCTTTCTCCCTCTTATTTTCTCTTTCCTTCTCTCTCTCAACTGCAACCTATAACATTCCACAAGTCTCCTGTATATGTATCTATAACTGACTGATGAGAGTAGATTGAGGGAATTATTAATATTCTCAGAATATATATTTATACTTCAGAAATCAGTAATTACTAAAATTAGTACTTGATTTATGGTTTTTTATTTTTAGGTTTAAGAAAGTATTAACAATATAGATTAAACTTGTGTGTATATACATTCCCTCATCGCTGCCTTGGTTGTTAAATATTTTCCAGCATACTCCTGTTGCTTTTTAGTCATTTTAGTCATGTCCAACTTGTGACTCAATTTGGGATTTTCTAAGCAGAGATCCTGTAGTGGTTTACCATTTCCTTCACCAGCTCATTTTACAGATAAGGAAAACTGAGGCAAACAGGGTGAAGTGACTAGTGTCTGAGCCCAGGTTTTAAACTCAGGAAGATGAGTCACTTTGATTCCTGGCCTGGCTTTCTGGGCACTTTGGCACTCCTTAGCTGCCCATGCTATAGTTAGGATTGCATGTTGTAATCCTAACTAAAACTATAGCAGTTTTAGCTTTTTGATGTTGGATTTAGACATATATTCGCCTGCATGTCATGTCTTGGCTTAAAGCAGACCTTCTCTTTTGGTTCTTGGCTAGCAGGTCAAAGTACCTTTCATTGCAGCCTTACAAAGGTGACTTGTCATTGATCAATGTACCACTTCCGAAGGGCAGACTTTCAATAATTTTTTCCCCCATTTATTCCATCTTCATTTTCCAAAGAAATTTCTCTTTGTGACCAATTCAAGAGTTCGGTATTTATATTCCAAGAAGTTACACAAATAGTTAAATAAATAGCATTAAACTGTTACATGTAATTTCTAAATAAAACACAGGAAGCACTGAAGTAATTGTATCTTCCACATGCACATGCAGCTTTTATCACCAACAAGCATTTTCTGTGATTACGATCAAGTCATTCAAACTTTGTGTTCTTCAGTTTCCTCATGTGTATAATTAGACTGGCTTAGGTGAACTTAAAATCTCTTCTTCATATAAATAAATATGTGCTCCTATGAAGATTTTTTTTAAGGTAAGAGATTTAGTTATAATAAAAATGTTTTAATAAGAATAAATAATAAAAAACTAAAATGCAGTTGCTACTTCTACATTTACTAAATTTACAATCAGTACTACAATTGAACAAACTTTTTATTAATTATCAAAATAGAAACTGAAAATGAGTTGTATTCTAAGTGATGCAGAGGATAGGCTACTGGACTTGGAGTCAGAAGTTCAAATACTACCTGAGCTATGTAACCTGGGCATGTCACTTAACCTCTTTTTTTCATCTATAAAACAAGGATAATAATAATACCTACCTCCCGGGGTTGTTATGATGAAAAAAGCATTGCATTTTTCAAATTATAAAACACTACATCTATGCTAACTCTTGTTATCATCACTATTGATGGGAATTACAGCTATAAAGTTATTGTTTAAAGAAGCATCATGACATAGTAGAAATAATTTATGACTTATTAGACAGGCAGCTTAAATTCCAATCCTATCCCTGCTGCTAATTTAGCTGTGTGACTGCACAAATTGCTTCACCTCTCTGAGCCTCAATTTACTTTAATGTAAAATGAAAGGATTAGACATAGTGATCTTTAAGAGTCCTCCCAGCTCCAAAATCCTATGATTTATATGTGGGGCTGAAAACCAGAGGAAATTTTTAGCAGCTAATTTATAAATTTCTAATATTTATTCTATAGTTTTTTATCTTCAGATTATTCCATTTTTGTTAACAATTATCTATGAAAGGAATTACTAGCAGATCAGAAACAAAGAATCCTTTTGATATTATGGTAGATGAAGGAAACAAAACCAATTCCTTATGTCCTTTGTAGGATTTAAAGAATGAAAAAATTATCTGAGGTATATAGCCAAAAATAGTACTCTAGAATTTTATGTTTTATTTGGAACGAAATATAAAAATTCTCCCTCCTCCAATTTAAATTTATAGGCAGCAGAGTAGAAAAGTGGAAAAAATGTTTCACTTGGAGTTAGAAGGACCTGAATTTAAATCTTGTGTTGGACACTTATTAGTCACATAATCCCAGACAAGGCATTTAATCTCTCTCAGCCTCAATTCCATGATCTGTACAATGAGGATAATATTACCTACAAAGAGGATTATTATGAGATAACATACATAAAATGCTTTGCAAACAGCCAATATATAACTTAGACATAAGAGATGATGTCTGTCATAAGCAAATGTCTAGTATATGGAAAAAAAAAACTGCCAGATCTGAGAGAAAGAGTTCATGACCAAACAAGAGATAAACAAGTTCATAGAAGGTAAAACAGATAATTTTGATAATATAAATTTAAAAGTTTTTTTTTTTTTGTAAACAAAACCAATGCAGCCAAAATTAGAAGAAAAGTAGGCAACTGGGAAGAAAATGTTTGCAGTAAGTTTTTTTCAAATAGAAGTCTCTCTTCTCAAATATATAGTAAACTGAGCCAGATTTATAAGAATGAGAGCCATTTCCCAATTAATAAATTATTCAGATATATGAACAGGAGTTTGAAGAAGTTAAAGCTATCAATAGTCATATAAAATGCTTTAAATCACTTAAAAAGAAATCCCTACTAAAACAACTCTGAGGTACTACTTCATACCTATTAGATTAGCTAAGATGACAGAAAAGGAAAATGAAAAATGCTAAAAGGTATATAGAAAACTAGGCAAAGATATGTTTGGTGGAGCTATGCACTAGTAAACCATTCTGGAAAATAATTTGGAACTACGCCCCCAGAGCTACTGGGTTTCACCTAGTAATGCTGCTACTAGTTCTATATAGCCCAAAGATATCAAATAAAAAGGAAATGGAGCCATATGTCATACAACAGTTCTTTTTCTAGGGGAAGTCCATCAATTGAGGAATGGCTAAACAAAGTATGGTCTTTGAATATGATAGAATATTATTATGCTGTAAGAAATGATGAGGGGGATGATCAAAAACTTGGCAAGACTTATATTAACTTATACAAAGTGAAGTTAGCAGAATCAGGAGAGCAATTTATATAGTAACAACAATACTGTAAAGATAATTAACTGTGAAAGCTTTAGTAACTAATTGATATAACAATTTACCACAACCCCAAAGTACTCATGATATAAAATATGCTATCCATCTTCAAACAGAGAACTGATGAACTCAGAGTGCACACTGAAGTAATTTTACATTTCTTTTTCTTTTGAATATGACTAATATGGACATTCATTTTACATGACTTAAAATTTGTAATTTTGAATTCATATTTTATATTTCTTGCCTTTTCAATGGGTAGGGGAATGAGTAGGAAGAAAGAATTTATATAAAATAAAAATAAAATTCAACAAAAATAGAAAAATATCCAAAAGAAGGAGAAAAAAAAGCAGCAAAAGCAACAGAAACAGCAGTTCAATATAAATGCTAGGAAAGTTGAGATATGGCTTACTACCTTTTCTGGGTGTATTTTAGCTTTTTAATCATGATTAGTATCTGTATAAAATAGCCATGCATGCTAGATATACTTAAATAATCTAGGTCTACAGTGTTAAGAACACTTTTGAGTTTAGCTTCATTTCACTATAAATGATAATAGACCACATTGCATTGTACTTGAAGAGTTGCAATACAATTTTGTGAGTCAGAAATATAACTAACGTGAAGGATGAATGGAGCCTGACCCCCAGGCATTCAAAATGATAGAGCACAAATATCTTTAAAAATGATTTGCACGAGCCCTCTTTGTAGTGGCCAGAAACTGGAAACTGAGTGGATGCCCATCAACTGGAGAATGGCTGAATAAATTGTGGTATATGAATATTATGGAATATTATTGTTCTGTAAGAAATGACCAACAGGATGATTTCAGAAAGGCCTGGAGAGACTTACATGGACTGATGCTGAATGAAATGAGCAGGACCAGGAGATCATTATATACTTCAACAACAATTCTATATGATGATCAATTCTGATGGATGTGGCCCTCTCCAACAATGAGAAGAACCAAATCAGTTCCAACAGAGCAGTAATGAACTGAACCAGCTACATCCAGTGAAAGAACTCTGGGAGATGACTATGAACCACTACATAGAATTCCAAATCTCTCTATTTTTTTGTCTGTCTGCATTTTTGATTTCCTTCACAGGCTAATTGTACACTATTTCAAAGTCCGATTCTTTTTGTACAGCAAAATAACTGTTTGGCTATGTATACTTATATTGAATTTAACTTATACTTTAACATATTTAACATGTATTGGTCAACCTGCCATCTGGGGGAAGCGGTGGGGAAAAGGAGGGGAAAAGTTGGAACAAAAGGTTTTGCAATTGTCAATGCTAAAAAATTACCCATGCATATGCTTTGTAAATAAAAAGCTATGATTAAAAACATTTTAACATGGATTTAGAAAAGAATATAACAATTTGAGGACCTGTTAATATAGGATGCATCATTATTTTGATCAAATATTTTTCATTAAACCTTTCTTATCAATGTGTCCTAAAATAATAAATAAAAAATAAAAATGATTTGCACCATCTTTAAATTTATTACATTTACATGTTGGCAGGGCTTTTACTACTTCAGCAGCATGAAAACCTACTGGCAAGAACAGGCCACCCAGAAGGCACACTACTTTGGCCGCCTACAAACTATGTCTATACCTTCTAGGCTCTGATGTCACTAGGCCCTTTATTTACCTCTTACCTGTAGAACAATGTTACTGGGTTCCACCTCTATGGTTACTTTGAAGATGAACTTAGTGCTGCCCCAGACTTTAAGATCACTAATTAAGCTTCTGCTGTGAAGTAGATGTTCTCTATGAGTTTGTTTGACTTTATGACATTATTTGGGAGTTCTTGGCAAAGATAATAAAGTAATTGCCATTTCCTTCTCCAACTCATATTACAGATGAAGAACTAAGGCAAACAAGGTTAAGTTACTTGACCAGAGTCACACAATTAGTAAGTGTTGGGGGCTGGATTTGAACTCGAGATGATGAATCTTTCTGATTCCAAACTCTGATTCTGATTCTATTTGCAGCACCATCTAACTGTCCCTTTAGAAGTTGAAAGTGAGAATATAATTCTCCCCTGTTCAAAATTAGAGAAACAAACTCATACATGATTTGTTAATAGTCACAGAGTTAATAGATTTTGAAGTTGGGTATTGAAAGATGCTATAATATATGCATCTAGAAGGGTATAAAAGTTTTCTAAATTTATAAAGAAATAAAAGGGAGAGGGGATAAGATAAAGGAAGATTTTTATTTTATTTATTTTTTTTTCCTGAGGCTGGGATTAAGTGACTTGCCCAGGGTCACACAGCTAGGAAGTGTTAAAAGCATCTGAGACCAGATTTGAACTCAGGTCCTCCTGAATCCAAGGTTGGTGCTCTATCCACTGCACCACCTAGCTGCCCCAGAAGTACTTTTAGAAAAGTGTGTAGGTTAAGAATTAGTAGGGTGCAGGGAGAGGATAAAGGTGGGACTTTTAGGAGGATGAGTAGATTATGGAATAGGAGGATAATGTAAGGGTTAGAATTAAATTAAATATACCAGGAGGAATAAGGCAAAAAGGATGAGAAGGGCAAATAGTCTGTGTGTGTAGGGAGAAATAGGAGGGAATAGGAACCAGTAATTATAATTTAAAATTA
This sequence comes from Sminthopsis crassicaudata, assembly GCF_048593235.1. NCBI lineage: Eukaryota > Metazoa > Chordata > Mammalia > Dasyuromorphia > Dasyuridae > Sminthopsis > Sminthopsis crassicaudata. The sequence continues at coordinate 193,976,276 of NC_133620.1, forward strand.
TAAATTGGATAGATTTTCCCTAAAAGAGAAAAGAATAACAGAATGAATTAAAAATCAGAACTCAACAGTATCTTGTTTACAAGAAACACAATTAAAAATGAGACACTCAAAGTTAAAGGGTTGGAATATGCTTCAACCCTTTTTAGAAAAAAAATTACTGGCAGCAATCTTGATCTCAGACAAAGCTAAAGCTAAGTAGATTTAATTAAAGAAAGAAATAGGAAAATTATACTTTGTCACCAATACCATTCAATGTTGTTTTAGAAATGCTAGCAATAGCAATAGGAGAAGAAAACAAATGAAAGGAAACAAAAGGAGAAATGAAGTAATAAACTTTTTTTTTTTTTGCAAATGATATATATTTTGAAAATCATAGTGATCCAACTAAAATTCATTGATAACAATACATAAAACAATTATACCCTCTTTTAAAAATATTGAAATAATTTTAGTAAAGTGGTAGTATGTAAAATAAATCCAAGTAAATCATAAGCATTCTTTTTTTAAAGTTATCAAGCATTTTTATTTTTTATTGAACTAAATACAAAATGAGAAAAAACAAAATAGAAAAAGACAGAAAAAGAAAATATTGTTATGTGCCTAGCAGATTATCAGGGAGGATTCAAAATATATAACAAAAATTTCCATTTCAAGAAAGCATATATAATGCTTATATTTATATTCATGAATATCCATCTTTCCTTTGCTTTGTTATATTCTTTTATTCTCTGCTGTGCATTTTTAACTATTCTTTTTCTCCCCTTTCATCTTCCCCTCATCGCCCCCAAGCAGGCTACAGTTAAGCACAGATATATATATATATATATATATATATATATATATATATATATATATATATATATATATATATATATATATATATATATACATATGTAAATATATATATATATGTATGTATGTATTTCACACCTCCCATCCATATATTTATATATATCTACATACACACATACATATACTTACATGCCCACTTTTGCTCAGACACACACACATATGCATCTACCCATATGTAAACATGCATCTAAAACAATATTATAGCTGACATATAATATCTCTCTTGATTGAATCTTTAAATTTGACAAGATAAATGATTACTAGCTTTACTTTTTTTTTTTTTAATAAATTCGACTCCTGATTCTTGTTGTAATATGTGTGTATATCTTATTTCTTATCCCTGCTAACTCTTTTATTTTAATTCTTCTCCTTAACTAGCCTCACTGTTGGTTAACTTCTCACCCATGGATCTCTCCTTTATCTTCTTCCCACCTTTTAATTCCCTCTTTATTCCATTTCCATTAATCTAAACACTTTTTTCCTACTCCTGTTAATTTAAACACCATTCTGTATCCCACCTTATCTTATACCACCCTCCCCCACCCCATCCTTTATCCCTTTCCCAACAATCTACATACTTTATCCCATTACCATAACACCACACACTCTTCTATTACTCCACTTTATCCTTTATCCCTTGTCCATTAATCTATATATTTTATCCCACTGCCATAGATCTATACATCCTTCTATACTCTACTTTATCCTATTCCCTTCCATCTTATTTCTTTATAGATTTTGGAGAGTATTAGCATTTTTACATATCACCAACAAAACCTTGCAAAAAGAGATAGTAAGAAATATTTCATTTAAAATACCTGTAGATAGTATGAAATATCTGCCAAAACAGACACAGAAACTACCTTTATAATAATTATACATAGAGACATCTAGGTGACATTGGAGTCAAGAGGAAATGAATTCAAATCCCTCCTCAGATACTTACTAGCTGTGTGACATTGGGCAAGTTATTTTATCTTAATTGCTTTGCCAAGAAAAAAAAATTTAAAAAAATACATGGTGGGGCAGCTAGGTGGCACAATGGATAGAGCCCCAGCCCTGAAGACAGGAGGACCTGAGTTCATATCTGCCCTCAGTCACTTAACACTTCCTAGCTGACCCCAATTGCCTCAGCAAAATAACAAAAAATACATAGTGAAGCAAAACAAATGGCTACATTTATCATATTCAAAAAATGTATGCTTCGCTGTGCACTCTGAATCTATTACTTCTCTATTAGGCACATTTTATAATTGTAGTAGTAGTTAGTGATTGTGTTGATCAGAATTATTTAGCATTTCAGAGCTGTTTGTCTTTACTTTTATTATTGTAAGTTGTTCTCCTGTTTCTTCTACTTTTCATTAGTTCATACAAATCTTTCCAGATTTCTCCAAAATCATCTTTTATAATTTTTCAAAGCACAATGATATTACATTATATTATTATGCTGTAATTGTTTAGCCATTATCTAATTAATGAACACTCTCCCTTAGATTTCAGTTTTTTGTTACCGCACAGAAAAGCTGCTATAATTATTTTGGGGTATATGAATCATTTTCTTCTTTATTTCTTTGGGATAAAGGCACACCTGTGATATTGTGGAGTCCAAGACTATGCTCAATTTAGTACCTTTTTGGAAAATAGTTCCAAATTGCTTTGAAGAATGATTGGACCATTTCGAAACTCTACCAGTAGTGCATCAATATACCTTTTTTCCCCATGATCTATCAAGGACTTTTTATGATCCAAGCTTCTGCCAGAAACAAAGGTTCATCTTTTTAATACCTATGCTTTTTTTTGGTGATATTTTGAGTGTAAAATCTCCCTCTTCCTTCTTCCCTTCACTTGGAGAGCAATGGTTTACTATACTATGATCACAGTTTTGGAGATTATTTAGTTCAAACCCCTCATTTTACAGATGAGGAAACTAAGACCCAAAGAATTAAAGTGATCTCTATAAGATTAACACAAGTAGGTAAATAGTTGTTGTGTTGAACCTGTACCCTCTGACTTCAAATCCAGAAGCTGGTCCATTATATAATGTAGCCTTTGAGTTATGGCATACTACTTTCTCCAAAGAATTGGAGTTAAAGACTACCCAATGGGCCATGAAGAAGTATGTGATAGATGTGGATAAACTGCAACACTAAAAAAAAAAACCCAAAAAACCAAAGATTTATAGGAACAGTAGGGTCATCAGAGAAATGAAATGAAAAAAGACAATGGGCTGGTCAAATTCTGTGAGGAGTAACAGATATTCATGTATATGCTCCATTAGCATTCTCATAACTTCAGGAAAAACTGAGGAAGACTGAAAGCATTTTGGATTGATTTTCTATGGAATTCTTATGGAAGGATATGGATGATGCACAGAGTGGGCAGTCATGGATAGGTTATGATGTGTATCATCAGAAGGAATATACACATAAAGAACACAGGTCCATCAAACTATGTACAAAGTATTATTGTCAGGGCAGAAGATGCTCTGATGACTGTGTGATTTCACTGATGCAGGTTCCAACTCTGGGATAATTTCAGTCACCTCTAAGTTCCCTTCCAATTCTTTGATTCTATTATTTTCTACAGTCTTCTGTCAAATCACTAAAGAAAAGACACCTATAGGAGAAAAAAAGGAAAATTTCTTTTATTTCCTTCCCTCCCCAAGCAAGTTGCAATTAAGCATGGACACACATACATACACACACACACGTGTGTGTGTGTGTGTGTATATGTATATTATATATACACATATATATAGTCATACCCACTCACATACCTATATCTATATCTGTATAATAATATATACTTACATGTACCTACACATATATGTACATATTTACACATATGTAAATATGTATCTAAAACAATATGGCTGACACATAATATAGATTTTTCTCTTGATTGAATTTTAAAGTTTGACTTTGAGATGAATGATTATTAGCTCTACTTTCTCCTCTAATAAATTCTACTTTTGATTCTTGTTATAGTATTTGTGTGTATCTATTTCCTATCCCTGCTAACTCTTCTACTTTAATTCTACTACTTAACTTGCCTTGCTATTACTTAACCTTCCTCCACCCATGGATCTCTCTCTTATTTTCTCCAACATTTTCCTTTTCTCTTTATCCCATTCCCATTAATCTACAGACTTTATCCCACTCCTGTTAATCTAAACATTCCTTCTGTTTCCTACTCTATTTTATACTACTCTTTCCTTCCCTCTTTATCGCCTTCCCATTAATCTTGTCCCCCAGCAATAAATCTATACTTTACCTTAGCCTATTCCTTCCTCTCTTATTTTTTTATAGATTTTGAAGGGTACTATACTCTTCATGGTATGTATGTATTGCTCCCTATTTAACCATTTCCAATGTGAGTAGGTTTTCAGAACTACCACTTCTCTTTTTCCCCCTCTAATGTCTCTGTGTTCTTCCTCAACATCTCATTTGTATAACATAATTACCATTTTTACCTTTTTCTAGATAATTGTTTTTTAGAGTCAGATCATACTCAGCTCTGCTCCAATCTTGCTTTTGAACTACCCAATGACTGACTGAATCTTACAATATGATGTACATTTTAATATAAAAAAATTTATCTTGTTGAATTCTTTGAAATTAATCTTTTATATGTTAAATTTTTTATTGAGTTCACATCCTGAAAATCTGCAAGGATGTTGAATGTCCATATTTTTTCATTCAATGTTATGGTTAGTTTTGTTGGATATGACATTTTTGGTCTCAGGCCTGGTTCTTCTGATTATTGACATATCTTATTCCAGGACCTGTGATCTTTTGTTGTAGTTGCTCATAAATCCTGTACAATTCTAATTATAGCTTCAGCATATTTGAATTGGTTTTTGTTGTTGTTTCTTACAAATTTGCTTTTTGATATATATATTTTTAAAATTTGGCAATAACATTCTTATGTGTTTTCCATATAGATTCTCTTTGAAGTGGTGATTGGTGGATTTTTTTTCCCCTTTCTATTTTCCCCTCATGTTTCTTAAGAATTTTCTTTAATTATTTCTTGCATTATTGTGTCAAGGTTCTTTTTTTGGTCACAGCTTTCTGGTAGTACAATTCTTTTTGTTTTCTCTTCTTGATCTGTTCCCCAAATCTGGTTTTTAAAATAAGATGTTTCATATTTTGTTCTATTTTTTCATTCTTTATATTTCATTTTGTTATTTTTTGGTTTCTTATAGCTTCACTGGCTTCCCCTTGCCCAATTCTAATTTTCAAAGAGTTATTTTCATCTTTAGAACTCTATATCTCTTTTCCAGTTGGTTAACTTTTTCTCCATAATCATCTTGTTTTTCTTAGATGGTCCTTATTTATTTACTTTTTAGTTTCTCAGTCTCTTTAATCTGATTTTTAAAATCTTTTTTGAGTTCTACAAATTCTTACTAGGCAGGTAGCAATTTAACACTCTTTGGGATAGGAGAGGCTTAAAAAAAACTTCACTGTCCTCTGAAGACAAACCCCTGATTTCCCTAGTTCTATAGTAAGTTTCTATAGTTGGGTTCTTTCTTCTTTGCCTGATCTTTTTATTTTTTTTTTTAAACTATTACTGTAAGTGCCTTAGCTTTATATCAGTTCTCTCCTCTGACCTAGAACTCCAAACAAAAGACCTTGCAGCCAGTATGTCCCTACTCCACTACTTCTGCACTTACTAGGTATGCTAGTTCCATTTCACCCAGGGTCGCATTTCTGCAGCATAGCTGGGCCTAGAATTCCTAATCAGAAGAGGTTCCCTCAGTCTTCCTGGACTTGGACCCCTATCTCTTCACCGGAAATTTGGGCTGAGGCTCATTCCAAACTAGTTAGCCCCAGGTTTCCCTGTTGGCTCTTTCAGTAAAGTGTTACACTTAGACTTCAGGACCAGAGTTTAATTGATTCATTCTTCCAGTCTTCTTAGGTTGTGTCAGGAGGGCCTCTGTTTTGCTTCAAGTCTTCTTTCTTTTTCAAGCAGTCTTTTTCACACTGAGGTGCATACAGTTTTGCTCTATTTTGGGGGGAAATCTGTAGAACTTGAAATTTTCTGATCTACTCTGCCATCTTCCCCAAATCCTGGAAATATAACTGGCTTATTAATAAATTCTACTGATAGAAAAGCTAAATTTTATGTTTCCTTAATTGTACCTTGACTTAGCTCCTTCTTTCAGATCTCATCCCTTTTTATAACCTTTTACCTCTAGGTTGTGTCCTTCATAAGGGACTAAAATTAATATCCCTTCCTTGTTCATTCCCCAGCCTTCAGACCTATAAAGAACAGTTCAGGCTTCAGGATGAAACAACAGGACTTTGACCTGATCTCTTTCTAGAAGATTTCTGACAATCCCACTCCATTTCAGGGAGAAATTGGACAATGCCTTTTTTATTTCTCCATATAATGCTTGCCTTTCTCCATCCACTTTCAGAGATATCCTCAAGGAACTCAGAATCCCTGTACTTCTCCAAAGCTCTCCAGTGTATGGAGGAAACCACCTATAAACAATTTCATACTACCATATTTAGTTAAATTTGTTACTCCTCCTTGAACATCTATATTTTAAAATATGATGCCTTTTAATTAGTCAGTGAAATAAATCTTTTGAACATATTATTTCAGGGATATGACTTAAGTAGATATCTAAGGATATGAAGGGGAACAGTGTTTTTTTTCATAGCATCATATGGAAAAAACCCAGATCTTCAAATGGGAAAAGATTTTGAGATCCAATCCTACCCATTCATTTTACATGTAGGAAAACCTAGTTTCAGAAGGTTTAAGAGATCACAAAGAATCAAGGAAAGTGAGAATTTAAACCCAGATCCTCTAACTCTAAATCTAATGCTTTTTCCCATGTTACATCTCCTGTTGGAGACCACAAACTAGTTTACCAAATTGAAGTCCTGCTCTCTTCATCATTAAGGGGAATGGAATCAGAAGATTGGTATCAAAGCCCTAACTACGGCCCTGAAGCTTTCGATAATTCACTTGCCTTCTCTAAGAAGGCAATATCTAAAATGGAGGGATGGTCTAAATTATCTCTAAAGTCCCTTCCAGCTCTAAAATTCCATAATTTACTTCACTTCTGTATTTTATTAAAATTTGGATTAGTAACCAAGAAATCTATGTGCTTAGAGTTTTGAAACAAGCTAGGTCTGATCTTAAATAATTTCTATGGCCTCGCTATTCTCATCTGTAAAATAATAACATTGGTAGTCACTCACATTTGATAGCCATTTACAGATTCCGATACTCTTTACTCACAACACCCTCTGAAATTTGTAGTACATATATTATGCTTATGGCATAGATGACAAAACAGAACCAACAAACTTGTACTTTCCAAGGTTAGAACTAGGTCTCCTAACTCCAAATTTTGGTCTAGAAAGTTTGGCTTAGTCAAATCTTCCAGCTCTATTTTTTTTGAGATTTCATAATCTAACCAGGTAGTTAGAGTTCTAGTCTTGGAGTCAGGGAGACATGAGTTCAAACTCAACCTCAAAGTCTAAGAGGCTGACTCTGAGCAAGTCATTTAATCTCTGCCTCTATAGATTTCTTCATTTGTAAATTGAGTATAATAATAGTACCTAGTTCCTAGAGTTGTAGTAGGCATTTAATAAATATTTGTTTCTTTCACTAACTTTATCTTGAAATTCCTTATGTTTATATTGAAATTTCTTTTAGTATCTTTGCTTCAGGCTGATGTTTATCCAAAATAGTAATGTTTCCAGACCCTTTTTATTTATTGTTTCTTTTTCCTCCTTTCCACCAAGAAACTGACTATATTTTGCCTTTGGGAAAAGCCAATTGAACAAACATATTATATAGTTGGCACTGGTATACAAAAATGAAACAAAAATACATCTTGTCCTTAAATTGAAAATTTAGTAGGTATAATAAGACTTGTACTCTGCTACTATCATAATACAAATATATATTATAAACTTACAGTAGGTATGTACAGGGTGCTATGAGATTATATTAATAACAATACTTCTGACAAGGAGTGTAAAAAGGTCATTTATCTCTATCCTTTGTCTTCAGTGAACTCCTCTTTCATGTTGGGTTCAGTTATCATCACTATGCACACTCCTAAATCTATACATTTACTCCTAATTTGCCTCCTAAACTCCACTTCAATATTACCAATTGTCTATTAGATTTCTCCATTTGAATGTCAGTAGGCATATAAAATTCAACATGTTCAAAAAAGAATAATATATTTTCCCCCAAATAAATTTTCTTTCAAATTTCCCTATTTCTATTTCTGATTTCCTTTCTAGGTATTTGCCAACCATCTCTGTAGTGATCCAGACTAGATTTTTCCCCAAGAATTCAAGAGAAATTACTGGCTTACAGAAACTCCATTCTCTTCCATTTTTTGGGACATCAGGGCATTTCCCCTTCTTCAATCTTGTGATACCTCCTTCATTTTCTATAGTGTGGATGTCCTGAGTTAGTGGTTCAGCTATCAAATCTGCCAATTCTTTTCAGATCTGGGATGCAGTTCATCTTGGCCAGGTGACTTAAATTTATCAAGAATAGCTAGGTGCATCAGATTGGCTAAGATGACAGGAACAAATAATGATGAATGTTGGAGGAGATGTGGGAAAACTGGGTCACTAATACATTGTTGGTGGAGCTGTGAAAGAATCCGGCCATTCTGGAGAGCAATTTGGAACTATGCCCCAAAAGTTATCAAACTGTGCATACCCTTTGATCCAGCAGGGCTGCTATTGGGCTTATATCCCAAAGAAATACTAAAGAGGAGAAAGGGACCTGTATGTGTCAAAATGTTTGTGGCAGCTCTTTTCGTAGTGGCTAGAAACTGGAAGATGAATGGATGTTCATCAATTGGAGAATGGTTGGGTAAATTATTGTAGATGAAAGTTATGGAATATTATTGCTCTGTAAGAAATGACCAGCAGGAGGAATTTAGAAAGGCTTGGAGAGACTTACATCAACTGATGCTGAGTGAAATGAGCAGAACCAGAAGATCGCTGTACATTTTAACAACAATGCTGTATGAAGATGTATTCTCATGGAAGTGGAAATCTTCAGCATAAAGAAGATCCAACTCACTTCCAGTTGATCAATGATGGACAGAAACAACTACACCCAGAGAAGGAACACTGGGAAGTGAATGTAAATTGTTAGCATTACTGTCTATCTACCCAGGTTACTTATACCTTCGGAATCCAAATCTTAATGTGCAACAAGAAAATGGGATTTACACACATATATTGTATCTAGGTTATACTGTAACACATGTAAAATGTATGGGATTGCCTGTCATTTAGGGGAGGGAGTAAAGGGAGGGAGGGGAAAATTTGGAAAAATGAATACAAGGAATAATGTTATAAAAATTACTCATGCATTTATACTGTCAAAATTTTTTTATAATTATAAAATAAAAAAAAAGAATAGCCAGGTGCTCTTGTTTAGTCATTTTTGTTCTATCATTTTCAGTGTAAAGAACATTCACCTTTGAACAAAATAAGTATTGAGCTGCTCGTCTTTCTCTCTCCTTTTACTGATATTTGCATCACCCATCCTAAGTGGATGACTTCATTAATTCTCCATTTCCTTCCAATATGAGTAAAAAGATTCTTTTTTGATGGTTATCTGTAGGTTCTTTCATCACTCAGCACATTTTCAATTTTATTATTCCTCATATTCTTTTCATAGGACCATACCACAGTCTTATTCATTCTCTACTACCTGGCCTTGCTTCCAACTTTCTTATATTTCTTTCTTAAATCTGAATTGGTTAGTAAGTACCCTGTGCATCTACATTTATCTTTTCAGATGAATCCTATTTTTTTCTCTCCCTTGAAACTTTGTTATTTTTGAATTTTATTCTTAAGTATCTCCCATGCTTTTTGAACTGACTCTTCCTAAAACATAATAGTCTTTGTCATCATATCTATCTTTCCTCTGAACCCACTGAAATTTCCCTCCTCTAGATCTAGATTACATATCAGATTGTATCCATTTCTCCTGTCAGGATATCTGGGTTACTTCTTCACAAGGTCCTCTCTATTTCAGTGCCACCTCCATTTGTAACAATAAGATGCAGAATAGAATTTCTCCTTGTTGATTCACTTTTTGAAAGACAGAATTATCAATAAAATTGATAAATCATTAACTGCTTTGCTTTTGGCAGAAAAGAGCTTCAACAAATATGAAGTCCTCCATAACTGCCATATCATGCTTCTGTTCCAGATTCGTGATTTTTCCCAAATTCTTCATCTATTTCTTATTTCTATCTAGGGTCTCTGTGACAGACTCCAATAATAAAAATTCCTTCTATTTTGCCTACTTTAACCAGATACCATCCATTCATGCTTCCCTCCTCTGAATCCTGGATTTCCTCACGTAAGTATATCTTCTTAATAACAATTTTAATAATTCTCCCCTTCTTTCTCCCTGAATCCAATTTTTCTTTTAAATAAGGCAAATCCCTCCAGAGATATGATCAAGTTATGACATTCACCTCAGCAAGTCTCAGCAATACCTATGAGATCAAATTCACCTTAAGAATGTTTGTTCCTCTTGGTTGTTGCCTAAACTTTGGGTAAAGACTCTTGATGCTATGAATTGTATGTAACATTGATTCTCTTCTTAGGTTTTACCTCCTGTGGGTATTCCATTCGCTAATCTTCTTTCCTTGACATTATAGTATCTGTCAAAATATTTTAGAGATACACTGTTTCCCAGAGGTAAAGCCCAGCAAGCAGGCTAAGTCCTAAGCTTGGTATAGCAATATCCTTTGCTCTCAGGATTTTATCTTCTGGCAAAGAGTATTGCTTGAACTAGCAATACTAGGATCAGATGTTTACTGAGGGATTTAGCTTCCCTTATTTCCCAAGGCCATCCACGTTTACAATCCCCGTTTCTTGTCATTGATAGGTACTGCTCTACTGTTCCCATCACAAACCTTCCCAGGTTTGCACAACCCTGCAAACAAGAGAATGGCTGTTCCCACAGAACCTAAGAACACCTGTATTGTTCCGAGAAATGCTAACCATGAGAACTATCTCAAGATCTATCAATGATTGTGTTGTAGATAGACCCTTTTTAAACATATAAGTGACCCTAGTACCAGCAGTCTTAAGTCCTTATAGGTAAAACATGTGCAATTTTTCTAACCATATTTCCATTTTCGTCATACTATGTAAGAAAAATCAGATCAAAAGGAGAAAAAAAAAACAAGGAAAAAAAAACCCAAGCAAACAAACAACAATAAAAGGTGAAAATATTATGCTTTGATCCACTTTCAGTTTCCATAACGATGACACTTTCTATCACATCTATTAGAATTGCCTTGAATCACCTCATTGCTGAAGAGTCACACCCATCATAGTTGATTATCACATAATCTTTTTGATACTGTTACTGTGTTCTCTTGGATCTGCTCAATTCACTTAGCATCAATTTGTGTAAGGCTTTTCTGAAATCAGATGGCTCATCATTTCTTATAGAACAATATTTCATTACATTCATAGTCATAACTTATTCAGCTGTTCCCCAATAATGAGCATCTGCTCAGTTTCCAGTTCCTTGGCTTTGCAAAAAGGTCTGTTACAAATATTTTTGCACATGTAAGTCTTTTCCCCCTTTTTATGATCTCTTTGGGATACAGACCCAGTAGAGACACTGCTGGATCAAAGAGTAAGTACAGTTTTATAGCTCTTTGGTTATAGTTCCCAATTGCTTTCCAGAATGGTTGGATCATTTTACAACTCCATCAACAACGCATGGGTATATCAGTTTTTACTACATCTCCTCTGACATAAATCATTATCTTTTCATTAAGGACTTATTTTTTTCTCCCTCCCAACTGCTCTTCTTCTTCATTCAACCACTGGAAAAGAAAAAAGGAAATGAATATTTTATAACAAATATACATGGTCAAGTGAAATAATTCCCAACATCGTTTGCCTTATTCTGCATTTTAAGTCCATTGCTTCTCTGTCAGGAGGAAGGTAGCATGCTTTATCATGAGACTTAATTGGTGACTGCAGTGACCAGAGTTCTTAAGTCCTTTAAAACTGTCTTCATGTTTATGGTTATTGTGTAAATTGTTCTCCTGGGTTTGCTTACTTTAACTGTACTTCAGTTCATGCACATCTTCCTAGGTTTCTTTGAAACTATATCTTTCAAATTACATAATTATTATTGTAATAAACACAATAATATTACATTAAATTAATATCCTATCATTTGTTCAGCAAGTCTCCCATCCCTCCTTTTTGTGAGATAGTTGGGGTTAAGTAACTTGTCTAGGGTCACAGAGCTAGTAAGTGTTATATGTGAACTCAGGTCTTCCTGATTTCAGGGTTGGTGCTCTATCTACTGTACACCATTGATGGACATCTTTTTAGTTTCTATTTTTTTGTTACCACAAAAAAGCTGCAGCAAATGCTTTTATATATAGGGATACTTTTATTCTTTTTTTGATCTCTTTGGGGGTTTAAAAATAGTAGTGGTATTTTTAAAATTTAGTTTAATATTTTTCAGTTAATAAAAAATACTTTTTCTACTTTTTACTTTCTTCACCTATTGGGAAAAGGAAAAGAATAATAACCCTTGTGACAGATATGAAGTTATACAAAATATGTGGTTATGCCCATGTAACAGATGCATTTATCTATACTTTAAATCCTCTTATCATCTCTATGTCAGAAGTGTGTAACATGTTTTAATAGGGATCTTTTGGAATTTCAATTGATCATTTTGTTCATCTGAATTCTTAAGTGTTTCAAAGTTGTTATGTCTTTACAATGTTGTTATTCTACATATTGTTCCCTTGGTTCTGCTTATTTCACCCTACATCAGTTCATACAAGTCTTTCTAGCTTTGTCTAAAAATATCCCTTCCATCATTTCTTGTGGCACAATAATATTCTTTTATATTCTTAAGACCCCTTAATTTTCACTTTGTCACCACAAAAAGGTGCTACAAATATTTTTGTATATAAGAGTTGTTTTCTTCCTTTCATCTTTTTAGGGATATAGACTTAATAGCAGTGTTGCTGGGTCAAAGGGAATGCACAATTTAGTGCATTTTGGGTCCTGGTTGCAAATTATTTTCTAGGATGGCTGGACCATTTTTCACAGATGCATGAATGAATTTGTTTTCCCCAATTTCCTTCATCATTTGTCAGTTTCCTTTTTTGGGGTCATCTTTGCCAAACTGATGAGTAGCTTTAAAATGCATTTCTTTGATGATGATGATGAATGATGATGATGATGATGATGATGATGCAGATGCAATTGGGGTTAAATGACATCCCCAGGTCACATAGCTAGGTTTTGTGTTGTAAACCCCTGTGTTCAAAATTTCCCCTTCTTTCTCTCTACCCCCTCGTCTAGATGGCAAGTAATCCAATATATGTTAAACATGATAAAAATATATGTTAAATCCAATGCATGTATACATATTTATACAATTATCTTGATGCACAAGAAAAATCAGCTCAAAAAGGAAAAAAAATAAGAGAGAAAATAAAATGCAAGCAAACAACACCAAAAAGAGTGAAAATACTATTGTGATCTACATTCAGTTCCCACAGTCCTTTCTCTAGGTGTAGATGGATCTCTTCACCACAAGATCATTAGAAATGGCCTGGATCATCTCATTGTTGAAAAGAATCACATCCATCAGAATTGATCATAATATAATCGTCTTGTTGTCATGTGCAATGATGTCCCAGTTCTGCTCATTTCACTTAGCATCTGTTCATGAAAGTCTCTCCAGGCCTCTCTAAAATCATCATGCTGGTTGTTTCTTCTAGAACAATAATATTCCATAACATTCATAAACCATAACTTATTCCGCCATTCTCCAACTGATGGGCATCCACTCAGCCTTCAGCTTCTTGCTACTACAAAAAGGGCTACCACAAACATTTTTGCACATGTGGATCCTTTTCCCTCCTTTAAGATTTCTTTGGGATATAAGCCCAGTAGAAACACTACTGAATCAAAGGGTATGCACATTTTGATAGCACTTTGGACATCATTCCAAATTGCTCTCCAGAATGGTTGGATCACTTCACAGCTCTACCAACAATTTATTAGTGTCCCAGTTTTTCCACATCCCCTCCAACATTCATCATTATCTTTTCCTGTCATTTTAGCCAGTCTGAGAGGTGTGTAGTGGTAATTCAGAGTTGTCTTAATTTGCATTTCTCTGATCAATAGTGATTTAGATCACCTTTTCATATAACTAGAAATGGCTTCAATTTCTTCATCTGAAAATTGTCTGTTCATATCTTTTGACCATTTATCAATCGGAGAATGGTTGAATTCTTATATCAATTTGCTATATATTTTAGAAATGAGGCCTCTATTAGATTTTTTTCTTTTTTGGAAGGCAATTGGGGTTAAGTGACTTGCCCAGGTTTACATGGGTAATAAATGTCTGAGATTGAATTTGAATCCGGGTCTTCTTGACTCCAATGCCTATTCATCCCTGCTATCTAGTGTTCTATCCACTGTACCATTTAGCTGACCCTGCTTAGATTATTTGCTGGAGTTTGGATTTTATTCTTATAAATTTGAATCACTACCTTATGTTAGAACATTTATCAGAGAAACTTGTTGCAAAATTTTTTTCCAGTTAACTTTTCCCCTTCTAATTTTAACTTCATTGATTTCATTTGTACAATTTTTTTTTTCAGTTTTATGTAATTATGTGGAAAAAAAAAGTGAAGAACTTAAAAATTAAGCACATATTGATCAGGGACTGTTATCTAAAGCCTTAAGGCCCCAGTTGAGGAAGCATGTGATTTTAGATAAGGCCTAGACTACATTCTATTGTTCAAAGAAGGACACTGGTGGGAAAGCTATACAACATTCTACTGTCCAAAAGAAGATCCATGGTGAGGAAGCATGTGATTTTTATTTAAGGTCTGAACTATATTCTATTGTTCAAAGAAGGACACTGGTGGGAAAGTTATACATCTACTCTATTCCACTGACTAAATAGGGGAATAAAGACTATGTAACCAATCATACTATATAGAGGGTGGGATTTTTTTGGGAGGTTCTTTGTCTGAAATATATAAAAGTTGTGAAAACTCTCAATGGAATGGCTCTCCTACTGTGGGCACCTTTACAGTTCTTTCTAGCCCATAGGACAGGATAGTCCGCTTCTCGAAATTCTAATAAATTCTTTCTGTACATCATTTGGAGCAACTCCTGAAAAGTCAATTTGGGTAGGTGTATAAGTCCCAAATAGTTTTGGGGGCTTGTCCGGGATTGGTGTCTTTTGGGGAGATAGGTGTGCACTTTGAGCGGAGGCAGGCGCCCATGGAGGAATTTCTCCAGTGGTCTCCGACTCAAGTGTGTGCGCCTTCCCTCCCTCTCAGATTACAGACGGAAGCAGGAGGACTCAGTGACATACAGAAACTGATGCCTTGGAAGAAACAAATGTCCCGACTGGCTGGCATGGTTTTAGAATCCACATGTGGTGGCTCAGTAAGTTCTTGGAACAGTTTTGGGGGTCATATTGGTGGAGTCTTAGGGAAATAGCCCTTGCTAAATTTTATTGACTGCTGGATCCCAGTGTTAAAGAACTGCCAAGGGAAGCTTCCGGGAAACTGTGAACTTAGTTTGGGAACTAAATAAGAATGGGAAAGACACAGTCCAAAAATGAATGTCAGGACCCTAGTCAGGGAATCCCAGTCGACAGCCCATTGGGAAATTGACTTAAGGACCAGGAGGAACTTCCCAGATATAAAGGAAAGTATAAGAGAAAGATGGTTAAATATTGCTGCTTCATTTGGAGTGGCCAAAATATTGGTGGGGAACTTTGGCTGAGATTTGGTTCCTCGAGGATTGGGTATGTCAACAATTGAATTTGTATGTGAATAGTAAAGATGCTTTTAACCCAGAGGAATCTGCTTATGCTAATCTCTGGCTTGATGGGTCTGCTAAAGTCTTTCTGAGCCAGCCTCAGAAAACAGGCAGAGAAAATAGAAAAAGGGCCAGAGGCTAAAGAAATAATAGTAAAGGAGAAGAAGCAAGATTGGGACCCTTTAAAAACTCTGTCCCCTTCTTACATTCCACCCCCAGAGGAGGCACAACCAGCAGAGACCCTGCTTTTGGCTGAAGCTTCTGTGGAAGAGATAAGAGAAGGATCATATATTTCTAGGGAACTGCACCAGTTACAGAAGGATATTAAAAATCTCCCCTTTAGGGAGGAGGCAGGATCACTCCCACAAAAGACATGGAGTTCAGCAGGAGATATATGTAGAGAGGTCCCTCTCCTAGTCAGGGATGCAGATATGTCTCCCCTCAGGGAAATCCCGTTGGGTGGGGCTCAGGGGGGTATTGGATATATGAATGCACCCCTGTCAAGAAGTGAGGTCAGGGTGTTTAAAAAGAAATTAGTTTCCATTATGGAGTATTCAGTTGGGGCGTCAAAACAGTTAGATCAGTTCCTGGGCCCCAGCTTATATACTTGGGGGGAATTAATGCATATATTATCAATATTGTTTACTCCTAAAGAGTGCTGCTCAATTTGGGCAGGAGCCATGCGGAAATGGGAAAGGAGGCACCCACCCCTGAATGATGGGTCCCAGATGAACAGAAGCATCCTATAAATGACGTGGGGTGAGATGGTAATAATCAGGTGCATAGACAGAATATGCAAGATCTGAGGGAGTTAATATTTGTTGGGGTAAGGGAGGCCTTTCCAAGGGGGAAAAATATAAATAAGGCCTTAGCTATCACCCAGGAAAAGGATGAGTCACCAGCGCAGTATTTAGAAAAATTTTGAGAAGGAATAAGAAAATATTCAGGAACAGATTCTGATAGCCCAGAGAATGAACAGATTAAAGGTACAGTTTGTATCTAATTCTTGGCCATATATAAATAGTAAGTTACAAAAGATTGAAGGATGGATGTGGTCTCCTTTGGAGACTTTATTGGAGGAAGCTACTAAGTTTTATTTAAGGAGAGATGAGGACCGGACTAAGGAGAAAGAGAGGCAGAGAAGGGAATGGAAGATGATGAGGGATAAGAGAGACAGAGAGAGAAATAGGATAATGATTCAGCAGATCCATAACTTGGATGCTGCTAAAAAGGGGCTGGAAGTGTGCAGGAAACCACAAGGGAAAGGGTGAATTGAGGAATTCAAATTTAGAATGTTGGACATGTGGAAACCAAGGACATTTTTCTAGGGAATGCCTGAGGAAGAAAGAGGAGGAACAAGTGGTCTCATTGATGGAACTAGAGGATTAGGGGAGTCAGGGGCTTGATAAGCCCCACCCAGAGTCCTTGATAAATCTAAGGATGGGCCCCTTTAGGGAAGAATTAGTATTTTTGGTAGATTTGGAAGCAGCTAGGACATCAGTTGGCCAGGTAGTACCAGAAACGAAATTATCATCTGGGACTCTGGTGGCATCTGGAGTTAGAGGAGAGAATTTTACAGTTCCCAGGTCTGAAGTAATACCCATAGAGTATGATGGCCTAGAAGTGTTAGGACAGCTGTTAGTAATACCAGAGACCAGTGTAAATTTATTGAGAAGGGACTTAATCACAAAATTGTCAATTAATCTTATAATTAGAAACTCCATGCTGGTACTTGTGCAGACTTACATTATGAAGGAAGTAGATGGACCCACAAGTATGGGCCAGCCCTGAAAACCTGGAGTGCCTTACCATTCCCCCTATTTGAATAATGGTCAGAGAATAGTCACCTATTATTTGGGTGAGGCAGTATCTCATTCCTCTGGAGGGGAAAAAGAGTCTCCAACCAGTCATAAGTCGTAGATACGGATTTGATTGAACATTGCATCTCACCATATAACACTCCCATTCTGTCAGTAAGGACAAAAGACGGAACTTATAGAATGGTACAGGATTTGAGGGAGGTTAATAAGATAGTTCTCCCCTCCCATCCAGTAGTCCCGGATCCCTATACTCTAATGGGAAAAATACCAGAGGATAGCACATGGTTTAGTGTGATAGATTTGAAAGATGCATTCTGGAATTGCCCTCTGGCTGAGGAGAGTAGGAATATTTTTGCCTTTGAATGGGAGGATTCAGACATAAGGAGGAAACAACAATATCACTGGAATATACTCCTGCAAGGGTATATGGAGTCCCCCAATTTGTTTGGGCAAGCCTTGGAAAGAATATTGGAGGACTTTGAATACCCTAAGCAGGGAATTAAAATATTACAGTATGTGGATGATTTGCTCATAACAGGGAAAAAGAGAGATTGTGTAGCACAAACTACCATTGACCTGCTTAATTTTCTGGGCCAGAAGGGATTGAGAGTATCCCAAGAGAAATTACAGTTTTGTGGAATGGGAAGTGAAGTATTTAGGGCACTTGATAAGTGAGGGACAGAAGAGATTGGATTCGACCCGGATTGAGGAAATACTGCAGATGACCAGACCCAGGACAAAAAAGGAATTTAGGAAATTCCTGGGATTGGTAGGATATTGTAGGAACTGGATTAATGAGCATGCATTGTTAACTAAATCTTTATATACATATCTGTTAGAGGAAAAACCTAATGAAATAGATTAGAATCCTAAAACACAAGAAAGTTTTGAGAGTTTGAGGAAGGCTTTACTATCAGCACCTGTGTTAATATTGCCATCTCTAAAGAAACCCTTCCATCTATTTGTTTATTCTGAACAAGAGGTGGCCTTAGGAGTTTTAGCACAAATAAAGGGGGGCAGAGACATCGTGTAGCTTTTCTGTCATAATTGTTAGACCCTGTGGCAAGAGGTTGGCTCACATGCCTACAAGTGGTAGCTTCAATATCTGTACTAGTGGAAGAGAGCAGAAAACTGATATTTGGGGAAAGTCTTATAGTAAGTGCTCCTCACCAAGTTTGATCCATTTAAAATCAGAGAGCAGGAAGATGGCTAAAGACTAAACTATGAAGCAATCTTATTTAAAAAAAAGATGATTTAGTATTATCATAAGATTCGAATCTAAACCCAGCCAGTTTCCCTTCTGCCTCTCCCAGAAGAGCATGTGCAATTAGAGCACAATTGTATTAGTGTGGTGGACCTACAAACAAAAGTCAGGGAGTTCTTGCAGGAGGATCTTTGGTAACAGGGGCTCGATGGTTCATAGATGGTTCCTCCAGAGTGGTGGAGGGAAGAAGACACAATGGGTATGCTATTTTTGATGGGGATGGGTTATCAGTCATTAAATCAGGAACCTTACCTAATAATTGTCAGCCCAGACTTGTGAATTATTTGCTCTCAATCAGGCATTAAAAGAATTGGGTGAAAGGAGTGGAACTATCTACACTGACTCCAAGTATGCATGAGGAGTGGTACACATTTTTAGAAGGATCTGGGAAGAATGAGGCATAGTCAATAGCAAAGGTAAGGGACTGGCACATGAAGCCTTGGTGACTGAAGTACTGACTAATCTGATGACACCTAAATTTTTAGCTGTTGTTCATGTGAAAGGACACCAAACAGGAAATTCCTTTGAGGCCGAGGAAAACCATTTGGCTGAGGAAGAAGCGAAGTTAGCAGGGGAGGGAGATTTTGTTAATCCTGAGGAAATGATGGTGTTAATACCAGCCCTGTCTCAACTTTTACCTCCACCATCCTATACCCCGGAGGAGAAACAGAGGCTCCAGGCTTTAGGGGTCCAGGGGGATGCAAAAGGACTATACTCACTAAATTTGTAGCTTCTGGATTATATACGTTGGCTCATCAGGTAACGGATGGCTGCATTGTCTGTTGAAGGACAAACAGGGCAGCCCCGCAGCAAGCCCCATTGGGCGGAAGGACCCCTGGCATTAGTCCCTTTCAGAGTGTACAAGTGGACTTCACCGAACTGCCCCCTGTGGGGCGTCTCAAATATCTGCTGGTCATAGTGGATCATCTGACCTCTTGGGTTGAGGCTTTTCCCCTCATCAGGCTACTGTCCCTACTATAGTGAACGTCCTCCTTGAACAAATAATTCTGAGATATGGGATAGTGGAATACATTGATTCAGACCAGGGTACACACTTTACAGCCAAACTGCTACAAGCTTTAGTTAAGACTTTAGAAATATTCTGGGAGTTTGATACTCCATGGCACCCTCCTTCCTCAGGAAAAGTGGAAAGGATGACTCAGGAAATAAAAAAAAAAAAAACAATTTACAAGGTTAATATTAGAAA
Organism: Sminthopsis crassicaudata; assembly: GCF_048593235.1. Classification (NCBI taxonomy): domain Eukaryota; kingdom Metazoa; phylum Chordata; class Mammalia; order Dasyuromorphia; family Dasyuridae; genus Sminthopsis; species Sminthopsis crassicaudata. The sequence goes on from NC_133620.1 coordinate 193,996,274, forward strand.
TTCAGTTACCTTGAACTGCCTTCCTCTTGCTTTGCTGAGAATTAGGACAAAGCCTCATAGAGACATTGGTCTCTCTCCCTATGAATTATTGTTTGGCCATGCTTACCCTGGGTTAATGAACTCAGAGAGATCTGACCCAATTTTTGAGACTAAAGACCTATTCCTTAGAAAATACATTATGATTCTGATGGAATATCTAAAAGCATTGCAATTAAAAGGTTTCATTGCTCAGACTCCCCCTTTAGGATTTGTGGTGCACCCATTTAAATCAGGAGATTGGGTCCTGATTTGCTCCTGGAAAGAGGACAAGCTGATTCCAAGTTGGGTCAGGCCTTTCCAGATCCTGTTGACTTCAGATACGGTGATATGGACCAAAGAGAAAGGTGGGACACATCACATTCCAGTCAAAGGTCCTGTAGATGCGCCACAGAAGTGGGCAGTAGAGATTGATCCAGGAATGCTGAAAGTGCGGCTGAAATTACAGGAAACTTAGCAAAGACTGATGAATTGTGCATGTAAAATTTTTCTGACTTGTCTCATTTGGGGAACTCTTTTGTGACTTTTCTTGTTTGTATTAGATATTATATTTTGTTGGACTGTATTGTTAGGAATTAGGGATATTATGTGCTATCAGAAAGAATGAGGTGTGAACCAAACCCAAAGGGTTGGAGACTGTGCCTTGTATATGCATGTGTAATTTTATGTGGGTACATCTTTTGTACTGGTACCTTGGGATCATTAGGGCATGAAAATACCTTTCAAACCTTGATGCAAACAATAGCCACTAGCTTTAGATTGACTGACTGTTGGATATGTGGGGGATCTGATCAGAAAAAGGAAAGAGGAAATTTTGAGCAAGGTCACAATGGAACAATACACAATGGAACAGGTTTCTGATCAGCAGAAGAAAAGCATCACTGGACCCTGACCAGTACAGTTTTAGGGAAATATTGCTTAAATCAGACTGGTACAGGGCCATGGATAGGAGAAAGTGAATGTACATGGATATTTACTCACAGCCCAGAGAAGGGAGCTATCATAGATTGCAGTAGGTATGTGAATAGATGGAATCAAACCAATATAACTTGTTATGATGGATCAGTAGTTTGCTGTATCCAACCTTCTGATAGTAGGAAAGTGTGTGTGAGGAAAATGCCACCTGCTTGTTTAATCCCTGATCCAGAGGGACCCCAGATATGGACATGTATAACCTTAAATAGCATAGCACCAGGTTCAACTTACACTTCGATGGAATGGAAGTAGGAAGGAGAATAGAGAAGGCACTGTTAGGAAAATGTTTAATAATTTCTGGAGCCGTCAAGATCTAATGGGGGAAAATGGTTGCACCTGCCAATGGGTAGTTGAAAGCCATCTTTGGAGATGTAATTCTAATACGGGGGGAGGGCCCTTAGGTCCCTGGGATATCAGGTATTTTCCACCTTCAAGCGGACCTTTTATATTTTGGTATGAAGATAATCTGCCTTGAAGGGGCATTACTAGATGTGTGGTCAGACAGCTTATACCCATTTACCCAAAATTGGACTGGGGTTTGTTATATAGGTATAATTAGACCTAAATTTTTCTTTCTCTCATCAAGCGTTGGCAGGCAATTGGGGATACAGTTATATGAAGATTTAGAAAGGGAAAAACGAAGTGCAAACCACCCCTTAACTCGCCTTGATACTTTTTTGACCCAGACAAAATGATGCCAATGGTTGGGGAGATGCCTGCCTCTGGAGAGAATTATACAAGAATATGGACTGGCAACATGGGCTCAGGACAATATTTGGGGTACCGAATGCCAATATATGTGTTAAATTGGTCAATTAGAACACAGGCAGTCCTAGAGGTAATAACTAACCAAACCACTCAAGTCTTAGGCTTATTGGCTGATCAGGCAACTCAGACAAGGGAAGCAGTGTTACAACATCTGTTAGTTTTAGACTATTTACTAGAAGAAGAAGGAGGAGTCTGTGGGAAACTGAATTTGTGAGGGGGGATTGTGTGGGGAAAAAAAAAAAGTAAATTTTTTTTTTAAAACAAATTAAGCACATATTGATCAGGGACTGTTATCTAAAGCCTTAAGGCCTCAGTTGAGGAAGCACATGATTTTAGATAAGGCTGGACTATATTCTATTGTTCAAAGAAGGACACTGGTGGGAAAGTTATACATCTACTACATTCCACTGACCAAATAGGGGAATAAAAACTATGTGACCAATCACACCATATAGAGGGTGGGATTTTTTGGGGGGGTTCTTTATCTGAAATGTATAAAGGTTATGAAAACTCTCAATGGAATGGCTCTCCTATTGTGGGCACCTTTACTGTCCTTTCAGACCCAAGGACAGGGATAGTCCACTTCTCGAGATTCTAATAAATTCTTTCTGTACATCATTTGGAGCGACTCCTGAGAAGTCAATTTGGGTAGGTGTACAAGTCCCAAACATAATCAAAAATACATTCCCAGGTACCCTCCATTTCTGTCTAGGATTCTGTCAGCACTATATTGTAAGCCACAATCCAGAAATTCAAACATCATTCTCGGGTACCATCTTCTTAGCCAGCTGTTCATATCTTAAATTAATTTTTCTCTTTGGTATCCCTGGCCTCCAGTAATCAGCAGAGAGGACACAATCTGTTTCCCTTGTAGTCTTTCTTTTTTTTGCCCAATGCTTTTTAAATCATTGACAATATGTTTTAGATTCCACATTTATATCCTCATGGATTATTTAAAACGGGTACTTGTCATCTATTTTGCTAAGAATTGGGATGTTTTCTGCTATGTATTGGATTTGTACTTTGGGAAGAAAACAAGCATCTTTTATCAAGTTGACGAATAGCTAGCTTCCTCAGTTCCCCAGGGAAGGAAATCGTTACTATTCTCTTCTTTCTCTGCACCTTACTGGAAGTTTGCAAACACTTTATATAATTTTCTCATTTGATCCTCAACCCATTTTATTGATGAGGATAATGGGAAGCTGGGAGAGGTTAATGACTTGCCCCAGGTTCATTTAGCTAATATATGTCTGAGGCTGAATTTAAACTCAGATCATGCTCTACATCCGGCAGTAAATTTATTGCACCACCTAGCAGCTAGGGGTGGGATGCACGGAGGTGCAACTGAGAAAGACAGAGGGGCGCTGGAATGGCACAATGGGGAGACCACAGAAAATAGTCACCACAGAGCAAGAAGGAAACAAAGAATAGTTGGGTAGATGGAGGCGGCAGCCAGAAATACTAGAGGGGGAAATTGTCGCCTTAAACTAGCTTGCCCAACCCTAATTTCCCAGGTGCAAAAGGATGATAGTCATTCCCCATGCTCTCCTCATAACACACACACACACATGTCACGCAGCTGGCTGCACAACTTCGGAAGAGGCGGGCACTCAGATCAAGCGCTCGGGTCACTAGGGAGAGGGGGAAGGGTGTAATCCGAGGGCATGACGAGCGGACTGGGGTGCCAGTTTGTCATTATGTCTGCATGCCCAAGGGCTTATGCTCGGGGCTGGGCGGGAGGTTTGGGGGTGGTCTCTAAGGGATACGCCCTAGTCTGGGCTGGGCTGAGCTGGATAAGGAGGGAAGGCAGCGGAGCAGTGTTCTTCTAGTTGTTTGTCTTTGGGGGACACACTCTCTTGGAGCCGGTAACCGAGCGAGATGAGTTCCGGCAACTTCGAGCTGATCTTCGACCACGTCGGACACTTTGGCAGGTACTGGGATGGTGTGGTAGTTCCTGCCTTGTCACCAAGATCCTCTTCCCCGCAGTAGCTCCCTCTCCTTTTCTCTAACTTCTTTCCTCTTTTAGGAAAGGGGGAGAAAAAGAAGAAAGGGACCTGCGCCCCACCTCTTTTGGTCTTTTATCTTCTTACCCTCCCACTTCTTCTCTTTTTCCTTCCTTTTCTTTCTCCCTTTCATCTCCTTCCATTCTTCTCCTCCAGTCACTTTCCCTCTTCTCTTCCTGTTCTCTTCAACTTCTCATTCATCTTTCCTTCCTTTCTTTTTCTCTTTTTTACCTTTTCCTCCTGTTTCCTTTACATCTCCCCTTCCCATTCCTTGTAGCTGCTCCCTTCCTTCATCTCCCATCCTATTCCCCCTTTCCCTTTTCTTCCTTCCGTATTGTCGTCCATGATTTTCTTCAAGGAAAAAGAAAAAAAAATGTGTCAGAGAGTATAGGAAGTTCCCCCTTTTTTTGTCCCCGAAAGTGCGTGGTGTGTTGGGACTGTGCGTGCAGAGACTTCTGCTACCCAATCAGACTTGCTGCTGCGGACGTTGGCTTGGAACATTTCTACCTCTCCCGGGGAGTCATCACCCCAGATTCCCTTCCAAGGTTCTAAGCGGGTGTTGTCCTCGCTTGACTTTTGATCTTGGTGAAGGACTGGATGAAAATAGGAAAAAAAAAAAATCAAAAAACAAAAAACAAAAAACCAAAAAACCAAAACCCTTACAGATGTTGGGGCAGGAAAAGAATGCCTCTTCCCTAACCCTCAGGTCAAGGATGAGTTCCAGGAAAGCAATACGTTTGTTAGGCCTTGGCAGTAGAACTTTTTAAAAAATGCCCCTGGTTCAAAGTAGATGGGTTACAGGTGTGACTTCCCGCCACTCTCTGCATAGCTCAAATATTTAAGACAGTCGATGCTGTCTCTTTTCTTTCACTTGCCCTAACAGATGCTGCTTTTTCAAAGCCTTGTTAACTCTTCGGATTTCTAGGTCTCTCACGATGCCTTTTCTTGAATAGGGACTCAGTAAATGTATATTGAATGAACGACTTTTAGACTGTGAGGTTATTTTCCATACTGCTGCTTTTCCTATAAATATATGTTGTTGAATGAATGATTGAAATGAAGACAAAAGTATCTATTTTAAAGTTGGTGAACTATGACTATGCAGAAGTGAGAAAAAGAACCTGACCAACACTTGTTAGAAACTTTAAGTACTATGTGAGGGACAGGAAGAGCATCTCTTTTGCTGGGGCAATTCAGAGAATATAGTCACTTAATGATAGCAGGCTCTGTTTTATTTAATGTTTGTATCTTTCCCCCAGACTATATTTGGGTTATTTTGTTTTGTTTGTGAGATTCTATTGAAGAGAGATCAGAGAAAATAGAGAGATGTGGCTTGAACTTGATCAGCAAGGCAAAGAAGGGGAAATCAAGGATCCTTAGTGACTCAACAAAAATGTGTTAATGGTTTATCTAACACCTGAATATTTATGCCCATTTTTCTCACTTATGTTCTTTCCTTGTCTAATTAAAGATTTGTTCTGGACACTTGCCCCCATTCTCATGATAATGACAAACAATCTTGGGAAAACAGGTGGGATGTACAGGTGGGATACAGTCAAGATTTCATCTTGATATGATTTAAGATTTAGAATCTGGAAATATATTTGTTTTAAAAACAACAACAGGATTCATATGTCCTAGGACTCAAAGTGGAATAAATTGAGACTGTCCAAAGAAACATCTGGAGTAGAAATCAATTTAATCTAGTAACTTAGTAATTAGTCATTTGCAAACCTTTAAAGTTTTGAAATAAAGTTCCTTTATTTCACTTAAGTTTTACCACAACCCAATAAGATAGGTAATATAAGTTTTATTTGTCTCCATTTTATAGATGAGAAATTGAAGCTCTGAGTGATTTAGTGACTTACAATGGAAGGAAGGAGAAGTTACCACTAGGAAGAGTTAGAAGTGTGATTTGAACTCTAGATTAGTTGACTTATCATCCATATCTCTATATCCATCCCTTGACTGCTCCTGAGTTCTAGTCCCATATCACACCCTATCTATTGGACATTGCCCTCACTGGATGTCCTGTTTTTGTTGTTCAGTTATTTCAGTCATGTCTGACTCTTTGTGACCCCATTTTTTTTTTGGCAGAAATACTGGAATGATTTGCCAAATTCAGGATCATCAAAGTTCCTTATGTTTTCCACCAAACCCACCCTTCTTTCAAACCTTCTATTTCTATGGTGGATGAAACCATCTTTTGAAACCAATATTCTATTATCTTCACCTACATTCATGATGAACTTCTTGCCATGATTCTAAGTCTGCAACATATCTTTCTTTATACTCTTTTTAACTCAGGTATTATCCTGACCCTTACTGTTCTCTCCCTCAAGTCTTTCTTATCTCCACAAAGCAGTTAGTGATATTCCTAAAGCACAATCTGAATGTGTCACTTCTCTGTTTGAAAAACTGGTGATGTCCTATTGTCTTTAATAAAATACTAACTTTCCTGTATGCATTTAAAATTCCTTCATAGTTTGACTCCTATTCTTCCTCCTTTTTCAAAATTAATTTAATTTTAAGTTTTAATTTTTAAAAATGAAATCTATTTTATCTCTTTTACATCTTCCTCATTGGGAAAAAAAAAGAACTCCTTGAACAGTAAGGTATACATAGTCAAACAAAAACAATTTCCTCCCCATTTGTCATGTCCAAAATATATATATTTCTTATTTTACACACTTAACACTCTAATTTAACATGGGATTTTTTCCTCTCATCACTTTGCTGTCAGGAGGGAACCAAGAAGTTCATAAGCTCCTAATATGTATCAGGTACTGTGCTAAATGCTTAATAAATATTATTTCATTCAAATAATCCTGTTGTTTATGATTATCTCCATTTTACAGATAAACGGACAGAGGTTAAATATAACAGAGGTTCACATAAGTGTCTAAGGCTGGATTTGAATATTCAGATCTATTAATTCTAGGCCAGGAACTCACCACCTCTCCTAGTTTTCTCAGGATATAAGTATCATGTTTTATCATTGGTCCTCTTGAATAGGGGTTCAACCTATCTTTCCAGACTGAATAATAATGTGTAAATGTTATTCTACTTCATTGAAGCTATATTTTCCCCAAACTGCCTGACATTATCTTTCACACATCTTTAATTCTAAACCTTGCAGAGATTATTTTCTTTTCAGATCTACCTGCTAGAAGACCTTCTTTTCTAACATCCAACACAAAGCCTTTCCTTTTCACTACCTTCTCCTGAAGCAATTAATGCCTCCTAGACACCAAAATGGCCTTGTATTATATTTACACATTTGTTGTAACCTCCCAACCCCTACCCCTATCTTAGTGCTTAGCACAATGTCTAGGCACATTGAATTATTGACAGAATACCACAACCTTGAGAACAAGGATTCTTTCATTTTTATCTTTATATTCCTGATGACTTTCATGTATTCTGTTGAGTAGAACTGCATATTATACTCTTGTTTCATGGAGTATTTTTTGGGAGGGAGGTGGGCTGGGAAAACCTTCTATAGCAGATTGTAGTCAGGCATACTCTTGGTTGCTTCTGGCTGTTGTATTTGTTTTTTTTTCCCTTTAAGATATCTTTTTATATTATTGACAAAAATGGGTGATTTCTATTGATTTGCTGCACTGAAGGGGTGGTAGGATGAGTGGAAGGAAGACCTCACTGAGGGAAAACAAGGAATGTAACATTGGGAGAGAGGTCAAAGGAGAACCACAGAGATGATTAAAGAATTGGAAAAGAGAATCTTTGGGAAGAGGTTAAAGGACTTAGTTTTGTTTGTTGTGGAAGTTTGAGGACTAAATATTTTCCCAAGCATATGAAGAGTTTTCACAAAATGGTGGTTAACTTTGGTTTCTTTTTTAAAGAAGCAGTAGAAATAAGTATAAATATAATATGAGGTATTTATATTATATAAAAATAACTTCTTTTACAGTGATGATTAAAAACTAGACTGAGAAAAGTAAGAAGTAACTTTTTATGGTAACTCTTTATAAAAAAGAATGAAAGAAAAAAGATGGTTTAGAAATAGTATTATCTATAGGTAAAGAGATTGAGTAAATAATGTGAAAAACAACAAATCCTTTCATCTAGCAAGTACTAAATTTGAACTGTAATTGATGGTAAATTCATTTATTTTGTGCCAAGCCCTTTTTCTGTCTTTCACTTTGCTCTCTCCATTCATTCACTTTTTTTTGCACATAGCATGATGCTTGGCACAAAATAAGTATTCAGTAAATGTTGCCTAACTAAGAGTAATGTTGGATGAAGAAAAACATGGTATGGTCAAAAGGACACTGGACTTATAGGCAGATTAGAGTTTGAGTTGGGCTTCTGAAATGTTGGTAGAAGTGTAACCATGCTCAAATCACTTAGCCAGAATCTGTTTATTCAACTGTTAACTAGGGATCATGTCATCTGTGATGGACTTATCTCTTCTCAACAATGCAGTGGTTCAAGGCAATTCCAATAGACTGGGAATGGAAAATGCCATTTGCATCCAGAGAGAGAACTATGGATACTTAATATGGATCAAAGCACAGTCACTTTGACCTTTTTGGTTTATTTTGTTTGCTTTTTAAAAAATTATGTTTTTTTCTCTTTTGGTCTGACTTTTCTTGCACAACATAACAAATATGGGGAAAAACAGGTATCATGCTGGAAGTACCAACTTTACAGGATTGCTGTGAGGAAGGGATTTTATGACTCTTTAAGAGTGCTTGAGAAAGGTGAAGAATCTTTAGTTGATGTTTTCAGAAGTCATACAGTCTCTGTCTTGCTTTTTTTCCTTACTTTTTTTTCTGCCTACCCATTCCCTCCACTTTTAAAATTTAATTCCTGTATACTTATCCTCTTCTATCTTATCCCTATTTCTATTAGTGCAACAGTTTATGAAGTGTGTAGTCAAGAGTAAATTGGATAGATTTATTTGTGCATCATAATTAATGGTCAGAATAAAGATAAGGTTGGAAAAAAAGGAATCAACCTCAAAAGTTAGCTTTCTCAATGACTGTACAGTATACTCCTATGTCCAATTCAAAGGGTTCTAAATTTTTGGTGTAGGAAAAGAAGACTAGAGCTGGGTTCACCAAACCTCTGTGTCATCATCTGTGTACTGGAAAGATATGTGCATCCATCTCACAAGATGATTAGGAAGAACTTATAGGTTGCTGAAAAATGGGAATTTTCTTCAAGCGTTCTTGTGAATAGCAGGAAACATGTATTTTCTCACTTTGGAAAACAGCATATGAGATGAAAGTAATTTGACCAAAGGCACATCATGTATAGAATCTGAAGTTTTAGGTAAAAATAGACTGAGATACTGAGATTCCCCAGTTTTTCCCTCTATGACAATGGAAACTTCATATTTCCTTCTCCTCCACAATCAAATCCTCCCTCTGTAATTGTTACCAAAACTGAAATATAGGCAATATTCAATAGTAGATAATAACTACCACAACTCATTTTATCACATTATTCAAATACAGTTTTGTTAATTTAAAAAATAAATAAATCATCCAATGATTTGAATGCTGCATGGTATGAAAAAACATGGAAAAGGGAGGTAGATTGTTTTGTGTGAGGGATAGCTGGGCCAAGTTATCCTAATTAAATGAGATTACTGTACAATAACAATGGAAAGGTGGATTGTAAAGGACTTTAAATGCCAAATACAGAAATTTTATCTAATCTTAGAGGTAATGGGAATTTATTGATTTGGAAAGTGTCCCAATTAGACAGGTCCATTAGGAATATTACTTTGGCTACTATGTGGAAGACGGTCTTTTAGCTTAGTCTCTCTTTAATTAGGCTTAAATTTCACCTTTCCCCCCTCTTAGTTGGTTCCTCATTTTGGTCTTGGGGATTGCTCTTTTTAGAAAAAATATTTTTATTTTTTCCCAGTTACATTTAAAACATGGGAGGGAAGAGAGGGAGAAAAAGGGAGAAGAAGGAGAGGGAGAAGGAGAAAGAGAAGCAGGGAGGGAGGGAGAGAGAAAGAGGGAAAGGGAGAGAATGTTTCAATTGTATTCAAACAAAATTAGTTTTTTCTCTGAGTATGGATAGGATTTTTCATCATAAGTCCTTCAGAATAGTCATAGATCATCATGTTGCTGAGAATAGCAAAGTCATTCACAGCTGATCATCCCAAATTACTTTGTACACAGTACATTTCACTTTGCTTAAATTTATGGAGGACTTTCCAGATTTTTCTAAGAGTATCTTGCTTATCATTTCCCATAGAAAAATAATATTCTAATGTAACCACATACTACAATTTATTTAGCTTTTCTTCAGTTGCTAGACATCCCCTTAGTTTCTAATTTTTTTTTGCCTGAGAAGAGAACTTCTATAGATATTTTTGTACCTATAGGTTTTTTCCTTTTTTTTTTTTTTTTTAATCTCTTTTGGAATTCATGCTTATATATAGTGGTATTGCTAGGTCAAAGGATATGCATGATGTTATAGTCCTTTGGGCACAGTTCCTATCTTTTATCAATTGGGGCATGGCTATTATATTTTTAAAATAAATTTGTTGCAGTTCCCTACATTTGAGAAGTGAGGCCTTCATAAGAGAAACTTGTTTGAAAATTCTTTTACAATTACTATTGCAAACTGTATTTCTCCCATTTATTCTACTCTCTCCTGTCACCCTGATCTTCCTCAATAGTGTTTTGCTACTGACCATACCCTCTCCCAATATTCCCTTTCTTCCTCAACTTACCCATTTCCCTTCTCCTCCTACTTTCCTTCAGGGTAAGATAGATTTCTATATCCATACTGAGTTTGCATATTATTTCCTCTTTGTATCAATTCTGATGACAGTAAGATTCACTCACTTCCCTTTTCCTCCTCTTCTCCTCCACTGTAAAGTTTTTTCTTGCCTTTTTTTATGGCAGATAATTTACACCATTTTAAAAATTTTTTTATTTTTTTGGTGGTAATTGTTCTTACTTGGAGTGAACCTCTACCTCTGTTCTTCTCCCTATGGTCACATTTCCTTAACTCTGAACAATGGTAAGAAGAGAGGCAAATTTAGCCCTGATTTTTAGGAAAACTTCTTAGCAATGAGAGCTTTTCAAAGGTGGAATGGGATGCCTAGAGAGATAATGGAGTCTCTATTTTTGGAGGTCTTCTGTCAGAAACTATGTGTTAGGTTTATTGTAAGGGATTCCTTTTGAATATAGGATAGACAAGAATGCTGCTGAGATTCCTTCCAGTTCCAACATTCTGTGTTCAGTTTTATTTATTTAATTTCTAGATATTAATTCATCTCTTTCCTTAGGTTCTCAAATTTGTTCTTTCCAATTGATTGTGTGGCAATTGCTTCATTAGTAGTTGTCATCACCATTCATCACCCGACAGTATGTAGTACTGTCTTAGTTTTGAAGCTTTCAGTTACAAATGTCTTTTTATCATGGAGAAATGGAGGGATAGAGAGGTGAAGTCACTTCATCTTAGAACCTTCATTTTGTTTTCTGTAAAATGATGGGGGGAGGAGGATAGGGATGAAGGTTGGATTAGATATATTCTGAAGTCTCCCAGAGCTAGTTATCTGAGATTCTCCATGCTGTGATGAAGTACATTTGGCCTAAAATTTCCAGCTGAAATATTTTTCTTTTCATTTTTTTTTTCAGATTAATAGGTCAGAAAAAATCTGAGGAATAGAGCAAAATGCTAGTTGTGATTCATTAGTAACTTCTCATTCAGTGCAATTCTCATGCCCTTCCATAAATTCTTTATAGAGTATCAATATCTGTTAGAGTATTAGAGGACTTTCACTGAGTCTTTTAATATTTTATGGATAACAATATAACACTCAGGTTGTCCATTTGCCATTTTTTGCTCTTGATAGGCAGGTAAATGTTGCAATAGATTGAACATGGAACCTGGAGTTAGGAAGACTTGAGTTCAACTCTAGCCTTAGACACTTAACTGCATGACTCTGGGAAAGTCATTTCATTTTTTTTGCCTTAATTTCCTCATTTTTAAAATGGGAATTAATAGCTCCTACCTACTAGGGCTGTTGTGAATATCAACAATGAGATAATATTTGTAAATGCTTTGCAAGTCTTAAAAGCAATCATATAAATGCTAGCTATTATTCACTGGTTAGCTATTGAATGTGGCTGTTCAACCTCCATTTCTGGTCACATGAGTACCTAATAATGTCTTTTACATCCCGTATCACATGCAAGTTATTGTTTGTTACATTCGCTAATTTACTTATATCCAATATCTCTTCCATAAAACTTATATTCTGACGTCATTTGTGAAAAGGAAAACCTTCCATAAAAGCTGTCTTTTCTCTGGAAGAGTATGAAAATGATGTGTTCCTCTTTTGTTGCCTAAAGGGAGAGGAATGACTTTTAACCATATTTCAGCTTCTATTTGAAAGAGGAGTAGAGTCTGGTGAGAAAAGGATATTTAGATGTCCTTCTCCCAGTTACCCTAGAAGAGTTTCAGGGGACTTCCCCAAACCAATCAAAGTTAACAGAAATAATAGTTTTCTCTCTCCAAATTGTAGGTTTTTTCTCTTACAACATGACATAGGAACAAAAGTCCTTTATTCCACAGTGCTGTTTTGTAAGGAATAGAATCAGATAATTGAAGATACTTCCTTTTGACATATAATACCCTTCTTCACTCCAGTCTCTGATGAGGAGATAGCTCTTCTTGCCAAAACTAATCTACTTACATCTATCCTTGATCCCATATTTCCTATTTTATCTAATAAATTGGTCCTTATGCTCATCCCTTCTCTCAACAATTGTCAATCTCGTTCCATCTTCTGACTTATTTTTGGCTGCTTACAAGTACTTCTCTGCCTCTTTCACCCCTGAAAGATCCTCACTAGATTCTATCATTTTGTTGTTCAATTATGTTTGATTCTTCATGTCTCCATGGACCAATTCCATGGGATTTTCTTGATTAAAAATATGGAGTGGTTGCCATTTCTTTCTCCCGTTCATTTTACAGATGAGGAAACTGAGGCAAACAGGATTAAGAAGTAAGTGTCTGAGGCTGGTCTTCCTGACTAAGCACAGAGGTCTATTCACTGAATTACTTAGCTGCCTCAGATTCTCTCATCCTTATAAGCTATTGTTCTATATCCTGCCTCCCCTTTACAACTGAACTCCTTGAAAAATCTGGCTTCTCTTGATGCTTCCACTTCTTCTGAAACTCATATCCTCTGCAGTAAAACCTCAGATTTCATCATCAAATTTAATCTTTTATCTCCAAAGTTATCTGTGATTTTGTAATAGCTAAATCTAATGACCTTTTCTGAATCTGAATTAAAAAAAAATCTCTATAGCAATTGACACGTGATTATCATTGCTCTTGTTTTTTCTCCTACCTATCTGATTAACTGCTCTTTACACTCCTTTGCTTAGTCTTTCTCACTGTCAGTGTATGTCAAAATTCTGTTCTGGGCTCTCTTCTCTCTGTCACTCTCTCCTTCTGTCTCTCTTTCTCTCCCTCTCTTTCTCTCTTAAAACAAAACAAAACAAAACAAAACAACTATGTCGCTTGATTTCTTCAACAACTCCAATGTATTCAGTTATTATCTCTGCAGATAATTCCCAGTCTTAGACATCCATTCCTGGACTCTTTCCTGAGCTTAGTCACATACCAAAAATTGCCATTTAGACATTTCAACCTGGATTCCCTGTAAATATTTAAAATTTTTCATGTGCAAAATTGAACTCATTATCTTCCCTCCTAAACTTTTATGAACTTCTTTACCTACATTCTTCCAGCCACTGAAGTTTAATATCTAAGTGTTTTCTTCAACTCTTCACTTTCATTTACTCTATAAATACAGTCTGTTGCCAAATCTTGTTTCTACTTCTACATCTCTTGAATCCTTCATCTCTGTGATCACACAAATACTATCTTTATTCAGGCTTTCATAACTTTTCATCTGGGCTATTTCAAAAGCCTTTTAAAATGGTTTTCCACAGCTGCTAAAATGATTTTCCTAAAGCACTGATCTAATCATATCACACTTCTTTGAACTTCAATAAACTTTAGAAATTTCCTGTTATCTTTGGGATCAAATATATAGTTCTCTGGTTGGAATTTAGAACTTTTAATAACCTCTGTCTGTTTTTTTTAAAAAAATATATTAATCCCCTCAGTAGAATCCATGATCCTCTTTGTTTCTCCTTGAGGATATTCTCCATCTCTTCTTTCTTTGCTTCTTAAAATCCCTGGTTTCCATCAAGCTCACATGCTACCTTCTGTAGCAGGTCTGGTCTCACCAGCTACTAATGCTTTTCTTCTTTCTGCATTTATCTTTTATAAGCCTATTTATAGCCATTGTTTCCCCTCATTAGAATGTAAGCTCCTTGGAGTCCGAGAATTTTTTTTTGCTTTTTATTAGTATTTATAGCACCTAGTATAGTAAAGACTTAATAAATGCTTCTTAGTTGATTTAGATAGCTAGTGATAACACTTTGAAAAGTACAACACTCAATATTGAAATAAACCTATTTTATACACACATAAATATAAGAATCACATCTGTGTGTGTGTGTGTGTGTGTGTGTGTGTGTGTGTGTGTGTGTGTGTGTGTGGGCAATATATGTTCCATCTCTATTCTTAATCAAAAAATAACTCCAGTGATGAAACATTTACTTCAGTGCATCTGGAATCTCCTCTGTGTAATTTCCTCCTCCATTAGTGTAGCCCTTCTTTGTTTTCTCATCCCTTGG